>NC_133523.1:30415000-31837500 GCF_049354715.1 Callithrix jacchus
TTGGAACCCTGAAGAGAGGGAACCTCTTGAGGGTATGAGTGTTGGTTCCAGTTGGATCAGCTGATCAATTATCCAATAGCATTTGAACACAGAAAACCTCAAAGTCGGAACCTGACCCATCTCCTGGGCCAGTCACCCGGGGACACATAGTGCAGCCCATTTCTTTACTTATTTATTTATTAACCTGGAATCAGACTCGGTAAGAGTGAATTATGTTTCCCGGGTATTGATTTTTTTAAAAAGACCCCAAATTAAAAAGTCAAGGCTTTCTCGAAGCAAGGTCAAGGATTAATTATTTATTGAGAGGCATCAATCAGGCAGCTCGGGGGGCTCATTTATAAACCGCCTGAGCAGGCAAAATAAGCGTCTTCTGATTTTCCTTGGCTCTGGCTGGGAGGGGACAGCAGGCTCATCTGACCTCCTAGGCTTGGCAGAACGTCCCCCTGGACTGTGACCGACGACGGAGGATGCTTTGTAACTCAGCCTGCTGTTAGAGATGCCTTTTTAATCTTGTAGCCAGAGTATCACTTGGGAAATTTCATGCATATTTGCTGTGTTTCCATAATGAACATTTACTGATTACAGGGTATCCAGGGAATTTCATTTTTTAAACATTTATTCAAATCTCTGTTTATGTAAGCTAATAAGTCTGAGAAAGTTCAGAAACTACTTTTTTGCTGTGTGTTTGTTGAGAAACTGTGCCTTGTGGGCTCGTGTCAGAATTTGTCTTCAATTCTCTTTAAAGGAGGAGAGTCAGATTAGCCTGATTGGAAATGTCCCGCAGGCTGCCCCCCTGCTCTGAGCTCCGAGTTCCTGCCAGAGGCGGCCTGATAGGCTTTTTGTGGTTTTGCTGATGGAAGAGAGAGAAAGGGCTCTCTGAGCTTTGATCATTGTTTGCTGATGCGTCTGGCTGGAGAAATTTTTTAGTGGGTGTGGCCATGCTTTTAGGGGCTGATGGGGTAGGTGTGTCCCTGGCTGACAACCCCATCTTCTGCCTGCTGCCTGGCCTGTAGTCTGAGATCCTTGTCTTAGCCAAATCTACTGCTTTGCAGCTTGGAAAATCTAACCACCCCAATTTACTGGTGCGTGGCAGCCACAATGGAGAAACGTGGGGCAGCTCTTTAATGAGCAATTAGAGCCAATAAATACCACCTGGAACAAGGGGCCAGCCTTTCAGCTAACCAGAAGGTGATGAGTTATAGAAGGACATTTATATGGTGCTGACCCAAGGAGATCAATGTGACCCAGCACCGAGACAGCAAAAAATGAAATAAATAAGTACATAAATTTTTGAAAAATTGGGTGCAGTGGCTCACACCTGTAATCCTAGCACTTTAGGAGGCCGAGGCAGGCGGATCACTTGAGGTCAGGAGTTCAAGACCAGCCTGGGACACATGGTGAAACCCTGTCTGTACTAAAATGACAAAAATTAGCTGTGTGTGGTGGTGGGATTACATTGTAATCCCAGCTACTTGGGAGGCTGAAGCAGGAGAATCACTTGGACCCAGGAGGCAGAGGTTGCAGTGAGCTGAGATCGTGCCACTGCACTCCAGCCTGGGCGACAGAGGGAGATTCTGTCTCAAAAAAAAAAAAAAAAAAGTTTAAATTGAGGATGGTGCCCAGATGTAGATGTGGCATCAGTGTCTTGCGACTTTGGAAAGCAGGCTAGGCGTGAGCAGCCTGCATGGTGACAGTGTGCTGAAGGTAGGCTGTTTGGTGCTGTCTTTGCTGCCACATTCAGGACTCATCTGACTCCAGAGTGGCTATGTTCCCTCTGGAGGAAGCCCATGGACCCAGACAACCCGGGGACAGAGAGCTGCATTAGCTCAGGTAGCAGAGGATGCAGGAGATGCCATCTCATTTCTCATCAGCTGGAGGATGTGTGACCCTGTGGCCAGTAAATCAGTGTGGCAGATGATGAGGCTTACAAATTGGTCATGGAAAAAAGTGACTTTTACCCTGTACAAAACTACCTGTCATTGTGATGTGGCGTGCTAGCCTGCACTGGCTGGGTTCCTTGCAGGGCTCTTATAAATTTGGCGGTGCAGCCTGGGCCAATGAGAGATTGGGGAAGGCTGCATGCAGGTGAGTTGACACCCAAGAAGCAGCCCTGGCCCTGTGGCCAGAGCCACCTTTCAGGAAGTCAGAGAGTATCTGTGCAATAGTTTGGATGTTTGTCCCCTCTGAATCTCATGCTGAAATGTGATCCCTGCCTAAAATGCAATTTTTAAAAAATGCGATCCCTGATGTTAGTGGTGGGGTCTAATGGGAGGTGGGTCATGGGGGTGGATCCTTAATGGAGTAATGCTATTTTGGGGGAGTGAAGGAGCTTTTGCTCTATTAATTGCCATGACACCTGGTTTTTTAAAAGAGCCTGGCACCTACCCCCTACCTCTGTGATCTCTGCACACATCGGCTCCTCTTACCCTTCCATTGTAAGTGGAAGAGCATGAGGCCCTCACTAGATACAAATGCTCACACCATGCTTCATACATGTACAGCCTGCAGAACTGTGAGCCAAATCCTTTTTTTTTTTTTTTTTCTTTTTTAGAGGCAAGTGTCTCACTCTGTTGCCCAGGCTGGAGTACAGTGGTGCTATCACAACTCTCTGCAGCCTTGAACTCCCAGGCTCAAGCAATCCTCCTGCCTCAGCCTCTTGCATAGCTGGGACTACAGATGCACACCACTATGTCTGCTAATTTAAAAAAAAAATTTTTTTTTAGAGATGGGGGTCTCCCTATGTTGTCCAAGCTCATCTTGAACTTTTTGCTTCAAGTGATCCTTCTGCCTCAGTCTCCTAACGTGCTGGCTTCTTTTTTTTTTTGAGAAGGAGTCCCACTCTGTCACCCAGTCTGGAGTGTGCAGTAGTATGATCTTAGCTTATTGCAACCTCTGCCTCTTAGGTTCAAAAAATGCTCCCACTTCAGCCTCCCAAGTAGCTAGGATTATAGGCATGCACCACCACGCCTGACTAATTTTTTTTTTTTTTTTTTTTTTTTTTTTTTTTTTTTAGTAGGAATGGGGTTTCACCATGTTGGCCTGTCTGGTCTCGAACTCCTGACCTCAAGTGATCTGCCCACTGCAGCCTCCCAAAGTGCTGGGATTATAGGTGTGAGCCAGCGCGCCTGACCTTTATTCTTTATGTATTACCTAGCCTTCAGGATTCCTCTACAGTAAAAGGAATGGACTAAGACAGTCCGTATGCAGGCCTGGGGCTTGGGACAGCAGACACAGCTGTCCTCCCAGGTTGGTGGCCTGGGTCTCACATTCCCTCTCCCCACATAGAACACCATACATTTCTGGGAAATCAGTATTTCTTGGTGCTGGTGACCGAGGGCAAGATTCCCTTTCCCTGCCAAGCCATGGCCAGTGTTGGCCCTGGTGAGTGACATTTATTTGAACTAAATTGGAATCATCAACATTGAAACCTTATGCCAAATGATTCTCTCCTACACTCCTGGTGCCAGGCCCGTTGTCACTGTCCCTCACCCTATCCTCCCTGAATGTTTATGGAGCAGGCATTAGGCACAGTACCAGGCATGAGGTGAACAAAGCTAAGGGTGGTCCCTGCCCTTGTGAGTTTATAGAGGGTAGGATGGAGACCCTCCTCATTTAGTCCTCATTCACTATTCACTTTCTGCCAAAGACATTAATAAAAAGAATGGCAAATGTGTGATTCTAGGCTGTGATAAGGATACAAAGAATATAAGGAAGTAAACACCCAGGTGCTATGAGACCTACCAAAGAGTAATCTAAGCTAGACTGAGAGGTCAGGAGGACTTCTCAGAAGAGGTGGCCCTTCAGCTGAGGTCTGAAGGAGTGGGAACTAAGCAGGGTTGGGGGGCTGTGTGGGAGGAAAGGACTGAGAGAGAGACTCCAGCATGCCAGGCAGGCGCAGGCAAGAGCGTGCCAGGGCTCCCTGTGGAGGGAATGTATGAGAGGGAAGGAAGAGCGCTGTCCAGGAGCTGTGGGAAGGCCCATGTGGCCAGCAGAGTGAAGGAGCAGGTGAGATGTGGCTGGAGACCCGGCTATGTAGCAGCTTCACAGTCAGGGAGGGACTTGGGACTTTATCCTACGAACTCCTGCAGAGGAGGGAGCTGCAGTAATCCTGGAGAAAGACCACTGTGGCCTTAAAGAGGAGTGGATGGGCTTCCCCTCAAGGCGTTGGCCTGGTCCATCAGGCTCTGGCTCCTGGAGCCAGGATGGTTGAGCCTAGCGTGCAGTGCAGTCTGTCTACGCTGGTTGAAAACACTGTGATGTAGGTGGTGCATCTATGCTGGTTGAAACCAGTGTGTGATGTAGGTGGTGCATCTACACTGGCTGAAATCAGTGTGCAATATAGGCGATGTGTCTACACAGGTTGAAACCAGTGTGCGGTGTAGGCAGTGTGTTTATACTGACTGAGCTAGTGCACGAAGCAGGCACTCTAACACTGGTTGAGCCCCTAGTTTGTGATGCAGGCCGTTTGTTTATACTGGTGGATCTCAGCACACCATTCATGCCATCTGTCTACATTGGTCAAACCAGTGCGTTCTGCAAGTCATTCTGTCTAAACTGGTACCCGGCTAGGTGTGGGAGGGGACATGGTGAGGAGTGGTCAGGATGCTTACTCATGGGACACTATTGGGAGCTGTCTACTCCCAGAGATAGGGCCGCCCCCTGGAGTGCCAAGCACCTGTCCACTCTGGCTGGCTCACATCCTCCCAGGGCTGGGTGCCAGGCCACTGTTATGTGCTCTGAGCCCTTGGTTCTTCTACTGTCCTCCTCTCCTGTCTGCTCACCATTCAGCCCTAGCAGGTCTGGGGCACTCGGCAAGTGACAGCCCAGTGCCTGTGGCTCCGTGTTGGGGACAAGCTGCTCAAAGCTCAGATCCGTGGTTCTGGTCCAGCTTTTGCCTCCAGACTCATTCAGGATGGGCCTCCACCCAGGGGAATGGAGCTGACCACCTGCAGTGGCTCAGATGCCCACTTTCCTCCAGAGCTGAGTGCTGGCCAATGGTGATCTCTGTTTTGTCCACTTAGCTTCCTGGACCCCCAGAGGTCCTTCACCTGCCACCTGCTTGTCCCAGAAAGAATCCTCTCTTATACCCTTTTCTCACTCTCAGCCTTCTCTCCTTTTCCTCCTTCCCAAGGGAGCCAGTCTCTACCTGCTGTACCCTCTGCAAGGGGCTCTGCCCAAGGCTTGGGGCTCTACAGTGCCCTCTGATGTTGGTGAATTTCCTGTGGCCTGCTGCAGCACAGCTCGGGCCGGGGGTTCCCTGCAGATTATGGCCCCATCTACCAGGCTCTGTCCTCCAGAGCTGGTGACCAGAGAAGCAGGTCTATGAGTCACCCCATTTCCCGTTTTGCCCACGCTGCTGGCTGCAGGCTGAGTGGCTGCCGAGCTGCAGGCAATAGCCCAGGTCGCTGTCACCTTGTCCTCACTGCCTGGGTCTGAGCCAGTTCCTCCCTGGCTGGGCCAGACCCAGGGATAAGAGGGAAGAGAGCCAAGCAGAGGATGCTAGGAGCTACACATTACTCCTTGGTCCCTAGGCCCCCTCCCAGAGCTGATTCCTTGCCCAGAGGACACCCTCTTCAGGCAAGTCTTCCTGGGCTAGACGGGCCACTTCATTCTGTCTGCTGCCTTCACCACTGTGGACCCTGGATATACCCAGATGCCAATCAGTAAGAAGCTGACACGGGAGAGCCCCTCTGCCAGTAGCCCATAGCCTGGACACAAACTGACCCGCACTTAGTAGGCAACTCATCCCCACCTTCAAGGCTGCCTCTTTTGGGAGCTGACTCATCTCTTAGGACAAGACTTATTCAGGCCAGCCTTGCAGCACTGAGACCCTCCTCCAGCCTTGAGCTGCAGGAGCTCTGCTTGCTGTGCCACATCCAAGTACCCAGCAGACACTGACCCGGACCTGCCATGTGCAGAGCCTCATACACTGAGGAAGTTGAGCAAACAGAAGCAGGTCAGTGTTGGTGCAGATGCTGCTCTTTCCAGCTGTGTTGGCTAGGAGGAGCTCGGCATGGAGAAGGCACTCAGAGATTACCTGTGGGCGGGCAGAGTGCATTAAACTGTGCAGTCTGTCTATATGAGTGGAGCCAGTGCGTGGGGCAGGAAGTCTGTCTACACTGGTGGGGCCAGTGCGTGGGGCAGGCAGTCTGTCTACACTGGCGGGGCCAGTGCATGGGACAGGCAGTCTGTCTACACTTGGTTGAGTCTAGGGCATGAGCAATGGAACCTTCCATGTAGTCTGTGCTTGCTCCACTCTGTGGGGTCTTTGCACAAGGTTCAGAGCTCTCGAACTCTCTGGATTCAGTGGCTTTTCCTGTGGCTGAGCTCAGCCCAGGTCCCGGCTTCCTCTCAGATGTTGGCCAGGACCATCAGGCTCTGTGCCCCAGAGCTGGGGTGGTTGAAGTCAATGTGCAATACAGTCTGTCTACACTGGTTGGAATCAGTATGTAATGTAGGCAGGCTGTCTACACTGATTAAGCCAGTGCACAAAGCCGGTGCTGTCTACCCTGGTTGGGCTCAGCATGTGATTCAGCAATCTGCCCACACAGGTTAAGCCGGGGGTAGATGCAGCCAGCCTCTCTCTGACTTGCTGAGGCCAGTGCTCTTGGTTCCTTCTGACACCTTCTCCTTTTCGTGTGTGATTCTTTCTTCCCTATTCCTCCTATAGACATGACATCTAGGGCCGATTTCATTCTGACTTCAAAGGACTCAGCTTTCTTGTGTCTGTTTGAATCCCCTTGGCAGAAGCTGGCATGGGCTGGGAGTGGCACTGGGATCGAATTTGGACGTCCCCTCCCTGTCGCTGTGCCTGGGGCTGGGCCTGCTGCTGGTGCAGATGCCGCCTGCTATCAGTGGTCAGCGCTACCTCGCCATCCCTCTCGGCAGCCACTCACATGCCTCTTTCTCACAAAAGTCATTTCGCAAGGAGTACCGCCGTGGCATGTGTGGGAAATTGAATTTCTCCTGGTTGGGGCCATCTTGCTGTTTCTTGCTTAGATTTGGGGCCTCATGAGGTTTGGCCTCATCTGCAAATTTAATTTCATGACCATTCATCCCTGTGAAAGCGCAATCTATGCCTATTATTTCACTCTTGTTGATTACTTCTTCCACGGGTTAATGTGTCAGTGCACAGCCATGGCAACCACTCCCCGCCCTCCCTCCACCCCGGGCAGCCACCTCTAGGTTGCGACTGAAGCCGGCACCTGGAGTCAGACCACCTGGGTTCAATCCTGGCCTTACCATGTGGTCACTGTGTGGACTAGGGACTCACTTTCCTTATCTATAAAACAGGATAACAAGAGAACCCAGCTTCTAGAGCTGCTGTGTCTAACAGCCCACAATCAGTGCCAGCTGCTACTGCTATTATGACTGTTATCCCAGTGAACGGTCACTCAGTCCCGTTTTATCTTGAATGTCAGGAAGCGAATTCATCAAGGGCCTTGCCCGGTGATGTGACAGAGGCTTGGGGGGCATGTAGCCCCACTGGCCAGTGTCCCCTCAAGTCCTGCTTTTTCTTTCTTATCTTTTTTTTTAAAAAAACAGGGTCACCTTCTGTCACCCAGGCTGGAGTGCAGTGGTGGGATCTCAGCTCACAGCAACCTCCAAACCCTGGGCTCAAATAATCTTCCCATCTCAACCTCCCAAGTAGCTGGAACCACAAACTCCCACCACCATGCCCAGCTTATTTTTTTTTTTTTTTTGTATTTTTAGTAGAGAAAGGGTTCTGTCATGTTGCCTAGGCTGGTCTCGAACTCCTGAGCTCAAGTCATCCACCTACTTTTGGCCTCCCAAAATGCTGGGATTATACAGCCAAATGCTGTTTTTTCTAAGCAGTTTGCTAATGATGTCTTCTTGTCCTGCATGTACTACCGTACATATTTAAGCCTTTTATTCTAAATGTAGTACGCATACAGAAAAGCGAACAGACCCTACATGTACAATGCAGTGAGTGTCTGCAAACTGAGCATGCCTGTGTCCCCAGCACTGGAGAAGGAATTGGAACATGACGGGGACCTGAGAACCCCCTATGACCTCTTCCAGTCGTTCACCTCTGCCACAGAAAACTGCTCCCCTTACTCCTAATGACATGGATTGGTTTTCCTTGTGTGTGTGGTTTCTTTCTTTTTTTTGAGACTAGAGTCTCACTCTGTCACCTAGGCTGAAGTATAGTGGCATAATCTCGGCTCACTGCACCCTCCACCTCCCAGGTTCAAGTGATCCTCCTGCCTCAGCCTCCCGAGTAGCTGGGATTACAGGCATGTGCCACCATACCTGGCTAATTTTTGTATTTTTAGTAGAGACAGAGTTTCATCATGTTGGCCAGGGTGGTCTTGAACTCCTGTCCTCAGGTGGTCCACCCACCTCAGCCTCCCAAAGTGCTCTGACTACAGGCGTGAGCCACCACTCCTGGCTCCATGCTGGATAGCTTTCTAAAGTGGTCGTACTGATATTCCCACCTCCTCACCAGTTACGCATGAGCGTTCCATACATAACTCTCCCGCTCTGCGTCCTGTCCAACCAACACTTGGCATTGTGGGTCTTTCCCATTTTAGCCATTCTGTGAGTGTGCAGAGGTATCACACCGTGGTTTTAATTTTATTTCTCAGATGACGAATGCAGTTTATTTTTTTACCAAGGATATTTTGGACCTGGAAACATTATTCAACAAATTTGAAAATTTCCTTTCGTCCCCAAATTGTAGAATTCACTTCCATCCCCACATTGTGGAAACGGCTGGCGGTGCTTCTGATTTCTCCTGCTGGGCGGGTTTGAATCTCCCAGGCTGGAAGCCAACGGATGGAGTAGACAGGAGTTTCTCTGGATGGATTTGGAGAACTGGCCACCTGCCCCAGAATCACATGGGTTGCTGGTCAGAGATGCAGATTCTGGGCCCTAGACCAACTGTGGACTGATGAGACAGGCTTTGATCCATTCATCTCTCTAGGGCTCTTTTTTTCTTCCTCTTGTCACGAGACAAAAAAAAAAAAAGAAAAAAAGCGTGGCGGCTGCCCTGTCCGTCGTGCCCATGTTTGTGTCACAGTGCCCAGAATAGTCCTGCACAGGGCAGGCCTGCCGGGGTGAAGGGTCTCCCATTGGTGTCTCCATCCTTTCCCACCCCAGCTGACTTGACGGGGACTCATCAGCTGGGCTGCCATGGTGAGGGCTCTGGAAGTTGGGTTCTTGTTCTGGGGGGTGTCGCACGTCTGAATGACCTCCTTCTCCTCCAAAGCCAACTTCCACCAGAGCTGCTGCAGTGCACCCCACAGCCTTGCTCACCCCCAGTCCTCTAGGCACTGGCCATTTGAGAGCATCTTTGGGTGACCTCCTCCCTGATGATGCATCTGTCATTGGGTCCCTCTGGAGAAGCCTAAGAACCCCCGTTCCCCCCCAAAACAACAGCACTCCATCCCTCCACCGTGCGGCCTCCTGAGCTTTTCCAACACTGTTTTTTCATAGATGATGTGCCCTTGGTCAAACAAATGCAGAAGAGCCATATCTGTCATCAGCTGCTCCACTCCTGCCCCCTTGGCGTTTTCATGAGGACCGTGGTGAAGCCTCCTTTCTTCGGATGTGGCTTGCCCCTCCTTCCTCAAGTCCAACAGAGCTACTGGGAAAGCAGGATGGCCCAGGGGAGGAGAGCTCTGGGTCAGACCCTTTGGGTGGTTTTGAGACCCAGCCATTGCCCCCAGGGGAGGGAGGCAGTTTCATACACAACCCTGACTTAGCCAGCAGGGAAGGGAGGGCAAGGGATTCTGGCTGGGATTACTCCTATAATGCCAGCTCTTTGGGAGGCCCAGGCAAGAGGATCTCTTGAGCCCAGAAGTTGGAGGCTACAGTGAGTTATGATGGTACCTGCTCCACAGAGGAGGGAGCCCCAGGCTGGGCCTCAAAGATGGGTGTGTTGGGGGGGGATGACAACACCTCGTGGACCACTCAGTTTGAGCTCTGTCCCTGAGGGCCAGCAATGGAAAAAATGCGGGCTTAGTTCCCAGGAGATATTGAGGTCCAGTTGACCCAAACACAAGTACATAAGGCGATGGTCAGGGTTCGCTGGAGAGCTATGGAAGGTTTCCTGGAGGAGATGAGCTGGGGATTGCTTATTTCAAAGGCCAGGGGTGAGAACTTTTTCCTGGCACAGTGGAAATTCTCTCCAAGCTTTGGGACCGGGGGCATGGACAGTGTAAGCCAACTACCATTTGCTTTAAAATAGGGTGAAAATGAAACCATGACACACACATTGTTTATGCGATATGGAGGCCGGCGTGCAAAGATGGAAGAGCTAAAAGCAGTTTGGGAAAAACAACACCTTTTTTTTGTGGGAAGACAGATTAGAGAGGTTTATGCTCTTCTGTGATAACTAATATGAAAGGTTTATCAAAGTTATATTAAAAAAAAAAACCCTTGACGCTTTCTCCAAAATTGATTTGAAGACTTGGCAGATTTGAGGAATCATTCAGTAACGTTTTACGGGTCGATGCTAATTTGATGCAGCAGACCTGTGCATCGCGCCAATTTCCTGCCAAACCAACATTAAGCACGGACCTCTCGTGCAAGGTTTATAGGCAGACAGCTCATAAAGATGCATGCTTGACAAGTATTCTGTTTCTCTTAGGATGTGGAATATGAAGTGTTTATCAAAAACCACCTAAATCGCCCTTGCCTTGACTCGTAAACAATCTGGCGGCTTCAGGCTTGGGTCCCTCGCAGTATTTCACATCTCACTGCTCCAGGTTCTGGTACGTGCGTGAGTGCATCTTTGTCTCCAGAAGCCACAGTTAGAGGTAGAAGTGTTACAGGAAACGGTCCCAATCCAGACTCCAAGAAGAGGGTTCTTGGATCTCACACACGAATTTGGACAAGTATGTAAAGTGAAAGCAAGTTTATTAAGAAAGTAGTCCGGGCGTGGTGGCTCACACCCATAATCCCAGCACTTTGGGAGGCCACGTCCGGTGGATCAAGAGGTCAAGAGATCAAGACCATCCTGGCCAATATGATGAAACTCCATCTCTACTAAAAATACAAAAATTCATGGTTGTGCACACCTGTAGTTCCAGTCACTCAAGAGGTTGAGGCAGGAGAATCACTTGAACCTGGGAGGTGGAGGTTGCAGTGAGCTGAGATCGTGCCAATGTACTCCAGCCTGGGCAACAAGAACAAAACTCAGTCTCAAAAAAAAAAAAAAGGAATAAAAGAATTGTTAAATAAGGGGTAGATTATTCACGCCTCCCCTTTTTAGACCACATAGGGTAACTTTCTGGCATTGTCACTGCATTTGTAAACTCTCATGGCGCTGCTGGGAGTGCAGCAGTGAGGACGACTAGAGAGGTCACTCTGTTACCATCTTGGTTTTGGGTGGCTTCTTTACTGTAACCTGTTTTATCAGCAAGGTCTTTATGACCTGTATCCTGTGCCTACCTCCTGTCTCATCCTGTGACTTAGAATGCCTTAACCATCTGGGAATGCAGGCCAGTAGGTTTTAGCCTCATTTTACCCAGCCCCTATTCAAGGTGAGGTTGCTCTGGTTCGCACGCTGCCGACAGAAGGATCCTTGTGGGGTATGAGTTACCTAAAGAAAGGTTAACTTTTATCTGGGCACAGTGGCTCACTCCTGTAATTCCAGCCCTTTGGGTGGGCCAGGTGGGAGGATCTCTTGAGCCCAGAAGTTCGAGGCTGCAGTGAGCTGTGATGGCACCACTGCACTCCAGACTGAGCAAGACCTTGTCTCTTAAAAAAAAAAAAAAAAAAAAAGAAAGGTCCCAAAGTGTAGGATCCAAAGCATGGAGAATCCAGGAGGGCTCAAACATCCCCTCCCTAACAGACTCTCCAAGGCTCCCTAAAAGGAAACAAAGGCTGCACCTTAATGAGATCTTTGGCCCTAAGGAGATAGATTTCTTTTTATTTTTTATTTTTTAAGACAGAGTCTTGCTCTGTTGCCAGGCTGGAGTGCAATGGCACCATCTGAGCTCACTGCAACCTCTGCCTTCCAGTTCAAGCGATTTTCCTGCCTCTGCCTCCCGAGTAGCTGGGACTATGGGCGGGCACCATCGTGCCCAGCCAATTTTTTGTATTTTTAGGAGAGACTGGGTTTTGCCACATTGGCCAGGATGGTCTCCATCTCTTGACCTTGTGATCTGCCCACCTCGGCCTTCCAAAGTGCTGGGATTACAGGCGTGAGTCACCGCACCCAGACAGGAGATAGATTTCTTGTTCTCATGTTTGTTTCCTGTGCTACTGCATGATGGATCTTCTCTGCATAGCTGTCTCCATCCAAATCTGCTGTCAGAGCCTCACCAATTTCAGGAGATCACTCGAGCTTTGTTTTGCTGGTCGGAAAGTGTTTAACAGTAAAGATTATCAAAACTCCTTTCTTTCACCACTGCACACCACCGCTGATGTTTTCCTCAAAGGACAAGTGGACTTGTGCGGTGTTACTTTACGGTCTCTGCCACTCCAGCCCCTCTGGTCTCCTCCCAGGGCAGCGTTAATTACCCGGGCTTAAACGAGGAAGGTTGCAGGTGGGGCAAGGCGCGCAGGCTGCTGTCAGCACAAAGCCTCATGGGTTTCCGAAAGGGGAAATTTGATCTTGGGCAAATGTCAAGGCGTTTTTGAAATCTGTGTTATGATATCAGCTCGTTGCTGGTGTAGGACTTCATCTGGATTTCATAAATATTGTATGGGACTCCCTCATTGCCACCCTGGCCGGCCAGAATGCACCACTGCCACGCCTTCACACACACACCGGCTCTCCATTACAATTGCAATCTATCGCTGAGTTGTCATGAAAAGCCAATTGGTGATATTTCAATCACAGTATTCTTGTAACCAATTCCATTCAAATTCCGTTGGAAAGGGAGTTAAGGTTTCATCCTGCTGCTGGGAGAATGATATGCTAAATGGAGCTTCCTGGGGCTCTGGCAGCCAGCCAGTGCTTTGTAATTTATAGTTCACCTTTGTGGTTCTCCAAGTGACCTTGGAAACTGCACGCTGGTGGATTTTTTAGCTTCACACGCTGTCTTCCATCCCCTGGTGAGATTGCTCCCCAAGTGAGCGCTCCCTGGTCCCTCAGGCAAGAGCCTGAAGGAGAGGATGTGGATGGCGGGGGGGAGGCGAGGATCAGAACATTTCTTGTTGCTGCTGACCTTTTTCTAAAATTACTGTCAGCCAGGAAACAGTCAAATATTGTGCTTAAAGGTGGCTTGCAGGTGACAGGAGCCTCTCTCCAGCCCCAACACACAGCAGGTGATCCTGACAAAAAAAAAAAAAAAAAAAAAAGGAGGGGGTACAATGTTCGATTACGTTCATCAGCTATTTTTGGCTGAGGAATAAACAAAATGGCCCAAACTGCTGCCATTGAAGATTCTAGCAGGGGAGTGGCATGTAGAAAAGATTAATGTACAATTAAAACCCATGTACGGGGAAATTACAGGGTGACAGCTATCTAATGCAAACACCGCAGATGTGTAATTAAGAGGAGTTACAGCGCTGGAGTTTGAATTTGCTGAGGGAAGTGCCAGGGTGCTGCTGGAGCCCAGGGGCAGGGGAACGCGGCTGAGATGGTGTGGGGGCTGCAAAGGGGATGAGGAGGAGCCCCTCAACATCGGGGCAACTTTGTAACCATAGCAAATCCATTGGCTGATGCACACCGCAAGTCAATGTGCTGAGATGCCAGGTTGCGGCAGAGAAAGAGGATTAGTGGTAAGGTCATGGAACGAGGAGATAGGAGGGAACCTCAAATCCCTCTCCTTGGGGAATGTGGAGTTAGGATTTTTAAGTTGTGGAGTGGGTAAAGTGTGAAGGTGGGAGAGTGCAGGGTGAAGTCTTGGGACTGGGAGAGAAAGAAGCTGTGTTCTCAGGCTGATTCCCATCCTCTGTGGGGAATCCTCAGACTGTTGGCTGCAATTTGGGGTCTGAAAAACATCTTTTTTTTTTGACACGGAAGTTTCACTCTTGTTGCCCAGGCTAGAGTGCAATGGCACGACCTCTAATCACCGAAACCTCCTTGGCTCCTCCGCCCCAGCAGTTTCAAGCAATTCTCCTGCATCAGCCTCCCAAGTAGCTGGGATTACAGGCACATGCCACCATGCCCGGCTAATTCAGTATTTTTAGTAGAGACAGAGTTTCATCATGTTGACCAGGCTGGCCTCAAACTCCTGACGTCAGGTGATCTGCCCGCCTCAGCCTTTCAAAGTGCTGGGATTACAGACGTGAGCTACCGTTGACAGGCCCTTCTGCTACAAGGAAGTGGGCCAGAGTGCAGCCTGATTAATGCTTAATTATAACTGTATTTCTGTCCAGAACCCAGCATGCAATTCTTGCCAACCCCATGGGGACAGTTTCAATCTGGGCTGTTGTGGAAGCCGTGGCTCCTTTGCGGCTCAGCCCACCTCTCCGGGTCTGCCTGTCCCTGTTCCAAGCCTCCAGCCCTTTCTGGGACCGCCCTGGTCTCCCCGACCTCCCACTCACCTTTGGCTCTGTGGCCTTCAGAGTCCATGGATGCCTTTTGTGTTTTTAATTTCTCCTGCTTTGTCAGCTTTTTAGGAATATGTTACATTATGTGGAAGTTGGATGCTAACAAGATTTGTATGAATAAATTAGACTCTTAACTGTTTTATGTTATTACAAAATTGAAATGGACTCCAATGACAGTCAGAATTAATGTTCTGTTGCCAATAAATGCCACTGAATGTGACTGAATCTTCAGCGCACTCTCTCTTCTTGGTGTCTCTGGCCCTCTGGTCTTGCCCAAGAAGGCACCTCCCTCTTCCTTCCAGCGAGGTGGGTGCTCCAGGATGCCTCCCTGCTGGCCCCTGGGTGATGGTTGAGGTGCTGCTCTGCCCTGGTGTGTTTGAGGTCCTACGGGGGCTGCCAGGAATATCTGCTGCTGATGCTCCCAGGGGTGCCCAGTGATGGGAACTGCCCTGGGCCCCAGGGAGTTCCTTGCCCAAAGTCACACCCCATCCCGCCCCCAGGGACTGCTGCTGCTGTGGGTTCACCAAGGCCCAGCCCCTTGTCTCCATTTGGGACCGCTCTGAAGGTTCCTCCCAGCCCCAGAGCACCTATAGGTTGGGCTGAGGCCTCATCAAAGAGGCATTGCTGTTGGCTTGGCTCCTGCCCTCCTCTGCTCCTTGCAGGGGGAATCCCAAAAGTCCTCCCCTACAAACCTGTCTGCACCATCCACCCCAGAGCATCCAGGGAACTCAGTCCAGGATCCTGGCTCTTAGGGACTTACCTGTTTCTAAACCTGTGGTGGGCCAGGTGAGTCCTCTTCTGCCAGGATCAGAGTCCTCAGGGGACAGAATTGCTGTTTCTGCCCTGGGACCCCTTCTTGAGCTCAGGACTGGGGGTAAGGCACTGACCAGGTTCTCAGCTTCAGTTTAGATCTCCGTCCCCTACCCCCTGGGCCGGGTTCAAGCAGCAGCAGGGTTAAGGGCTCCCCTAGATCTCAGCTGCCAGACCTCAGCATGCAGTGGGCCAGCCTTCTGGCCCTGGGTGAGGAGCTTTCTGCTAGGAAACTTTTTTTTTTTTTTGAGACGGAGTCTCATTCTGTCACCGAGGCTGGAGTGCAATGGTGCAGTCTCCGCTCATTGCAACCTCCACCTCCTGGGTTCAATCGATTCTCCTGCCTCAGCCTCCTGAGTAGCTGGGACTACAAGGAGCATACCATTACATCTAACTTTTGTATTTTTAGTAGAGATGGGGTTTCACTATGTTGGCCAGGATGGTCTTGAACTCCTGACCTCATGATCCTCCCACCTCAGTCTCCCAAAGTGCTGGGATTACAGGCATGAGCCACTGCTCCCAGCGTCTGCAAGGAAACTTCTGTGTCCCCAAGGGGCTAGGCAGAACATGGGCTGGGGATTGGTGGGGTATTGGAACTGGTTCCCACAGCTGAATGTGGAAGGAAAGAACGGGGCTGGTAAAGTAGGGAGACAGAGCCTCAGACTGCCCAGAAATTAGGGGTTTCTGGACAGCCCAGGTGGAAAATTCAGCCACCCATGGGGCCAGGCCTCAGGGCAAGAGGGATGTGGTCTAGGATGCCGGAGGAGACCTGCTGCTTTGGAGGGGGCAGTGGGACTCCGGTTATCATTACAGGAAGGGATGGGGGTTTCCAGGGGGGCTAGGTATTCAGATACTCAAGAACAGAGGTCCATTTTTATGTAAAATCGCTTCCCCTCTGAAGTCTGGAGACTAATTCAGAATTTAAACCAAAGCGCTGCGATGACCAAACCATATGTCTGTATGTTACTTTGGCCTCTGGGCCTGAAGAATTTAGAGCCCAGAACTTCACTGGCAAGGTGGATGATTTCTGCCTGGAGGATGAGGGCCTGGAGCTTAGTGTCTCACCAGAGCCCTGGAAAGGGACAGGAACCACCAGGACCACAGGCCATGGGTGCAGGGCTATGGGGCTCAGCACCCACTGACTGTGGCCTCTGTTCTGGGACATCCTGTCTGCTGGGAAGGGGTCAAAGCCCTCGCCTGTGGGACTGCAGGAGGATGGGCAACTGGCTGGGCTCTGTGTGCCTCTGGATCCTGGCAGCCCGACCCACTCCCCCAGGACCTGTGGATGAGTGGGTAGCAGAGGGGCCTATGGAGGACCCCCCCTCCATGTTCCCTATTTCCAAGGAATCTAGTCAGAGCATTCCAGCTTCCATCTTCACAAGTCTCTCTCTCTCTTTTTTTTTTTTTCTCCTGAGACGGAGTTTTGCTCTTGTTGCCCACGCTGGAGTGCAATGGAGCGATCTTGGCTCAGTACAACCTCTGCCTTCTGGGTTCAGGCGATTCTCCTGCCTCAGCCTCCTGAGTAGCTGGGATTGCAGGCCTGCCACTGTGCCGGGATAATTTTTTGTATTTTTAGTAGAGATGGGTTTCAGCATGTTAGTCAGGCTGGTCTTGAACTCCTGACCTTGTGATCTACCTTGTGATCCAATGTGCTGGGACTACAGGTGTGAGCCACCGCACCCAGCCCCTTTTTATTTTATTTGCTTATTTTATTTTATTTTTTTTAAGACAGGGCTTCTGTCACCCAGGCTGGAGTGCAGTGGTGCAATTTCGGCTCACTGCAATCTCTGAGCCCAGATTCAAGTGATTCTTGTGTCTTAACCTCCTGAGTAGCTGGGACTACTGACACATACCACCACAATGGGTTGATGTTTGTATTTTTCATCATGTTGGCCAGGCCGGTCTCGAACTCCTGACCTCAAGTGATCTGCCCGCCTCAGCCTCCCAAAGTGCTGGGATTACAGGCGTGAGCCACTGGGTCCCACCAGAAGTCTTAGAGGTTCTCCGTGGAAATGCCTTTGCAAGAGCAAAAAGAAGAGTAAAGTCTTACCGTTCCTTTAATCCTTCTGGATCTGGTGTTGGCATACATGTCCCAGAGAAGGGGCTATCTTACGTCTGTATCATTTTATATATGTAAACTCGTAAATCATATTCATTTTCTCAGAATGCAATAATCTTTATGTCTACTGCACCTAACCTGTTTAATCATTTCGTATATCATGAATTCTTTCCTACCGTGATGAAGCTGTTTCTATCTTGCTTTTGACACCTGCACGGCATTCCTTCCAGTGAATTTATTGTAATTTATAGAACTGACTCCCTGTTGGACATTTTGGGGGCTTTTGTTTTTGTTTTTCAGTTTTAAAGAATGTCGATGTGAACCTTGTGGTATACCTTTGTGCCATCCCAGCATCAATTCCAGACGTTCAGTACTTCTCAACAAATCACCTTCCAGAAAGTCTCAGCGGTACGTGAGCGGGCCTGCTTTTTTCTCATAATTACAACCACACTGGGAATCTTCTTTTTTATTTTTTATTTTTTAAATCTGTGTCAATTAGATGGGTTAAAGAGGGGCATAATTATTGCTTTTTTAATGTACATTTTATTTTTACCAAAGTTATGTATGTACATAGCTTCTGCAGGCAGAAAAGGCTTTCAACACTTCTCCCAGCTCTCCTGAGCTGTGTCCTGGAGGCAGCCACCTATGACTCTTCGAGCCATTTCCCCAGCAGGCGCTGCAGTTCTGCCTCCATATTTCTAAATAACACACGTACACCGCAGGTGCAAAATGGCCAGCCAGTTGTACAGGCATCATTTATTGCACATTCACTCTTTGCTTGCTGATTTTTAAATGCCAGCTTGACCATTTGCTTAATTCCTGTATTAACTAGGGCCCCTTCTGGACTCTTCTGTTCTAATTTGACTATTCTAGTCCCGGCACCCACGATTTTAATTACCGTCGCTTAGGAATGCATTTCTAGTATCTTACCGGGGCAGGTACCCTCTTACTATGATTCTTGTATGATATCGCATTTTTATTCTTTTGGATATAATAGGGTGTCACATTTCAAATAATATCTAGTGAAGATTTTTAATTGGGATAGTGTTTCACTTACACAGAAATTTAGGATAAGTTTACAGATAAGTTGACTTATTTATTTTTTGAGACAGAGTCTCTCTGTGTCACCCAGGCTGGAGTGCAGTGGTGCAATCTCAGCTCACTGCAACCTCCACCTCCCGGGTTCAAGTGATTCTCCTGCTTCAGCCTCCCTAGTAGCTGGGACTACAAGCACCTGCCACCACACCCAGCTAATTTTTGCATTTTTAGTAGAAACAAGGTTTCCCCATGTTGGCCAGGCTAGTCTCAAACTCCTGACCTCAGGTGATCCACCCACCTTAGCCTCCCAAAGTGCTGGGATTGTAGGCATGAGCCACCACACCCGGCTTTACTGTATTTATTATATATTACCATACTGGGTCTTCTGATCCATGTACTCAACAACTATTTATGGAGAACTGAGTGTGTATGCATCAGGTACTGTTCTAGGCACTGGGGATATAGCAGGAAGTGAAGCAGAGGTGAATCCCAGCCCCCATGGAGCCAACCTTCTAGCAAGGGCAGCAGGCAATGAACACTAATATACTTAAGTAAATCTTGGCCGGGAACAGTGGCTCATGCCTGTAATTCCAGCAGTTTGGGAAGCCAAGGCAGGAGGATCTCTTGAGGCCAGGAGTTCTAGACCAGCCTGGTCAACACAGCAAGACACCCGTCTCTACCAAAAAAAAAAATTTTTTTTTTAATTAGCCAGGCATGGTGGTGTGTACCTACCTGTAGCCCCAGCTACTTAAGAGGCTGAGGTGGGAAGATCAGTTGAGTCCAGGAGGTGGAGGCTGCAGTGAGCAATGATTGTGCCACTGCACCCTAGCCTGAGCAACAGAGCGAGACCCTGTCTCTTTAAAAAAAAAAAAAATTTATATATATATATATATATATATATATGAATTATGTAGTGTTAAAATGTGGCACTTGCTTTGAAAAGCCAAGTAGGCTAAGAAGGATTGGAAGTGTGGGGTGAGGGAGAAGGGGAAGGGTTGGGGTGGGCCTCCCCAAGAAGGTAAGATGAGATTTGAGTATGGGAAGATGTGGGTCTTATAGACAGTCTAGGCCAGTTGTTCTCAGCCTGGGCGATTGTATTCCCAGGGGAATTTGACAACAGCTGGAGACATTTTTGACGGTCATGACTCAGGGGGTGCTCCTGGCATCTGGTGGCTATCGCACAGGGACACCCCTAAATACTCTATAGTGTACCTGACAGCCCCAAGGACAGAGGAGCATCTGGCCCCACATGACCATATGTAGAGGTTGAGAAATCCTGACCTGTGTGAAGATGGATATGGGCAGAGGGGGAACCCAGCACAAGTAACAGGGGGAACACTGGGATTTGGGGCACAGGGCGGCTAGGAATGAGGCTACATGGGGGTGGGGGACAGGGGATATGGGCCTTGCAGGGCAGAGTACAGAGTGAGGAATTTGACTTTACTCTGTGTAGGGAACAACAGCAGGGTTTTGAACAGAGAAGTGCCATGATTGAAATTATATTTTAGAACCGGTTCCCTGTTGCTGCCATGATAAGGGGCAAAGAGGCCTGGCAGTGGGAGAGGATGATCCATCCAGCAAGATGCTGGCAGTGGACGTGAGCAGATGGGTTGAATTCCAGACATGTTTGAAGGCAGAGCCAACAAGATTTCCTGATGGGTTAGATGGGGTGTGAGGAAGAGATAGCTTTTGGTCTGAGTGACTGGAAGGGTGGAGTGACCCACAGCTGAGGTGGGAAAGAGTGTGAAACAACTGTTGGAGGGTCTTAGGCTAAAGAGTCAGTGAAGGACAGACAGGATTTGGATGTCCAGTGCACATGCAGTGGCAAATGTTGAATATTTGGTTGGATATACAAGTCTGGAGTATGGAGAGAGGTTAGAGCTGGAGAGGTTATAGCCCAGTGCATTCGTTTTCTTGGCTGCCCTGAAAACCCAATGCATAGAGAACAGCAGGAGTATTACAGCAGAGAAAGTTTAATGAGGGCCAGATATGGTGGCTTGTGCCTTCAATCCCAGCACTTTGGGAGGCTGTGGTGGGTGAATTGTGAGAGACCAGGAGTTCAAGAGCAGCCTGGGTAACACGGTAAAACCCCATCTCTACAGAAAATACAAAAAATAAGCTGGGCATGCTGGTATGTGCCGGTGGTCTCAGCTACTCAGGAGGCTGAGGTAGGAGGATTTGCTTGAGCCCAGGAATTTGAGGATGCAGTGAGCTGAGATGACATCATCACACTCCGGCCTGGGCGACAGAGCAGTTTAATAATTGCAAGGCCAGCCCGGCAGTAGTTGGGAGATAAATTCTTAAATCTGTCTCCCTAAAAATTTGGAGGCTAGAGTGTTTCAAGGATAGTTTGGTGGACGGGGAACTAGGGAATAGGGAATGCTGACCAGCTGGGTTGGGGATGAAATCACAGGGCATTGAAGTTGTCATACTGTGCTATGTCAGTTTCTGGGTGGGGGGGTCACAAGACCATTTGAACTGGTTTCTTGGTATGGGTTACTGGTCCAGTAGCACTAGCTGGTTCATCAGAAAGCAGTGTCTGAAAGATACCTCAAACACTAGTCCTAGGTTTTACAATAGTAATGTTATCTATAGAAGCAATTGGGGATGGTGTAAACTCTTTTGACCTTGTGGCTGATTTGTTAGTTTCACAAAGGTAGCTTTGGTCTCCGAGCAAGGAGAGGGTTAGTTTCAGAAAGGGACTACTGTCATCTTTGTTTTAAAGTTAAACTATGGCCAGGCGCAGTGGCTCATGCTGTAACCCCAGCACTGTGGGAGGCTGAGGCCGGCAGATCTCTTGAGGTCAGGAGTTTGAGACCAGCCTGGCCAACATGGTGAAACCCTATCTCCTAAAAATACAAAATTTAGCCAGACAGGTACGGACCTGTAGTCCCAGCTACTAGGGAGCCTGAGGCAGGAGAACTGCTTGAACCTGGGAGGCAGAGGTTGCAGTGAGCTGAGATCACGCCACTGCACTCCAGCCTGGGCGACAGAGTGTCAAAATAAATAAGAAATAAACTATGAACTAAATTCCTCCATAGTTAGCTTGACCTATGCCCAGGAATAAACAAAGACAGCTTGTGAGGTTAGAAATGAAATGGAGTCAGCTATCAGATTTCTTTCACAGTAGTAATTTTTGCAAAGGTGGTTTCAGAGATACGCATTTGGGAGTCATCAACATACAGATATAGTTTATTTATTTATTTTTGAGATGGAGTCTCACCCTGTTGCCCAGGCTGGAGTGGAATGGTGCAATCTCAGCTAACTGCAACCTCTGCCTCCCAGGTTCAAGCAGTTCTCCTGCCTCAGGCTCCCTAGTAGCTGGGACTACAGGTGTGTGCCTGTCTGGCTAAATTTTGTATTTTTAGGAGATAGGGTTTCACCATGTTGGCCAGGCTGGTCTTGAACTCCTGACCTCGTAATCCGCCCACGGCAGCCTTTTAAAGTGTTGGGATTACAAGCGTGAGCCACCGTGCCTGGCCAACATATAGATAGTTTCTAAAGCTGAAAGACTGATCGAGGTCAGTGAGGGAGTTAGTGCAGATAGAAAAGCAAAGAGGGCCAGTAACTGAGAACTGGAATATTCCAACACGAAGACACCAGGGAGATGAGGAGGACCCAAAACAAGGCAAGCAGTGACCAGTGGGACAGGAAGAAACCAGAGAACTATCATGTCCTGGGAGCCAGGTGAGAAAAGTGCACCACAGAGGAATGCATGGTCTTTTGTGCCCAATGCTGGTGGCAGGCCAGGTGGGCCGAGGACCAAGGGCTGCCAGTGGGTTCTGCAATGTGCCCCACCCAAGAACAGCTGTGGTGGAGTCAGGGGAATAAAGGTGTGATTTCAGTGAGTCTGTGGTAGAATGAGAAGAGAGACACTGGAGATTGTGAATAGGGGTAACTTAAGGTGTTTTGTTGCAAATAGGGCAAAGAAATGGGGAGATAAGCTGGGCATGGTGGCTCATGCCTATAATCCCAGCACTTTGGGAGGCAGAGGCCAGTGGATCACGTAAGGACAGGAGTTCGAGACCAGCCTGGCCAACATGATGAAACCCCATCTCTACTAAAAATACAAAAATTAGCCAGCTGTGATGGTGCCTGTAATCCCAGCTACTTGGGAGGCTGAGGGAGGAGAATCGCTTGAAACCCAGAGGTGGAGGTTGCAGTGCACTGAGATCACGCCACTGCATTCCAGCCTGGGCAACAGAGAGAAACTCTGTCTCAGAAAAATGAATAATAAATGGGAAGATAGGTGCTGCGGGAAGAGGGGTTGACACGTTTTTGTTTTTTGGGTTTTTAGTTTTTTTAGGATTGGAGAAATCACAACGTATCTGTATGCTGATGAGACTGATAGAGTAGAATGTGAAAAACTGATGTAGCTCAGTGGGGAGAATTGCTTGGGCCCAATCCTTGAGAAGCTTAGAGTACTGGAGCTGGTGGATGTGAGGGATCAGCCATAGGTAGAAGCACAGGCAGTCCTCCTAGGCTCAAAGCTGGGAGAGCAGAACGGTGGGGGCAAATATGGTCACTAGGATCTGGAAGTCCTTGTGCTCGCTGTGTCTCTGCCTCTCTCTCTCTCTCTCTCTCTCTCTCTCTCTCTCTCTCTCTCTCTCTCTCTCTCTCTCTCTCTCTCTCCCCCCCGCTCCTTTCTCTCTCTCTCTCTCTCTCCCACCCCCCCAGCTTTATTGAGACGTAATCACATACCTCACCATTCCCCCACCTGCAGTGCAACTCCCTGGTTTTCAGTATGTTCCCAGTGTTACACACCCGTCACCACAGTCAATTCCACAACATTTTCATCACTCCAGAAAGAAAGCCTGTGCTATTCACAGTCACTCCCCATTCCTTCCTGCCCAGTCCTAGGCAAACACTAATCTGTTTTCTGTCTATACATTTGCCTATTCTGGACACTTCCTGTCAATTGAATCCTACAATGTGTGGTCTTTCTTTTCTACTTAGCATAATGGTTTCAGGGTTGAGCCAGGTTGTATTAATAGTGCTTCATTCCTTTGTATGCCTGAATAATATTGCATTGTACAGATATACACATTTATTCTTATATTTTATCCATTCATCTATGGATGGATATTTGGGTTGTTTCTACACTTTGGTGATTATTAATAAAGCTGCTGTGTACATATTCGTGTACAAGGTCTTTGGGGACATATATTTTCATTTTTCTTCGGTACACCGGGAGTGGAATTGCTGGGACATTTGGTAAATCTATGCTTACCCTCTTGAGGAATTGCCAGACTGTTTTCCAAAATGACTACACCATTTTACATTCCCACCAGCAATGTGCAAACATTCTCATTTCTTCACCTCCTTGGTAAAAGTTGTTACTATCTTTTTTTTTTTTTTTTTTGAGATGAAGTGTCACTCTGTCACCCAGGCTGGAGGGCAGTGGCCTGATCTTGGCTCACTGCAACCTCTGCATCCTGGGTTCAAGTGATTCTTCTGCCGTCATGCCTGGCTAATTTTTGTATTCTTAGTAGAGACAGGGTTTCGCCCTGTTGGCCAGGCTGGTCTCAAACCCCTGAGCTCCAGTGGTCTGCCTGCCTCAGCCTCCGAAAGTGCTGGGATTACAGGCATGAGCCACTGCGTCTGTCCTGTCTGTCCTGATCACAGCCATACTAGTGTTTGTGTGCCAGTATCTCACTGTGGTTTGGGTTTTTATTTCCCTAATGAATAACAATGTTGAGCATCTTTTCACGTGCTATTTTGCTGCTTAGATGTCTTTGGAGATGTCAGCTAAAAAAAAACACGTAATTTATAGATTTAGAAAGAAGAACTTTATTTCTTAAGAAAGGGTTCACAACTTGCAGATGGGAAGTGCAACCTCCACCTGAAAACCAAAGGCAAGCACTTAGAGGGAGGGCAGGTGGAACGAGACTTTATGCTGAATGGGCTGGCCAAGTATACATATTCAGCAAGTTATAGGAAGAGCTATGAATATTCATGAGGGGCGTCTGGACGCATACATACTGAACAAAGATGCATGTTACATGCATCCCGTGTTTACCTTGGGTTGCAGACTTTGCATTTAAATGCATTACAGTTAGACTCTATATGTCAAAAGGTGAAGCGCGACATGAAGGTACTCAGTGCACAGCCTCTGGAAACTGGCCAGAACCAGGCCATAGTGGGTAGTTTCGTATCAGGAGAAAGTTACTGAAATCAGTCTCTTGTCCAATCAAAGTTGCAGTTATAGCTGGTAAATCAGAGGGGTGGGGGTTCAGTTAGTGCCCTGCCGTGGGTGAGCTGCAATTGTTTTAGTATTGTTTATCTCCAAACCAGGGCTTATTTAGCTGCTAGACAAAAGGAAACTCCTATGGCAGTTAGAGAATAGTCTTTTTTTTTTTTTTTTGGAGACAGAGTCTCGCTCTGTAACCCAGGCTACAGGAATGCAGTGGCGCTATCTTGGCTCACTGCAACCTTTGTCTCCCGGTCCTGGTTCAAGCAATTCTCCTGCCTCAGCTTCCCGAGCAGCTGGAATTACGGACACATGCCACCATGCCCAGCTAATTTCTGTTGTATTTTTAGTAGAGATGGGGTTTTACTATGTTGGCCAGGCTGGTCCTGAACTCCTGACCTTGTGATCTGCCCACCTCAGCCTCCCAAAGTGCTGGGATTACAGGCATAAGCCACCACACCTAGCTGCATAGTCTATTTTTAATAGATAGAGGTGCATGACTATCCTTGCCTGGCATGGCCTTAGGTAGTGTTCATAATTGGGTGTCTTACTGCCAGAAAGAGTCTGTTCTCTGATTCTTAAAATCTCTATGTTAATATTCATTCTGGTCAGTTGTGTCTAAACCACAAAAGGGATGGGAGTCCTGCTGTAGTAACTCTTAGGAGAGGAAGTCTAATGGTGGTTAGCAAGGGAGAGGTGTGTGTCCGACCTCCCGTCCGGCCTGACCAGGAGCTCAGTTTTTGAGGTTTCTCTGGGGTCCCCTTGGCCTAGGAGTTTCTTTTTAGTTCTCAGAGATGATCTAATCAGATCTTTTGTCCATAAATTAATTGGGTTGTTAAATTTTTTACACTATGATAAAAGGGTTTTTTAAATGTATTCTGGATGCAAGTTTCTTTTCTTTTTTCTTTTTTTCTTTGACAGAGTCTCACCCTGTCACCCAGGCTGGAGCCCAGTAGCATGACCTTGGCTCACTGCTACTTCCTCTTCCCAGGTTCAAAGGATTCTAGTGCCTCAGCCTCCCAAGTAGCTGGGATTACTTACAGGTGCCTGCCCCCACGCCCAGCTAATTTTTTGTTTGTTTTGTTTTGTTTTGTTTTGTTTTGTTTGAGACAGTCTTACTCTGTTACCCAGGCTAGAGTGCAGTGGTGTGATTTCAGTTCACTGCAACCTTCACCTCCCGGGTTCAAAAAATTCTCCTGCCTCAGCCTCCCAAATAGCTGGGACTAGAGGCATGTGCTAGCATGCCCAGCTAATGTTCGTAGTTTGTTTTTTTTTTTTAAGACGGAGTTTAGCTCTTGTTACCCAGGCTGAAGTGCAATGGCGTGATCTCAGCTCACCACAACCTCCGCCTCCTGGGTTCAGGCAATTCTCCTGCCTCAGCCTCCTGAGTAGCTAGGATTACAGGCACACGTCACCATGCCCAGCTAATTTTTTGTATTTTTAGTAGAGATGGGGGTTTCACCAGGCTGGTTTTGAACTCCTGACCTCAGGTAAGCTGCCCACCTCAGCATCCCAAAGTGCTGGGATTACAGACGTGAGCCACCACACCCGGCCACAAGTTTCATATTAGATCTATGATTTCCAAATATTTTAGCCTTTTCTGTCGGTTGCCTTATTTTCTTGATGGTGTTTGCAGTTCAAAAGTTTTCAATTCTAGTAAAATCCAGTTTATCTTATTTTTGTTTCTATTGCTTATGCTTTTGGGATTGTGTCTAAGAAAGTCTAGACCCACCTAAGGTCATGGAGATTTACTCCTTTCTGTTTTTTACTTATTTATGGTTTCTATTTAATGTTCATTTCTAGGTGAATTGGCAAGCGTTTTCCAGGCAATGTTATATAACAGTGGGCTTCCTTTGTTCTATTCCTGAGTTTAATATTTCACCATTAATCATTGATTGCATCTATGGGATGAGATCTTTTAAAATTAAAAAAAAAGCATCCTATATCACTAGCGTTTATAAATAATTGAAGACTCTTTTTACCCCCAATGTATTAAATCTATAGACATAAACATGTTTTTTTCTCTTTTGATCTATTTATGCAGCAAACTATATTAATATTTATAATATGGCTAATAGTGAGCCATTCTGTAATGCTATTCTGAATTAAATCTTAATTTGTTGGTGTACATAATTATTTTATCATATTGCTTGTTCAATAGCCAATAGTTATATCATTTCCTTGTGATTCTTTGACTCATGAATTATTTGGATGCAAACACTTAGAGCATTTTTTTCTTTTCTGTTTTTGAGAAATGAGTTTCTAATTTTGTTGCGTTGTGGTGCAATGCAGAGATTGTGGTGTGCATGCTATTGATTATTTAATTTTAGTAAAGAATTCCTTTGTGTCCTGGTTAGTACATGATCATTTTTTTGGTCCCATTATGTTTGAAATAATATGGCTCTTCTAATGGCTGCATTTAGAATTCTATGTATATCTGTACCTGTATAGATTCTTTAGCTCAGTTTTGTATACTGCTTGTATCTTCTGTATTTTTAATTTTTTTTTTTTTGGCTGCTTAATTTATCAACATCAGAGTGAGATGTGTTAAGATCTCTGAATATGGTTATGAATTTGTTCATTTTCTTTGTAATTTTATTAACTTTGACTATTTGTTTTGTAAAGCAATGTTACTAGGTGCATATAGGTTCAAGATGATTATGCTTTCCTCATGAATTATTTCCTTTTTCTTTGTGTAATAACTCTTTTAAATCCCATCAATGCTTTTTTTGTCTTATGTTCTATTTTACCACGTATTAATATTACAAAAAAACTCTGTCTTTGTTATTTTGTTTGGTTTATCTTTGGTATCTCGCTTCACTTTCAATATTTCTGTGTCATGTTTTGAAAGTGTCTCTCTAGCAAGTTTAATTCGTTTCCTTTCTTTTCATGGTTACTGGCGTATTTATACTTTTTCTTTTCTTTTCTTTTGAGATGGATTCTTACTCTGTCACCCAGGCTGGAGTACAGTGGCATGATCTTGCCTCATTGCAAGCTTTGCCTCCCAAGTTCAAGCAATTCTCCTGCTTCAGCTTCCTGAGTAGCTGGGACTACAGGCACCCACCACCATGCCTGGCTAATTTTTGTATTTTTAGTATAGATGGGGTTTCGTCATGTTGGCCAGGCTGGTCTCGAACTCCCAACCTCAGTTAATTCACCCACCTTGGCTTGCCAAAGTGCTGGGATTACAGGCATGAGCCACCGTGCTGGTCTATATTTTTTCTTTTTTCTGTTTTATTTGGTGTTTCCTACTTAACTTGCTTTTTCATTGTTTCTTTTTAAAATCTATCCAGCTTTCTAAAGAATTGATTGTATATACTTTATTCTTTTTTTAGTCCCTCTTCTGGTTTGGAAGTTACACATTCTATTTTTTATTCTCCCAGTGATTTACCTTTATGCTAGTGATATACACACTTGGTTTAACACAGTATGATTTAAGTAAAAATGTCTACCTTCCTCGAAAACAACATAATAATCTTGGAACAGTAATTCTGAGCATACTCTGATCTTATATCTTTTGTTGTCCAATTATAGTGCCATATTATTTATAAAGTCCCCACTTTTACATTATTACTGTTGATTATTTCAACTTACAGCTGTTTGCCAATTTCTTTTCTCACTCTTGCTTATTGCATTCTACTCTGTGTGAGTTCCATTTTCAACTGCCTCACGAAACCCCTTAGTAGTTCTTTCAAGAAAGGCATATGTAAATGCTCTTGAACTTTGTTCATTTAAATATTTTTCCCTTTATAGTTGAGCTGGGTATAGAATTCTGGGATGATAACTGTTTTCCTTTAGCTGTCTGAAGGCTTATTCATTATTTTCTGATTCCCCCCTGCTCCTCAAAGAAGATGAGAGTTATTGTGTCAGTTCTTTGTAGATGATATCTTTCTCTCTGGTTATTTTTTGGGCTTTTCTCTGTTTCATATTCTTCGGCTTCACTGAGTTATATATAGGTGTATAGTTTTCTTTTTCCTACTTGGAAGTCGAAGCACTTATTCATTCTTAGGACTCAGGGCTTTCTTAAGTTCTGCAAATTTTTTAGTCTTCATCTCTTCAAATAGTTCCTTTACGCTGTCTCAATATTAGCCTTTGAAATGCAAGTCGCATGTGTGAAGGACAATATAGCATGGTGGTTAAGAACACAGACTCTGGAGATGGTTACTTGGATTTGACTTCTACTCCAACACTTAATAGCTGGGGAAAATTACTTAAACTCTGTTCCTCAGTTTACTCATCTATATATTGGGGATAATAATATGTTACCAAACTCTTAGATTGTTGCAAGAATTAAATGAGTTAATGTATATAAGGTGCTTAAAATGGATCATGCATGGCACATGGTTAGCTCTATATAAGCCTTGGTGATTAATGTTCTCTTGAGTGCCCTAAAGACTCTGTGCTGACACTGACACAGTTGCCTAAAGGTCATTAGTGTGAGATACCCGGAAGGACCCTGCCTTTGTTTTAGTCCCTGGGAATGCATTTTGACCAGAGTCTATGATTATCAGTTTTATTTTGGACCTTCTCATTCTATTCTCTTCTTTGGAAATCAATTTCATGTTTTTCCATGTTTGCATTCTGGGTGATTGTTAGATTCACCCCTTGGATCACTGTCTCCCAGTTCACTGATCTGTTCTGAAATCCTAGCAATGAGTTTTTAATTTCAATCACTGTATTTTTCATCTCTCGGAATTCTATGGAGATCATTGAAGTCTACATGCTTGTTTCCTGTAGTTTCTGGTTCTTTCATGCCTGTTTTATTGTTTTTGTGCATTTCATAATTTAAAATATATACATTAACATGAACAATAGATAAATTAACATAAATCGGGTTTCTCCCTTATCTCGGGGTCTAGCCTTTCTGCCTGTTTTTCAGCTTGTTTTTCCTCATGGTGAATCATTTCCTTTGGTAGATAATAATTTCTGTGCAATATTCTAGGGAAGCAAAAATTATCCAAACTAATTTAAGATTGTTGATATTTTAAAAAATGGTAGCCCTATGCTTCCTGGATTGTGGAAGTATTGCTTCAGAACATTTCAAAAATTGTTTATGCTGGGAGCTCCCATGGGTGCGTCAGTTTGGGACCTGTTTTTCCTACTATTTCTAGCTCCATATTGGTCATGTAAATTTGAACCCCACAGCCACAGTTCAGGCTTGGGATTCTTTTCATTCTGGGAGACTTCTTCCTAACCCAGAACTCTTTATGTTTTTTCTTAGACAGTGGTTGAGTTTTCTAGGCTTCCATTTCACTGACGTGTGAGTCCTTCTAGAGCTCTAGCTGTGTTGCAATAACTGACTTCCAGTTCCTCATCTTATGAGGGCCCTGACTGAATTTCCTGTGGGCACCAAGGCCCCGGGCCCTGACCTCTAGGTTCTGCCATCTGTGTTCAGGACACCTGCTGACAGTTCATTGTTTCAGTTCATGCATCTGAGGATTTTCTTTTCTTTTCTTTAAGCTTAGCTATGTATCTAATGATTTTTATCGGGCCAGACATGGTGACTCATGCCTGTAATCCAGTGCTTTGTGAGGCTAAGGCAGGAGGATTGCTTGAGCCCGGGAGTTTGAGACCAGCCTGGACAAGACAGCAAAACCCCTGTCACTGAAAAAATGTAAAAACTAGCCAGGCATGGTAGTGTGCACCTATAGTCCAAGCTACTGGGGAGGCTGAGGCAGGAGAATTCCTTCCGTCCAAGAGTTCTAGGCTATAGTGAGCTATGAGTGTACCACTGCACTCCAGCCTGGGCAACAGAGCAAGACCCTATCTCTGAAAAAGAAAAAAAGAGATTTTATCTTATATCTTATTCAGCATTGCTATACATTTGGAGTTGAGGATGGTGATGGTAGGGGCTGTATGAGTCTTCTATGTGTTTTATTTATTTATTTTTGAGACAAGGTCTAGCTCTGTGGCCCAGGCTAGAGTGCAGTGGTGTGATCTCAGCTCACTGCAGCCTCTGCCTCTTGGGTACAAGCAATTCTCATGCCTCAGCCTCCTGAGTAGCTGGGATTACAGGTGCTGTCACCACTCCTGGCTATTTTTTGTAGAGATGGGATTTTACCATGTTAGCCAGGCTGGTCTCGAACTCCTGATCTCCAGAGATCCGCCCACCTCGGCCTCCTAAAGTGCTAGGATTACAGGCATGAGCCACCATGCCTGGCCTTCCATGTCCTTTTATTTAGGATTTTTGCATCTATACTGACAAACAAGATTTAGTCTGATTTTATTTTTGTTTCATCTTTGACAGGTTTTGGCACCAGGGTTATGTGTTATTCATAAAATTAATTAGGAAATTTTTCTCTTTTCTTTATCCTCTGGAACATTTTAAATAGCATAGAAAACGTCTGTTCCTTGAAGGTTTGAAACTGTCTGAGGACAGTGCCTTTGGGGGCCGGGAGGACTGTTTCCACATATATTTCCCATTCAGCTTCTCTACTTCTTAAATCAGTTTGGATAACTTTGCCTCCCTAGACTATCATACTTTTAATCAAGATTTTAAAATTTATTAGTAGAGAATTCTATGTGGTATTCTTATATTTTAATATTTTTTTTGCATCTCTACTTATCTCTCTCTCATTAATGTTGTTTTCCTCTAATCTTGGTTAGTCTTTACCAGAGATTTGTTTATTTCATTGGCCTTTTCTAAGAAACAGCTGTTGAATTTACTTATTCATCCTGCCATTAAACTTTTTTTTTTGTGGTGGGGGGACAGAGGCTCGCTTTATCGCCCAAGCTGGCGTGCAGTGGGGCAACCTCAGCTCACTGCAACCTCTGCCTCCCATTTTCAAGTGATTCTCCTGCCTCAGCCTCCTGAGTAGCTGGGATTACAGACATGAGCCACCACACCCAGCTAATCTTTTTGTATTTTTAGTAGAGACAGGGTTTCACCATGTTGGTCAGGCTGGTCTCGAACTCCTGACTGCGTGATCCACCCGCCTCAGCCTCCCAAAGTGCTGGGAGGTGCCCAGCCACTGTGCTCAGCCTGTTAAACAACTTTAAAAATCAGGACTTGCTGCTGTTATCTTTAATGCCTTGTTAAGGCTTATTTCCTTGTTCTTTCCAATTTTTGAAGTTGAGTGTCTGTCCAGGTCATGTATTATCTGTCTTCTTTACAAATGAAACATTTAAACTGATGATGCTTCCTCTGAGTATAGTTCTGGCCACATTCCGTAAGTTTTGGTATGCATAAATTGTCATTAGCATAATTTTTTGTAGCCTAAAATTGCTAATTTTATTTCCTCCTTGATACAAGAGAGGTATTCAGGAGGGTACTTTAAACTTTTTCTTTTTTCTTTTGTTATTGATTTCTAGTTAGATAGTAATGTATCCCATACATTTTTTAAAAACTACCATATTTTCATAAAATCTAAAATGCTGTTGATTGTAATGCACTCCGTTATTTTTTACACCACTAAGGAAGGGGGGAAAAAATTGCCCATTAAACCGTAACATCCCATCAGTTGTAAGAAGCATTCTGGTTTCAGAGATGATGTGAAAAAATATAATACATCTTAAATGTGTGAAGCGGGGAGTTTATTTCCATCAGTGTGAGAGCATTGTGGCCCAAGAATGTGATCTGTATTGTATTTGTTCTCTGAAATATATTGTAACCTGGTATTTGACATGTGGTTAGTTTTGTTTTGGGGGGTTTAGTTGTGTTTCTTGAGACAGGGCTTCCCTCTGTCACCTAGGCTGGAGTGCAGTGGCCCAGTCATGTCTCATTGTAGCCTTGAAATACAGGGCTCAAGTGATCCTCCCACCTCAGCCTCCCAGATAGCTGGGACCACGGGTGCACACCACCACACCCGGCTAATTTTATAAAATTTTCTGTAGTGACGGCATCTCCCTATGTTGCTCAGGCCGGTCTCAAACTCCTGAGCTCAAATGACCCTCCTGCCTTGGCCTCCCAAACTGCTGGGATTACAAACATGTTGGTCAGTTTTTATAAATGTTTTACAGGTGCTTGAAAAAACATTTATCTATTTATAATGTATCATTATTTATAATTTATAATGTACTTCTACATTTTCCAGTTACAAGAATATACATATTTCTTGGCATTCTATACATTATATATGCATATATCACACACAGGCCTATATAAAATCGGTGTTGAAATTGTGCTTTTTAAGTCTTCTAAGCCTTGCTATTTTTTGTTTATTGCTTGGTTTTCCATTGCTGCATTGAGATCTGTTAAAACCTTCCATTTTGCTGGCGGATTTGTTAATTTTCCTCATGATTTCTGCTTTTTGCTTTATTACACACACGTACAGAAACACACGAACATATATATACACATACACACATGCATATGTATGCATGCACATACACACACACATACAAGTTCTTTTTTTTTTTTTTTTTTTTTTTTTTTTTGAGATGGAGTCTTGCTCCGTCACCCAGGCTGGAGTGCAATGGTGCAATCTTGGCTCACTGCAACCTCTGCCTCCTGGATTCAAGCGGTTCTCCTGCCTCAACCTCCTGAGTAGCTGGGATTACAGGTGTGTGCGAGCACATCTGGCTAATTTTTGTAGTTTTAATAAAGATAGGGTTTCACCATGTTGACCAGGCTGGTCTTGAACTCCTGACCTTAAGAAATCCCCCTGCCTCAGCTTCCCAAAGTGCTGGGATTATAGGCATCAACCACCCCACCTGGCCACACACTTATTTTTTTTTATTGCATTTTAGGTTTTGAGGTACATGTGCAGAACATGCAAGATAGTTGCATAGGTACACACGTGGCAGTGTGTTTTGCTGCCTTCCTCCCCTTCACCCACATTTGGCATTTCTCCCCATGCTATTCCTCCCCAGCTCCCCCCGCCCCACTGTCCCTCCCCTACTCCCCCCAGTAGACCCCAGTGTGTAGTGCTCCCTTCCCTGTGTCCATGTGTTCTCATTGTTCATCACTCGCCTATGAGTGAGAATATGCGGTATTTCATTCTCTGTTCTTGTGTCAGTTTGCTGAGAATGATGTTCTCCAGATTCATCCATGTCCCTACAAAGGACACAAACTCATCATTTTTTATTGCTGCATAATACTCCATGGTGTATATGTGCCACATTTTCCCAGTTCAGTCTATCATCTATGGGCATTTGGGTTGGTTCCAGGTCTTTGCTATTGTAAACAGTGTTGCAATGAACATTCGCACACACATATTTTTAAGGGACAAAGTTTTGCTCTGCTGTCCAGGGTGGAATGCAGTGGTGCAATCATAGCTCACTGCATCCTCATCCTCCTAGCTCAAGGGATCCTCCCACAGCAGTCTCCCAAATAGCTGGGACTACAGGCACATACTACCATACTTGACTAATATTTTAAATTTTTTTTGCAGAGACATAGTCTCACTATATTGCCCAGGCTGGTCTCAAACTCCTGGGCTCAAGTGATCTTCCCACCTTTGCCTCCCAAAGCACTGGGATTACAGATGTGAGCCACTGTGCCCAGCCAACACGCATATTTAACTATAAATTTTTTTAGCAAGTTTAAAGTTATTATCTCTGACATCCTCCAAAACAAGCAAGGACCTTTGCACACCGGAACTGTACACTGAGCATTCTCTGTCTTCCTTATTATAATTGAGAGTTTTCCCACCTTAATACAAGAAAGTATCATTAATATTTACAATAGGGCCGGATGCAGTGACTTACATCTGTAATCCCACCACTTTGGGAGGCTGAGGCAGGCAGAGATGGGCGGGTCACCTGAGGTCAGGAGTTCGAGACCAGCCTGGCCAACATGGTAAAACCCTGTCTCTACCACAGATACAAAAATTAGCCAAGTGTGGTGGTGTGCACCTGCGATCTCAGCTACTTGGGAGGCTGAGGCAGGAGATTCACTTGAACTCGGGAGGCAGAGGTTGTAGTGAGCCAAGATTGTGCCACTGCACTCCAGCGACAGAGTGAGACTCCATCCCCCATACCTCCCCCCAAAAATGTACAGTAGATAGTATAAATTTAATTAACTAATGTTCATGTATTTGAAATCTCACTCATTTTCTGTGGGTTCTTTTTTTCTTCTTCCCAAAATGTATCCTTTAGAGATTCAATTTCAGGGTAAGCCCTCTTAGTTCTGGATGTCTGAAAATGGCTTTATTTTGCCCTCATTTCTGAATAATTGAGTAGGATGACCTTTACTTTTCTGTAGCACTTTATAAAAATATTATATTACTACATTGTCTCCTGGGCGTCTCTTGATGCCAAAATGTTTACTGTTGGTAGGTCTCTCTTTTCTTCCTTTAAACTTTGAAGTTTTTCTCTTTATTCTGACATTCTGGAGTTTTACCAAGATTATGAATTTATTTATTTTTTCATTTTAAGATTGAGTCTCACTCCCATCTCACAGGCTGGAGTGCAGTGATGTGATCTTGGCTCACTGCAACCTCCACCTCCCAGGTTCAAGCGATTCTCCTTCCTCAGCCTCCCAAGTAGCTGGGATTAGAGGCATGCACTACCACGCTGGGCTAATTTTGTATTTCTAGTAGAGACGGGTTTCACCATGTTGGCCAGGCTGATCTCAGATTCCTAACCTCAGGTGACCCACCTGCCTTAGCCTCCCAAAGTGCTGGGATTGCAGGTGTGAGCCACTGCACCCAGCCTGAAAGGACGGTTCTATACTTCACCCTCCCAGCGACATCCTTGCCTGGAAGTGCCCTCCCCTATCCATTGCCTTTCTGCTTTAGGGCTCACCTTGCTTGTCCTAGCATGGGGGTCTTCCATGGCACAGATGGGAGCAATGCCATGGTCCCTGGCTCAGGGACCGTCTTTGCCCCACTGAGAATGCCATGAGGGGGAGCCTGGAGTCCCAGCACCACCTACACATGGACCAGTGCACAGTGGATGCTCAGTGAGGGTTTCTGGAACAAACAGATGAGGTAAAGGTGGAGAGGCAGGAGGGAGGAGGTGGTGAAGGCAGGAGGGGAAGAGGAGGAGAGGATAAGGTTGGGGGGAGTATTGTTCCCGAGCCCAGCTCTGGGTTCTGCCTGTTCCCGAACGCCAACCTTTGCTGCACTGCTCCCAGCGGGTGCCAGCTCAGAATGCCTGTTTAAGTCACTCCACAAAGCTCAGCTTCTCAATCTGTTTTATATTTGCAAGGGCCAGATCCACATTCCTTTTTTAAAAGTCAAGCTTCTGAGACAGTCGTTTATATTCACAGTGATTCTCCTTTCAAAAAGTTCTTTGCATGGGGTATGGGGAGTCATGGATCTTAGGGACTCTGCCAGCAAAGGCTCAGGGTCACACAAAGACCCCGTGATGGTATCTGTGTTGTAGAGGAAGAGACCAAGGGACTCGTGGATATTCCAGAGCAGAGGTATCTTCAAATGGATGGGATGCATGACTGGAGCCTGCAGTCCATCCACTGAAAAGTCACTTTCCGAAGTGAACTGTGGACAAAGGATCCTCCTTCCTGGGAAGGACAGCTGGTTATGGATGCTTCAGATGTTTGTGTGCATGGAGATTGGACTTTGCAAAACCCACACTTTGGAATATTCTGGACAGTTAAAAAGCATCAGGTGGCCAGGTATGGTGGCTCACACCTGTAATCCCAGCACTTTGGGAGGCCGAGGGGGGCGGCTCACCTGAAGTTGGGAGTTCGAGACCAGCCTGACCAACATGGAGACCCTATCTCTACTAAAAATATAAAATTAGCCAGGTGTGGTGGTGTGCGCCTGTAATCCCAAGTACTTCAGAGGCTGAGGCAGGAGAATTGCTTGAACCTGGGAGGCAGAGGTTGCCGTGAGCCAGGATTGTGCCACTGCACTCCAGCCTGGACATGAGCAAAACTCCATCTCCAAAAAAAAAAAGTGTCAGGTGACTCACACCTATAATTCCAGCGCCTTGGTAGGCTGAGGCAGAAAGATCGCTTGAGCCCAAGAATTCAAGATGAGCCTGGGTAACATAGTAAGACCCTGTCTCTACAAAAAAAAAACTTTAAAATTATCTGGGCCTGGTGACTTGTGCCTGTAGTCCCAGCTACTCAGGGGGCTGAGGTAGGAGAATCACCTGAGCCCAGGAAGTCAAGGCTGCAGTGAGCTGGGATGGCACAACTGCCTCCAGCTGGGGGGACAGAGTGAGACCTTGTCCACCAAAAACGTTTAAAAAGCATGAGGGGCCAGGTGGGGTGGCTCACGCCTGTATTCCCAGCACTCTGAGAGGCAGAGACAGGCAGATCACTTGAGGCCAGGAGTTTGAGACCAACCTGGTCAACATAGTGAAACCCCATCACTACTAAAAATACAAAAGTTAGCAGGGCATCATGGCAGGTGCCTGTAATCCCAGCTACTTGGGAGGCTGAGGCAGGAGAATCACTTGAACTCGGGAGGTGGAGGTTGCAGTGAGCTGAGATCCTGCCACTGCATTCCAGCCTGGGGAAGAGTGAGATGCCATCTCAAAAAATTAATTAATTAAATAAAATAAAAAGCATGAGGTAGGTTCATGTACACTTCTGGAAAAGACGACTAAAAATGGTGTTAAGTGGAAAAAAAGCAAACCGTAGCACAATATGGATATATATAAACCGTCTGTGGCTAAAACACAACACAAAGCCACACTGTAGGTCCTCTGTTTACATATTTGAAAGTACATACCTAGATGTCTGAAAGGAATTATGTCAATTATCGTAGTTCAGAGTAGACGGGATTGGGATGACTTTCAAAGGAATCTGCACTTGCGCTGTTTTCTTTGAAGGTCTTTTTCTGTGAGAATGCGTACCTGCGTACTTGTGTAATTTAAAGAGAAATATGGATTTTGAATTGGGAATTTATATGGTTTACCCTGAGCTTCTGGGACTTGCATTGTTTATTTCCTTGAGGGATTGTGTTAAGTGACTTACCCAAAAAGTTCGCTGGACATCTCAAAAGGTTATTTGACAGATAATTTAAAAAAATTATACTGCCATTTTTATGCATGAGATATACTTAAATATCTCAAATTGTTTTCTAAAATTGGAAATATATTTGCTTTTTCCCGCCTTTGTCTTGCCCCCTCCCCTTCCCAGCCTCCGGTAACCACCAATCTTGTCTCTGTCTTCATGACAGATCCGGTTTTTTGGTTCTCACATATGAGTGAGAACATATGATATTTATCATCCTGTGCTTGGCTTATTTCACTGGACATAATGGTCTCCATTTCTATCCACGTTGTTGCAAATAACAAGATTTCATTCTTTTTAATGGCTGAATACTATTCCATTGTGTATCTGTACTGCGTTTCCTTTATCCATTTATCCACTGATGGACACTTAGGTTGATTTCACATCATGGCTATTGTGACTAGTGCCGCAATAAACGTGGGAGCGCAGATAGCTTGTGATACGCTGGTTTCCTTTCTTTTGGATATATACCCGGGAGTGGATCATATGGTAGCTCTATTTTTAGTTTTTTTGTGGAATCTCCATACTGTTCTTCATAGTGGCTATACTAATTTACATCCCCACCAACAGCGTACAAGAATTCCCCTTTCTCCATATCCTTACTAGCATCTGTTATGCCAGACAGACTATTTATAAGTGAAGTGTATTTGTAGTTTAGGCCAGAGGTCAGCAGACTTTTTCGTAAATGACCACAGAGTAAATATTCTAGGCTTCGTGGACCAAAAGGTTTCTGTGGAAATCACTCAATTGCCATCATAAAGTGAAAGCGCCCACAGATGATTCAGAATGGGCATGGCTGTGTTCCAATAAAACTTTATTTCCAGGAACAGGTGGCTGGCAGGTTTGGTCCATGGGCTCCAGTTTGCCGAACGCTGGTTTGATGGATTGTAAGACACAAACGGGTATTGGAAATGGAGGAAGATGGCAAATGAAATGTGTTGGGTGTTTAATCAGGACTAGCATAATGAAAGGATTGTTTGAGTATCTGCAAAACTGAAAATTAAAAAAAAAAAAAAAAAAAGCTTTTCTCAAGTACAAACATGTAGCCTCTTTCCGCTGGACCAGGGTGAGGCTGGGGCTGCTGAGCCCTGAGCTTCATCCCCCGAGAACACTCCTCTGTGAGTCCTGATGGCTTGGGGGTGGAGGGTACGGGCAGGCCTTCTGCAAGCCTGAGCTTGCCCATGGTTTATACTAAATAGGCATCTGGGAAAGTGATCAGGGCCCCCGTGGCCCACCCAGCCCTGGGCAGGCAGCAGATAGGGCCAGACGGGATGGACAAATGACAAAATGACATCTTTACTTTGGGAGGGGACAAGTGGTGTCCCTGCAGCTGGAGGCAGAAAGGCAGGCCTCTCACTCCGGGACAGGGTGTTGGAAACGGCTGTGCCCTACACAGCTTTCTCATGGATCCTATCTGTGCAGGTGCCGTGGGGGCTGAGAGAGAAGCAATGTTGGCTGCACAACAGGAAGGGCCCATTAGCACCCATCAGTGTAGCCCATGCTCATTAGTCATGTGGCTGGAGATGAAGCACTTGTATCTGGAACTGAGTCCTTCATGCCCCATGGGACTGGAAAAGTCGGGGTACCCATAGGGAGGATGTATTGTCTCCTCCCCTTCATGCCCGTGGAAGCCCTCCAGGCTGAGTGTGAGCATGTGTGTGGGGGTGTGTACACATGTGTGTGGACCCTGCAAATAGGTGTGGCAGAGAAACAGTCACTAGCAGAAGAGGACTCTGTTGTCTCCTCCTCCCAGCCTCATGGCGACAATTCTGTCTGCCTGGTATTTCCAGAGTCAGGTTGATGAGAAAAGGAAGTGCACACAGGTCCAGGAAGAGGGGACAGGGTGATGTGGAGACGGACAGAGTTACACCGTAGAGAAGAGGACTGGCAGGTGGGAGGGTCTGGGGAAGTGGCCCACAGAGCCCAGAGGCTGGGCATCAGGGGAGAGGATGCTGGCGGAGCTTGGAGAGTGGGAGGACAGGGGCATTGGAAATTTTAAGGCAGAGGTGGAGACACCTGGCATGACCAGTGGAATCCCTTTTGTTATCTTAGTGAGATTTGAAGATAGACACTTAGAGAGTGGTTGTTTTGAGACAGTCTTGCTTTGTCACCCAGGCTGGAGTGCTCTGGCACAATCTCAGCTCACTGTAACCTCCATCTCCCAGGTTCAAACAATTATCCCATCTCAGCCTCCCGCATAGCTGGGACTACAGCTGTACATCACCATGCCTGGCTAATGTTGGTATTTTTAGTAGAGATGGGTTTCATTACATTGCCCAGGCTGGTCTTGAACTCCTGGCCTCAATTTATCCACCCAACTCAGCCTCCCAAGTGCTGGGATTACAGTTAGGTGGTATTTTTCTGAAAGGGACTCCAGGGATGCCAAAGCCACCCTGGGGGCCAGCCCCTGTGTGATCACAGCTGTGTGTGTGCATAAGGGTGCCCATGAGAAGGCATCTAGGTTTGCACGTAGTGAGGCTGCAGCCAGCATTGCCCTACCTAGAACTGGGTTTACAGATGGAGGGTGAAGGGCACATTCATCCCCTTTGCATGTGTCCTGGCCAACAGTGGTCAGCCACAAGTGGGTGTGGCCCAGAGACCCTTTGCTTAGGTCTAGGTCTGGCTGTGGGAAGAGAAGTGGGAGAAATAACGTAGGAGAAAACCTTCATGCAGCCCCAGACGGAATTTCCTCCCCTGCTTGAAGTCAGATCCAATTCACAGCCGCGCGCAGCCCAACGGCTGGCGCTGGCTCTGTTTGGTAACATCACAGCAAACGGCCACCTTGTCTCTATTTTGGTTCTTGCTTTGCCGCTTCTCTCTGCACCTTTCAAGAAGTGTTCCTTCCTTCTGGAAGGCTGGGGTGGCAAAGCTCCCCCAGCTCCCTCCCATTTTGGTAAATTAAGGAACAAACGGTGCCAAATTGTTCTTGTCTCTTTTGCCAGATGATTCGTAACCAGCTTGTTTTCTTTTCCTCCATTGAGCGAATGCATTAAAACTAAAATTAAATCATTACCGGCAGCACAGACGACGCTCCCCCTCATAATTACATCCTCTTAATGGGCATCTGAGAGCCCAGCTCATTTTAATGCTTGCTAGAAAACGTCTCAAACGCATTTATTTATTTATTTTTAGGTGTAAAGGTCAACAAGAATATCTTACCTTAATTTGACAAGTGCACAAGAAATAATGCAAGACTCGTTTATGTTCAGGTAATGCACAAAGCAATCTATAAATCAAGCTGAGGGAATATTAGATGATGCCATATCGGAACCATCTGCCTTCATTCTCAGAACAGTCGATACCACAGAGAAAGCGCTGAAGACGTAGTGATTTATGCCCTTGTGTCGGGGGAAAAATATTGGCCATTTTTAGAGTCACTTCATATCCTAAAACAACAGGGCCTGAGGAAAAGAATGAGAGTGGGCCTAACCCTGAATGAATGCATCAGACAGCACATCTGACACTCGGTGTTTGATCCTCTCTGCTGGAGAAAGGATGATCCCAAGGTCCTTTCATCCCCATGACTCTGCCCCTTCTGCTATTGCATTTGAGAGGCTGCCACGAATGTTGAGATGCTGTGGAAGGGAATTAACTAAATTGCATCTATGTGATTATTGCCAGTGAGTAGAGGCCATGGCACAGAAAACCTGAGACCCTGGGTTCTCCATGCCATGCACACCGCATAACACTCTGCCCTCCTTGGGAGAGCCTTCACTTGCCTTCATCATGGATCTGGGGGAATGTACAACCTCCAGCATATTGGAGGATGTTAGGCTTGTCCAAGGATGTCTCAAATGGGCTTTGTGAGGGGGGAAAGATAGCCTCTGAGCAATTAGGGTTTGGAAAAATAGGGGAATCGTCTTACCACCTACCCCAGAAGTGGTCATGGGGAGCAGCAATTGTCCAGGGAGGAGAGGGGAAGAGAGGGAGGAGAAGGAACTGATCAGGAGACCATCTAGCAAATGTATGAGGATCTGGGGAGGGAGAAGATTTGGAAGACTTGAATGTTGAATAATTGGAGAGGTTTTTTATGGGGGCTTCAAAATATGAAGTTATATATGTATATGTATGTGTGTGTATATATATTTGTTGTTGTTGAGATGGTGTTTCATCGCTGTTGTTATGAACAGGCTGGAGTGCTATGGCTGGATCTCAGCTCACTGTTACCTCCACCTCCCAGGTTCAAGCAATTCTCCTGCCTCAGCCTCCCGAGTAGCTGAGACTACAGGCGCATGCTACCATGCCTGGCTAAGTTTTTGTATTTTTCGTAGAGATGAGGTTTTACTGTGTTAGCCAGGATGGTCTCGATCTCCTGACCTCATGATCCGCCTGCCCCAGCCTTCCAAAGGGTTGGGATTATAGGCATGAGCCACCATTCCTGACCAAAATATAAAGTTATATTTTTGTAATCAAATTATAGAAATTAAGGCCTTTCATCTTTTTCCTGATGGGTAGAGCTCTGCAGAATTTTGAATGAAGGAGATTTGGAGATTCTGAGATTTTGCTCTGTGACACTCGTGTTAGGATGTTACGGACTGTCATGAGTGTATGTCGCTGTTTATGCTGTGGTTCCCATCACGGATCAAAAACAAGCGTTTTTTCTTTGAAAGTGAGAATATGCTTAGAGGAAGAAAGTTTGATTTTTATGCTTATAACAGTAGCACAAAAATGGGACAGTGAGCCTCAGGAAACCTATTTGTATTGCCTCTTTAGTTTTATCCTTTCCAAGAGTTGAAGTTGGTTCTCATACTATGAGGGAGAAATCAAAGGGCTCCACTAAGTAGAATCATTCCCATCAGCCACAGGCACCACTGCACCATGCTCATGACCTTCTGTGCTAAACAAACCCACAGACACACAGGCGCATTCCTGCTTCTTAGAGCTCAGGTATGGATGGGTTCCTGATCTGCCCCAGAGAGTTTTGGGTGCCGACCACAGAGTTCACATTGTCACAGAGTTCACATTGTCACAGAGTTCACATTGTCACAGAGTTCACATTGTCACAGAGTTCACATTGTCACAGAGTTCACATTGCCATCCACAAATCAAACATGAGCATTAGAACTCTGATTTTTGTTTGCTTGTCCTTCCTGTTTGGGGGTGGCTGAAGATGATACTGGCAGCTCATCTCAAAGATGGATTTGTGTCTATTGCAAAGATGGCGGCATGCACCTTCATGGAGGTGCTGGCAAATTCCAGGCGGTGATGCCAAACCACTCTCGTGCCTTAAATAATGTTGGACCAAGATCATGTGAAATTTATTCTAAAACCTGTGGTTTTTATTTCTTCCTGCAAAGCTCCATTCTCTGTTTCACATGAGAGAAATTAGCAATGAAACACCTCGTCAGGATCCAAAATGCCTGCCACCCATCTGTGCAAAACCCTGGCAGTCCTCGAGGAGACAAATCCTCACCTTCCTGGAGAACTTCCATGAAACCTGCAGTGAGGGCAGCCAGACCTTGACTTGGCAAAGAAACTGTGAAGGCAGCCTGGAGTGCCAAACTATTAACTTAGAGAGGGTGGCAGGCTTTGAGTTTTGCAAAAGCCCAAATCTATTGTTTGGCTATTAGTTGTGATGAATGGATAATGAAGGGAACCAACATAGACTGCATGAGGCATGGCCAAAGATGCTATCATTGAGGAAATGCTGGTTTCTTAAGTCTTGGTAACTAACTATAGAATTGATATGTCTTTGAACTGGAGTCAGATTTCCTCCAAGTGAGCTGAATTGGAAAATAATATTAAACTTCCATTAGGGGGTTCCAGAAATGCTGAATTCAAGACAGGGATTGTGTGCGTTTCTATGTGTGTGACTATGGGGAAACCTTACAGATATTTGCAGAATATACTCCATCTATTTCCTGCCAAGTGTCAGCTTCTAGTATTTCACCAAGTCATTTTATTTTTTTTTTTTTTGAGATGGAGTTTCGCCCTTGTTACCCAGGCTGGAGTGCAATGGCGCAATCTCGGCTCACTGTAACCTCCGTCTCCTGGGTTCAGGTAATTCTCCCGCCTCAGCCTCCTGAGTAGCTGGGATTACAGGCACGCACCACCATGCCCAGCTAATTTTTGTATTTTTAGTAGAGATGGGGTTTCACCATGTTGACCAGGATGGTCTCGATCTCTTGACCTTGAATTTCACCAAGTTTTTAAGAAAACTTCAACCTTGTTAGCAAAGTAATTAAGCAGAAAGAAAGAAAAGAAGAAACAAAACCCACAAAAACGAAAAGAAAACCCCACTGCATTGAATGCCTTGCTGTTTTCCTGATTCTGTGAAGTCGAATAGCTGTGAATTCACATTGCACACGGGTTCTTCTGAACTGTGAATTGAAATTGTCAAAGATGTTGGGCAAGTCTGTGGGCTGAAGGTTACCATACTTTTAATCATCTGAGAAAAGACCAGCTGCACCAAACTTTTAAGATTGATAGTTCTGAATGGTGCTTGGCATACTCAGCAGACATGATTGAAGCAGGTTTGCAGACACAAAGCGTAAACATAAAATACCAACCCGTCACTTGTCCTGACACACGCCAGCAGTGGTAGCCCAGGGCCAGCGCTGGCTGCAGAGGCATGGTGCCAAGGTTGGCTGCTTACTTTCCTTTCTTGATGAAGTGCTTACAGGCCAGTTTCTGGAAGCCCTTTCCAGGAGCATCACATTTTTCTGTGAGTCTGCCTACAGCCTGAGCTCCCAAGACATTTCCTAGAGACCTCCATTAGAAGCTTCCATTGCTCCCATTACGTGCAGGTGTTCAGCCTTTGCCAGCTGCAGGTTCATGGGATTGTCTGAGGGACATCACATCGGGGGGCTCTGTTCATCTCCCCCGAAGTAGTCACTGACATAGGAGCGACATTCCCTGTATGCCAGGCGCTGCTCCCTTATTGCCGGTTTTGTCCTCATAACCTTGCAAGGTAACCAGAAGAGATCATTACTCCCATTTTGCAGATGAGTAACTGAGGCACGAAGAGGTTAAGTAGCTTATGTGGCTGGTAAGTGGCGGAACCAGAGTTTGGATCCAGGCATCCTGGCAGCTCCAGCCTCCTCCTCCCAGTCATCATATGTGTTCCATCGTTCCGTTTCCGTTTCACTCATGTATACAGAGCAGCTAGGTTTCCTGAGCTTCTGGATATGACAACAAGCAGGGGGTGCCCAGCTTGCGGGAGAGTGAATTACGTTTTTTTCAAGAGCCAAAACATCCACATCAGAAAAGCTTATAGCCGGCAAGCATGATGTCAGCACACATTGGTATCACAGCATCAAAGTAAAAACTGTGTAATTTTTAACAGTCAAATAAAGCTCTCTTTGAAAATGACCAGTTTTCACATGAGAATGTTGGACAGATTTCCACATCATGGCCTGAGATTTCTCACTGACTCTGTTGCTGTTGTCTCTTCCCACGTGCCCTGTTTCTGCCTCACCTTTTCCTCCAAGGCCAAGAAGGGTTCTGCCTCTGCTCCTGTCTCATTCAGAGTCAAAGCCAAAATCACTGGGGTGGCCCACATCATTGCCCCTCATTGCTTCTCTGACTGTATCTTCTTTTGTGCCTCTTTATGTCTCTCTCCAGACACACTGGATATCAAGAGTGCTGTCACCCCAGGGCCTTTGCACAGCCCACTCCCTCTATAACCTTTGGTTCACATGTTACCTTCTCAGTCAGTATTCCTCCCACATATTCGCCTTTGGCCTCAAGCCCTCCCAGTCCTCCTCCCCCTACTCTGTTTTCCTTCTGTCCTTAGCATTTCTCACCCTCTAAGATTTATATATAATCTGTCTCTCTCCTGGTTGGAGTGGAATTCTATGAGAGCAAGATCTTTGTTTTGTTGGTGGATGGATCCCAATTGCCTAGAATAGTGCCAGGCATGTAGGAGGTGCTCATTAAATATTCACCACGTATGTGATTTACCTCCAGAGGGGAGAAGGGGTGCAAAGGGAACTCTAGTACTGGTAATTGTTTTATTCTTTAAGCTTGGGTGATGAATGTGCTGATTCTTCTTTATATTATTTACGTGTGTGTATGTGTGTGTATTCTGTATTTCTGAAATGTTTTATATTGAATTTTAAAAAAACAGGGTCAAAAACTAAAAGCAATGTATAGTTTATGTAAGTGGCAGGATCCTCTTCACCACTGAAAGTATTTCTTTTGAGGGGCTGGGTGGGTAGAGTCTCACTGTGTTGCCCAGGCTGGAGTGCAGTGGCATGATCTCAGCTCACAGCAACCTCTGCCTCGTGTATTCAAGTAACCCTCCTGCCTCAGACTTCCCAGGAGCTGGGATTACAGGCGCCCACCACCACATGCGGCTAATTTTTGTAGAGATGGGGTTTCTCCATGTTGACCTGGCTGGTCTCAAACTCCTGACCTCAAAGTGATGCACCCGCCTCTGCCTCTGAAAGTGCTGGGATTACAGACGTGTGCCACTGCACCTGGGCCCCATCAAAAGTATTTCTTCTTCTTTGTATACCATGTCATGTCAGCGATGGAAAGTGCAGGTTCTTAAGCAGATGTGTTTGCAATGAGGAAGATGGAATGAAACAGGAAGAGAAGCTGGGCAGGGGCTCTGACCAGCCGGGCAATCGGGGACCACACTGGCTGGAGGAGCTGCCTGTCAAAACAAGAGCACTGGGGAATGATGAGAAATGAAGTGGAGAGTCAGCCAGGACGAGACAGCCTTGGGCCATTCTGAGAGCAGGACGCTTGTTGTAGATATCTGACCACCTTGGCAGGGGAGCCTGCATCTCTCTGTTTGACAGAGGGGAGGGAGAAAGAGAAATGACTCTTTTTTTTTTCTTTTTCTTTTTTTTTTTTTTTTTTTTTTGAGATGGAGTTTTGCTCTTGTTACCCAGGCTGGAGTGCAATGGCACGATCTCGGCTCACCACAACCTCCGCCTCCTGGGTTCAGGGAATTCTCCTGCCTCAGCCTCCTGAGTAGCTGGGATTACAGGCACAAGCCACCATGCCCAGCTAATTTTTTGTATTTTTAGTAGAGACGGGATTTCACCATGTTAACCAGGATGGTCTCGATCTGACCTCGTGATCCACCCGCCTCGGCCTCCCAAAGTGCTGGGATTACAGGCGTGAGCCACCGTGCCTGGTGAGAAATGACATTTTCTAACCCACCAAGATTGAAGACGCCTGAGTGGAGAAGGGCTGAGTTCAGAGACCAGGATGAAGACATCACGTGAGGTGACGCTGTGGCTCAGGATGAATCCAGGCAGGACGCGCCCAGCTCCAACACTCCCTGTGACCCCATGAGATCCCCCAAATCCTCAGAAGGGGAGCCACTTCCTGGGTTTGCAGTTACCTCCAGTTTATGTATATAATCAGAAGGAGTAGGAGTCCAGGCGGTGTGGAAGCTCTGGCCCAGCCCAGGGCCGTGTGGTCCGCAGGCTAGGTGAGCTGGCTAATGTCTGGGTATTGTGGCTGGGAGGACACAGCTGGTCCCCGCACACCCCGAGCAGCTTCCTGGACATCGATCCATGCCTCTGGTGAGCATGACTCCTTCTGAGGAGTTCCATTGATCAGGCCAGATGGAAAACTAGTAGCTGTGATTGGGACGAGTGAATATTCATTTGGAAATGTCAATGAGTAACTGGAGATGATGCTTGCAGTGGCTTGTCTGGCAGGATCGATTCCAGACATGAGGTGAACCAGACGTTGGCGGGGACTGAAGGCGGGAGCCAGGGACCCTGGGTGGGGCAGGAGGAGAGTTGGGGGCCAGAGAAAATATAGGACAGTGAGTTCAGACACAGTTACCTGCCTCCCCACCCCCAGTTTTAAGGTGCTCCTGACTGAGGCTTATATCTTCCAGTGGGGCATTCCCCGCACCTTGGCCACCAGGCCTGGGGACAGCTGTGTGCATGGAAGGGATTGAAGGGCCTCAGGACATGCACTTGCTGAGAGAATGAATGGGTCTGCTGAACCTGCCTTCCTCCTGGGCATGCCAGGAAGAGGGGCTGCAAGAGTGTCAAGCTGGAGGGGTCTCTAAGCTCTAGCTGAGACCCTTCTCCCACCTCTTTTTTTTTTTTTTTTTTTTTTTGAGACCGCCACCCAGGCTGGAGTACAGTGACATCATCTTGGCTCACTGCAACCTCCGCCTCCCAGGTTCAAGCAATTCTCCTGCCTCAGCCTCTTGAGTAGCTGGGATTACAGGTACACGCCACCACACCGGACTAATTTTTGTATTTGTAGATGTGGGGTTTCGCCATGTTGGCCAGGCTGGTCTTAGACTCCTGACCTCACGTGATCTATCCATCTCGGCCTCCCATAGTGGTGGGATTACAGGAGTGAGCCGCTGCACCTGGCCCCGTCTCCCCACTTTTATCAGTAGGTCCCAGCTCTGCCCAAGTCAGGGCTGGGGCCAGAGGAGGCTGGGAGGTTTTGATCAGGGTCTCCTTGTACTAGGATGGAGGGATGGAGGGATTCAGCCACTTCACCCTGGGAGCTCTGGCCCTTGGCTAGAGGCCTCCTGGATAGAGGTGGCAAGTCATTACTGCTGGCCTGGGAGGCCAGGAGCCCTGTCAGCTTATTGCCAGGTGCACTGTCACCTAGGTGTGGCCCGCCGCTTCTCCCAGCCCTGATTAGCCATCTGCAGGAGCTGCCGTCAGCATGGAGGAGGGGCTGGGTCCTGCTTCTCTGTGCAGACTGCTCAGCTAATGAGGGGGTCTGTGAAATTTTTAATTACGGCTCCCATGCCTGGCTTAATTATTTGCATATGGCTTTTACAAGTGGGAAGAGGACGATTGCATGCAGCGTAGCACTTCTCCTCAGCTTCACGTTTGACTTTAATTAAAGGCAGAACCTGAGGTCTTTCCATCACTAATGATCGTGGAAAATTAGCTTCCAGTTCCCAAGAGGTCTCCAGAGTAATGCACCCTGAGGCGGAGAGCAGGTGGAGAGGGGATGGAGCAGGGAGAGGAGCGGCAGGCACAAATGGCAGATGGTCCTGCTGGGCTGCCACTCCGGAGCCTCCCCAACTCGAGGCCACCCTCCCACCGCCTTCCCTCCAGGCTGCGTGGACAAGGGAGCCTCACTTTCCTCTACCAGGAAGCAGACCTGACTTTAGGCGGCAGCTCGGAGGAAGCCCTGATGAGCTGGGGTGAAGGTTGCCACAGTCATTCTCCTAGTGGCCAGGAGCTGGGTGTGTCCTGGCTGCAGCTGAACTGCTTCCAGCTGGTGGCCACAGGCAGAGAAATCGGAGGTTCTGAAATGAGTATATGTATGTGCACATAGTCTACAGCATGTGCTCACCCAGGCACGCAGATACACAGGATAGAGCCATAGATGTGCATCTGCATGCTCACACATGCGTGTGTGCCTGTGTCCCCTCAGGAGCAAAGGAGTGAATGTGTAGTGGGCCCTATGGCCACCCCTGGGTCTCCATCTCTCTTGTCTCCTACTCACTGAGCTGGGAGGGGCTGACCCCAGGGCAGTTTCATCCCACTGTTTCCAGTACCCAGGCCTGTGCCCTCAAGCACAGAGCATCCCCTCAGCCCCCAGCACACTGGGTCAGGAGGTTCTGTTGGCTCAGGATCCAGGGGTTTGTTCCCTGGTTGCAGATGGGGCTCCCTCTCTTCTATTGGACATAACGAGCATGCCTGTAGCTTGGACTATGACTGTTGCCATTGAACCATGAAGGGAGCTCTCTGAGGATAAAGCCTGCCCCAAGGACAGAGCAGCAGAGCCTGGTTCCCCAGCGACACTGTAGAGCCTCGATTTTCCTGATGAGCTGGGTTTTCTGTTTCTCACCTCCAAAATCATCCTGGTCTAGGCAGGGTTTGTGTCCAGTGCGTGATCTGACACTGCACGTGGTTGACGGCCACCACTGAACCATGCAAGAGCTGGTTTCCTGGCAACACCCCAGCCTCCTCCTGTCCCACTGAGGAGGCTACCCTGTAGGTCAGGGCTGAGCCTTCCTGGCAAAGGGGCTGAAGTCATCAGCCAAGGCTGCCGTAACAAAGACCACAGACTGGGTGGCTTGAACAGCCGTGTTTAAGTGCCATCTGGTCACAGAGCTTTAGGAACCAGCCTCTGACCCCTGAAGCTGCAGCAGCTTCTCTTCCCACAGGTTTTTTCTTTCCTCTGGTGATTTTGCACAAAATCCCTTGAATCAAGAAGCATTGTTCTTACCCAGGGGTCACATGCCTTACCCCAATCTAGGCTCCTGGGTTGTGGGGGTTCCAGAGTGGCAGCCCAGCAGGACCATCTGCCTTTCCCAAATCCAGGCTCCTTCTTGAGCCTTATGTCCATGCTGGATTTGGCCTGATGCCCACCCATTGCCCCCTCTTTTATCACAGGAGGCTGAGGCAGGAGGATCACTTGAGTCTTCTTTCATCATAGAAGGGGTGACAGGTGATGGACCTCAGGCCAAATCCAGCATGGACATGAGGCTAAAGTAGCTTTTTAAAAATGTGCATTGCTTGCCAATTTCAGAATAGGGAAATTTCAAGTTAAAAATTCAGGTTTCCAAGTTGGAAGGTTTAAAGGTCTGCATCTGCTACAAGAGTCATCAGCTGTGTCATTTAAAAAATAATTTCTGGCCCAATCAGGTGGCTCACACCTGTAATCCCAGCACTTTGTGGAGCTGAGGCAGGCAGATCACTTGAGGCAAGGAGTTCAAGACCAGCCTAGCCAACACAGCAGAACTTCATCTCGACTAAAAATACAAAAATTAGCTGGGTGTGGTGGTACACGCCTATAGTACCAGGTACTCAGGAGGCTGAGACAGGAGAATCGCTTGAACCCAGGAGGCAGAGTTTGCGCTGAGCCAAGGTCGTGCCACTGCGCTCCAGCCTGGGCAACATAAAGAGATTCTATCTCAATATAATAATAATAATAATAAATAATTGTTGCCCCAGTGTGATGGCTTATGCCTATAATTCCAATGCTTTGGGAGGCTGAGATAGAAGGATTGCATGAGACCAGCCTGGGCAATATAGTGTGACCCCATCTCTACAAAACATTTTTTAAATTAGCTGGGTGTGACAGCATGTACCTGTGGTCCCATCTACTTAGGAGGCTGAGGCAGGAGAATCACTTGAGCCCAGGAGTTCAAGGCTGCAGTGAGCTATGATCACACCACTGCACTCCAGCCTGGGTGACAGAGCAAGACCCAGTTTCTTAAAAAAAAAAAAAGAAGGAAAAAAAATCCAGGTTTCCAAATGGGGAGATCTGAAGGTCTCAATCTACTACCAGGGGTCATTGGATGTGTCACTTGAAACATAATTTTTATTATGAAAGTGTCATGTGGTTGTTATAGGAAATGAGCTGCTTCAGACAGCTGCTCACTAAAGACCAATGACTGACATTTTGGGTCCCACTATAAAAATGCCTGTCTTCATTCCTCTTTAGAGCAAACACATAAGAAGTCAGGGCTTGAGCAACCCCTCATGTGATCAGCAGGCAGGGGGGGTCACTGGGGCATGAGTGTGGGGTCTGTGTGGATGCTCTTTTGCTTTGAGATGTTCCCAGTTCGCCAAGTGCTGCCCCACCTGCCCCCACCTGGCAGACCGATGCCATGGATAACCGTGTACAGGGATCATAATGGTTTACAACTCTTCTGCCTGTGTCCTTGAGGCTGAACAATGAGGTCGTCTGAAACCCAGGATGGTAGAAAAGAGGCTGCAGGCTTAGGGAGAGAAACCAGACTCCTTGGATGTTGTTCAAGATAAGCAAATAATTAAGCAGAGCCATTTGGAAAGAAGGTGAGACCGCTGTAGGATAACAGGCACCCTGCAGAGAAGACTGGGACCCAGCAGCCCATTCCACCTGACCCAAGCTTCTTCCTCCACCCCAGGGCAGCATCCCACCATACCTCAGGAATCTTTCCAAATAGCTCCATGGTACCAGTCCACCAGGGACCTACTTATTGGCTGGGAAAACAGAAGCTTAGAGATGTAGCATGAAGATGCCCCAAATCTCCCAGTGATAACACTGAATGCTGAGTGCTGTCTCCTCTGTGCTACTCTCCCACAGTTCCCTCTGCTGGAGAAAAGCTATTAGTCTCCAGGAACACACAGGAGGGTGCCTCGTTTGGCCTGAGGGCCATCAAGGAATGGTGAGAGATGAGACTGGGCATGGGAGGTCAGCAGAGACAGGATATTCACAGACCTGGTGGATAATGCTGAGATGTTTTAACTTGGGCCACTGGGCACCTGTGGGACTCGGGAGTGACCACAGACATATTACAGGAGAGCTGTCGAGAAGGTGAGCTGTCCAGGCCACAGGTGCTGAATCAGAGCCACACCGAAGGACTGGGAGAGACAGGACGCATCTTCAAAAGGCCAGATCTGCACTCGGGTGTCTGGAGAGAGGGAGGAAGTGTTAGTCTGGACCCACATTTCTGGCTTTTTAACATCCCATGGGGAAAAAGAAGGGCACCAAGGGATCACTGGGGTGGAAGAGACTTGGAACACAGGATGCTAGCTGGAAGGAGACCTGGGGTAGAGACTAATGGAGAAGGCAGTTTCCTGTCTCATGCATAGTCAGTCACTCATTAGCACTTCCAGGTCATTCAAAGCCTTGGTCCCTTCCTGGTGGCCTGAACAACACCTGTTTTTCCACAGGGCAACCAGAATAGGGCCAAGAGACTTGATTGTTCTGCCATATTCTTAGTCTTGAGCCTTCTCTTCACATTGGAAGAGACCAGCCTATTTTGAGGTGAGGTCCAGGGAAAATCCTGCTGGTCTGGTGGAGGTCAAGTCTATGGGGATCCACCTGTAATTCCAGTGCTTTGGGAGGCCAAGGTGGGAGGATTACTGGAGGCCAGGAGTTTGAGGCCAGCCTGGGCAACATAGACTGCATCTATGCCAAAAATTAAAAATTTAATCAGGCATTGTTCCCTCCCCCCCGCCCAAGCTGGAGTGCAGAGGTTTGATCTCATCTCACTGCAACAGCCTCCCGGGTTCAAGTGATTCTCCTGCCTCAGCCAACCCAGTAGCTGGGATTACAGGTGTGCACCACAACTGGCTACTTTTTGTCTTTTTTTTAAAAAAAAAAGGAAAAAAATAGAATGAAAGAGAGGAAGGAAGGGAAAGAGAAAGAGGGAGAGAGAACGGGAATGTTGCTTTATTGCAATCAGGCATTGTTAAATTGAGTAGTCCGAGCTACTCAAGAGGCTGAGGTGGGAGGATTGCTTGAGCCCAGAAGTTCAAGACTGTAGTGAGCTGTGATTGCACCAGTGCACTCCAGCCTGGGTGATAGAGTGAGACCCTGTCTCTTAAAAACTAAAAATAAAAATTGATCTTGGAGGTTACCCTTCGGAAGCCAGCCAGCTTCCAAAGGGTATGGCCATGCATGCGTGCTGAGCAGACCCACAGAGCACAATCACTGGACTCCATGTGACCCCAGCTCGAAGGACCTAGCTGGCCCCAGTTTAGGAGCTTTCTTTTGCCTTCATAATCTTACTAGCTTCTCTTTGCTCACCATACATTGCCCAAGCACCTGCTCTGTGCCAGGCACTGTTGGCAGCTGGAAACACAAAGACAAGTCCTCTGGGGCCTCCTTGTGCCAGCCACAGGGAGAGGGATTCCCTGGAAGGCAGCCAAGCCTTCTTGCCATTCTCTCCTCCTTGGGATTCTATGGACTGCTGTGTGTCTCTGCATCCTGCCAGGAGCCGGGGCATTCCGGGTTTACTCACACACTCCTCTCTGTCCATATTGTACTCCAACTTTCAATTTTGAGAAGTAAATATGCAATTTTTTCCTCCCTATAATTTTCCCTGCTGTGGCTGCGGAGCTCAGTGCTTTCTAAAAGTAAAAGGCTGGCCACTCTGCATCCTACATCCCCTGGTGGTCTTGGCAGGATCCGGCAGCTTGGCTGGGGAGAGATGCTCTCCAGGCTGTACTGTCAAGGGAACTTTTAACCCAAATAATTCATGTTCCCACCTTCTTCCATTAGCAATAAGTGCCAAGAAGTAAGTGTGTATCTGTGTGAGCATGCACACGCATGCATGTCTGTTGCGGGAACATTAGCAGAGGAGGCTAGGTGAGTGTATTTGCTTACACAGCCAAACTTTGTGTGTTCCTCTGGAGAAGCTCAGACCTTCATGTCTCAGTAACTGAAGGTCAGAACAGTCTGATCTAAGCTTTTGTTTTGGAGAAGTATGGCTGGGGTGGAGAGAGGGAGGATTTGAGTCAGATCTGGGGTGGCGCTTATTTCCTGCATGTAACCTTGGTCATGTTTAGTCTCTGTGGGTCTTCATTTCATCATCTGCAAAAGAGTGATTAACTTGGAGATCTGCTTCCCAGATCTTCCTTCCAAGAAGGATTTGCTGACCACTGGGGGATGTGTGGTCATCAGCCAGCCTCCAGTCCTCAGCTCCATGAGGGGCTACCTCATCTGCAGCAAACTACCTCATGTGAGATTACACCCTTCTCTGGGCAGCGCATATCCAGCTACTGAGTAAGGGGGTGGTGTAAAGGTCCAGCTGTATCTTCCTGCTACAGGACACTCTGATGGGCTGAATCCATTCCAGAGCCCACCATCGAGGCCCTCATCCCTGTTCCACTTCTCCTTCCCACTCCAGCTTCCTCCCTTTTCCCTTCATGGGTATTGATGCTTAATAAACATCTTACACCCCAAACACCATCTCAGCATCTCCTTACAGAGAACCGAACCTGTGGCAAATAAGGATGATGATTTTTACTTCAAAAGGTTACTGTGTGAAAGCTAAATGGGATGTTCACGTAATATCCAGCATTGTGCCCGGAACATGAACAAATCATGATAAATGCCTGTTCCTTTTTCTTTTCTTCCCCTAAAAACTATAACTCAAAATCCCATTCTGGGCCTTGAGCAGGTGTTCCTAACCTGTGTTCTGTAATATTGGTTTGGAAAAAGCCCAGCGAGGCAAGTGGCCCTGAAAATCTGTGCTACAGCTAAATCTGAGATCCTGGCTCACAGCTTCAGAGCCGTTTTTGTCCCTGTGAAGTTCATTATCCATGGATCACGTCAGCCCTCTTCAAGGTTCCTCACTGAAAAGAAATTGAGCATGCAAATACCCTTTTATCATAATCACCACGTATCCACAGGGTAATTCATAAAAGAGCAGGAAATATATTGAAATTCAATATTGTTTTAGTCCAAATCAATATTAATAATTGTTTGCATTTTTAAAGTGCAATTTGCAATTGAAAAGTGCACAAAGATCAACCAGTAGTTGCTAACACATCAAATTTTCCTATTAAAGGCATAGTCCCTTAACTTTAAAACATTTCTTATACAACAGGGGCTGGAGCTGATCCGTGGAAATGGCTGTCTGTTTACATGCACAACATTAGAATGTGCTTCCATTCTGCATGAGTGAAAGGCCAGTCACTTTTATTTTTAAGTTTTTGATTTCTTTAATTAAATTTTAAATTTAGAGATAATTATATATGCATATATGGTTGTAAGAACTAATGCAGAGAAATCCCATATAGGCTTTACACTCCTCCCCCAATTGTAATGTCTTGCAAAACTGTAGAACAGTGTTACAACCAGGATATTGACATTGATACAGTCAAGATAGAGAACATTTCTTTCCCCACAAGGATCCCCATGTTGCTTTCTTCAGATCTTTAAAAATTAAAGATTTTTGCATGAAAAAGAACCCTGTTAGATTTCTGCCTTGAAACGGTAGCTGTCACTAAATGAGGCACCATCCCAGCTGGGCTCAGTGGAGTTCACATAGAGGAATGGTCCCCTAGGTAAGGAGTAGCCCAGGTGGAATGCACCTCAGCCTGGCAGGCCTCATGGGAGCACAGCTTTGCACATCAGAAAGAACCTGAGAACACAGTTTTCAGTTTGATACTTGCAGTGTGGCCTTTGATCCCTCAAACAAGGACAGGGTTGTCAAGAAGGGAAACAGCTTGACTGGGCTCATGTAGGCCACAGGGGCCCAGTTATCCCTGGAACAGCCCTTCTCAGAGTGTAGAACTCTGGGGCACAGCCCTGGCAGCCTCCCTGATGCCATGCCATGGGAGTGACCCAGATCCCTAGTGAGAGGGACAGGCAGCAGGTGTGGGTGAGGGGCATCCTTGACTGAAGCCCACCTGGTGTGCTTGAAAGCGACCCAGTGCAAATTAAATTCACAAGGTGCCTCCCTGTTCCAAGGCATTTATCTTGCAACGGAGGTGCAAGAAACTTGGGAACTCATCTACAGCAGATATTTTGGATGAGGACTGATTCCGAGCTAGGGAAACTCAGGTCCTGAAGATCAGACTTGAGTAGAGGGGAAGTCAGGCCGGAGAAACTGGGTGCCCTGCTCTAAGCCTAATGGCCGTCGCATGACATCCAGATGCCTTGTTCAAGATGCTTCCACTGAGTTTGGCTTTTTTAAGATGGAGTTTAGCTCTTGTCACCCAGGCTAGAGTATAATGGTGCAATCCTGGCTCACTGCAAACTCCATCTCCCAGTTCAAGTGATTCTCTTGCCTCAGCCTCCCGAGTAGCTGGGATTACAGGTGGCTGCAGTTAACTTTTGTATTTTTAGTAGAGATGGGGTTTCACCATGTTAGCCAGGCTGGTCTCGAACTCCTGACCTCAGGTGATCCACCCACCTCAGCCTCCTAAAGTGCTGGGATTACAGGTGTGAGCCACTGTGCCTGGTCTTTGTGTGTGTGTGAGACACAGTCTCACTCTGTTACCCTGGATGGAGTACAGTGGCACAATCTCCGCTCACTGTCACCTCTGCTTCCCAGGTTCAAGCAATTCTCCTGCTTCAGCCTCCCAAGTAGCTGGGATCACAGGTGCACACCACCACACTTGGCTAATTTATGTAATTTTGATAAAGATGGGTTTTACCATGTTGGCCAGACTGTTCTCAAACTCCTGCTCCTGACCTCTAGTGATCCACCCACTTCGTAATCTTTTTTTTTGAGATGGAGTCTCACATTGTCACCTGGGCTGGAGTGCAAGGGCACAATCCCGGCTTACTGCAACCTCTGCTTCCAGGGTTCAGGTGATTCTCCTGCCTCAGCCTCCTGAGTAGCTGGGATTCCAGGCACCTGGCACCATGCCCAGCTAATTTTTTATATTTTTAGTAGAGACGGGGTTTCACTATGTTGGCCAGGCTGGTCTTGAATTCCTGACCTCATGATCCACCTACCTCGGCCTCTCAAAGTGCTGGGATTACAGGCATGAGCCACTGCACACAGCCTTCTAATCATTTTTAAGTGTACAGTCCAGTGGCATTAAATACATTCACATTGTTGGGCAGCCATCACCATTATCCAGCTCCAGAACCTTTCATCATCCCAGACACTACCCATTAAACAGCAACTCCCTGGTCCTCCTTCCAGTCCCTGGTAACTTCCATTCTACTTTCCGTCTCTATGAATTGAACTACTCCTGGTACTCCACACAAGTGGAATTACACAGTATTTGTCCTTTTGTGTCTGGCTTGTTTCACTTAACACGATGTCTTCACGCGTCACCGATGTCGTAGCATGTGTTTCAGTCATTGACCAACACAGGCAAGCTGTAATTTTTTAGGGGATTTCCTCACATCACACTATATTTTAAAGGTTTGGGGATACATTAGTCCATTTTGTGTGGCTATAAAGAAATATCCAGCCGGGTGCAGTGGCTCAACCCTGTAATCCCAGCACTTTGGGAGGCCGAGGCGGGTCGATCACGAGGTCAAAAGATCGATACCATCCTGGTCAACATGGTGAAACCCTGTCTCTACTAAAAATATAAAAATTTAGCTGGGCATGATGGTGTGTGCCTGTAATCCCAGCTACTCAGGAGGCTGAGGCAGGAGAATTGCCTGAACCCAGGAGGTAGAGGTTGTGGTGAGCCGAGATTGCACCATTGCACTCCAGCCTGGGTAACGAGTAAAACTCTGTTTCAAAAAAAAAAAAAAAGAAAAAGAAAAGAAAAGAAATATCCGAGGTTGAGGAATTTATGAGGAAAAGAGATTTAATTCACTCATGGTTCTGCAGGCTGTACAGGAAGCATGGTGTTCGGTGTCTGCTTGGCTTCTTGGGAGGGATTCAGGAAGCTCACGGTCATGGTAGAAGGCAAAGTGAGAGGAGGCAGGTCACATGGCAAGAGAAACAGCAAGAGACAGATGAGGGAGAGAGTCCTGGACTCTTGTAAATGGTCAGATTTCACGTGAACTAACTGAATGAGAACAGACTCATCACCCAAAGGGACGGCATCATGCTGTTCATGAGGGATCCACTTCCACGATTCAGTCCCCTCCCACCAGCCCCACCTCCAACACATTTGGATATGTGTCCCCTCCAAATCTCATGGTGAAATGTGATTCCCAGTCACATTTCACCATGAGATTTGGAGGGGACACATATCCAAACCATGTCAGGGGACAATCAGTCAACTTTGTGACATTTCAATGGCTTGTGTCTTTTGTGTAAAAACTGCACCTGTTAATATACATGTATATGTAGAGATAGAATCAACATTTATCTTGAAAAATGTATTCGTCTTCAAGCTCTGTGATCTGAAATCTGTCGTACTGACACCAAGAGGCAAAATCGAGGTTCTGGTGGCGATCGTGCCTCGGGTATTTCAACCTTTACTGCTTCATTGGGCTCCCTGGGGACCTTTTCTTCCTTGTCTCTTGTCATAGGACTGGGTCACTCTTTGGACCTGATTCCAACCCAGCCCTGATGAAAACAAACCCTTAGCTCCCTGAAACATAAATGACCTTTTTAAAATTCCAGGTTCATGGAGTGCCTCTCTCCAGATGGCCCCAAACACTTCCATCTATTAACTCGTGCTCATTCAACATGCAGCAGAGGCTATTAATCACATTCCCTGTGCCGGGGACGGTGCTAGGTGCTGCGAATACAAAGACAGGGAGAGGTCTCGATGCGATTCCTGATTCCTGAGCTGCCGAGTCAGAGGCAGGCAGCAAACATTCTTCCCACAGTGAGTGAAGGGCTGTCACCTTGATGGTCCTCTCGGGGGACCAAGGTTCATACATTCAGGGCACTGAGTCAGCATTCTGGACTCTGCCAGGATGAGGAGGAGGAGGAGGGGACTCAGTTTCTTTCCATGCAGAATGACTGTCCCCTGCTCTGCCCCACTGGCGTAAAATGTCCTTAACATGTAAGAAGCCCTGGACAGAGATAGTGTCCATGATGTGGTCAGTTGATGTCCATGGTGCGGTCACTTGACGTGGCCTGTCATGTCACTCTTTTACCATGCTCTGAGACTCCCCTTGCTGCTGCTGTGTGTTTGCAGGCGCCCTTCAGCCTCCACCTGGCAATGTGTCTGCGATGGTGGGAGGCTGGGCTGTGGTGCTCCTAGTAGGCTTATGGGGGCAAGCTTTAGGACCATGTGAGCCTGATTCACATGGTAACCTCCACCCCAGAATACCCTTTCTCTCCACTGCAGAGCATGGGGATAGGGGGAGTAGAGAGAACCCTCCCTTGTAACAGGGGAGCAGACAGTAGGGGAATTGAATTGCCCCCCGCCCCCAGAGTAGTATGGCACCATGCGGGGGCCTGGGGATTTCAGGACCCAGGCCAGCACTCCCCGGCAGCAGGGCAGGAGCCAGTCTGAGTCTGCAGCCCCGTCTTGGAGTCTGAGCACTCGCACCCATCCGTCATCCTTGCAGAGCATTGCAACTTTATGCCTACGCATAAAAACTGGAGGGACTCGTCCCAGAGTTTGCTGCTGCTGCCGCCGCTGCCATTAGAGCCGTTTTAATTAGCTGCAGGATTTTTAATGAGCTGAAATCAAGAAGAGCCCCATCTCAGAAGTAAGCGAGAGCCGCACACAGGGAACTAGTCTGACAAAACAGAAGGAGGTAGTGCTCTCGGGGGACCAGGCTATGGGCTCGCACCGACCGATGGATCGGCGAGGAGCAGATGAGTTCCTGAGGCCAGGAGGCTGAGGAGGGAAGCTGGGGCCAGTGCAGAGTCCCTGCTGCTGCCACCGTGGCAGAAGGCACGGTGCCGGATTCAAGGTGACGGCAGTGCCTGGCTCCATTCTCCTCAAGTTGCCATAGCAGCCTCTCTCCCAACAAGCAGCTTCTCTGGGAGCCCTCAGCCGGGAGGGACGTCATTGTTCTCTCCTGCCCATGTGGTGCAAGGAGACCCACCGGACAGAGAACTTTCCCGAGCCCGGGGTCCGCTGACCACGTGGGTGCACCTATGCTGCCTGGAGCCAGGCACAGGGACCGGTCCCCACGGCCACAGGGGGTCCTCTGGGCAGCTGGGGGGAGCGTCCAGGCCTGGAAGCAGCCGCAGCCAAGCGTGTCCTTGGAGCCGTCCGTGCGTCTGTCCGCCTGCTGCCGGTCGCCACTGGAGGTGCGTGTGTTTTGGCTGAATTCCCAAGTCCTTGCTTGTGCCCTGAAGTGAATTTCTCCAAAGAGACACATTTTTAAATCAAATAAATAAGGAAATGGGAGGAATCCTTGGCCCTGCCCTGTGTCCCAGGAGGTGTTTATAAGATTAATTGGATCCTCCCCCCCTCCCACTTAAAGTAAAAATTGGTGACGCTATTCAGGCTTCGGGGAGTGAAGCCACCAGGAGGACTGGGAATTGTGAGGCTGGGAAGGAGCCTCTAGAAACTCACAGGGGCTGTTTATTTTTCTTGCCTGAACCCTCCCTCTTCTCTGACCCTGGCAGGCTGGATTTTCTTATTGTCTATTGGTCTTGGGATAGATGTAGGGAGGAGAAGGCAGGTTTTGCCCTTGTCATTGGAGCTGAGGGTGATGTAGTTTGTGGTGAGGATGGGACAGTCCCAGGTGGGAGCTGAGGCCTGTGACTGTATTTATGCCCCACCCCCAGCCCTCTAGGCCCCAGCCTGTGACAGATGGTGCTGTCCACTCCCCAGGCAGCAGCTGGACTCCCAGGAGAGGGAGACAATAGCTTTTAGACCAGCAGTTCCTGTTGCCTTGAAAATAACATGTGACTTTGAAGCCTGGGGCTCTCTGAGGAACAATAGAGGATTCTACACCCCCTGTAAAGCCCAGGGGTCCGTTGGCGACCACCCTTCTTTCCCACACCTTTGGGGAAAGGAGGGTTCTATAGAGTCTAGTTGTCATCCTTGTGGGGCATTGAAGACCCAGTCATATTGCTGGCTAGTTACCTAGGAGGGGAGGCACGCTGACCTTTTGATTTCTGTTTGCATGGAGTTAGCTGGTCAGATGGTCCCCAGTGAGAACAAACACAGAGCGGAGGGTCCCAGAGGGAAAATCTGGGGTCTGGGGCTTAGAGGCTGGACTCTGAAGCCACAGGCTCCAATGCCAGCTTCCCTGGGTGTAGAGAGGGTGTTTGTGTTCTCTTGGGGTCCAGCAAAGGGGAGAGTCTTTGAAAGGGGAGACGCGAACAGATGAAGCTCCACCATGGAGGTGTGGTCCTGGGTCTGCGTCCCCTTCCCCTTCCTGGATTTGGGACCAGGGATGTGGTCCTTGCCCCGGCTCCCAGACACATGGGTGGCTGGAGCCAGGCTCCGTGGAGTGGGTTTGGTTTGGGCAGGTTCAGAAACAAGTGAGGACAGGTCGTGGCTGCAGGATCCATTTCGTCTTTGACAATGGATGTCTGCACTGGCTCGAATGGAGACAGACTGGGGAGAAGAGGGGACCGCCCAGCTCTCCTGTAACCATTCTGCAGCGCCAGCTACTGAACAAATGCGATGATGATCACATATGCTCCCGAGTCCCCTTTGTTCATCAGATAGAGCCTGATATTGAGGGACCCTTTATTAGCTCTTTTACCCGGCAGCCCTGGGCACAAGCCACGAACTTGTTCTCCTTCTTCTCTCCCTTCTTGCAAAATGTCTTGATGTTGGAGGCCACCCTAGGTCAAACTGGCTTCCTGGTGTCTGACTCAGGGGGCTGCAGGAAGTGCGCCCACACCGTGGCCAGCTTACCCAGGGGTTCGTGATGGTTGCCTTCCAGCTGGGGCCTTGCTGGGGACCTTCAATGGGGTGTGTGTGTGTGCGCGCATGTGCGCACACAGGCACTCACCAGCATGCACCTGGGCATGTGTTCATATGCATGTTAGCGAACCTGCGCCTGCTTAGGTCTGTGGGCGTGGTGCATGTATGAACGCAATCCCCATGACCATGAAGTAGCCGCTGTTCCCAAGAAACCTTGAACATTCTTCCTGGTCTCCCTCTGAGAGCCTTGGCTCCCCTGTATCAGTGTGTGACATCTTTTCCATTCTTCTAACTCCTTTCTATAACTGCCTAGGGCACCCCTGAGTCAGGCTGGAGAGAACAGCTCTGCCTCCCTCATCAGCCACTCACTCTCTCCTGAGGTTTTGGGGCTGGCCCCTGTGGGCCTGGGACTCTGCAGTGCAGCATTGTCCTCATGGAGGGAGGGGCTTGGGGGACAGTAGGGCATCAGGGACAGTAGGGCATCATAGCCTGCTTTGGGGCTTGCACTGCTACATCTGTGTCTTTGCAAGGCAGTGAATTCCAGGACCCCATGACGGCCTCACCAGACAGCTGTGGAGAGAAAGGTCCCAGCCCCACGCAAGGGGCTTTGAGTCTGAGCCCTTGGAGACATGTGACTGTCCATTTCTACTCTCTGCAAGAAGGGCAGGGGTGGCCTTGGTGGATGACAGGAAGCAGCAGTTTGTCTTTGGGGCAGAGGCCATGACAGTGAGATCGGAGCCAGGTTGACACCCTGGAGCCAGCTCCAGAAACAAAATGGGCCCAGCTCAGTGCTTCCGTAAAAAGCTGGAAGGCTGCGGGAACCACCTGCTTGACACAGTGCAGAGAGCCCAGTGTCAGGTGCCTTCCTGGTGTGGAGAGGCCTGGGGCGGGTTAATTAAAGTTAACTGAGTGAAAAACTAATTACAGAGACTGCAGAGGGGAGAAACCCAAATCTGCAGTTTACCCTCTTGAGCCCTTGAGCCTTTCAGAAAAACAGTCTGGTCGTGGGGAGTTGTTTCTGGGCAGGGGAGCAGGGAGAGAGCTCTGCTCATTCCTTATGCTCCATGGGCTGGGTGTGGGGCTTCGTCCCCCAGCACTTGGGTCCGGCTTGGAGAGGAGTCGCCTGGCCGGAGTATTGTTCCTCGGCAGGGGAACGTCCCTGCCCCAAGCAGCACATCTAACCTGGGGCTTGACCAGCCACCCAGCTGTGGCCTCAGAGGCTTCCTGTGCCAGGGTGGGGAAGTTCCCCCAGGGCTCCTCGGGTGGAAAGAGGGTGATACCTCAGGCCTGGCCAGGAGGGTCCACTGGAAAGTAAGGTGATGGGGTGACCTTCAAAGCAGGGGGTCCCTGGAGTGCCTGCTGCCTGTGCCTCCCTCACCCTGCACTCTGCCCATGCCCTCCCTACCCCCACTAGGGGAACTGACATTCTTCCTTTGGCCAAATGGCCTTGGGGTGCCCACATCTCAAGGCACAGCCTGGCCGTTGGCGTGACTTGCTGGTATGTGGGGGATGGGGAATTTCTTTCCCTGTCTTCTAATAGGAAGTAGGGTAAGAGGCAAGTCATGTGGATAATACTGTGGGTCTGCAGTGGCCAGAGTAGCTAGTGCTACTCCCAGGAACACGAGGGGATGTTAGCACCCAGCCTCTGTGCCTCTGAGCTTGGAGTCTGTTGGACACAGGTCTGGCTTCCCCACCTCAACTCCAGGCCAAAGGCCTTGAGTGCAGGGACCTGTGTGGTCTGGCCAGAGCCTCAGCTACTGCTGGTGTGACTGTCCAGAGGGACCGCCATCCACCAGCCCCATCTGTCAGTCCATCAGTAAGGACAGCCCTGACTGGCATGGGGGGTCCATCTATGCCTGAATGTCCTTTGAGCCTAGCAGGCTCCTTCTCAGAGCCACCTGCTCTATGGAGATCTTGTCCCTAGCACCCTATAGAGAGGAGCAGGGCGGAGGCACATCCAAGAGCTTCTCTGCCCACTGGGCTGGGGGCCGGAGATAAAGACTCAGGTTCCTGCCTGTCTCTAGGCCCCAACCCTGGGAGCATGCATGCTTATTTGGAGGCCTGAACAGTGTAGGGGGTGACTGCTGGTTACTGACCGGGGGTCTGGGGATTCCCACCTGGGCTCCGCCAGGCAGGGCCAGAAGGTGTCTCATTCCATTATTTTTCTGGAGGTGCAGATATGGGAGACCCTGGTGGGAAGCTAGCATTCCAGCCAGAGGTGGCAACGGGCTTCCCTGAGACTCCCGGGCTGAAAGGGTGGAAGGGATACCCCTGGGTAACTTGCAGAGGGTAGAGGCATCCGGGAGTTGCACTTGAGTTGCTGCAGTGAGCGGGGCCTCCACCTGCCCGGGTGCCTCAAGCCTTGGTGATGACTGCCTCCCCTCTGCCCCATAGACCTTGGCCTGATGGATGCCTGGTGTGTACGATGAGGGAAGAACGTGCCTCCCACACCCGAGAGGTGACCCCGGAGCAAGCCCCGGATGACCCAGCGACCTAGAACGATGCGGTTGGCCTGCATGTTCTCATCTGTCCTGCTGTTCGGAGCTGCAGGCCTCCTCCTCTTCATCAGCCTGCAGGACCCCACGGAGCTCGCATCACAGCAGGCACCAGGTGAGTCCTTGCTCTGGGTCCTGCCATCATTGACCCCAGCTTTCCAGCCGGAAGCTCAGGCCTCCACAGCTGCTCTGGTGTGCTGGCTCTAGGGGAAAAGGGCAAGTCTGTGCCAAGACCCCTGGCAGGCAGAGTAGGGGTCCTGGCTTCCCGGGGCAGGCATCAGTCTCAATGTGGGAGTGCTGTGTCTGATGCAAGACCTCCAGCCAGCGCCTAGCAGCAGGGTGGCCTCTCTTGGAGGTCACGGCAGGGCTGCTGTCTATTCAGCCATTTGTCGCCTTTGATGAAACTCAGATTTAAAAGGATTCTGCCACCTCTTGGGCCTTTTCCATATTGTGGGGGACATCAGAAAGTGGACAACTTCTCCCTGAGCCCATGCCCCACAAGTGAGACTCAGTTTCTCTGCCTAGCCTATCCCTTCTGGTCTGGATAAAGGGGGTCAGGGTACCTCTGGCTTTGTGAGGCCAAGACCCCCTCCAAGTGTCCCCAACTTCTACTTCCATTCCACCCCTGCCTAGTGCCCAGTGGTCATAGAGGGCTGCTGGGGACAGTTGGGATGGCAGGGAGGCCAGAGCAGGAAGGGTGATTCTGACATCTCAAGGCAGACCGGGATATGGAGAGGGGAGTTGAGGCAAGGTCTCTGCTGCTGGGACACCGTCCCCATCCCCAGAGATACAGCAGGGCAGGACATCAGCTGGCAGGGGGCCAAGGCCTGGAAGCTCTCAGCTTTGGAGTCACAGGAGGGCAGGGTCTCAGCAGTGGTCCCCATTAGGGGCGGTTCCATGAAGCCACCATGCTCTAGGGTATGGACAGGCTGGTGCAGTCCCAGAGACACCACTCCTCCCCAGGGACACCCACTCACTGTCTCTTGCTTGTTCAGTGCTGTGAGCCAGAAACAGGATGAAAGAGAAGGGGGCCAGAGATGCAGGCAGAGGGCTTCCTGCACAACCCCCTGCCAGAAGCCCAGAGCACAGGAAGGGGTCTCAACTCTGCAACCCCTCTGCCCCCATTGTGGACGAGCAGCCATGATGTGTGGCCCTTAGTGCATATTGAGGGCCCATGGGCATCAGGAAGAAAGATCAAAAGAACACAAGGTGGCCAGAGCTGGGGCCCTGGGTCTGAACTGCCAGAAGCCCCCCCCCATGGGCAGGTGGATGAGTTGAGAGTCAGAGGGAGGCAGCCAAGGCGGTGGCCTCCAGGAGACAGTGGGTGAGTCATCGGTGCTGACTCACGCCTGGGCCGGACCCCCACAGGTGGTGGCTGTTGGAAGTGGGTCTGGCCGTTCCCAGGCTTCTGGAGCAGCAGGTGCACAGAAGCTCCTGTGGGAGGTTTGCAGCCTCACACAAGCCCCAGAACAGCTTCATGACACTGTGTTGGCAGAACATGACCCCTTGGGACATACCCCTTGGGACAGCGCCGTCAGGGTAGACTGTGAGCTGGTACCTGTTTTCTGCACAGAAGCAAACTCAGGAAGAAAGGCAAGCAAAAGTTGCTTGGGTGTGTCCCTGGTGTGTGTGTGTGGCTGGGGTTGCATGTGGGCAGAGGGTCCAGCGGCCAGTGCACCCGTTCTGCAGGAGGAGCCTGGGAGAGGAGGAATGAGTGTGCCTGTGGTGCCCACCTGGGACCAGGGCCTAGACCCATATGTGGGACACTCCTGGATGGGACTGTAGTTTGGTGGCTACAGCTAGTGCCCTACCCTGCTGCAGCGAGAGTTCTTGCTGTGCAGGTCTTGTTGCACTGCCCAGCTGCCTGAGTGCACACACATATGGATTACAGGTGGGCTGGGGACCCACGGGATCGCTGGGATTTCTGGGAAGCTCGAAGCCTCAGGCTGGTGGGGGATGTCAGATGGCATGGAGCCAAGCACATCATCCCTCTGCAGCCAGCAAACCTGGGCATGGAGCACACGTGGGTCTTCTGATGGTCCATGCAGCTGGACCACTCTCACCACGTGCCAGGTGATAGGCAAAATTGACGGTCTGGGTAAATCACACCAAACACAGTCATAAAACTTTAAGTAATGCTTACGTTACTTTCCCTGAGCAAAGTGTCTCTGACACAGGCTGTTTGTGTTGATTTGTTACTATTCATTTATTCCTTCCCTGTATTTCTCACGGCAGCCTAATTGTGATTCGGTACCAAGAAAGCAATATCAAAGTAATTTTCCACAACATTAGTTACAATTTTCTTCTGATCTTTCAAGTGAAACAATCCCATCCTGTTGGCTTCTCCGAGCACATAAACCTTGATTACATTTATCTGTTGGAAACCAGTGCTTACGAAGTGTATGTGTCCAGTTGCATGGCTGGGTGGCCCCAAGGGCCCCTGACAAGCCTTCTGCCTACGGATTTCTGTTGGTAGGAGGTACAGACTCTGGGAACTGCCCTGCCATCCCAGTCAGGCAAACAGGCAGGTGTTGGGGCGGCGGGTATGGAGTGCAGATGGGTGGATCTATGGAGGAAATTCTATACCGTGGCATGAACTGTTTGGTGACGGAGATCTCTAGAAGTTGCAGTTTGTGGCACTGTAAGTGTGGAAGGGGGACAGGGAGTTGGCAGGAGTTCTGAGTGGCTTGAGGCCCCTTGGGGTCTGGCCTCACTCATGTCTCTCCCATGCAGCCACCAGGGGTTAACGGCACCTGAACTTCCCATGGATCAGCCAGCCTGGCTCGGCTGGCTCAGGCAGGAGATGGAATTGCAGGGGGTTGCCAAACTTTTGTAAATCAAACCACATTTTAAACACTTTTTGCTATCATCCAAATCAAATCTTTGGAAACAGAAATAGCTACCCAGTAAGCTACCCACACTTGAAGATGAGGTTTTGTGTATCAGAGAATTCACCTCTCCAGTCAGTTATTTTCCAGTCTCCAGCACTGCCAAGCCCTGAGGCCAGAGCTTCTGCTTTTGGGAAGTTTACTTTTTGATCCAGTAGACAAGATTCACCTCTCCTCCAAGAAAAAGACATGGAGACCAGGTCAGAACCAGGAATAACAAATACCAACAGTCAGGTGTGGTGGTGCATGCCTGTAATCTCAGCACTTTGGGAGGCCTGGGTGGGAGAACCACTTGAGCTTCGGAGTTCTAGACCAGCCTGGGCAACATACTGAGACCCTGTCATTACAAAAATAATAATAATAAAATTAGTTGGGTGCAGCAGTACACACCTATAGTCCCAGCTACTCAGGAGGCTGAGGTGGGAGGACCCTTTGAGTCTAGGCAGTCGAGGCTGCAATGAGCTGCGATTGTGCCACTGCATTCCAGCCTGGGTGTCAGGGCCAGACTGTCTCCAACAACAAAAAACTCCCAATGTACTAGCCCCGGGGGCTGCAGAAGGCTGACTCCACATTTGGTTGAGCAAATGGAATTCTATGAGCTGCTTTTTTAATGAATGTTTTATTAAAGAGAGTTTGGAACACACACAGTAGTGGAGTAGGATAGTGCCATGAACACCATGTTCCCGGCACCCAGCACCCCCCACCCCCACCAAGCTGGCCTCATGCACAGCACCATCCACTTCCCTCCCTCCATGTGATCTTTGAAGCCTATACTATTGATAGATATCCTATCAATTCAGCCATAAATATTTCAATATATTTCTCAGTTTAAAGAAAAGAACCATTTTGTTGACATTGCCACTAAACCCATTCCTTAGTAACATCAAATTTAACAATTTCTCAGTAACATCTGAGAGCCAGTCAATGCGCAAATGTCCAGCTGTCTCACAAATACAAATACCTTGATTTCCAATTGTTCCATCCAGTATCCAGAAAAGGCCCATATATTGTAGTGGGTGCATAAGTCTTTTAAGTCTCCTTTCATCTGTAAGTTTCCTTCTCCACCTGTATTTTTCTCCTGATATTTATTTGAGGAAACCAGGTCATGGCTCCTATCGAACTTTCTGTAAGTTGGGATTTGGCTGATTGGGCCTGTCCAATACGGATGAACATTGTTCTCTGTTCTTTGTCATCCCAATAAATTAGGTGAATCTTGACGCTTTGTCAGATACAGGTTTGGATTGGTTTTTGTTTTGTTCTGGGGGAGTTACAGGGGCAGGAATTCGAGGGTGGTTCTGTATTCTTCCATCAGGAGGTCCCTGTTTGCCTGGCTGTCTTGTGTTATCAGCTGCCAGTGGTGGAGCCTAGATCCAGCCATTCATTAGAGGTTATGCAGCAGCAATGTTCTGATTTTATCATTCTTTTAAGTGGAATGGATTTTGTTTTAATGGGGCAAGGTGACTCATTGTCAGTGACCCATGAAGCCAAAGTGAATGGTGTGGATTGATTGGTTTATTCATAGGTAAGCATATAAAACTACAATGTTACCATACAGATTCTGTTGTGGTTTATTCATAGATCAGTATATAAAACTACAATGTTACCATACAGATTCTGTGTTTTATTCATAGATCTGTATATAAAACTACAATGTTACCATACAGATTCTGTTGTGGTTTATTCATAGATCAGTATATAAAACTACAATGTTACCATACAGATTCTGTGTTTTATTCATAGATCTGTATATAAAACTACAATGTTACCATACAGATTCTGTTGTGGTTTATTCATAGATCAGTATATAAAACTACAATGTTACCATACAGATTCTGTTGTGGTTTATTCATAGATCAGTATATAAAACTACAATGTTACCATACAGATTCTGTTGCTCCCACACTATAAATAGTTCTTTCTTTCAATGTTTGGCTTTTGCAGAGTGAGTTTTCTTTAAAGTGGGGCCACCCCATATCTCAGAGCCCTTTGCCTTTTTCTGGAGTCAAGGAGTTGTAGGTGGTTGTTCTGGGGTGCCCAGAGGGAAGGCAGCTGTGGTGGACTGCAAAAATCCCCCTCAGGGACCTCTGGCACAGACCATGGGACTGGACGGCCCCCATGATGCCTAGGTCTATGGCCTGTCTCCGGGCACTCCTGCAGGGCACAGGGACATTTAAGGATGAAGATAATGAACATTGACTGAACATTTACTTTGGGCCAGCTTTTATACTGAGCACTTTACCTTTTTTTTTTTTGAGACACAGTCTCGCTCTGACGCCAGGCTGGAGTGCAGTGGCATGATCTTGGCTCCTACAACCTCTGCCTCCCAGGTTCAAGCAATTCTCATGTCTCAGCCTCCTGAGTAGCTGGGATTACAGCTGTCTGCCACCACACCCAGCTAATTTTTGTATTTTTAGTCAAGACGGGGTTTCACCATGTTGGGCAGGTTGGTCTCCAACTCCTGAGCTCAGGTGATCTGCCTACCTTGGCCTTTCAGAGTTCTGGAATTACAGGCCTGAGCCACCACACCTGGCTTTACATGTTTTAATGCATATAATTTTCTTTCTTTCTTTCCTTCTCCCTTCCCTTCTCCCTTCTCCCTTCCCTTCTCCCTTCTCCCTTCCCTTCTCCCTTCTCCCTTCCCTTCCCCCTTCCCTTCCCCTTTCCCTTCCCATCTCCCTTCCCTTCCCTTCCTCTGTCTTCCTCTCCCTCTTATTCCCCTCCCCCTCCCCTCCCTCCACCCTTCCTCCCTTCCCCTCCCCTTCCATTCCTCCTCCCCCTCTCTCCCCCATTTTCCTCCCCCTCCCTCTCCTTCCTTCTCCCCGCTTTGCTCACCTTTCCTTCCCTTCCCTTCCTTTTCAGAGGCAGGGTCTTGCCCTATTGCCTGGGCTTGTGTGTACTAGTGCCATGATAGCTCACTGCTGGGCTCGAGTGATCCTCCCACCTGAGCCTCCTGAGTGGCTGAGACCACAGGCAGATGCCATGACACCCAGCTATTTATTTTATTTTATGTACAGGTGGGATCTCACTATGTTGCTGAGACTGCTCTCAAACTCCTGGACTCAAGCGATCTCCTGCCTCAGCCTCCCAAAGTGCTGAGATTACAGGTGTGAGCCACCACAACCGGCTAGGTATAATTCTTACAAAGAGATGATTTTTAGTTTGAGACAATGTGCCAACACTCACTGGGGCAGATACAGAAGCAGCAACAATACTAATACTAGCTGATGCTCTCGGGCCCTTGAGATGAGCCAGGTACTATCACAAGCACTTTACATGTATTTAATACTCATTTAATACTTTTTTAACTTTCAGTACTTTTGAGGGTGCAGGGGGTTTTAGGTTACATGGATAAGTTCTTTGGTGGTAACTTAGGAGATTTTGGTGCACCTGTCACCCGAGCAGTGTACTCTGTGCCAAATGTGTAGCCTTTTATCCCTCACGCCCGTCCTAGCCTTCTCCCCAAGTCCCATAGTCTGTGTCACTCTATGCCTTTACGCCCCCACAGCTTAGCTCTCATGTGTAAGTGAGAACATGTGGTATTTGGTTTTCCATTCCTGAGTTACTTCATTTAGAATAATGGTCTCCAGCTCCATCCAAGTTGCTGCAACAGACATTATTTTGTTCCTTTTTGTGGCTGAGTAGTATTCCATGGTGTATATATACACCACATTTTCTTTTCTTTTCTTTATCTCTCTTTTTTTTTTTTTTTTTGAGATGGAGTTTTGCTTTTTTCTGGCCAAACCTCACATTGTCCTGAGATGGGGCTTCCACGCCTGGGCCCCTGGACTTGCCAGCCAGGAGTAGAGATCCTTATGTGCCCATCTGTGTGAGGCCCCTGCAAACCCATCTGCTCAGCTATACCGAGGCAGGGAGAGGTGCACAGTGAGATGGAGGTGGGGGGAGGAGGAAGCTCGGGCTCTGCTCTCGGGAGCTCACAATCTGTGGGGTCAAGGAAGGAGGTTATCCAGGCCCTTCCCTAGAGGGCTCCAATCTAGGGGACAGTGGAGGGAAGACCAAGTCCTGGCTCAGTGGGGCCTGGGGACACTTAAGGCAGATTATAAACCCTTCTCAAGAGATGAGAGTTGGAGGAGTCAGGAGGACTTCCTGGAGGAGGGGAACTTTAGGCTGCTTGCTTGTCCTCTCTAGTGCACGGGAGGTGCTGACCTCCATTGGGAGCAGTGAAGTGAGCTTGGGTGAGATTCCAGTGGAGCTGGGAGTCTCCCCTGGAGGACATGCTGCTATGCGTCATGCCCAATGTCTCACAGCTAGAAATGGACAGAGCCAGCAGTCCACTGCTCATGGATCTGACTGATGCCAGGGCTCTTGTTTTGATCTCCTGGAGGTAGTGCTTTGTTGACTGGAGAAAGTGTGGCTCTCGCTCTGGGTCCCAGGTTTACCAGAGACACACTGCCCTACCCCTGCCTGTGTGGAGGGCAAAACTGCAATGTCAGAAAGTCTGTGCAGCTCCAAGAGTGACTGTCATGTCCTGGGTGTGTCCCCCTGGAGCTCTGAGACCACACCACCAGGACTAATGCCCTGTGTGGGCCAGGACCACAGGGGCACCTGCTAAGAGGCTCTCAACAGCTCACCCAAAGGAAGGTGACAGAGGCAACAGGAGCACAGCGGCCGCTCCTGCCTGCCCCCTCTGAGCAGCTGGGCCACATTGGCTGCAGGGGAAAGAAGCCTGCTGGCCCTCTCAGAGCGAGTCCGGTCCTCCCGCAGCTGGGTGTCTGAGCCCACACTCCTTCCAAGGCTGGTACCCACCCCTCCAGTTTCCATGGAGCCAGCTGCTCTCCCCGGGCAGGTGGGTTTTATTGGAACCCTCTTGAGTCTGTTTCCTGAAATCATTTTCTAACGGCATTGCAGAACATCATATATATCTCCTACAAACCTTGCGAGGCTGACACATCCTTGTTGTGACTGTGAATATCAGAAGTGACATGTAATTGCAGTGATCCATCCTGTTAAGTAGCTGGCAATACATTATCTCAAAATCAGCAGGGCTGGGACTCTCAGCCCAGTGTCTCTAAACAATGCACCTGCAGCTTCAAACCCTCTTCCTGAATGCTGCCCAAGGCTGCCAAGGGCCACCTTGCCCTCCTGTGCCTTGCTTTTCCTGGGCCACAGTGAAGACAATTTCACCCCAGGGAAAGCCGCACACTGGGTTTTCAGTTCTCCTGGAGTGCCCCCTCCTTATCACCTACTGCATCAGGCTCGAGTGGAGTGCTTGTAACAGTGTTCCTTCCAAGGGTGGCCCTGGGAGTCTTGTCCTCCTTTTTTCTCGAAAATGGCAGAATGGCTTCATGGGGGTTCCTTCTAGGCCAGGCTAGCCATCATTGAGCACAATTGTAGGTAGGGAGGGGTGGACAGGGTGGCCAGAGCCCAGGGGCCCAGAAAACCAAGCCCCAATTACTGCTTCACACCTGGCCAGGGGTACCACCCACACTGTGCTTTATGCTAATTATGGGGTATGGTTCACATGGATTGCAGTGTGAAGGGTACCCCCGGAGTTTTGCAAAGACCAGTACTGATGAAGGGGTAGACAAGGAGCTCCCCCTACATGGTGATTGCCCAAGTGCCAGAAAAAGGCAGGGTCAGAACATGGAGCCTTTGGGTCTGGATACTCTGAGCTCAGTGGGTTTCATGAGTCTGGGTAGTGCTGGCTTTGGGACTATCATTGGATTCTGCTCTTTAGGGGTGGGAGTTATGAAGGACCCTCACTGCCAAACTCCCTGGGAGGCCCTGATTTGGAGGGGCTCCCACTGTGGTCCCCATCTCTGCAGTGAAAGTTTATCAGCCTCAAGCCTCTCTCACCTGAGCCTGGGTTGTTCCCCGTAGCAGTCCCATCCTGTGGCTCCCCAGTCTTCTACGTGGCCACGATTTCCTGGGTTCCTTCAGCCCCTGCAATTGGAGTGAATATTAGATTCTTCCTGCAGAAGACACCCTGGGGGTCTCTAGCTAGAGCCTCACTTTCCTTTGGTGCATTAAAATATGCTAAATGAAAAATAATGAGCATGTAGGAACTAATAACAGGAATCACCTAATTAAATTAGGAAACAGACATCACATTGCTGTAATCTGAAAATTGATATGAATAGAAACGGTCCCAGAATTGTTATGCTAAAGGTTCCTAGGGGCGGGGAAATTAAAAAGGAGAGCAGAATAGAAAATTGGGATGATCATGTCCAATAAGAGTGAGACTTACATTTTAAAAGAACTACAGTAACTTGCTAAAAATAGAAGAGGAGATCTAATGAAGTATTGGACAAAAGGGGCTTTGAAAACTGCAGAGCTCCACGCACATGTATCATGGTAATTTATAAAAATGAGACAACGTAATCAAGCTTCCGTGTACATGAAACGTAGTCAGGGTGGTTGTTTACTGGGTGCCTGGCACGTGGTACTCCCTCGACCTCCCCGGCTGGCATCTTTATCCTTAACTGAAACTTAGCGGGGATCCATCATTTACCCAAAGTCCTGAAGCCTGCGTGGCTAAGCCAGAATTTGAGCCCAGATCTGTCTGATTCCAAAGCCTGTGCTTGCCTACTCCGTCCTTCTTTCCTGTTGCTACTAGTTAATGTCACAGTCTATAGGTTTGTTTTTTGTTTTTGTTTTTTGAAATGGAGTCTCGCTCTGTCACACAGGCTGGAGTGCAGTGGCCTGATCTCAGCTTACTGCAACCTCCACCTCCTGGGTTGAAGCCCCCCCAGTAGCTGAGATTACAGGCACCTGCCAGCACGCCTGATTAATTTTGTATTTTTCATAGAGATGGGGTTTCACCAGGTTGGCCAGGCTGGTCTCAAACTGCTGACTTCAGTGATCCACCTGCCTCAGCCTCTCAAAGTGCTGGGATTACAGGCATGAGCCACCATGCTCAGCCTATATGTTTTGTTTTAAGAATAAGGGTCTTGCTCTGTCACCCAGGCTGCAGTGCAGTGGCACAATCATAGCTCTCTGCAGCCTCAAACTCCTGAATATTTTTTTTTTTTTACTGTCTGTTGTTATTCTACCATTTTCCTCAAAGGACATTTCTTGCCAACACCCAGCAGATTATCAACTCCCTGAACCGAAGCCCCAAGGCTCTTCCACTGGGTTAATAAAACCCACAACAAGGACACCTTCTGAAATTTCAGTTCAGCAGGAAAACTGGATCTCCCATTATGTGGGGGCCAGGGCAGGCGGTTCCGATGCTTATCCCGCGTCCCCAGGTAGCCCCGGTGTTGGGTTGTGTCTCCATAGCGGTCAGTTGTTCCCCAGAGGACCCCCATGGGGGGTGAATCCAGCTCTGTTAACCTGTGTCGTGAGTTATAGCCCAGAGGCTCAGAGCAGGTCTCAGATGTGGGGTGACCCTGTTCCCACTGTGTCTGGCCCAGAATACATTGGAGGGACGGAGAAAGGAAGAAGCGAAGGTCAAGATCTGTGTATGAGATGCCGCAGGATCACATCAGGTCTGGAGTGCCGGGACTGCGCCTAGGGCCGGGCATTGAGCCCAAGGAGGGACTGAAGGCTGGGTGCTGGGGAGGAATGCCACCTGGCTGGACTTCTTTTCCCTCCACCTGTGCTACCCCTCCCTCACCTCTGTCCCCATTCACTGCCTGAGCGTCTTCAGTGAGAGTCATCCAGCATCAGAGCCAATTCTCCCGCTCAGCCCAGGGCAGCTGCTGTGGAGAGGCTGAGGGCAGGGGAGACTCTACTCCCCAAGGGGCACCAGGCTCCACAGGGGCCTGAGGAGGGGAGCCCTCTGCCCAGATCTGTCGCCTTTCACCAGCCTCACTTGGCCTGGAGTCTCAGGGTCAAGCAGGAGGACCTGGGGACATCCAGTAAGTTGAAACAGGACACACCCACTGCCAGCATGAAGAAGGGACATCCTGGGGCCCCTGTTCCTAACACAGACAGCAGGGAAGTGGTGAGGAGTCCACCCACACTCCAAGGACAGGGCTGTTGCTATGATGGCTGTCCTTCTCCGTGGCCACTGCGTGGGTCTTGGTTTTTTTTTTAAAACCCTGAAAAGGTGATGGTGGTAGTTACGAAACAGGAGCTTGGAGGTCCAGTTCCGGAGGCCAAAGGGGCAGGTCTGTAGGAATGGACAAGGGCTCATTTGCCTTCTGCTGGGCTCCAACTGCCCGCCTGTGGGATTATCCCGCTCTTGCATTGAGGTCGGCACCATTTGTGGTGCTTTTGGGTCACTGCAGGTCCCCCTCTCCTCACAATATTTGCAGAAGTTGGGAGCCGCTGGGCAGATCTCATTTAAGCCAAAAAAGCTTCACCATTATATGCCTGCTGATGTTTTCATTATGAAGCTTATTTTCCAGGATTTGTGGCTCTGCAGTTTTGACTTGAATCATAGTGGAAGTCAGTGAAAGATTCGCTCATTTTGAAATTTTATTTTATGTGGGGAAAATAGCTGTGCTTAAATCGATTCAGTTGTTCCCTCTGACAACTGCCACTGGGGAGTCCCTGCACAGCGCTGGCTCCTGGTGGGGGAAAGAGGAGCTCCTGAGGGCTTCTCGTGTTCGCGTCTGGGGTCTCAGAGGGAAGTCGGGGGCTGCCTGTCATCTTGCCCTGAGGCCTGGTTGAGGCATTTTTCAGCCCCCCCCAGAAGGCCTGAAGACCCCTGAGAGGGTGGTCTGGCCTCATCCAAGCTCCCCACCAAGCTCTGAGCCTGGTCCCAGTTCTCCACCGGGGTGGGACTGCAGGGATGGTAATCCATGAGTCCCTTGCTACATTCTGGTTGTGTCCAAAGGTGCTTCACCATGGGAAGTGCTTGCAGCATTCCTCAGGTCCTGGATGGAGTCCCAAGAGACCCCATCACACCTCCTGCAAAGGCTGTAGCCATTTGTAAATGCATCTGACATTTGTCTTCAGGGTCTGGATCTGCCCTGGAGGAAGGGAGACGAGGGGATGTCTGTGGAAACTGTTCGGGGTCACTGGGACCCATCAGACAATGGATCTGACAGAGCCACATGGAGGGAGAGACCACAGGATGGGAGGGGTGGGGATAGGGTGAGGGGAAGGTGGACAGACAGGCCCCAGGGCCAGGTGCCACCACTGCTCCGCTCTAGCCCAGAGCTCTGTGCAGGAGTGTAGGTCCAGAGTGGCCAGATCCTTTTTGTGTTTGTTTTGTTTTTTTAAAAAGCTAAGAATCTGGCCGGATGCAGTGGCGTGTCTGTAATCCCAGCACTTTGGGAGGCCAAGGCGGACTGATCACTTGAGGTCAGGAGTTCAAGGCCAGCCTGGCCAACATGGTGAAACCCTGTCTCTACTAAAACTACAGAATTAGCCAGGTGTGGTAGCAGGCGCCTGTAATCCCAGCTACTGGGGAGGCTGAGGCAGGAGGATTGCTTGAACCCAGGAGGTAGAAATGCAATGAGCCAAAATCATGCACTACACTTCAGCCTAGACAACAGAGAGAGAACCTGTCTTAAGAAAAGAAAAGCTAAGGATCTGTAACATACATTTATGTGGATTATCCTGATATTAGGGGCAGCTCTAATTTGGAATGTGTTCTTCAAAGTTAGGTAATAGGTGGTGGTTGGTACCTTCTGTTGGTTGGAATAGCTGGGAGGACTGGATCTTTCCCATACCCTAAATTCCTACGGGGCTGAGACCTGCCCCCTAGGCCCTGTTTGGCTCCATGCCTGCTCTCCCTGTGCCCCATGGGAGGACACAGAAGTGGTGGGTGGAAGGGGACCCATTGAATTACTTTCAGCCCCATAGGACCCCCATGAAGCCAGACCCCATCCAGGCCATAAGCAGAGCATCTCCCCGGCCCCACTGACCAACAGGGGCTGCACAGAGCCCCTCGGTGGTGCTGTCTGGTTCAGTGACCAGGAGCCCTGCCAGATACCCTGTCCACCATTCAGGTCTGACAGAGGACCTGGGGGGTCTGGGAGGTGACTGGTCAGCAGAGATACAGGGGAGGCAAGGGCCAGGGAATGGGTTCTGGGGAGCACACCTAATTAAAACCTTCCTTCATTTACGCAGTTCCTCATGTACAAATATTTATACCCACTGGCCAGCTTCTGTTGCTGTAGCAAAGAAAGAATCATTTCCAGAAAAGCCTTGCTGGGTGTGGGCACTCCCTCCAGTATCCACCTGGGGATGGAGGCGTGGGTGCCTGTAGGTGTGGATGGAGGATTTCTGACTTGGTGGCCTGCTTCCTGCAGTGATGGGGTGTGGCAGGCATGGCCGTCCTGGCTCTCTTTCTTCCAGCCTAGGGCACCGTGGCAGCCATGCCCAAGGGTCCCTTTGGAGACAGGCTTGGCACGGCCCAGCAGGGGGCGCTTTGCAGATTCGCCTTCCCTGCTGCCTCTATGTCATGGAGATGTACCCGGGGCTGGGAGAGGGACTTGAGACTCCTGAGGGCATTTAGGGAGGCGGCATCTGGGAGTGTGGTGCGAGCAGTGATGACGGTGTGAGCACTCAGTGCCTATTGTGTACCAGGCTCTGTGTTTTCCATGTTTTACCAATATCCTCATGCTGGAGCCTCACTGGACCCGTCTCTGTTTTGCAGATGGGAAAACTAAAGCACAGAGAGGCAGAGTCACTTGCCCAAGGTCACACAGCCAGGAAGTGTCAGAGCTTGAACTAAAAGCCGGGTCTTCAGATCCCAAAGATCTGAAGTCTTTTTGGTGACCTGACAACCACTCAGGGCTGGGAGCAAGCACTATGCTACGAGACGCACAACATTGGAGGGCCGGCATGGGGTGGGGGTCGGGGGCCACACGGCACTGCCCTGCAGACTATTGGGGTATGCTTCATTCCTGCTTACAGCAGACGTGTTCTGGTTCTTGTGCACGTGTGTGTCCTGGTGAAGGGTCAGGTCCCCCAGTGTGTGCATGTGTGTGTGCATCTGGCCCTCACCCATAATCTGGGTGTGTATGAGTATGTATGCTCACCTCAGTATTACTGTCCACCCACGGGTAGACAGGTACCTTACGGCTCATGTGAGGAGCTCTTCACCATGAAGTCTGGAGTGGCTGCTGTGAGCATACCCTGACGATGTCACCTGACAGGTCACAGGCCAGGCAGGGGCAAATGACTTGGGCCCCACAGGAGGAACTGTCTGTCAGTTGTCAGCCACAGAATTGGGTGACAAATTGCCATTCCAGCAGGCACTCAGCAAAGCCAATTATTGTAACCCCTTGCCCACGACCCGCACAGACCAAATAATGAAATTACATTCATAATATTTCAGGTCGAGTGATTGCTGCTTGAATTAGTTCCTTCCCAGAACCCAGCCTGAAGTAGCGGCAGTAATTAAAGGATTTTTTGGGCTTAAATCAACTGCGCACATCAAGCGTGTACAACACACAGGACTTGCAAAACGTGTGGGCCTTGGCCCTTCACTGGGGAGTAAGGAGGACAGTCTGTGATTGTGGGAGGACCACAGGCTGGGAGGAGGCGGGTTCTTCCTGCTGGAGAAATTTTCCACTTCCACTAATTTATTTTAGACACATTTACTGAAAGATCCCTGTTCCAAAGGGGCCTCACAGTGAGTAAGGTGATGGGGACTTTCTGGGGTCCACCCCAACTCCTCCCAAGCCAGGCATTTCAGCATTGTTGTAGGGGTGGGGTGCTCTGTTGCCCAGACTAGAGTGCAGGTCAGAGTTCAATGCAGCTTTGAACTCCTGGGCTCAAGCAATCCTCCCACCTCAGCCTCCCCTGTAGCTGGGACCACAGGCACGCGCCACTATGCCCAGCTAACTTTTTAATTGTTTTGTAGAGATAGGGTCTTGCTCTGTTGCCCAGGCTAGTCTCGAACTCCTGTTCTCCTGAACGAGTGATTCTCCTGCCTTGGCCTGCCTAAGTGCTGGGGTTACAGGCATGAGCCACCATGTCCAGCCCAATTTTAGGATACTTCCATTGCCCCCACCACCAAATCTTTTGCACCCATTTCAGTCACTCCCCATTTCCACCCTCAGCCCCAGGGGACCGTGAATCTCCTTTTTATCACTATAGCACTGCTCTTTCCGATCATTTCATATCAGTGTAATCATACACTGTGTGGTCTATTATATCCGGTTTCTTTCAGTCAGCATAATGTTTTTGAGAGTCATTTTTTAATATTTACTCATATCAGTTTGTTTCTTTTTATTGCCTAATAATATTATTCTATTACATGGAATTGTGGTTGATCTGTTCACCAGCTGATGGATATTGGATTGTTCACACTTTCTGGCTATTCTGACTAATGCAGCTATGAACACTGATGTGAACGTTTTTGCGCAAACCTGTGTTTTCATTTTTCTTGGGTAGATATTTAGAAGTCGAATGGCTAGGTCGTAATAGTAAATCTACATTACATTTAAAGGATACTGACAAACTGTTGGCTAAAATTGCTGCACCATTTTACCTTCTCATCAGCTGGGTATGAGGCTTCCAGTCACTCCACATTCTCATCGAGACTTATTATTACCCGTCTTTTTAATTATAGCTATCCAGTGGGTGTGAAGTGGTGTCTCACTGTAGTTTTAATTTGTATCTCTCTAATGATGAACGATATTGAGCATATTTTCATGTGCTTATTAGACCCTTGGATATACTCTTGAGTGAAATATCTATTCAAGGTTTGGCCCATTTTAAAAATCAGGTTACTTGTCTTTTCATTGTGTTGTATTTCCTAGATGTAATTGTTACTCGATTTGCAAATAACTTACCCCATCGGTGGCTTGCCTTTTCATTTTCTTAATGGTGTATTTTGGAGTGGAAAAGTTTTTAAATTTAAAAAAGTGTGATTCATCATTTTTTTTTCTTTGATGGGTCATGCTTTTTGTGTTGTATCTAAGAAACCTTTGCCTAATCTTAGATCATAAGGATTTTCTCTTAATGTTTTCTTCTAAAGTTTTTTTTAGTTTTGGCTATTACTGGTTCATTTTGAGCTATATTTTGGGTATCATCTGAGGTCTAACTTCTTCTCTTTGCATGTGAATATCCAATTACCCCAGTTCCCAGCGCATATTAAAGACTATCTTTTCCCTATCGAATTGCCTTTGCACCTTGGTCAAAAATAGACCATAAATGTAAGAATTTATTTCAGAATCTCAGTTTACTTCGTTGATCTGTATGTCTGTCATTTTTGCCAACAGTTCAATGTCTTGATTAGTATAGATTTATAATAAGTTGTGAAATCAGGAAATGTAAATCCTTCAGCTTTGTTCTTTTTCTAAATCGTTTTGGGTGTTCTGAGTCTTTTGCATTTTCATGTAAATTTTAGGATCAGTTTGTCAATTTCTGCCAAAAAGAACAACGCCTACTGGGACTTGATAGGAATGGCACTGACTCTAATGCTAAACTTGAGGGAATTGTCTTCTTGACGGTGCTGACTCTTCCAATCCATGAACATGGAGTATCTCTCCACTTATTTAAATCGTCTTTAATCCCTCTTAGCAGTATCTTGTAGCTTTCAGTATACAAGTCTCATCTTTCTTTAGTTAAATGTATTCCTAAGTATTTTACCTTTTTTTTGATGCTGTAGTGAATGGAATTGTTTTTTTTGTTTTGTTTTGTTTTGTTTTTTTCGATGCAGAGTTTCACTCTTGTTACCCAGGCTGGAGTGCCAATGGCACGATGTCGGCTCACCGCAACCTCCGCCTCCTGGGTTCAGGCAATTCTCCTGCCTCAGCCTCCTGAGTAGCTGGGATTATAGGCACGCACCACCATACCCAGCTAATTTTTTGTATTTTTAGTAGAGATGGGGTTTCACCATGTTGACCAGGATGGTCTTGATCTCTTGACCTCGCAATCCACCTGCCTCGGCCTCCCAAAGTGCTGGGATTACAGGCTTCAGCCACCACGCCCAGCCTGGAATTGTTTTTCTAATTTCATTTTGGGATCATTCATTGCTAATATATAGAAATGCAATTGATTTTTGTATATTTATCTTAGAACCTGCAACTTGTTAGTTAATTCTAATAGTTCTTTATATAAATTCCCTAGGATTTTCTACATTCAGGATTATACTGTCTGCAAATAAAGAGATATTTACATCTTCGCTTCCAACCTGATGCCTTCTATTTCTTTTTCCTGCCTGACTGAACTGTTTGGAACCTCTAGTATGGTAGGAATTGAAGTGGTGAGAGTAGACGTCCATGTTTTGTTCTGCTCTTAGGGGAAAAACATTCCATCTTTCACCAATAAGTATAATGGTTGCTGTAGGATTTTTGTAGATGACTTTTATGACTTTGAGAAAATTCCCTTTATTGTTTATTGCGAAAAAAAATTTTTTATCCATGAATGGGTGTTGGATTTTGTCAAATACTTGCTCTACATCTACTGAGATGATTATATAGCCTCATCCTTTGTTCTGTTAAAGTAGTATGTTCTACTGATACATTAACCTCACATTCTTGGGATAAATGTCACTTGGTCATGGTGTATAATTTTTATATGTTGCCGAATTAAGTTTGCTCAAATTATGTTGTTTGTTTTGTTTTCTTTTGTCTTGTTTTTGAGGGCTAATTGTAGTTTTCTTGTGATGTCTTTGTCTGGCTTTGCTATCAGATTAATACAGGTTTTAAAATAAGTTGGGAAGTGTTTTTTTCCTCGTACCCTATTTCTCTGGGGGGATTGGATTTATTTCTTTTTAAATGTTTGTTAGAATTTATCAGTGAAGATATCTGAGACAAGACTTCTCTTTGTGATACATTAATGTTTTTAAAGATGGAGTTTTGCTATGTTGCCCAGGCTGGACTCTAAGTCCTGGGCTCAAGCAAACCTACCTCCTGCCTCAGCCTCCTAAGTAGCTGGCACTACAGGTACATGCCACTACACCTGGCTCCAGACATTAAAATATTATTTTCTAGTTCAGTGCCTCCACCCTAGATCTACTCATGTTTTCTGTTGGTTCTTGAGTCAGCTTCAGTAATTTATGTCTTTCTAGGGCTTCGTTCACTTCATTCAAGTTGCCTCACTTGTTTAGCCTAACAGCATTCGTAGTTTTCTCTAATAACCACTATGATGTTCTCATTTTCATTTCTGATTTTAGTAACTTGTGTCATCTCTCTGCTTTCTTTCAACATTTACTTAAAGGCTTGTCAGTTTTGTTGATCTTTTCAAAGAACCAGCACGTGGTTTCACTGCTTTTGTCTGTTGCTTTTCTGCTGTGTTTCATCACTTTCCCTCTTCTGTTTGCTTCGGGTGTCATTTGTTCCTCTTTTTTCATTTAAGGTGGACTAAGCTACTGATTTGAGATCCTTCTTTTCTAATAGACATCACTGCTATACATTTTCCTCTAAGCACTGCGTTAGCTTTAGTCAACTTTAATTTTTTCACTTCCAGATCTCCTTATTAAATTTCTGTCTGATCTGCTGATCTGTTGGTTCTCCCAACTTTATCACAACCTTGGGCTAGCTGAGACTTTTGAATTATTTTCAACAACACTCTTGGTCATAGAATATTCCAATCAGTGTTCACGCCTGATTCCCCTTGGTAGAATGTAAGCCCCAGGGAACTGGGCAAGCTGATGAAAGCAGCCCCAGGCTACAATGCCATAACCTCATACTGGTCAGTAGATTTTCTTGAGTAAATGCTTCTTGATATATTGTATGTTTTTGGTCAATTTCCAGAGTTTTATTTTCTTTTTTTTAAGGGATAGGGTCTCAGCCTGTCATCCAGGCTGGAGTGCAGGTGTGATCATAGCTCACTGTCACTGCAACCTCAAGCTCCTGAGCTCAGTGATCTTCCCTCCGTCCCCCAAGTAGCTGGGACTACAAGCATATACCACCATATCAACTAATCTATATGTTTTGTTGTTGTTGTTGAGATGGATCTCACAGTATTATCCAGGCTGGTCTTGAGCTCCTGATCCCAAGCAATCCTCCTGCCTTGACCTTTCAAAGTCCTGGGATTCCAAGTGTGAGCCACTGTGCCTGGCCAAGAGTTTTAAAATGGTGGTGGTGGTGGTTTTCTCACAGTGCTGGAGGCCAGAAGTGTGAGATCAAGGCATTGGGCAGGGTTGGTTTCTTCTGGGACCTTTCTCCTGAGTTTGTAGATGGCCGTCTTCTTCCTGTGCCCTCCTGTGGTTTTCCCTCTGCCGCTGTCTGCATCAGAATTTCCTTTTTATAAGGACACCAGTTAGAGTGATCATTAGGGTCCACCCTAATGACTGCATTTTTGATACCAGTGGGCTGAGGGAGGTCCCCGAATGCCAGTGGGACCTCCACTGCAACCAGTGTCTAGGCTCTTGACACCCTTGCAAGAAGGAATTCAGAAAATAGTGCAAGTATGGAGATTTATTGCAAAGTGAAAAGTACACACTTTGGCTGGGCAAGGTGGCTCTCGCCTGTAATCCCAGCACTTTCGGAGGCTGAGTGGGGGGGATCACCTGAGGTCAGGAATTCAAGACCAGCCTGACGAATACGGTGAAACCCTGTCTCTACTAAAAATACAAAAATTAGCCGGGCAAGGTGGTATGCACCTGTGGTCCTAATTACTGGGGATGCTGAGTGAGACAGGAGAATTGCTTGAACCCAGGAGGTGGGGGTTGCAGTGAGCTGAGATCACACCACTGGACTCCAGCCTGGGCAACAGAAAAAAAAAAAAAAGTACATGCTCAAGAGAGGAGTGCCGGCAGACTGAAGAGCCTCACAGTAGGGTGTGGGGCTGCTACCTCTGTGGGGTTCTTTAACCCAGGGTTGGAATAGCCATGAAAATTCCCGGGGGAAAAGTGGAAATTTCTTAGAACGGAAGTGCCATGGATTTTTGCAGCAAACACAGGTGGTCTCGGAACTGTCACAGCGCTGGTTGGTGTGAGTTAGGATGCTAATGAGCACACGGCGAGGTCCAGGGAGAAACCGAGTTCAAATCTAGTGCCATGTTGGCCCAGTTGGTCTTAGCTTGGTCCACACCCTGTTTTTCAGGGTCTCGTCAGCCTATAGCCTCAAGTCATGTGAAACTACTGCCTGGAATTTTGATTCTCCTGGGGCCTCCCTGTTTTATTCCTGTCTCATTTTAACTTAATTACCTCTTCAAAGACTCTATCTGCAGTCACATTCAGAGGTACTGGGGGTCAGGACTTCAAGGTGGATTTGGAGGGGAATGAAACTCATTCTATTACAGATGGACTTGCAGTCTCCATCCTGGCAGAAGACCCCTAGTGTGTGCAGGCTGGGAAGGGAGCCAGGCTCTGATCATTCAGTCTGAAGCATCCCAGTTGGCCCTCCTATTTCAGGGTTGCCTGCTCCTCCTCCCAGCTTGGAGTCTGTGGGTTCTTTGCAGTTTTCTCAGCAGGTCGCTAGGGGACAGTTGCCTGGTCACTGGATTTTCTCCCCTCTCCCTCCCCTCCCCCCTCCACCCCTTTCCCTCCCCTTCTCCCTCCCTACCCCTTCCCCTCCCCCCTCCCCCTCCCCCTCCCCTCTTCCCTCTCCCCTTCCCCATCCCTTTCCCTCCCCCCTCCCTTCCTCCTCCCCCTCCCCTTCCCTCCCCTTCCCTCCCCTCCCCTCCCCTCCCCTCTTTTTCTTTGTTTTCTTTTTTAACACAGACTCTTGCTCTGTTGCCCAGGCTGGAGTACAGTGGCCCAATCATAACTCAATGCTGCTTTGAACTCTTGGCCTCAAGTAATCCCCTCCCATCTTGGCCTCCCGAAGTGCTGGGATTACAAATGTGAGCCACTGTGCCCGGCTGCCACTAGACTTTTAAGCCCACATTTCACCCCTGCCATCTGCCTATCCAGGTACTTCCAAGTCTCGCATTGTGCTGCATTCTGTGGGTCAGTCAGTCTTCCCTTCACTCCTCTGCAGGCTCAGCTAGCAGGTCTCCTTCACCCTGTAGAATCTGCTCCCACCCTCCATCCCTTTCCATCTTCCAAAATTGTGTTGCAATCTGGCATCTGCTGCGGTTCCTCTCTAGTTCTCTTTGTTACCATGGCCCCTCTGTTTCATTCCTTTGCTGTGATTGTGCTGGGATCTTGGGAGGAAGATGAGCTCAATGTACACATTCAATCCCTGTGTTTACCCAGAAGCCTCCTGGCTTCTCCCCAAGAAGAGGTCAGAGCCACAGCCTGCAGAGGAGGACATTGAGGCAGCTCCCTCAGCATGAGGCTGGCGCTGCTGGATCCAGTGGGGAGAGGCTATGGTCCCCTAGGGCTGAGGGGGGCAGACAGACAGAGCTGTAGGCGGGGCCTGAGCATCTGTCCTTGGAGTTCTGGAGTCCTGGAGTCCTGAATCTCTGCTGCTACCGAGAGAGAGGGAAGGAGACCTCCAGGACTTGCTTTTCACTAGGGGGGCTCTGGACTTGGTGGAGAGGTGTCTGTTCACTTCAGGGCTTCCATCCCAGGCCTGGGCTCCCAGGACTGGGCCTGCTTAGCCTCCTCCCCTTCACCCCCCCCCACCAATGATGTCATAGGTGTGACACTCTGCAGCCAAAGACCAGGCAAGCCCAGGCGGGTGTCTACCACCTCCAAAATAAAACGTGTTTTCCAAACTGTTGCTGAAGCTGCTAAAATGTTTTTTAAAACATTTACACTTCTCTTGATATAAGGCAAATACCTTCTGTCAGCGGGGGTGGGCCGGGTGGGGGAGCCCTGGGCGGGGAGGCAAGATCCAGCGGCTTTGGTGTCATTGGTGACAGCCATGTGTGTTCCCTTCCGGTGGAATTTCTCCTCCCAAGGTCTCTCTGTCCTTGTGGGGGATGTGGGAACTGGGTCCTCGGACGCTTCTGTTTTAGGAAGCCTCAGCTCGCTGAGAAATTGTTCTAGGGGAAGTGTCTTTGAAGGAGGTGAGGCGGACACAAAGTCCAAAGCCGAGGTGATGGGGAGTCCCCAGGATGAGTGTTTCCTGGGGAGTGGCAACCATCCCAAGAGGTGGCAGGTGCTGGAGACAGGACTGCGGTGGGGGACACCTGGGGAGACTGGACTGCAGCCCCAGGGCTGCCTTCCCAGCCACCTGACCAAAGGGGATGGAAGGCAGAGAGTCCCCAGACACCCCAGGCTGTCTGGGCCTGGGGAGCGTCACAGGGCCCTAGAGAGGGGGCTGGGGACCTGGAGCAATTCACTGTAAGTTACAAAAAAAGAAATCACATGCATCAGACCCGAACTGTGCACAGCTGCCTGGCTTTCCACTCCAGCAGGACCCGTGACACCCACTGTCCTCCAGCCGCTCTCAAAGGCCAGGGAAGCCCGCCCACCCCGGCCTCCATGACAGACCCACTGCTGCAGCCACACACTCAGTGTGTCAGGCACTAGTTGGAATGGCTTCTGATCACACATGAGGCCCTGGGGCTCCGGCTTCTTCTCTGGGGAAGCACCGTGTGTTCTCTCCCAGGCAGTGCTGTGGTGGTGGCAGCCAAGCACATGGCTCCTCTACCAGCCTGGAGTCACCCTCTATGCCCAGAAACTCCCCCAGGAGAAGGGCATGGGTGGCTCCTCATACCATGGCAAGGGACAAGAGGGACTGTGTGGGCCTGGTGGTCACATGCACACTTAACATACACCCATACATGTACACACATACACCCCCATACCCTATACACATACCATACATACACCACACATGTGCCACACACACACTCCCATACACACCACACATACAAACATATCACACATGCATACCCACATACCCCACACATGCACCACACAAATATACACACAGCACACACATGCACCACACATATACCCACACCACACACATGTACATATCACACAAGTGCACCAAACATGCACAGATGCCACATATATCTGTACACACCACACATATGCACCACACATGTCCACACTGCACACACCACACACACCACATACGCTTACCCACACACACAGTATGCACGCAGGACACACACTGTGCCCGTTGGCCTCTCTCCACCAGCCAAAGCTCCTCTGCCAGCCCTGGCATCTGCTTAGAGTGGTGGAGAGGCAGCCCTTTTTTCCTGGGGCTCCCACAGTAAGCTGAGCAGCTGGAACTTCTCCCCTCAGGGCTATGGGGACGCAGAAGGCAGGGAGCTGGGCAGGCTATGGTTTGCAGTGTCGGGAGCCTACAGGGCAGGCCCCCACTTGCCTCTCCTTCTGCCACCATGCAGTTCCTTCCCCCCTGCAGTGGTCAGCCTAGCCTTGGAGCTGGGGCTAGTTCAGGGGGCTCCACATCAGTGAGAGCCATGTCTATCATTGCTGAAAGCAGAGCAGCCACCAGCACTGGCCCAGTCTGGATGCAGGGAAGAGTGGTGCTCAGACTTGGCCCAAGCCAGGGTGGCCACAGCTTGGTCTGACCAGAGATGCCCTGTCTGTCCTCAGCTTGCACCTCTGGCCATCCCAGGTTCAGGGCCACTCTGCTCTGTCTGGTCTGTGGAAACAGGAACCCCAAAGTCCATGTAATCACAAGGGAATCGTTTGTAGGAGGCAACCGTTCCCAACTGGGAAGCTAGTGCTCTCTGGTGACCGCTCTGGGGCCTGTGGCCATGCCTGGAAGCCCTATTTCAGGGTCTTTGGAGTCAGCATTGGCTCAAGCAGCATGCGTTTGCCTTGACGCCAGCAGATGGAGCCCTGAGCTAGCTCACAACCCTCCAGTCCCCATACATCCTCCATCTTCTGTCCTCTGTGACTGGGCATCCTCCAGGACAGAGCCCGGGGATCTTTCTGTCTCTGAACACCCACAATCACCTTCCCACACTGCGTCGCCGCAGTGTGTACAGGACCTAGCTCTGCTATGCTAGGTTCTTAACACACGTCTGTTGTGTGGTTGGTTGGTTGGTTGGATGGATGGATGGTTGGATGGATGGTTGGATGGATGGATGGATGGATGGTTGGATGGATGGATGGATGGATGGATGGTTGGATGGATGGATGGATGGATGGATGGATGGGTAGGTGGGTGGGTGGACAAATGCATAGATAGGTGAATGGACAGATTGATGGAAAGATTGATGGATCAGTAGGTAAGTGGTCATATGGATGAATGATGGATGGATGGATGAATGGAGACATGAGTGGGTGAGTAGGTAGATAGATGGATATGGGGGTGGTTGGGTAAATGGATGGAGGGATGGATGGGTGGATGAATGAATGGATGAAGGGATGGATGGGTAGATAGATGAATGGAAAGTTGGACAGATGGGTAGGTGATTGGGCAAATAGATGAATGTGTGTGTTGGCAGGTAGGTGGTTGGAGGGATAGATGTTTGGATAAAGGGATGGATAGATGAATGGATGGATGGGTAAGTGGGCAGATGGATAGATGAACAGACTGATAAATGAGACAAATGGATGGAGGGATGGGTAGATGGATGGATAGATGAATGGATGGATGGATGTATAGATGGGAAGATGGACAGATAGGTGGGTGAGTGGGCAGATGGATGGACAGAATGATGGATGAGATTAATGGACGGATGGATAAATGGATGAACAGACAGATGGATAGAAAGATAGATGGGTGGGTGAGTGGGCATATGGATAGATGGGTGGGTGGACAGACTGGATGAGATGAATGAATGGGTGGATGGAGGGAGGGAGGGATGGATGGATGGTCAGACTGATGGATGAGAGGGATGGATGGATGCCTGGGTGTATGGACGAATGGATGGACAGACAGATGGACAACGGGTAGGTGTATGTAGTAAAAGAAGGAAATACATGAGGGGAGGCAAAGATTTCTTGGTAGACTGAAGCCATAGCCCCTGCTGTGGACTAAATTTTCTCAGGAAATAGGTTGAAAGCTTAACATCATCTCCAGAAGCTATTTTCTTGCCTCTCTCATACCCAGCATTCCTTGTCGTCAGTCTCGTCATCAGGCTCCCTCTGGCGCTGCCTTTCTTACCTCTTTGTTCCTTGGTTGCACCCCTTCTCTTCCCTGGGGCTGGGCATTCTCAATTGGTAACATGAACCTGGAGGGGATGTGAATGGAGATGAGGTTTCTGGGGAGAAACAGCTGTTTCCACCCTGAGCATAACTCCTGGCCCATCACGGGCTTTGGTAAGCTCGAGTAGCCTGGCAGCTGCCCCCAGATCCCCACCCCCACCCCACGCCGCCTCTTTCCTCCCCGCTTTGATGTTCTCAAGTTAGTCCTGGCTCAGCCTCTGCGGCTGCTGATATGAATACACTAAGTGGATCAATAACATGTCAGTCCTTTGCCGGGAGCAAGGGGAAGAGGGGGTCTGCATCTATCAGGTGCTGAGTGACAGCAAATCATTTTTCACCTGGCATTCACCCTTCCAAAGATAAGTGCAGCTCTGCTCGGAACAAGAAGGCAACGTCAGAGGCTCCCCTGCCCCAATTCCTGCAGAGCCCAGGGCACCAGCCTGGCTCACATTTCCACACCCTACACATGATCCCATGTTGAGTGTCGGACTCAGTGGGAGTGTGTGCACGCCCAGGGTTCATGAGCACATGTGTCTGTGGGTGGGACTGGATCTGTGTGTGTGTGTGTGCGTGCGTGCACATATCTGAGCATTTGAGAATGTGCATGACTGTATATGTGTAGATGTCTGTGTGCACCTCCATGGAAATCTCAGTATCCATGTGAATATGTGCATGCACAGGAACCTAGGAGCATGTGTCTGACCATTTGTGTGCATGTGTGTTGTCTACACAAAGGTGTGTGCAGGGCCTGTATTCATCATCAGGGTGCTGCTGTATATGCCAGCATCTGCATATGATTGAGTCCTCTCTCCAGGAGATGTGATTCCAGGGAAGGCTGTCCTTCCCTGGGCCATCTCACTGTCACTCCCTGCTTAGCTGGTAGAGTGGAGTAGTGGCTAGAACCCTATTCTCACCTGCTATCCCCCTTCCTGCTAAAGAAAGCAGGTATCTGTAGGAGGAAGGCAGTCTGAGGGAGAAGGATCCTGGGTTGGACAGGAGTGTTTCAATTGTAAGAGACAGCATCAGGTAGGGCTGTATCTAGGTGCTGCCTCGATGTAGTCAGTGTCCGACCTACCCTCTGCGGGAAGACTGAGCTCGTTCGGAAAAAACCGGACCGCAGGCTAGAGGAAATTCCTTAAGTTCAGGCTTTATTGAGAGGAAAGAGCCTCCGGGCAGGCCAGCCGGGACGAAAAGGAAAAATGGCCGCGCCGCTCAAAGGGGCAGGGTTGTTTTATAGGGGGCTGAAGGGCTGGGGGTGGGGAAGCCAAAAGCCGAGGTGGTGGGCAACTGTTGGTCAGTTTGAACTGCTGGGCGGGAAGCTGGGCGGCGGGAAGCTGGGCGGCGGGAGGGCTATGGCCGGTATGTAAAGTGAGAGATAAGGGAGCCTCTTTGTGGGGGAGGGAAAGAGAGAGAGAGAGAGCTTTTGCGGTAGGGGCAGAGTTTTCCAAACATTCCCGACTCCTTAAAGAAAAGAAAAAGAGGGGGTCAGGGGCGTCGGTTGTCTCTCTGGCTACTTCCTGCTGACAAGGGTCGACGGGGGGGTTCTGAAGAGGTTTCTTTTCCTAAGGAGCCTGGATGTTCGGGGAGAGGTCTGTTTCTTGCACTCGTTCAGGGTAGGGTTGGAGCAGCATCTGGTGGATGGTGACTCGAGTCAGTTCTTGAAAGCGCCGCTATAGGAACTGTAGAAAGCAAGGAGCAATAAGTAAGATTAGGCAAACAGCTACTAGGGGCCCAAGCAATGGGGACAAGAGGGTATACATAGAGGAAGACCACCACGCCGTGGCTTCAGCCGAGAACTTCTGACTCTGCAGGTTAGTTTTGAGTTTCTGGAGGCTCTCGATTCGGGTTTCTACTAGGCCGGATTCATTGATGTAGTAACAGCACTCTTCCTGTAGGAAGATACAGGTCCCTCCTCATTCAGCAGTGAGCAGGTCCAGGGCTCTTCGGTTCTGCAAGGCAACTTGGGCAACTGAGGTGATCTGTCGTTGGAGTGATGCTAAAGACTCAGTAGAGTCATCAATAGCCGCTTGGAGTTGTGAGGTCAGTCGGGCTATGGCCAGGTGAGAGTGGACTAGTGCCCCTCCTCCTAATCCTGAGTAAAGTAGGGGAGGTAGCTGTCTAGAGGAGTAGTCTCTGGCGGTGGGGGAGTTGAAAGCAGGAAGGGGCAACCATACAGCAGCTCAAATGGGCTAAGCTGTGATGGGCCCCGGGGGCTTGCTCTTACTCTGGTGAGGGCGATAGGAAGTCAGGTTACCCAGGATTGGCGGAGCTCAAGCATGAGCTTGGTCAGATGCTCCTTTATTAGGCCATTGGCCCGTTCTACCTTACCAGAGGACTGGGGATGGTAGGCGGCATGTAGCTTCTACTGAATTCCTAGAGAGGTAGAAATGGCATTAGTGACTTTGGAGATAAAGGCTAGGCCGTTGTCTGACTGTATGGTAGCTGGGAGTCCAAAGCGTGGGATGATGTCTTGAATGAGATGAGTGGCTACTGTCCCGGCAGACTCAGAGGCTGTGGGGTAAGCTTCAATCCAGCCTGAAAAAGTGTCAACAATGGTTAGCAGATGCCGGTACTGTTTGTGCTTTGGCATATGGGTGAAATCAATTTGCCAGTCTTGGCCAGGTAGGAACCTGCGTAGCTGATGAAGCTGGCGCCGGGGATGACAGGAACTCTGGGAATTAGTTTTCACGCAGACAGTACATGAGGACTGGACTTCCTGTATGGTATTGAGGAGGCGGTGGGGGTGAAAAAGTGGGTGGAGGAACTGGTATAAGGCTTTAGGCCCAATGTGGAGTGAATTATGGATGTCTTGGATTATCTGGTACCTTTGCTTTTCAGGGAGGATGAGGAGGTTATGCTTGAAGGCCCAGTCATCCTTGAACTGTACCCCGGGGGTAGACTGGAGGGTCTGGAGTTCTGAGGCAGAGTATTGAGGGCTAGGAGAAAAAGGCTGTGTGGGCTGGCGGTGGGGAAGGTTATGACGGCCTTCAGCTTTGAAAGGATGTCTCACCCCAGAAAGGGAACTGGGCAGGTGGGGATTACTAAAAAGGAGTGGGTGAAGGGAGTGGAGTTATATGAGCACATGAGTGGTGGGGTTTGATAGGGGATACTCGGGGTCCCATCGATTCCCATGACTAAGACCTGGGAAGGGGTGAGATGGCCAGAATAAGAAGGAAGTGCGGAGTAGGTAGCCCCCATGTCTTGTGACCCTAGGCTCGGCGAGGGTAACCGGAGTCGGAAAGCCAGGGCCCCGCTAGTCATCTAGCAGCCCTAGTAGACTGGGGAACGGAGCTCCCTCGGAGGTCGGCTCCTGGCAAGCAGGCTCCTCCCTACTGAGGGTGACCGCCGGCTGCGTAACACCAGTGTGTCTGTTTTGAGGAACCGGCACCCTGGGGAAGCTGGGGCAGTCTGACTTCCAGTGTCCCGGGAGCCGACAGATAGGGCAAGGCTTAGTTGGTGGCCATGGTTGTGGACAGGCTCGGGACCAGTGTCCTTCCTTTCCACATTTGAAACATGCCCCTGGAGGGGCATGGGTTTCGGCCTTGGGCTTCTGGTTCCCTGCCGGCCTTAGAGCCGCCACTAGGGCTTGGGTCTGGAGGGCAGCCTTCTGCTTCATGCGAGTTTGGCGGGCAGCCTCAGCCGCATCTTCCCTGGCATTGAATACTTTAAAGGCCATTTTTACCAGGTCTTGGATGGGAGTCTCTGGCCCCTCTTCTGCTTTCTTTAGTTTCTTTCTTATGTCGGGTGCTGACTGGGAGATAAAATGGGAGGCTAGATCTAGTCGAGTGTACCGGACTAGGGCTTCTTATGTTTGAGTGAGGTATTGGAATTCTTTAATATAGGTGGACGGGTTGGCTGAGAAGGATCCTAAACGTTTCTCAATTTGGGACAGGTCTTGGAGTGAGAAAGGAACATGGACCCTGACTAAACCTTCTGCGCCTGCTACTTCTCGGAGTGGGGCCAGGATAGCTGGCTGGTGAGAGCGGGTGTGGGCCGCCACCGGAGAGGCAAGAGGAAGTGTGGCCTCTGAGGGAGGGGGCTCGGAGGGAGTAGAGGGAGAGCGAGGCATGGCCTCTGAGGTAGGAGGTGCAGAGGGAGTGGGGGAAGGGCGTGCCGTTGATGGCGACTGGTTGCTGAGATTGGCAGGAGAGGACAGATGTTCAGGCAGATCCTCCGGTGAGGAGTAGGGAGGGGGAGAGGTAGTGGAGGAAGATTTACGGGGGGTTCGAGATAAGAGGATTTGGTAGGTGGAGCAGGAAGAACATAGGTCGGGGTGGGTACGGAGGTCCCAAAAAGCCTGGACGTAAGGAATTTCATTGTCCTTGCCCGCGCGGCGACAAAAATCGTCGAGATCTCGGAGGGTGTTGAAATCAAAAGTGCCAGTCGGGGGCCAATGTGACTGGTTACTGAGTTTGTATTGGGGCCAAGCCACCTGAGACAGGAAGATAAGCTTTTTCTTTCTGAGGGTTTGGGAATATCCCAATTTGGTAAAATTCGCAGCAAGCACCCAAGGGGGGTGCTCAGAGGTATTTTGGACTCCGAATTTCCTATGGCAGGCGCAGCTACAGACTCTCCGGCGCGGATGGGCAGATGCAACGAAAAGGCGTCCCCGTTCGTTGCAAATTCCCCGGAGTACAATTAAGTACGGAAAGGGAAGCGGTCAGAGGGGCGTCCCCCGTCTGGCGGCTGTCCCTCGGAAGGCTCCTGGAGCCGGAATGGAAGACTACCTTGGCTCGGCCGAGACTAGGCAAGGAGTCCGTGCGGAACGCCGGAGAGGGAGCAACTGCACCGTGCCATAGGAAGAGGAGACGGGAAGCGGGGGAAGGCAAAGCAAGAAAAACTTGGCTTACCTTAATCGGAATGTGGAGGTGGCAGGGCCAGTGTTGGGTAGGTCGGGGAGGGGGGCCGTGGCCGGGCCAACAGCCTCAGCTCCCGTCCCGGGTTTCCGGCACCATTTGTCCGACCTACCCTCTGCGGGAAGACTGAGCTCGTTCGGAAAAAACCGGACCGCAGGCTAGAGGAAATTCCTTAAGTTCAGGCTTTATTGAGAGGAAAGAGCCTCCGGGCAGGCCAGCCGGGACGAAAAGGAAAAATGGCTGCGCCGCTCAAAGGGGCAGGGTTGTTTTATAGGGGGCTGAAGGGCTGGGGGTGGGGAAGCCAAAAGCCGAGGTGGTGGGCAACTGTTGGTCAGTTTGAACTGCTGGGCGGGAAGCTGGGCGGCGGGAAGCTGGGCGGCGGGAGGGCTATGGCCGGTATGTAAAGTGAGAGATAAGGGAGCCTCTTTGTGGGGGAGGGAAAGAGAGAGAGAGCTTTTGCGGTAGGGGCAGAGTTTTCCAAACAGTCAGAACTCAGCTTCTCCATTCCTTGCTTCTGCCTCTCCCCTTGTGGGCTTCAGTCCCAGACAGTCTTTTGCCAAGGGGTGGCATCTCTGGGCCTCCATTGTCACCCCATTGTGTCACCTGACATTGGGCATCCTTGAGCCAATTTCTGTGGCAGGGGGATCCCATGCCTCTCCTGGTGTGGGTGGTGCCACCTCATCCAGACCACAGGGGCTGAGAGTGAGGAGGAGTGGCTTCCTGTGGTGAAGCCCACTATGGTTGGGAAGGGGGAGGTCAAGTGGACGGAAGCTGAGTGTGGATGCTTCCTCCTGGGGTGAGGTCTTGTGTCCCAGGCACTAAGGGATTCAGCCTACAGGCACAGGACCTGGCTCCTCAGTGCCCATGCCCCCACATGGGTGCTGTGCAGTCACTTGCATGCAGCCAAGGGCAGCTGCTCTGACCTCAAGCTTTAGATGAGCCCCGCTTCCTGACCAGACTCCACAGGTTACCCCACACCCAGGCCCAGTCCCCTCCTGACACACCCTGTCCCACAGGCGGCATCCGTGCCCCGGGTGTGGGGCCTGGGACCTCCACTGTCCTCTCACTGTGCAGAAGGGGAAGGTACTGGGTGATCCCCCACCTGGGGTTCAGGTGCAGCACTGGGGGCTTCACCTTCCCCAGTGCTCTCTCTCCTCCTAGATAAGGACACCCCTAGCCCCCGTCCAGGCACAGCCCAGGAGCCATGAGCAGTTCTCCTGTCAAGTGTGGCTGCGAGGCTGCTGAAAGCAGGTGGGCTGCTCTTCCCAGGCTCCATGGATAATTGAAGATCCCTTAAAATGTGTGTCTGCAGCCTGGAGGACACCCCCATTCCTCACTATGTGCAGGCGGAAGCCTAGCCAGTATTGCCCAGGGCCGTTTCTGCCTGGGAAGGCCCTGGAGGGGCATGGAGGACAGGTCCAGACCTGCCACTCCTGGGCCCTGCCCTGCCCCCTCTCCTTCCCTGCCTTTCCTCTTTTCCCCATCCTAGCAGGTAGCAGGCATGAGACCTGGCCCTGGGGCTCCCCAGCCAGGTGGCACAGAGAGGCCCGCTCTGGGTGGGTCAGTGTTGGGCCTGGGGAGGTCCCCAGTCTCTCTACCTCTCCTTGGGCACTGACAGAGCCTGCTCCAAGGATGGGCTTGGCCTACAGGGAGGGGCCACACCTGGGCACACCCCAGCCAAGGGCCAGGCTGTAGCTGCTCTCAGCAGATCCCTGGAGGAACCGCCCAGCAGATGCTCGGGGGCAGGGAGGGAGCGAGGGCACAGAGCTCCCAGGAGCCATCGGCAGTGCACAGCTGCCGTCAGGAGACCAGCCCCACTGTGTGTGCGCATGAAAGCATGTGTATGGGGGGGAGGTGATGTTAGAACGGACTTGAGAGTGTGCACAGAGCGTGGGAGTGACCAGAGCTGTGTGGCTGCCTGGGACTGTGGGGACACAACCACGTCTCTATGTACGTCTCTATGGCTCTGTGCATTACAAACCCCTGATCAGGGAAGAGGTCTTAGTGGGGAAGGGCATTTCCTTTTGGCTCCAGGCTGATGCCTCTCCTCACATACTCAGCTCTAAGAGGCATCCTTTACCCACTGTTATGAGCTCCTCCTCGATTCATTCTGAGAGCTGAGCCACAAGTCCTAATCCTTCAAACCTGAAATTCCTGGTAATGAAATCTGTGAAAGGTGAAAATTAAAAATGCATGGCCACAATATCCTGGTCCCTGTGGTGGCCCGAGGTCCCTGCTGAGCTCCGCGTGGGGCCTCGAGGTGGCAGTACCTGCCATGAGCCTGGCGAGCCTTCGCTCCCTCATTAGCAAGAAGGGTGCTTCTGCCTTCGCCTTCCTCTGCTCTGGAAGAGACTGTTTCTCCCTCGGCTCTCCTACCCACTCTGGCCTCCCGGTCCTCACCACTGGGACTCTGGGGGTCTCGACACAGAGGTGTGAGGAGAGAAGGGTTGGGGGCTGCCAGGGTGAGCCCAGCGAACAGGGCTGGAGGCTACAGCCTTGGGCAGCCCCTTATCTCTGGTCCCATCTTCTGTGTTCCTCATCTGGTTGTGGTGGGTGCTTTGGGGAGGCGGGAGGCTCAGGGCAGAGTGGCCTGGGCCAGGGCCTGGCCACAGGGTCTGGGTGGCTGGTATCTTGGGCTGAGCTGGACTTGCCCACTGGGGACACTGGGGACACTGGGGATGGGGCCATTCAGGGTTCTCGCCTGGAAGTGGTCCTGTTTTCCTTGGCCCAGAGAGAAGCTTTCAGGACAGGGCATGAAGGTCATTGCATGCTGCACCAGGGACTTCTTGCACTCTCCCGCTTCCTCGAAAGAGAGCTGGGGTCTGAGTTGACCCAGGTCTATCCTGGGGCCTTCAGGAACAGGGCAGAGGGCCCTCAGGCCACTGACTTCCTGAGATGATTGTGCTTTGTGGCCAAGAATGGAAGGTGTGGTGGTGGGTGGGGCAAGGGACAGGGCCAGCCAGTCATATACGAAGTCCTAAAGGCCTGGCCATGCTGGGACCTGGTATTGATGTCTTTAAAGATGAGTATCAGCCAGGCACATTGGCTCATGCCTGTAATCCCAGCACTGTGTGAGGGTGAGGTGGGAGATCACTTGAGCTCAGGAGTTTAAAACCAGCCTGGGCAATATAGCTAGATGCTGTTTCTACCAAAAATACAAAAATTAACATGGTGGCACATGCCTGTAGTCCTAGCTACTCAGGGGCTGAGGTGGGAAGATGGCTTGAGCTCCGGAGGTGGAGGCTGCTGTAAGTCCTGGTGGCTCCACTGCCCTCCAGACTGGGTGATAGATCAAGACCCTGTCTCGAAAATAATGATAATAACAAAAGTGTGGCATCAGCTGGGAGGTGGGGAGTGAAGGCCATGGACGCTAGAGCTCCCTCTGGGTGGCTCTCAGGGTGGAACTGAATCGCTGTCCTGGGAGCAGGGAAAGCCACCCAAATATCCCGCCTCTTGACAACAGTGCTCCAGACTTGGCAGGGACAGGTTTGCATTTGATTCTTCATCCTGACCACCGTGAAGAAGGGGGACCCCTGGCAAGGGGCTAGGAGACATGGGCCCGGGCTGCAAGCAAAGGGGCTGAGGGGACAACGTGTGCTGGCAACCCGGCCCTCAGGACCATCCCGAGTGCTCAACCTCCATGCGGCTGCTCCTGCACCTGCACCCGCACCCCTGACCTTCACCCCTACCGGCAGTGCTCCCCTCCCAGCTCCTGCACCTTCCCCTCCTCTGCTTGTATCTCAGTCCCACCCACTTTTCCAAGCCCAGCCCCTCAATGCTGCTTTCCCAGATCCCTTTCCTCCCCTTCCCAAGCCCTTTCTGTGCCAAAGATGCACTTTATCCAGAGTCACCCAGGAGCCACTCTGGCCACGCGTCCCGCTCCCCAGGTGTGTCTTATGGTCAGGATCCTCTCCCACCACCTCCCTTTCTTCAAATGAGGGTACTGGCTGATCCTGTGTTCCTGCCAGGGGAAAAAAACTTGTTACCTGGGGCATTCCCTTCTGGAAATCTTCCATCCGTCGGGCTTAGGATGGCTAGGCAGGGCAGGACCACACTGGTGCTGACCCGGGAGGCCGGACCAGCCTCCCATGGTGGCTGCAGCACTGTGCAAGGAGTCCCCGTGTGTGTGAACCTCTGTCTGCGTGTGTAGAGTGTGTGCCCCCGGCCCCTGAGAGCCTGTGGCCACGTGAATCCATGCACATGAGTGTCCATGCACTTGTGTGTGCCCCGATGTCCCAGAGTGGGCTGTGGCTGAGCCGAGAGTCTGCTGTGGTCAGGCCACGCTTGGTGCTGGGGCCTCACTGCTGGCTGGGGCCTAGCATCTTGTTGTGCCTGGCTTCTTTATTAATCCGTTTGTGAATAGACTTGGGAGTTCATGTTGGGAATCTGGCCATTTGCTCCCTTTTCCTCCAGGCCCCCCCCAGGAGGAGGAACACGTGTTAAATATTTGCGGTTTTGCTGCATTAGGTTTTAAAGTTCAGCCATAATTACCGTGACCAGGTGCCACGTGGATCTGCTCCCTGGAGAAGGCTCCTGCCGTAGCGGACTGGTGTCTGCATTCCAGGCCAGCCTCTGTGTGCCGTTTGCACAAACCTGTGTGCCTTGCCTTCCAGCATCTCCCTTTTGCAGACCCCACTGGTTGCTGGGCCCTGCACTCAGCTGGGCTGTGCTCTCTGTGGTTGGGTGTTCTCCTCTGGCCCAGCCCCGGCCCACACCCCTGAAGAGCAGGCTGTGGGCAGCTGGGGCACCAACATGAGACTGTGGTGAGCAGAGCCTGGGAGCTCCAGCAAGTGCCTTTGCCCCCACGGCAGGCTCACAGCCATACCTGTGGCTGTCCAGATACATGCTGTCAGAGCAGATGGAACTCTACTTCCAGAGCACATGTTAGTTTTTAAGTCCCCCACCCTAGCCTGCCCCATGTCAGACTAGTCGGCTACTCGTTCATGTAAATTTCATCCAATCATGTTTTCTTGCACAAATTCAGCATCATTCACACATCCCCGTGGAGTTCACAGTTCTCTCCAGGCCTGAGCGAGTGGTGGCATCCATGTCCTTGACGTGGTTGTATGCAGATGTTGCTTTTGGGGCGACCCCGGTGGCCAGGGTGGTGCCCTCGGCTTCCTGGGTAGCAGCTGCATCTCTGCTAGGCTTGACCTGGGCCTACACCTCACAGCTCTTAACAGTGATGACTTTCAGGGTTGCTTCCAGATCAAAGGAACGGGTGGGGGAACACAGTGCCAGCAATGCCAGACAAAGGAAAAGGGGCACATTCAGCTGAGCCTCACATAACTGCCCTGCAGTCCCTGGAGAGAACTCCTGGCATGGCCCTTGATATTTGGGTATGGTTTGATGAGCGTTCCTGAGATAGCCACAGGCACCCAGACATGCACCTACCCTCAACAGACTCCCAGCCTACTGGGAAGACAGCCACACATGCTCAGGGTACAGGTACTTAGGAGGGAGAGGTGCAGGGGAGCCCAGACCAGGGAAGGAAGGGAGGGAGGCAGACCCCACTTCTTTGAGCTCCCTGAGAGGCCTGTGAGCCCAGGGCAGGAGGGGCTGGGATCATCTGGGGAGAGGATGCAACACCAGGCAAGCTTGCCCAGTGAGGGAGACTCAGTCATGAGGACAGAGATGAGCTCCCATTCCATAGGGTGCTGCTGTGTTAGTCTAACTTCTGGCCCTGCCCTCTGTGGACCACAACTGAGTCCTGTGGGATGGACTTGGAATAAGCAAGAAGAGCATCTAGGGCATGTTGAGAAAGACCCCGGCACAGGGAGCTGCTCTGTTGGCTTCTAGCAGGCATGGGGAGAGGAGATGGGCACTCCCCCACTGTGTAACAGCATACCCTGCAATTTAGTAATCCCAAGGCCCCCAGGCCTCAGTTTCCAGTAGAACTTAGAGTCTACTCTAAGTTTAATGGAAACTGTCATTAAAGTGCAGGTGGGGCTGCAGTCTCATCCGAAGGCTCAACAGCTGAGGGAGGATCTGTCTCCAAGCTCACGCAAGTGGCTGCTGGGAGGAGTGAGTCCCTCTTGGGCTGTTGGCCAGAGAACTCCCTCAGTTCCTTGCCATGTGGGCCTCTCCATAGCACAGTTCACAGCATAGAAGCTGGCTTCTTGCAGGGTAAGCAAGCCAGAGAGGGAAATGAGACAGAAGTTGCAGCGTCTGTGTAACTTAACCTCAGAAGTGACAGCCCATTATTGTAGCTGTAGTCTACATGTTAGAGGCCAGTCTCCAAGCCCAGCCCACATGGGGAGGTATTGCGAGAGCATGTTGCCAGGTGGTGGGGATTGCTGGCACCATCTTAGAGGCTGCCTGCCACAGGTGAGGTACAGCTGAGGTGCTTTCATAGGGAAATCATAACCATCACAGGTGTACTGGCCGATGCACACAGCAAGTCAATACACCCAAACCTGATTGCAACAGAGAAGGATTTAATTGTAGGGTCACTGAAGAAGGAAATGGGAACGAACCTCAAGTCAAGCTTTCCAAGGAGTTTGGGGCTGGGGTTTTTAAGGGTTTTTGAGTGGACTGAAGTGTAGAGATTGTTGATTGGTGAAGTGCAGGGCAAAGTGCCAGTGGCAGGGGGAGGAAGAACCCATCTTCTCAGGCTGATCCCATCCTCTAGGGGGTCTTCAAACTGCTTTTCCTGGAATTCACAACCTGAAAGAAAAACATCTTATGTGATCCTTAAACAAAAGCCTATGATTCTAAGGTCGGAGATCCTGTCTATAGGAGCAATGGGATGCCAATCAATTACGAAACACTCTTAGGACCCTCATGTCAGAAATCCTACACGTAAGAGCAATGGGAGTGCATGTCGTCAAGACCTAGCACCACGTAACTTTCCTCTACAAGGAAGTAGGCCAAAGTGCAGCCTGACTGTTGCTTAATTATAGCTACATTTCTGTCGAGAACCCGGCATGCAATTCTTGCCAACTCCATGGGGACGGTTTCAAAAGGACATGCTCTGCCTCACGCTGTAAAAGGGTCACTCTGGATGCTGTGAAGAAACAGTCAGGGGAGGCAAGGATGAAGCAGGGAGATCTCTTGGGAGAAACAACACTTCATGAAAACTCTCTGTACGGTGGACATAAGGTTAACCATAGAAGGTATCTGAAGCGACACTGAGAATTAAATGAGATAATACAGGGCTGCACTAAGTTCGTGCTTTGGTCTTTTCCCCTAAGATGCACATACCCCACTGCCTTTTCGAGAGTCTGGTGTGTGCTGCTGCCCACTTGAGTTCACTGGATGTGTTACTGGAAAGGAGTCCCAGTCCAGACCCAAGGGAGGGTTCTCGGATCTCACACAAGAAAGAATTCAAGGTGAATCCATAAAGTGAAAGCAAGTGTATTAGTCAAGATTTTCTAAAGGGACAGAAAGTGCCAAGTGGATCTAATAAGAACTAACAAGATAGATGTATATATGAAGGGGGGTTTATTAAGAAGTGTGGACTCGCACAGTCACAAGGTGAAGTCCCACAATAGGCTGTCTGCAAGTGAGGAGCAAGGAAGCCAGTCTGAGTCCCAAAACCTCAAAGGTAGGGAAGCTGACAGTGCTGCAGTGAGTCTGTGGCTGAGGGCCCGAGAGCCCTAGGCAAGCCGCTGGTGTAGGTCCAAGAGTCCAAAAGCTGGAGAACTTGGAGTCTGATGTTCAAGGGCAGGAAGCATCCAGCACAGGAGAAAGATGGAGGCCAGAAGACTCAGCCAGTCGACTCAGTCCGTCAAGTCCTTTCACCTTCTTCTGCCTGCTTTATTCTAGCTGTGCTGGCAACTGATTAGATGGTGCTCACCCAGATTGAGGGTGGGTCTGCCCCTCCCAGTCCACTGACTCAAATGTTAATCTGCTTTGGCAGCGCCCTCACAGACCCACCCAGGAATAATACTTTGCATCCTTCAATCCAATCAGGTTGACACTCCTATTAATCATCACAACAAGTTTATTAAGAAAGTAAAGGAATAAGACAGTAAGAGAGGCTACTCCATAGGCAGAGCAGCAGCTTGGGCTTCTGGACTAAGGATACTTACTTTTTTTTTTTTTTTTTTTTTTTTGAGACAGAGTCTTGCTCTGTCGCCCAGGCTGGGGCACAGTAGTGCGATCTCGGCTAACTGCAGCCTCTGCCTCCCAAGCAGCTAGGACTACAGGCGCGTGCCACCGCACCCAGCTAATTTTTTGTATTTTTGTATTTCAGTATTTATAGTATTTATTTTAGGTTTCACCATATTGGCGAGGCTGGTCTCAGACTCCTGACCTCATGTTTCACCTGTCTTGGCCTCCCAAAGTGCTGAGATTATAGGCATGAGTCACCGTGCCTGAACGGACTAAGATTACTTTTTGATTATGTGCTAAACAAGGGCTGGATTAATCATGAGTTTTCTGAAAAAGGTGTGGGCAATTCCTGGAACTTAGGGTTTCTCCCCTTTTAACTTCCAGGTGTTGCCATGGCATCTGTAAACTGTCTTGGCGCTGATGGGAGTGTATCTTAGCATGCTAATGCATTATAATTAGCGTATAATGAATGTGAGGATGACTAGGGGTCACTTTCATCACCATCTTGGATTTGGTGGGTTTTGGCATCTTTACTGCCGCCTGCTTTATCAGCAAGGTCCTTGTGACCTGTATCTTGTGCCGACATCTCATTCTGTGATGTAGAATGCCTAACCTTCTGGGAATGCAGCCCAGTAGGTCTCAGTCTTATTTTCCCCAGTGTCTATAAAAGATGGAGTCACTCTGGTTCAAACGCCTTTGACAGATGTGTCTTCATGTGTGCAAACAATGATCGAGACGAGGTTTGGATTCTTCACAAGGGGCCTAGAGCCTGTGCCCAAGGCTGTGGCCAGATCCTCTGGTTTGCCCAGAGAAGATCCTGGGCAGAGAAAAGGTGTGAGGATGCACTGTTCTCCTTGCTGTCTGCCTGTGACCTCTTTTCCAACCGAAGCAACTCGTGAACTCAGGGAAACGAGAGCCTGTCTCAATGGCTCAGTCCACACAGGCAGAGATTGAGGTGCCGAGGGGAGGGAGTCCCTTAATCCACACGCTGCACACATTGGGACAGCTGAGCCTCCACTTCAACCCAGCCAGCTCTGCCCTGCGTGAGCTTGGCCATGTGAGTTCAGCTTCGTGCCGACTGTGCTCTGTTGCAATGCTGCCTCTTTTTCTTGGGCTCTGAAAAGCCGCCCCCTGAGGCTCATGATTGCCCTTACTTTAAAGAAGAGGTCAAGCACATTGACCTCCTCACTCAGGAGATCCTCTTGTCTAGTCCTTGTACCAAGAATCATTGTTGTACACTGGCTGTTGCAAGGCTCATGCCTAATAAATAAGCCCATGTTCTGTTTTGCCCCCAGCTGGGCTGTACTATATACTGTCCTGACACTGACCACCTGGAGTTAGCATCAGACTCCACAAGACCGACCGACCTTCAGACACCAGGCACAAGTAGGGTCCCCAGGCTACCTGCACCGCTGGCCAACTGGCTACAGAGTCAGGCGTTCCTATGGATCTGTAGCCAGTTGGCTAGCGGTGCAGGTGCTGGTCCCCCCTCCAGTTTGAAAATTTGTTATAAAGATGCAGAATGCAGGCAAGCACTATCCTTACAATTGCATTTTTGTTAGAAGGATACTCACAGAACAGGATCTGGGAGGGTCCCAAACACAGAGCCTTAGCAGGCTCTGGGCTCCTCGTGAAGAACCCAAAGCTTGTCTGAAACGTTGTTTGCTCATATGAAGACACATCCAATGAACCAAAGTGGGCAGCTGGGCATACCAGACCCTCGGAAAGGCAGTGGGGTATGTGCATCTTAGAGAAAGAGACAAAAGCATGAGCTTAGCTTGGTTCTCGTATTATCTCATTTAATTCCTACAAGGTCACCTAAGGTAGGTTCCATGGTACCTCCCTCATGGAGTCAGGGCATATCACCCTCCCAGCACATCAGTGTTCAGCTGGGAGCTCCTCTGAGCCTCCGTGTCTAGAGTTTTTATTGAGATTGCATTACGAATTGGGGTTTGATTATGAGTAATCAATAATTGATGATTGATTGGCTGCATGACAGAACTCAATCCCCAACCACCCTCTCCCGCCTTCTTAAAGTGGTTGGTCTTTCTGGTGACCAGCCCCTATCCAGAAGCTCTCTCGGGGCCCACCAGGACCCATCTCATTGGCATAACAAGGTATGCCTATCACTCTGGAAATTCCATGGGTTTTTGAAGCACTGTATCTGGAACCAAGGGACAGAGACCAGATATATTCTTTTTTCTCTTTCTTTCTTTTTATTTATTTTTTTTTTTTTGAGACAGAGTCTCTCTCCATCACCAGGTGCCAGGCTAAAGTGTAGTGGCACGACCTTGGCTCACTGCAACCTCCACTTCCCGGGTTCAAGCAATTCTCCTGCCTCAGCCTCCTGAGTAGCTGGGATTACAGGCACGCGCCACCATGCCCAGCTAATTTTTTTGTATTTTTAGTAGAGACGGGGTTTCACCATGTTGGCCAGGATGGTCTCGATCTCTTGACCTCGTGATCCGCCTGCCTTGGCCTCCCAAAGTGCTGGGATTACAGGCATGAACTACTGCACCCTGCCTCTTTCTTTTTTTGAGATGAAGTCTCACTCTGTTGCCCAGGCTGGAGTGCAGTGGCACAATCTTGACTCACTGCAACCTCCACCTCCCAGGTTCAAGCAATTCTTCTGCCTCAGCCTCCCAAATAGCTGGGACTACAGGCACCCACCACCACGCCTGGCTAATTTTTTGTACTTTTAGTAGAAATGGGGTTTCATCATGTTGGCCAGGCTAGTCTTGAACTCCTGACCCCAGGTCATCTACCCGCCATGACCTCCCAAAGTGCTGGGATTACAGGTGTGAGCCACCAGGCCCAGCCCAGATATATTCTTGATTATCCCATGGCCCATGACCAAGTGAATATCGCCTTGTGAAGTACAACTTTCAAACTTGCTCTGGGGTTCGTTTCATCATCTCCTGACTAGTTTTCCTGGCATCTGTCAGTTCCATTCTCATTACTTGTATGCCATCCTAAACCCCCTCTCTGCATAAGATGGGGTATAACAGATAAATGATTGCCGGCTCTTGCTTCAGCTTCGAAAGAACATGCAACGTAAGAGTCAGAACTTCCTACACAGGAGCCACAGCCAGCCTTTAGAAATACATTCTCAAGGGCCCGCATACCATAACTGCAGCCTGCTGCAGAGACCTTCACCAAGTTCTGTTGCTAATCTGTGATCTGTGAGGCAGGCCTCTCTGTGAGCAGACAGCAGCGTTAGAGGCATGTGAACCAGAGCAACTCCATGTTGAGTAGGAGCTGGGTAAAATGAGGCTGAGACCTACTGGGCTGCATTCCTAGACGGTTAAGGTATTCTAAGTCACGGGATGAGATAGGAGGTTGGCACAAGATACAGGTCATTAAGGCCTTGCTGGTAAAACAGGTTGCAGGAAGGAAGCCAGTTAAAACCCACCAAAACCAAGATGGTGATGAGAGTGACCCCTGGTCGTCCTCGCTGCTACACTCCCACCAGCGCCATGACAGTTTACAAATGCTATGGCAACGACGGGAAGTTACCCAATATGGTCTAAAACCGGGAAGCATGAATAATCCAGCCGCCCTCGGGGCTGCGCTGTCTATGGAGTAGCCATTCTGTATTCATTTACTTTAATAAACTTGCTTTCAGTTTGTGAACTCCCCCTGAATTATTTCTTGCACAAGATCCAAGAACCTTCTCAGGGGGTCTGGATTGGGACCCCTTCGTATAACAGGAGTGCTGTCCCTCAGGTGGGGTGAATATGAAGGGATGGGGTGGCAGCTCGCTGGGCCAGCCCCCAAGAGAATGCCCTGCCATCATCGTCCCAACTTCAGGAGCTCAGGGAGAGGAAAGGAAGGAGGAAGAGCACTTCCTCAGTGCCCAGGCGAGGAGGGGCACCACAAGTGAGGTCTTTTGGGAGTGGGGACCCACCTTCCTGATCCCAGAGCTGCCTGCTCCCATCCAACCCAGCGTACCACCCTGGGAGTGCTGACTTCCCCCAGGGCCCTTCCTGACATGGGAACAGGGAAGACACTGCAGGTGAGCTGGGGTTAAGGTTCTGCTGACAACCAAGTGTCCTGCCCAGCTTGGTCCCTGAAATGTCACCTGACCCCAGGATCAAGCTGAACAGAGGGTACACGGGGTCTCTGTGTGAGGCTCCTCTGTGCCATGGCCTGGGCAAGGCCAGAGGCTGCATCAAATGTCAGATAGGGAAGTCTCAGCCCAGGGAAGAAGAAGGCTCTAAAAAAGGTTTGTGTGTGTTGGCAAGCAGCAGTGCCAGGCCTGGCTTTTGATCAAAACATCCTAGCTGTTGGCAGAGACAAAGGCAATCCCTGGAAACAGCCTGGCTGGGGAGAGATGGAAGAGAGACCGGGGTGGCAAGGGGGTCAGCTCTGGCCCCTCCCTAGCTGGCTCACAGTCTCCCACCCTCTCAGGGCCAACCTTGCTCCTCCATGGGGCGGGAGGGGGCACTTGGAGACAAGGCTTAAAATGCCTTATAGGCAGAGTTAGCAATCAGGTTTCAGGAGGAAGCTCACAGATTGATGGGAAAGGTGTCAAAGGCACCCTTGGCAGCAGGAGAGTGTAAATGGGATGGGGAACAATATGTGCCTCCAGTCAGGCTGCCCCTTCTCCTGACTGCCCACTGCAAGGACAGCCAGAGGGTCTTATGTTCACACACTCACACACTCACACACACTCTCACACGCACACACACGCACACACACACACACGCGCGCTCTGTCTCTCTCTCTCTCTCTCTCTCTCTCTCTCTCTCTCTCTCTCTCTCTCTCTCTCTCTCTCTCTCTCTTCTGCAGCCATACAAAATCACATTCTTGGCTGGGTGTGGTGGCTCACACCTATAATCCCAGCACTCTAGCACTTTGGGAGCCCAAGGAAGGATCACTTGAGATCAGGAGATCGAGACCAGCCTGACCAACATGGTGAAACCCCATGTCTACTAAAAATACAAAAATTAGCAGGACGTGATGGCGCACAGTTGTAATTCCAGCTACTTGAGAGGCTGAGTCAGGAGAATCGTTTGAACCCAGAGGACAGAGGTTGCAGTGAGCTGAGATAATGCCACTGCACTCCAGCCAGGGGAACAGAGTGAGACTCCATCTTAAAAAAACAAAAAGACAAAAATCACATTCTCCACCTTCTACCAGAAGGCTTGCTCACACCTGTAAATGATGTGTGCATCCTCTCCACCTGTTTCTAATTAAGGATGTGTGTTTTCTAAGGCACCATCCCTCCACCTGGCAAAGTCCTTAAGGAAGAGACTGCTCCCTGCTGCAGGCCAGGGGCGGCCTCAGCCCAAAGATGCTAAGAATCTGTAGTGACAGAGACAGACACAGGGCAGGGATCCCAGCCCCAACCTGCCCTTGGAAGGACCTATTGCCTCACTGTGATGTCATAGACCCTCAGCCTGGGGACAGTCTCGGGAGGCTGTTGAACTGGAGGCTGTTGAACTGAGACTTGGGTCGAGAAAGGAGGCCAGGAGATAGACTGGAGGGTGCTTTTGAGTCAAGGTGATGTTCTGGTGGTCAACAGTGGGGGACTAGCCAGGAACTGATCACGCCAGACTCTGTACCAGCCTGGAGCCCACCTGGGCTCTCCCGGATGCTCCTAATCAGGATGGAGGGTAGAGGTGCTTGCTGTGGGCATTTAGAAGGCTCCCCACTAACCACTCCCAGGCCTGCCTCCCTGCGGATGATTTGCACTGCACTGTTTTGTTAGCTTAGCTCTGGCATCCTTGGGAACAGTGAACTCATTTTTGCAGAGAAGGGATGCCTCTGAGGCACTCAATGATGTCTGCTTGAGCTCAGACCAGGTGCATCACCTGGTGTCTGCCAGGGCAACTGGGGTGACTGCTTACCCAGCAGATGAGTGTGTGTGAGCAGCTCTGGGGACATGGGGCACTGAGAGGGGTCTCATGTTGGGGGCAGCCAGGAAATGTCCTGTCCAGATGCCCTTCCTGTTCATGAGATTTTGTAGCACCAGCACACACCCTGGCCACCACCCCTCCACCCCACCCCATACTGTAGACGTTGAGAGTCTGCGGTCATGTAGGATGCAGCCCACAGCTCTCCCCAACATGCATGAAGGATCGTGTGGTGTATCATTGTCATTCTGAGGAGTTCAGCAGGACTATGACAAAACAGGCTGCAGTAGAGAAGCTGGCCCAAACCCACCAAAACCAAAGGTGGTGGTGGAAGCAACCTCCAGTTACCCTTAAGATGCTAATTATAATACATTAGCATGCTAAAAGACATGCCCACCAGTGCCATGACCGTTTACAGATGCCAGGGCAACTCCCAGAAGTTACCATATATGGTCTAAAAAGGGGAGGGACTCACCTTTTTAGAACTCACCACTCTTTTCCCGGAAAACTTATTAATCACCCCTTATTTAGCACATGATCAAAAAGTAACCATTAAAATAGTCAACCAGTAGTCCTAAGGGTCGCTCTGCCTGTGGAACAGCCACTTTTTATTCCTTTACTTTCTTAATGAACTTGCTTTCACTTTACTGTCAGCTCACTCTTGAATTCTTTCCTGCACAAAGCCAAGAACCCACTTGGCCTTCTGAGCTGAGCCCCAGTTTTGGGGTTTGCCCAGAGACGATTCCATACCCAGGTACAGGGCCACTGAGACATGCAGAACTGTCCCTAGCAGGGAATATGGGCTGCCCATGAATATGGGTTCACTGTGGCCACAATTACAGCTGGGACAAATAGCTGTTAGGTCCTAATTGTCAGCTTTTCCAAATCTGGAAAAAAGCCACGGGACAGAATTCGCAGAAGGGAATTGTCCCCAAGGACTACTAAAGACCTTTCTCAAGGCTGTGGGCATCTGTTTACAGAACAGTGTCATGGAAACCACATGCCAGTTCGATCTCTGAGCCAGGCTCTCCTCTGAAGCATGGCTGACCTCCTAGGATGGGTGTCCTGACCACCACTTCCTTTGAGCTCCCCCTAAAGCAGGAACAGCTGCAAGACCTCTCAAACACCGAACTGAGAAGGAAGGGGTGATGCATTTGGCTGGGAGCAGCAGCGGCTTAGTTGCCTGAGAACTGAGTTCCTCTAACAAAGAAAGTCCCTGCCCTTTTAAAGGCTTACAACTCTAGAAATCACACGTGAAACGGTCTTGAGCTCACAGCTCAGGACAGTACGGTGAAAGGGCTTGGTCCCTAAAGTAGGCCTGGGATACATGACTTATGTGGGGGTTCGATCCTGTTTAAGTAAGGGCAGTGCCTTCGGAGAGACCCCCCCATACCATACCTGTGATCGATAGATGGGCTCGTGGTTAGCAGTAGCGGTCTTATCCTTGACTGGGCTGGCAGTGCCACAGTCCCTCCTCTGGCTAACTTCTGACTTCTCCTTTTGAGATGCATTGTAGAGGCCGAAGGTGATCAAGGGTCTCCTTCTTCACCCTCAGTCTTCTCCAATGTGTTTTCTCTCCAGTGAATGCCCCTCACCTAATGCTGAACTTCTCACTCTCCTCCAGCTCTGCTGCCTCTGCATTTGATAGCCACTTACATGGCCCCCAGCTGTGACTCAGTGATATCTCCAAGTCCTAGAGAATTTTCTCCTGTCATCTTCAGCAACAAGTGGTTGCAGTTTTCATTATCATAAGACCAAAAAAAAAAAAAAAAACTGTAGCTGAGAAAATAGATATGTGCTTTCCACCCTACGCTGAGAACATCTTGACATTTAAATCCAATTACCCTTTTCCCATTCTTGATGAGAATATGACATGCAGCTAGAACATTCTGCTAGATAAATATATCATATTCTCTGTCTGCTCAAAACCTCCCAGGGGCAGGCAGATTTAGGGATCCTGTGACCCCCGTTCACTATCAGCCTCTGTAAGAGGGACAGGGTCATGGACCGGCCAATCTAAAAGGCCCTGAAAATGTTTGCCTGGAAAATTTTTGCAGCATTTGACCTCTGCCTTTCACTGAGTCATTAATTGGGAGAATTGAACAATTGCAGAAACAGGGGGACTTTTGTCCTTTGTATCAAATCTGTACACATTTAGAGCCCCCATCCCTAGGCTTTTGGCAAAACACCACAAACCAGTGGGCCCTGGGCAGAGGGGGATTAATTAAGCACATCCCCATATGACTTCAAAACGTCCATCGTCTCAGAAGCAAAGAGCCATCGACTCTAAATGAAGTAGAAAGGCAGAAAGGAACCCTTACCGCTATTAATATTAGTTCTGTAAATATTAGAACTCTTTTGACATCTGGAGAGATGGAGGGCAAGGTTTCTTAAGCATATGCGCAGACTGTTCTCTAGCTAGAGAAGGAGATGGTGGGCGGGGAGGATATCGCCAGGATTAAAGCTGGAAGGACCCTGCATCCTTTGCCTTCCGGAAGGGTCCACTGGTGTGGGCTTCGTCCACAGGGATCGGACAGAACTCCCCCGCCCTCCTCCTGACTCCCATTTACCATGTAAAGTTACAGGGTTAACTTGACTCTCCTTGATCCATTTCCACCTGCAGAGAAAAAGGAAAGTGAAAGTTCATGGAGATACAGAATCTCATTTTTTTTTTCTTTTTTTTTTTTTTTTGAGACAGAGTCTCTCTGTGTCGCCCAGACTGGAATGCAGTGGCTCACTGCAACCTCTACCTCCTGGGTTCAAGTGATTCTCCTGCCTCAGCCTCCCAAGTAGCTGGGACTAAGGCACTTCCCACCACCCCCAGCTAATTTTGTATTTTTAGTAGAGATGAGGTTTCACCATACTGGCCAGGCTGATCTTGAACTCCTGACCTTGTGATCTGCCTACCTCAGCCTCCCAAAGTGCTGGGATTACAGGCCTGAGCCACTGCGCCTGCCCAGACATACCATTTTCAACCAACAACAGGGCTATACAAAGAGTTTAGGTGAGGACACTTCCAGCTTAGGTATTCTAAAACTAAAATGTATTCTTTTTTTTTTTTTTTTTTGAGACGGAGTTTCACTCGTTACCCAGGCTGGAGTGCAATGATGTGATCTCAGCTCACCGCAACCTCTGCCTCCTGGGTTCAGGCAATTCTCCTGCCTCAGCCTCCTAAGTAGCTGGGATTACAGGCATGCGCCACCATGCCCAGCTAATTTTTTGTATTTTTAGTAGAGACAGGGTTTCACCATGTTGACCAGGATGATCTCGATATCTTGACCTCGTGATCCACACGCCTCAGCCTCCCAAAGTGCTGGGATTACAGGCTTGAGCCACCGCGCCTGGCCTAAAATGTATTCTTTACCTTGACTAGAACATTCTGCTAGATAAATATATTGTATTCTCTTGACTTTGTACTTCAGCCTAGTCCACTGCACCTGGCCTAGAATCTCATTTTAACTGTTAATTCCAACCAGGATGGCATCCCTTTCCTATCCTCCCCAGTCATGACTATTACTGAGACACGGGTTACCGCTGCAGAAGTCTGACCTGCAGACTCTGACTCAACGACAGATGAATGAATGCACTCTTACGCCATTACAGTATTTCAAGTGGGCTAGGGATGGCCGTTGGCTACTTTTAGAGGGTAAAATGCAACCAATCGACCCAGACTTTCTGTCCATCACACATTTATTCCTTCAAGATGTTACAACGGGTTCTAAGTTAACACACTTGTGGATAATCAACAAGGTTAAGAGAATGGTTTATCCCTGACAAAAGCTTTAGGTTGAGTTGCGGGGGGCGGGGAGCACCAGAGTAAATGGTATTAACAGGTAATTCCCCTTCCCAGCACAAAATTAACATGAGTAAACAGAGTGGAGACATGGATGTGGGATAAGGCCTTTTGATCAGTCTCTATCTCTTTCCTATCTTAATGGACAGACCACTGCTTTGGTCTGCCCCAATAAAACCTTTCCGCCTTCCAAAAAGTTTAAGACTAATCTATAACTCTCCCTAATACATCTTTAATGTTTTCTGTAATATTTTGTCAACCACCCTGAGTGAATCTCAGCATATTACCATCTCCGTTGGCCCCTCCCCCACCCATCCACAAGATGAAGTGTTAACAGGCAGAGGAAGGCTAGCTCCACCCTCCCCAGCACAACTCCACCCTTCCTGCAGAAGTCATGGAAGCCAGAAGTCATCCCTCCCTGCCTTCCTCCCCTTTCATCCCGGCTAAGTGGCCAGTTGTGTCCCTCCCCTGAGGATCTCATCATCCTCAGATACCCCAGAGAGTGTTTGCAGTTGTTCATCCCAAATTACCCTGTTGTTTTAGCCTGTTGTGTGCTCAGAGCTGATTAATAAACAGAAATTAAGTCATTCATTTACTTTTTGCTTCAAATCACAGCGTGAGACTGGAGTGGCTGATATTTCACTGGTATTTATGAATGCGTGGATGAGTGACTGTGGCTCTGCTTGTGTGTTGAATGGAATTCAAGGCTCCTTCCGTCAGCCCCAAAACATCTTTCCCAAGAGCTCACATGTACTTGTCTATTTTTTACAAAAACACCTTTTGTCTCTTCTAATAGTCCCCATATGGTAAGGTAAGAGTTGAGGATAGCTCTCTTCTCCAACATCCAGGCTCTGGGCATCTCTCAAAAAGAAATGGTTAGAGAATCTGATGAGGTCTTGGCTGAAAAGCAAGGGTACCACAGAGAACCAGACCAGCCCCCATCCTGATGAGTGGTGCCTCCTCACACAAAAAGCTATGGTTCAGGCTGGTGTGGTCAGAGGAGAGCAGCGCTCAGAGACAGAGGTGAGGATGGAGACTTTTGTTTTCCTTATGAGTCTTTCTGTGTTACTTTTAAAAAGAAAGTCGGCACTTTAAAGTATTTTTGGCTGGGCACAGTGGCTACACCTGTAATCTCAGCACTTTGGGAGGCCAATGTGGGAGGATCACCTGAGGTCAGGAGTTCGAGACCAGCCTGACCAACATGGAGAAACCCCATCTCTACTAAAAATACAAAATTAGTTGGGCATGGTGGCACATGCCTGTGATCTCAGCAGTAGCTCGGGAGTATCGGAGGCTGAGGCAGGAGAATCACTTGAACTTGGGGGGTGGAGGTTGCAGTGAGCTGAAACCATGCCATTACCAATGTGCTGTAGCCTGAGCAACAATAGCAGAACTTCCCCTTCCCCTCCCCCCTCAATATATCTATATTTTTTTCCCTAAGTCAGTTTGTCAGGGATGCTAATAGATTGTCCTGGAATTTGATGCAAATACAAGGGTGTGCCAGAGCCAGCCATTCAGCAAGCTTGTAGGAGCCCCAAGTAGAGAAACTGGTTCCCAGGACCAGACTTCATGAAGCTCCCTCCAAGGGTACCTCACTTGTGGGTTGTGGAGTTCCTTTGTGGAAATCCCCAGTCTTTTAGGATGAGAGAGCTCTTCAGTGATGCCCAGGGACCTTTCTCAAGGCTGTTGGCATCGGTTTGCAGAACTGAGTCATGGAAACCACATGCCATACTAAATTTGAAGTCTGAGCAACTGCTGGGCTGAGAAGATCTTCAGGTTTCCCTGTGGCCACGCAGCCTGTGTGGCGTCTGCCATGGGAGGTTGGGTCTAGGACAAAGCTTGCTGGACTGGGTCACTTCAGGGAATTCGTGGAAACAGCTTTCCCAGGGGAAGGAGAATCACCCTGAAACAGACCCAGACTGGCAGTGTAAGTCAGACATGCAGACCACGGTGTTGAAACTGCAGCATGGAGTTTATCTGCCTCTTCTCTCTCTCTTTCAGCTCTCCATTTCAGGAGGTTCAGGTAGCCCTAAAGGTCATTACAGGGCCACCTGGCCACCTATCCATCTTCCCCATTGGAGAGTGAACCTCTCTAGAGATAAGTTACTTATTTTTGCATCAGCACCCAGAACTGGCATCATATGGGACAATGCATACACAAGTCTTAGTTTCTGAACCTATCAGGATCTTGGGGGACTGTCCATGCTGTTGAGACCCCATTGTAGTCATTTCAGTTAATCATATAAATGGCCAGAACCTCACAGGTTATCCATGGTGTTGATAAACTTTACATTTCCAGGGGTCTCCTATTCCAGAGAATAGGACCTAGGGCTAAACCCTTAGAGGGGAGAACGTTGGGAGCTGTCCGTGGTTCTGAAAACAGCACTCCCTCTCCTTTCAATTGCCTGTGCTACTGCGGCAGGGTCATTTTGATCAACTAATTGCCAATTTTCTGCTTCTTGGTCCAGCTTAGACCCCAGCCAGAATCTGGCCTGCTGCTGTCAATCATACTCTGAGGTACCTGCATGGTTCTGCTTGTATTGACTCTGCCTGTAACCTTCATCCTGCCAGGTGCTGATCGAGGGCTGGCCTGTGACTGCAAGGCTGTATTTTATTCCAGTCCGGTGTACGTCAGGTTCCCTGGAAAGCAGACTAGGCAGCAATTTGCGTTCAGGAAGCTTGTTGGGTCTATATTATGCCAGAAGAGTTAAAATAACTTTGGAGAAAAGTATAAGTGTCTACTGTCCACTGAAAGTCAACATGAACTGTTTCTGATAGTCCTTTTTGGCAGAAATGGGAAAGAACCTGTTTTTCAAACCAGTGGTCACACACCATGTACCTGAGGCCACGTAAATCTTCTCTAGCAAATACCATCATCCCACCAACATGGTGGCTGCAATAGGGGCTACAACTTGATAGAGTTTATGGGACTCTGGTGGGACTTCCATGTCTTTTGTGGGACTAGACTGGTGAAATTCCATGGCAATTTGATGCTGATGACTACTCCTGCATCCTTGAGGTCTTTTATCAAGCACAGTCCTAAGGATTTTAAAAAACTGCTGATCTCTGTGATATCCCCAGGAAGTAATATTGCCTTTGACTTAATATCTAGATTCCTAGGAGAGGGCCACCGTCAAAGGCTGGCATTCCCTGTGATGATTGTTCTTATCGTGCAGATCAAGGATATGTGGGTTTTGCCGGCTGTCACATATATCCATTCAGATTATACATCTGGGAACTGGGGAGAAATACTCCAGACTCCAACTGGGAGTCTGTGAACCCAGCATGAGCCAGACTTGGTCCATTTATCACCTTGTATTCCATGTGCCCTCACTGTATCAGGGGTGCTATGGCAACACTTCCTATTCCCAGGGGTTAAGTCCCCAGATGTAAATGTCAAAAAAAAAATCTAAAAATGTCTGAGTGTTCTCCTTCCCCGAGTGTACAGCTGTTCAAATAAATGGCTGTAGGTCATGTTGGGGAAGGATTGAAAACATTCCTGTGTGCACTTGCCGTATCATGTGTTTCTTCTTAGGGATGTGGTCTCTCCTTTGGTCACTGAGTTCTGGATCTGAAAACTGGGTGTATTCGTCTGTTTTGTGTTGCCTATAAAGGAATACCTGAGACTGGGTAATTTAAAAGAAAAGAGGCTTATTTGGCTCATGGTTCTTCTCATGGTTCTGGTTGGTGGCTGTACAAGCATGACACCAACATCTGCTTGGCCTCAGGAAGCTTTTACTCTTGGCAGAAGGCAAAGGGGGAGCAAGCATGTCATGTAGAGAGAGAGGGAGCAAGAGACAGGCCAGACTCTTTTAAACCACCAGCTCTCATGTGAGCTAACAGAACAAGAACTTACTCATTACCATGGAGAGGGCAACATGCCATTCATGATGGCTCTGCCCCCATGACCCAAACTCCCCACCAGACCCCACCTTTACATTGGAGATTTCATTTCAACATGAGATTTGGAGGGGACAAGACATCCAGACCATATCAGTGGGCAAAGAACTGTGCCATTTTCTTGGGACAGATGATCACCCCTCCTTGATTGCTTTTTGTTGCACTAATTGGCTTGTTGACTGACTGACTCTCTTGTTTTGTGGGATGCCATGTTCTGGTGACCACCTCCATAGCTCTGTGCAGAGCCACCCCTCTTGGCTGCTACACTGACATTGGTACTCACTAGGACAAGTATACACACTTTGGTTATGATGGCTAAGTACCACCGTGTGGCTTCTGTTATTTTACAATCCTCTTGTCCCCCATCAGTCTCAGGGTGTCCAGGTCTGTAGTGGCACTGCCCACATCCAGCCCTGTCCTACAGAGGAGAGGCACTGCTGGGCTTCTCAATCATGCTGGTGCTTCCCGAACTCTCTGGGCTGCAGAGGCATCCTGTCCTCTGAAATAATAGGCCGGTGGTCCTCTGTTCATTGAAGACCCTGCAGAGATCTGTGTCCTACAACACAACACATGCCCTCTGATCCTCCTGCCCCTCTCGCCAGTATGTTCTGTATTGCTTTAGAAAGGGGGAGGGGGATATCTTCCAGGCAGTGGTGTGTTTTTCAGCTTTCCCTCGCACTTCCACTGTAGCATAACCACCTTTGGGAGTCTTTTGATCTCTTCCTGCACTATCTACCACAGCAGTTCTATCATCCCTGCTTCATTGAGTGTGGGCATTGCTTTTTGCACATTTCTGAGAGCCATCTAGCAGCATGGCAGGAAGTGTATTGCAGTGTCTCCTGGGGTTCTTGCTGTACTGTCAGATCCTCATTCCCAAGAGAATCCTCCCCTATCAGTTACTCTTCTGTCCAGCTTTGTGTTCTTCTTGAGACGGAGTCTCACTCTGCCGCCCAGGCTGGAGTGCAGTGGTAAGGTCTTGGCTCATTGCAACCTCTGCCTCCCGGGCTCAAGCAATTCTCCTGCCTCAGCCTCTGGAGTAGCTGGGATTACAGGTGCCTGCTATCCAGCCTGGCTGATTTTTGTATTTTAGTAGAGATGGGATTTCACCACATTAACCAGGCTGGTCTCGAACTCCTGACCTCTGATAATCCACACTTCTTGGCCTCCCAAAGTGCTGGGATTACAGGCATGAGCCCCTGCACCCCACCTCTCTGCTCTCTTGTCTACCCTGCATGCCCTGCCCCAGCATCAAGGTCTATGTGTACTCTCCTGGTTCCTGCCAATATCTGATTTCTGGATCCTCCTTTCCTCTTGGGGTATAGTCCCTTTCTTCCCTTAGCAAATCTAGCACTTCCCCAGTGGGGATAGGCTGTGATTTAACCATAGTTATTGGTCTAGTGGAGAAAAGGTGGGGGCATATTCTGAGGAAGGCATGTGTTGTGCTGCAGGACAGAGACCCCTGTGGCATCTTCAATTAATAGAAGACCACCAGCCTGTATTGCAGAGGGTGGCAGGCTTCTGCAGCCCAGAGGCTTGGGGAAATCTGGGGATTCAAGACTTTCACATGCTTCAAGCTACAGTCCCCATCCCATTTCTCAGGGTCGTGTTCCTTCTCAGTCAAGCACCTGCTGTTGCTAAGAGTCAGCCTTCAGAAGCTAGATACTCTTTCTTTTTCCCCTTCATTTTTTTTTTCTTTTTTTAAAGAGACAGTTTTGTTCTGTCACCCAGGCTGTAGCTCAGTGATGCAATCATAGCTCACTGCAGCCTCAAGTGAACTCTTGGGCTCAAGCAGTCCTTCCACCTCAGCCTCCTGGGTAGCTGAGACCATGGGTGTGCACCACCACACCCACCTAATTTATTTTTATTTTGTGTAGCTCTGGGGTCTGTCTATGTTGGCCAGTCTGACCTTGAGCTCCAGCCTTAAAGACCTTCCTGTCTTGGCCTCCCAACGTGTTGGGATTCCAGGCATGAGCCACCGTGCCCAGCCTCTGCTACCCTTAAGTCCTGAGAGATCTGTCCTCTTGCTGGAGGCAAGTGTCTCTGTATAGGCTGCCACAGAGACAACTGACACTAATGCCATTGTTTCCAAATTACTATTTGCCCCATATTTTGTAGCCTTCAGATACATTTATTTACATACCAGGGCATTTTCTTCCACTGGTGAGCCATCCTAGTTTACCATCAGTAAATATTTTAATGGTGGCATTACTGCCTCTGGCTTTGAGCCAAGGCTGCCTGTGCTGCCCCTATCACCAATGCTAGGGACCTCCTTGCTGGCTGGTTAGCAGGTGATTCAACCCTAACATTTCATCTTAGCATCTGCTCTCTCTGCCCCACTGGCACTGAGTATCGGGTTCCTGGGAAAGAGACTCTAAAGAAGTGCAGGAAGTGTCTCACAGGGGGCTGGGGGTGGGGGAAGGTGCCCTTTGATCAACCCCTGTGGGGTAAGTAGGGAAGCAGGAGTGAGTGCACCAGTGGGGATTTAGTCTGCCAGTCCCACAGGGAGCTCTGGAGCTGGGATATTCCCACAGAATTGTCCTGATTTGATGCAAGGGGGCTGTGCCTTTATACAACACATCAACCAGTGGCTGGATGCAGGCAGCCCCAGGGGAGAAGGTGAAACCTTGGGTGAGGGGACATTATCCATCTCAGACCCCCCAGCTGAGACCACTCTCTGGAGAGAGACCCAGCCGAGCTGCAGGGCTGTGATTTCACAATCTCACCTGACCCCAGCCTCCCTGTACCCTTCACCTGTGACTCCCAGCCCCTGCTGTCCCGGCCTCTCCATCCCCCATGGGACAAAGAGTGACTGAGGCTTGCTTACTTGATGCAGGCAAGACAGTTTTTTCCAAATTCCTTGGCTTATTCGAGGATCATTAAAAATTAATTGTAGCTGGTGTTACTGAACTCAGAGCAGTTTTCAGTTTTATAAAAGCCTTTTCCTTCCAAATATTGCCATTTGGTGTTACAGAGATACAAGCAAGATCTCTACAAAACTAAAATAGCATTTAAAAAAAAAATGACACTTTAGAGTTCTAAAATATGTTCACATAGTTTTTTTAATCCATTTAATTGAGGTGTAATTTATAAAGAAGAAAACACATGCATTGTTTTGGCAAATATATCCCATCACCCCAATAGGAGATGCAAAACATTTCCCCCACCCCAGAACATCCCCTGATGTTCCTGCTCACTCACTCCCCGCACCGCCCCCAGCAACCACTGATCTTATTCCATCTCTAGAGACTCATTTTGCCTGTTCTAGAATTTTATATAAGTGAGATCCTACGGTGTGTGTTCTTTTATGTCTGGCTTATTTTGTGCAGCGTAATGTTTGTGAAATTCATCCATAATCGTCAGGTGTATTACTAGTTGGTTTTTTCTTATGGACAACCCTGTATGCCATAGAATGGATGTGCCAGCCGGGCGCGGTGTCTCACGTCTATAATCCCAGCACTTTGGGAGGCCGAGGCGGGTGGATCACGAGGTCAAGAGATCGAGACCATCCTGGTCAACATGGTGAAACCCCGTCTCTACTAAAAATACAAAAAAAATTAGCTGGGCATGGTTTTGAATGCCTGTAATCCCAGCTACTCAGGATGCTGAGGCAGAATTGCTTGAACACAGGTGGCAGAGGTTGCGGTGAGCCAAGATCACGCCATTGCACTCCAGTCTGGGTAACAAGAGCGAAACTCCGTCTCAAAAAAAAAAAAAAAAATAAGAATGGATGTGCCACATTTATTTATCAGTTCACCTGTTGATGGGCATGTTCTTTGAGTCTCCTGGACACAGCGTACCTGGCCACAGGCCATGTTGTCTTTAGTGACACTTGGGCAGGAGGTGTGACCTCATCACAGCCACGCAGCCAGGAGTTAGCAGGAGGTTAGTTCTGCGCACTAGGGGGACTGATTTCGCTCCAAACAAAAGACCCCCAGAAAACAAGGATCTGGTCAAATAACTGGAACATTTTGTTCTTTTTTTTTTTTCAAGGCATTAATTTTTCCATAAGATGCTCTGGTCATTTTCTCTGGACACTACTTGAGCTAGTATCCTGCCAAGCAATAGGAATTCTCCTTTTTAATTCAGGGCAACAGTAATTGAGGGGCAACCTGCAGAGCAATCAGTTTGGGCACATGCATGTCAAACGGACTATATATCATGACATCAGACATTTTGAGAAAATTGCTTTTCCTCCCTGAATGCCAAGTCATAAATAATTTCAGGTTGGGGAGAGCTCTGGTAAGCATATGTTTGACTCCAGGGAATGGCCTGTAAATGCAATGGGCCAGAGAATAAAAAATGAGGGGGCAGATTTGTGGGGTCACTTCTAGTCAGGATCTTGCTATAACTCGTTGTAGTGGAAGTCATAGGTGCCCCACCCAGATGCACTTCAGCAGACTGATGCACCCTCCCCCTGCTGCGGTGAGTGGGGACAGCTAATGGCTCGCAGCTGCACCTGTCCTCAGAGATCTGACCTCAGCTGATAGGAGTCTTCTCTCCTGGAAGGTGACAACTTCCCCCTAGAGTTAACCTGCAATCCATTCACATGCTGGTAAACCCCTTCTCCAGGGAGGAAGAAAACAGAGCCCCAATTTGCAGCACTAGAAAATTTCTATGGTGTAAATACTCCCACTGCATCCAGCTCTAAGCTACCATGTGAAAATAAACAATACATTGCTTGGGGGATATAGACATATGACACACACACACACACACACACACACACACACACAGCTACTAAGAAGAGAAAGGAATGATAAACACAGAATTCTGTAAAGTGGTTACCCTAACAGGAGTATACAGGAGAGGGCTGTCCGAGAGGGGCGCAGAGGGAGCTTCAATGATGTTGACAGAATTCTGTTTCTGAAACTGGGTGGTGAATACCTGGCTGTTTGTTTTCTTCGTCTTTACAGTGTTGTATATTTTCTTTTGCATGAATGAAATGTTTCATGACAAAAACAAGTCTAAGGAAGCCTTTTAAGCTTTGAGATTTTTTTTTTCCACTGACACACACAGGGTGGTGCATATCTCTCTTTGAGGAGGCGGCTCGGTGGGTCTCCTGACTCCCCTGCACTTGCCCGCTGGGTACGACTGCAAAGTCCACATGTCTAATGAGTTCTGGTGCTGGAGGAACACGGCCTGGGGAAGGAGATTTTCCTGTCCCTCAGGACAGGGAGAAAGAGGAGGTGGATGAGGGGCTGTCCACAGAGCTGTCCCGTCCAGCGCTCCCTCCAAGCACCCAGGAGAATGCTGCCCACCACTCGTCCAAAGTCAGGTCTTTCCTGCTGTCTGATCCATGGCATTGAGGGCCTTAATCAATAGTCATGTTGCTATGCCCCAGGCACTCGCCAGGCCCCAGCATTCTGCTTCCACTGGAGACTGGTGAGCTCAGGGAGCTCCACATTCCAAGGGAGGAAGTGCAGGACCTGACAGGTCTGGACCTGACCAAGGCCTCGCACCTGGTGAGAAGCGGAGACACAGCTTGTGCCAGGACAGCTGGGACCTGCAGCCCATGCTCTGGCCATCACACAGTGCCACCTGCTCGTTGGTGCCAGTGCCACTGGGCAGGCTCATGGCCATGTTGCCTCAGGTTCCTTTCCCTGAGCCTTCCTGGCTTGAGGTTCCACTTCTGCTCAAAGCTTCTGCCAGGGTCCCAGCTGGGGACAGGGAGATGAAGGGTCTGGCTCAGACCTGGGACCTAGGGTCTCCTACTTTCTCAATATGGTGGGGGTGGTGGGCTCCGTCAGGCTCCTTCAGCAAGCCTGCAGCCAGGCTCCTCACCTTGTCCTCTATTGCAGGAGATGCACACAGCCTTGGACAGTAAGCCCTGATTTCCCATTATACAGAGAGTAAAACTAAGGCTGCAGACAGGTGAATTGCTGCCGGTCCTGGGCCCTCCAGAGGCTCTCGTAGCTCAGATCCTCAGTGTCCAGGCCACCTTGCTTCATGCAGAAACCAGTGCAGTAAGGAAGGAGAGGCCACGCTATGGGTAAAGGTGTGACAGGCCTTGGAGGAGGAGGGAGGTGCAGGCATCAGGACTGAAGGCTCTTGCACAGGAGAGGCTCAAGGAGTGAGGATGGGAATCTCCCATCACACAGGTGCACACCCCTGAGGGCATCAGAGGAGTTCAGCACTCCATGTGAGATGAGGCCTGGGCAGTGCCAGGAGAGCAGCGGGGGGGGGGGGGGGGGGGGGGGGCAGGAGAGGCCCTGGCAGGCAGTGCATGCCCCAGGGATGGCAGCAAGAGCAGCTGTGTCCGGGGCTCCCCCAGCTCACCATGGGTCTTGCCTCTCAGCCCTGAACAAAGCTCTGAGGGAAGACAGCAGGTGGTGAGGAGAGCAGACCCAGAGTCAAGGACAACTGAGTTTGATCCCTCGTGGCTAACCATGTATATATCACAACTTCCTCAGTGTCAAGCTGGGGCCAAATAATGCCGACCTCATGGAGCCAATGCTATGAGCTCTTCACAACCTGTGGGTGGCTGGAATCAGCGGGTGCTCAATGAACCCCATCACGGATGAAGACAGCAGAGATGGAGGTCAGGGTTGGGCTCTGCCTCTCAGTCCCTGGGTGGTCACTGGGGCCAGTAACTTGGGTGGGTCCTGCAGTCCTTGGTCTTCCTGCTACTCACCCCCCTCCCTCCCAGGTACTGTAGGTGCTACCGGCAGGTGGGTGCGCCTGCCCGAGGCCCAGACCACTGAGCCAGGAGACCCAAGGTCAGGCTCCAAAGAGGGGAGCCTGGGGCTCAGCTGTAGGCAGGCTGTATGCCAAGTGCTTGGCACTGTCTAGCTGGTGCACCTAGTGCCCAGCTCACAAAAGGATTTGGGTTGTGGCCTGCATCGTTCAGCAGCTGTTGGCAGGCACTTTGCGCCTTGCTATCTGCCTTCCTCCTGCCCACAGGCTGCGCTGAGTCCTCTGTGAGACCTGGCGCCCTGGCTGGGTATGGCCCATGAGGCTGGCATGCCTGGGAGACCAAAACGCCCAGAGACTGGCCGGAGGCTCAGGCCTGGAGGGACCCTGAGGAGATGGGGCCCTTTGCCAAGGGGTGCAGCAAGGGGATTTGGAACCCAAGAGAGGAGGGTGGCCTGAGGGGTGTGGTGACAGCATGAGGTCACAGTGATCACCAAGGGCTACTTAATCAGGGCCAGTGGGGTTGAGAGGATATACTTTTGGGCAGGGTCCTGTTACTTGAGTAGGGTCCTGGCTGAGTTCAGCTGCTCTAGCTGCTCATAACTAGCTGTCCCCTGTAGGGGCTGTGGTCACCAGTGTAGGCACATGCTGGGACAGACCTCAGGGTTTCCTGCTCAGTCCCCTCTGGGGTGACTCCAGAACCTGGATCTGAGAGCCATCCATCCAGGAACAGAAGCCACCAGAGTTAGCACCTCCCTGTGCCCTGGGCCATCCTGCCTCTGCATCCCCCACCCACCCCTGCATCCCCCACCCCTAAGCCTCAGGCTACACGATCCCTGAAGGCTGCCAAAGGCAAGAGCCAGTCCCTGGCGTCCACCAGCAGTCAAGCACCTGCGGCCCACTTTCCCATCAGGATCCAGGAGTATTGATCCTCTTAATTGGTTGCCCATAGGGAACCAAAGAATAAAACCAGGCAAAGCGAAGCATTCTTTTTGTTTTACAGAAGTGTGAGCGGCAGAGCCTCATGGTTCTCCTATGAGACCCCAGGCACCAGCCACCCACCCCCAAGGGAGAGAGGAGGCAGCTGTCGGCCCTGGGCCAAGCCTCTCAGCTGGGGCATCCGATACCCCCTCAGACCAAGCCTCTCCTCTAGGACACTGCTGGTGCCCCTCAGCAGCAGGTAGATGCACTGCCCCCACCCCACACTGTCTGGCAACCCTCCCAGCCAAGCCGGGGAGGGCCTGAGGATTTCATTATGAGCTCAGATTATCATCAAGGACAAGGGGGAGTGATGGGGAAGTTACAAGCTCTCCTTTTCATAATGAATCCCATTTCCTCTTGCAGTTGGTTTTCTTGTAACAGGTGCTGTTGCAGAAAATGGAACAAAAGCTAAAAAGGCAAGTGATTAACTTGGCCAAAAAGCCTTCCCAGCAGATGTCAGGGATGGCGGGGCAGGGTGCCCACAGCCTGCCCACTGCACCCTCGCCTGGCTCGTCTGCCCAGCTGCCACGGCAGGGACCCATATGTTCGCAGGATTCACGGCGTGGCTCGGTGTTAGGAAGCTCAGAGCCGCCCTCCCGCTGTTCAATAACTGATGACCATTTTTCTCCAATTAAACTGAAATTGAAGGATCCTCAGACGTAGATATCCAAGGGAAATAATTAGTGCCTAAAATGTTAATTGTGCTCAGATATGCCTGTGCTTTGGCGGCGGCTTGCCAGTGAGCAGGCATAGGTAGGTCACCTTCTGCCCTCAAGTGGCCCCTACCATTCAGGCTGGTCTCCTCAAGGACCCCAGTGTGGGCAGCCCAAGACCAAGACCCTGGACACCTTTTCTGTTTGTGGACACTGGCTTAATGGCAGTGAGACGTGCTGTGAGCCCCCCACCCCCCTGCCTGGCCTACCCACCATCCCCGGGCACTGGCAGGCAGCAGCAGTGAGTGGTTACAGCAAGGACATGGAATTGGACAGCTCGGGCCTGGACCTCCAGCTCTGCCAGCCCACCTGGGCAGCAGTGTAGATGAGGGTGACCCACTTAACCTCTCTGAGACTCAGTGAGTGCCCTCATGCTAAACAGGGATGATTTTACCACCTATCCTGCTGAAGCCCCCACAGGAACAGAATCATTTCTCTCTCCACCCTGTTTCGGCCCCTCAGCCTGGGGCCTGCAGCACCAGCTCCCAAATGAATGAAGACAGAGTGAGCATTCCCCCTCCGCCAGCGCCAGGAGGGGTCAGGGATCAGGGTAGCGTCGTGGTGTTCCCCCTTCTGGGCAGTGGCGGGCCCTGCTTGGCCAGCCATTCTGTGCCCACCAACCCTGCACCCAGGATCGGATGAGGTTTTCTGCCCAGGGATTGGAGTGAGATTTGTTGCCTCAGCTGCCTAAACCCCAGGACGAAAGGGAGGCTCCGTCTGGGGGGTATTGGGCACACCAGCTGCCAGAGCCCAGGAGCCCTGGGATGAAGTGGGGGCTGCCCATGCTGACCGAAGTCCCCCCAACCTGCTCGCTGCCTGGAAGGAAGCACCACCCCACCTCTTCCCCGGGGAAAGGAATTTGCTCCCACGGGGATTCTCCTGCTCATTACTCGGCCCACGCATGAGCCGGGCTTCACTCTCTGCTGAGATGACACGTTTAAGAGGCTTAGTCTTCTTTGTGCTATGGGTCCAGAGGAAATCCACTTAGATATTTCGTGTTCCCTGATCTGCCACATAATAAGATTCCTTTATCTCTTGTTGTCATGGGAAGTATATATTACCTGATTAATATTAATGTGTTGGCCGATTAATATTAATATCTGAACCGATTCGTAATTCACAGGCAATGATACTAAGGAGCATGGCAGAGCCCAGGCAGCTGTCCATTTCAGGCCGTTCCCCAGGGAAGCCTCGGAAGTCGAATCTGACCCTTCCTGCCGCCCCTTGTTATGGACACCCTGTCATTAGCAGTGTCTGTCAGAGCTGGCATGCAAGTGTGTTTGGACTCTGATTGTGGCAATTAAAATCCTTGCCGTCCAAGACGGCATATTTTATCATTGAAATAGCATTTTACATTCTCCTAACATATTTCCCCAGTTGTTAAATTAGGTGATAAAAGGTTATTTTTGCTTCTGAAGTTGAAATACGTTACCATTATTCCTTATCTGCCTAAAATTAGAAAGGTTTCAGAATTGGTGTTCTAAAGGTTTCATTATCAAAATTTGCCAGACTTTATAAAACAAACAACATTTTTTTTTTCCTCATGTTCAACAAAGATGAGCAAAGGCTTTGTCTTCTGACATTGGAGATTGCTTTCAGCACTCAGTGGAGAAAGAAGCCACAGCCTTCCCTGCAGCCAGGCGGGTGCACTGGGGGCTGTGAGGAGGCTCACTTGCATTTGAATTGGAGCTGCCACTGTCACCTGTGCTACTGCCTGGGCATCAGAGGCCACACAGGTCAGGAAGGTCACTCTTGCCCAGGGGGATGGCACAGCCAGAGGCAGCACCTTCACCAGCGGGGGTGGCCAGGAGCCTGCCCATGTAGGCTGCATGTGGCTTCTCCATCTCCATTCCTGTCTCCTCCAGCATCCCTCTCCAGCCCCAGCCCTTGCTAGGCCCATCTCCAATCCTTTCCTCAGGACCTCAAACACCACCACCTGTCCACCATCTACCTGTTATCCTTCCACCATCTTACCACCATCCACCCACCTTTCTCCCACCAACCACCCACCATTCTCCTACCATCCCCACACCATCCTCTCACCATCCTCTCACCATCCCCCCACCAATCACCATCCCCCATTAACCACCTACCAGCCCCCACCAAACACCCACCATCTCCCCACCAAACACCCATCTTACCCCTACCAACCACCCACCATCCCCCCACCAACCACCCATCATTCTTCCATTAACCACCCACCATCAACCCACCCCATTATCCCCCACCATCCACATACCATCCCCACTATCCATGTACCATCCCATCATCCCCCCACCATCCATCCATGTACCATCCCCACACCATCCCCCCACCATCCATCCATGTACCATCACCACACCATCCCCCCACCATCCATGTACCATCCCCACACCATCCATCCATGTACCATCCCCACACCATCCATCCATGTACCATGCCCCCACTATCCATGTACCATCCCCCCACCATCCATCCATGTACCATGCCCCCACTATCCATGTACCATCCCCCCACCATCCATCGATGTACCATCCCCACACCATCCCCCCACTGCCCTCTATGTACCATCCTACCTGCCATCAGTGTGCTCCTCAAATGCTTTTCTCCATCGTCAGTGCATCACATCTGGAAGGCACCCTTGGGTGGCACAAGACCCCTCCTCACTCATACCTGCCAGTCAAGTGTGCCATGAGCAAGGCTAAGGCCACATACCTGCTAATGGACTGCTTTGTACCTGGCATCCCCAAGTCACCCTGGTCCATGACCTCTTATGAGCAAACCATCCTTGCTCTAGCACTCTAGGCTGCAGGGCTCTTCCGAGGACACATTTCTCTCTGGAAAAAGCACACCAGGCAGGATGAGGGACTGTTCTGCTGGGATCAGTAGAACTTGCAGTGCGTCTTAACCCCATGCCTGCTGTCATCCCTTTTCCCTGTTTTTGGTTTGATCCAAGGATGGGATCGACTTTACCAAAGAGGAGGCTCATCCTCTCCCAGACTTCCAACCAGGACGGAGCTTTAGCTGGACTGCTGGGAACAGTCCAGGGTGCTGTTTGCCCACCCGCATGCCAGCTCCAGCCTCTGCCATGTCTCACAGGGACAACTATCCCAGATGTTAGAGGCAGGGGTGACAGCCTCTCAGACCAGCTAAGAACAGAGCTGGGAGAGCAAAGCTACCAGTTTCCTCCCGAGCCCAGGCTGGGACCTACACGCATCTGCTGTGGATGTGAACCTTGAGGTTGATCTCCAAGGATGTGAACCTCTGAGATCCTGCTCTGCAGGGCAGGGTCTTGGTGGAAAAGGATCCCTTTCTGTTGAGCATCTGAGTAGGAGATGCTGGCCCAGGGGCACCTGTTTGCAGCCAGATCCTCCTCCTCCCGAGGTGCTGAGCCCTGCAGACCCATCCTAGCCTGGCTCATCCTCATGTCTCTCACTTGTGGATGCAGCAGGGCTAAAGGCTGGACATGACATGCTCAGGATGCCCACCACCCACACACCCCCCCAGGGGCTCAGCATGGTGCCTTCCTGTGGACTTCCAGATTCCCAAAATCCCTGCTGTCTGCAACCACAGATTTTCACAGAAGCCTCTGGCAAGGAAACCTGATGCCTCTGTCAAAGTTCACACTGCCTGACACACCTGTGCTGTGCTCACCCTGCCCCATGCTCCCTGTTACACAGCAGCCCCTCGTTCTGTAATCAACTCCCAGACAAAAAACATGCTAGCAGCCGTTGTAAGCATCCCCCATGTGATTTATTGCCATCATCACAATATTTTGTTTGGAGCTGTAATCCTGTGGACATAAATCAAGTCATTAGAAGAAATGACGTTTAATCCTGCAGAAGATGCCATGGTGGGCTGAGCAGCAGTGAATCACCGCTCACCCTGCTAGTGAATCATTCATTCTAGAAAGAACGGCCCTCCACACACCTACCTGGCCTGCTCCTCAACCCCACCACACATAGGCATGAAAGAAGGCACAAGCCAGGCTGCTTTGTTTCCTGGAATAGCACATTTCACAACTGCAAAGAGGTGCCCAACACACACACCCGGTGCTCCAGACTGAAGCCTTGATGCCTCCGGAAATGCACACAGCCTGGAGGGGCTGCCTCTGTGCCCGCGGTGGGCTCTCTTCGTCCTGAGAGCAGCCACACTGGTTGGACTTCAAAGGAAGCAGGGAAACAGCTCAGATGTCTTCTTTAGCTCTCCTTTCACGGTGACCCCAGCCGCCCTACGAGCAGCTGTTACGTGGGAGCATATTCCGTTTGCAAAGCCGGCAGGTCTAATTGCAGGGACTTTGGTGGAGATGTGCAGGCAGAGGCTAAGCAGAGACTACGAGGCCTTGAGAGGGGAATTCAGAGACCTGAGGCACTGTCTTCCAGGAGCCCAGTAAGCTCCTCCGCCCCCACCCAGGCAAACACTGGCTTCGAGTTCCCTATAAATGGCACCTCCCTTGGAGCAAGGAGACACCCCCAAAATGCTGGAGGGCAAAAAAAAAGGAAGAGGGCTAGGTCTTGGCTGAGGGATCACCTTAGAGGACTTCATGTTATTGAATAAGATGAATACTGTGAGGATGGCAAATTCTAAGTACACATGAAGATCATGAACATTCTAGCTATTTCCAGTGTTTACATCTTAATATTCTTGTGCTCAGAGCTAATGAGGCTGGCATTAGGCGGTGATGTGGGCCTGTTTCGAGGGTGCTGGAAGTTGCAGGGCTGGGTTGGTGTGTGTCTGCCTCCAAAACCGAGGTGTGTGGCCCAGATCTGGCTAATGGACAGTTTCACCCAAGCTCTGTTTCACCTGTTTCCAGCTGAGAGCTGCTACCTGCAGTCACCACCCGAGTCTGTCTCTGGTTCACCATAAGCCAGAGTCGGGTCTTCTCTCCAAGGGCTTCTCCATTCCTGACCTCCCTGTCTGGGGGTCCTGGCAGCATGCTATCGGGGGAGCCCCCCAGACATTTCCCTCACCCTCACTCCTCATACCCCTGACTCACCGAACCCTCCAGCCCTCTGGCTTGGTTCTGCAAAATCCAACCTCCCCTTTTCCTATGCCTGCCCAACCTGCCTGAGTTCAGATGTCCCCACTTCTCACCTCCATCATAAGGTAAGAATCCAAATTTGTTTTCCCGCTTCCTTTTGGGCCTCACTCTTCTCCTAGTTCCCCAGTCATCTCCAGAATGACTTCCCAACATCCAGCCCTCAGGGGTGTCTCCACCCTCCCCACTTTCCCCACCCTGCAGTCAGCCCCCCAGGGCTTGGAGACTATGCAGGTACTGAGGTTGCAAAGGGCCTGTGGTTTAGGTATGGGGGTGTGGAGCCAGCCCTACCCAGCATGACTGTGAGGGGACCGTGGAGGGCAGGCTGTCTGTACTCCCTTGATGGCCTGGGCACCCCCTGGCCAGCCCACATGGCCCTGTAGGGGCTGCTGCTGCTACAGGGTGCTGGACTGGGCAAAGCAAGAGCTGGCCATTCAGAATGGGTGCAGTGGCTCACATCTGTAATTCAGGTACTTTGGGAGGCCAAGGTGGGTGGATTGCTTGAGCCCAGGAGTTCAAGACCAGTCATGGTGAAACCCATCTCTACTGAAAACACAAAAATTAATCAGGTGAGGTGGTGCGCGCCTGTAATTCTAGCTACTCAGGAGGCTGAGGTATGAGAATCACTTGAACCTGGGAGGCGGAGGTTGCAGTGAGCCAAGACTGCGATACTGTACTCCAGCCTGGGCAAACGAATGAGACTCAGTCTCAAAAAAAAAAAACTGGCCATTCAGAAGGGAGCAGAAAGGGGCTCATGGACAGATACCCAGGGGAGGTGATGTCCCCACAGCCAGCCACTGATAAGCCCAAGATTGGCATCCATACTAGAGTTTGTTGCCTTTTTTTAAGAGATGGGATCTCACTGTGTTGCCCAGGCTCAGCATAACAGCTCAAACTCCTGGGCTCAAGCAGTCCTCCTGCTCCAGCCTCCTGAGTAGCTAGGGATTCCATGTGTGCACCACCATGCCAGTATTATGCTCAATTCAGACCCCTCAAAGAAGCTGGCATAATCCTCAGGCCAGAGCCTTCCAGAGCTGCTTTTGCCCCAGGCCTTGGCTGGACCTGACTCCAGGTTCAAGGCCCTGTTCTGGGAGATTGACCCCAGCTCTCAAATGTAGACTGCAGCTCTCCAGACCTTCAACAGGGAAGAGCCAGACTCACGCCTGGAGCCTCTGAGTGTTACAGCAGTCCCTGGCCTGCCCTTGTAATCTGTGAATCACGAGAGTCTCTGTTCTGTTCTTGGGGGGGCGCACAGAGGATGACCCCTCAGCTGCAGCTACCCCTCAGTGTTCCTTAAGATGCCAGAGAGAAGACACTGGGGGCAGGGGGGGTGGGGGGCCTGGAACTGTCGCTGCCCATTCACTGTGCTTGAGTTGGGGCCGCCACCCAGACTCCGGGACCCCTGTGAGTAGTCAGTGACCATCTGTGCACAGCCATCTGGGAGCTTTTCCAAGGATCACCGCACCCATCCCTGAGCCCCTGGGCATCCCTTTTCAGTCCGGAGCCCCACTCTCCTCAAGGGATCTGGAGTGCCCCCCTCAGGCCAGAGTAGCCTGCAGCGGAGGGCACTTCAAAGAAACATCACTTAAGACAGATTCACTTTTGTGGCTCTTTAGGGTATCACAGCAACAGCTGTGACAGGCCTGACAGCTCCAGGCCAGCTCAGTAATTGACGTGGCAGCCAGAACAATGCATCCCAAGGCGGGCTGGAGCTGGACCGATCATTATCTTGCGGTTGGGTCACCGTGGTAATGAGGCTGCCCCACTGGCTGCCTGACTCCATTCCAGGTAAGAAGGATGCGCTGCCCACATCTGCCCTGCAGGGCCAGTCTCAGGGCTGGGCCATTGGGTAGGGGGCACTTTTCCTGCCAACAGGCATGTGTGTGTGCATTCTTGCGCTGCTATAGATAGATACCTGAGACTGGGCAATTTGTAAAGAAGAGGTTTCGTTGGCTCACAGCTCTGCAGGCTGGACGGGAAGTGTGGCCCTGGCATCCACTCAGTTTCTGGGGGGGATCTCAAAGAGCTTTTACTCATGGCAGTAGGCAAGCAGGAGTGTGTATGTCACCTGGTGAGAGCAGGAACAAAGAGAGTTGGGGGCAGGCGGTGCCACACTTTACAACAACCGGATCTCACGAGAATTCATTGACTAGTACGAGGTTGGCACCAACCCGTGAAGGATCCCCCCATGACCCAAACACCTCCCACCAGGCCCCACCTCCAACACTGGGATTACATTTCAACATGAGATTTGGGCAGGGGCAAATGTCCAGACTGCATCAAGACAGCCCCTCTGTGGGGCCACCCCAGACTGAGGCTCCAGCCTGACTCACTCACTTCTATTTGCTGGTAACCTCACAGTGGGAATTCACCATTATTTAGACCAAATGAGGTGCCTTCCTGCAGAGCTGGCTGGGGAGTGGTCACCATGTACCCTGTCAGCCAGGCAAGAGAAGGCACTGACGTCCATCCCTTCTGACCCACCGGACATGGTGCTGTGAGGTCACTGAAGCCTCTAACGCCTGAGCTCAACTGATCCTCCCACCTCAGCCTTCTGAGTAGCTGGAACTACAGGTGCCCATCATTGTGCCAGCTAATTTTTTTCATTTTAAGAGATGGGGTCTCACTATGTTGCCCAGGCTGGTCTCAAACTCCTGGCCTCAAGTAATCCTTCTGCCTTGGCCTTCCAAGCACTGAGATTACAGGTATGAGCCACTGTACCTGGCCCTGCCTTTTCTTGACACCCTTCAGTCTCTAGACACATCCCTTCATCCCAGGAGCCTTACTGTCATGGTGCAAGGTCACTGAGCTCTGCCAGAAATTTCCTCATTACCCTCAGGTGCCAATTTATTGTCATGATCTTCAGATGTCATCTGCAACCCTGACTGAGTGGCTAACATGTCGCCTGTCCCGCATTGCCTGCAATGCCTTCCAAGGCTGCTATCGCACATGGAGTTGCTGGCCAGTGCCTCACCTCCTTGCTAGACCGGAAGCTCCATGAGGGCAGGGGCCACACTGTCATCAGCATGTAAGATGCTGCTGATGCATACGGATGCTCCATCAGTGTGGAGTGAACGGACTCATGGTGGCAGGTATAGGGCTGTTGTGTGTGGTGTGCTGCAGGGTGGAGGCCAGCCAGTTGGTCTTGCTGTAAACATCCCACATGGGAAGCAGAGACAGGGCAAGCCGGAGGCAACACGAGTTTACGGACTAGTGTCACGCAGTTCATTCATTCTCATTTGCAGCAATCCACTAGCTCTGGCTTGTTCTTCCGGCCACAAGTGTTGAAGGAAGACATGCGGCCAGGCGCGGTGGCGCTCACACCTGTAATCCCAGCACTTTGGGAGGCCAACGAAGGAGGGTCACTTGAGGCCAGGAGTTGCTGGGCAACATACTGAGACCTTGCTTCTATGAATTTTTTTTTTTTTGAGACAGAGTCTCAGTCTGTCACCCAGGCTGGAGTACAGTGGCACAGTCTTGGCTCATTGCAACCTCCACCTCCCAGGCTCAAGCAATTCTCATGCCTCAGCCTCCCGAGTAGCTGGGATTACAGGCATCCGCCACCACACTGGCTAATTTTTGTGTTTACTTAGTAGAGACGGGGTTTTGTCATGTTGGCCAGGCTGGTCTTGAACACCTGACCTCAGGTGATCCACCCGCCTCAATCTCCCAAAGTGCTGGGGTTACAGGCATAAGCCACTATGCCTGGCCCAACATGTGTGTGTGTGTGTGTGTGTGTGTGTGTGTGTGTGTGTGTAAAATGTTTAAATTAGCTGGGCTTGGTGATGCGCACCTGGAGTCCCAGCTACTTGGGAGGCTGAAGTGGGAGGATCACTTGATCCCAGGAGTTCAAGTGAGCCATGATCATGCCACTGTACTCCAGCCTAGGCAAGAGTGAGATCCCGTCTCAGAAAGGAAGGAAGGAAGAAGGGGAGGGAGACAGAGAATACATAAAGGAAGGAAAAGCCTGGCCTGTTGTAAGCCATGTGCCGTGGACTCCTAGAAACCACACGGGGATGTGCACACACACGCACTCCCAACCCAGGGCACACTACATTGCACACACGGGAAGCATGCTCCTGTGTAGTACAAACATGCTGTGGTGCGTTTCCTCACCATGCCTGGTGTAACAGATCATAGGACATGCGCACCTGATCTTACACAACATGCACACCTGTGAGGGTTAGTGCAGTGGGTGGCACAGGTGTGCTGGGGTCCCATGCACCTTGAACACGGTAGGTGTTACTGCAGGCTCTGACTGAGGAAGGCTGTGAGGCAGGAGCTGAGGACCCCTCCCTGTAGACAGGTGGGGCACCAGCTCAAGACTCCCCTCCCCCACCCACCCAGTGATGGGCAGGTGGGTGGATGAGGCGCAGGCGGGACAGCTGTTGGGTTCGCAGACTGGCTAACTGGCTGACTGGCTGGCTGACAGGCAGCTCTGACGCTCAACTCTGACAGCTCTGAGGGAATTCACGGCCAAGGCTGAGCTGACAGGAACTACCCAGTTGAATCCTGGATCCTAATCACGAAGGCGAAGGAACAGAATCACTAAACAAAACAAGTGCAGTCAAAGCCATCAGGCGCTCATCGGCCCAAGACAGGAAGATGCTGGCTCCCCTCCTCTGCAGATGCGCTCGGCGTCACTGTGCTGGGTGCAGGAGCTGGGCTGCGGGAAATTCAGCTGCTGCAAGGGGAACCAGGTGATTGGCATGACAGGAGCAGCTGGCTTCCAACCGTTGAGCTGTGGCTCTGCCCAGCACCATGGCCCACCTCATGTGCACATTTGTGGATTTGCAAGAGGTATATGTATAGCACATTTTACCAATGAAACAGGTTCAGCAAGGTCAAGGGACTTGTCCAAGGTCACACAGCAGTGGGTATGTGTTCTTTTTATTTTTTTATTTATTTTTTTGAGATGAGAGCCTTGCCCTGTGTTCCAGGCTGGAGTGCAACTTCCAACCTCTCCACCTCCCAGGTTCAAGCGATTCTCCTGCCTCCACCTCCCAAGTAGCTGGGACTACAGGCGCCCACCACCATGCCCAGCTGATTTTTGTATTTTTAGTACAGACGGGGTTTCACCATGTTGGCCAGGCTCCTGACCTCAGGTGATCCACCTGCCTCAGCCTCCTAAAGTGCTGGAATTACTGGCATGAGCCACCATGCCTGGCCTGTTTTCTCATTTTTGATGTGCTGAGCCTGCATTAAAAACTGCAACTCCACATGGACCCTCCAGGGTGGTCTTCCATGTGGTCCACAGAGAGGAAGCAAGCCCTTGCTCTGGTCTGAGCCAAAGGTCACTGTAACTGAGTTTGGTTATCTCAGAGACTAGGGGAAGAAGCCCCCACCCACCCAGAGGCCAAAGCTGGAGGAGACAGGCCGGTGCATGACCAGTCCGATGCAGCCCCCTGGCATGTCTAGCCTGACTGCCACCTCCCCTCCAGGTCCACACTTTGACCACAGAGCTGCTGTAAGGGCCCGGGAGCAGCTGACACCTGTGCCCAGGGCAGCCTTGCCACCTGGAACCCCACGTACCTGTCCCGGGTCCTAGGGCAGCAGGTGACTCTGACAGAGGCTGGTATCCAGGCTGTGCCCTGGGGATCCAGCAGAGAATGTAAAAAGTTGGATTTTCTCATGAACACAGGTGAGAATTGAAGGCCCTTGGGTGAGGCTTTTTCCCGGTGAATTCTGTGCCTGGGAGTCCAGGCTGCCCGCTCATTGCTGCGGGTATTGAAATTTGAATATGAATAGCCTGCCGCAGATGGAGGACGCAGTTCACTATGAGACAGTCAGAGGCACAGGGGGAGGACAGTGTGCCCCTCAGCCCTGGGCCAGTGGAGACCTCACAAGGGCAGAGCCTGAGCTGGTGAAAAAGGAGCCAGAGAAGGTGTGACCTGGTCCCAAAGCAGACTCCAGCTTGGCAAACTGGATGGCCAAAGAAGGTGGGGAGCGCCGGGCTTCATGGCCGTCCAGCCAGGGCTACAGGTGGACAGACTCCTCCAGTGGGATTGCCCCTGTCCAGCTAGCCAGGGGGCTGGCACCTGCCGCCTGGATGCACAGGCCCTTCCCAGCTGGGAGGCTCCAGCCAGAACCCTGGGCCCAGCTTCTGGGAAGCTCCATACCCCTCCTCATGTCCAAGGCCAGCTCTCAGTCCAGGAAGTACCAGCCTTTGCACAGGCGCTTGTGGGCATTGTGCCAGAATGACACAGATGAACAAGACATGGGCCCAGTCCCAGGAACATCAAGGGCTAATGCAGGCCTTCGCTACTGATCAGTGTGTGACCCAAACCAGCAGAGCTATTTCTTCACTTCCTTCAGGCTATCCTGCCCAGTCTTCAGAACACCCAGCTTGGTGTGGTGGCTCCTGGCTATAACGCCAGCACTTTGTGAGGCCGAAGCAGGAGGAGCATTTGAGCACAGGAGTGTAACGCTGCAGTGAGCCAATATTACGCCACTGCACTCCAGCCTGGATGACTGAGCAAGACCTTGTCTCAAAACAAAAAACAAAACACTCTTAAAGCCCCATGAGATCACATTAGTCCCTGTCTATATTGGGTCAAATTTGGTGCCTGCCCCACCCTCAAAAAATGCTTAAGTCCCAACTCCCTGTGTTTGTAAACTGTGACCTTATAGGGTCTATGCACATGTAATCAAGTTGAGGCCACTAGAGTGGGTCCTATCTTTTCTTAATTTTTTATTTCCATAGGTTATTGGGGAACAGGTCGTGTTTGGTTACGTGAGTAAGTTCATTAGTGGTGATTGGTAAGATTTTTGGTGCACCTATCACCGGAGCAGTGAACACAATTCGTAGTCTTTTATCCCTCATTTCCCCTCCCAGCCTTTCCCCTGGAGTCCCCAAAATCCATTGTACCATTCCTATGCCTTTGCAGCCTCATAGCTCAGCTCCCATTTATGAGTTAGAGTACTAGTCTCCAGCTCATCCAGGTGGCTGCGAATGCCATTAATTGATTCCTTTTATGGCTGAGTAGTATTCCATCATGTATGTATATATACCAGAGTTTCCGTATCTAGTCTATTGATGGGCATTCGGGCTGGTTGAGTGGGCCCTATTTTAATGACTGTTGTCCTTGTAAGAAAAGGAAAAGAAGCCAGGCATGGTGGCTCTCACCTGTAATCCCAGCACTTTGGGAGACCACAGTGGGCGGATCACCTGAGGTTGGGAGTTTGAGACCAGCCTGACCAACATGGAGAAACTCCATCTCTACTAAAAATACAAAAAATTTGCCAGGTATGATAGCACATGCCTATAATTCCAGCTACTCAGGAGGCTGAGGCAGGAGGATCACTTGAACCCGAGAGGTGAAGGTGGCAGGGAACCGAGATCACACCATTGAACTCCTGCCTGGGCAACAAGAACAAAACGCCATCTCAAAAAGAAAGAAAGAAAGAAAAGACACACATGCGCAACAGCTGTGTGAAGACAGAGCAGAGATTGATCTTCTGTTGTTGCAAGCCAGGGACTGCCTGGGGCTGGGGAGGCAGCGGAGGGAGCTTGGTCCTGCTGCCACCTTCATTTTGGACATCTAGCCTTCAGAACTGTGAGAAAACATATTTTGTTATTTTAAGCCTCCCAGTTTGGGATACTTTGTTACAGCAGCTGCAGGAACAAGTCAAGGTACCTCCCATGATGGTCAGTTATACACATTGCTTTGCCTAGGCCATGGTGCCCCAGGGTTTAGACAAATGCCAGTCTAGATGTTTCTGGGAAGGCATTTTTTAGATGTGATTTTCTGGAAAATGCATAGCCTCTGAGTAGAGGAGGTGACCTTCCACAATATGGGTGGCCTTCATCCAATCAGTTGAAGGACTGAAAAGAGTGAAGTTCCCGGAGGAAAGGGAGTTTCGGACTCCCTTCCCATGTAACCTGCAGCACCTGATCTTCCCTGGGGCTCCAGCCTGCTGGCAGATTTTAGATTGACAGCCCCCAGAATCGCATGAGCCAATTTCTTAATCCCTCTCTCCTCCTCCCCTCCTCCCCCTTTGCCTCTCCCTTCTCTCTCTCTCCCTCCCTGCTCCTGTGGGCTCTGTCTCTCTGAGAACCCTAACTAGCACACTGCCCCCCCCCCATTCAGAACCCTCCATACTTCCCATGGAGTGGAGCCTGGCATTTCCCTGGGGCTTCTCTCCCCTGGCCTGCCCACCTTCTCTCCTATTAGCACCCTGTACTCAGGGCAGGTCAGCTATAGCTCAGCACTGCTCTGTGAAGTCAGGTGCATGACCGGCAGTGGGGCTGTCCCAGGGCTCGGAGGCCTTTTTCGTGCATACCTGAGGTGTGGGAGCAGCAGGGCAGAGGCTGACAGCCTGGACTCTCCAGGACAACAGTGCTCATCCCACCAGATGCCACTGTAATGGGAGTCCAGGTGGGGCCAAAGCTCAGACTCAGGGTACTGCACATGCTGGGGACCAAGATGCAGTCGGGGGATCCCCCTCCACACCCCCAGTTGGGCCAGTCTGAGCCAAGAGGAGCAGTCGAAAGCCCTGGAGGCTCCCTGGCCTGTTGGGTAATGGAAGTGGACGTGGAGTGGACCACACCAATGTGTGTGGGGTGGCCTGTCACGCAGACTCAGCTGCCAGAAGCCTTGGGCACATGGCTCCATCAGGAAACTCCAAAAGACCAAGAAGGACGAGTCAAACTCCACCACAGGCAGTGACTTGGGACTGGCATGGCCTCTCCTGCCCTCCTCCCCCCAGTTCTCTCCCACACCTGTCCCTCTGCAGATTTGACTCCTTAAGGACAGTCGCAGTGATTGGTAGGAGTGGCAGGACCCTCCCACCATCACCCATCAGGGTTTGGGGCTGGGACATAAGCGGCCAGTGCAGCCATCACTCTCCCAAGCATGAGCCACCTGGGGCTGGGGGAAGTCACAGACTCATTCAAGGCATTTGGGTCTTGTACTCACCTATCAGTGCTGCTGGCTACAAGGCCTGACGGAAAGGTTGCTCCCCAGATAACACCCCCCATGGGTCCTGGGCAGTGGGAACTGGGGCTTTTGTGGTGCACCCTGCAGGTCTTCCTCCTGTGAGCCTGGAGAGGAGCAAGCAAGAGACCCTTCTCTTGGACACACTGGTGCAGCCCCTCCCCAGCTCTGCCCCAGCCCCAGCCCCAGGCCTGATGACTAAGACATTGGCCGCACACACACACCAGCCTCTGCCTCTCCTCAATCAGGAGGCTTTTCAGCCAAACGCTGAGAACTTCAGCCAATGAAGAGTTCACACTGTGGAACACATTTGGCAGTGCCCATAACTCACGCCTTGTTTATTCTCACCGATGCTCTTATCATAGCGCATGTGTTCCAGCCACTCCACGCATGTCATCTGTCCAGAAAGAGAAAGTGCTTGTTTATTTCTTACTGTGCAGGGAGATAGAGCTCCCTTACAGACTGTGAACCTTATGTTGAGAGGAGAGGTAACTCGAGACACTGAAAGTGGGGTGTGCGTGGTTGGCCTTGGATTCTGTCGAAGGGGTGGAGATGGGGAGGCAGGGGAGGTGCGTGGCAGCATTGGTGGTGGTGGATGGAAGATGTGGGTTGTGGCTGGAGTGGTTTTGCAAGGCCACTGCTATTGTCTAGATTGTACATTTATTTAGGGGCTTGAGAGGGGGCTGGAGGTGGTTATAGTGAGGCCAAAATTCCTTCCCACCCATAAGTCCCCTCATGCCACTGGTACCACTGACTCCTGGTGGCAAACCTCCCCTCATCCTCCTGAGCCCTCAGCTGTCTTTCCCTGGATACACATGGAGCTGTCCAGGGTCCTGACATGCAGCCTACTTGGGGATGTGCGGACTTCTGCCCCAGGATACTAAGGTTCCTCCTGGCTTTCACTCACCCAGAGCCGGCAGTGGTCTTTGCTTCAGCCTTTATCTGAGTGGTGCATGGAAGAGCAGCTTTCTCCATGGAAAAAGTGAGGACGCTAGGCTCATGGCAAGGGGGTGATCTCTTTATATTTCATTCATTATGTTTCTGTCTTTATTAGAAAGTGAACTTGTGGCCAGGTATGGTGGCTCATGCCTGTAATTCCACCACTTTGGGAGGCTGAGGAAGGAGGATTGCTTGAGGCCAGGCATTTGAGACCAGCCTGGGCAACATAGAAAGACCCCATTTCTATTTATAAAATAAATTTAAAGCATTTATTTTTTGAGACAGAGTCTCACTCTGTTGCCCAGACTAGACTGCAGTGGTGTGATCTCAGCTCACTGCAACCTCTGCCTCCTGGGTCCAAGTCATTTTCATGTCTCGGCTTACCGAGTAGCTGGGATCACAGGCATGTACCACCACATGCAGCTAAATTTCTTTTGTATTTTCAGTAGAGATGGTGTTTCGCTATGTTGGCCAGGCTGATCTCAAAGTCCTTCACTCAAGTGATCAGCCCATCTCAGCCTCCCAGAGTGCTGGGATTACAGGCATGACCCACCATACCTGGTGGTAAACTTTAAAAAATGTTAAAGTGAGCTTATGGGGATAGGGCTAATCTTTGATGGATAAGCTGCCATGAGTTTAAGGGTTGGGAACAGTTTTATGGCAAATTCAGGTGGTTCTTAAGAGGTTACTATTCTCTTATTGTCCACAAGGCAATTTTTCCTTTCAATGGAGGAAGTTGCAGGCAGGTGTGCTTTACAGGCACATGTAAACAGGAAGTCAAGAGACTCACCTAGCCCCAGGCTTTGTCTGGCAGGACCTTCTCCTCTAGGTCACGCCCAGGGCTGTAGCTCAACCAGCGTTAGAGTGGGACAGTTAGGCTCAGAGTCCAGAGGTCCAGGAGACAGTGTCCCGCATCCAGTCTGCACAAGTAAAATAGAACAGGACCACAGCCCACCACCCTCCAAGGCTGTGGGGACAGTGCCAGTGGGAGGTCACAGCCTTAGCGACCACAGCCTCAACAAGAACGTGGTTTCCATCTTCCCCCCCAACCCCAACTGGCAGGATCCCTTTTGGAAGTGGCTCCTCAGCCCCCCTCTTGGCCAAATCTGGTATGACTCATTTGCTCCAGAAAAGGAATATATAAGCACTGTCATACCTTGACAAGATGACAGGAGTGACAAGCAGAGTGATTTTCTGCATCTGAGACTCTGAGGAGAGGAGGTTTAGCAGAGCCAGCTGCCATCAGCAGAAGAAAATAATTAGAGAGATCTGGCAGAATGGAGAAAAACCGAGTGGTGTGGCAGGTCCCTTCTGGTGAAGGGATCCGTCGTCATCAGCTTCTGGAAAGGAGTCCTAGGGGCTCATGCTGGGACTGCCGCACTAAAGATGGGAGGAGGAAGGGGTGCCTGGCAAGGAAGGAAATAGATTCTGGGGAGGGCTGGGGGGCGGCAATGAGCAGCTCGATCCTAAAGACTCCTCTCACAGGCCAGGCAACTGCTGCTTACAGCCTGTACCCTGAGGGGTACAGCCAGGTCTACTCCAAAGATCCCCCACATGCCTGCATGGGCACATACGCTTGGGAATGCCCAGGAAGATAGGGATGCTCTGCCCTTTTTCCATGGGAGAGCATATCCTTATATCAAGCCCAAAGGGACAAGCAGAAGGAAGATGAACTGTGCCCCAGTTTTTGCCTGAATTTCTGCTGCTCGGGACGTGAGGAAGGTTCTGGCAAGCTCAGGGAATTCAGGCTGTCCAGTCCAGGGCCAACCTTGCATCCATTTCCTGGCTTGCTAATGAACGAAGGAGGTGTACAGGCACAGCCTCAGATGGTCTGGGGCATGGCACTGGCTGAGTCTGTACCACTGGATCCCATGGAGAAATTCACAGAATCTCTGGCTCAGGGAAGACCTGGATGTCCCTTAACCAGCAGGGCTCCTGCCACTGGACTTCTGCCCCAGCCATGGAGACAGCCAGGAAAGTGCTGGACCCTGGAAGCCCCCACCCGCAGGCAAGTAGCCAGGACTTGCTCAGGTGTGGTCGGGCATAGTGCCCCAGTGTGCCAGTCAGAAGTTCCAGCTCTCTGCTTAAGGGATAGCTGGTTCTGATGGTAACTGTTGCTCAGGACAAAAATACCCACTCACATGGCACCAGACCAGATAGAGCCCTTGATGCCTCGGTGGCCAGCCAGGGACGGGCAGAAGGATCTGGCTTCTAAACAGATTCCCCCCAAAGGGAATCTTGTCCTCCCAGGACATTCCCCCAAAACAGACCAAACAGGGTATGGCCACAGATTCTTCTGCTCTGGCCAAAGGTTGGCCTCACCAGAGCTTGTTTCTTGGGTTCCCCAGCCCAGACACAGGCCTCCTTGGTGGGCAGAGGGGATGTTCTAGAGCAGGGCCAGTGACACACTGGTCTCTTACTTCCTGGGGTCATCAGTCAGTGAACTCCGGGCAATCGACATGGGCCCTGCTTAGGGCTTTGGAGACCAGGGTGGGTAAGATATGGTCAACTCACCCCAGAAAGCCAGAGCCAGCCCAGAAGGCCCACATCACAAAGCAAATGCCCAGGTTAGGGAACTTCCTGGAGGAAGAGGAGTGTGTTCCTTTCCTAGGCCTGGTGTGTGCAAAGATGAGGGTATGAATATGTCATATTCCAAGCACAGAACTCCATAGCGGCCACCACTGGGGCATAGCTGATGAGGTGTGGAGAGAGGGTGGATCGAGCTTTCTGGAGTGTCCTTTCCCTGTGAGTTAATGATATGGTGGGGTGCAGGAGGAGATGGTCTGCAAGTGTCCTAGCTGCTCCACAGGGAGGTGTGTGGGTACCCGGTAGGTCACTTGGGGAGGCAGGCATGATGCAGAGAAGAGAGCCTCCGCTCCCAGCCCCTGGGACCACATGTTTGCTGCATCCCCATTTTCTGCATGGGTAGGGGATGGAGGGGCTCCAGCACTCGAGCCGTGCCCTCTCCCTGCCTTTCCCCAAGAGCCCTCCACCTGGATGTCCACAGCCAGGAGCCCAAAAGCAGTTCACTGGGAGCCACAGGGCACATCCACTGCTAATACTGTCCTTTTCTGTTTGCTTTTCAGGAATAAAGTTCAGCAGGCCATGGCAGCCCCACCAGGTAAGTTCTGAGAGTCAGCCCTGGGGAAATGGGGGAGGGCTGGGAAGAAAATCAGGGGCTCGCGTTGAATCCATTATTGGAAAGAAAAATGTGTCCAGCATTTCCCAGGAGCATTGGGAACAAAGCCCAGGGCTCTGGACCCACGAATTTCCCTTAGTCGTTAGAGGGCTGCTTTGCACGGAGCTCAGAGAGAGTAAATCTGAGCCCAGCTGCGGGCCACCTGCTCCCAGCAGTCTCACCCGTCCCGGGTTCCTGGGAGGACTGCGCCATCTTGTGGCAGAAATAATACTCGCACCTCGGGGAGGGAGGCCTTTAGGGGGTTGGGCCAGGGCTTAACCCAGAGGGGTCTCACCAGCAGGGTCAGCCTGTCTCCCAAACCTGAGGGACAGGACCCCCAACCCTGGTGAGAGTCTGGCTTGTGTGGGACTCAGTGTCTGGCTGTCCTCGCCACCCAGATAACCACTTCTCTTCTTGACCCAGGACCTCCCACCCGGTGGCTCCAAGGATAGTGACTTGGAGGTTCCCACAGAGAGGGTCTCTCGAGACTTGTCCAGCCGGGCCCCAAGGGGCCTCACCCTGCCAGTGCCTGACCAGCCTCAACCCCTGCTGCAGAGGGGGACCCGTCTGCGACTCCGCCAGCGCCGTCGCCGTCTGCTCATCAAGAAAATGCCAGCTGTGGCAACCATCCTGGCCAACAGCTCGGAGACACCCTGCATCCGGCCGGGACCCAGGACCCTGGACGGCCGCTGGATCAGCCTGCACCGGAGCCAGCAGGAGCGAAAGCGGGTCATGCAGGAGGCCTGTGCCAAGTACCGGGCGAGCAGCAACCGCCGGGCCATCACGCCCCGCCATGTGTCCCGTATCTTTGTGGAGGACCGTCACCGCGTGCTGTACTGTGAGGTGCCCAAGGCCGGCTGCTCCAACTGGAAGCGGGTGCTCATGGTGCTGGCCGGCCTGGCCTCGTCCACCGCTGACATCCAGCACAACACCGTCCACTATGGCAGCGCCCTCAAGCGCCTGGACACCTTCGACCGCCAGGGCATCTTGCATCGCCTCAGCACCTACACCAAGATGCTCTTCGTCCGTGAGCCCTTCGAGAGGCTGGTGTCTGCCTTCCGCGACAAGTTCGAGCACCCCAACAGCTACTACCACCCGGTCTTCGGCAAAGCCATCTTGGCGCGGTACCGGGCCAATGCCTCTCGGGAAGCCCTGCGGACAGGCTCCGGGGTGCGCTTCCCTGAGTTCATCCAGTACCTGCTGGACGTGCACCGGCCTGTGGGTATGGACATTCACTGGGACCACGTCAGCCGGCTCTGCAGCCCCTGCCTCATTGACTACGACTTTGTGGGCAAGTTCGAGAGCATGGAGGAAGATGCCAACTTCTTCCTGAGCCTGATCCACGCGCCGCGGAACCTGACCTTCCCCCGGTTCAAGGACCGGCACTCACAGGAGGCGAGGACCACGGCCAGAATCGCCCACCAGTACTTCGCCCAGCTCTCGGCCCTGCAACGGCAGCGCACCTATGACTTCTACTACATGGATTACCTGATGTTCAACTACTCCAAGCCCTTTGCAGATCTGTACTAAGGGGCAGCGCAGCTGGTCAGGCCACCCTGCCCTAGTCACTCACCTGTGCTCTCAGGCACCCTCCTGTCCTTGGTTCCTCATCCTGGGAGCTGAGAGGTTCCCTGAGCAACAGGGCTCTGAGGAGCCATGGCCGCGGATGGGGGCCCCTGGCCTGGGCTTGTTTCCTCACTCCTTGGCTGAGGGAGACGCTGAGGACTAGGACAGACACCCCCAAAGCAGGGAAGTCTGAGGCCCAAAGGATGGGTCCCCAGCGGTAAGGGATGTCCTGCACTCCCTTAGCCATTGCCTTGGACCAAACCACATGGTTTGCAGCTTTTCTATGAGCGAGGGGGGAGGTTTCCATGGATTTAGGTTCCCAATAAAGCACATGGTTTCCAGAGCAGCGGTGTGTACTCTGTGGTGGCATGTGAGCACGTGGACCCTGGGCTGAGCTTTCTGGAGCTCTTTCTGCCTTCCTAGGACAGCCTGAGCCAGGTGCCTGCAGGCCCCACTGCAGAGAAGTTCAGGAGCAGCCTCCATGGGAGGAGAGCACAGAGGACCCAGCAACTCGGTCAGGGCCTGCAGGCACCTGAGGCTAGAGCCCAGTCAACTGTGACTCCCATCTCAGTCCTGGCACATTCATCTTGAAAGGAGAAGATACACCTGTTTCCATGGGGGCTTCCTGGGGTTTTCTTATCAGTGCACCTTGCTGGGGCCTCTGGGGACTGCCAGAGCAGTGGCCAGCTGTCCATCAGGGCATGGTGCATGCATCTCAGCGGGTGTGAGGCTATCGGCAGGGAGCGAGGCTGGCCCTGCTTTCTGCACCTCTGAGCCTGAGGCTGTCATCGCGGACACTGGCCTTGATCCCCTGGCCCCACTCACCTGACAAAACTGCCCCAGGGCTTCCAGGATGCACCTGCTCTGGAAGGGAGGAGAAGCTGTAGAGCAAACTTCTCCAAAAGCATGTATATTCACAGCAGAGAGGGCTTCGGAAGTGTCAGCAGCCAAAGTGGTTCTGGGAAGGTCTGAGGAGAGGTGCTTGTTGGAGTGTTGAGTGTGGGCGTGAGTGCAGCTCTGTGTGGGTTTGGTTTGTGATGGGAAGGGCTGCCTGACTCTGGAGTCTCTGCCCTGTCAGCCTGTCTGCAGAAACCTCTGCAGGCGCTCCTGGGTCATTCTGTGGGTTGCTCTGTCGGCCCTCCCAGGAGGCTGCCCTCAGTCTGTCCCAACTTGCCAGGGGAGATGCTGCTGGTTCTCTAGGTGAAGATGCCACTGGATCCCCAAGTGGAGGCCCTGCTGATCTCCAGGTGGAGGAGCTGCTGGATCCCCAGGTGGAGGCGCTCCTGGAATCTCCCCAGGCTCACATGCTCCACCTCCTTTTCTGCCTCCACCTTGGACCCTGGAACAAGGAGAACAAGGCACCGAGCCTTCCCCCTGCCTCTTTGGGATAATATCCATCCAGGAGATGGAGAAGCAGGGAGACCTCCCTTGGGTTCCAGCTGGAAGCGGCCTGGACCACCCAACAGAAATGACCCAGAGGGGCAGGGAAGAGGCTCTGGCCAGGGCCTGGGAAACTTGGAACCTGCAGAAGCTGGGACAGCAGATGTCAAGGGGCCCAGAAAGCCAGAGTGGCTGCCCTGCACCTTAGCCAGGACCAGGGTCCATGGGAGAAGAGGCAGGGAAGTACCTAGTTGAGGACGACCTAGAAAGAGATGCCCTGGGCCCTAGCACTCACATCATGAGACCATGTCCACATGCAGGAAGGTGTCCCTGGTCATGGGTACGTTTGGTGAAGCCAGAGGCAGCACCCCATGGCATCTGCTCAGCAGGGAACACCTGGACACCCCCCTGAGGCAGCATCTGGGAGCTGTCTGGAGATAGTGAGGATGGCCCTGCCCCTCCCGCGTGTGTGCGCCTGTGTATTGTGTGTATTGGGGGAGAAGGCGCACTCATTTGTGTCATCTCTCAGAGACGCCCTGGCCCGAGCTGGACAGACATGCACACACAACACATCCATCCGTGGGGGGCTTTTGTTGCAGGTGGCGATGACAGAAGGCAGTAACCATGATTACCATTTGATGGCCCTGAGAGTAACCTCCAACTAAAAGCCAGAGGCCCAGCCTGGAGACCACCCCAGCTCCAACCCCCACCCCAGCCCCAAACTTCACAGAGCTCGGGAGGAGCAGACCCAGCGCTGTGGTAGGGAAGTATGTGTGTGTGTGCCTGTGTGTATGTATGTATCTCACCTGTGCTGTGCAGTGGGTGTGAGTGGCCTGTGCTGTGGGGTAGGTGTGAGTGGGTGTGTGAGTCTGGGTGTTTGGCCTGTGCTGTGGGTGTGTGTGTTTGTGTGCGTGTGCCTGTGCCTGTGCTGTGGGGTGGATGGGTATGAGCATGTGGGGGGGGGGTTTCTAGCCTGTGCTGTGGGGTGGGTGTGAGCGTGTGTGTGTGTCTGGCTTGTGCTGTGGGGTGGATGGGGGTGTGTGTGTTTCTGGAGTGAGGAGTGTGTGTTGTGTGTGAGCTCGAATTCGTGCGGGAGGTGGGCTGTGTGCAGTCTGAGTCCTGACTGTCTCCAGGACCATCTTGTACACCCCCTCCCCATCTCTCCCTGCCCATCCACTGGCCATTTTGTGGAGGGGCCATCTGATGAGACCACAGAAAGGGCAGCCAGCAGCTGCCAGGGGTGGAGGAGGCCCATTGAGTTGGGAGAATAATAGCCCAAGCCCCATGCCCTCCCCATCTTGGCCCCCCTGTGAGCCCCTCAGGGAAGTCCCGGCCAGGCCTCTGCCCTTGAGTGGCTGAGAGCTCGAGGATGGGAGCCCTACTCTGAGCAGTGACAAGAACAAATGTCCCAAAGCCTAGGATCCCTCCTGGGGCCGGTGAGCCCCAAGGGCCTTGAGTCTCCTGGGGAGATGAGATTCAGGGTCCACAGACGGTCAGGTGGGAAACCCAGGCAGCTCTGGCCTCAGACGTGGCCAAAGCCCCTCCTCCCCGCTGTCTCCAAGGAGCTTGGTGGCCCATTCGGGGCCTGTCCAAAGGGCCCAGGACGGAGTTGGGCATGCAGTGGAGAGAGGGTCCCCCATCACCTCCCCCACTCTCAGCCAGGGTTTGCCAATTTTTTCCTCAGGACTGAGCCCCTTGGTGAGGGACAGGAGCCCATGGAACCATTGGTTCTGAGTCCTGGAGGCGGGCTCACCTCCCTGCCCCATTTCCTCTTGGCCCTTTCCTCTTCAAGGAGCACCCATGACCAACCCAGGGAATGTCCCTCACTCCTCTACTCCCTTCACAAACCCAGGGGATCCAGAGCTGGGCACAAGAGGCTCAGTGTTGACCCCTGGGATCCAGAAGTGGATAAGGGTGGGAGTTGGGAGTAGGGTAGTCTGGGTTCAAGTAACACTGGCCTTACCTCCGGGAATCCCCAGCTGATGGGTACCCCGACTCCTGGATGAGGGATAAGCAGGTGCCCTGGGGAGCCACCCCCGGGTGTGGGGAGAGGACTGTGTGTCAGCCCTGGCTGCCCTGCCCAGGCTCGGGGAGGGACCTCAGGAGCCCTGAGCTGGGTTCTTCCCCCCTCCCTGGCCTAGCTGCTCTTTGGCCCTTCTCACTGCCCAGGGCTGGCTTTGCACAAGAGGCTGTGCTGGCAGAGGGGCGCCTGGGGTCTGGGCCAGGTGAGGACTGCTAGGGGATGATCTTCCTGCCCGTCCTTCACCCTGCACTGGCCTCAGGAAGGGAGGGGCAGGGGAGCAGCTAGGGGGTGCCAGGAGCTCTGGAAGCTAGGAAAGGGGGCAGGGGGCGGGAGCAGAGGGCAGAAGAGAGCCACTTCCTACCACGGGCCTGGGTGACCCTGCAGTGCCACAGAGTACTGAGCATGGAGAAGGGCAGGTGCATGTGCCAGCTGTTTAAGGTGGGGATAAGGCCGGGCGCAGTGGTTCACGCCTGTAATTTCAGCACTTTGGAAGGCTGAGGCGGGCTGATGATCACAAGGTCAGAAGATCAAGACCAACCTGGTTAATATGGTGAAACCCCATCTCTACTAAAAATACAAAAAATTAGCTGGGCTCGGTGGCTCACGCCTGTAGTCCCAGCTACTCAGAAGGCTGAGGCAGGAGAATTGCTTGAACCTGGGAAGCGGAGGTTGCGGTGAGCCAAGATCGTGCCATTGCACTCCAGCCTGGGCAACAAGAGCCAAACTCCATCCCACCCCCGGCCCCCAAAAAAGGGGGGTGACCAAGGGACTGGGAGCCCGAGTGTGTCAGGGATCACTCGTGCTGGGTGCTATGCTGTGGCCTCGTGCGCACTGCACTGCCCAATGCCCCTCTCCCAGCGGGCCCGGTCACTCCTGCCTCTCTCTACTGTGTAGGTGAGAAGACTGAGGCACAACAGAGCGTGGCCAGAGCTGTGCGGCGCAGGAGTTGGAGCTGGGATTGCGTCCTAGCGGCCGACGGGGTCCCCTCGCCTTTGTGCCCACAGGCGCAGAGCCGTCCTCCGCCGCCAGGTGGGGCTAAATCCCCGCTCCTGAGCAGCGGCCTGGAGATCCCCGGCGGGGCCGCCAGGTGGCAGCAGCGCTCCGGCCGCGCGGCTCCAGGTCGGGTGCGCCCCGTGTTCCCAGCCTCCCCACTGCGCAGTCCGCTCCTCTATCCTCCTTCCAACCGTGGGGTCACGGGGCTCCCGACCCTCCATTATCTTCCGGCGACCTCCAGAGGTTACTCTCAAACCCACCAGCTCCAGGGAACCAGCCTGTGTTAACACCAATCCCCGAAATACCTGCAGCACCCCTAAAGCAGTGACATCCACAGCCTCCCCGGGGGGTTGTCCCGCACGCTCCAACAGGGTGATGTCAGGCCTTCTCCAACCTCAACTACAACTCGAACACACACGTGCAAACACAAATGCATGCACACACAACCACATGCAGACACCCATCCTCACAAACGCACCCAGATATGCAGACACACGCATGCACAGACACCCACCATTACGCAGACACACACGGAAACACACAGAAACAGGCATGGCTCAGGAGAGGGCCTCTTGCTGCATTAACTTAAATGGGAAGAACCAGAAAGTCCCTCACTGTCTCAGCCAAGTGCACACCTTCCCACGCTGAGCCCTGTGCTCCACCTACCCACCTGCACTGGCCAGAGGTACCCTCAACGCGCGCGCGCACACACTGGATCCCAGTCCCTTACTCCTTAAGCACCTCTTGCGTGCACCTGTGCCCTCTCTGCACACACAGTAGGCTTTCCCATCGGCAGAAAACAAGCTGTCACCGCCCCATTTAAAAAACGGCAACAAAAGCCAAAATAGACAAATGGGACCTAATCAAACTCCACAGCTTCTGCAGGGCAAAAGAAACAGTCATTAGAGTGAATCGGCAACCAACAGAATGGGAAAAATTTTTCGCAGTTTACCCTTCTGACAAAGGGCTGATATCCAGAATTTACAAAGAACTCAAACAGATTTACAAGAACAAAACAAACAAGCCCATTCAAAAGTGGGCAAAGGATATGAACAGACACTTTACAAAAGAAGACATACATGAGGCCAACAAACATATGACAAAATGCTCATCATTACTGGTCATTAGAGAAATGCAAATCAAAACTACATTGAGATGCCATCTCACACCAGTTAGAATGGCTATCATTTAAAAATCTGGAGACAACAGATGCTGGAGAGGATGTGGATTAATAGGAACACTTTTACACTGCTGGTGGGAGTGTAAATTAGTTCAACCATTGTGGAAGACAGTGTGGCAATTCCTCAAGGACCTAGAAACAGAAATTCCATTTGACCCAGCAATCCCATTACTGGGTATATATCCAGAGGATTATAAATCATTCTACTATAAGGACATATGCACATGAATGTTCATTGCAGCACTGTTTACAATAGCAAAGACCTGGAACCAACCCAAATGCCCATCGATGATAGACTGGACAGGGAAAATGTGGCACATATACCCCATGGAATATTATGCAGCCATCAAAAACGATGAGTTTGTGTCCTTTGTAGGGACGTGGATGAACCTGGAGACCATCATTCTCAGCAAACTGACACAAGAACAGAAAATGAAATACCGCATGTTCTCACTCATAGGTGGGTGTTGAACAATGAGAGCACATGAACACAGGGAGGGGAGCATCACACACTGGGGTCTGTGGGGGGGAGGTAGGGGAGGGACAGTGGGGGGTGGAGAGTTGGGGAGAGATAGCATGGGGAGAAATGCCAGATATAGGTGATGGGGAGGAAGGCAGGAAATCACACTGCCACGTGTGTACCTACGCAACTATCTTGCATGTTCTTCACATGTACCCCAAAACCTAAAATGCAATAAAAAAAGTAAACAAAACGGGGAAGCCATAGCCCCACGGCCCCACTCGTTTCTCTCCTCTCCTTCCCAGCAGAACCCACCATGGCTTCACCTCCTTTTCACTCTGGACCCCATCCTGGCCTGCCTTTCAATCTTGCCGCCCACAGAGGCCACTGACAAGGCACCTTCCACTGCCCCACATTGGCAATTCCAGGCGCTCCTCTGCCTCCCCACTCCCTGGGTGAGCTCCACATCACCCCTGTGCTGGACTCCCGGATTTGCCCCTGCAGCTCTGATGAGTAGACCCCCATGGCCAGCTGCCTCACCGCCCCCCCATCAGCATGTCCAGCAGGTGCCTCCACTTGAACGTCTCACCCGAACCGCACACCTTTCGCACCTCAAGCCCCTCATCTCCCAAGCTTCCCAGCTCAGCCTTCCAGATATGGTTCCTTCTGCCCTGCCTCCCAGATATGGTTCCTTCTGCCCTGCCTCCCAGATATGGTTCCTTCTGCCCTGCCTCCCAGATATGGTTCCTTCTGCCCTGCCTCCCGAGGGCATCCTGATCCATGCCCATCCTCCCTTTCTAGGGCTGTTATTTAACCCACGCTGCTATCACACTAGCATCCCCTGCCTTGGATCCTGAAGTAATAAGTAACTGCGGAACTTACTGGTTTACCAGGTACTGCTCTAAGCATTTCATACATTTTTTTTGTAACCCCACCCCCTGCCCCCCACCTCCGACCCAAGATCTTGGCTCAATGCAAACCCCACCTCCTATATTCAAGCAATTTTCCTGCCTCTGCCTCCCAAGTAGCTGGGATTACAGGGCCTGCCACCACACCAGGATAATTTTTGTATTTTCAGTAGAGACAGAGTTTTACCATGTTGGACAGGCTGGTCTTGAACTCCCAACCTCAAGTGATCCACCCATCTCAGCCTCCCAAAGTGCTGGGATTATAGGTGTGAGCCACCGTACCTGGCTAGCATTTCGTATATATGAGGTGATTTAATCCTCACCACAACCCTGTAAGATAGTTATCATCCTCTCCATTTTTTGCCGATGAAGAAATTGAGACACAGAGAGGTTAAGTAATCTGCCCAAGGCCACACAGCTATCATGGGGATGTTCCAGAATTTAGACCCTGGTGGTTTGGCCCCCAGCTGTGTACCCATGAGTACACAATTCTTACTAGCTCTCTGTGCTCCAATGGGGTAGGAGGTTTTTCAACAGCAGAGAAGGAATTGAATGGTCACTAGGGCAAGGGAAATACAAGCTCTCTGGGGAGAGAGAGGGAGCATCCCAGGCATTGCTTGTGCCTGTTTGCAGTTTATCATGGATGGCAGGACACTGACACACCTTCCTGCTGCAGTACAAGCAAGGTCACACAGGGTTCCTCCTAGGCATGTGTGACAGCGGAGGGAAGGGAACAGAGAATAGTTACCCGAGCAGGGCCAGGCTGGATGAGGAAGGGCATCAGGACAGGAAGGGCTGATGGGCAGAGAGAAGGCACTGCAGTCTGCAGATAAAGTGAGGTGGGAGTTGGGGACCTATGACCTGGAGATGGTATGGTTTCCTGTGGTGATAGGCAAACTGTGGCCAGGATCGTGATGACCTCAACCCCTGCCCATCATGATGATCTCCTGGATGGAGTTCCAGAGCTTGTGAACAAGTCACGTTCCATAGAGGGACCCTCTTCAGCCTCCTCTGGGGTCTGGCAACATGGTCGTCCTGTCTCTGTGCCTGCATCTGGCTCCATCAGTTAACAGTTGCTACCTGCCCACCCACCTGCCTGCTGTCACCTGTGCCAGCCTCACCTGTCACACTTGCTACCTGCCCACTTGCCTACCTGCTATCACCTGTGCCAGTCTCAATTGTCACACTTGCTACCTGCCTGCTGTCACCTGTGCCAGCCTGTATCCACCTGTGACTACCTGAGTTTGCCTGGGACCACTTGCACCTGTCTCTATCTGCCTGGGTGGGTGGTGGCTGCTGGGCTACAAGTCAGACCCTTCCTCGGGATACGGGGCCTGAGAGCTGGGGCAAAGCAGACAGAGTCTGCCAATCTGGCCGCACCAGCTGGAGATGAGCCCAGGACTGCCATCGCCAAAGCCTCGAGCCTGCCCCTGGAGAGACCACATTTTGTGGATGGCAGTCCCCAAAGACCCGAAAGAGAGCCCTATCTGGGAGGATGGGACAGGGCCGGCGAATCTGGGCTGGAAGAGAAGGCTGCATTCCTGCTCTGCAGACCGATGTGCTGAATTTTACTTTTCCTTTTAGTTATTTCTTCTTCTTAAATCCTGTTTCTCTCCCTGAGGCAACTAATCTATTATTTAACATCGGATTGTGCGATTGAAACTCCAAGGCAAATTGAAAATTATTTGTGTTTGAGGTTTCAGGTGTGAAGCTGAGGCAACCATTTCTGGGAGATCCTGGGAACCTGGGCAAAGCTAGTGAACCCTCAGCACTGCTCCTGGAAGGGGCTGGGAGGATCAGGCTGCAGGAGGTGGTCTCCAGGCCCAGCAGGTCCCGAGGGCCCGGCTACACTCCAGCCTTGCCCACGCAGAGCCCACAGTTCGGGGGTCATTAATCTCCACATGACATTTCACTTGGGAAATGCTGTCAACGCCTCCCGCTGGCCGAAGTCCTCGAGAGGCCGGGCAGGTGCCATCAGTCACCCTGGGCCCGCACCCACCCTGGGGGAAAGGCCTCGGTCATGGGAGGATTAATGACATGAGAAGAAGGACTCGTCATCATTTTTCAGGGTTTGGCTCTCTCTGGAACTGCAGGCGGCGTTGCTGGCCTAACAACAGAGTCAGCGGAGAGTGACCAAGGGACACGGCTCAGGGTGGGGAGCCTTGGCCTTGGACCCTGGCTGAGCGCCTAAAGACTGATAGAGCATGCGACCTCCTGGCACTGGCTCTCAGGACCATCGGGAGGGGCGGGAATGAGCCCAGGAGAGCATGCACAAACACTGTGTGAGCCCAGCATAGACACTTGAGGCTCACGGAAGTGGGGGACTGGGAGACGCCAGGTCGGTAGAACATCAGATTTTGGATAAGGGATAAGGAGATTGGATTTTGTGCTGGAAACATTGGAACCCTTGAGGGGCGTACTATGGTCAAGTTCCAAGTCCAGAAGGATCCAGAATGAGGCTGGGGGCTGTCTTAGTCTGTCTGGGTTGCTACAATAAAAATCCCACAGACTGGGTGGGTCGGACAACAATTTCTCACAGTTCTGGAGGCTAAGATCGAGGTGCCAGCAGATGTGGTGTCTGGGGAGGGCCCTCTTTCTGCTGTGAACCCACATAGTGGAAGTGATGAGGGAACTCCCCAGGGCCTGGTATCCCATTCAGGAGGGCTCCAGCCTCAGGACCTAATCACCACCAGAAGGCCCCACCTGCTCACATCATCACTTTGAGATTGAGGATTTCCACATATGACACAACCTGGGGGTGGAGGGGGCACGGACATTCAGGGCATAGCAGAGGCCACCAGCACACCTCCATCGACACTTGGAGCAGTCACACACATCAGGTCTTGTGCTAGGCCTCAGTCATGGCACCCTTGTGCCCCCAGCTTGGAATAGGGTGAGCATCAAGCATCTGGGACCACGGAGAAGTGGAAGGGCTCCCCCACGAGGTCCTCTGCCATCCAGACAGTCACTAGAGCTTCTATGCCCCTGCGGGAACTCCAACCTGCTGCTAGCCTCAGCCACAAACCCTGGAAGCTACACCAACTATGAAGCTGTGCACTGCCCCCCCACCCCACCCCAGCCTCATAGCAGGTAGCTTTGTATAGCACCCCACCCGCCCCACCCCACTCTGGGCCATGTCTCTGCCTGCTGCGTCCATAGTGTCTGGCCCCAGGACTGAGCCGCTGTATGCACTTACCCACTTCAACCTCCTTCGGGTATGTGAGCCCCTCCCCTGCTCCCCATTCGTCCCTCTCTACCATGATCTGAACCAGAGGCAGGCACAGAGACCCAGCCTGTTCCAGGGCCAAGGCCAACGATGGGCTCAAGCTGATATATGTGTATTTCACATAAATAGAGCTTTGCAGCCTGCAGAGAATATATCATTGTGTTAATCTGCTTACACTGCTATAAAGGAATACCTGGGACTGGGTAATTTATAAAGAGAAGAGATTTAATTGGCTTACAGTTCTGCAAGATGCACAACCATAGGGCCAGCATGTGCTTCTGGTGAGGCCTCAGGAAGCTTCCAATCATGGCAGAAGATAAAGGGGGAGCAGGTGGATCACTTGGGAAGAGGGGAGCAAAAAAGAGGAGGAGGTGGTCCCAAACTCTTAACCAGCTCCTGAGTGAACTAATACAGTGAGAACTCACTCATCACCATGATGGTGGCACCAAGCCATTCATGAGGGATCCTTCCCCGTGACCCAAACACCACCCACCAGGCCACACCTCCAATACTGGGGATCATATTTCAACATGAGAATTGGAGGGGACACACACTCAAACTATATAAATCATTTATAAGAGGCCTCTGGAGTATATATAAAAGTTTATATAGGCTGGGCAGAGTGCCTCCCACCTGTGATTCCAGCACTTTGGGAGGTCAAGGCAGGGAGATCACTTGAGCTCAGGAGGTCGAGACCAGCCTGGGCAACATGGCACAACCCCATCTCTACAATAATTAGCCAGGTGTGGTGGTGCACGTCTGTGAACCCAGCTACTTGGGAGGCTGAGGCAGGAGGATCACTTGAGCCCAGGGAGCAGAGGTTGCAGTGAGCCAAGATCATGCCACTGCATGCCAGCCTAGTCAATGAACAGACTGTTTCAAAAAAAACAAAAGGTTTATGTAAATAACACACACACACACACACACCACACCCCTCAGTGAATTCCCAAGAAGGGAATCTGAAAGCCACGTCTTTAATCAACAGTCATAACCACTGGAACTTGCTATACCTGGTGTCCTTTGGTAGTCAATATTTTAAAAACCCATTGACACCAACCTCAGGTGAAGGAGGACCTTACTGAGGGCTCCAATAAGATGGTACATACACAGTGGGGTGGCAGGAACCAGGGCCTGGGACCTCACATGCTACCAAGGCTCTGCCCACCGGCCTCGCCTCGGCACTTTCTGCTTCCTGCCTCTCTGTCCCATTCAGGGTCCATTTCCTCTGCCCTTTCTGTACCATCGCAGAAACATAGACGGGGACACACTATAGGCTCTGCTGACATCCCTAGTCCCAGCCCCAGCCCAAGGGAGACTCATGGGTCCAGGAGTTCCGTCTCTAGAAATCTGTCCTACAGAAACTCCAGGCAGGGGGACAGGAACAGGGGTGGGAAATGATCATTGCAGTATCATGCATGTGAACTATTAGAGGACTGGAAACAACCTGAATATTCACCAAGAGGGAAATGAATGAACAAATTAGGATTCACCCAGGCTACCTAATATCATGTATCCTCTTAAAGAGAAAGCAGCAGGGTCTTTCATTCTTCTGTTCAACAAAGACTTTCTGAGCACCTATTGTATGAGAGACACTGTGCCCAGTGAAGGGCATAAAAACACTGAGTAAAGGTAATCCCAGCACTTTGGGAGGCTGAGGTGGGTGGATCACTTGAGGCAGGAGTTCAAGACCAGCTTGGTCAACATGGCGAAACTCTGTCTCTGCTACAAATACAAAAATTGGCTGGGCATGGTGGCAGGTGCCTGAAATCCCATGACTCAGGAGGCTGAGGCACAAGAATTGCTTGAACCTGAGAGGCAGAGGTTGCAATGAGCCAAGATCGTGCCACTGCACTCCAGCCTGGGTGACAGAGCGAGGCTCCATCTCAAAAAAAAACAAAAAAAAAAACCACTGAACAAAAATCCCATCTGTGCCTTGCAGAACTCAGTCCACTGGGAGAATCAGACTCTAACTAACATGAATAGAAAGACTTGGCCATCACAAGGGCTATGATGGAGATGACCTTGTCAGAGAAGTCAGGGAAGGCTTCCTGGAGGAAGTAGTAATGGAGAAGAGATCAGAAAGACAAAGTGAGAAAGGGAGGAGCATGTGCAAATGCCCTGAGGTGATAGCCTGAGGGTCCAGGCAAGGGACTGAAGAAGGTGCTAGGGCTGGAGCACAGGGGTTGTGTGGGTGTCATTGATGAGCCACCCAGACCCCCTGTGGGAATGAAGGACTTCCCCCAGGAGGCCCTGGAGGGCCACTGTTAGCCCTCTTAGTAGACTGCTGAACTGAAGACAGCTGCTCACCTGTGGTGACACCTATACCCAATGGCTGATGCCATGGAGGTATTCCCACCCCTACAGGGGCGTCCCAGCTCCGAGCCTGCATGTGCAATCAGCTGAAGCCTTTGCTGAGATTCCACCTATGAGGACAGGCCCATGGCCCCCCAGAGATGTCCACATCCAAATCCCCAGAATCTGGGGATGCACTACCTTATTTGGGAAAAGGGACTTTCCATTTTTTTTATTTTCTATTTTTTAAGACAGAGACTCACTTTGTCACCCAGGCTGGAATGCAGTGGCCCGATCTCAGCTCACTGCAGTCTTGACCTCCCAGGCTCAAGCGATCCTCCCACCTCAGTCTCCTAAGTAGCTGGGGCTACAGGTGCACATAACCACACTTGACTAATTTTTGTATTTTTAGTAGAGACAAGGTTTCACCATGTTGCCCAGGCTAGCCTTGAACTGCTGAGCTCAAGTGATCTTCCTGCCTCGGCCTCCCAAAGTGCTGGAATTGCAGGCCTGAGCCTGGCCTAAAGGGACTTCTCAGAGGTGAATAAGCATGTAGGGATGAGGGCACTGCCGAGGCCTATCCAGGCAGACACCATGTGATCATGGGGGTCCTTGTTACTGGATGGGTGGAGGGGCCGAGTCCAGGAAGGAGATGGAGTGACAGAAGCAGAGCTGAGTGATGGACAATTTTGGAAGGAAGGGGCTAGGAACCAAGGAATGAGGGAAGCCTCTAGTTGAAAAATGCAAGGAGGTTGGGAGAGGTGGCTCATGCCTGTTATCCCAGCACTTTGGGAGACCGAGATAGGTGGACTGCTTGAGACCAGGAGTTCAACACCAGCCTGGGCAATGTGGTGAAACCCTGTCTCTACTAAAAATACAAAAATTAGCCCGGCTTGGTGGCAGGCACCTGTGATCCCAGCTACTCAGGAGGCTGAGGCAGGAGAATTGCTTGAGCCCAGGAGGCAGAGGTTGCAGTGAGCCAAGATCCTGCTATCTGCACTCCAGCCTGGGTGAGTGAGACCCTGTCTTTAAGAAGGAAAGAAAAAGGCAAGGAAACAGCCTTCCCTGGAGCCTCCAGAAGGAGTGCAGCCTTGCTGACCCATTTTAGGCCCTGCATTCTAGAACTGTGTGATAATACGTTTGTGTTGTCCTAAGTCACTACATTTGTGCTGGTTTCTCACGGCAGCAAGAGGAAACTAATCCAGCCTCAGGGTCCCAGCCTTTCCCTCTGCCTAATCCCACTGTCCAGACCCCCTCCATCCTGCAGATGCCGAACCTGAGAACCCCCACTCATAACCTTCCATATGCTAACATCTATCAAGTCGCACTCCAGGGGAACCCTACCTGACCAACCTGAGAAGGCAGAGGCTATGCTGAGATCTTGGAGCTTGGTCAGCATCCTCTCTGCCTGGCAACAGCTGTGGGTGGAGCCCAGGCAGCCTAGTCATTAGATGAAAGTGCAATCAATGAAACTCACCACTGCTGAGATGAGGTGGTTTACCCCTGGAAGGAAGTGCAATGTGGGGGGAATGTATCAGGTGTTTGAAAACTCGCCAGGAAAAGCAAAGTCAGTGGAACAAGGTGGCTACTCACTCTTTGAAGAAAGATAGCAAAGTGCCGAGAGCAATTAACAGCTGAGTATGGGCCAGGCTTGTGGCTCACACCTGTAACCCCAGCACTTAAAGAGGCTGAGGCAGCAGAATCGCTTGAGCCCAGGAGTTCAAGACCAGCCTGGGCAACATAACAAGACCCTGTCTCTACAAAAAAAAAAAAAGTTTAACAATTAGCTGGGCATAGTGGCTCATGCCTGTAATCCCAGCTACTCAGGAGGCTGAAGCAGGAGGATCACCTCAGCCCAGGAATTCAAAACAGCAGTGAGCCATGACTGTACCACTGAACTCCAGCCTCAGTCTCGGTGTGGGGGAGGGGGGAGAGCTAAGTGTGAAGCCAGAAAGCCTCTTTGGTAGCATCTAAGAAGGCTCTCATCTGCTGCAGCTGAAGGGCAGAGAAAGCCTAGGACCTCACAACGACCAAGTTCCAAAGATTGAACTCTCAACCTCAGCAGGTCTGCTATGCCAAGGCCAGCCACTGGTTGGGAAAGAATGGCATCTTGACATTTGAGATGGGACAACTCATCAGAGTCAATATGTTCCCTAATCCTAAATGTCTCGATTGCCTTGAGCCCTCTAAGCCTGCAGAAGTGGCCCTTCTTCTTACTTTCTGGTTTGTTTGTTTTGTTTTGTTTTTCTGAGGTGGAGTTTCGCTCTTTTGCCCAGGATGGCGTGCAATGGTGCCATCTTGGTTCACTGCAACCTTCACCTTCTGGTTTCAAGCGATTCTCCTGCCTCAGACTCCTGAGTAGTTGGGATTATAGGCACCTGCCACCAGGCCTGGCTAATTTTTGTATTTTTAGTAGAGACAGGGTGAAACCCTGTCGGCCAGGCTGGTCCCGAACTCCTAACCTCGTGATCCACCTGCCTCAACCTCCCAAAGTGCTGGATTAAATAGGCGTTAGCCACCACACCCAGACCCCTTCTTTCTTATTAATGCTCCCTCATTCCTTGAAGGAATGCAGAGGTCTCTGTCCTGCAAGACACTGTGCACCCCGCTTCAGGATCTGCCCCCACTTTCCCTTCTGGCTGCCACGCTGATAATTAGTGGGTCTGTCCAGGGTTCAGTAAAGGAGAAAGAACAAACAACACCCAAAGGCGCTCCAGGACCAGTCCTGCCCACATCGTAGCAGGAGCCAGGAAAGCACACAGGGACTGCATTCGGTAGGTGCTTGGCTCAGGAGGGGTGCCATATAGGGCTGGAATAGGCTGTAGAGTTTATCAATATGAGAAGTGTGTCCTGGTATACAGGATTCAGTATCTGGTAAGGACCACAGGAGGTGGGCCATCCTAGTGCAAGACTGCTAGGCTAGCCTTTAGAAGCTGGTCCCTACTGAGTGAGGTAGGAATGTCAGCACTGTGGCGTTAGTGATGGAAATGGAGGATACAGGGCTCAAAGAAGTGGGCATGCTGTAACACTGGGAAGAAAACAGCAGATGGTCATGTTCCCCAGGGGCCTGCAGGATATACCACTGACCAGGGCAACAGGGAATGTGCCAGTAAGGGGAGCAGCGGCATCACCAAAGACTTAAGTGAAGGTTTCTTCTGTGGACCAGGATGCTGGCAGCAGTCTCTCGTGGGACTGGGATCATGGGCAGCAGTGAGGGCAAGGGAACCCCGAAAGAACAGAGGCCCAGGGGTGTTGCTTAACCACCAGCAGTGAGGGGGATACAATTATTGTAATAAGTGCAAGGTCAGAGGGGCAGCCAGGTAGACTTGAGCTGCAGAGAGCTTTGGAGATGGCTAATGGAACAAGGCATTCCCAGGCAGCAAAATGGATGGGGAGCCAGCACCTGGGCTACTCAATCTGTGCAATCCAAAGAAATCAAGAATGGCTTCCTTGACATGTACAGGTTAAAAAAAAAAAAAATCAAGAACAGCAATGACCTCGATTTTAAAAAGTCATGATCCCTTTCCCAGTTTCTGGGCTTGAGTCGGTTTCCAGAGCAGGAACCCAGTGACCAAGAGAGAAGTCAGGTCACCAGGATGACTCTGCAAAGCCAAAACAAGTATGTACCGTCATCAACCTCCAGTCCTCCTCCAGGGGACCCACTGGGAACAGGGAACACCTAGGCACATTTAGGACTGTTGGAGGGTCTGAGCTGATATAGACACTGAGATCTTATGTGTCATGGTGGTGCTCAACTAGAGTCAGGCACATGCTCGCCCACGTCTGGCTTCCAGATCCATGGTTTCACCCACTGGTCATTTTCCCAGTCCCCAAATGTATAACTGAAATAGACATATTAGCGATTGTCTTTATTCTCATATTCACTTCCTGACCCATAGGGTCAGAGCTTTGTAGTAGGACAGGCAGACAGGAAACCTCTGTAACTGCCCTCTGACCCTTCAAGATGATAAATGACAAGCAGAAACAATATTGCATCCCAGGTGGTGGGTGGAGATAGCAGATATTGGTGCTATCCTTTAGGATCTAAAGGATACAAGGGTGGGGTCCTTGTTGTATCTCCATTGAAATAATTGATTTGGCTCCTGCAAAAACCAGACAGAACCTGGAGATGACAGTGGATACTCAGTGAAGTGGGTGAAAGTACAGCCACTGCACCACATGGGGCATCCTTGCTAGTGCAAATTATCAGGACCTCAGTACATGACATTTGGCTATTGATCTGGAAAATGCATTCCTTTCCATCCCTATCGGAGAACAGTTTGCATTCACTTGGAATGGATAACAGTAAGCATTTACAGTCTTGGCCCAGAAATATGTTAACTCTGCAGTCTTCTGTCTCATTATAGTTCCAAAACACCTGGATTGCTTGGACATTCTGCAAAACATCGTATTGGTGTGACATATCGATGATGTCATGCTAATCAGAATGGATAACCAACAGGTGGCTAACATGTTGTGGACCTTAGTGAGATCCATGCACCCCCGGGGGTGGTAGGTAAGCCCAGTGAAGTTTCAGGGTCCTGTCACATCAGTAAAAATATTTGGAGCCCTTGTGGTCTGCCACATGCCAAGACATCCCAAGTGAAAGTCGAATAATGACATCTTGCACCTCCCCCTTCAAAGAAGGAAGTACGATACTTGTAGGCCTTTTTGGGATTTGGAAGCATTGTCCACACATAGAAATGCTCCCCAGACCACATCTTAGAAAACAGGAAAAGCTGCCAGATTTGAGTCAGCCCAGAGCAGGACTGGAATGCAAGAGGTACTAACTCCTGAACCGTATGCCCCAGAGGACCCCATGGCGGGAGAGGCATCAGTACTGGGGAAAGACACCATGCAGAGTTTTTGGCACGCCTCAGAGGAAGAATGACGATGCAAACTCTTAATGTTCTGGCACAAGGCCATCCCACGCAGAGAATCATAAACCTTTGGAAAAGCAGCTCCTGCCATGCTCCAGGCCCTGGTATAGACAGAGCTCCTGCCTGTGTGTATTAGTCTGTTTTCACACTGCTATGAAGAACTATCTGAGACTAGGTGCTTTATAAATGAAAGAGGTTTAAGTAACTCACAGTTCCACATGACTGAAGGGGCCTCAGGAAACTTACAAACACGTCTTTCTTCTCATGGCGGTACGAGAGAAGTGGCGAGCAAAGAAGAACACATCCCTTATAAAACCATCAGGTCTTATAAGAACTAAGTATCACAAGAACAGTAAGGAGGTAACCACACCCATGATTCAATTATCCTCCATCGGGTCCCTCCCATGACACGTGGGGATTATGAGAACTGCAATTCAAGGTGAGATTTTGGGTGCGGACACAGCCACACCACATCATCCTGCCCCTGCCCCCTCCCCAAATCTCATGTACTCACATTTCAAATCATAATCATGCCTTTCCAACAGTCTCCCAGAGTCTTAACTCATTCCAGCATGAACCCAAAAGTCCAAATCCAAAGCCTCATCTGAGACAAGGCAAGTCCCTTCTGCCTATTAGCCTGTAAAATCAAAAGCAAATTAGGTACTCCGAGATACAATGAGGGTACAAGCACTGGGTAAATACAGCCACTGCAAATGAGAGACACTGGTCAAAACAAAGGGACTGCAGGTCTTCTGCAAGCCCGAAGTACAACAGGGCATTCATTAAACCTTAAAGTTCCAAAATGATGTCTTTAACTCCATGTCCCACATCCAGGTCACGCTGATGTGAGAGGTGGGCTGCCATGGCCTTGCACAGCTCCACCCTTATGGCTTTGCAGGATACAGCCCCAGTCCTGGTACCAATTTATAGTATTAGTTCATTTTCATGCTGCTATAAAGAAATACCTGAGACTGGGTAATTTATAAGGGAGAGAGGGTTAATTGGCTCACGGTTCCAGATGGCTGGGGGAACTTGAGGAAACTTACAATCATGGCAGAAGGAGAAGCAAAACTGTCCTTTTTCTTTTTTCTGTTTGAAACGGCATTTCACTCTTCTTGCCCAGGCTGGAGTGCAATAGCACCATCTTGGCTCATTGCAACCTCCACCTCCTGGGTTCAAGCTATTCTCCTGCCTCAAGCTTCCTGAGTAGCTGGGATTACAGGCACCTGCTGCCACACCCAGCTCATTTTGTATTTTTAGTAGAGACAGGGTTTCTCCACGTGGTGAGGCTGGTCTTGAACTCCTGACCTCAGAAGATCCGCCTACCTCAGCCTCGAAAAGTGCTGGTATTACAGGTGTGAGCCATGATGCCCAGCCGCAAACACATCTTTCTTCACACAGCAGCAGGAGAGAGAAGTGCCGAGCAAAGGGGGGAAAGCCTCTTATAAAACATTCAGATCTCATGAGAATTCACTCACTGTTACAAGAACAGCTTGGGGGTAACCACCCTCATAATTCAATTACCTCCCAGTGGGTCCCTCCCAAGCCACGTGGGGCTTACAGGAACTATAATTCAAGATAAGATTTAGGTGTGGACACAGCCAAACCATACCACCACAGGATCTCAGTGAAACTGCAGCCACAGCTGCCAGTCATCAGCTGGGTCCTGTCAGAACCACCAAGTCAAAGGCCAAGTGGACTCAGCTGCCTCCTATCAAAGATAGAAGCTGGCTGGAGGCAGTGGTCACACCTGTAATCGCAGCATTTTGGGAGGCCGAAGCAAGACGATCATTTAAGCCCAAGAATTTGAGACCAGCCTGAGCAACATAGTGAGACCCCGTTTCTATAAATAAAAAGTCAAAAATCAGCCATGTGTGGTGGTGCACACCCACAGTCCCAGCTACTCAGGAAGCTGAGGCAGGAGGATGACCTGAGCCCAGTAGTTGGAGGCTGCAGTGAGCTGTGATGGCACCACTGTGCTCTAGCCTGGGTGACAGAGGGAGACCTTGTCTCTACATAATAAGATAGAAATGGTACATCCAAGATCAAATGTGATCAGGGTGGGAGGCCTCAAGTGAGCTGTGTGAGCAGGGAGCCCGGGCCTGTGGGATCAACACTGCTGCATTGAGGCCTCTTCCTCAGTTTGCCCCTGTGGCCTTGGGTGAGGGGCATGATCAGCTAATGAAAGAGGAAATGGCTAAAGTCCGATTCACAGATGTATTGGCTTGTTGTGCAGAAGCAGGTAAAAAGTGGATGGTGGCAGGGCACAGCGGCTTACATCTGTAATCCCAGCCCTTTGGGAGGCTGAGGCAGGCAGATGCCTGAGCTCAGAAGTTTGAAACTACCCTGGGCAACATGGTGAAACCCCATCTCTGCTAAAATACAAAAAAAATTAGTCAGGCATGGTGGCACGTGCCTATAGTCCGAGCTACTTGGGAGGCTGAGGCAGGAGAATCGCTTGAACCTGGAAGGCAGACGTTATGGTGAGCTGAAATCGCACCATTGCACACCAGCCTGGGCAATAAGAGCAAGACTCTGTCTCAAAAAATAACATTAATTAAAAATAAAAACTGATGTTGTCTGCCCCGCAGCCATGGATGGGGTGTGCACTACAGCTCCACTCAGAAGTGGCCTGGAAAAATGGTGGTAAAGTGAAATCCGCCCAATGGGTAGAACTTTAGGTCGCCCACTTTGGTGGAAAGGGAAATGGCCTGAGTTGAGAATATAATGGGCTCATGGACAGTGGCCAATGGCTTGGCCAGGCAGTCAGGGACCTAGAAGGAGAAGATAAGAAGGTGGGAGACAAATGGAAGTCATGTGGATGGGACTTGGCACACACCTAAAATCCCAGCACTTTGGGAGGCCAAGGTGGGCGGAGTACGAGGTCAGGAGATCAAGACCAGCCTGGCCAACATGGTGAAATGCCATCTCTATTAAAAATCAGAAAATTAGCCAGGTGTGTTGGTGGGTGCCTGTAGTCCCAGCTTTCAAGAGGCTGAGACAGGAGAATCACTTGAACCCAGGAGGTGGAAGTTGCAGTAAGCCAAGGTCACACCATTGCATTCCACCCTCCGCCCTGGTGATAGAGACTGCATCTAAAAAAAAAAAAAAAAAAAAAAAATTCCACACAAGAGAACCTGGTGACAAGGATGGAGGCTATGCATGGGTCCAACAACAAGGCTCCCACTCACCATGGTTAACGTAGCCGCTGCTATTCCTGCTGCCAAATCTCTAATTCACCAGCAACAGAGACTGACGCTGAGTCCCAAATGCAGTACCGTTCCATGGGGACACCAACAAGTCATTTGGTGGCAAGCCCACCACACTGGATCCCTTTCATCCTGGAAGGAGCAGTGATTCATTCTGTCAGGAATAAACACATAGTCTGAGGATGGGTTTACCTTTCCTGCCCGCAGGGCCTGCACCAAACCACAAGCCCAAAGGCTTACAGTGTTTGATGCACAGTGCAGCATTCCACATGCCATTGCATCAGATAAAGGGACTCACTTTACAGCAAAGGAGGTGCAAGGATGGGCTGGTCATATCACCTACTGGATCCCTGACTTCTGCCAATCTGATAAGCAATGGAAAGACCTGTTAGAAGCACAGCTGGCCAGGCACGGTGGCTTATGCCTGTAATCCCAGCACTTTGGGAGGCTGAGGTGGGCAGATCACCCGAGGTCAGGAGTGCAAGACCAGCCTGGCCAACATGGTGAAAACCCGTCTCTACTAAAAATACAAAAATTAGCCAGGTGTGGTGGCGGATGCTTGTAATCCCAGCTACTTGGGAGGCTGAGGCAGGAGGATTGCTTGAACTCGGGAGGCGGAGGTTACAGTGAGCCGAGATCACACCGTTGCACTCCAGCCTGGCAGATATGAGCAAGACCAAGTCTAAATAAATAAATAAATAAATAAATAAATGGCAAGAGAGGGTTCAGCCTGGTCAGGTGGATAGTCTGCTTGAATTGGGGCTGGTTGGCTGGAACTTTGTGGTCACTTAGGTCTAGAAAAGCAGATCGTGGGGCTAGACACCAGGTTTTAAGGACATCATTAAATAGCTCACAAGGCAGACCCTGTTGCATGTCTTCTAACACATGATGGCCTCAGCTCGATGAGTCCTAAGAAATAATTAGCTCTCCTTAAGTCATCCTAGAGTTCTTCAACAGCAGCCAAATTATACACATGAACCAACGCTTCCAAACGGCGTGGCTATGCAGCAGGTCAAAAGAGAAGGCATGTAGGACTCACCATTAGGCTCTGGGGGAGCTGCTTCCCCTCCCTGGGCCTCAGTTTCCCCATGTGTGGAAAGGGCCAGTGATATGGTCTGGATCTATGACCCCACCAAATCTCATGGTGAATTGTAATCCCCAATGTGGGAGATGAGGCACTTTCTCATGAATGGTTTAGCACCATTTCTCGGTGCTGCTCTCGTGCTATTGAGTGAGTTCTCCCAAGATCTGGTTGTTTAAAAGTGCACAGCACTTTCCCCTAACTCTCTCGCTCCACTCCAGCCGTGTGATGTGCCGGCTTCCCCTTCACCTTCCGCCATGATTGTAAGTTTCCTGAGGCCTCCCCAGCATAAATTACCCAGTCTCAGGTATTTCTTTATAGCAATGCAAGAACAAATAGAACCAGCTCTTCCAAGCCAGCACATTCCAGCACCCCAATCCAAGGAATCCAAGAATTCCAGACCAAACCTGGTCTTCCAGGTCATTGTGAAGGTATATTTGTCAAGGTGGGAGAATATAATGTATGTGATTAAATAGTTGCTAGCTTGATTTATACCTTTTAGGTATTTAGACATTATGATATGTAGACCTCTATTTATACTTTTATTCTCAGTCCTGAAAATGTTAGAGGTGGGCCAAGATATGTAATACACACATGCATAATTTTATAAAATACCTATAGTATATATAACATATGATTATATATATTATATAATTATAAATAATAGAGTAACACGTATATCATCCCAGTCTAATTTGTGTTTGGATGTGTATACACACACACACACACACACACACACACACACACACACAGTTTATATCAGTCAGATAAGCATACAATCATAAGCACGAATTTCTCCTGCATCTGCAGGAGGCTCATGCAACCCCACCCTGTGTATCTCATTCTGTGGCTCCAGTCTGCAGCCGCCTGGAGCTTATTCTTATGGCCACAGCAGAAACTCAAGAGGAAAGCCCAGCAGTGGAACCATACTTTAAGGCTCTGCATAAAGCCACAACCTGCTAACTCCCCTTGGTGACGCCCAATATCAATATGGAGAAGTTATTTCTGCCAACCACAAAGCCATGGCAAGGGTGTAGATGTCTCTAGGTACTATAGAGCAGAGAAAAATTGGAATCAATAATTTAACCTATCACACATACCAAACAGAGGTTCCCTAGGAAGAGGAAAATGAGATTGCCAGGGTGTGGGGGGATTAATTTGTAATTAGTTTTAATTACTAAAAGAATCGATGTTTTAATTTTTTACAACGTATCTGTATTCCCATATTCTTTCTGTAATAAAGCAAAATTCAGAAGCCCTCAATTCTCTCCAATTCCAGTTAAAATCCTAATAAAAACAATTATCAGTTGATTCATTTGGAAGACCGCCTAGCCATTTTGAAAAATAAATTCTTTTTTAGATGCAGACCTCAAACCATAGGCAGAAGTTAATTTCAAAAGGATGAGAGACCTAGATGTAAAAACAGAACTGTAAAAATTCAGAGGGTGATAATATTATGAAATATATCAAGATGCTTTTTCTTTTTTGCACTTCCTTGGGTGACCTTCTAGCTTTTCAGCCAGAGGCTTGCATAGCCTAGAGGTGGAGGGGGATGGAGGGAGGGAGACAAGGAGGAGGGAGGGAGGGAGGGAGGAAGGGGGAGGAGGGAGGAAAATAAGAGCGGACAGGGAAGGGAGGAGGGAGAGAAGGGTGAGAGGAAGCTAAGCTGGTTGAGGGAGGGGACACAGAGCAGGAGACAGAGGCCCACGTGGATCAAAGGAGTGACAAGGGAGGGGCCTTCCATACTCCCTGAGAACAGCAAGAGGCAACAAACAAGATACAAAAGGATACACACTTATATCCCATTCATGTACAAGTTTACAACCTACACAAACGTTACATTGTTTATGAACACATTCCAATGTTGCAAAAAGTATAAAAGGGTATACAGGAGGGATACAACTGGCTGGGGAAGAAGGGAGCGGTTTAACTCATCTGTATCATTTTGTTTTGTTCCTTAAAGAGAAATCTAAAGCAAATATTCCAAACAGTTTGTTACATCTGGGTGTCTGTTACATTGTTTTGCACACGTTGAAATACATGCATGATAGGGGAAAAGCAGGCTGTGAATCAGTAAGAATAGTTTGATCCCATATTTTAAAATCACATGTGGGCACAAGTGTGCGTCTGAGTGCTCAGGTTTGTGTGTAGGTGTCTTTTTGCCTCTGGTTCTGTGCATGTCTGTCTGCAGACTGTGTGTGTGAGTGTGGTGTGGGTATGTGCATGTCCCTTTGTGTCTATCACCTGTGTGTGTGCATATGTGTCTGCGTATCTATGCAACTGCATGTCTGTCTCTGCATATTTCTGTTAGTGTGTTCACGTCTGTGTCTGTGCAATTGTGTCCATAGTTGTGTTTCTGTATATGTGTCTTTGCGTGTGTGTATCTTTTTTTTTTTTTTGAGACAGAGTCTCGTTTTGTGGCCCAGGCTGGAGTGCAGTGGTAGGACCTCAGCTCACTGCAATGTTCCCCTCCCAGGTTCAAGCGATTCTCCTGACTCAGCCTTCTTAGTAGCCAGGATTACAGGCACCTGCCACCATGCCCACTAATATTTGTATTTTTAGTAGAGATGGGGTTTCACTATGTTGACCAGGCTGGTCTCGAACTCCTGACCTCAAGTAATCCACCCGCTTCAGCCTTCCAAAGTGCTGGGATTACAGGCATCAGCCACTGCACCCAGGCATTGCATGTGTGTATCTGTGTGAGTCTGTGTAGTTGTGTGTGTGTGCCTGTATACCTGTGGGTACATAAACAGAAAAAAAAAAACAAGATGGACAAACAATAAATTACTGACATAGGTACTTCTGGGAAGGCAAGACAGAGGAGTTTCGTTTCCCTTTTGTACATTTTATGGTGATTTATTATTTTTTGATGATGATGACATATTCTTTATTTATAGTTTCAAATACTTTTTTAAAAGACAGTACATGGAGACTGGGTGCAGTGGCTCACACCTGAAATCCCAGCACTTTGGGAGGCCGAGGCAAGCGGATCACTTGAGCTCAGAAGTTTGAGACCAGCCTGGCCAACATACTGAAAACCCATCTTACTAAAAATGCAAAAATTAGTCGGGTGTGGTAATCCCAGTTACTCAGGAGGCTGAGGCAGGAGAAATGCTTGAACCCTGGAAGGAGAGCTTGCACTGAGCTGAAATTGTGCCACTGCAATCCAGCCTGGGGGAGAGTGAGATTCCGTCTCAAAAAATACAAATAAAAGAAAAGTACAGAGTTTCACAGCTTGAAAAATAAAAAGAATTTTTACCAGCCAACTCTGCACTCTGCTTCAGACTCCGCCCTTGAGCTGCGCTTTGCTTTGCCTCCTGGGCCTGAATCATCCATCCCACCCACCCTCAAGGGCCCTGGGGACAGAGGAGCCTGGGGACACTTCCTGGCCCAACCCCAGGGGCAGAGCCCAAAGCAAGCATGACATTTCTTTGGAGCCTTGTATTTTATCTTTTAATGTTAGGCAGTTTACATTCCTCCCCGTAATGTATACATGTTTGTCTTGCTGACTTATCAATTCTGGAGTCAAGGGGCCACTCGCCACTGGGCACGTGTCTATAAACCCAGCATTTTGGGGGAGTCGATTGAGGTCAGGGGTTTGAAACCAGCTTGGGCAACATTGCAAGACTCCATCTCTACTAAAGGTTTTTGTTTTTGTTTTTTTGAAATAGAGTTTTGCACTTGTTGCCCAGACTGGAGTCCAATGGCGTGATCTTGGTCAGTACAGCCTCTGTTTCTAGGGTTCAGACAATTCTCCTGCCTCGGCCTCCTGAAGAGCTGGGATTACAGGTGCCTGCCACTACGCCCAGCTAATTTTTTCTATTTTTAGTAGAGATGGAGTTTTGCCATGTTGGCCAGGCTAGTCTCGAACTCTTGGTCTCAGGTGATCTGCCTGCCTCAGCCTCCCAATATGGTGGGATTACAGGTGTGAGCCACTGTGTCCCGCCTACTAAAGATTGTTAAATTGGCTCCTGATGTGGTGGTGCATGCTTCTAGTTTCAGCTATTCAGGGGGCTGAAGTGGGAGGATTGCTTTTGCCCAGGAGTTTGAGGCTTCAAGGGAGCTATGAACATGCTGCTGCACTCCAACTTGGGCAATGGAGTCGGCCCCTTCCCCTTAAAAAAACAAAAAAAGTGAAAGGGGATTCTGTTGTCCTCACCCTCCTGTGCTCCTGTGCACCTCTTGTGGGTGAGTTTTAGACAACAGTACCTGAGGAGGCGTGGGGTTGTAACCGTGGCTTGACCAGAGCCATGTTGGAAGAGGAAACCAGCCATCAGCTCTAAACAACAGCTCCTAGTTACTGAGCTGGGCCAAGTCCTTTGCTTTGCTGTGTTCTCCCATTTAATTATTCCAGCAACCCCACCCTCTAGGTCCTATCTCTGTTCCCACACTACACAGAAGGACATTGAGACTGGAGAGGTGAAGCCCAAGGTCACCCAGCTGTACTCAGATGCCCAAGTTCATGCCCTGCACAGACTGTCTACTACAGGGCAGGCCCAAGGAGAAGGAATTGCCTGTGACATGGAAGGGGGTCCACATACTGGGCTTGTCTCTGATTGAATAAAGATAACTCTCCTCATTGTCTAAACTTTTTTTTCATGGGAAAAACTCCCTTAGACCCTTGTAAATGCATCTACAGAGCCTCAGGTGGTCACCTGGAGCCAGAGTGGCAGCCACACACAGTCACTTGGGGCAGGACTCTGTGGAAAGCCATTCCACCAGATATCCAGTCTGGGCTTATATAGATTGAGAAAAGTGAAGGACTCCCCCTGCCCCTCCCCCCCAGAGGGCTTCCCTGGCGCTCCTTGACTGTAACAGCCTAATCTGTTCCAACAATCTTTTCAGAGCTATTGCACAAGAAGGGTTATGGGTCCCTGGGAAAGCTCTTGAACTCTCCCCAATGTCAGGCCAGCTCAGGGTTCTATGCTTAAACATTTGGGGGCCCAGCCCCCAACACAAAATCCATCCTCTCCTCCCTGCCCTAGGGAAAGCCTGAATTTGCCCAGTACCCACTGCCCTCCCAGGGGTTCAGGGCAGCAGCCCCATTGGCTTGCAACTTGGCATGTGACCCAGTTTTGACCAATAGGATGTGACAAGGAGGGCTGCGGGAGCCACTAAGATAATTCCCTTGTTCTCCGTGGGTGTCTAGGCAGGTGTAAAGCTTTGAACTCTGTTCATCTTGAGACCAGAGAAGTGCTGGCATGAAAACAGGCCAAGGTGCTGAGGATGGCAGAGGTAAGCTGGGAAGACCTGGTCCTTGAATAGTATTCCAGTCCACTGATTCATCTCTAGGCGCATTCTGTGAAGCAGGTGCTATTTGTGGCAACCTTTGCTACTTGCGCCCAAATCCACAGAGCATTTGAGAATTTGATGGAAAAGGCTCAAATGCAGTTTTGAGCAATTTAGGGGGCTGCTGCTTCCTGTACAGGCTGCAAAAATGTTAAAGTTCATCGTCAGGAGGTCTTGGGCTTGTCTCATTTTCACTCCAGTGCTGGCTCCTGGGGATGGCAGGGTTGGTTTGGTTCTGAATGGCACACCTGGGCTCTTGGCAGAAGGTAGAAAGGCAGTCCCTGCCTTCCTGCCCACTAGAAGCTCTGAGTGTGCCAGGGACTGGGCAGGGGCAATTTGGGTGTGGGGGACAGGTGAGAGAACTAACAGTCCCATGTTTCATCACTCCCTTTAGTCTCCAGATTCTCTGGGATCCTAACCAGGAGGGAAGATTGGGGGGATTCCCAGGGTAGAGATGGAGGCCAGGTGGATGTGAAACTGTGAGCTCTGGTCCAGGCTGGTTTATTCCTAGCCTATACAGGAACCATCTCTGAGCTTGAGATGAGCATACATCTAAGAGGGTCTGACCTGTACTCAGGAAGCCTGGGGGTGGGGAAGAGACAATCCTTCGCTAAAACCTGAGTCCTCCCTCCCCGAGACAGCAGCAGGCAGGTCTCTCAGTCTGTTCATCTGCTTGTCTGATTATAACCTTGCTGAGAAGGTTGAGTTCAGCAGAGTCCGTGATCTCATTTTGGGTTCATTTCCCCTTCATTATTAAGATCCTAATTTTTAAACACAGCCTGCAAACAGTAATAGCAACAAAGTACATCACACTGGAAGCCACCCTGAAACATTTGGAAACCTGAGGTCTTGCCATTGCTTTTACATCCTGCAAATACCCTGCTGTGTGAGAGCACAGGTTTGAATCTGCTATTGATTGATTGATTGAGATGGAGTTTTGCTCTTGTCGCCCAGGCTGGCGTGCAATGGCTCAATCTCAGCTCACCGCCACCTCTGCCTCCCATGTTCAAGCAATTCTCCTGCCTCAGCCTCCTGAGTAGCTGGGATTACAGGCAGTCACCACCACACCCAGCTAATTTTATATTTTTAGTAGAGATGGAGTTTCTCCATGTTGGTCAGGCTAATCCCTAACTCCTGACCTCAGGTGATCTGCTCGCCTCAGCCTCCCAAAGTGCTGGGATTACAGGCAAGAGCAACCTCGCCTGGCCTGAATCTGCTTTTGAAACTATGAACTGTAATGGACTAAGTGCCAGCTCTTAATGATAGAGCAAGTTCTCATTGGAGTCACATCCAACGTCATCTCCTGAACCACAGTAATGAAACAGGATGTGTTCCACGAGATGTTCCAACATGGTATCAGTCCAAATTCTACATCCTTCAATTAAAAAATACATCACCTTTGCATTATATACCACAGACCGTCAAATACCTATCACTGTTCATATCCAAGTCTCCCAATGGAAGATAGGGTTGACATTCAGCTAGGAACTTTTAAAACATTCGAGAATAAATTATGACCCAAACTTACTGTTCTTAATGACACGTATGGATTAGGAACCCAGAAACAAAGTCCCCAGCAGTATTAATGAAATAAAGGTCGTTTGAAATGGCCAGTTCTCGTTTCGACTAACTTGTACATTTTTTATTATAATTGGTATAAAGTGAGACTCTTAAAAAAACACGTAGGAATTTAAAATAAAGTAGAACATCCTATTTTCAGGGTCATCAGTACCATGGTGAGATTTGTCTCTTAAACAATGACACTTAGTATCTCTGTAGTTCCATGAATACTTTTGAAGTGTCATATTAAAACCAATCTCATGGCCTTGAGGCAAAGAGAAGCAATTAGTCTTGGAGTTGTGAATAAATAAAAATCCATTTATACACCCGTCCTTGACATGTACCTTGCAAATCTTAGAAACTTCATCTAGTGGGAAAAGAAACGTTAAATCATGAATACCAATACTAATCGCATTGCCAGGTGGCTTCCTAAAACAGTTTCGTTTCTACCAATCTTTCAAGTATTAATTTATATGTATATATTCACCCATATTGAACACAAAACAAAGGCATTCCCGCAGCCACCTAGGATGAGGAACAAAAGAGGTGTGAGGGGTGCTGGGGCCACAGGGGCCATGACAAGGGGATTTTCAGTGGGTCCCTGGTCCTCCAACAGAAGCCTGCTGGCATTTTCCCTCATTCCATCCTTCTCAAAGGCCTGGGAAGGGGAGGACGTTTCTGTCCATGAAGTTGGGGGCACCCACACCCACAATCTCCTCTGACTGTAATTCTAGCCAGCATGTAAGGGTGGACTCGGGAGATCAAAGTACTTGAATACTTGCTTCACTTTCTATTTGGGTCTGGTCCCTCAATGCTAAGTGGGATGTGCGTTGATGGAGGGCTTTGCTGTTCGTGCTTGGGGCAGTCGACCACAGAGCCGGGCCGACCTGTCGGGCCTGGCCAGGGTGCGGAGCGCGCAGAAAGAGCACTGTTGAACCGAAGCTGCGAGCTGGGAGCCTGGAGGTACCGGGGCGTGGGGAGCAGAGTGGGCAGCCCTTGGGCCTCGCGGGAGCCCTCCACCCCACCCTTGCACAGATCCCTGACCTACTTCCAGGCCTTTTCTGTTCCAGGAGCAGCTCAAAATCCATAAATTAAGGAAATTAACTGATAGGGCCTGAGGCATCTTTGTAAGCTATTTAAATCTATAAATTTACAACATCTTCTGCATATATCAAGTAATTGAACTAACTGCAGGGATGTAACTTTAATGAGAAAATTTCCCCCTTACTCCTGTAGTTCGAGTTCGAAAATAAATAAATAAATAAAATCTTCCCTTAGGAGGAAAGTTTCGACTAATTCCCGCGTGGAGAAGTTACGGAAGCGCGGTTTGGACGCTCTCTCCACGCGCGCAAGGTCCTCTAGTCGAGGGAGAAAGGCCTCCCACTTCACCCTCCCCCTACTGGCACCCCCAATCCCCCGCACCCTGGCTCCAGGCCGACCCAAGCGTCCCCCAACCCCAGAGTGCGGCCGCTAGGGGGCGCTCAGGCAAGGCCGGAGCTCCTGGTCGGGGCCCAGGAGTGGTTCCCCGCCGGAGCGCACCCGCCCCGCGGCCCCGGCGTCCCGGGAGCCAGGCGGGGGCGCAGTGCCGGCCGGGCGCCCGCTCCGTTTCCTACGAGCGGGGAAATGGTCGCGGAGGAGGAGGAGGAGGCGGCGGCACGGGCGGGGCGCAAATTAAAGAGGAGGAAGAGGAAGGGGAGGAGGAAAGGGAGTGGGAGAGGAGGAAGAAGGGGCAGCCAAAGCGGAGACCGGGGAGGGGCGCTCAGGGCGCGGACCTCGGCCGCCGGGAGTCTTGGCCGCCGCCGTCTCCATCTCGCCGCGCGCGTAAAGGAAATGGCGCGTCTGGCCGCGAGCGGTCGGCCCGGTGCCCCCGTGCGTCCCTACCCTGCGGTGGCCGACCGCGTGTCCACAGACGTCACGGAAGAGGAGCAGCGGGGCACGGACCCCGGGAGGGCGGCCGGGGAGCGGGAGGAGGGGCGGCCTGGCCCCCGGCTCCGCTCCAGCCCCGGCCGACTCGCAGCCCAGTTTCTTCCCAAGTCCCGCCCCCAGCCCCGGGCGCCGCGGCGGCGGCTGCTCTCCTCTTTGTAACCGAGGAGTCAAGAAATGTGAGAAACGTGCCCTGTGTTACTTATTTGGGAGCCGAAAATTTATGCCCAGCTGAAAACGCCCGGGGAAATATTACATCAGATGAAATGACAATGATTAAAATCAGCCTCTCCCCCGCCCCCTCCCCGAGCCCGGAGGAAGCCCGGGCGCCGCGTGGCCGGCCGGTGGGGGGCGGGGGGCTGGGCCGCGGAGGGCGCTGGGGCCTGGGCGCACCGCTCCCGGGAGGGTCCTGGCCGCGGCCCCGGCGGGAAGGCGCGGGCTCCGGGAGAGGCGGGTGGGGATCGCCGGCAAAAGGAGGGGAAACGGCGCGTTTTTGTCGCTGAGCGCGGCAGGCGCGGGCGCGCGGAGCTAATTGCGACTCTAATCCTCTGCCCCGCGGCGCAGCCGAGCCCCGAGCCAGGAGTCGCAGCGCGCGCCTGCTCGCGCTGGGTAATTCGGGGCCGGATCGCTGCCCTTTGCGTCCGGACTGGGCCGCGGCGAGGCGCCGGCTACGGGCTGGAGTGGGGGGGCTGGTTTTCTCTCCGGCAATCGAGGGAGGCCGCCGGAGAGAGAGGAGGGAGGAGAGGAGGTGGGAGCGGCAGGAGGGTAGCCGGAGAGCGGCGCGAAGAGGAGGCGGCGGCGGCCGCGAGGAGGGGAGGAGGCAAGGGGAGGGTGGGGAGGGGAGGCCCCGGCGCGCCGCGCCGCGAGAGGCCGCGCGAAGCGGGGGCCGGGGCGGGAGGGGTGGGTGGGGGGAGGGTTGGGGGCGAGAGAGAAAGTAACTCCTGGACGAGACCGGAGCGACCCGCGCAGCGAGCAAAGGCGGCGAAGCTGCGCCCGGCACCCGAGACCGGCGGCTGCGGGGGGCGGGGGCTGTGCCCGAGCCCGATCCGCCGCTCCGGCTCCGAGGTAAGCCCTGCGCGGGCGGCCACCGCTCAGCGCCGCGCACCCCTGTCCCCGAAGTGGCTGCAATACCGAGAAAGTCGCCCGGCGAGGGTCCGGACCTGGGCGGGGGCGGCCGCTTTGTCCCTCTGCTGGGCGGCGGGGGCTGGCGACGCGGGGGCGCCCAGCACAAAGGCCTGGTGCGAGAGGGGGGCTGCCCACGTGGGCTGGTCCTGGCCGCGGGTGGACCCACCCCACGCGGGCCGGCTGGGAGCTTCCTGCCGCGCGGTGTGTGTATATTCGCGTGTGTGTGTGTGTGCGCGCGCGCGCGCGCGCGCGCGCGAGTGTGCAGGTTCCCGCACTCTGGCCCCTGTACTGGGCCGAGCACCCTGCAGAACTGGCGAGTTTCCGAGGTCAGAAACGGGCTCACGCAAGTGGGGCTTCGAGATGCACAAGGCCCGGCTTGGCGCCCAAAATCAGAGAAAGAAAGTCTCCAGCGGGACAGATGTGCTACCTCTGACGCCCACCCCACGAGTCCAAAACCTGGCAGGAGGAGCTGTAGCTCTGGTGGTGGTCCAGGGCGCGCAGATTTTGGGGCTGGAAGTGGGCCGCGATGAGACGGGATCGCTGCCTGCAGATTCGGTTCCCCGCTGCCCGCCTTCACCCCATGACCTGGACGCGCGCACCGGGCACTCTCTCGCAAACACACCCCTGGTGGACCCCCGCCGCTGCAGCGCCTTTCTGTCTTCCGGCGGCCCCCACCCCCGACTGCAGAAAGATAAGCTTCAAAGTTTTCGCTCGGTATCTCAAATGTGCATGAAGGAATTTAACTGCACGAGTGAATAACAGCATTAGTTTCAATTATTTTTTTTTTTAATCCCAGCAACAATAAACTTTGAGAACAAAAGCGCTTTTACGTCCTTAATTAGGCGAGCTTCCCATCTGTGGTCTCCAAGTGTCTGCCTCTTGATTTAACTTTGTCCCCGCCCCACCTCCGCCGCACACCCCTCCCCACCCAGTCGGGCTCGGGCGCTTTGGGTGCCGCGGCCACCCCGCCCGGCGGCGCCTCCAGTCTGGGCCCAGCCGGCTCCCGTCGCCCCTAAGTTCACACCGGCCGGTTGGCTCCGCGGCTGGGGCTGGCGCGCACCAGGTGGCCCGCCTGCCTCTCTGGGGCCACCCCTGGGGAATATTCTGCAGGCCCCCGGGACTTTCGCCCCTGGCCAGCGCCCTGAGTATGGAGCCGAAGGGAGCTCGAGTGGCGCCTTCTGTTTACCTTTTATGGTTAAAATAACAGCTTAGCAAAGAAGCGACTTCACGAAGAAGCGATTTAGTGAAATCGTCTCAAGCTGCCGCAGCTCAGCCAGTTTAATCACCCCCAGAGAGCTGAACAACTGCGAGCGCAATGGGACACAAAATCATTTTGTGTGTAAATGAGCGTGGCATTCTGCTCACTTCTCTCTGCTCGGGTGGGCGGGGCTCGGCGGCGGGCGGGCAGGGACCCGGGTCTCCCGCCGCAGCTGGAGAAGCGGGTCACTACTGGGCCAGTTCGGAAACCCGTGGGCGCTCCTGCCCGCTAGCGCTGAGGCCCTTGCAACAGGCGGGCCGGGGCGTACTGAGGCTGGGTGGTGGGTTTTGATGCTGGTGTTGGTGGAATGAACTTGTATCTCTCACTGCACCCACTTCTGTGCTTCTAACTTCAGCAGTGGTCTCCAGAAGAAGGTTGTGGTCCCGCACGGATGCGCTCGTTGGGGAAAACCTTGGAGATTCACAGAAAGGCGTAAAGCCTGGGGCTTCCAACGGTAAGTATCTGGTTTACCATGAACATCAGGTTGTGCTTGGGAGAAAAAAGGGGCCAAGAACAGGGTGGAGCAGCTTCTGCGATGGGGGATTGGTGTTCATGTCACTCTGGAAGAGTGTCCTGGTACTGGAGGAAAACCTCTTGCAGTCCGCTTTGACAGAATTGTAGCAGCAATTCCTTCCTGTTCAATTTATCCTCAGCCCGTCTTCCCTTCTGACTCCTCCCCCAGCAGAGCTTCCTAGGGCAGGATCATCCATTCCTGAGGTCTGTTTTGGTTCTCAGAACTTCGTTGAGCTAAGTGACCTGGTTTGGTTTGGTTTAAGCTTTCTGGAACTCAGGAATCCCGAAAGCAGTGGACCCTGAGCCCCAGTGAGGGTATACATTAAACATCACTGTCTGCTCATTGCAGCCTCCCACCCTAGTTTTATGTTAGGAAACTTGCCCCAGCACTCAGGGCAGAACAAGTCACAGGAGAGCAACCTTACATTTGCAAGATTCGATTTTCATTGGATTAAAATTGGACGTTGAATTTCAAGGCACAAATTGCAATCTCAGAGTTTTCATGGGAAGAAGCAGTCTCATGGGTTCCAAGAATTTCATGTGGTTGCTTTCTTAAAAGGCGAAACCTGCAAGAGATGGCCAGGATAGGTTTGTGGAAGCAAGTGTCTGTGGATGTGTTTGAAGGGGGGTGACTATTCACTGCAAATTTTCTCCTACCTCCACTTGGAGACAGCTGTAAGTTCAGTGAAACGAGCTGTAGAATCCTGCCCCTCTCTGCCCCACCTACACAGAGCCGGCAAAGTGCCCCCTGCCCCACCCCCCCGTGGCCTCCAGGGACTGAGGAACAATCTTATTTCAGGTGGCTATGGCACAGAGGAAAGTCACTGAGTGCCCCCGGGGGAAGTAGTAGATAGAGTTCACTGGCTGATCTGCTTGCTCTCTGCTTCCTCCTGGCCTGCTCCTGATGCCTCAGGGGGTGTGTGATCCTGAGGGGCCTGGAATGCATTAGACACAGACAATACCACTCTGGGAGGCTGGGGAGAAACTGTGAGGTACAGACTAGGCAAACAAAGACAGGTTTTCTCTGCTATTGGGAGCCACAGAGGAGAGGTAGCTTCCCAAGTGTCTTGCTGCCATCCATGTGCCTAGACTAATGCTGAAAGGCTTCTGTCTGGCCAGATGCAAGCTGTATCTTATCACCACGGGGATGGTAGTAAGAGAGGTCCTAGGTTTCCCGGCCCATGGAGGGCGAGGGGTGCTTCCTGAGCCATGGTCCACAAGGCCATTCCAAGAGGAGACATGCTTGGTAACATGGCTTGAAACCAAAATACCAGGAAAATCTGATTTGTTCTGAAACATTTTGGGGCAATAATGGTGAGCATATGTTTCAGTGCTGTCATTAGCTGAATTAGCAGACATGGAGCTGCCCAGAAAACACATGTGACAGTGCGACTTGTATGTGTGCATGTGTGTGTATGTGTCCTCTGTTAGGGCCTGGAGGCCTGCTTTGGGGTGTGGAGACAGGATAGAGAGATAGTGGCGGTGGAATCAATTAGGGAGGGCTGCATGGACCTCACCAGGTCTCAGAGAGCATGCAGAAAGGATAATTCTAAGCGTCTTTGACTCCTCGGGAGATGACTCCGAGGAATAAGCCTTCTCTGGTTTTGTCAATCCCTCCCACAGATACTCTGGGCAGAGATGGAAGCCTAGATGCCTCACCGCAAGGAGCGGCCGAGCGGGTCCTCGCTTCACACACACGGCAGTGCCGGCACCTCGGTGAGCCTGCAGGGTGGGCTGGGTCCCTGCTGGGGGTCCCCTCTTTCCCTTCTTCCCCAGCGCCTGTTCACTGGCTGTCCTTCTTTAGGGCCACCACATTCAAGGTGGCTGTTGACTGTCTGAGGATTATGTATTTTTGAAACAAAACGCTCTTAATTTGATGTGAAATTTACTACATGTATAAAACTCAACGCCTTAGGTGCTGAGGAAGTCACTAATTTAGAGGTGTCTCGTTACTGAGACAAACTTGCAAAAAACCCCTGAATCCCAGTTCACAAATTGGTGATTCGTTTGTCAGGGGATATTTCACATCTAACACATAAGCCCTCGACCTTTAATTAGAATTTTGCAGTTTGTTTTATGCCCCTGGAGGCTGACACCTTGAAAAAATTTTTTTTCTTGATTTCTTATTGCTAATAAGCATCTTTCTTTTTTTCCCTGTAGTACTTTGAAGAAAATGATGCAAATACACTTTATTACAGTGGTGGCCATAATTTGTCAGCTGAATATGTGATCAGGCAGTGGCGGAAGTGATCTGATTAGATCTGTGATCACACTCGCCATAAAGGGAGTGCATGGCCATGTCGTGGAGAAACTCTTGTGTTCTGCTTTGTTTCCATCTCTAGGAGGGAGGAAACATGTCCCGGCTGTCTCTCACCCGGTCGCCTGTGTCTCCTCTGGCTGCACAGGGCATCCCCCTGCCCGCCCAGCTCACCAAGTCCAATGCACCTGTGCACATCGATGTGGGCGGCCACATGTACACCAGCAGCCTGGCTACGCTCACCAAGTACCCCGACTCCAGGTAAGAGTGAGCTGCTTGAAACACCAGGTATGTGGCGGGGGCTCAGGGCAGCATCTGAAACCTGCCTGGGGGATCTGTCCCCTCTGTCACTCCATCCACCAGGCTCTCCAGAGTGCACAAGCTGACACAGACCAAGGGAGCTAGGGTTGGGGAGTCTGAGCCTGCCTGTTGAAAGCTGCTATGCACAGAGGCTTGTGACCTGACTTGGCGGCATTGGTAGTGCATGATGGTGCTCCTGACCCATCTGCAGGGGCCTCAGGCTTATTCAGAGCCAGCCCTGCCTCACCCTGCCAGTAGCGGTCTGGGTAGTCTCATACCTTCAAGGTTCCTCTAGAGTGAGACTTAGGCCTTGCCTCTGCAGGGGGTCATTTGTGAGTGATACTAAGTAGGTAAGTCTTGGGGTTATGGGGATAGGTGTTTAGTCCTGTTTCCTATTCCACTGCTGGGAAATTCACAAGGGGAGGGAGGAGGAGCTGTGGTGAGCTGCAGTGTGCCATCTTTGTCATTTTCAGTGGCCACTGCTGGGCCTTTGAGACTAGCAGCTGGCTTCCCTTGGAGCTGGTATTGCAGTGACTAGCTAGGAATGAGCCACATACCCCCATCAGTGGATAGAGGGTCTCTGGCCAGGACCCTGGCTGGGGGTTTGCAGGTACCCCCCATGCTGCTGAACTTACAGGCTGCCCAGGCCATTGGGCCTGCAAGAGGTGCGGGGTGCTGGATGCTGCCTACTCTCCTGCTCTTCCCTGTAGGGCGTTTCTCTCCTGGGTGAGGGACCTGCTTTCCTTGTTGGCACGGCAGCAGGGCTGGCCTGAGGTGGTCTGGGTCTCCGAGCAGCTTGTTCAGCTGAAGATGTTTGCTCCTGGCACAGAGAAGCGTCCGTCGCTCCCCTGGGGCTGCCGAAGGCTGAGTGTGGGAGGGCCAAGGCTGTGGGCATCACCCCTGAGTTATGCATTTAAAATAACAGGAGGAGCTAATTAATCCACCAGACACTGAGGGATCGTCTCTGGGGAGCATATGTGGCAGGCTGCATTGTCACCGGTGTGGCTGCTCAGAGCAGGGAGAATGGTGGTGCATGGATGTGGCTTTCTGAGCCCGTTGGAGCGCTTGCAAGGGCAGGCATGCTCCCTTGAGGAGGAAAAACTGGAAATGTGTGCAGTGTCTGGCTCCAAATTCGGTGAGTCTAGGGTACAGATGGTGACTGGCATTTCGGTCCCCCAAGTGGATAGAGACTCAGCCTGGGGCCCTGTGGCCTTGGGGCTCATGGGGTGGGGATAGAGCCGTGCGGCCAGGTCAGCAGTTTGGGTCTGTGTGCTCATTTGCAAAGCCCTGACTAGGATGGGAGATGGATTCTGCTTATTTAATTTCAATTTTGCCTTCTGTGGCATTCCCGAGTTGTTTAAGATAGATCATCCCTTAATCGGTTGCCGACGTTTGTGAGTGAAATTCATAAAACCTTAGCCCACAACCCTCTCTGAAGAGTGTTTCCTGAAATCAGACAGTTGCCTTTCTGATTTGGAGTAATCACAGCCCAGGCCCTGGGGGAGGCGGGTGGGAGGCCCTCCTCATTCTCGGCTCCTGGCTGCTGCCTGGGAGCAGGAAGGCAAAGGGCCATCTCCCCTCACCAGGCCCTGCTCACCCATCACTCTGTTCTGCAGTGTAGGGTGTGCTCTCATGGAGAGCTAAGGCCCTTGTGGCCCTGTGATCTGGCACATGGAACCCTCCTGATGTGCCCAAGGAGTGGCAGTCTACATTGGTTCTCCCCCAGGGCTGGAGCTCGAGATGGATCTGTTCTGCCTGAATGGCCTCTGGCTGCCATGGGGGTGCTCTGCAGGCCTGAAGCTTTGGACTAGAGGCCAGGGATGGTGTGACCTGTAGGGCAATCGGGACAGGGAGTCGGCAGGGGCGGGGGGGGGGGGCTGAGAAGTGGGCTGGGCAGCTGTGCTGGCAAGAGCCCCTCAGATTTCTCCTGTCCTTCTTGTAGTGGATTATTAGAATGGAAGCACTGTTTTCCACCAATTCTGGAAAAAATCCATCTCACCCAGTGTCGCTAATCTATGAGACACCTAGAGATGGAGAATTAAGTGCTAAGGTCCTCAGGGGGTTTCTGGATGGTGGTGATGACCTGCCTGAGGCAGTACTGTAAAAGCTGGGGACCTCCACCCTCAGCTCCCCCCAGGAACTCTGCCTGGGCTTCTGGGTCTCGGCAGTCAGGGTACTCTGGGTGAGAGAGACAGCTGAAGAGCCTTGTGCTGGGTGCCTCCTCTGGTCTGCCCAGGAGCAGTCACTGGTCCTCACCCAAGACAGCCGAGTGCAGACAGGGCTGAGAGTGGACTGCTGGTGTCCTGCCTGCTTGACCTCCCTTAGCTGCCACCATCACAGGCACACTCTGATATCCACCCCAACTGTGGGAAGCATCTAATGAAGATGGCCAGGAGCTTCAAAACTCATAAAACCTGGTGCCTGAAACAGCCAGGAAATTGAAGCCACAGCTTTTTAAAAAAAAAAAGACGAAGGCCGTCCTGATGCTCCGCCATTGTGCACACAGGGCAGGTGGTCAAATGCATCTTTTCTGCCTCTGAGGGTCCCAGCTGCTGCAGCGTGAACTGGCTACCTAATTCCATGGAGGACTTCGGAAGCCGGTCCCTCAAACCCTGCAGCCTCTTGCAAAGGGTGGCATGGGCCGTTTTCCACAGGGAATATGTGGAGCCACTGATGGAGCTGGGGAACTCACACCTGCAGCCCTGAGGATGGCTGGGGGCTCCTCCATGGGGATTATCCTCACCTTTCTTCAACCTTCTCATGTCCTTGGCAGCCTCTGACACTGAGGACATGAAAGGCCTCTGTCTTGGGAGAGGCTGTGCAGCTGCCAGTTGATCCAAGAGCCGATACTGAACCATGAAAAGATCTAGAATCAGCCAGTCCTGAAATAAGGCAGATGGAGAACCTTCTAAGTTTGCACCAATGAGAACCTAGAACCCATCCAGCCCTGGAATTGTGGGTACATCAGAAGTCTTCTAGACCAACAGGACCGGCTAGAGCCTCAGCCAGACCTGACGTCAGAAGGGTCGGGAACTCAGCCAGGCCTAGAACTCTGCCTGCTTGCATGGACCTTGGAGCTCCACCAGAAAGGGTGGGGAGAGTTCCCAGGGAAGCTGAGGGTTTGGATTTGCTGACTCACCTGTGGATGTGGCTCTTACTTCCCACTGGTGCCACGTGTGGATGCTCAGCCACCTGCCAACCACTGCCCATGGTGTCTGGCAGATTCGGCCAGACCTATCTGTCTCCAGGAATGCTGGGTGGCCCTCACTGACATCTGGATGCCCACACTCTGCTAGGCCAGGTCCTAGGGCCTTTGGAACTAGAGCCAGCTATGGAACCCACAAGTCTTTCCAGCAGGGACTGTGACCTGCAGTGCCACTGTTGCCAGGCCTAGGGGGGTGACAGGGCTCATTGGTCTATCGAACTCTGAGATGAGGTGTATCTGGGTGGCTGCAGCTCTGGTTCCACAGGCTCAGGTTCACAGCAGGCTCTGACCTCCCCACGCCCATCCACAAGGCAGCCTTGCCTCTTTCTCTCTCTTTTCTTTCTTTCCTTCCTTCCTGCCTCCCTCCCTCCCTCTTTCTCTTTTGTTTCTTTTCTTCTTGTCTTTCTTTTGTTTTTTGTGACAGCATTGGGCTTTCTTGGCCAGGCTCAAGTACAGTGGTGTGATCTCAGCACATTGCAACCTCAAACTCCTAGACTCAAGTGATCCTCCCACTTCAGCCTCCCAAGTAGCTTGGACTACAAGTGCATGCCACCACACCCAGCTAATTTAAATTTTTTGTAGAGATGGGGTCTTACTGTGTTGCCTCGGCTGGTCTCGAACCCCTTGTCTCAAGTGATCCTCTACCTTGTGCCGGGATTACAGATGTGAGCCACGGTCCCCAGCTAACCCTTGCCCTTTATAGTGCCCTGTGCCAGGACAGAGACCTGCACCATGTTCACAGAAACTCCATACCTGGGCAGACCATGGTTGATGCCTTGAGTGTGCCAGACCATCAAAGCACAGGATGGTGTGGACGGGAGGCCCTGAGGGCAGACTTGGGGGCTCTAACCCCCTCAGCTCCTGCCCAGCTAGTGTGTCATGGGTGCAGGTGGCAGTGGGGCAGGGCCCTGGAGGTGGCTGGCTTGGAGTGGACAGAGGAGTGGGCTGCTGTGGGGACAGGGGCATCCCTGCTGGTGCAGGCAGAGAGTGAAGGACTTAGGTACCAGCTTGTGTGCAGGCCAGGCTGGGAAGCCTAGGTCCCAGATTGGAGCTACTGTTCTCCCAGCTGTGCAGAGAAGCTGCCACCTTGGCGGGGTCCAGCTGGGTAGGAGTGTGGTCCTGCCTGCTGCAGGATGTCTGGTGGTGCTGCCTTTGGGGAAATGATGCCAACCTCCCTCCTATTCCCAAGCCAAGCCCTTGGCTACCCCCACCTTTCTTTGGGGTTCCTAGTTATCCATAGCTTGACCTGGGGTCTGCCAGGGCAGTTGCCAAACCAGAGGCAGCTACCCTGGGCACTGGGGAGGTGGGATCAGTTGTGGCTCTGAGGCCTGGCTCCTTCTCCCCGGAGTGGACAGGGACAGGCATCAGGGGCTCCCCAAGACCCTTTTCCTGGTCCTGCATTTGTTATAACCACTGCCCTTCAGAGGATAGAGTACCAGCTCCACCACCCCCCAGGGTGATGTGCATATGCTCTGGCATGTGTGCATACATGCATGCACTGTGCTGCATAAGTGCATGGCTTGTGTGTGTGTGTACACACTGGCATGTGTGTGTATGCCTTTGTGTGTGTGCAAGGGCCGTGTTGCATGTGTGTACTATGGCACACTTGCCATCCCTCCTGCCTGCCTCTCTCTCCTCCCATGGGCTCCCTGAGTGAGCAGCAGTCAGGGATTTGTGCCATTATGTCTGTGGGTGCCTGGTATTTACAGGTGTGTGTCCTTTCCTGGATGTGTCTGGATCTGTGGGGTATGTGTGTGGGGGGAAGGAAGGGACTGCATGGCCCTGTGCCTGTTGCACAGGCGAGTTGTATCTCACACTGGTTTACATGGGTTGGGTGAGGAGGATGTGTGTCCTCATGGACCATCCTGGCTGGTTTACTGGGTGTGTGGCTGTTGGCGAGGGTGTTGGGTGGTTCATGTACACTTTCTGGGTGGGTCTGTCTGGCAAGGGTGGTTGTGTGTAGGGAGTAAGGTATTTGTGTCTCGCTGTAGCTTTCCAGGCCTGTAACATAACATGTGTCGGCGGGCTGGTGTGTACAGCTGGGTGTGTCCCTCTCTGGCTGTGGTGAGTGTAGGCAGGATGTGTGATGTGGCCTGATAACTGTAGCCTGGCCGCCCTGGGTGTGTGCAAATGTTGTCAGGCCTGGAACAGCCCCCGAGTCGCCCATGTCAGGTCCCTTGCCCCTCCAGCCGTGTGTGCCCTAAGGAGTGGGGGCAGGGTGTGGGGAGACAGGCCAACTTACCCCATCCTTCAGACATCCCACCTCACCCGTCTCTTCCAGAATAAGCCGCCTCTTCAATGGCACCGAACCCATCGTCCTGGACAGTTTGAAGCAACATTACTTCATCGACCGGGATGGGGAGATTTTCCGCTATGTCCTGAGCTTCCTGCGGACGTCCAAGCTGCTGCTCCCGGATGACTTCAAGGTAAGTCCGAAGCTGACGCCCCACCACCCCTGCGCGGCCTGTGGGATGGCATTACTCAGGGGATGCTGTGACTTAATAAATGGACCCCTGGTTGTCATGGCAACCATAAAAAGTTAAACGATGAAGCCGAGGGCTAAATCAGTTTTTCTAAACTAATTTTGTTTTCTCACATTTTTAGCTTATTTATCAGGGTATATAAAAACAGATAAGCTGCGCAACGTACCCCTGCTGAATGTTTGTCATTTTTAAGGATGGGCGCATGCCAGCATTATAGTAGTTAGAGGTTCATAAATCTGTTCCATTGGTTGGGCACAGTGGCTCAAGCCTGTGACCCCAGCACTCTGGGAGGTCAAGGTAGGTGGATCACTTGAGGTCAGGAGTGCAAGATCAGCCTGGCCAACTTGGTGAAACTCCATCTCTACTAAAAATACAAAAATTAGCCGGGTATGATGGCTGGCGTCTGTAATCCCAGCTATTTGGGAGGCTGAGGCAGAAGATTGTCTTGAACGGGGAACTGGAGGCAGAGGTTGCAGTAAGCTGAGATCATACCACTGTGCTCCAGCCTGGATGACAGAGCAAGACTCTCTCAAAAAAAAAAAATTCTGTTCCATATTGGGCAATTTGCAGGGAGAAAAGCCCTGATGACCCAAACAGCTACCCTTTATATGCTTTAAACAAAAGGTAACCCCCAGGTGTCAGGGTGAGCCTGTCCGGGCAGGTGACATGGTTACGTGGGTCCTGCCTCATTCTTAGCCCCTCCGTGGTGTCAGGGACCCTAGGAGGAAGGAAACTCAGACCTGGGCTACTGTGTTATGTATTAATACTATCAAATGTCTGTCCTTCCTTCATTCTTTCCTCTATCCAGAGGACCAATAGCCCTGGGGCCTTGTCTTTCATCCAGCTCAGTTACTGGATGCCAGCCACTGAATTGAGACTGAAAACACAGTGAAACACACCCTAGGAATTGCTCCCAGAAACTTAGAATCTAGTGGGTGGACAGATGTTGAACTTGAATTCCATGTAACCTAGGCTGGGTGCGTTTGGAAGAAACAATGTTTATCTGGGTGGTGAAGGCAGAACAGGGGCAAACACAGGTGTGAGGGCCTTGGTGCAGGGGGTGGGGGCGGCAGATGGCTTGATGCATTCCAGAACTGGAAAGAAGGTGTCAAGCCTGGAGCCTTATGGACTGGGAGGGGAAGGGCAGGAAGGGAAGCTGCTGTTTGATGTCAGGACCTTGGCAGGCAGCCCAGTGCCTGGCACTTAATGCTGAATGCAGTGGAAGGGGTATGTGCAGGGGAAAGACAGTCAGATCTGCAAATTGGGAAGATCTCTTTGGCTGTTGTGTGAAAAAGGAGGCAGGGCGGGGCAGGGGTGAGTACAGTGGATGAGGCCCCTTCCCAGGCCAAGAGAGGCTGGGTGGAGGCTTTGGACCAGGACGGAGATCAGATGGAGCAAAGTGGCACATTGGACTTCTGTTTAGGACAGGCACAGTGGCTCACTCTGTTCATCCCAGCACTTTCGGGAGGACAAGCAGAGAGGATCTTTTGAAGCTGGAGTTTAAGACCAACCTGGGCAAGAGCAAGACCGTCTCTACACACACACACAAATTTTCTTTTTAATTAAGAAAAGGCTGGGTGCAGTGGCTCACATCTGTAATCCCAGCACTTTGGGAGGCCGAGGCAGGTGGCTCACCTGAGGTCAGGAATTCAAGACCAACCTGATCAATATGGTGAAAACCCATCTCAACTAAAAATACAAAAATTAGTACCTGTAGTCCAATTGCTTGAACCCATGAGATGGAGGTTGCAGTGAGCTGAGATTGCACCACTACACTCCAGCCTGGGTGACAGAGTGAGATTTTGTCTCAAAAAAATAAATAAATAAAAATTAAAGAAACATAAATGTGAGGCTGCAAAAGCACATGGGTGAGCACTGGCAGTATAAGGGGCCTCTTGCAGGTGCCTTGGGGCTTGGGGCTTGAATTCTGAGTTGGTGAGTGGAGGCCCCAGGGTGGACCAGGCTGTTGGAGTGTGGTTTCTGCCCCTGCATGGGAGAGCTGGTGGGGCATCGGATGGAGAAATCCTGGGCCATGAGAAAAGCTGAGGTTTTCTGGCATGCGGTTGTCATTTAAAATCTCAGGAGAATGGCCAGGAGTGGTAGCTTACACCTGTAACCCCAGTGCTTTAGGAGGCAAAGGCAGAAAGATCACTTGTTCCCAGGAATTTCAGACTAGCCTGGGCAACATAGAGAGACCAGGAGACCCTGTGTCTACAAAAAAAAAAAAATTCATAAAAATGATCCTGGCATGACTTATGCCTATAGTCTCAGCTACTCGAGAGGCTGAAGCAGGAAGATCCCTTGAGGCTGGGATCAAGGCTGCAGTGAGCTATGATCACATCACTGCACTCCTGCCTGGACTATAGAATGAGACCCTGTCTAAAAAAATAAAATTAAAAAATCTCAGGAGCAAGTGTGAGTGGAGAGAGCAGAGGCCCAGGATAGAGCCCTGAGGAACCCTTGTGCTAGGCAGGAGAGGCCTGACTGATGACAGGCCCAGAGGTCAGGGTTAGAATCTAGGCCTCCCTCCAGGTGGTTCCAAAAGCCAGGGCCAGCAGGTGGAAGGGACTTAGGGCCTGTAGGATAGGGAGCTGGGCTTCTTGCCTCTTCATCAGACATGAGTCATGGGACCGTTGGGAACTTGGCCATTCCCGGTGGGATGGGTATGGGTGAGCGTGTATGGTGTACATACGTGGCCCAGGGCATGGAGCCACTGTCAGCGCCTGAGGGACAGTCTGTGTGAGCCTGCCCAGCCCAGAAGGGGGCTGCCTGGCAGAGGGTAGGCTTCCCTTCCCTGGACACTCTGCCTGCTTGGGCAAGGGTTGGGCCAGGCACTTGGCATATGTTGCATCCTTTGACTCTCACTTTCATTCTCAGAATTGGGTGTTAATATCCATTCTATACGTAAGGGAACTGAGGTCGGGCGCAGTGGCTCACACCTGTAATCCCAGCCCTTTGGGAGTCCGAGGCAAGTGGATCACATGAGGCCAGGGGTTCGAGACCAGCCTGGCCAACATGGCAAAACCCCATCTCTACTAAAAATACAAAAATTTAGCCAGGTGTGGTGACAGGGGCCTGTAATCCCAGCTACTCCGGAGGCGGAGGTTACTGTGAGCTGAGATCAAGCTACTGAACTCTGGCCTGGGCAACAGAGTGAGATTCCATCTTAAAAAAAAAAAAAAAGAACTGAGATGCTCAGTAAGTGAGGTTTAGAGGTCTCAGGGCTGGTTGATGATGAAGCGGAAAACCCAACCCAGGCAGGCCTAGCTAAAGATGAACTTTTTTATGCCTCTGGGTGGGCACAGGCTGGCTGCCCTGTGCCCAGCAAGATCTCTTCTCTTGGTGGGATTCTAAGACAGCAGCAGGTCCCCAGGCATGGGCACAGCCTCATCCTCTAGTGGAGCTTCCGGGTCTTTCCATGGGGAGGCTTCTCTGCCCAGTGCCTGGAGCCAGATGGAAGGGCTCAGGGGTGCTGGCACAGATGCACATCAGCGGCTGCCCCTGGGATAAGGCTAGATTCTTTTTTTTTGTTTTTTGAGATGGAGTTTCGCTCTTGTTACTCAGGCTGGAATGCAATGGCGCGATCTTGGCTCACTGCAACCTCCGACTCCTGGGTTCAAGCAATTCTCCTGCCTCAGCCTCCCGAGTAGCTGGGACTACAAGCGCGTGCCACCATGCCCAGCTAATTTTTGTATTTTTAGTAGAGACGGAGTTTCACCATGTTGACAAGGATGGTCTCGATCTCTTGACCTTGTGATCCACCCGCCTCGGCCTCCCAAAGTGCTGGGATTATAGGCGTGAGCCACCGCACCCGGCCCAAGGCTAGATTCTTTATACTTGCACTCAGTTGCCCCATCCGTACAATGGGTGCAACTGGCCCAGTCCACATGATACCCTGGGGGTGGCAGTTCCTGCAGAATTGGTTGGAACTGGCAGGATGCCTCCCCTCTCCCCGACTTCCCCCACCCCTGAGCCGACACGTACAGCAACACTGTGTGCGCACATCCCCAGGACTTCAGCCTGCTGTACGAGGAGGCACGCTACTATCAGCTGCAGCCCATGGTGCGTGAGCTGGAGCGCTGGCAGCAGGAGCAGGAGCAGCGGCGCCGCAGCCGAGCCTGTGACTGCCTGGTGGTACGCGTCACGCCTGACCTGGGCGAGCGGATCGCGCTCAGCGGTGAGAAGGCCCTCATCGAGGAGGTCTTCCCCGAGACCGGAGATGTCATGTGCAACTCCGTCAACGCCGGCTGGAACCAAGACCCTACGCACGTCATCCGCTTCCCACTCAACGGCTACTGCCGGCTCAACTCGGTGCAGGTGAGGGCTGCGCGCCACTGCCCTCTGCCGCCCCCCGGCCTCCACGGAGCCCTCCAGGGGCAGAGCAAGCTGGAGGGAGGTGCGATCCCTGAAATGGTGAAGCCCTCCGTGCCATCCTGCAAAAAAGGCAACAATGTGTCGATGCATAATTTATGTCCCTCTCATAATTAAATGATGGCGCCTGGGGGATGGACTTAAAAAAATCGATCTGTACTGTTTTTTTTTTTCCAAAAGGATGTTCTATAAAAATGGCCCAGAGTATTTTCAACAAAGCGTGCTTCATTTGACACCCAGAGTCTGACTTTGGATTCAAATTAAACCCAGGCAACAGGCGAAGCAGGACAGAGGCTGAGTGGAAAGGCGGCCCGGAGCCCCTTCCCTCTCTCCCTGCTGACCTGAGAGCTGCTGGCACCCACCAGCTGCCAAGAGAATCCCTGGACGGGCTCTTCCTGGATGGGTCTGAGAATTGGAGAGCTCAGATGGAGAGAGGGTCTATTTTCTAACAGCGCCTCACAGACCCAAGAGCCTGGCACATTTCTGGGTTAGGGCAGAATGGGCTTTGCAGGGAAGAGGTCCCCCATACACACATTCCACAGCTTGTCAGTCAGAACTTGCTAGTTGCAGGAGACAGTAATCAGACCCCACCCTCACAGAGGCGCAAGCCCACATAGTTGTGTAGGCCTGCAGAGACTCAAATATTGAGAGGACCTCTCCTTTTTCTCTCCCTCCGGAGCTCACATGAGCTGATTTGCTCCAGGCCTCAAACCACTTGGAATGCACAGCTCAGGGAAACCGGTGGATGCCGAGAGGCTGGGGGACAGGGAACTCTCCATTACTGGGGCAGGACTCGGGAGGACACTTGAGGCCATGTGTCTGAAGAGAGGGCCTAGGTTACACCCTAGAGAAGAAAGAAGGGACCCAAGGGCTCTTTTTGCCTCCCTGAATCAAGGCCCTGAGGGCAGCAGAATGGTGGCCTGGATGGGGTCGCTCACCTGGGTTTGGTAACCTGAGGGGTCACTGGGCCTGGCCACTCCCATCCCTCTGGTGGTGGAACCCAGCACCTGGTTCTGCAGGGACCTTTGTCAGTGAGTGAGACTGAGATGGTCACATCAGAAGGTGCTCTGGCTGCCTGCCAGGCCAAACTGGTGTCCTCTTGCAGCTGGGCCTTGATGACCTCTGTTTCTTCCTGGGCAGGTCCTGGAGCGGCTGTTCCAGAGGGGTTTCAGCGTGGCTGCATCCTGTGGGGGCGGCGTGGACTCCTCCCAGTTCAGTGAGTACGTGCTTTGCCGGGAGGAGCGGCGACCACAGCCCACCCCTACTGCTGTTCGGATCAAGCAGGAACCCCTGGACTAGTCCCTGCTTCAGTGCCCACCTGGGCCCCCCAGGGACCTGGAAACAGTGCTGGGGAGTTCTTCCTGTGCGTGCTTGGCTGTGGGCATGAGACCGAGGGTGAGGCAGGAGGGTCCAAAGCTGGCCCAGGGAGCATCAGGGTCCCAGGTGTCGTGGCCCCAGAACGTGGGATGCTGGAGGCATGCCTGCCAAAGGATTGTTGATGTGACCCAAAGATGCAGCAGTGGGAACTCCGCTGCCAGTTCTCCCAGCCCCTTGGCTCCCCACCCTGGCACAGAATCCTCTGAGGACCCGGGGCCTGCTGGGGCAGGGTTGGAAGAGGCATCTACAGCTACTCCAGAGGAGCTGTTTATCCTTCTCCACATGGGGCAGACTCTGGTAGTGGGTCTCCTAGCGTCTGAGATGGCTTATTTTTCTACAGTATTTAAAATGGAAGCAACCATAACAACTGCAAAAGTCAGAGAGGCCGACAAGGGCCAACGCTTCTTTATCTGGTGCTCAGTTCTCAGTCGGACACGCATCATGGCCGCAGGGTGGACGAGCTGCCTGGCGTTCAGGCCCAGATGCCTGCAGGGCTGGGGCTCTTGGGACAGATGCAGGGATGTGTGCTGCAGGGCTGCTGGGAGGAGAGTGATGGGGGCCTGGGGGCTGAGTGGCTCTGTAACCATCTGAGACCCTCACCTTTGCTACCGTCTGGGGCTCAGGCTCCACCTCTGGGTCATGTGACCTCCCACTGCCTGGGGGGCTTCCAGTCCTATCTGTGTGGACTGGCACCTGGGCTGCTGGAGAAGCCTTCTCCCATTCTGACCAGCCTCAGGGCTGCACCTTACCTCAGGAATGGGCCCCACCCTGAAGGGGCCCATCTGTCAGCAGCATCTTCTGGGTCCCCAGCTCAGGGAGCCATCCCCAGCTCCAAATTTCTCACTCAAATATGCACAGAGTTTTAATTAAACTTGTTATGCTAGCCTGTCAAGGAGACCCGGACACGGGCAGACCTGGCGCTCTTGACCCCGGATTCCAGTGAGGACTGGCCCCGAGGAGTCCTTACAGACCTGCTGCCTCCCTTATAACAGGCCCAAAGATGGACCCCTCCCCCCCCCACCTTGTGACAGCTCCCCGTGTGTTCTCTGGTGGAGAAACTGCAGAGGACTAGTGGGTGGGGCTTCCCAGCCATCACCATCCTGTGTACAATGGCTGTAGGCTTGTATATGGCTCCTTTAATATTGTAAAGATGCTGATGTACAATTGTGCGTTTGTGTGAACACATTGCGTTCCTAGTCCATGCCATAAATGATGCTCTAATGAAAAGACTGGAGGCTCTGTCCTGTGCAGAAGCAGCAGCTGGACTCCCACATTCGATGTTGTACAGGGAGGTTTGCGGGTGGAATGGAGTCCTCTCCCACAGATCCTTCAGTTCACATCGAGGAATAACCCGAGGTGGTGGTGGGGGAGGGTCAGTGGCTGGGTCCTGAGCTTGGAGTTATTTATTGCATTTGGGTGCCTGTCCCCTCCAGGCAGCACAGATTCTGAATTCTGATTCACAGCCCCTAGCCAGATGGGAACTGGGAAAGAGACAGAAGATGTCTGGGTGCTCTTGAACCCTGTCTTAAATGTTTGGGATTATCTCTCTCACTGTTCCTTGGTTGGGGCTGATGTCCTCTTTAGAGTCCCACATAGTGGTATTAGAAGATGGTAGCTGGTGGCTCAGGCCAGCCAGGGAGGACTGAGTCACGCAGCTAGCGTGAGACTTGCAGTTCACCTAAGCACAGAATGAAATCTCAGTATGCCTCTATGTGGAGATTCACATAGGCCTCCAATTTTAATAAGCCTTTTTGCATTTTTTTTCTCAAAGCTCTTATGTTCTAACCCATGAGAACCGTTTTACCTGCCCCTAAGGGCCACCAGCTTGGACCTGCCTCAGAGGACAGCAGCACAGACCAGCTGATCCCTGTCTGAGGCCACAGAGCAGACGCCATCCCCCTGTACAATCAAATTTGCTGGACAAACTTGATAGGTTTCTCTGCTTAGCAACGAGCCTATAGTTGGCACATCTGTGTTTTGGCATCTGAGGCTCTCATCTGAGTGGAGGAGGAAGTGTTGTGTTGATTAGCAAGGAAGCCTTGTGAAAACACCTTGATGCTGTGTGTGTTTATGGATTTTTCTGATAGCCAGCATGGTTACCGATTGGTAGAGATTCTCGAACATTCCCAAACTCTCGTTTTGAGTAAAAAATTGTGCTAAAAATAAAATTTAATAAAGAAGGGGGAAAAGGAGTAACTCTACCTGACTAAATGTTACTCTAATTTATTTCTTTCTTTACTAATTAAGTAAAATCAGGGAGTATGATTTTACATCGACCAGAGAATTCCTGAATTTGTAGGGAAACACCGTGTTCCCATAATGATGCTATAATTCTAATATACCTAGTCCCCATAAGCAGCAAGTACAAATTATTCCTTTAAAGCATTCTTATACTTCCTGGAATGAATATATCATACGCAATCTTTTATCAAATGCCAGCAGTATAAATGTTACTTCTGCTCTTTGCAAACCTCAAAACTCATTTCTCTTGATTATAAGCAACTGGACAGAACCATGCCAAAGCTTCCCAGTTTCCCACCAGACCCCTGCCAGTGAGTTCAGAGAACTTGCAAAGCCACAGCAGTGGCCCCAGCCACTGCCCCGCTTACATGGGGCCCAATGCCAGGTCACAACACTAATATCTTTCAAAAAATATCTTTTTTTTTTTTTTTAAGCTACTGCTTGACTGTTCCTTAGAATAAATAAAGGATATTTTATAAATTACAGCTCTAGCCCTTGGTTTGTAATTTCACAAAAGCAGCCACAAACAAGTACTCTGGCATGGGTCCTCAGGAGCCACCACTCGTCACACTTGGGACCTGGTATGGCTACTGAGTAAGACCTTAACATCCGAAGTCCCAAATCCCAAAGCTTCCCGATCTGAAGACCAACCAGAGAGCAGCAGCGTGGTCTCTGGGTGCTCAGTGCACATGCTGTTGGCAGATCTGGGTGGGAGGGTGGTACAGGCATGGCCTCCCTTCACCCCTCCAGACCCCCAAGCCTGGACTTAAGTGTTCAGGGTGTGATGAGCATGTTGTGCTATGTGGGCTTTGCATATGTATATATCTGCGAATTAAACCACTAACATTTCAAAAAAGGAAAGTGGACCAGTCACAGTGATTCATGCCTGTAATTCCAACACTTTGGGAGGCTGAGGCAGGAGGATTGCTCGACCCCAGGAGTTCAAAACAAACCCGGGCAATTTGGTGAGACCCCCATCTCTACAAAATAAATTTAAAATGAGCCAGGCATGGTGTTGTGCGCCTATAGTCCCAGCTGCTTAGGAGGCTGAGGTGGTGGAAGGATCACAAGTCCAGGAGGTTGAGGCTGCCGTCATCCATGTTTGCACTGCTGCACTCCAGACTAGGCAACAGAGCAAGCCTCTGTCTCAAAATAAAATTAAAAAGAGAAAGCACAGCCAGGTGTGATGGCTCACGCCTGTAATCCCAGTACTTTGGGAGGGTGAGGCAGGTAGATCCCCTGAGATCATGAGTTCAAGGCCAACATGGCGAAACCTTGTCTCTACTAAAAACACACACACACACAATTAGCCAGCTTGGTGGCAGACGCCTGTAGTCCCAGCTACTTGGGAGACTGAGGTGGGAGAATCACTTGAACCTGGGAGGCAGAGGTTGCAGTGAACTGAGATTGTGAGACTCCATCTCAAAAAAAAAAAAAGGAAAGCACAGATGTGAGAAATGGGGAAACTGTCTCCAGTGACCTACTGACCAAGAGAAGATTTAAGTTGACTAAGCCCAGCAGAGCCCGCCTGCTTCCCCTGCCTGGAGGTCAACACACGTTCTCTGGGGAATGCTGTCTGCCAAGATGGCCCCATCCCATGAAGCCTTGCCTTCCCTCCCGATTCTCCAGAGACAGGAAAATGGCTGCATTGGGCCTGGGGGATACTCAATTTCTCCCAAGTAGATGCCCAGGTAGAAAATATAAAAATGGGAACTGCCAGGGGATGTTCAGTTGGAGGCAGGAAAACTGCCTCTGTTCAAAACAATAGGGAGCTCTAGACACAGCTAGAGGGACAACTAATGGCTGGAGAAGGCAGCCACTGGCCTGGATGGAGTCTGACATCTGGGCTGATGTGGCTGTTGTAGGAAGTAGGATGTCATAGTTTGATGGCCATCTCAAGGGGCGTACGCAAATGTGTTTGCCACGAGGCTCAAGGCCACCGGTAATATTGGTCTTGTCACGTGTGTGATGAGAATGTGGGTGGCTCTCTTTGCTCACCCCAACCCCACCCAAAGGAGGTGACTTTTGTAGAGAGAGGGCTTGCCGTCACTTGGAGATCAGGGGCTGGCAGCCGTCTTATCTCTGATGGGAGCTTTGATGTGGAGTTACCCAAACCAAAGGGTCTGGGTCACTGTATAGGGTAAAGCCCACGTCGTTAATTGCCACAAGTTTTGAAATTATCTACAAATGAATATGCTTAGAATGAATGTTAAGAATAGGGTCAGGTGTGGTGGCTCACACCTGTAATCCCAGCACTTTGGAAGGCTGAGGTGGGTGGATCATTTGAGGTCAGGAGTTTGAGACCAGTCTGACCAACATGGTGAAACCCTATCTCTACTAAAACAAAAATTAGCCAGGCATGGTGGTGCATGCCTGCAGTTCCAGCTACTCAGGAGCCTGAGGCAAGAGAATTGCTTGAACCTGGAAGGTGGAGGTTGCAGTGAGCCAAGATCTCACCACTGCACTCCAACCTGGGTGACAGAGTGAGACTTATTCTCAAAAAAAAAAAAAAAAAAAAAAAGGAAAGAAAGGAAGGAAGGAAGGAAAGACTAGAAGGATGATGTTAATGCATAAGTCAAAAGTAGCTCCTGCCTTTATTAGTGAAAGATTTCTCATTAGATCGAATGAAGTTTCTTGTCAGTATCCACAGAAACCTACAAAGGCATCACAAAGATAACGCTCTAATGTCCAACATAAAGCCCGAGACAAAAGATGGTCTAGGGCACCTGCTTGGAGGAAGGTCTATCCAGGAACAACTGTATTTAGGTTAAACTGCTAAATTCAGTGTTGGTGACAGCTAAAGACAACTTCCTGCCAAAACCAAGACTAGCTCTAATGTTTTCTTAGAAGCACCAGAGTTTTCTAAGGTGACCCAAATCGAACACAACTCCAGGGAAGGTTGAAGGTCAGAAAAGAAGAGTGTGTCCCTGCTCTTCCTGGATCCCACAACCAGTGAGTCCTCACTGCCACAGCCTCTGTAAGCCCAGGGACCTTTCTCTGTGACCTTTCAGTGGAAAGGAAACCCCAGCCCCAGAGAAGCCTACCCTGTCACATCCCAGCCTAATCCCTGGATCTGGTTCAGGAGTTTTTTCCTGCAAACCCCAAAGCTAGACAAGCAGAGCCCTACTGGGTCCAGGGTGAGCACTGCAGACCTTAGAGCTGCAGGCAGAGTTGGGGGCTCACTCCTGGTGAGGGGGCCACCCCTGAGGTCGTGCATCTAGGCATGGCTGCCTGTTGGTAGCTGTTTACCCACAGGGAATGAGAACCTTCTGTGTTTTTATCTCACCCCCAGTGAAAGGAAATGTTGGGTAGAGTTTTTGCTTTTTGTGGATAAGTCATGATTTGGAAAGGGGTGCTGGTGTGTCTGTTGAGGCTTTGGACGTTGATTATCAAAGAGTCCCTGCTTCCCTGCAAAGATCCTTATCTTCTCTTCCCAACCATCTAAGAGCACCATTTATTGGTGGCCAGCAGGTCCCAAGCATTGCAGGTGCTTGGAGGGCAAGACAGCTCATGAGGCTTGGAGCAGACTTTTTTCTTTTCCTTTTTTTTGAGACAGGGCCTTGCTCTGTTGCCCAGACTGGAGTGCAGTGGCACGATCTTGGCTCACTGCAACCTGTATCTCCTGGGTTCAAGCTATTTTTGTGCCTCAGCCTCCTGAGGAGCTGGGATTATAGGTGTGCACCACCACGCTCAACTAATTATTGTATTTTTATACAATACAACATATTGTATAAAATATATTGGGCCAGGCTTGTCTCGAACTCCTGGCCTCAAGTGATCCTCCTGCCTTGGCCTCCCAGTGTGCTGGGATCACAGGTGTGAGCCATCGCACCCAGCCAGGAATTGTTTACTTTCAATTGTGTACTTGCAGCTCTGTAAATTCATCAGGAAGAGACCACAGTGCAGTTTTGCATTTTGTTATGACACTGAACGTGTATTACCCCAAATTCACTGATTTGCATGTAGAGAGAACCACCTCTCAGGCCTCACGACTAGCATCTCCATAGCAAGGGAAGCTTCTCTGAAATTCTAATGAGAGACCCAGAGAAAGAGGCAGGCACACTCCCCGGGACACACAAAGGAGAGGGGTTAGGGGTCAGCTGCATCTGGGGTTTTGTCTTTGTTTCTATCACACAGAACAGCCAGTCCCAATAGCGCCCAGGCCTCACAGGACAATGCTGTTCCTGGACCCGAAGCCACGGCCCTGGTATAAGAGCTAGGTCATCAGGGCATGCTCCTAGGATCCTTCTTAACACAGAAATTACAAACCAGGCCAAAGTCTTAAAGAGCTGGGGCAGAGCCTGGGAAGCGCAGGGACGCCCAAGCCTCGCTGGGGCCGGGGAGGACGCCTGCCCTGCCCGCAGAAGAACCCAGGCCGCACATCCCTGGCTAAACCGGGCCAGAGGTGCGCTGCCAGCCGTAGCTGGGCCAAGCCTGTTGCTCGAAGCCTGTGTGTAGTATGTCACCAGAACTTCCTTTTCTGTGTCCTGGACCCGGTCCAGGGCCCCCAAGGAAGCTGCGGTTTGGGGCGAGCCGAATGCACTGGCAGGGCCAGGCTGCTGCTCCCGGGACTGACGCGTGCCACGCCCTCCTGGACGCGGACACACCCCCATTTCCCCCGGCCCAGAGCCACGCCTGGCCCCGCAGCCAAACAGCGGGAAGGCAGATTGGTACGAGTAGGTACAAGGTCCTGGAATTCTCGCCCGGTTGCCACACACTGCACGGAGCATAATTGGGGGAGGTTGTGCAACTGCCCGGGAAGCCGGGGCGCGCAGCGAGGGCTCTCTTCAAGTCCCCATCAGAGGCGTCCGCGGAGCCTTGGGACAGAACCTGACGCCACCTTCGGGTGGACCGATGGCCTCGCTTTGGCAGAGGAGTAGTGTGGCTCTGCCGAGAATTGGGGAGCCCGGGTCCCTCCAGGGCCAAGGAGAGGGAGGGCTGGCGGAAGGGGCCACGCCCACAGCCCCAGGTGGCAGCAGCGGTGGTGGCGGCTCTGGCAGAGCATAACAGGAAAATGGCCTATCTCCAAGGGCCCCGGGCTGGACTCAGACCAGATCCCACGGGGGTGGGCCGGGAGGAGCCCGCGGGAGACCGGAAGCTGACAACCCCTTCCCTATCCTGTGGGTCTATTGTGGGCCCACGGAGCCCCCATGGGTGGGTCCATCCCCGGGCCCAGTGAGTCACTTCCCCAGGCCCTGGAGGCCTTGGTGGAAGGTGCCTCCCTCTCCGCAAAGCGTCCTTTGTTCTTCTGCTGGCTTTGCTTCCTAACCCTCTCCTCCCCTCTGAGTTGCAACCCTCTAGGTTTTGGGGGCACCAAGCTCCGAGGCACACAGAGGCATGGGTGCTGCCTGGAGAGTGGGCTGGCCCCGCAGAAGCCTGCAGCTACTTTCTTGCTCCCTCAGTCCCCTGCCCTCTCATGGCCCAGGCTGTCCCACCTCCCAGACGTCTGAGGAAACCCCCACTGTCCTACATAGATTGTGGTGCGCAGCCTCCGGACTGCAGATCCTGGACGCACATCAGGAGGGAGAGAGGGAGGGAGGTTTGAATGCTCTTGCCCTGGCCAGCACCACCCTGAGCTGCTGCACTGGCCACAAGGCTTCTCTTGCTTCAGGGAGAGGCTTCCAGCACCACCACTGGCACTCCTCCTTCCCTCTCCCTTTGGCTTCCCTCAGTTCCCATGGCGAGGTAGAGGAATCCTTGTAGAAGCCCAGCCCAGGAAGGAATTCATCAAAGCACCTTCCCACACAGCCTCTAGTTTGCCTCCTCTCCATTCCCACCTTTCAGCCCCAGCCTGGCTGGCCACGTGGGGGGCTCTCATGCCAGGCAGTGCCCAGCTGCCGGGTGAGTGAGCAGCCCTGCACAGAAGGCAGCTGACTACCATACACATTGCATGTGTGGATAGCACCAGCCTTGCAGCCCTGTGAGGCTCTGCTTTAAAGAAATAGAATACTTTTTTTTTTAAACAGAGTCTGTCTCTACCGCCCAGGCTGGAGTGCAGTGGTGCATTCTCAGCTCACTGCAACCTCTGCCTCCTGGTTCAAGTGATTCTCCTGCCTCAGCCTTCCAAGTAGCTGGGATTACAGGTGCCTGCCACCATGCCCAGCTAATTTTTGGGTTTTTAGTATATATGCTGCACTTTGTGCAGATGGGGTTTCACCATCTTAGCCAGGCTGGTCTTGAATTCCTGACCCCAAGTGATCCACCCTTCTTGGCCTCCCAAAGGGCTGGGATTACAGGTGTGAACCACTGCACCCAGCCAGAAGACTAATTTCAAAATAAAAACACCCCTGTATGCACAGATTCTCAAATTGTACTTACAATAGTCAAAGAAAGGAAGGGGGTCCCTTAGTGTCCTAAAACCAGGAGAGATGAAGTTGATTATGGAACATCACTTGATGAAATGCATTTATCCTTCCACAAATATCTACCGAATTCTACAATCAGCCGGGTTACTTGAGGCCAGGCTCTGAGTCCTGAGTGTTCCACGCAACACCAGCTCCCCAAACCCAGACAACTACCACCCCCTACTTCTTACCTCCCCAAGGAAGAAACAATATTTAATAGTTTCATTTATACAGAAAAGGAAGGTACAAGCTTTCTCCTTAAGGAGGGGTCAAAAAAGCAGCCTCAACTGGCTCCAGAGCCTGTGCTCCTGATTAAAAACAGAGATTAGTATATTGGTCTCCTCTTGTGGCTATAAGTTACCACAAATGTGGCTTAGAACAACACTAATGTTTTTTCTTTTTCTTGTTGTAGAAACAGGGGCTCCCTATGTTGCCCAGGCTGGTCTTGAACTCCTGGATTTAAGTAATCCTCCCACCTTGGCCTCCCAAAGTGCTGGGATAGCAGGTGTGAGCCACCATGTCTAGCCCAACGCTGATTTTAAGATGATCCATTTTCATTTTGCAATTCTAGATGTCAGAAGTCTGACATGGGTCACACTAGTCTTAAATGAAGGTGTCAACAGAGCTTCATTCCTTTCTGGAGCTCTAGGGGAGAATCTGTTTCCTTGTCCTTTCCAGCTTCTAGAGGCCACCTGCATTCCATGGCTTGTGGTCCCTTCCTTCGTCCCCAAAACCAGCGGTATAGCATCTTTAGATCCCCTGACCCTTGTTTTTCTGGACTCTAGTGATTCCATTGCTCACCCTCCACCCCTCAGATAATATCCTTCCTCTACTAATTCATCTTAATTCCCCTTTGCCACGTAACCTAAGATACTCACAGATCCCCAGGTTTAAAATGTGGACATACTTGGTGGCATTATTCTGCCTGCCACATCTAGGTAGCAACTTTACTCAAAAAATTGTTATTAAACACATTCTCTCTTTCAGGCACTAGGATATGGTAGTGAATTAATACAAAAAAAAGCCCCAGTCTTGTGGAGCTTACACTCCAGTGGAGAAAGATGGACAAGAAACAAAAATAAGGCCAGGTGCGGTGGCTCATGCCTGTAATCCCAGCACTTTGGGAGGCCCAGGTGGGAGGATCACTTGAGTGCAGGAGTTTGAGACCAGCTTGGGCAACACAGGGAAATCTCATCTCTCAAAAAAAAAAAAATTAGCCAGGTGTGGTGGCATGCACCTGTGGTCCCAGCTATTCCAGAGGCTGAAGTAAGAGAATTCCTTGAGCCTGCAAGGTTGAAGCTGCAGTGAGCTATAATCATGCCACTGCACTCTAGCCTGGGTCCTGGGTGACAGAGCAATACAAGACAGAGTGTCTCAAAAAAGAAAAAAATAATAAACAACAAAAACCCAATAACAAAAATAAGTAAAATGTATCATAGGTTAGACAGTGCTAAAAATAAAGCAAGGAAGGGGAATAGGAGTGTGTGTGTTGTTATTTTGGAGAGTGTGCTGGACATCTTCCATTTGCCCTGCCCCCTGCCCTGGGCCTGATACTGTGAACAGTGTGAAGGGGTTCTCTTGCCCTCTGACTTCCTATTGGACATGGCTGATGGGAAGCATCTTCAGGATACTGGAGGGCAGAGGGCAAGCCAGCCTCTCATCACGCCTCTAAAGACCTTAGCCCTGGGCCGGGCCCAGTGGCTTATTGCCTGTTATCCCAGCACCTTGAAAGGCTGAGGTGGGAGGATTGCTTGAACCCAGAAGCTGGAGACCATCATGGGCAACATAGCAAGAACCTGTCTCTGTAAAAAAAAGAAAGAAAGAAAGAAATTAGCTGGGTATGGTGACATATACCTGTGGTCCCAGCTACCCAGGAGGCTGAGGCAGGAGGATCCCTTGAGCCCAGGAGTTTGATGCTACCGTGAGCTATGATCCTACCACTGAGCTCCAGCCTGGGCAACAGAGAGAGACCCTAGTTCTTAGAAAATAGTTCTTAAAAAATAAATAAATAACAAAGACTTCAGCCCCTGCCAGGGGCTTTTCCCACACAGCCCACCTGAATCTGAGACTACCTCTCCATTCTCCCCTTCCAGCCTAGTAACTTCAGTTGGCTATACTACCCCTAGGAAGACTCATTACCCTTTCTGATTTTTCTATATCCTGTCCTTACCTTTGTAAATACAGGTTAGTATCCTTCATCTGGAAATGCTGAATTTTGCATTTTTTAAATTTTGGAATATTTGCATATATGTAATGAGATTGCTTGAGGATTGGAGCCAAGTCTAAACACAGAATTTATTTGTTTTGTATACATCTTATACACATAGCTGAAATGTAACTGTATAGAGTAGTCTATAGAAAGGTGTTACGATCTCAGCCACCTGGATGGACAATCTGTGATGAGTTGGCATCACCACCATTCCTTTTTTTTTTTTTTTAAGACCAAGTCTCACTCTGCACCCAGGCTGGAGTGCAGTGGCTCCATCTTGGCTCCCTGTAGCCTCCACCTCCTGGCCTCAAACGATCCACTGGCCTCGGCCTCCCAAAGTGCCAGCATTATAGGCATGAGCCACCACACCCCGCCATTACTGACTCTGAATTTATATGCTATCAATAAGCAATCCATTTCTTACACCTATAAGTACTTCACAGTTAAAAAAAATTGGTATATCATTCATAAAATTAAAAAAATAATGTATTTAGAGTACCTAAGCAGCACCATAGCATCACCGAAATACCACATCAGTGGTTAAACAGCAGGGACAAACAATGGCAAAGCTCTCAGTCTCTACCTCTGATGCTGCATTTTTTTTGTTTGTTTGTTTGTTTTGAGACAGAGTCTAGCTTTGTCGCACAGGCTGGAGTGCAGTGGCATGATCTCGGCTTACTGCCACCTACCTCCTGGGTTCAAATGATATTCTTGCCTCAGCTTCCCGAATAGCTGGGATTACAGGTACATGTCACCATGCCTGGCTAATTACTGTATTTTTAGTAGGGATGGGTTTTCACCATGTTGGCCAGGCTGGTCTCAAACTCCTGACCTCATGATCTACGTGCCTCAGCCTTCCAAAGTGCTGGGATTATAAGCGTGAGCCACCATGCCCAGCCAATGCTGCATTTGGATTCAAAGGTTACTATATTTGCATTCAGCAGGAATGGGTTTAAGAAAAAAATAATAAAATATAAATTGATTATACAAAAGTAAATTTTAAAAGGTTACTATACACTGTATTTTAAAATTATTATTATTATTTGAGACTGAGTTTCACCTTTGTTGCCCAAGCTAGAGTGTAATGATGTGATCTCGGCTGACTGCAACCTCCACCTCCCAGGTTCAAGTGATTCTCCTGCCTCAGCCTCCTGAGCAGCTGGGATTACAGGCACATGCCACCATGCCCAGCTGATTATTGTATTTTTAGTAGAGGGGTTTGACCATGTTGGCCAGGCTGGTCATGAACTGCTGACCTCAGGTGATCCACCTACCTCAGCCTCCCAAAGTGCTGGGATTACAGGTATGAGCCACCGCATATTTTTTGGTTGGTTTTTTAGGCAAGAAGCAACTGTACATGGTGGTCATTCCAACACTGCATTCTTCTGTAAGATGTTTCTTTTTCTTTTTCTTTTTCTTTTTTTTAAGATGGGGTTTCACCATGATGGCCAGGCTGGTCTTGAACTCCTGACCTCAGGTGATCCACCCACCTCAGCCTCCCAAGGTGCTAGGATTACAGGCGTGAGCCACCGCGCCTGGCCATAAGATGTTTCACACTTGGATCTCTCTCCAGTTTCTCCAACAGCTTGGCTTTCTATGCTACAGATACACATAAATGCTCCTTTTTTTCTTATCACTGTTACCCTGAGGGGTATCTGCAGGGCTTTTTGACATTTTTAACCATATCTTTATGCTACAGAGCAGAGAATGAGCAAAAGAACACAGTGAGTAATGCAGGTAGGTCTTGGACCCATGTGGGACATTGTGGAGAACCTGCCATTGGTGCGTCCAGCCTGAACACATGCCGTTTTATTATGCTTTGTGGGTGTGCTTATGCAGGGATCTGGGCAAGCATGGAAAAGATATCTTGCCACTGATGGGAGCTGGGAAGTCTTTTATTCCTTGGAGACACTGAATCAACTGTGTGTTGTGTGCTTGTGTTTTGGCTCCAAACCATTGCATGAAGTCAACCGTGGAATTTTCTACTTGTGACATCAGGTTGGCACCCAAAGTTTCAGATTTTGAAGCATTTTGGATTTCAGATTTTCAGTTTAGGGTTGCTCAGCTGATGGTACTTTATTAATTGGAGAGTGCTGTCTGTTTTTACCAGGAAGGCCTCACTGAGCTGTATGTAAGATTTAAATAAGACCCCAAAGAAGGTAAGGTGGGAGGTTGGGCGTGGTAGCTCACGCCTGTAATCCCAGCACTGTGGGAGGCTGAGGCAGGTGGATCACGAGGTCAGGAGTTCAAGACCAGCCTGGTGAAAACCCATCTCAACTAAAAACACAAAAATTAGCTGGATGTGGTGGCCTGCGCCTGTAGTCCCAGCTACTTGGGAGGCTGAGTCAAAAGAATTGCTTGAACCCAGGAGATGGAGGTTGCAGTGAGCCGAGATGGCACCACTGCACTCCAACCTGGGCAACAGAGGAAGACTCCACCTCAAAATAAAATAAAATAAAAATGCAAAAATTAGCCAGGCATGGTGGCTCGCACCTGTAGTCCCAGCTGCTTGGGAGGCCGAGGCAGGAGAATTGTTTGAGCCCTGGAGGCAGAGTCTGCAGTGACCGAGATGGCGCCACTGCACTCCAGCCTAGGTGACTGAACCAGACTCCATCCTCATCCTCCGCAAGAAAAAAGAAGTTAAGGTGGGAGGCATGCAAATTCCCAGCAGAAGAGCATTTGGGGGAGTGCAAGAGTGCAAAGCCCCTGAGGTAGGAGTGTGCCTGATGTGTCTGAGAAACAGCAAGAAGGAGGTTCTATCACTGGGGTGTGTGAGGGGCTGGGAGCTGCAGAAAGTGAGGTCACAGGGGTGCCTGGGGTAGGAGGGAAGTCAGATCATATAGGGTCTTTGAAAAAGCTGGTGTGGCTGGGCCCAGTGGCTCACGCCTGTAATCCCAGCACTTTGGGAGGCCAAGGCGGGCAGATCATGAGGTCAGGAGATCAAGACCATCGTGGCTAACATGGTGAAACCCCATCTCTACTAAAAATACCAAAAATTAGCTAAGCATGGTGGCAGGTGCCTGTTGTCCTAGCTACTTGGGAGGCTGAGGCAGGAGAATCGCTTGAGGCAGAGATTGCAGTGAGCTGAGATTGTGCCACTGCACTCCAGCAGCCTGGATGACAGAGAGAGACTCGTCTCAAAAAAAAAAAAAAAAAAAAAGATAAAAAGATAAAGAAAAAGGTTCTGCCAGTGCTGCACCCTCTCAGCACTTGCCTTCAGGTGCATATAGACCTTATGGCTTCCTACTGCTCCTGTAGTTCTCTGCCTGTTGTTGGCTAGGAGTGCAACAGTTCCTCATGCATGGGGCAGGCCAGAAAGTTAATAAGGCCCCCCGTAGCTCTATACAATTGTGGAGATGTCAAACACCCAAGTGTCTTGCCTCTTGCATCTGACAATGGGGAGGTCTGCTCTAGGCTCTCTCAGAGGCCTCCAATGGGGCTAGAGTGCAATGGCGTGATCTTGGCTCCCCACAACCCCTGCATCCAGGTATAAACAATTCTCCTGTCTCAGCCTCCTGAGTAGCTGGGATTATAGGCATGCGCCACCATGTCCAGCTAATTTTTGTATTTTTGGCAAAGATGGGGTTTCACCAAGTTGGCCAGGCTGGTCTTGAACTCTTGATCTCAGGTGATCCATGGCCTCCCAAAGTGCTGGGATTATAGGCGTGAGCCATCATGCCTGACCTCACTTGTTATTTTTTTAAGAGTCAGAGTCTTGCTCTGTTGCCCAGGCTGGGGTGCAGTGGTACGATCGTACGTAGCACACTGTAAAGTTGCCCAGGCTGGACAATAAGGTGAAACACTGTTTCTACTAAAAAAAAAAAAAAAAATCAGCTGGGCATGGTGGTGTGTGCCTATAGTCCCAGCTACTCAGGAGGCTGAGGCAGGAGAATTGCTTGAGTCCAGGAGATGGAGATTGGAGTGAGCCAAGATTGCACCACTGCACTCCTGCCTGGGCAGCAGAGTGAAACTCTGTCTCAAAAACAAGAAAAAGAAAAAAGATACTCAGAGAACTCACTGCATTATTTTTTCTGAGGCCCATAGCTAGCCCACCTTTCTCTTCGCAAGTTTAGGTCATTTTTATCACTGTCTGTTAAATAATTCCCAGGATATTTAGTTCTATTTAGAGGGGAGTATTTTAATTGCCTCCTCTTCACCCCCTTGGCTGGGGAGGAATTCCTGCCCTGGGGTTGTGGTGATGGTCAAATACACAAGTGGTGAGACTGGACAGATGACATTGACAGTTAACAGTCACATATACTCATGGCCTGGGGGTGGAGAGCACCACACACCACACAGGGTCACATGGGTGTTGGGGACAGAAGGAGCAGCCGGGGGCTGTGGGAGGCAGACTTTGCAGTATTGAGAGAGTGGGGTGCTCCCTGGTTTCAAAGGGAGGTTGTGACTGGTCCTTTTGGAAAATTCCATGGGCTAATGGGGACCAAAACCCAATACTCAGGGACAAACAGGAACTGCTCCTGGTCTCCCTGATAAGGAGGGCTGATTGACTACAGGATTCTATCAATGAGAGCAGAGTGAGGAGGGAAAGTTGCAATTAGGCCACTCGAGGCCCTCCTGGTTTTACTGGATGTAAGGTAGCACATGGTAGTGAGCCTTTATACCAAAGGGAGGAGCAAGGAAAAGTATCATTAGTTTTAAAATTCAGAAGAACTTTGTATTCTGATAACCAGATGTATTTATTTTTTATTTATTTATTTATTTATTTTTGAGAGGGAGTTTTGCTCTTGTCACCCAGACTGGAGTCTAGTGGCCCAATCTTGTCTCACTGCAACCTCTGCCTCCCAGGTTTAGGCAATTGTCCTGCCTGAGCCTCCCAAGTAGCTGAGATTACAGGTGCCCACTACAACACCCTGCTCTTTTTTTTTTTTTTTTTTTTTTAATTTTTAGTAGAAACGGTGTTTCTCACCTTGTTGTCCAGGCTGGTCTTGAACTCCTGACCTTCATGATCCACCTGCCTTGGCCTGCCAAAATGCTGGGATTACAGGTGTGAGCCACCACTCTTGGCGGAGCCTTCATTTTTTTGTATCTTCCACATAACCTAGACGAGGTGCTGAAGATTCCCACAACCTAGAACTTCCATCAAGCACTTAAAATAAAAACAAAGAGCCCGGAGGAGATGGCTTACACCTGTAATCCCAGCACTTTGGGAGGCTGAGGCGGATCACCTGAGGTGATGAGTTTGGGACCAGCCTGGCCAACATGGGGAAACCCCATCTCTACCAAAAATACAAAAATTTGCCAGAAGTGGTGGCGAGTGCCTGTAATCCCAGCTACTCGAGAGGCTGAGGCAGGAGAATTGCTTGAACCTGGGTGGGGGCGGGCGGAGGCGCAGAGAACTGAGATCATGCCACTGCACTCCAGCCTGGGAGAGAGAGTGAGACTTCATCTCAAAAATACAAAACAAAACAAACCCAAAGCTAAGAAAATCTTGCTCTCTCTGGACAAATGAACAAAAAACAACTTAAGGAAAACCCAAAAGGCACCTAGTGGTGAGTCCCCATGCCCCCTCCACAACAGAAGCACTGGCAGACAGCCTTACCCATCTGCAATGACAGCCTGCAGGGGTAGCATCAGCTTAGCTCTGCGTCTATCTACCCTCCATGCAGCGGCATAAGACCGAGGTCCTCTAACCATTTAGCAAAAGAATGTAGCCCACAAACACCAAGCAGCTCAGGGAATTGCCTTCTGCCTTAACCAATGACATCAACAGAGATGGAGCAGGACTAAAAGTAGCCCTAGCAGTGCTAGAAGAATGAAGCAGTTCCAAATCACATTGAAAGTGTTCTGACGGGCCGGGCACGGTGGCTCAAACCTGTAATCCCAGCACTTTGGGAGGCCAAGGCGGATGGATCACCTAAGGTCAGGAATTCGAGACCAGCCTGACCAACATGGAGAAACTCCTTCTCTACTAAGATACAAAATTAGCTGGGCATGGTGGCACATGCCTGTAATCCCAGCTACTTGGGAGGCTGAGGCAGGAGAATCTCTTGAACCTGGGAGGCAGAGCTTGCAGTAAGCCAAGATCGTGCCATTGCACTCCAGCCTAGTCAACCAGAACGAAACTCTGTCTCAAAAAAAAAAAAGAACAAACGAATGAACAAATGAATGGAAGAAAGAGAAGAAAGAAAAGAAAGAAAGAAAGAAAGAAAGAAAGAAAGAAAGAAAGAAAGAAAGAAAAAGTGTTTTGATGACCAGTCTGTCCCTGAAACTAATGCCTACAAATATATGTCAGAACCTATATACTAAAACTAAATAGAGTGACTGCTTGCTAAAAAAAGTTTTTTTTAAAGAAGGCTGACTTTTGTTCTGTTGCCAGGCTGTAGTTCAGTGGTGTAGTCACAGCTCACTGCAGCCTCAAACCCCAGGGATCAAGTAATCCTCCTGCCTTAGCCTCCTGAGTAGCTGAGACCACAGGTGCACACTACCATTCTTGGCTAATTTTTGTCATATTATTATTTGTAGAGACAGAGTCTTGCTATATTGCCCAGGCTGGTCTCAAACTCCTGGGCTCTAGCGATCCTCCCACCTCAGCCTCCCAAAGTGCTGGGATTATAGGTGTGAGACACCATGGGCAGCCCTAAAACAGATTTAAATAGGATCAAGAGTGTGCAAAATGATATCCAGTGTCCGGAATACAATTGCAAAACACTCATCATACCAAAGAACCACCATTTGAATGAGAAAAGACAAACTGTCTCCAAAACCTAGATAAATCAGATGTTGGAATTATCCGACAAGAATTTTAAAGCAGTCTTGACGGGCACGATGGCTCACGCCTGTAATCCCAGCACTTTGGGAGGCTGAGGCAGGCAGATCATGAGGTCAAGAGATTGAGACCATCCTGGCCAACATGGTGAAACCCCGTCTCTACTAAAAATACAAAAATTAGCTGGGTGTGGTGGTGTACGCCTGTAGTCCCAGCTACTTAGGAGGCTGAGGCAGGAGTATTGCTTGAACCCAGGAGGCGGAGGTTGCAGTGAGCCAAGATCGCGCCATTGCACTCCAGCCTGGCGCCTGACAATGGAGCGAGACTCTGTCTCAAAAAAAAAAAAGCAGTCTCATAAAAATGCCTCAACAAACACTTCTACACTCTCTTGAAACAAATGAAAAAAGGAAGTTTAAAACTCTCAGCAAAGAAAGAGCAGCAGTTTAAACAAAGAACCAAATGAAAATGAATATTATAAAACTGAAAAATATAATAACTGAAATTTGCAAAAATGTCCTAGATGGACTCAGTAGTATAAAGGAGATGACACAAGACAGAAATGATGAACTTGCAAAAGATCAATAGTATATGCTCCATCTAAACAACAGAAAGAACACAGACTGAAAAAAGGAAAAAGAGCTTCAGTGTTCTGTGGGACAGAAACAAAAGACATAATGCTCTTATATATCATCAGAATCCCAGAATGAGAAAAGAGTGTGGACTAAAAAAGTATTTAAAGAAATACAAAAAGAAACCAACCCCAAGATATATCATAATCAAACTTCTGAAAACTAAAAACAAAGACAAAATCTTAAAAAGAGCCAGGGAAACAATATGTTCCCTATGAAGGAATGCCAATTCAAATGATAATGAATTTCCCACTGGAAACTATCGAGGCCAGAAGGAAGTGACCCAACTTATTTATTTATTTATTTATTTTTTTTTTTGAGACAGGGTCTCACTTTGTCACCCAGGCTGGAGTACAGTTGTACGATCTTGCTTACTGCAACCTCTGCCTTCTGGGGTCAAGTGATCCTCCTACCTCAGCCTCCCAAGTAGCTGGGACTACAGGTGCATGCCACCAGGCTTTGCTAATTTTTAAAGGTTTTTATAGATACAGGGTCTCACTATTTTGCCCAGGCTGGTCTCAAACTCCTGGGCTCGGGTGACACTCCTGCTTTGGCCTCCCAAAGTGCTGGGATTACAGGCATCCCAGAGTGCTGGGAGCCACTGGATGTGGCCAGCCCAACATTTTTTAAGTACTGAAAGAAAAGAACCTCCCACTGGAAATCCTCTATCCAACGAAACCAGCCTTTGGGAATAAAGGGAAAATAAAGTCGCTGGCACACAAAGGAAAACTAAGGGAATTGTTGCTAGTGGATCTATCCTTGGAGGAAGCCCCCCAGACAGAAAGAAAATGGTAACAGAAGGAGGTTGGGACATGTAAGTATTATGTTAGAAAAAAGGAAAAATCTCAAATTAATCACTTAAACTTCCTTTTCAAGAACCTAGAAAAAGAAGAGCAAATTAATCCCAAAGCAAGTAGAAGGAAGAAAACAATAAACACAAGAGCAGAAATCAATGAAATTAAAAAAGGAAAACAATAGAGAAAATTAAACCAAAATCTGGTTCTTCATAATGATCAGCAAATATATAAAGCTCTAGCAAGACTGACAAAGAGAAAAAGGGAGAAGACACACATCATCAGTATCAGGAATGAAATGGATGATATTGCAGTAGATCCTGGTGCCATTAAATGAATACTAATGGGATACTACAAATAACTTCACACTCATAAATTCAACAACTTAGAAGAAATAAACCTATTCCTCAAAAACCATAAAACTGAGCCAAGATACAATAGATTACCTGAATTATTCTGTAACTATTAAAGACATTGAATATGTAATTATAAAACTTCTGAAAAAGGAATCTCTATGGACAGAATGTTTCATTAGAGACTTGTGCCAAACATCAAAAATGAATGTTTCGATTCATAAACATCAATTTTGCACAATGTTTTTCAGAAAGCAGAAGAGGAGTAAACACTTCCAAACTCATTTAACTGAGGCTAGTATTATCCTCATAACAAATTCTGACAAAAAGGAAAACTAGGAGGCTGGGCACCATGGCTCATGCCTGTAATCCCAGCACTTTGGGAAGCTGAGATGGGTAGATTCCTGAAGTCAGGAGTTTGAGAACAACCTGGCCAACATGGTGAAACCCTGTCTTTACTAAAAATACAAAATTTAGCCAGGCATGGTGGCTTGCGCCTGAAACCCCAGCTACTCAGGAGGCTGAGGCAAGAGAATAGCTTGAGCCCAGGAGGCAGAGGTTGCAGTGAGCCGAGATCACGCCCCTGCACTCTAGCCTGGGCAACAGAACAGGACTCCATCTGAAAAAAAAAAAAAAACAAAAACTACAAACTAATATGTCTTATGAACTTAGACACATTCTCAACAAAATTTTAGCAATTGAATTCAACAATCTATAAAAAGAATAACACACAACAACCAAGTGGAATTTCTTACAGGTATGCAAGTTTGGTTCACTATTCAAAAATCAATCAATGTCATCCACTGAATTAACAGGCTAAAGAAGAAAAATTATATGATTATGTCAATTGATGCATTTGACAAAGCATTTTAAAAATTCAACAGCCATTCATGATAACAACTTTTTTTTTTTTTTTTTTGAAATGGAGATTCAATCTTGTTGCCCAGGCTGGAGTGCAATGGCACAATCTCAGCTCACCAAAACCTCTGCCTCCTGGGTTCAAGTGAGTCTCCTGCCTCAGCCTCCCTAATAGCTGGGATTACAAGCGTGCACCACCATGCCTAGCTAATTGTTTTGTATTTTTAGTAGAGACGGGGTTTTTCCATGTTGGTCAGGCTGGTCTCGAACACCCAACCTCAGGTGATCCGCTAGCCTTGGCCTCCCAAAGTGCTAGGATTACAGGCATGAGCCATCGCACCCAGCCGGTAACAATTCTTAGTACAGTAGAAATTGAAGAGGACTTCTTCAACCTCATAAAGAGGATCTACAAAAAACCTAAAGCTTATATCATACTTAATAGCAAAAGACTGCATGGTTTCCTCTATGGTCAGAAACAAGGTAAGAATGTTCACTCTTATCATTCTTATTGAACATAATATTGGAAGTCCTATTCCCTGCAATAAGACAAGGAAAAGAAAGAAGCATACAAATCAGAAAGGAAAAAAATAAAACTGTCTCTATTTGCAGATGACATGTTGTCTACAAGGAAAATCCCAAGGAATCTACAAAAAACTTGTAGAACTAATTAAAAAGTTCAGTGAGTTCAGTAAGGTTGCAGGATATAAGATTAACATGCAAAATCAATTGCATTTTTATATACTGACAACAAATAAGTGAAAATAAAAATGAAAAATACCACTTAAAACTGCTCCAAAGAAAAATACTTAGCTATGAATCTAACAAAACATGTCCAGAATCTGTATGATGAAAATTACAAAATTATAATGAAAAAAATCCAAGAAAACCTGAATACTTGGAGAGACATACTAAGTTCATGGATTGAAAGACTTAACATAGTAAAGATATCAAGTCTGTCTAAATGAGCTATAGGTTTAATGCAATTCTTACCAAATTCTCAGCAAGATTTCCTGTAGACATAACAAGCTTCTGCTAAAATTTAGGCTGGGCGCAGTGGCTCACACCTGTAATCCCAGCACTTTGGGAGGCTGAGACAGGTGGATCACTTGAGGTCAGGTGTTCGAGACCAGACTGGCCAACATGGCAAAACCTCGTCTCAACTAAAAACTCAAAAATTAGCCAGATGTGGTAGTGCATGCCTGTAGTCCGAGCTACTCGGAGGCAGGAGAATTGCTTGACCCGGGAAGTGGAGGTTGCAGTAAGCCAAGATTGCACCATTGAACTCCAGTCTAGATGTTGCAGCAAGACTTTGTTATAGAAAGAAAGAAAGAAAAGAAAGAAAGAAAGAGAAAGAAAGAAAGAAAGAAAGAAAGAAAGAAAGAAAGAAAGAAAGAAAGAAAGAAAGAAAGAAAGAAAGAAAGAAAATGTATAGAAAAAGACACAAGACTTAGCTTGGCCAAAACAATTTTGAAAAAAAATATATGGTGGGAAGAAACATTCTACCTGGTGTTAAGATTTTAAGATTTACTACATAGCTACAGTGAGTAAGAAAATGTGGTCCTAAGGATAGATGTATGGATCAATGAAACAGAACAGGGAATACAGAGGTAGATTCACATAAAGATGCCTGACTGACAACAGTTGACAAAGGAGCAAAAGGAGTTTAATGGAGGAGAAACAGACTTTCCACTAAATGTGCTGGATCAATTGGACGTTCATAGGCAGAAAAATCAACCTCAACTTGTCTCACATCTTATACAAACCTTAACTAAAAATGGATCATGGACTGAAATGTAAAATTTAAACTTATCAAATATCTAGGAAAAAATATAAGAGGAGACCAGACACAGTGGCTCATGTCTGTGCTCCCAGCACTTTGGGAGGCTGAGGCAGGCGGATCACTTGAGGTCAGGAGTTCAAGACCAGCCTGGCTAACATGACAAAACCCTGTCTCTACTAAAAATACAAAAATATTAGCTGGGCCTGGTGGCAGGTGCCTATAATCTCAGCTATTTGGGAGGCTGAGGCAGGAGAATTGCTTGGACCTGGGAGGCAGAGGTTGAAGCAAGCCGAGATCATACCACTGCACTCCAGCCAGAGCAACAGAGAGAGACTCTGTCTCTTTCTCTCTCTTTCCATATATATATGTGGAAATGTTTAGTATCTAAGACTATTATCTACGAAAGGAAACTTTGATAAACCAGAATGAAACACTTTTTCTTTGCATGAGATTCAGGATGAAGAGGCAAAATAGAGACTAAGAGATACTATTTGCAAATCACATATATGACCAAGGACTAGTATCTAGACGGTTAAAAAAAAACCCTCAGAATTCAATAGTAAAATATGAAACAAAACAAAACTCTCCAACCATCCAAATTAGAAAATAGGCATAAAATCTGCACAGACATTTCTCTGAAGAGAATACACAGAGGGCAAATAAAGATGCTTAACATCATTAGCTGGTAGAGAAATGCAAATTGAAACTTACCGGGACACTTCTGCACACCTAACAGAATGGCTAAAATAAAAAAGTAGCAATAACACCAAATGCTAGTGGGCATGTAGAAAAACTGGATCACTTATACATTGCCGAAGGGAAGCACGTAAAATGGTTCTGCCACTCTGGAAAATAGTTTGGCAGTTCCTTTGATAACTAAAAGTGAACTTATCATATGACCCAGCAATTATACTCTTGGGCATTTTTTCCAGATAAATGAAAACTTATTTTTATGTAGAAGCATATACATAAATGTTCATAGATGCTTTATTCATAATAGCTCCAACTTGAAAACTACCCAAATATCCTTCAGTGGGTGATGGTTAAACAAACTGTGATAGATTCATACCATGGGGTGCTACGGGCAATATAAAGGAACAATCTGTTGGCACACACAACAACATGAATGAACCTGTAGGAAATTCCGTTTAAAAAAGCCAGTCTCAAAAGAATAAAATGTGTGAATCTGCCTGTATAACATTTGTAAAATAATGTAATTATAGAGATTGAGAATAGATTCGTTGTTGCCATGGGTTAGGGTTGAAAAAGGGATGGGGGAAAAGGGATGGGTATTTGTATAAAAAGGCAGTACTAGGAGTCTTGTGATGGCACAGTTAAGTTTGTTTGTTTGTTTTTGAGACAGAATCTTGCTCTGTTGCCCAGATTGGAGTGTAGTGACACAATCCCAGCTCACTGCAACCTCTGCCTCCCAGATTCAAGCGATTCTCCTACCTCAGCCTCCTGAGTGGCTGGAATTACAGGCACCTATCAGCACGCTTGACTAGTTTTTGTATTTTGGTAGAGACAGGGTTTCACCATGTTGGCCAGGCTGGTCTCGAACTCCTGAACTCAAGCAATCCATAGGTGTGAGCCACCTCACCCAGCCCAGTTAAATATCTTGATTGGAGGCCAAGCACGGTGGCTCATACCTGTAATCCCAGCACTTTAGGAGACCAAGGCAGTTGGATCACCTGAGGTCAGGAGTTCCAGACCAGCCTAACCAACATGGAGAAACCCCATCTCTACTAAAAATACAAAATTAGCTGGGTGTTGGGCACATGCCTGTAATACCAGCTACTTGGGAGGCTGAGGCAGGAGAATTGCTTGAACCCAGGAGTAGGAGGTTGCAGCAAGCTGAGATCATGCAATTGCACTCTAGCCTGGGCAACAAGAGCAAAACTCCATCCCCACCCCGCAAAAAAAGTATCTTGATTGGGGGTGATGGTCACACAAAGCTACATATGTGGCAAAATTGCACAGAGCTACCTGCAGGCACACATGCATGCACACACACAAAGGCATGGATAATCGGTAAAATCTGAAAAAGCTGTGCATGGCACCAATGTCCATTTCCTAGTGTCGACACTGTACTATAGTTATATAAGACATTACCATATCGGGGAATTGGGTGAAGTGTACACAGGACATCCCTATATATTTATTTGCAATTCCCATGAATCTATAACTATTTCAAAATAAACAGTTTTAAAAAATAAAGCTTCAGACTTTGAACCCATGGAGGACTTCACTTGGGACTCTGGGAGGCCCCATCTCTACTGAAATACAAAAACTAGCCAGGTGGTGGCAGGTGCCTATAATCACAGCCACTGGAGAGGTTGAGGCAGGAGAATCATTTGAACCCAGGAGGTTGTGGTGAGGGGGGATCGCATCTCTGTGCTCTGCTGCCCCTCTGGAAGAGGATATCAGTTTTATTCTATGTCCTCACACAGTGCCTGACTCCTATGGGGTGCTCAGTGAATATTTGCCCAACAAGAATGATAAGGAATAAGGACATTGGGGCTTCTCAGGGAGAAGAGGGAGCCCAGGATGCCCAGCTCCCCAGCCTGTGTTGGCCTTAATGTTTGTCTATACCAGGGGTCACCTAAATAACTTCAAAGTGTGGAAGAGAGCTGGCATTATTCCAGCAATAGGTACATAAAATGACACCAGGCTGGAGTTTGTTTATTCCTTCAGCAACTTCAGTAAAGGCAGGAGGTGAAAGAACCATCCAGCGAAGGTGCTAGGGATGTGGAGGGGCTATTCCCTATCTTTCTACAGGGCACATTGAATAAAGGTTGTTTTGGTTGTTGAAGTGCATTAGAAGCCAGGTGAGGGCAAAAACACAAGTGCACCAGGAGGTCTGGGTAAGAGAGGGGTATTCAGAGTGAGGAGGCAGGGAGGTAGGGATGGTGGCGTCTGTCCCAGCATGGGAGGTGGAGTTTGTTTGTTTGTTTGTTTGTTTTTGAGACAGTCTTGCTCTGTCGCCCAGGCTGGAGTGTAGTGATACCACCCCTGTTCACTGCAACCTCTGCCTGCTGGATTCAACCGATTCTCCTGCCTCAGCCTCCATGAGAGAAGCCACAGCACTGGCAGGTGGAGCTGTTCACATCTTTGAGCCACAGACACAGCCTGGCAGGTGAGGCAACCTTTGTGCCCATAGTCCCCATCACCTAAGCCTCAGAGTGTATGCCCAGTCTGTGGGCTGCCAGGGAAGTCTTTTCTGCATTCTCTCTATTTTCCTTCTTCCTCATCATGCATCACCTCCCGTTCTCTCTTCTCCCACTTACGTAACACAAGCCCCATTATGTCCCAGTAGATGTGAGTAGATAATGAGGAGGTGGAAGTAGAGGGTCTTAAGGTAGGAGGCAGGATTCAGCTCCAGAGGCAGGGTTCAGACACTGGACCAGATTGAGGACTAGCTAAAACAGGGATGAGGTGGAAGCAGCTTTCCGTAAGACATGCCCACTAGTGCGCCATGTCAGTTTACCATCACCATGGCAACACCTGGGAGATACCTGCCTTTTTCATAGCAATGACCCAGTGACCCAAAAGTTACGACCTCTTTCCTACAAATTTCAGCATAAACGACCCCTTAATCTGCATGCAGATAAGAGTGGGTATAAATCTGACTGCAAAACTGCCCTGAGTTGTTGCTACTCTCTGCCTATGGGGTTGCCCCACTCTGCAAGAGCAGTGACAGAGCTGCAACAGGCCTGGAGCTGCAACACTGCCACTTCAGGAAAGCTGTTTCTTCTCCCTCTGGCTTGCCTTTTTTGTTTTGTTTTGTTTTGTTTTCTATTGAGCCAGAGTCTCGCTCTGTTGTGCAGGCAGGAGTACAATGGCACCATCTCAGTTCATTTGCAACCTCTGCCTCCCAGGTTCAAGTGATTCTCCTGCCTCAGCCTCCTGAGTAGCTGGGATTACAGGCAGGCACCACCATGCCTGACTAATTTTTTGTATTTTTAGTAGAGATAGGGTTTCGCCATGTTGGCCAGGCTGGTCTCAAACTCCTGACCTTGTGATCCACCCACCTCATCCCCATTTTAGCTAGTCCTTAATCTGGTCCAGTGTCTGAGTCTTGCCTCTGGAGATGAATCCCACCTTCTACCTCAAGACCCTACCCCCACCTCCTCAATATCTACTCACACCTGTTGCGACATAATGAAGCTTGTGTGGATCATGAGGTCAAGAGATTGAGACCATCCTGGTCAACATGGTGAAACCCGATCGCTACTAAAAATACAAAAAAATTAGCCAAGTGTGGTGGCACGTGCCTGTAATCCCAGTTACTTGGGAGGCTAAGGCAAGAGAATCTCTTGAACCCAGGAGGTGGAGGTTGCAGAGAGGTGAGATCATGCCATTGCACTCCAGCCTGGGTGACAATCTCCAAAAAAAAAAAAGTCAAAGACAAAGAGAAAATTCTAAAAACAGCAAGAGAAAGTATCTAGTCACCTAGAAAGGAACCCTCATCAGACTTACAGCAGATTTCTTAAGGGAAAACTTACAGGCCAGGAGAGAATGGGATAATATATTTAAAGTAATGAAAAAACAAACAAACCTGCCAGCCCAGGATACTCTACCCAGCAAAATTTTCCTTCATAAATGAAGGAGAAAGAACGTATTTCCCAGACAAGCAAAAGCTGGGGAATTCACCACTATTAGACCAGTCCTACAAGAAATGCTTAAGGGAGTCCCACACCTGGATGTAAAAAATCAATACTAGCATCATGAAAATGCACAAAAATATAAAAACCACTGAAAACACAAACAAGAAAGAGAAAAAACTCAAATGTTATGACTATAGAATACCACAAAACTGTAGTGATAAAGAGACAGGAAGAAAGAAACAAAGGGTATAGAAAACAACCAGAAATCAAGTAATAGAATGACAAAAATAAGCCCTCACATATCAATAATAACCTTGAATGTAAATGAATTAAATTTCAGCCAGGTGCGGTGTCTCACGCCTGTAATCCCAGCACTTTGGGAGGCTGAGGCGGGTGGATCATCTGAGGTCAAGAGTTCAAGACCAGCCTGGCCAACATGGTGAAACCCTGTCTCTACTAAAAATATAAAAAAATTAGTCAGGTGTGGTGGCTGGCTCCTGTAATCCCAGCTATTCTGGAGGCTGAGGCAGAAGAATCGCTTGAACCTGGGAGGTGGAGGTTGCAGTGAGCCAAGATCATGCCATTGCAATCCAGCCTGGGCAACAGAGTGAGACTCCATCTCCAATGAATAAATAAAATTAAAATTAAAATAAACGACAAAAATGGCTTAAATTTCCACTTATACAGACTGGCTGAATAGATAAAGAGAACATGACCTAACTATATGCTGCCTACAAGACTGAAACAAAGGAATGGAAGAAGATATTTTATGCAAATGGAAACTAAAAGTGAGCAGGAGTGTCTCTATTTATATAAGACACACTTTATGTCAGAAATAGTATAAAAGAGACAAAAAAGGTCACCATATAGTGAAAAACAGGATTCAATTCAGCAAGAGGGTATAACAATTCTAAACATATACACACCCAACATTGGAGCACCTAGATGTATAAAGCAATTATTATTAGATCTAAAGGTCAAGATAGACTCTCACACAGAAATAGTTGGGGACTTCAACACCCTATTCTCGGCATTAGACTGATCATCTAAATAGAAAATTAAGAAGAAACATTGGATTTAAACTGCACATTAGACCAAATGAACCTAACAGAAATTTATAGAACATTTTATCCAACAGCTACAGAATACATTCTCATCAGCACATAAAACATTCACCAGGATAGACCATATGTTAGAACACAAAACAAGTCTCAAAAAATTTTTTTAAATTAAATCACATCAAGTATCTTCTCAGACCACAATAAAATAAAACTAGAAATTAATAACAAGAGGAACTTTGGAAATTGTACAAATACATGGAAATTAAATGACATACTCTTTAATGACCATTGTGTCAAGAAACAAATAAAGGGGAGATTTAAAAAATATTGAAATAAATGAAATTCAAAACACAACATGCCAAAACCTATGAGCTATAGCAAAAGCAGTGCTAAGAGAGAAGTTTATAGCAATAAATGCCTACATCCAAAAGTAGAAAAATTTTAAATAAGTAATTTGATGAGGTGCTTCAAGGAACTAGAAAATTAACAACAAACCAAACCCAAAATTAGTAGAAGAAAATAAACAATAAAGATCAGGGCAGAACGAAATGAAATAGAGACTTTAAAAATACAAAGGATAGCCGGGCGCGGTGGCTCAAGCCTGTAATCCCAGCACTTTGGGAGGCTGAGGCGGGTGGATCACGAGGTCAAGAGATCGAGACCATCCTGGTCAACATGGTGAAACCCCGTCTCTACTAAAAATACAAAAAATTGGCCGGGCATGGTGGCGCGTGCCTGTAATCCCAGCTACTCGGGAGGCTGAGGCAGGAGAATTGTCTGAACCCAGGAGGCGGAGGTTGTGGTGAGCCGAGATGGCGCCATTGCACTCCAGCCTGGGTAACAAGAGCGAAACTCCGTTTGAAAAAAAAAAAAAATACAAAGAATAAATAAATGAAATTTGGTTTTTTGAAAAGACAAACAAAATTGATAAACCCCTTGCTAGACTAACAAGGAAAAAAAGAGAGAAGTCTCAAGTAAACAAAAGAAAAAAGGAGATATTATAACTGAAACCACAGAAATACAAAAGATCATGACAGATAGCAAATTGGAAAACCTAGAGTAAATGCATAAATCCAGCACACATACAACCTACCAAGATGGAATCAGGAAGTAATAGAAAACCTGACAGGCCAATAATGAGCAATGAGATTGAATCAGTAACTAAAAGTCTCCCAAACAAAGAAAAGTCCAAGACAGGATGACTTCACTGCCAAATTCTACCAAGGTTCCAAAGAATAACTAATATCAATTCTCCTCACCTAATTTTAAAAAATTGAAGAGTAAAGATCTCCCTACTCATTCTGAGACCAGAATTACCATGATAACAAAACCAGACAAAGACACAACAACAAAAGAAAACTACAGGCCAGTATCCCTGATGAACATGATTGCAAATATTCTGAACAAAATACTAGCAAGCCAAATCCAGCAGCACATTAAAAATGAACAAAAAATAGGGTCAGGTGTGGTGGCTCACACCTGTAATCTCAGCACTTTGGGAGGCCGAGGCAGGTGGATCACTTGAGGTCAGGAATTCAAGATCAACCTGGACAAGATGGTAAAACCCTGTCTCTACTAAAAATACAAAAATAAGCTGGGCGTGGTCACACGCACCTGTAATCCCAGCTACTGTGGAGGCTGAGGCAGGAGAATTGCTTGAACCCGGGAGGTGGAGGTTGCAGTGAGCTGAGATCACGCCACTGTACTCCAGGCTGGGTGACAGAGCAAGAGTTCATCTTAAAAAAAAAAAAACACCATCACCAAGTGGAACTTTGAAAACTGTACAAATACATTAAAATGAATCCCAGGAATGCAAGGATTATTCAACATACACAAACCAATAAATGTGATATATTATATCAACAGAATGAGGGACAAAATGCGATATGATCATCTCAATAGATACAGAAAAAGCATCTGATGAAAACACTCAACTAGGCATAGAAGGAATCTAGCTCAATATGAAAAAGATTATATATGACAAAACCACAGCTAACATCATAATGAATGAGGAAAAGGTAAAAAGCCTTTCTCCTAAGAACTGAAACAACACAAGGATGCCTACTTTCACCACTCCTATTCGACATAGTACTGGAAGTCTTAACCAGAGTAATCAGAAAAGAGAAAGACAAAAAAGGCATCCAACTGGACAATAAGATCAAATTGTCGCTCCTTATATATACATATACAGAATTGAAAAGTGAAAGTTAAAAAATTTACTATAGTGTCTAAAACAATGAAATTATATAGAAACAAATTCAACAAAAAAATAGATAAGAACTTTGCACCTAAAACTGCAAAACAAGATAAATGAGAGAAGACCTAAGTGGAGACAGTTCATGTTCACGTTCAATGTTACCATATGTCCATTTTCTTGAAGTGGATCTAAGGATTCAAAACAATCTCAATCAACACAATGTCAGCAGGCCTTTTTTGGGGGGTCAAAATTAACAAGCCAGTTGTAAAATTTACGTGGAAATGTAAACTCCTAGTATATCCAAAACAGTTTTTAAAAAAGAAAAGCAAAGTTGGAGGACTTACAGTTAACCTCAAAACTTTCAAGAAAAACAACAGTAATTAAGACAGTGTAGTGTTGGTGTCAGTATAGACAGACAGATCAGTGAATATAGATTATGAAATATAGATCAGAATGGAGGTCCAGAAATAAACTCACCCTGCTATGGTTACTTGATTTTTATTTTATTTTATTTTATTTTTTGAGACAAAGTCTTACTCAGTTGCCCAGGCTGCCATGATCTTGGCTCACTGCAAACTGTGCCTCCCAGATCCAGGTGATTTTCCTGCCTCGGCCTCCCAAGTAGCTGGGATTTCAGGTGTGCATCACCACACTGCTCATTTTTTTATTTTTAATAAAGATGGGGTTCACCATGTTGACCAGGGTGGTCTCAAACTCCTGACTTCAAGTGATCCACCCACCTTGGTCTCCCAAAGTGCTGGGATTATGGGCGTGAGCCACTGCACCTGGCCAGGTTACTTGATTTTTGACACAGCTGCTAAGGTTATTTAGCATCAGGAAAATGATAATCTTCATAGAAAATGGTCCCAGACACTTGGACATCCATAGGCAAAAGTAAACTTCAACCTTTATGTCTCACCTTACACAAAAATTAACTTGAAATAGAGGAGTAGACTTAAATGCAAAATATAACATTAAGAAACTTCCATAAGTGAATAGAAGAGACAATCTTTGTGAGGTTGGAATAGGCAAAGGTGTCTTAAACAAAACACAAAAGCACCAACATAAAGAAAAAAATTGACATTTTTTTCTTCATCAAAATAAAAAAAACTGCTTTCTGAAAGATACTTTAAAAATAAAAAGTCTTGAGCTCAGGAGTTTGAGACCACCGTGGGCAACATGGCAAGACCCCTTCTCCACTAAAAATGCAAGGAATTAGCCAGGCATGGTGGTGCACGCTGTTGTCCCCGCTACTTGGGAGGCTGAGGTGGGAGAATTGCTTGAGCCTTGGAAGCTGGAGGTTGCAGTGAGCCAGGATCATACCACTGCACTCCAGCCTGGGTGAGAGAGAAAGACCCTGTCTCAATAAATAAATAAATAAAGTCAAGACACATAAAAGACAATATTGTCAATACACAGATGTTACAGAAAGACTTGTATAGTATCTTACAAAAGATTCAATAAGAAGACAACTGAATTTAAAAACGGGTGAAAGATTTGAACAGACATTTCAAAGGCTAAGAAGCGCATGAAAAATGCTCAACATTATTAGTCATTAGGAAAATATAAATTAGAGCTACAATATCAGTAAGCACCTCCACTAAAATGGGCTAAAATTTAAAAGACAGATAATTCTGAGCTCTGGTGAAGGGACTAGAGCTGGAATCCATGGCTGGAGGAAGTGTAAAAATCACTCAACTGCTTTGGCAGTTGTTATAACATTAAACATACACTCGATAGAAAATGTGGTGTATATACATACACACACACACACACCATGGAATACCACTCATCCATAAAAAGGAATGAAATAATAGCATTCGCAGCAACCTGGATGGAACTGGAGACTGTTATTCTAAGTGAAACAACTCAGGAATAGAAAACCAAACATCGTATGTTCTCACTCGTAAGTGGGAGCTAAGCTATGAGAGGATGCAAAGGTATAAGAATAATACAATGGACTTTGGGGACTCAGAGGAAAGGGTAAGGGCGGTAAGGGATCAAAGACTATACATTAAGACTGGGTGTGGTGGCTCATGCCTGTAATCCCAGCATTTTGGGAGGCAGAGGCGGGTGGATCACTTGAGATCAGGAGTTCTAGACCAGCCTGGCCAATGTGGTAAAACTCCATCTCTCCTAAAAATAAAAAATTAGTTGGTTGTGGTGGCAGGTGCCTGTAGTCCCAGCTACTCATGAGGCTGAGGCAGGAGAATTGTTTGAACCCAGAAAGCAGAGGTTACAGTAAGCCAAGATCACATCACCCTGGAACTTAAAAAAAAAAAAAAGCATGATGCCAGGAAAAGGAAGTCAGATACAAAAGAGTATGTGCTGCATTATTCTGTTGATATGAAATAGAAATAGTGGTAAAAAGCAGGTTGGTCACTGCCTAGAGCAGGGGACAGGAAGGCAGATTATCTAGTAGCAGGAGCAGGGAGGCAGCTGTAGGGGTAGAAATGTTCTATATCTTTTTTGGGTGGAGGGTGGTTACATGGTTGTATACATTGGTCAAAATCCACAGGTGCCTTTTATTGTGTAAAAATTATGCCTCAATAAATTGGAATTAAAGAGAAAAAAGAAAAAATATTTTAATGTCATTGGGGGTAGAGAAAATTCTTTTTGAATAAGATATAAAAACTATAAACCACAACGGACAAGGAGAATTCTACTACATTAAAATTGAAAACTTCTGCATATCAGAAGACACCAACCCCAATATTGAAAAAACAACCAACAGGCCAGACACAGTGGCTCACGCCTGTAATCCCAGTACTTTGGGAGGCTGAGGTGAGCAGATCACTTCAGGTCATTTCAAAACCAGCCTGGCCAACATGGTGAAACCCCACCTCTACTAAAAATACAAAAATTAGCCAGGCATGGTAGTGGGCACCTGTAATCCCAGCTACTCCAAAGGCTAAGGCAGGAGAATTGCTTGAACCTGGGAGACAGAGGTTGCAATGAGCCCAGACCAAGCCACTGGACTCCAGCCTGGGCAGCATCCTTTGTCTAATAATAAAAGAATGCTTTGTCTAATAAAAAAAAAAAAAGAACCAACAGACTGGGAGAGGATATTTACAACCCATGTAACAACAACAAAAAGATTAGTATCCAGAATATTTCATAAACTATTATAAAGCAGAAAAATACAAATAGTCTAATGAAAAATGGCTGGGATATCACTGGACAAATCACAAGTGAATAGTCCACAAGCATGTGAGAAGATGTCAACTCACTCTCAAACAGAAATTAGAAGGGCAAAATGTGATTGCCGGACAACAGACTATTGGCAAGGGTGTGGGGAAAGGGGAACTGTTTTGTGTTCCTAATGGGAGTGTATCTTCAGAGAACAAATTGACAAGGAATTTGGCAAGAGCTAGGGAATTTGAAGATGCACTTCCCCACATCACCTGACATTTCCTCATTTAGCTATTTGCCCTGCAATGCTCAAGGTTATGTGCACCAGGTTAGGTGCTCAAAATGTGTTGAGCACTGCATTGGTGTTTTTGGGGTTTTTTTTGGCTTTATTTGGCTTTTTGACACAGGACCTCGCTCTGTCGCCCAAGCTACAGTGCAGTGGCGCTATCCCGGCTCACTGTAGCCTTGACCTCCTGGGCCCAGTGATCCTCACACCTCAGCATCCTAAGAAGCTGGGACTACAGGAACGCTCCACCACGCCTGAATGATTTTTGTAGAGACGGGGTCCCACGGTGTTGCCCAGGCTTGTATTGTTAGCCCCAAAGTGGGAATATGCTAAATTTCTAAGAATCGAGCAATAGGTAAATAAAATGAATAGATATGCAATGGAATATCATTGAGGAATCAAAATGAAAAAACTAGATCAAGATCTGTATGTATCAACATGGTGAGATCATATATATATGAAAGAGAGAGAGCCAGAGAGCAAGAGAGAGAATACATTCTACAGAAGGATATATACTACCCAGAAAAAGAGGTGCTCAGCAGCACCCTAGGAAGGGGTTCCCACTGCAGCCCCATAGAAGTGGGCAGAGATGGAACAAGTGGACAACTGAAAACTGCCTGCAAATAAGGAGTTTCCCAGACTCTGGTGTGTCTCTACGGAGACCCAATCCCCAGCTCTCTGACAGCGATGCAGGTCTTTTGAACGCCTGGGCTGCTGCTGCCCGCGTGCCTCCCCTGTGGCAATAAGCTATGAACAGGCGCTCACAAGCGCTACGATCCCACACCACCTGCACGGTGCAGAATGCGAGATGAGTGAGCCCACAGGGCCTCCAGCTCTGTGCCGCATCACAGCCTCGCCTGCATCTTTCTTCTCTGCTACCATCCCACTCACTTTGGCTCCACAGACTTGCTTTGAGGTTTGGCACTTCCACATTTTTAATATAAACTCAGATTCCGAAGAGTCCAGCATCAAATCCATATATATATATGTCCCCCAAAGAAACTGACTCCCTAACTTTCCACCTGCCCATTGTCTCCTAAAGGACAGGTGTTTGAGTAGCTTGTAGGTCGCAACCTTTTTTCCTAAAAAAGAAATCTATTTTCTCCTTCCCATGCACTCTAACCTCAATAATCCCAATCAGTTTGGGGATGGAACCCTGCTGTGGTTTTATTTTATTTAGAGACCGGGTCTCCCTCTATCACCCACACTGGGGTGCAGTGGCACAATCACAGCTCACTGAAGCCTCTGACTCCTGGGCTCAAGAGATCCTCCTCCCACCTCAGCCTCCCGAGAAGCTGGGACTACAGGTGTGCACCACCATAGCTAATTTCTTTATCTTTTGTAGAGAGGGGGTTTTGCTGTTTTGCCCAGACTGGTCTCTAACACTCAGCCTCAAGCGATCGTCCTGCCTTGCTTGGCCTCCCAAAGCATTGGGATTATAGGCATGAGCCACCATGCCTGGGCTGTGACTTCTGATCTCTCTTCTGAGATTTGGTTGTAGAAGGTGGGGGATGGATGTGTCTGAGGTCTATCTCTGACCATGTTTCTTTCTTTCTTTCTTTCTTTTTTTTGAGATGTAGTCTTTCTCTGTTGCCCAGGCTGGAGTGCAGTGGCATGATCTTGGCTCACTGCAACTCCTCAAGTGATTCTCCTGCCTCAGCCTCCCAAGTAGCTGGAATTACAGACACCTGCCACCAAACCCAGCAAATTTTTTGTATTTTTAGTAGAGATTGGGTTTCCCCATGTTGGCCAGGATGGTCTTGAACTCCTGAGCTCAAGTGATCTGCCTGCATTGGCCTCCCAAAGTGCTGGGATTACAGGCTTGAACCACCATGCCTGGCCTGTGACCATGTTTCTACCTGAGTCTGCCTTTGCCTGTTTTCTGTGGAGGAATTGAGGATGCATTGGTATCTGAGCTGGAGAAGATCGCCAAAGCTGTATGAAGCTCCTTGGTACAGATCAGAGAAACCTGCTGAGAAACAAGAACCATTCCCCTACCTTCCCACAGAGCCCAAGTGTTTCCTGTGCCCTTCATATCCGCCCTCAAGGATGGCCAATGTGGACCCTATCAGCGTCTCTCTTGCCTCTGACTTTTAGTTGGATCTGGCTCCTGGGATTCTCTGGTCCAAGACAGGAGTGAGAGAGGAGCGTGAGGAAGGGCATTTATTTCCTCCAGGGCCACCCTCCTTGAAGGTCACAGCCCAGAGGGGCTATCACATGGCCTTTGGTTTATTCCCCATCCCACTCACAACCAGATTTTTGTGACAGTACCCGGAGAGTGAAATAAACCTGCATTGCCATTGTCTCAGCAGCCTCCGTCTCCCCCTCCCTCTTGTCTACCAATGCACTTGAAGCATCTGTATGCGGCACCTGACATGTTCTAGATGCTGGAAGGATGCTGCCGGGCGAGGGGGTGGATGTAATCTCTGCCTTCGGAGAGAGGTTGGTGTGTCCAGAAGAGGGAAGCGCAGGCACAGAGGTGCCAGCGCCAACATGAGAGCAGGACTTCTGATCATCGGACCATCTGAAAGGTGACCTCTCTGGCTTTCCTCTATTTCTTTACTAGATAATCTTTACTAATCTTTAACAGAGTAAAGATTAAATGAGAAAGGTGGCCAGGCACGGTGGCTCACGCCTGTAATCCTAACATTTTGGCTGGCCGAGGCAGGCAGATCACTTGTCAGGAGTTCGAGACCAGTCTGGTCAACATGGTTAAACTTTGTCTCTAGTAAAAATACAAAAATTATCTGGAAATCGCTTGAACCCAGAAAGTGGACATTGCAGTGAGCTGTGATCATGCCACTGCACTTTAGCCTGGGCAACAGAGCAAGACTGCATCTCAAAAATAAAACAAAAAAAGGCCAGGTGCAGTGGCTCACACCTGTAATCCCAGCACCTTGGGAGGCCAAGGGCAGGCAGATCACCTGAGGTGAGAAGTTTGAGACCAGTCTGACCAACACGGTGAAACCCTGTCTCTATTTAAAAAAAATAAAAAATAAAAAAATTAATTAGCCAAGTGTGATGGTGGGTGCCTGTAATCCCAGCTACTCAGGAGGCTAAGGCAGGAGAATTACTTGAACCCAGGAGGCAGAGGTTGCAGTGAGCCAAGATCACGCCATTGTGCTCCAGCCTGGGCGACAAGAGCAAGACTCCATCTCAATAATAATAATAATAATAATGATAAAGATAATGGGCCAGGCACAGTGGCTCACACATGTAATCCCAGCACTTTGGGAGGCCAAGGAGGGAGGATAACTTGAGCCCAGGAGTTCAATACCAGCCTGAGCAACAAAATGAGATCCTGTCTCCGAAACCAAATAAAATAAAAAGGCAATGTATTTTCTAAAATTCTCTTTTCTAAACTTTATGTAAGACTGAAAAAAATGAAGCCAAGCACACAATGGCTCACACCTGTAATCCCAGCACTTTGGGACACTGAGACAGAAGGATTGCCCAGGCCCAGGAGTTCAAGACCAGCCTGGGCAACACAGCAAGTCCCCGTCTCTCCAATAAATAAATAAATTAGCTGGGTATGGTGGTATGCACCGATAGTCCCAGCTACTTGGGAGACTGAGGCAGGAGGATTCACTGGAGGCCAAGAGTTGGAGGCTGCAGTGAGATATGACGGTACCACCATACTCCAGCCTGGGCAACAGAGTGAGACTCTGTCTCTAAAAATTAAAAAAAAAAAAAAAAAAAAAGAGAGAGAGAGAGAGAAAGATTGTACAACAAATGTTATCTGTGTCCTAGGTCACACTGAGGGCTTCCCATGAATTTTCTCACTTGGTCTTTGCTGGAGCACTGTGGGGGAGGCATCGACATCCCCACTTACAGATGAGACTAACGGAAAAACAGCATGTGACCAGCCCAGTGACTCAAATGTACCTTCTCCACAGTGGTGCCAGACTGACCTGGGAGAAAACACTGACCAGAGGGCATAGCAAGGGTGACAGCTGGTGGGTGCAGTGGGAGGCCAGGCAGGCTGGAGCAGGGGCCTGGAGAGGGGATGTGGAGTGGCAGGGGAGCCTCTGCTGAGGGCTTCCTGGGCTAGGCCAGGGGGCCAGGGGGTCAGGGCTGCAGGGGGAGGATGGAGAGAGGGGGATTGGGAAGAGCCCAGGAGGGGAGCCCGGCCTGTAGAGGTGCTTCAGGCGGAAGCAGCCCTCCCACCACCCCTTTCCATTCACATAAAGCTGGGTTTGTTTCCATTTATCTGCTTGACTTTTCAGCCAAGATGCTGTTCAAAAAACATATTGCTCTAATTTAATCCACACGTGCACCCTCAGGACAAAATCTAAAGAAAACTTCAGTCATGGCCCCAAAGGCTCAGCCTCATGGAAGTGGTAGGGGTGGGCCTTGGGGGTGACACCAACCCACCTTTTAGGGCCAACCCTGAAGCCAGGGCCCACCTACCTGTGTCCTGGACAAGCAGATGGGGATGTTGGTGGGACAGGGGACTCCCAAGGTAGCATCCCTGACCCAATCCCTGCACCTGCCCATGGAGGGTAGATTCAAAGAGAAGGAGACCAGTGGACACAGTGGGAATGGGCTGGGGGTAGGGTTGGTGTATGAGGGGGTGTGCCTTTTCTTTTTTTTTTTTTTTTTTTTGCAATGAAGCCTTACTCATTCTGTTGCCCAGGCTGGAGTACAGTGGTGCCATCTTGGCTCACTGCAACCTCCATCTCCCAGGTTCAAACATTCTCCTACCACAGCCTCCCAAGTAGCTGGAACTACAGGCATCAGCCACCATGCCTAGATAATTTTTTTTTTTTTTTTTTTTTTGAGACAGAGTCTCGCTCTGTCCCCAGGTTGGAGTGCAGTGGTACGATATCTCAGCTCACTGCAATCTCCGCCTCCTGGGTTCAAATGATTTTCCTGCCTCAGCCTCCTGAGTGGCTGGGATTACAGGCAAATGCCAAATCCAGCTAATTTTTGTATTTTTAGTAGAGATGAGGTTTCACCATATTGGCCAGGCTGTTCTTGAACTCCTGACCTCAAGTGATCCATCTGCCTTGGCCTCCCAAAGTGTTAGGATTACAGGCGTGAGTCACCACGCCTGGCCTGGCTACTTTGTGGAGGTTTTTTTGGTATTTTAAGTGGAGATGGGGTTTTGCCTTGTTGGCCAGGCTGGTCTTGAGCCCCTGACTTCAAGTGATCTGCACACCTTGGCCCCCCAGAGTGTTGGGATGACAGGTGTGAGCCACCACGCCCAGTTGAGGGGGTTTGACATCTAATCAGCTCCTTTCCCTCCCTTCCTCAGATATAGACTCAAACTCTGGGGCACACAGCAGTGACATAAGGCAGTTTATTCAAGCATGTGGAGGGGGAGATGCTGTCTGCAGGGTGGAAGCCAGGATAAGCCAGGAGCAGGGCTCTGAGATGGGGCACAGGACCACCTACAATCTCGCCTGAATGCCTGGCGGCATGTGAGTTTGGGAAGCTTGTCTCACAGCCACACCCCACTGGCAAGAAGCCAGCAGGGAGCAAAACCAGTATGTTCATTTCAGTATTCTCTCCCACGTACACACCCATCACATAACTTACTTTGAATCAAATTATGTATATTATTTGGAGGGATCAATTGCCGGAAATGAGAAAAGCCAGAAGGACCTGTCTCACCCAGGTTTATTCAGAACTGAGACTGGAGACACAGCACTAGAGTGTGGAACTGAAATGTCTGATTTGGATTCAAGGTCTAGGACCCTTCTGGTGTCCTGTGAGTCAGGATCTTGTGCACTGGTCCAAGCAGAAATGACACTTCTCTTTCCTTCTAGAGTCACTCCCTTTACTCCATAACTCCCTGTCTGCTAGGACTGGGCTGGATTCCTGAGCAAAGGCCAAGGCGAGAGGATTGCTTGAGTCCAGGAGTTGGAGGCTGCAGTGAGCTATGATCACATCACTCACTGCACTCCAGCCTGGGCAACAGAGTGAGACCCTGTCTCTAAAAATCAAAAACAGAAGAAAAGAAATGATAATGTACAGTAAATGTTATCTGTGTCCTAGGCAACATGCTAAGGGCTTCCCGTAATTTATCTCAGTCCTTGCCCGAGCCCTGTGGAAGAGGCGCCAACATCCCATCTTACAGGGGAGGAGACTGACAGTGAAATAACAAGTGACTTGTGTGGTGACTCTGTAAAGTATTCTCTCTGCTGTGGTGCCGGACAGACTTGGAGAAAATGCTGGCCAGAGGGCACCTTAGAACTCCTGGTGTGTTCTAGTTCATTTCTGCATTGCTAGAAAGGAATATCTGAGACTGGGTAACTGATAAAGAAGAGAGGTTTATTTGGCTCACCGTTCTGCAGGCTGTACAAGAAGCATGGCATCAGCATCTGCTACTGGTGGGGCTTCAGGAAGCTTCCAGTCATGCCGGAAGGGAAAAGGGAGCTGTGTGTCACATGGCAAGAGAGAGAGCAAGAGAGAGGGGAGGGAGGTGCCAGGCTCTTTTAAACAGCCAGATCTCACGTGAACTCAGAGTAAGAATTCACTCATTACCACGAGGAGGACAGCAAGCTGCTCATGAGGTATCCGTCCCCATGACCCAAACACTATTCTAATAAAACTATTGGAGGCCCCACCTCCAACATTGGGGATCACATTTCAACATAAGGTTTGGAGGGGACACACACCCAAACCTATCACCTGGTATTTGAAGAAGCTGATGTCTGTGGCAGCTCAGGAGTGCCTATACAAGCAACGTACATCTGGGACCCTCAGAGACTCCATCCCCACTTGTGACTTCTAAGAGTTGAGTTCAGGCCAGGCACGGTGGCTCACGCCTGTAATCCTTTGGGAGGCTGAGGTGAGCAGATCACTTCAGGTCAGGAGTTCAAAACCAGCCTGGCCAACATGGTGAAACCCCATCTCTACTAAAAATACAAAAATTAGCCAGGCATGGTTGGTGCATACCTGTAAACCCAGCTACTTGGGAGGCTGAGGCATGAGAATCACTTGAACCCAGGAGATGGATGCAGTGAGCTGAGATTGCACCACTGCACTCTAGCCTGGGAGAAAGAGTGAGATGCCTTCTCAAAAAAGAACTGAGTACACAGACCTCCCTCCACTGGGAAGAGCCAGGAGCAGCCCTCAGACTCCATCTGAGTGGCATCTCAAAAGATGCTACCAGAAAGAAGGGATTTAGGCAGATTATGGGGTTTCTGAAATGCACTCATGTATTTCTATCAGAAATGGCAAAGAAGTTGAAAATAGTATCCAAGAAGGTCAGAATGGAAGGAGTTTCCATTGCTGCCTGCTAACCAGAGAACAGCTCTCATTCATGTCTGTGACTGGGCAGGATTCTCGGGGCTGCCTCCGCCAAAGGCCAAGTAGGGAGATCTCTGGAGTCTTACACGGAAAGTTTTGGAATCTCCCAGACTGCAAGATAATCCCCTTGGTCTCAAGACAGGGGCTCAGCTGTGCAGCCAGGATGCAGCTATTAGGAGCTTCCTTGATGCTGGAAAGGGCTTGGGAGACTCTCCTAGGGCATGGCCCACTCAACAGATGGGCAAAGGCAGGGAGGCCATCCTGCATTTTTCAAAAATGGGCATCCACACCAGGTCTGAGTGGCTCTGGTCCTATGGGGGTATCTCCTGACCAAACCTTTGGTGAACCCCATGAGAGAAGCCAGTAGGCACTTGCACAGCAGAGACACTTAGTGAGAACCCAGAGTCAGCGAGCAGGCAGGCAACAGAGGGCTGGAACACTAGCTCCACAAATGTCAGTCCTGTGCTTGCAGGTACCTCCAAAGGAGGAGGCCAAAGTGAAGGCCTAGGACTCCACAGCTCCTGCTATAGAGGGAGGGAGGGAGGGACTGGAGCTGAGGGTAGTGAGGCGCCCGGATATACCAGGTCCAGTAGCAGATGCTGACTACTGCACGAGGCTCCAGGGAGGAAATTTGGCCTACACAACACTACAGCACCTCTTCTGTAACCTCTGCACTTTGGGAGGCCGAAGCATGAGGATCACTTGAGGCCAGGAGTTTAAGACCAGCCTAGGCAATATAGTGAGACCCTCATCTCTACAAGACATATTTTTTTTTTTTGAGAGGGCGTTTCACTCTTGTTGTCCAGGCTGGAGTGCAATGATGCAATCTTGGCTCACCACAAGCTCCACCTCCTAGGTTCAAGGGATTCTCCTGCCTCAGCCTCCCAAGTAACTGGGATTACAGGCATCTGCCACCACACCCAGCTAATTTTTGTATTTTTAGTAGAGATGGGGTTTCACCACATTGGCCGGGCTTGTCCCGAACTCCCTGACCTCAGGTGATCCACCCGCTTCAGCCTCCCAAAGTGCTGGGATTACAGGAGTGAGTCACGACGCCTGGCCTTTTTTTTCGGGGTGTGGGGAGTAGGGACAGGGTTTCACTCTGTCGCTGAGGCTGGAGTGAACTGGTGCAATCTCTGCTCACTGCAACCTCTGCCTCCTAGGTTTAAGCAATTCTTGTGCCTTAGCCTCCCCAGTAGCTGGGATTACAGTGGTGTGCCACTGTAGCTGGGATTACAGTGGTGTGCCACCACGCCCAACTAATTTTTTGTATTTTTAGTAGATATGGGGTTTTACCATGTTTACCAGGCTGGTCTTGAACTCCAGAGCTCAGGCAATCTGCCCACCTCAGCCTCCCAAAGTGCTAGGATTACAGGTGTGAGCCAACAAGCCTAGTCAAAATATACAAATAAATAAATAAAACAGTTTTTTAAAAAGGTTAAAAAGGTGTTTTTTTTTTTTAAAGTAGAGCACCCCCTTAGTTGGGCTAGACCTACATTTTAGCTTATCAGATTGGTCTTTTCAACTTCCAGTGACCAATTAAGATGAAGCTGCCTTTCACCATTCACTCAGTTGACCATGGCAGCACCAACACGTACTAGGTCCCTGGCTCACCTGGGCCAAGGGTAACAATGGCTGCCCATGTTCTCCTGATGGAAACTTTTTTATGGTTTCACAAGGATTTGATGTGATGCTTTTTTCCACGAAGGGCTGAGGCTCTCGACACAACGCTATACAGTAACTCTGTAATCTTCAGGCTTAATCAAAACATATTCTAACAACCTATTCTGGTGCTATGAATGAATGTTTATTTTAAAACAATTTGCTATGGCTTTTTTTTTTTTAAGAGAGAGAAAGAAGGGAATTTCTTGAAGCCAAATTTCTCCCTGCCCCTAAGCTGGTCTCTCCACTCGAAAGACTGTGTCAAACGCCCAGGTCGTAATTAACCACAGAGCTGGTTTGGGAGAAGGGGAGACCGAGGGGGTATTTGACAAAGAATTAACAGATGTCATTTCGGCGGCGGCTGGCCCACTGCTGCTGGGCCATTTGCTGGATGGAAGCTGATTCGGCTGCTGTCGTAAACAGAGAGTAGTAATAATTATGTGCAGGCTGCATTAAACATAGCAGATTGGATGTATAACATTCTGCTAAAAACCAGCTCCTCTCCTGTTTCTGTTGAGACACAATGGAGACAAACCCCCCCAAGTCCCCAGTTTTGAAACTCGTCCCCAAGGATCTTGACAGACTTTCCAAGGGGGAAATAGGTCATGTTGTTTCATGGCTAATTCTGCTGAGGTTCCCGGGATGGCAAAGGGATCTGTCTGCTCAAAAGCAAGTTCCAGGCACACTTCAGTGAGCCAGCCACACCACAGAGCTGCCTTTTTCCATTTGAAAAATGAAAGAATTAAATTCAAAACAAACAACTTCAATTTAACACCAAACTACAGGATAACCAATCTTAAAAATGTCACCGCGTAATGGATCTTAATACCCATAGAAAACAAAAGCAACACCATTGTTCCCCAGCAAATGCAGAGCAACCTCACAGAATTTCAGTGAAGGAGAAAGAAGGGAAAAACACCTTATTACTTCCAACCCCTGCGAGCCATTTTGGTCTCCAAAGGTTTTAGGCTGCCCGAGGCCGTGTGTCTGCAGTGTTTCGGGAAATGACTTGCCTTAGCACGAACGCTGCTCTGTTCTGCAGCGAGGCTGCCTGCCCGGGAGCGGTGCCGCTCCATTTCTGGTTAACTCTTCCTTCCCAGGCTTGCCGCTCGCAAGAGCAGTGCGGGCAGGGCCCAGGGACGCCACTGCAACCCAGCCTCCTGCAGGGCAGCCAGGCTGGCACCTCTAAGAACAGCTTCTCCAAGAAAGTGGCTTTACCAGATCAGCCAGCTACCCCTACTGCTCTGGAGAATCTAGTCTCAAACAAGCTATAAAGCGACTGTCATCAAAACGCACAACACAACTGAAACCAGGGGACAGCGGCCGGGCCTTGTGGGCCAAGACTGGCCGACCCAGCCTCTCAGGGCGCCCTGCTGGGGACAGCTTCCCATCTCTGCCACAAACCCAGGAAGGACACTCTTCTGGTTAGCAGGGTACAAGCAGAGTCCAGCCGGCTACCAGGACATGACTTGGGCCTGAGGACATGGAATGAGGGAGGCATGAGGACAGAAGCATGTTTTCACTGCACATCTGAGCTGAAAGATGACAGAGAACCACTTAGCACTTAAGAGGTTAATACAATTCCTAAGTGTTCGGCAATCATGGCAATTTAGTGCCATTTCGATTATTACACAATAAACAGACCATGTTGTCTGGAAGCAAATTTTTATGAGTATAGCTGAAGGGGCTGCAACTTATTTAGCTGCTGAAACTCGAAGGGAGAGAGACTTCCAAATGCTAACACCATGGAGCAGAAACACAGGTAGCAGAAAAAGGTTATTTTCAGGTCACTGCCCTGGCAAGTCAACACCATGACCTTCAAAATGAGTATGTCCTTAGAGGGAAATCAGGTTCACCAAAGGGCTCTTTACACAGAACCATTTGAATGATAATATTGTTGAGTCTCAGAGCGATAGATTTAGGAATTTCCAGAAACATGTTACGTTAGGCAAAATACATTATGTTTACATGGGGTGGGGTATATACATTGTTTTGGCTACCTGGAATATGCAATGAATACAAACACCCCCAAGACAGCCCATTCATAGACACTCGTCACTGCTGTAGTTTACAGGCACTTGGGTACAATAATCACAAACCTGATCAAATTCCTAATACAACAAGAAAATCAAATATGTGAACAGAAATGTGGGGAGATAGTCACTCTCAACGCCTCTGCAAAATTTTATGGCACGCTGAGCTCCAAGAGGCACATTTTTCCTCTAAGGCACACAAAGGTTCAGATTTGGGGAGGAGGACAGCCCTGCCCCGCTCCACCAATGGAGGAAGGAAATTGCCCCAGAGGTACTTCAGGACTCAAGGTTAAAATGAGCACGTGTGCATCGATACCGTTACATTTGTGTATTTTTAGGCTTGCACGAGGAACTCACATTCATGAAGTGTCTGAAACAACCAAGCTGCCCTCTGCTGAACAAAGCAAAAAGGTTACTATTTTTAACCCCATTTTGCAGATGAGCTAACTGAGGTTCCACCTAAGAAGAAACAGTTTTAGGCCAGGTGTGGTGGCTCACACCTGTAATTCCAGCACTTTGGGAGGCCAAGGTGGGCTGATCACCTAAGGTTGGGAGATCGAGACCAACCTAACCAACCTGGGGAAACCCTGTCTGTACTAAAAATACAAAAATTTGCCGGGCATGGCAGTGCAGCCACTAGGGAGGCTGAGACAGGAAAATTGCTTGAACCTGGGAGGTGGAGGTTGCAGTGAGCTGAGATCGCACCATTGCACTCCAGACTGGGCAACAAGAGCAAAACTCCATCTCAAAAAAAAGGAAAAGAAACAGTTTTGTTAGCACACACAAACGGCTGCTATATTCCAGGAACTCCTTCCAGAGGAGATAGAATCTGGGGAGAAGGGATACCTAGGCCCCCTTCTTGAGGGGAATTGGACAGTCCTATAGTCAGCCTTTGTGCACAAGCTGCAGACCCGGAGAGGTTGGAAGACTTTCTCCTCAAGAGTCCCTGGGACCCATGGAGTTACCTGGCTGTGGGTGGCAGTGGAGTGGAGGGTGGGGACAAGACAAAACTGCAAAGGCACCTCTGCTCCCAGGCTGTGAGAAGTAAGCCTACTTTGGGTAGAATTGGGTGGGCTCTGTGAGAGCATAGCCTCTGCCTGGTGGCATCCACCCATGCACCCATCCATCCATCTACCCATTCATCCATCTACACACCCATCCATCCGTCTACCCACCCACCCACCCACCCACCCATCCACCTACCCATCCATCTACACACTCATCCATCCATCCATGCATCCCTGCATTCACCCACCCATCCATCCATCTATACTTCCATCTATCCTTTCATCCATCCATCCACCTACTCACCCATCTACCTACCCACCTACCTATCCACTCATTCATCCATCCACCCATCCTCAACCTCATGTTGAGGAGGGCAGGGCTAGATCCTGGGACTGCCATGACTGATGCAAAAAACAAAAAGGTCTCAGCTGCCGAGACCAAGTAAGGCTTTCTACCCCATCTCCAATAGATCAGCCTGCCTGACTCCTGAAGCTTACCTGTAGAAAAGCAATGGTCTCGAACAATGGGATGCATAAGAGTTACCTGGGGTACCTATGGAAAATGTATATTTCTGATTCAGTAGGTCTGAGGTGCTGGGGCAGAGTTCAGGGACTCAAATGAATAGGCAACTCAGGTGATTCTTCTTTTTTTTTTAATGGAGTCTCACTCTGTTGCCCAGGCTGGGTGCAGTGGCATGATCTTGGCTTACTACAGCCTTTGCCTCCCAGGTTCCATCAATTCTCCCTGGCTCAGCCTCCTGAGTAGTTGGGATTACAGGCACCCACCACCATGCCTGATAATTTTTATATTTTTTGTAAAAATGAGGTTTTGCTACGTTGGCCAGGCTGGTCTCAAACTCCTGATCTCAGATGATTCGCCTGCCTCGGCCCCTAAAGTGCTAGGATTACAGGCGTGAGCCACCATGCCCAGCCTCAATCATTCTCAAAACAGGTGATCAGAAGAGTACACCTTGAGAAACTTTGATTTTGGGTCACATTTCTTTATGCAAAGTATTCTTCCTAGGTCTTTCAAAAATGCTATGCCTCTCAGAGGTAAAGCATATTTGGTTCTTGACATGAATTTATAAGATACTGTCAACCACCCTCCAGTCTGTTCATCCACCCACCCATCCAACCATCCATCCACTCCTCCTCCCACACGCCCACCCATTCATCTACCTATACATCCATCCACTCATCTATCACCTACCGACCCACCCATCCACCCACCCACCCATTCACTCATCCACCCACCCATTCACCCATTCTCATGCTTCAGTGAAGAATATCTGAGACTGGGTAATTTATAAAGAAAAGAGATTTAATTGATTCACAGTTCCACATGGCTTGGAAAGACTCAGGAAACTTACAATCATGGCAGAAGGAGAAGCAAACACATCCTTCTTTACAAGGTGGAAGGAGAGAAAAGTGCCAAGCAAACAGGTAAAAAAAAAAAACCCTTATAAAACCATCAGATCTCGTGAGAACTCACGCACTATCACAAGAATAGCATGGGGGTAACTACCTCCATGATTCAGTTACCTCCCATTGGGTCCTTTCCATAACGTGGGGATTATGGGAGCTACAATTCAAAATGAGATTTGGGTGGGGACACAGCCAAACCATATCACCCACCTCCCCACCCTCCCACCCATCCACCCATTTACCTGTCTACTCATTCACCTATCCACCCATCCATCCACCTACCCACTCACTCACTCTTCCATCCACCCATTCACCCACATACCTGCCCACCCATCCAACCATTCACCCATCCACCCACCCATTCATCCACCCATTTACCCATTCACCCATTCCACCAAACTACCCACCTATCCATCTACCTACCCACCCATTCACCTATCCACCCATCCACTTACCCACCTATCCATCCATCTATCCATCTCTTCATCCATCCACCCATCCATCCATCCACCCACCCACCCACCCACCCACCCATTCATTCTCCCACCCATTTATCCATTCATCCATGCTTCTGTGCAACAGATCTTTCCTGGACACCGATTCTGTGAAAAGCCATCTTCTAGGTGCTGGAGTGGTAGAAGAGGTCCCAGCAGGCCGTAAAGGGGCAGACCCTAAAGGGAGCTGGTGACTTAGAGAGGGGACACCACTGTGGGAGGCCCAGAGGTGGGTGGGTTCACCACAGTGGTACACACTGCTGTTCCTGGTCTTAGGGTCCCACAAGCAGATGTGACAGATGGCTCACAGCACAGTTTGGACCCTAAGGGCACTCATTATCCGAAAGGGTCAAATTCTTTTCCCCTCAGAAAGAAGAATATGATTCATGACTATTGCATGGTGAGAAAGAGGAGGAGGCCTGGGCATGAAGAAAGAACAGGAATAGAAAGAGAATGACAATGGCAGCCATAGACAGCGTGCAGATAAGGACACCTGAGGCTTCTTTAGAGACCCAAGCAAGGCCTATTGCAAGCCCAGAGCCACCAGGCTTAGAGCTTTCGTTGCCCCATGCTCAGCCTTGATTTGGAATTCCCTTTGAAACATTGTTTATAATTGGCCATTCAGAACAACCTTGGTGCTTATAAAGCTGTCAACCATGTGGTCCAGTCTCACGTCAGTGTCTCAGACAAAGAAACTGAATCCATCGGCTTAAATGTAATTTCAAAGTCAGACAAGTTCAATCCTGCCATTTCTCAAACACTCTGAAGGAGATACAAGATCACAAGGGCCGCGTCTTAAACCTATACCTTCTCTCCTGCCTCTTGACTGGAAGGCTGCACTTGCTGGTCTTTTCACACTCCATGGCAGTCTTCTGCAGGCCTCTTCCTCTTGACCCTGACCTTCTCTCCCTCCCCTTTATTTCTAATCCTGCTGTACAAAAACCCCAAAAGGGCTGGCCTAGTTGATCAAGGAGGCTAGTGCCTGGGTGATTGTGGTCCCCTTGGACTTCTTATCTGAAAAGTGGTGACTATACCATGACCTCATGGATTTATAATGTGTTAAATGAAAGAATATAAAAAAAACATTTAGCCTGTAATCCCAGCACTTTGGGAGACTAAGGAGGGAAAATGGTTTAAGCCCAGGGGTTCAAGACCAGCCTAGGTAACATGGCGAAACCATATCTCTACCAAAAATACAAAAATTAGATGGGTATGGTGGCACATGCCTGTAGTCCCACCTACTTGGGAGGCTGAGGTGGGACGATGGTTTGAGCCCAGGAAGTGGAGGTTGTAGTGAGCTAAGATTGTGCCATTGCACTCAAGCCTGGGTGTCAGAACCAGACCCCGTCTCAAAAAAAAAAGCAAGAAATTAATGAAGGCATCAATACATGGTAGACAATTAATGAATAACTGTTCTCATGGGAAAACCTAAAATAGGGAGGAAATCACAAATTTTATTATTTCAGAATTTATTATTTCATAGGGAAGATTCTATATGTTATAAAAATAAATTTATAAGTTTTGAAGGATGTTCGTATAATTTATGGCAAGAAGTGGAGTGTAAAGTGACTATTATGCAATGTTTCCCCAGATAATTCCTGTATTGATATTCTAATGAAAATAGGCTCCCCAAAATCTGCATTTTTATCGTGTGTGTCTATGCTAGCATTTATGTTATATTCCGAATTAACAAACTTCAAACGCTAAAAAATTACATATGCAAAAAAATGGGGAAAGAAGATATGCATCTTTTGTAAGTCTCAGTGGAGCATAGGCAAACCTCTAGCCCTATCTGATACTCCTAGCTTAAACCACATGGTAGTTTTGGAATGGGGGAACATGAATAACAACAAAACAATAAGAAGGCTGTTTAGGTGTGTGCTAAAAAAGAAAAAAAAAATCTTTAAAATCAGGCTGTGTCCTTATCATTGACTGCCTACTAATGAATATCATTCTCAATAAAGAACCTTCTGGCTCTCTCATGTTCTATTTGTTAAAATAGCATCCAAGTCATTTTCTATAATGCAAAGTTAATGCAAACTCAAAACAAAATAAAAAGAAAAGAATGTCAAAAGAACAAACTTTTAAAAGTCTGCACTTTTTTTTTATTATTAGATGCTATTCCTGACTTGTTAAAATTGATCAAATAGAAAGCTGTGAAAGAGAAAAAATTAAGCCAACTAGAAAAGTGTGACTTGGATTTAATATTTTATAATTGCCAAGGGACATACTGAGATCAATGAATTTTTGCCTGAAATGAACGTCAGAAAGAGATGTACTTCAGTCTTTTAGGGAACATTGGTCTATTTAATTCTTGTGTCTGATGCATGTGAAATAGGCCTGCCTCGGCCTTCTTTCTCTGCCGGGGGCATTGCTGGCAGCGGACATTACCACTTTTAATAGGCCGCTGTCTGAGGAGTGGCAAGGGAGCCCATAACCCATCGACTCTAATGGATCAGCCTGTTTATTCACTTACACCTTTTTTTTTCCCAGCTAATTTTAGTTTTGCATGCTGAGTTGTTTCGCTTTGAATTAAATGAACAGAAACAAAGGGAAAAGCCTGTGCGGCTAATAAACCATGATGATGTTCACGGCCCTCTCAACAGGCTTCTCCACATAGCAGGTATCCCATCTGAGAACAGATTCACTGTGGCATTTTCTCCACTTGTTGACGAAATTAACATTTCATACATGCTCACATTCAGAGGAAAAAATTAAATTATTCAAATCACTTGATTGAGAATGCACCGTTGTTTGGAGTAGACCTACATGCCCAGCCTCAGGCCGCCAACATCCTCAGATTTCAGACACCGGTCAGTGACTTTTTCCGCCTAGGGGGTCATCCCAGAGCTCTCCGTGGGGTCACATAAACAGGAGAAATGCCCAAATGCTTTGCTTTGTCTAATGAAAAACCAGAGAGACACAAGAAGGCTATGTCTGCGTGCCCTTCAACAGAAATAACAAGAGTCAGTGGTTGAAAAACATTCCCCTCCCAAACTCCCACTCTATGCCCAGAGAGCTTGAAGAAAGTTCCAGAAACCTTTTAGGTCAATAGCTGCCAAGGGATATGAGAGAGACAAGAATGTTCAATATAAGAGAGAGGGGAAAAAGGGGGTCAGCTTCCCCTCATCTTCTGAATAAGACCCATTTTTCAGCCAGGTGCAGTGGCTCATGCCTATAATCCCAGCACTTTGGGGAGGCTGAGGAGGGCAGATCATGAGGTCAGGAGTTCGAGATCAGCCTGGCCAATATGGTGAAACCCCATCTCTACTAAAAAAGAAATATAAAAAATTAGCTAGGTGCAATGGTGTGCGCCTGTTGTCTCAGTTACTTAGGAGGCTGAGGCATGAGAATCACTTGAACCTGGGAGCCAGAGGTTGTAGTGAGCTGACATTGCACCACTGCACTCCAGCCTGGACGACAGAGAGAGACTCTATCTTAAAAAAAAAAAAAAAAAAAAAAGAACCCATTTTCCACTTGGGGTTTGGAATTGTCACAAAGACCCTGACTGGAGAGTGGGGGCTACATCCACCTCTCCCCCATTGGGAACTCACATCAATGAGTGGTTTCAGCAGGTTAGAGGAGCTGCCATGTCCCCACCACCAGTAAAACCTAGGAAGGGGGGTAGTGGCCTGAACTTCAGAAAAGGCATTCTCCACTTGTGGAAGAAACAATATTCCCCAAAAGTCCACCCCAGGAGGTCGAGATGAGAGGATAGCTTCTTGAGCCCAGGAGTTGGAGGCTGCAGTGAGCTATGTTCCAGCCTGGGCAACAGAGCAAGACCCAGTGTGAAAAAAAAAAAAAAAGCCAGGTGCGGTGGCTCACACCTATAATCCCAGCACTGTAGGAGGTCGAAGTAGATGGATCATGAGGTCAGGAGTTCCAGACAGCCTGACCAACATGGTCAAACCCCATCTCTACTAAAAACACAAAAATTAGCCAGGTGTGGTGGTACACGTTTGTAATCCCAGCTACTCAGGAGGCTGAGGCAGGAGATTCGCTTAAACCGAGGTGGTTTCAATAAGCCGAGATTGTGCCATTTCACTCCAGCCTGGGTGACAGAGCAAGATTCCATCTCAAAAAAAAAAGAACCACTGCAAAGGATTCATCCTCAAACAATTCGACAACCCCAACGGTTACTGCCCTAACGGTAGTGCGTGGCTGTGTTGTCTCCTGGCAAAAAAAATTAAATATAATTGTTGCCCAATCAGAAGCTAAGATAACTTACAAAGTAATCTGGAAAATATTGAGAGAATTTACACTAGCTGGGAGAGACAGAACATGATCTGTCATTAAATCAAATAAAAACAGGTCTGAGTATTAAGCAGAATGTCAACAACTATCTGAATGAAATCTCTTTTAGACACAACAGCGTGATACCCTACTTTTGCCCTCATGCAATTAAAATAGGGTAATTTTTTAGACCATTTCTCCCAGCTATAATCTGTCACTAGGAGAAGAAAGCCCTTAGCGCCCCAGCTGTATCCAGTTTCACACATGGCTTTTCTTTCCCGTCTACCCTCCAAATCTCAACAAAGCCGGAAATCAGCCAGCTCAAACTCCTCAGCCCTGCCTTTTTAGGACTCACATTCCTTAGCTGTGCTTTCTTCCCTCAAAACCCCAAGTCACCCAAATCACTTTTTCTCCATTCAGCAGCATTTCTTCAGCAAATATGTACTGACTCCTACCATGTGCAAAGCTCTGAACTTGAAGTTTAATTGTTGGCGTGGAGCTAAGTAATACACATTTCTTTCTTTCTTTTTTTTTTGAAACAGAGTCTCGCTCTGTTGCCCAGGCTAGAGTGCAGTGGTGTGCTCTTGGTTCACTGCAACCACCACCTCCCAAGTTCAAGGGATTCTCATGCCTCAGCCTCCTGAGTAGCTGGGATTACAGGCGCGCGCCACCACATCGAGCTAATTTTTGTATTTTTAGTAGAGGTAAGATTTCACTATGTTGGACATGATGGTCTTGAACTCCTGGACTCAAGCGATCCGCCCACCTTGGCTTCTGAAAGTGCTGGGATTACAAGTGTGAGCCACCGTGCTGGGCCACACCTTTCTATTTGTTAAAGAATGAAGAAATGTGGTGTGTAGGGTCCCTGGTGGAACTCCTGCACGGTGTCCTTCAATCCAGAGTCTAACAGTCTCTCTTTCATCAATATGCAAGTTACAATAAAATAATTGATGGATCCACAACGCATGCCCACAGGATGACCGTGAGCAAGAAACTCTCACCATGCGAGAAACTATCACAGAATAATTCTGCTTCCCCTAGATTTGTGTGCCTGGACCTGGATTCCTGCTCTCAGACCCACTGTGCAAAGTGGAGAGGGAACAACAGACTCAAGTTGGAAGTGATTTACTTCATTAGCTGGGATTACAAGTTTAACTTACAAACCAGAGGTCAAAATTTCTCATTAACAAGGGGGCCGTGAATCGCTGCAGGCTTTGGTTCAAGAGGAGACCACTCTTATTACTAACTACACATTTCAATCTGTCTTTGATGTTCTCCTTCTTCCCTCCTCCCTTTTATTTTTTGGCAGAGGAGCTGATTTTAATTGTGCCACTACAACAAGATTCCCTCCATCCCAGGGAGCAGCCTCCTGTCGGCTGCTGCCTGGCGAGTGAGTTTGCAAGATTGGGTGCAGTCTATCGCTCAGGGCACATTTTAATGGCTCCCCTCTCCTACAAGGCTTGGATTGTTTTCCACGTGATTCTGGTTAATTTCGCTGCGGGAAAGGGCATTGGTTTTCCTTGTGAGCTTCTGATCCATCTGCCTCAGCGAGGTGAAATAGATTAAAACAGAGAAGGAGGCACTGTCATTCCAACTTTCTGGACTTGAGGACCAGACCTAGCACATCTCCAGCACTCAGAATAGACAGAGGAGTTTGACAGAGACCATTATGCTACAAAAAGGGCTCTTTTGAGAAATCAGCTTTGGCCGTTTACAAAATGCTCAGGCTGCCTTCACATGCCCCTTTGCTTCAAAACCACTGCCAAGGGTTAAAAGAAGTAACTCAAATGAGATAAAACCTCTGCAGCGTGCACTTATCCTGGGAATCTCAGAATCCCACACCGCAGAGTCCTTTTCCAAATAAGAATACCAGGAAATTGTAGCAGTGATTATGTATTATTGTGCAGCACAAATAAAAGTGCTTAACACACACTTTCTGTTTCTAAAGACCCAGACCTGTGTGCAGGCAGGTCACAGTGGCACAGTGACCATTGTCACTGAACCAGGGCTTCGAATGGAGTCGCTGATGGAAAGGATTCCACTATCTCATTATTTAGAAGTATAGCTGTTATTGAAAATAACTAAATTGTTACTCCTGTCTAGTCTGGGAAGAAGGTCACATTCAAACCACATAAGCTCTAACTACTCCTCAGTTACTATTCACGTACTGCGAATGTTTGTTCTCCCTGAGAAATGTTTTCTTAGTTGCTGGGTGAAGAGCCTGTAGGTCACACAGAGGCTTTGGATGGAGCCCAGTGCCCATGGAAGAGCCTACTAAGCTGCCCCCAATGCAGAGAGTAAAGGCAGCTTCTAGCAACTGGGCTGGCCTGCTCAGCTGCATGGGACTCCTAGCGTGTTCCAGGTGTGGCAGCTTGTTGTGGAAGCCACAGTGCTGGAGAAACAAAAACTCTTCATGCAGGCCTGGTGCAGTGGCTCACGCCTGTAATCCCAGCATTTTGGGAGGCCAAGGCCGGAGGATCCCTTGAGCCCAGGAGTTCAAGACCAGCCTGGGAAACATAGCGGGGACTCTCCCTGTTTCTACAAAAAGTAAAAAACAAAAAAATTAGCCAGGTGCGGTGGCATGCACCTGTAGTCCCAGTTACTCAGGAGGCTGAGGTGGGAGGATGGCTTGAGCCCAGGAGGTCCAGGAGCTCCAGGAGGTTGAGGCTACAGTGACCTGTGATCACACCACTGCCCTCCAACCTGGGTGACAGAGCAAAACCCTGTCTCAAAAGAAAACACAAAAAACAAAAACCTCCCAAAACCACAACTCCTCATGCAAAATAAGCAAAAGTAGCAGGGGTGGCAGCAGTGTCTTGCCCAGCTCCCATCCTGTACCCCCAGGGGGAGCAGGGGGCTTCTCACCCATGGAGAAATTACTGCCTTCTTTGCTTTATTTTATTTTATTTATTTTCACTGCTAATGTTCAGTTTTAGTTCCTTTTACGTCTCCAGTTCCCTTTAACAAAAACACTGATCAGAACTCAAGGAATCCGTGTGACCTGAGGTGAAGAGCGGTTCTCAGCCAGGGACAGTCATCGGGCTCAGATCCGGGAAGCAGCGGTGGCTCCGGGTCACAGGAGCCCGAGGCAGCCCAGCCATCTGGGCCCTCAGCCACTTCCTGGCGCCGCCCGGCGGCACCCCAGGCCAGGCCAAACAGTCACCTTGACCGAGCTGCTGGGGCGTCTCACCCACGCACTGTACCTCCCCCTTCCCACTCCCTTCCTGGCAGGCAGCTGTTCAGCTCCAACAGGGGCCTATCTTAACAACAAGACATCTTAGAAAGGTCCTTATTGCTGGTCTAATTTCAAACAGGCACCACAATGAAGAACTGTCTTTGTGTGGGATTAATTTTAAAACCTCAGGATTTGATGTCAGTGGGAAAGAACCAGTGTGGGGCTCAAGCGGCTGCCTTCTCCTGCTTCTGGCCAGCCCGGGGGCTCATTTCTTAGGAGATGAAAACTCTGACAAGCCCTTCAGTCAAGCTGAAAGCAGGCAGCCGTCCAGCCACAGCCACAGGCCTCCCGGGCATCCTGTGACCCCTCCGAAAAGTCACATTCACTTTGCTCTTGAGAAAGGAAAAATCACGCTGGAGGCATTTTATTTGAAACCATGTGAAATAAGGAAATGTGAAGATGCGAAAATGAAGTGAAAAAAAAAAGTTAGAATTCATTTCCGTCCTTGCAATGGCTTAGAAGCCAAACTGGTTCATTTTGAAAGCGTGTTAAAAATCTGATCCATTCACCAGTAGGCAGAGACTACAAAATGCTTAAGGTAAAATATGTAAATATGTAAAATTATCTGTTGAAAACCATCTCCTTTTGTGCTTGAAAGAATTTTTTAAAGCATCTTTATTTCTATTCTGCATTAATATACTATTGAGCAGAAAAGTTTCTTTTTGGCAAAACAACAAAAAACCAAGGTGCTACGAAATTTAGTGATTCTGAAATGAAGTCCACAGGAAAAAGAGAAGGACAAAAAGGATTTCTATCTTATCGTGCACTCATATGGCATTTTTGGTGATAATTTAAAGTATATTATTAATATAACAAATTATAGAATTCATTTTTTAAAAGCACTGTTCACCTAAAAACTTGAAATAAACCCCACCTTCAGGCCTCTGCTACTGTCTCTTTTGGAAGTGGGGTCCCTCTTCTCCCTGGGTGTCCTCTTCCTCACCTGCCCCGGCCCCCCCATCCTTGATAGATCCGGGGACCTCCCAGCCGTGTGTTTGTACCCACACTGTAAATAATTGGCCAGAAACAGTTTATCTTATTTCAAAATATTTCCAAATTAATTTTTTTTGAAATATGAAAAAGAATGGCAGGATATCTGCCTATAGCTAAATAGTTATCATTCATTCTGTTGGATTTGAATACATTGTATGGCAACAAACATGGTTTCATCACACAACTTGCAGCTTCCAGAAATAGGTGGGCTGGTTGTTGTTGGGTTTTTTTTTTTCCTTTCCCGAATCCCATTTCTTCTGAAGGAGTCCAACCAATGAATGTTTTGTCTCATAAGCCAATACCTCATAGGTAGATTGCTGTCATTTCTTGTCCCCTCCCAGTGGGGAACTATCCCTGGGGACTGGGCCTCCAGCCCCACTGGCCAGGGATGGAGGGATGAGCCTCAGATTGGGAAGGGGTGTGCCTGAAACCAAGTCCACTGAGCTCACAAGCCAGGTGAACAAAATGCTCAGATCCTGGAGGGGAAGATAGCGTCTGCATTTGGCCCAGTACGTGTGACAGCAGCATTGTTTGGGGAAGGTGAAGGTGTTTAAAAACTGAAAAAATTGTTCTTCATTTTGCAAACCCTTGGGTATTTTCTGAAAGATCAGACAATGAAAAGTAGAAAGCTTTCTCCAAAACAGTTTTCAAATCTGCTTATTTTACTAGACACTCCCGTGTTTCTGGCCCTTGTTTCTATGCTTTCTTTTGTTTGAATCTCTTACTGTCTCAAAAAGGTTATAAAAAAATTAAACACACACACACACACGATTGTGTCCAGAAAGCTTTCCAAGGGCTGGGCGCGGTAGCTCACATCTATAATCCCAGCACTTTGAGAGGCTGAGGCAGGCGGATCATTTTAGGTGAGGAGTTTGAAACCAGCCTGGCCAACATGGTGAAACCCTGTCTCTACTAAAAATATAAAATAATTAGCCGGTCATGGTGGTGGGCGCCTGTAATCCCAGCTACTCAGGAGGCTGAGGCAGGAGAATCACTTGAGCCTGGGAGGTGGAGGTTGCAGTGAACTAAGATCATGCCACTGCACTCCAGCCTGGGTAACAGAGTGAGATTCCATTTCAAAGACAATAAAAAAAAAAAGAACAGATTTCCCAGCTCATCCCCACAGAACCTACCTTCCACATCCCTTCCTGTAGACCTAGGCAGACAGAGGCCAGCCCTAGAGAACCCAGGAAAGGTAATGTTAGAAACCTAAGAACTGGCAGGGCCAGGAAGACAGCCCAAGCAGCTAGAAGTATGGTTTAGTACGGGGAAGTTTTGTTGTCTTAGGTTTTTGGGGTTTTTTTGGTTTTTTTTTTTTTTTTGCATTGGTTTTATTTTTAAAATGTTGTATTAAAGCATTATCTATCTTATTATTGGGTTATTGGGCACCTCCTTAAATGCTGCCCCCAGGCAAGTGCTTCACTACCATCATCCTGGTCCTGGCCTCGCCCTGGGGAGGAGATGCCCACCATCTCCCCACCCCATCCCCAGCCTCATCAGGCTCCAGCCTGGACCAGCTAACACGACTGTGGAGGAGGCACTCCTCTCAACACCCTCTGTCAGGAAGGAGGAGACAACTCCTTTTTTTTCTTTCCTTTCTTCTTTTTTTTTTTTTTTTGAGAATGGGGTCTTGTTATATTGCCCAGGTGGGTCTCAAACTCCTAGGCTCAAGATAGGTCTCAAACTCCTGGCTCAAGCTTTCCTTCTGCCTCTGCCTCCCTAGAAACAACTTCTTCACTGCAAGCCAAGTTCATTGGAATCTCCCTCCTAAACCTTCACTGAGATTTAGGAAACATTAACAATAAAACTTCAACAAACCCGAGGCGGGGAGTTACTGAATTAAATTAGAGCTTTTCTCGTACATCACGCTAAAGGTAAATTATTTTGTCTAAATACCATTGGAAACCACATTTATAATATGCAATGGTTTGCTTCTCTCTCTCTCTCTCTCTCTCTCTCTCTCTCTCTCTCTCTCTCTCTCTCTCTCTCTCTCTCTCTTTCTCTTGGAGATGAGGTCTCACTGTGTCACCCAGGCTGGAATGTAGTGGTACAATCACAGCTCACTGCAGCCTCCAACTCCTGGGCTCAAGAGATCCTCCCACTTCAGCCTCCTAAGCTGCTAGGACTACAGGTGCACATCACCACCCCTAGCTAATTTTTTAAATTTTTGGTTAAGACAGGATCCCACTATGTTACCCAGGCAGGTCTGGAACTCCTGGCTTCAAGCGATCCTCCCGCCTGGACCTCCCAAAGCTCTGGGATTACAGGTGTGAGCCACCACACTAGCTGGTTTGCTGCTCTGATAAAGGTCTTGAAAAGACAGGAGGAGGTGTATTTTATTAGCATCATTATCACTAACTGGCACCACTGCTCACTGAGTGCCATGCATGGACTGAGAGCTCTACAATACACATTGTTTTGCTCAGTTCCCAGCAACTGCAATGGCAAATTTGAGGTTGCGCAGAGATACACATGCTGGCCTCAGGGCTGAGCTGGGATGTGAAGTCAGATCAGACTCCAGAGCCCACATGCCATGGAGCCTTGGAGACAGGTTTGCTTTCACTGTTATCTTGCACAGGCGGAGCTCTGGGCAGGGATGCTGAGCCCAGGGCTGAGGCTTGGCCAGGCGGCTGCAATCGCAGATCCACCCTGTAAGCCTGAGGACCCTCAGCTTCCATGGGTAGGGGCAGACCTGCCCTGCTGTAACAGCCCTGGGCAGAGCAGGCATGCCCAGGACCACCCTCTACTTCCTCTGGATGGTGCCTTCAGTGCAGTCAGCGGAAGGACCACTGATTTTTCGTTCTAGGTCCCTATGCAAAAATAATCAAGACTTCCTGTCTGAGCAGCAGGGTAAACAGATCTTCAGCTAAACGGAGGAGGAGGGGTTGTGGGAAGAACCTCTGTTGTCCCAGCTGGAAACTTAAGCATCAGGAAATGCATTTCTGCATGTTCCCAGCCTGCTGAAAAGTCAGGCACAGTAAGGACAAAGCAATCCCCATGCCCCCGAATCTGGCCTTTCCCCTTCCCTGCCTGCTGCTCCAGGTTTCCTGGCTTTCTCACTCTCCTCTCTTTCTCCCAGGGCTAGCCCAGAGGGTGTTTGTTTAAAGTACCTTTCACTAGCATTCCTTCCCAGTCATTCTCTCAGCTTTTCACTTTGCATTACGCCCAGAGCCCTAGATGCAGTCTCCTTCCCCAGCCAAGCTGCTTTCGAAAACTAACCTCTATTTTACATGGGGAACTTTAACCCATTTGCCTCCAAAAAAAACCCTGTAACATTGCAGAGAACACTAAAGCCTCCTTGGACCCCTAAAAATCCATGTCTACCCTCTTCAATTCCCCAAAAGGTAAGCACTGAAGCACTGACTTTGTAATATTTTTTTTCAGAAATGTTTCCTGTTTTTGCAACATATATTGGACTTCATTAAAACTATGGTATGTATTTTTGTTGTTGTTGTTGTTTTTTAAGGAGTCTTGCTCTGTTGCCCAGGCTGGAGTGCAATGGCATGATCTCAGCTCACTGCAGCCTCCACCTCCCAAGTTCAAGTGATTCTCCTGCCTCACTCTCCAGAGTAGCTGGGACTACCAATGCATGCCACCATGCCCAGCTAATTTTTATATTTTTACTAGAGACAGGGTTCCATCATGTTAGCCAGGCTGGTCTCAAACTCCTGGCCTCCAGAGGTCTGCCCACCTTGGCCACCCAAATAGCTGAAATTACAGGCATAAGCCACCACACCTGGCCAAGGCATGCAAATTGTTATTGATGAGTTTGATTGTTCTTTTTACACATATACTGCTCTATAAAATTTTTTTTCATTCAACCATACCTCTTAAAGATCTATTTGCATATACACAGATCCAAGTCACTTTTTAAAAATTTTTTTTATAAACCCCATGCTGTGAACTGCTTCACTCTACTGAGGCATTTTGATATTGATGGGCATTTAGGCTTCTGCTATTTCCAATGCTGCTTCAGAGATGCTTTCTTTGTGCACATATACATTTCTTGAGGGTAGATAAGACAGAAGGGAAATTGCTGGGTTGCATGGTGTGCACATTTCTAGCTCTAAGGGCTTCCAAAGTGCAGCTATCCTGATACATGGGGCACCAGCATCCTCTGGGAGCAGCACCCTTATAGTCCTGCTAGTGCCTATCGGACTTTTAAATTGCTGCCCTTTTGATGGGTGACAAGCGTTGCTTAATTTGTATTTCCCTTTAGACTTGGTACGTTAGAACATATTTTTTTTTGTAATACGTTTTACAAGTCTTTTTTCACACCTCTTTTGTGAATTACTTATTCATAGTCTTTGCCTCTAAAAAAAAAAATTGAGTAATTGGTCTTTAAAAAAATACTTTATAAAGCTATGATTGACATGTAAAAAGCTGTACATATTGATACATACAACTTGATGGGATACTTAAACACCATCTTGAAACCATCACCACTATCAAAGCCATGAATATATCCATCACCTCCCAAAGATTCTCCCATTTCCTTTATTTATTTATTTATCTATCTATCTATCTCTCCATCCATCCATCCATCTACAGACAGGGTCTTTTTTTTGTCACCCAGGCTGGACTGCAGTGGCACAAACACAGCTTATTTCAGCCTCAACTTCCTGGGCTCAATTGATCCTCCCACCTCGGCCTCCCAAGTACCTGGGACTACAGGCATGGACCCCCACTCCTGGCTAATTTTTTTTTCTTTCTTTTTTTAGATATGGGTTTTGCCATGGTGCCCAGGCTGGTCTTGAACCCCTGGGCTCAAGTGATCCTCCTGCCTTGGCCTTCCAAAGTGCTGAGCTTACAGGAGTGAGCCACTATACCTGGCCTACTCCCTTTATTATTATTATTATTATTATTGAGTGTGTGTGGTAAGAACACTTAACATAAGATCTACATGCTTGGGAAATTTTAGGTGTATAATACAGTAGTGTTAACGACAGGCACTAGGCTGTACATTAAATCTTTAAGAACTTAAGTTACATAGCTGGAATTTTGTACCCCTTGACTATCACCTCGCCATTTCCCTCTCTTACTAGCCTTCAGCAACCACCATTCTACTTTCAGCTTCTATGAGTTTGACTATTTCAGATTCCATGTAGAAGTGAGACCACGCACTTCTCTGTATCTGGTTTATTTCATTTAGCATAATATCCTCCAGGTCCATCTATGTTGTTGAAAATGACAGGATCTCCTTTTTTTTTTTTTTTTTTGAGATGGAGTCTTGCTCTGTTGCCCAGGCTGGAGTGCACTGGCATGATCTTGGCTTACTGCAACCTCTGCATCCTGGGTTCAAGCAATTCTCCTGCCTCAGCCTCCTGAGTAGCTGGGACTACAGGTGCACGCCACAACGCCCGGTGAATTTTTGTATTTTTAGTAGAGAAGGGTTTTCGCCATGTTAGCCAGGACGGTCTTGATCTCTTGACCTCATGATCTGACGACCTCGACCTCCCAAAATCCTGGGATTACGTGCGCCAGCGCGCCCGGCCAGGATCTCCTTTTTTCAGGCTGAATTGTATTCCATCGTGTACATCCCAGATTTCCTTTATTCATTCATCCATCAATGGACAGTTAGGTTGTTTCCATATCTTGGCAATTGTGAATAGTGCTGCGTTAGACATGAGGGTGTAATATCTTTTTGAGATACTCAGCCTTGCTGGATCATATAGTAGTTCTGTTTTTATTTGTTCCAGCAACCTTCACACTGTTTTCCATGATGGCTGTACTATTTACTTCCCCACCAACAGTGCACCAGTGTTCTCTTTTCTCCACATCCTCGTCAGCACTTGCCTTTTTTTTTTTTTTTTTTTTTCTTCTTAAATAATAGCCATCCGGGCCAAGCACAGTGGCTCACACCTGTAATCCCAGCATTTTGGGAGGCTGAGGTGGGTGGATCACTTGAGGTCAGGAGTTCGAGACCAGCCTGGCCAACACAGTGAAGCCCTGTCTCTACTAAAAATACAAAACTTTGTCTGGCATGGTGGCTCACGTCTGTAATCCCAGCTACTTGGGAGGCTGAAGCAGAAGAACCACTTGAACCGGGAGGCGGAGGTTGCAGTGAGCCCAGATAACACAACTGAACTCCAGCCTCGGTGACAGAGTAAGACTCCATCTCAAAATAATGATAATAATAACAGCCATCCTAACAGGTATGAGAAGATACTTCATTGTGTTTTTGATTTGCACTGCCTGATGATTAGTGATGTGTACTTTTTCATGCACATATTGTTTGTCTAGTTTCTCTTTTCAGACCATCACTGCTTCCCTGCTTAGGCACGGACAGGCGCAGGGGATGTGTGGGATCTCTAACCACCCTATTCACTTTGGAGGTGGGTGTAGGCCACAGCAGCTGTAGGCTATCCTGTGACTGCACAGAGCTATGCAGCCGCAAATGGGCTGTTCTTCTTGCTGGCCTTGGCCCTGGATGTGATGCTCTGAGGGACTCCACCTGCAGAAGCCTCCTCAGGGAGTGCCTGTTTTACACAAGCCCTAAACAAGCACAATTGTCACTTCTTTGAGCCCACAACACTGAGAAATGCCAACATCTGGTTCTAAGAGTTGCCCCAAACTTCCCAGTGGGGCCTTGAGAAGACTGGGATTTGAACTCAGATCAGCCTGTCTGCAGTGTGCATAGCCCTGGCTGAGCTGAGCCAGGCTACTCCCAGACGCTGAGGACCCTGTGGGTGAGTGTGGGCAGGGCCTGGCCTCAGCACCCTATACCCCTAGGTGACACCCATGCCCTCCCTATGTAGTCTGTACCCTGGCTCATCCCCTGAGCCTCTGGAGGCAGAGTACTGGGGAGCTGGGCTTCTCAGGGAGAGGACCCCTCCTATTGCCCCCTCCTCGCAGCTCTCACCTCAGAGGATGCTGGGTAACAGGTGCATACCCAGAGTGTCCCCCAACCCTCACCAGCTGAGAAAACCTTTGTGGGGGCCAAAGGCAGCCAGAGGCCATGAGAGAGACAGAGAGAGAGAACCAAGAGCCATGAGAGAGACAGAGAGAGAGAGAGAGCCATCAGACAGAGAGAGAGAGAGTTGGAGAGTTGGGGGAGGGGTTCCTGCAGGTCAACAGATCACGTTTTGGCCAAATTCCAATAAATTCACACTTAATATTAACATTTAATGTTGAAAAATCCTAATGGTGACCTGATTCCCTCTTTCGAATTCCAGCCCTCTCAGATAACCTCTCTCTCGAGGTGACAAGCTGGTGCCACCTGAATTCATTACTGCCTGATTAATTATGCTGCCTTTGTACTAGGGAAACAGGGACTTCAATCAGCCGCAGCTGCCATCCCCTGGCCATCGCCTCAACAGGCCGGCCGCTGCCAGGGAGCCTGGCCCCTCGCCCAGCTCGGGGGTGGCCGAGAAGCTGGGTGCAGTGGCTGGTGAGATGTGGCTCCTCACATTCAGAGAGCCTGGGATTGGGGGTCCTTTCTGGGCAGTTAAGGAAGAGAGGGGTGAGCCAGGTCAGAGGCTGCAGAGTATAGATTTCTGCTCTGTCTCTGGAGAGGCCTGACCAGGAGGCACTCCTTGGGGCCTTGAGCTGCTGGGACACAACAGACATCACTGAAACTGCATTGTCCTTTAAGAAGGAGGCACCGGGTCTCGGAAGGTGCAATTTCAAGCAGATGCATCCCGTGAGATGTGGGGTTACTTTGGCAAAGGGGAAGGTTCTCTGGCCAGCTCCCTAGGCACAGCCCTCACAGACATCACTGCAGAGCCTCAACATGGTGTCGGGGAGGGCAGTTCCAGGCTCTGAGGCTGGGCAAAAACCAGCACCCTCAGCTCTGCTGGTTTCTTAGCCCGCAGGGTGTGGCCACAGTGGCCCTTGGTCCTGTGTATCCTGCATTTGTCAAGGTTTGTGCCTGCTAGCTCTTAATTTTGTAAGTATTTCACAAAGATCAATAACTAGGAAGAAAAATCTTCTCCACTCACTTTTATTTTTTTCAGATAAAATAGTATTTTGAAAAGAATATGGGCCTAAAGTCAGGGGAAAAAACAAGCCATGCAGATGAGTTCCTGCTACTACCTAAGATCTCAGGCAGTTAAACTCTTCTCTTTAAAGCTTCAATTTCTTCATCTAAAAAATGAGGGAATGAATCCACCTTGTAATGTTGCTCTGAAGAACAAGATGTTACTATGTCAAGTGCTTTAAATAAGGGCCTGGAAAAGAATAGTAACAGCAACAGTAGCTTAGTAAATGAATCTGCAGACTGAGATAATAATGCCACCTAACTCTTCATGTTATAAAAATTCCCAGAGTTAAGACATATGTAAACTGTTTACTAGAGTACCTTCTCATTTTCAACTGTTAAGCAGTTATTCAAAAGAAAACAGAGTTCCAATCATTTGGTTGTAGGGTACTGCTATTTTATAATTACATGAAATCATACTTTAAGGTGTGATGATGGTTTTGCTCTCAGGGGCTTGCTGGTATTCTGCAGGAAGTTGTCTTTTTTCTTTTCTTTCTTCTTTCTTTTCTTTTTTTAATGGAGTCTTGCTTTGTCAGCCAGGCTGGAGTGCAGGGGTGCGATCCTGGCTCACTGCAACCTCTGCCTCCCGGGTTAAAGCAATTCTAGTGCCTCAGCCTCCCAAGCAGTTGAGATTATAAGCACTCGCCACTGCACCCAGCTAACTTTTATATTTTTAGTAGAGGTGGGGTTTCACCATGTTGGCCAGGCTGACCTCAGGCAATCCATCCACCTTGGCCTCCCAAAGTGCTGGGGTTCCAGGCATGAGCCACCATGCCCAGCCTCTTTTTTCTTTTTTTATTTTATTTATTTATTTATTTTTAATTTCAATTTTTATTTTTTTAAGAACTTGTGACCTTAGATGATTTACTCGCCTTGGCCTCCCAAAGCGCTGGATTACAAGTGTGAGCCACTGCACCTGGCCTCCTTCATTACTTTCTAATCACAAGACTGAACTCCATCATTTCAGGAGCTCAAGAAAACAAAAGGTCCTCAATAGCATTTGCTGAAGGGACATGAGAGAAGGGGCATCTGCAAAGTGCACTGAGTCTCCGTTGTCCTGAGCCCCAGGCCAGGCAATTCACCAGACTCGAACACCAGTTCACAAATTTCAGAATACCCTGAAAAAATAACTTAAACATGATATGAAATAGAATAAGGCCGGGTGTGGTGGCTCATGCCTGTAATCCCAGCACTTTCAGAGGTAGAGGCAGGCAGATCATCTGAAGTCAGGAGTTCCAGACCAACCTGACCAACGTGATGAAACCCCATCTCTACTAAATATACAAAATTTTAGCTGGACATGGTGGCACATGCCTGTGATCCCAGCTACTTGGGAGGCTGAGTCAAGAGAATCCCTTGAACCCAGGAGGCAGAGGTTACAGTGAGCCAAGATCATGTGATTGCACTCCAGCCTGGGCAACAGAGCAAAACTCCAAGTCAAAAAAAAAGAAAAGAAAAAATACAGAGAGATAATAACACAATGAACCACCATGTTCCCATAACTAATGCCCCATCATTTCCCTTCTATACCTTTACTTACTTTCCTTTCCCCATAAAAAACTACTTACAAATAAATCCCAGATATCCCATCATTCTCTCTAAATATTTTAGCCTGTATTTTCAAAAGATGACTTTAAAAATACAATAAAAATACTACCATTTCTGAAAACTTTAAGAAGACTTAAAATATCAAATATCTCATCAGTATTGAAATTTACAAGTGTCCTAAAAACGTTAGGTTTTTTTTTTTTCTTTTTATCATTTGTTTGATTCAGAACCTAAATGTGATTATTTTCCTTGCAATTCATTATTGAAGAACTGGGTCGTTTATCCTGCAGTTTTACAAGAGCTAGATTGTTTTGATTATGTCCCTATAGTGCTGTTTAACACGTTCTTCTGTACTTTGTATTTCATGTAAATTAGAATGGGAGTCCCTCCTTATCTTCTGAGATACATTCCAAGACCCCCAGTGGCTGCCTGAAATCACGGTCAACAGCAAACCCTGCATACCGTACAGTATGTTTTTTTCCTATATGTATATATCTATGATAAATTTTATAAACTAGGCACAGTAAGAGATTAACAATAATAACTAATAATAAAATAGAACAATTACAACAATATACTGTAATAAGTTACATGAATGTGGATGTAATAACCCAGACGGGTATTGAGTAACTAACGAGCAGGGGGCATGGACAGTGCCGATACACAGGGGATGATCGCATCAGGGTGGCGAAGTGGCTTCATTGTCTGGAGTAAATACCTGAGGTTCGCTGCCTCATGCCAAGGAAATAAAGGACCCAGACATACATGGAGTAAGGTTAAGAGCAGAGATGTTTTCTGGGTGCAGTGGCTCACACCTGTTACTTTGGGAGGCTGAGGCCGGCAGGTCATCTGAAGTCAGGGGTTCAAGACCAGGCTGGCCAATATGGTGAAACCCTGTCTCTACTAAAAAAAAAAAAAAAAAAAAAAAGCAGACGTTTAATAGGCAAAAGAAAAAGACAATAGCTCTCAATAGCTCTCTCTCCTGCAAGAGAGTGGGGCACCCAAGTAGAAATTCCAGGCCTTGAGGAAAGCAATGGATGTCATAGACAGGCTTGAGGAGAAGGTGTCTGATTCACACAGGGCCCAAAGATTGGTTGGACTAGGTGAGATGTTTACATAACTCACAGGAAAGCTGGCTACCCCACCCTAATTTTTTTTGAGACAGTCTTGCTCTGTTACCCAGGCTGGAGTGCAGTAATTTCAGTTTCCCGAGTAGGTGGAATTACAGACGACTGCCACTACACCTGATAATTCTTATCTTTAGTAGAGACAGGATTTCACAATGTTGGCCAAGCTGGTCTCGAACTCCTGACCTCAGGTGACTCACCTGCCTTGACCTCCCAAAGTGCTGGGATTACAGGCATAAGCCACCTCATCCCACCTACCCCACCCTAATCTTATATTGTAAATGGGGTCTTTGCTTGGCTGGGGCCATGTAGCCTGCTCCTTACTGTACATACATCTAGCTAAGAGAAGGGAAGATGGAGCTGCCATTTTGAACATGCCTAGTCCAGGTAGCCTTTTCCTATTGTCACAGCTGCTGGCATTCACCCATGCAAGCTTCTAGCTTGCTTGTCTATGTCTGCAGCTCAATTTTACAGGCTGCTCTTTGTTAGAAAAGAAAATGATTTAGAGACTGATTTTCATTAAAAGGAAAATGTTACCAAGGACTCTCTTACCCTCCCTATCTGCCTAATAATTTCTTCTTAACTCCTTTATCCATGGGACCGAGTGGGCCAGCATGAGATTTCACTGTGCTACTTAGAATGGCATGAAATTTAAAACTTAACAAAACTTTTTTTCTGGAATTTTTCATTTACTATTTTTAGACTGCGGTTGACTTGGGTAACGAAAATCAAGAAAAGCAAGATGGTGGGTAAGAGGGACCACTGTAGGTGATCTCAGTGGTCTAGACATCTCTCAGGATCCCCCCAGAGCTCCAGATATCAAGCCTGAATTGATCAATCATAGGGGTTCAGTGGGGCCCCAGGAGATATCTAGACCACTTTATAGTTGGTATTGAGTTTTTCTTAATTTCAAGGCACATAATGTGAGGAAATGGAGTTTTTTCCTGATGTCAGCAGCCACCAATAATCGTGCCTACATCCATTTATCAGGGATGCAAAATGGTGATATTCTGTCTATTGATTCTTCCTCACTTAATAGCTGGAAATACTTTAGGAGAAATATCCCCCTCAGATACCATGTGGCCACCAAAGCCCAATTTTAACACGATTGTAACCAAGACAATGCTTTCTCTCCTACAGTCCTCTGCAGGAGGTTGAGCAACTTTAAGCAAACCTTCTTTTTTTTTTTTTTTTTTTTTTTTTTGAGACAGAGTTTTGCTGTATCACCCAGGCAATGGTGCAATGGTTCAACCTTAGCCCATTGCAACCTCCACCTCCAGGGTTCAAGCAATTCTCCTGCCTCAGCCTCCTGTACACCTGGGATTACAGGCACGCACCACCATGCCCAGCAAATTTATGCATTTTTAGTAGAGAAAGGGTTTCAACATGTTGGCCAGGCTGTTCTCAAACTTCTGACCTCAGGTGATCCACCGGCCTTGGCCTCCCAGAGTGCTTGGGTTACAGGCGTGAGCCGCCATTTCTTCTTTATTTCCTAGCCAAGAACTGACTGGCAGAGGTGGGCCTGACAGCTGTGGGAAACACATTCTTGCCTGGTTCTCTCCCAGCCAGTTGGCTGAAGCAGAGGCCCTGCCTGCCCAGAGATTTTCTCAAAGAAGCGGGGCTCCAGGGCCTGCTCTACAGGTCTGGCCTTTCTCTTTGAAAATGTTTTCTCCTGTAATTAAGGGATTTTCTAACTTGAGGAATAGATTAAAATTCATCAAAATTATATTTTCAGAAAGCCATAAACCTGAAGTTACTAAGGTCTGGCTCCAGGAAATCCTGAATCCAAGAAGAATGCTCAGCAGGACAGAATTGAAGACAACAGTTCATCATCTTTCCTTCCCAGGATCGAGAATATCCCAAGGAAATGCCAAGTAAAAAAATAAAATCAGCGATTGATTTTGTGTTTGGAGAACTGACCAAGTTTCTTGATCAAATGCCGATTGCAAGTCTGAGTCAAGGTTGAGCATATATAAAGGAATCCTCCCGGGTACCTCCCCTTGGGGTCTTCACAACATGTGATTTTGAAAAACCAGACTCGGACGATCAGAGACCTCACTGCAGAGGAAATGAAGGATGCCTCACTTCCAATACCTGGCTCCTGCAAACACTCCCTCGGGTCCCAGTGCTGGCGCCAGGCTGGGACCGAGAGAGCTTCCTGTCCCGCCGACCACAGAGGTTAAATGGAATCTCCACTCCCGGATTGAGGAAAGAAAGGCGTCTTCCCCGATGATTTTCGCTAGGCTGCTGACCCACCCCGCAGAGCTGCTGGGGCGGCAGACGCCCAGGCCTTCCTGAATCCCGGCCCCTCTGGTCTATCCTAGGCCCCCCAGGACTCAGGCCTGCGAAAATCCCGACCTCTGCCAGGCCCCTCCTCGCAGGCTTTGCGGTTTGCTAACTCGCGGTGCAGCCTTGGGATGGTGCCTGTTTCTCCAAGTGTAATGAAGTAGGGCTGGGCGGTGATTCTCAGAATCACCCTTGAAGCTTTTCCAAAACCGCTTCCCAAGGTGTCCCCACCGGATTGGAGAGGAGGTCGGGGGTGAAAAGCGGCAGGAGGCTGACAGCTCGGGCTGGAACCCGGGACTTGGGCTCTCCCGCTTCTGCAGCGACTCCACCCTTCGGCCTGGCCCCGGAGCTCGCCTTCGGCCAGGGTAGGGTATTGTTGCGCGTCTCCCGCCGGTTCCCTGGTTCCGGGAGGCCGGGCTGGGCTGCCCCACCGGAATGACTCGTTTCAGCCGGAGCAGCCCAGGCCTAGGGCCCTCCCCGCCCCCACCCCGCCTTCCTCCTACCCCACCCCTGCGAAGCCGGGAATCGCAGGCCTGCAGCTGGGGCAGCCCGTGGTCATCCCGCCCACTCCTGCCCCGCCCACAGGACGCGCCCCCTAGGCCACACCGGAGCTCGCTCTGAGGTCTCTGGGCTGTGACTCCGCAGAGCCTCAGTGGGGGAGGGGAGAGAGGAGAGAGAATAGGAAAGTGGGGTACGATCTGAGTCGGGGACCTGTTGCCAAGAAACTGGACCCTCGGGCTCTGGCCGTCAGAAGCCACGGTACAGCTGCCTCCCCTACCCCAGGTCGCCCAGCAGAGCTTTCTAGAGCTGGGGAGCTCAGAAGACCCTAGGCGGAGGCAAGAACCTTGGGCCATGGCTCTGTGGGAAAAGCCCTCGGGTGCCCGGGGTGGAGATGGTTGGGTAACTGCCCTGCCACTCCCATGCTGCACGGCCTCGGCCCAGTGCCACCACCTCTCAGGGCCGCCGTTTCAGGCTCCAGATGGGGCGGCACTGGGTGGCGGCGGGCCCCAACCCCTGCCCCAAATCTCTAAGGAGGGGTCCAGCCTGGCGAGCCCAGATCCAGGCTGCGGCGTATGCGCGAGGCTGGGAGCTGCAAGAACCCGCCCAGAGCCCAGGGTGAGCGTCTGGGCCCTCGAGACTAGTGCGTCTGAGCCCCTCGGGGGCTCCAGCTGTGTCCCGGTGGGGGCCAGAGCAGGAGGGAGGCAGCCCCAGCCTTTTCTGGGCTGCAGCCCTGAGGACTGGACAGGCGCCACGTCCTCTCCGGGCCTCCAAGACGCAGATTAGAAGCCCATTGCTGCTGGGAAGATGGGCACCCCACGTCTCCCCAAATGGCCTCCCCATGTGAAACCTGGATGAGACACTCAGGCACCTTTTAGGCCCCCCAGCGAAAACTGAAAGCCTGAGCCCACTCAGAAGCTCTGCAGGATTGAGTCATCAGAGGAATGCTGATCTGGAAGTACCAAGGCCAGAAGACACCCGCAAAAACCGCGGGCACCGGAGAGCAAGTGCAGCTTAATCTCCAGGCGTGGTTTAGATGGAAAGCAGCCTGGAGACCACCAGTTAAAAGAACCGCGAGCAGAGCGCACTGGACTGGCATCAGCAGAGTGAGTGTGAGACCGTCCTGCCCCTTAATCCTGTGTGACCTTGGTCCATTTATTTAGTTTCCGAGCCTCACAGTGTTCTCATTCCTGAAAATACTCTGCCCCACCTCCGGGCTGCAGTGAGAACAAAAGGAGACTATAAACATGACTTTTTGTCACTTTTGGAGTCCCACGCTGGGGAAAGATTTTCCTAGCACCTGGAGATTTTCTTTACCACCAGCTGCCAAGATTGATGGGAAGGAGACAGCCCCATCCCAGAAAGAAGACATCTTAAATCGGAATTTTATTTTTCCTCCTTAAAAAGACACTCTAATACTGGAGAAGTGTAAAAATTAAGGAGTCGTTAGAAGCCATTTGTTGTTTTAACTTTTTTTGAGACAGGACCTTACTCTGTCACCCAGGCTAGAGTGAGGTGGCACGATCATTGCTCATTGTAGCCTCCAACTCCTGGACTCAAACCTCCCTTCTCGGCCTCCCAAATACCTGGGACTAGAGGTCCACCAGGCACACTAGCACACATCTGTAGTCACGGTACTTTAGAGGCCAAGAAGGGAGTTCTCACTATTTTGCCCAGGCTGGTATCCAACTCCTGGGATTAAGCCATCCTCCTGCCTCAGCCTCCCAAAGTGTTGGGATTATAGGTGTCAACCACTGCTTCCAGTCTGTTGTTTTAACTATCTATCAAAGAAATAGATGGAGGTGGATGGGGATGCCAAGTGCTTTAGATTAGACTCGAAAGAGTTAACAGCATAGATTACAGAATCACACATACCCAAATTGGAATCTTGCCTCGACCCTTTACTACCATTGTTACATTATATTAGTGACTTAACCTCTCTTTGCTTCAGTTTCTTCATCTATAAAATGAAGAAAATGGCATCAACCTATGGGGTTATTGAGAAGACGAAATGCAATAGTGAGTGTAAAAGTGCCTGTGGTAATACACAATAAATGCTAGCTAGTTTTGGTTTCCATCCTTCTTTCCTACCAATTTTTATGGTTAAATATTTGTCAACATGCAGAAAAGTTGAAAGAATCATACAGTGAACACCCATGCATGTTCCACCTAGCTTCTGCATTTACATGTTTACTCTATTTGCCTTATCATGTATCTGTTTATCTATCTTTCTTTCCCTCTATCCATATATCAATCCATCTGTTCTGGTTACAACTGTTATGTAACAAATTCCTCAAAACTTAGTAACTTGAGAAAATAGCCATTTTTCTCATGTTCATGGATTCCATGAGTTAGGACTTCAGACAGGTTGGCTTGTTGCTGCTCTAGGATGTCTGGGGTCTCAGCTGGGAAGACTTGATGCCTGTGGGCAGGAATCATCCTGAGGCACCTTTCACGCACATGTCTGGGAGTTACCAGCATCGTGCCTGCATATGATCTTGTCATGAAACTCAGGCTTCCTCCCAGTATGGTAGCCTCAAGGTAGCTGAACTTCTGGCAAACGAGGCCAGAAGGTTTATAACTCAACCTTGCAAGTTACATAGCATTGCTACCTATTGGTCAAAGCAGCCATAGATTCAAACGGCAGAATTATACTCTACTTCTTGCTGATGATGTGGCAGGGTCATTTTGTAGATCTGGGGGACAGGAACTCTTGTGGCCATCTTTGGAGGTGCCACATTTGCCCCATTGTTCACAACAATGCTTCTGTAATATGCGCAAAATCTCATTCCATTAAATCACCCATTGCCAGAGTCCAAGATTTCTTTTTATTGTTGTTGGTGGTGTTTGGTTTTTAGAGACAGAGTCTTGCTCTGTTGCTTAGGTTGGAGTGCAGTGGTGCCATCATAGCTCATTTCAGCCTGCAACTCCTACTCCAGTGATCCTCCCACCCCAGTCTCCTGAGTAGCTGGGACTACACACATGCACCATCACACCCAATTAACTTTGTTTTCATTAGCGAGACAGGGGTCTCACTATGTTGCACAGGCTGGTTTTGAACACCTGGCCTCAAGCAACTTTCCCACCTTGGCCTCCCAATGTGCTGGGACTACAGATGTAAGCCATTGTAGATGTGAGCCAATAAACCTCTTCAAAATAAGCCTTTCTTGTCTGGGCACAGTGGCTCACACTTTAATCTCAGAATAGGTGGGCAGATTACCTGAAGTTGAGCAACATGGTGAAACCCCATCAATACTAAAAATACAAAAATTAGCGGGGTGTGGTGGCATGCACCTGTAATCCCAGCTACCAGGGAGGCTGAAATGGGAGAATCATTTGAACCTAGCAGGCACAGTTTGCAGTGAGACAAGATCACGCCACTGCACTCCAGCCTGGGCAACAGAGCAAGACTGTCTCAAAAAAAAAACAAAAACAAAAAAAAACCCAAAACCAAAGTAAGCCTTTCTCTCTTTTGGGTTCCCCATGAAGACTGTGGGACAATGCCATTAAGATTCTTAGAAGTTGGCCAGGCATGGTGGCTCATGCTTGTAATCCCAGCATTGTGGGAGGCTGAGGCGGGTGGATCACCTGAGGTCAGGAGGTCAAGACCAATCTGGTCATTGTGGTAAAACCCTGTCTATATTAAAAACACAAAAAAATTAGCCAGGCATGGTGGCAGATGCTTATAATCCCAGCTACTCAGGAGGCTGAGGCAAAAGAATCACTTGAACCCAGGAGGCAGAGATTGCAGTGAGCTGAGATCCCACCACTGCACTCTAGCCTGGGTGACAGAGCAAAACATCATCTCGAAAAAAAAAAAAAAAAAAAGTTCTTAAACGTCCTATTGTTTAACATAGAAAATCTACAAAATATGCTGTTAATTTTCTTTTTTTTTTTTTTTGAGATGATGTCTCACTCTGTCAGCCAGGTTGGAGTGCAGTCACACAATCATGGCTCACTGCAACCTCGGCCTCCTGGGTTCAAGCAATTATCCTGCCTCAGCCTCCCAAGGAGCTGGGGTTACAGGCGCCCACCAAAACGCTCAGCTAATTTTTGTATTTTTAGTAGAGACAGGGTTTCACCATGTTGGTCAGGCTGGTCTCGAACTCCTGACCTCAGGTGATTCACCTGCCTTGGCCTCCCAAAGTGCTGGGATTAGATGTGAGCCACTGCACCCGGCACTGTTAATTTTCTTAAAAGGCTTTTTGTCTGGTTGAAAGGGTCTACGAGGCACCACCATAAAATTTTCTAATGTCTTAAAGAAGAATTTTACAGTGGGGCACTTGGTTTCACCCTTACCCTAAGCTGTTTTCCTAACAGTGCCCTGGGTCTGATCTTTGCCCTTTTTGAAACTTCCACTGGGAGAAACCTGGAATGAGAAATAATTTTTTGTTTTGTTTTTTGAGACAGGGTCCCACTAAGTCACCCAGGCTGGAGTGCAGTGGTGCAATCATAGTTCACTGCAGCCTCAACCTTCTTGGCTTAAGTCATCCACCTGCCTCAGCCTCCTTATTATAAAGAACATGTTTTTAATTTAATTTTTATTTTTATTATTTGTAGCTGTGTTGCCCAAGCTGATCTCAAATGCCTGTGCTCAAGCAATCCACCCACCTTGGCCTGCCCAGCAGGGTGAAGGGAATTGGTGAAATGGTGTAGGGTTCTGGAGCCCAGTAAGGAGGACACACTGGGAGGTGGCAGGGAGGGGGCTGGGTAGCTGCAGCCCAGCTCAGCCCAGGGCATTGCAGCAAAAGCAGGAAGGGGGAGAGTCCAGTGTGAAAAAGTAGTCTCAGTTGGATGAGGCAGTGACTGCATGGAGTGGAGTGGGGGTGGGAGGCAGTGCTGTGTGGGTTGTTTGATTGCAAAGGGGATGTGACCCAAGAGACCAAAATCAATGTCCCTTTATCAACTAAGACAGACTCTAAGGTTAAGGAAACAAAAGTTATCTATGGGTCAAGGGTTCGGGGCCTGGCTGACAAGGGAAATTTCTAAATTCCTACAGTTACAAGAAAAACCAAACTCTTGCTACACTCCTTAAAGATAGGTGCTATCAGGCAAATTATCAGCTGATTGACAGCTCAGATGACTACAACTCTGACTGGACAGAAGGCCGGCCTTGCAAGCATTCTCTTCTGATAAGCAACTTCACCTTAGGCCAGTCTCAGCAGTTAGAGGCTGTGTACAAACTGTCTCTGCATCTTATAGTTCACTTTTTGATGTAAATAGCCAAATTCCATCTCATTTTAATACTAAAACCCCATCCCAGACTGAACACAGATGTATGTTACATACACGTAGCATATACTACATATACATACATACTTTTTTTTTTTTGAAATGGAGTCTTGCTATTGTCGCCCAGGCTGGAGTGCAATGGCACGATCTTTGCTCATTGTAACCTCCGCCTCCCAGGTTCAAGTGATTCTCCTGCTTCAGCCTCCCGAGTAGCCAGGATTACAGGTGCACACTACTATGCCCGCTAGTTTTGCATTTTTTAGTAGAGATAGGGTTTCGCCATGTTGGCCAGGCTGGTCTTGAACTCCCGACCTCAGGTGATCCACCCACCTCGGCCTCCCAAAGTGCTGGGATTACAGGCATGATCCATCATACCCGGCGCATACATATTTTTCTAAGTAAAAGTTTACAATATGTTAGGAGAACATTTTTCTTTCCCCAGTGGGCCCTCTTTGTCCCATAGAAACATCCAACAGTAGACCAAAACACCAAAAGTATTGGCAACAAAAGCCAAAATAGACAAATGGGACCTAATCAAACTCCACAGCTTTTGCACAGCATAAGAAACAGTCATTAGAGTGAATTGGCAACCAACAGAATGGGAAAAAATTTCTGCACTCTACCTATCTGACAAAGGGCTGATATCCAGAATCTACAAAGAACTAAAACAGATTTACAAGAAGAAAACAAACAAGCCCATTCAAAAGTGGGCAAAGGATATGGACACTTTACAAAAGAAGACATACATGAAGCCAATAAACATATGAAAAAATGCTCATCATCACTGGTCATTAGAGAAACGCAAATCAAAACCACAGTGAGATACCAGCTCACACCCGTTAGCATGGTGATCATTAATAAATCTGGAGACAACAGATGCTGGAGAGGATGTGGAGAAATAGGAACGCTTTTACACTGTTGGTCGGAGTGTAAATTAGTTCAACCATTGTGGAAGACAGTGTGGTGATTCCTCAAGGACCTAGAAATAGAATTCCATTTGATCCAGCAATCCCATTACTGGGTATATATGCAAAGGATTATAAATCGTTCTACTATAAGGAGACATGCACAGGAATGCTCACTGCAGCACTGTTTACAATAGCAAAGACCTGGATCTAACCCAAATGCCCATCAATGATAGACTGGACAGGGAAAATGTGGCACATATACACCATGGAATACTATGCAGCCATAAAAAAACAATGAGTTCGTGTCCTTTGTAGTGACACGGACGAATCTGAAAACCATCATTCTCAGCAAACTGACACAAGAACAGAAAATCAAACACCGCATGTTCTCACTCATAGGTGGCTGTTGAACAATGAGAACACATGGACACAGGGAGCATCACACACTGGGGTCTGTCAGGGGGAAGTGGGGGAGGGAAAGCAGGGGGTGGGGAGTTGGGGAGAGAGAACATGGGGAGAAATGCCAGATATAGGTGATGGGGAGGAAGGCAGTAAATCACACTGCCATGTGTGTACCTATGCAACAACCTTGCATGTTCTTCACATGTACCCCAAAACCTAAAATGCAATTAAAAAACAAAAAGAAACATCCAACAATAAAAGGCAATGGAATTATGTTTTCTTTCAAATCCATCATAAACTATTTTCTTTCAGTGAATGAAAGAATTTGACACAGAAAGGAATTTTAAAGCAAACATTGAGAATAAGTTATTAGAACATGTTTCTTTGTTCAATACATGCTGATAGACCCATGGAGAAATCCACTCATAACCGGGGACTATGGCTCACATCTGTAATACCAGCAGTTTGGGAGGCTGAGGTGGGTGGATTACTTCAGCCCAGGAGTTCAAGACCAGCCTGGGCAACATAGTGAGACCCCATCTCAACCAACCAACCAAACAAAACAAAACATTAGCTGGGTGTGACAGCAGGTACATGTAGTCCCAGCTACTTGGGAGGCTGAGGTGGGAGGAACACTTGAGTCCAGGAGGTTGAGGCTGCAGTATGCCATGATCACACCACTGCACTCCAGCCAGCATGACAAAGCAAAAAAAAAACTGAGAGAAATTCACCTATTGCACATGAACTCAGCTCCCCTCAAAAATATGCATCGCTTTTTTCCCCAGCTTGCTGAATACATAGGACTCTATTGTATGATACAGATTCTGTGAAGCATAAAACCCAACTACCCCTTCCCTCATTAAAGAGAGACCTTCTGCTTATGCCAGAGACTGTCTCTTCCTGGTTTGCAAACTGGTATCACCAATAAAGCTCTCCTTCCTACTCTTTCATTTTTTGAGATGGAGTCTTGCTCTGTCACCCAGGCTGGAGTGCAGTGGCACAATCTTGGCCCACCACAACTTCTGCCTTCCAGGTTCCATTGATTCTTCTGCCTCAGCCTCCCCAGTAGCTGGGATTACAAGCATGTGCCACCACACCTGGTTAATTTTTGTATTTTTAGTACAAACGGATTTTCACCATGTTGGCCAGGCTGGTGTTGAACTCCTGACCTCAGGTGATCACTGGCATCGGCCTCCCAAAGTGCTGGGATTATAGGTATGAGCCACCACGCTAGCCTTCTTTCTACTCTGGCCATCCCATCCTGGCGGTCTTTTGGATGACATGGATGAAGAGGGTATCTATGTGGGAACAGGGGCAGCAATAATACATAAATATATAGGTGTAATGAGAGCCAGGTTTCTCACAGTCATAATAGAAAGGGGAGTTTCCAATAGGGAAAGGGAGGAAAACACTAAAATGAAGCCATTAAGGGCTGAATTCTATCCTCCCCAAATTCATGTTGGTGTCTTGACCCCCAGTATCTCAGAATGTGAGGGTATTTGGAGATAGGGCATTTAAAGGGGTGATTAGGTTGAAATTAAGTCATTAGGCAGGCGCTAATCCAATTTGACTAATATGCTTATAAGAAGAAGAGGACAGAGAGACCCCAGAGGCATGCATGTACACAGGGACAACCACGTGAAGAGGTAGCAAGAGAGTGGCTGTATGCCAGCCAAGGAGAGAGGCTTCAGGAGAAACTAACCCTGCTGGCACCTCGATTTTGGTCTTCCAGCCCCTAGAACTGTGAGAAATGTCTGTTTAAGAAATGCAGTGTGATATTTTGTTATGGCAGCCCTAGCAAATTAACACAAAGTCTTTTAGAATTAGATGAAAATTGGAGTTATCAGTGTAGATTCATGGTTTTCAATACACATATAGACATAAAAATATACATAGAAACATGCATGTACATATATAAATATATGCATTATGTATATTTGCATTCCCTCTCTCTCTCTCTCTCTCTCTCTCTCTCTCTCTCTCTCTCTCATGTATTTCCTACTTCTGTTCACTGAGAGGCCCTGGGAGCAGTGAATCCCCCAAAGCCATGAGCTCATCTAGTGTCCAGATCTATTTTTCTTTCATTCTTTTTTAAAGAGACAGAGTCTTTCTTTGTCACCCAGACTGGAGTGTGTTGGCACCATCATAGCTCACTGCAGCCTTGACCTTCAGGGGCTCAAGTGATCCTCCCATCTCAGCCTACCACGGCACTGGGATTATAGGTGCTATAGTTTGGTTGTGTCGCCACCCAGATCTCATTTTGAATTGTAGCTCCCATTTTCCCCAAGTGTCATGGGAGGGACCAGGTGGAGATAACTGAATCATGGGGCAGTTTCCTCCATCCTGTTCCTTTTTAATGTTTTTTTTCTCTTTCTTTTTTTTTTTTTTTTTTTTAGAGATGGGGTTTCACCATTTTGGCCAGGCTGGTCTTGAACTCCTGACCTTGTGATCCACCCACCTCAGCCTCCCAAAGTGCTGGGATTACAGGCATGAGCCACCGTGCCCAGCCCCCTCCATCCTGTTCCTATAATAGTGAGTTCTCATGTGTCCTGATGGTTTTATAAGGGACTTCGTCCTTTGCTGGGCACTCATTCTCTCTCCTGCCACCCTGTGAACATGTGCCTTCTGCCATGATTGTAAGTATCCTGAGGCCTCCCCAGCCATGTGGAACTGTGAGTCAATTAAACCTCTTTCCTTTAGAAATTACCCAGTCTTGGATATGTCTTTATTGGCAGCATGAGAACAAACTAATACAATAGGCATAAGCCACCACACCCAGACCAAATCTTGTTTTCTAAATATCAACTAAAAGAGCTGAGCAGGGAGAGTAAAGACGAACTTTAAACGTCTTCTTGTCAGAAGAGTAAGGAAGTGCTTATAGTATGGTGGAGGCATGTCACCAGGACACAGAAGCAGCTCCCACTGACCAAATCTGGGGCATTTATAAACCACTACAAAAAATGCAAATCCATGAGTCCATACTCATATAAATAAATAATTGGGGGGAGAAACAGCAGAATGCTTCCCTGCAGTAGAATGCCAAGTATATAAAAAATCATGGGGTGAGAAAATCCTCCTCTTGCTACCTCCATGGCAATAACTAATTCATCCAAGAATCATCAGTGTATGCCAAAATTGGTGGGTACTGGTTTTATGAGGAACAAGATATTTATTCTCAATGGCACCTCCTCACAAAATGTTTATTAGTTACAAAGCTAAAACAGAGTGATTTTGTAGTAAAGAGGCAGGTACAGATATGTCTTCATCAAGTTAACATCATCAGCAACAAGAGACATTGGAAATGTGTGCCATCTGGTAAAAAGAGCAGAGCCCCACCTCTTGGATATTCCTGCTTAAAATACATAACCTGAATCTAAACACGAGGAGACATCAGTCAAACCAAACTGAGGGACAAACAAAGTGGCCAGTAATCTTCAAAATAACTACAAAATAACTATAAAAAATGACCAATAATCTACAAAATAACTGGCCAGTAATCTTCAAAAGTTCCAAGGTCAAGGAGAGACTGAAAATAGTTCAGCCTGAAAACTAAGAAATGTGACAGTTAAATGCATCGTGTTAACTTAGACTCAATCCTTCTGCTCTTGAAACAACTGATTACATTTGAATAAGGTCCAAGGAGATGTTAGTAATGTATCAATGTTAATTTTCTCATTTTAATTGTGTATTGCAGTTATTTAGGATAATCTCCTTGTTTGTAAGAAATACACATTCAAATATTAGAAAGTGGGCTGGGCACAGTGGCTCACACCTGTAACCCCAGCACTTTGGGAGGCCGAGGCAGGTGGATCACCTGAGGTCAGGCATTCGAGACCAGCCTGCACATGATGAAACCCCATCTCTATTAAAAATACAAAACTTAGCCAGGTGTGGTGGCACCCCTGTAATCCAAGCTACTCGGGATGCTGAGGCAGGAAAATCACTTGAACTTGGGAGGTGGGGGTTGTAGTGAGCTGATATCTGCCATTGCACTCCGACCTGGGCAACAGAGTAGAAAAAAAAAAAGTATTAGGGAGTGACAGGACATTAAGCCAACAACATATTCTCATACTTTTCAAGAATAAGGGAGTTCTTCTATTGTATGTACTTGCAAATTTTCTGTAGGTTTAAAATTATTTAAAAATAAAAATTATCTAAAAGCGATCCTTGAAGAGACACAGATGGCAAATAAGCATATGAAATGATGTTCAATGTCATTTGTCATTAGGGAAATGCAAATTAAAGCAATAATGTGATACTACTGCATACATATTAGAATGGCTAAAATCCAAAAAACTGACAATACCAATGGCTGGTGAGAAGGTGCAGAGCAACAGGAATTCATACATTGCTGGTGGAATTCCAAAATGGTGCAGCTACTTTGGAAGACAGATTAGCAGTTTCTTACAAAGCTAAGCACAGTTTTACCATACAATCTAGCAATAAATATCCAAGCCATATCAGAGCATGATTGCTAAATTGCATGGTAAAACTATGCTTACCTTTGTATTTCAGGTTGAAATATAATCCCCAACATTAGAGGTGGGGCCTGGTGGAAGGTGTCTGGGTCATGGGGCAGATCCCTCACAAATGGCTTGGTGCCATGCTGGCAGTAATGAGTGAGTTCTCACTCTGAGTTCATGTGAGATCTGGCTGTTTAGCATAATGTGACATCTCCTCCCTCCTCTCTTGCTCCTGCTCTTACCATGTGACACACCAGATTGCCATTTGCCTTCCACCACAATTATAGGCTTCCTGAGGCCCTCACTAGGAGCAGATACCAGCACCCTAGAGCCTACAGAACCAATTGAACCTCTTCTCTTTATACATTACCCAGTCTCAGATATTTCCCTCTTTTTTTTTCTTTTTTTGTGATGGAGTCTCACTCTGTCGCCAGGCTGGAAGGCAGTAGCACAATCTCAGCTCACTGCAACCTCCACCTCCCAGGTTCAAACAATTCCTCTGCCTCAGCCTCCCGAGTAACTGGGACTACAGGTGCGCACCAGCATGCCCAGCTAATTTTTGTATTTTTAGGAGAGACGGGGTTTCACCATGTTGGCCAGGATGGTCTCTATCTCTAGACCTCGTGATTCACCCACCTCGGCCTCCCAAAGTGCTGGGATTACAGGTGTAAGCCACTGAGCCCAGCCACGTTTTTCTTTATAGCAACACAAGAATGGATTAACACAGGCTGCTCAGCATTCACCCAACTGATATCAAAATACATCTGCACAAACATCTGCATGTGAATGTTTAGGGTAGATGTATTCATGAGCATCAAAAATCAGAAACTACTAAGATGTTCTTCAATAAGTATAAGGATAAAGAAACAGCGGCAGGTCCATTCAACAGGATACTATTTAGTGCTTTAAAAAAAATGAGCCATGCAAAAATATGAATATTAAATGCATATTGCTTATTGAAAGAAACCAATCTGAAAAGGCTATAGGCTATGTGATTTCGTCTGTCTGATATTTTGGAAAAGGCAAAACCTTAGAGACACTTAGCAGTTGCCAGGGTTCTAGGAAGGAAGAGACTTGAATAGGTGAAGGATTTTTTTAGGATGGTGAAACTGTTCTGAGTAATCCTGTAATGCTGGATACATTACATTGCATTTATCATATATGTAGACCTTTACAGCACAAAGAGGAACTCTTAATTATGGAGATTAAAAAAATAATTTAGGAGGTTGGAGGATCCCAGGAAAAATGTAGATGATAACAAAAGAATCTAACTGTATTGTAAGGGTATGAAATGATTTCACTGAAAAGGCAGGGTATAAATAGTGCTGACCTATGTAACTATGGAGATGAGTGAAGACTTCAGACTAAAGGCAAAAGGAAGTGTACATTAGCAGTGAACTCCAGTTGATGAAATTATTATCCATGGGAGTAAGCAGTTTGAAAACATTACACCAATAAATTGGAATTGAACAAGGAAATGAATGGGTGATGGAAGGTTGGAGCCAGGTTTCTCACTATCAGAGTGTAGTTTACAGATCAGTGATGGGAGAAGAGTAGAATGACCCAGGCGGTAATGGATTAGAGTTGGAGGCATCAGTATGAATTCATGTTTAGCTGCATATAGAAAAGTTTGGTTATATAAAAATAGAATTATAGAGGTATGTATTTACACTGGTTAGCAAATCCACTTATATTTTCTTGTTCTGTCATTTGAAAGGGTCTAGAAGCAGTAAGACCCCAAGAGCAATGAGCACACCTCGTGCCCAGATCTTGGATTCTAATACCATTCTCCTATAAAAGGAACCCCAGGGTAGGATGGTTAATTTGATGTACCAATTTGACTGGGCTATGGGGTGCCCAGATATTTGGTTGAACATTATTCTGGGTGTGTCCGTGGGGGTGTTTCTGGATGAGATTCACATTTGAATCAGTCGATTGAGTAAAGCAGATAGCCCTCCCCAGTGGGTGAATCTCATTCAATCTGTTGAAGCCTTAAATAGAACAAACAGGCTGAGTAAGAGAGAATTCACTTTCTCTGACTGACTGTCTTTGAGCTAGAACATTGGTCTTCTCCTGCCTTCAGGCTTGGGCTTGTATAGAACTATGCCATTATCTCTCCTGGTTCTCAGGCCTTCAGACTGAATGCAGCTATACCATGGGCTTTCTCAACCCTCAGCTTGCTCACTGCAGATCTTGTGACTTCTTAGCCTTCATAGTCCTGTAAGCCAATTCCTTATAATACTTACCTATCTATCTATCTATCATCTATCTATCTCTGCTTGATTGATTGATTCTGCTTCTCTGAAGAATCCTAATGCACCTGGAGAAATGGCTCCTGCTAGGACTGATGTATATAAGATTAGCCAGGAGCATTGTATCGTGTGAGAAATTAAGTGCTCCCCAAAAAGCATATTTATGGAGTTATATCAAAAAGACATGGGAACCACCTGAAAGGACTTCCAATGGCAAAGACAGGACAATTTGATCAATCAAGTAGATGACATAATGTTAGATTATAACTCAAAGTATATTATAGTTAGCCATGAGTCCATATTAGTATAAATAAATTATTGAATAAGTGACTAAATGGCAGGAAATACACAAATCTTCCATGGAGGTTTTTATTTGTTTGCAACAGAGTCTTGTTCTGTTGCCCAGGCTGGAGTGCAGTAGTGCAGTCTCAGCTCACTGCAATCTTGACCTCCTGGGCTCAAGTGCTCCTCTAACCTGAAGTAACTGGAACCACAGGCACATACCACCATGCCTGTCTAATTTTTGTATTTTTTGTAGCGATAGGGTTTAGCCATGTTGTCCAGGCTGGTCTCCTGGAGCTTAACTGATCTGCCCGCCTGAGCCTCCCAAAGTGCTAGCTAGGATTACAGGCATGAACCACTGTGCCTGATCTCCATATGGGACTTTATATAACTTCTACAGACAGCCTTTCCTCAAGGAGGTGCAACATGGCTGCCCACTCCTGAGGCATCATAGCCTCCTTCCAAAGAGTACATAGCATGTACCCTTGATACCACGTGATGGGAATGGCACGTCACCAATGTGGTCTTCCTTCCTAAAACCCATAACCCATAATCATGAGAAAATCATCAGTCACATTCCAATGGTGGGACCTTCTGCAAAACACCTGCTCTCAAATCTGTTAACGTCATTAACATCAGGAAAGTCTGAGAAACTGTCAGAGCCAGGAGGAGCCTAAGGAGACATGATACTTAAATGTCACATGGTTTCCTGGATATGATTCTAGAACAGAAAAAAAAGACATTAGGTAAAAACTAAGACAATCTGAATAAAGTGTGAACTCTACCCAACAGTAATGTATCAACACTGGTTTGTAAGTTGTGAGAAATGTATTATAATGAAGCCAGATGTCAACATTGGTTTGTTAGTTGTGAAAAATGTATCATACTGATGCCAGAGATTAATAATGGGGAAATTGGGTATAGTGGATTTTGGAACTCTCTGTACCATCTTTGCAAATTTTCTGTTGGTCTAAAAGTATTCTAAAAGAAAGCGTTAATTTAAAATTATCTTTAGCATTTGAAAAGGTTTGGCATTCTGGTAGAGAAAGTCATCATTCTTTAGGCCATCAGTTCCTCCAGTCACTGTGTTACACATTTGGGACACTAGTAGAGGATGTTGCTAGATGGCAGTTATGTCAGAGGGACATGGGATCCAACTGAAAGAACGTCCACTGGCAAAGATGAAACAATTTCATCAACCAAGTTAATGACAGTGTTAGATTATAACTCAAAGTATATTATAGCTAGCCATGAGTCCGTACTAATATAAATCAATTATTGAATATGTAACTAAATGGGGAGAAACAGACATATCTTTCATGCAGAATTTTTTCTTTCTTTTTTTGAGACAGGGTTTCACTCTGTTGCCCAGGCTGGAGAGCAGTAATGCAGTCTCAGCTCGCTGCAATCTTGACCTTCTGGGCTCAAGCACTCCTCCTGCCTCAGTACCCCAGGTAACTGGAACTACAGGCACATACCACTATGCCTGGCTAACTTTGGTGTTTTTTGTAGAGGTAGGGTTTCGCCACATTGTTCAGGCTGGTCTAGAGCTTAAGTGATCCACCCACGTTGGGCGGATCAGCATTTTGTGTGGAGGGGTGAGACTCACTTGGGAAGCTCTACTGGTCAGAGTGACACTGCTGTTGCTACCGCCCCTGGTCCTGAAGCTGTCCTTCCTCTCCAATGTACTTGACTAAGGCATGAGTATAACCTGCTCCTCCATCCCTGAGTGTGGAGATCCAGTCATGGCTAAGATGCAGTCTCACATAAGAAATCCCTCCAGCTTTGTGTGATGCCTGTAAAAGTGGTCTCCAGGTGCTTCAGAAGTCGACTTTAAGATTGCTGTCCTCACATATTTTTTTCCTAATATTTTGGCACATATTTGCTACTTTGCACAATCATCTCCGAAAATTTCATCTTTTAAACCCTATCTCTAGAATGCAGCAAGGGAGCAGTGTCATTGGTTTTTGATGTAAGAAAATCATCTCTGTCTTAAAAAAAAAAAAAAAATAGGCTGGCTGTCGTGGCTCATGGTCTGTAATCCCAGCACTTTGGGAGGCCAAGGCGGAGGATTGCTTGAGCCCGGGAGTTCCAGGCCAGCTAGGGCAACAAAGTAAGGCCCTGTCTTAACAAAATAATAACAATAATAATAATAAATAAATAAAGGCTGGATACGGTGGCTCATGCCTGTAATCCCCAGCACTTTGGGAGGCCGAGGTGGGTGGATCACCTGAGGTCAGGAGTTTGCGACCAGCCTGACCAACATGGTGAAACCTCATCTCTATTAAAAATACAAAAAATTAGCTGGGCATGGTGGCAGGCACCTGTAATCCCAACTACTCGGGAGGCTGAGGCAGAAGAATTGCTTGAACACAGGAGGCAGAGGTTGCAGTGAGCCAAGATTGCACCATTGCAGTTTAGCCTAGGCAAGAAGAGTGAAATTCCATCCCAAAATAAAGTAAAATGGGGTTAATGACCAACCCGAGTCTTCTTTGAGGAAACTCAGAGTAAGACAGACACAATGTCTGTTTCTGTCTCCAACCTGAGCTCCTGCCTGGTCTCAGCATGGCTTGGGAACTATGGATTGCCACTGAAAGAAGCTCCAGATAAAAACAGCAAAATAGTAAACAAGTGGCTCCTGACCTCTGGCCTTCTTCAAAAGCTGATGAGCAAATGGAGAGAAACGAGGCAAACCAAAAACCTCCATGTGTGCCCGATTAGAGAAGTGCAAAGCCACCTCTTGGCTTTAGTAGGAAGCTTGTGGTGGTTTCAGATTCATACAGAGAAGCCACCTTACCCTCACAGCACTATTCTTAGGAGTCAACCATGGCCAATGTTCCCCTCTCTTTTACAGAGGGACTGAGATTGGAAGGGCAGACAGCCTGCCTACTCCCAGGCACAGGCTATACACTGCCACTACTACTATTACCGTGACTGCTATTTCTGCTACTACTACACACTACAGAAAGGTGGCCTTATCTTCTATCTAGGTTTTTAGACTAGTTAAATGTACTACCAGTTGAATGGATTGATGGAAAGTTTATATTATTTATTTACTTATTTTTGTAGAGATAAGGTCTTGCTCTGTTGCCCAGGCTGGAGTGCAGTGCCACCATCATGGCTCACGGCAGCCTCGGCCTCCTAGGCTCAAGCGATCCTCCCACCTCAGCCATCCAAATAGCCAGGACTACTGGTACACACCATGACATTCAGCTAATATTTTTAAATTTTTTCTAGAGATGGAGTCTTGCTATGTTGCCCAGAACTCCTAGGCTCAAGTGATCCTCTCTCTTTGGCCTCCCAGAGTGTTGGGATTACAAGTATGAACCATGGGACCTGGACATTTTTTAAGAAATGGGTTTTATTTTTTAGAGCAGTTTTTGGCTTATAGATAAATAAATTGGAAAATACACACAGTTCTCATATACTCCCTCACCCTGGCAGCTTCCTCTACTACTAACATCCTGCATTAGTGGCTACATTTGTTAGATTTCGAGAGCTAATATTGATACACTGTTTGCTACATTTGTTAGAATTCTCGAGCCAATACTGATACATTATTTGCTACATTTATTAGATTTCATGAGCTAATATTGATACATTGTTTGCTACATTTGTTAGAATTCATGAGCCAACATGGACACATTGTTATTAACGAAAGTTTACAGTTTACCTTAGGGTTGACCCTGTGTTGTACATTCTACTGGTTTTCACATGTATCCACCACTATAGTCTCATGCAGAATAGTTTCACTGCCCTAACAACCCCCTTCATTTCTCCCTCACTCTCTTTTCCTGTGAACCACTGAAAACCATTGATCTTTTTCCTGTCTCCATAGTTTTCGCTTTTCCCAAAATGTTATACAGTTGGAATCATACACTATGTATCTTTTCAAGTTGGCTTCTGTATTAGTCCCTTCTCACGCTGCTAATAAAGACATACCTGAGACTGGGTGATTTATAAAGAAAATAGGTTTAATGGACTCACAGTTCCACATGGCTGGGGAGGCCTCACAGTCAAGGCAGAAGGCAAAGGAATGGCATGGTGGCAGACAAGAAAGCATATTCAGGGGAACTCCCATTTATAAGACCATGGGATCTCGTGAGAATTCACTATCATGAGAACAGGATAGGGGAAACTGCCCCCATGATTCAATTTTCTGCAGCTGGTCCTTCCCATAACATGTGGGGATTATGGGAACTACAAGATGAGATTTGGGTAAGAACGCAGCCAAAACATACCAGCTTCTTTAACTTGGAAATATGCACTTAAGGTTCCTCTATGTCTTTTCATGGCTTGATAGTCCATTTCTTTTTATTGCCGTATAATATTCCATTGTGTGGTTATACTTCAGTTCGTTTAACCATTCAACCTATTGAAGGATACCTTGGTTGCATCTGAATTTTTGGAATTATGAATTAAGCTACTATAAAGATTCACGGGGGGGGGCAGGTTTTTGTGTGGATGTAAGTTTCCAACTCACTTGGATAAATTCCAAGGTGAAAATTGCTGAATCCCATGGTGAGAGTATATTAGTTTGCATTCCCACCAGAAATGAATGAGAATTCTATTGCTCCCCATGCTTGTCAGCATTTGGTGGTGTTGGCATCTTGATGGGTGTGTAGTATAGTGCATTGCTGTTTAAGTGTGCAATTCTCTCATGACATGAGGTTGAGCTTTTTGATATTTTCATTTGCTATATTTTAACAAGATGTCTGTTAAGGTCTTTTATCCATTTTTAAATTAGGTTGTTTTCTTACTGTTATTTTTAAGAAATATTTTAGAATGTGTGTGAATGTGTGTGTGTGTATTTTAATATTTTTAGACAGAGTCTCACTCTGTTACCCAGACTGAAGTGCAGTGTAGTACAATCTCAGCTCACTGCACTCTCCACCTTCTGCATTCAAGTGATTCTCCTCCCTCAGCATTCTGAGTAGCTGGGATTACAGGTGTGCACTGTGAGACGCAGCTAATTATTGTATCTTTAGTCGAGACAGGGTTTCTACTACACCATTTTGGCTAGGCTGGTCTCCACCTCCTGATTTCCAGTGATCTGCCTGCCTTGGCTTCTCAAAGTGCTGAAGTTACAGGTGTGAGCCACCAGACCCAACCCTTTTTTCTTTTTTCTTTTTCTTTTTCATATTTTGAATACCAGTCTTTTGTCAGGTATGTGTTTTGCACAGATTTTTCTCCCAGTCTGTGGCTTGTCTTTTAATTCTCTTAATAGTGTCTTTCACTGAGCAGAAGTTGTTAATTTTAATGAAGCCCAACATATCAATTCTTTCTTTAATAGATCATGTTTTTGGTGTTGTATCTAAAAGGTCATTGCCAAACTCAAGGCACCTGATTTTCTTCTTCCTTATCTTCTAGTTTTATTGTCTTACCTCTTATATTGAGGTCTATAAAGACGTCTTTTTAATTGCAAATCTCCAGGGTGGAACCAGACTATCAACATTTGGAATTCCTGTAGTGAAAATAATAAATAATAATGGAAGGCTGGGGTTGAAAACACAAGCATGGCAGGCGAGATTCGATTCTGCCGGGAAGATGGCAAGCTCCTCTTTCACAAGGAGGCACCAGGAATTTCTCTAAGGATTCACTGCTTCCCTGATTCCTTTCCAGCCACATAGGGAGCTTGATCTTATCAAGGGGAGAGACAGAGACAGACATATTCCTGCTTAGGAGCTAAAGATCACTTCTGTCTTCATCCTCAGAGCCATTTCCACCCTTAAAAGGGAGGACAAGTGAATAGATCTGGCCCCAGAAGCAAGAAGGAAAATCCATTCTGCTCTCAGATCATAGACAGGGAGCTGAGAGGAAAAGAAAGGGTGAGTGAGAATTTGGAATTATTGCTTATTTTTGGTTAATGTTTTTTTCTGCTGCTGTATTGTGTCTTTGCATCTGATTCCAAGAAAAGGTGTCCCCAAGGTGGAGGTGGGACGTTCACACAGGTGACATCACTGTATCACTGCAGCTCAGAGCTGGGAGTCAGGAAAGGGATGCTGCCAAAGCTGGCAATGGAGGGTGGAGCTTCACAAGGAGAATTGTCCTGGTGGATGTGAGCCTTGAGAAAAGCCCTCACAGGGCTGGGACTGAGTCTTCTCTTCTCCAAGTCAGTTCTAAAGCATTTTAGGAGAAAACACACCCTCCATTTGGAATGTACTGAGTAGAATTGAAAGGTCTGGGAGAAGGATAGTAGGAAGGACAAATGGAGGAGGGCCAGGGAGGACTCCTGGGCTTTTGGCATGGGCGGAGTTCTCCAACAAGGAGGAGAATCCAGGGACCACTGTTTAAATGTGCAAAGTCTAAGCCAGGCATGGTGGCTTATGCCTGTAATTCCCACATTTTGGGAAGCTGAAGCAAAAGGATGGCTTGAGGGCAGAAGTTCAAGACCAGCCTGGGCAACAATGCAGGACCCCATCTGTACTAAAATAAAACAATTTAAAAAAATTAGCCAAGCCTGGTGGCATGCACCTGTAGTCCCAGCTTCTCAGGAGGCTGAGGTGGGAGGATCGCTTGAGCCCAGGAGGTAGAGGCTGCAGTGAGCTATCATTGCATTACTGCACTCCGGCCTGGGTAACAGGGCAAGACCCTGTCAAAAAATAAATACATACATAAATAAATGTGCTTAGTCTAAAGGGCCTCTGCAATGTTTGAAAAGCAATCAATGCCTTGTAGAAAGCCCACTAAATGGGCCAAGGGTTTTCTGTTTTCTGGGGGTGCCCAGGGTTCTAGATGGAAAGAGACAGGCATGGAGATAAGTGGCCCAGCACAGACCCTTCTCCTTTTCTAACCTTAGTACTAAAATCCCTTTGATGGTCCAGTGGGCCTTAGGCCAAAGGAAGAAAAGAGTTTATGAAAAAACATTCAAAGAACTAAAAATAACTCGTTTATTTCTTGGCTAGACTGGCTTTGTTCAAGTCTTGGAAAAGGCAAGAAAAAAAAAACTCGAGAGCAAAAAATCCATGGCAACAAGCATCTTCTGTTTATGGATAGCATCCGGGGAAATTAGGTATCTGGCTCCTAAAGACTAGATGTGAAGGCGAAGTCATCCGTATCTGTTTACTTTTCTCAGATTGAGCAAACTGAAAACCCATACCTGTTCTATATCTCCACGAGAAATAAATATTTGTATTTTTGTTTGACAAGACATAAGCCAAATGGTTTCAGGAGTTTTGAATAAAGATGATAACATATCACTGTGATTGCTGGATGACAGACTGACTTTCTATACCAAGGATTGCCAAGAAGGAAGGACAGAATGAAAGAAGTGGGTGTTAATAGGTATGGGTTCTAATTTCTAGTAAAAATCACTATCATGTTTTCATTTAAACTATTGACTGTTTTTCCTTCTTTGATTCTCATTTTTATATTTATAATCAATTTCAAACCACAGAGAAAGTAAAGTGAACCATTCTCGATCTCTAAGTAAGGTAAACATTTTTATTATTTTATTTTAATTGATTGATTGATTGATTGAGACGGAGTCTCACTGTCGCCACCTCTCAGGTTCAAGTGATTCTCCTGCCTCAGCCTCCTGTAGCTGGGACTACAGGCGCACACCACCAAACCCAGCTAATTGTTGTATTTTTAGTTGAGACAAGGTTTCACCATGTTGGCCAGAACATTTTTTATTTTATATTCATTTTAAAGATGGGGTCTCGCTATGTTGCCCAGCCTGAAGTGCCATGTCTATTCTCAGGAGTGGTCACACTTCTGATCACCACAGGAATTCTGACCTGCTCCATTTCTGACCTGGGCCAGTTCACCCCTTCTTAGGCAACCTGGTGGCTGCGCCCACCCCCACTCCTGGGAGGTTACTATATTGATGCCAAACATAGCACATGACAGCCCAGAACCCCTGGACTTCAGCGAGCCTTTTGTCTCAGCCTCCCGAGTAACTGGGATGGCAGGTACACACCACAGTACCCAGCCATACTTGTTTTAGAATTTATTTCATGTTTTCTATTATTTTCAGTTCTTAAAATGCAAATTCATCACCTGCTGCTGCAGCCTCTCCCACACAGTAGTTATTTATTACTGTAGTCATTTATTACCCTTCAACTTCAGGAAGGGGTTTTCTGAGAGTCTCACGTACTTGACCTGCAAAAGTCACATAACTGAAGCCCCTGCTGTTGGTTTATTCTCACCCAAGACCCTGGACTCAGCTCTCAGCTCTAACCAGAGCCATCCCAGGATCTGGCACAAACACTGTTTACAGATGTGTATGTTAGAGCTCATCTCTCAGACACGCCCAGGTCCAGAGAAAAACAACAAATGCTACAGGTGTTTCTGAAGTCACTTCCCCCTCCCTGAGCTCTGGTGCCTGTCCTGAAACTCCTTTCACAAATGAAGACATTTCTATTTCACGCCCTCTACATCCTCCTGCCAGGCCCTTTGGCCTATCAATACTTTTAGCTGACAACATTCCCCACAAGCTGAAGAAATGTCTCTCTCACCATAGAGACAAACTGAGTCTTCTTCATGGGTTTACTGGTGATATCAAGTTTCTATTTTACTGCCTGGTGCAGGCATTTAGAAAACCAGGCTTCCTAAGTTGTCTGAATAGAAAGGAACCTATTTATTATGCTGACTTATCCTCCTCTATAGACTCAGGGATAGCCTGACTTTAGCCATACACACCACACTTTCTTGGCTGCTGCATGTGGGACCCAGCTAAGAAGGCTAAAGAGATATAGGTGACACCGAGGTGGAGGAGGGAAGAACCACAAGAAACCTTGGTGCGAGAGGCAAGATACAAGGAGAAGGAACCAGACCAGCCACCCAGGATTACTGAATGATGACTACAGAAGCCCAGAAGAGGAAGGCACAAGGGATGCCAGAGGATGGAAGTTGGAGGTTGTGAGTATGTGCACTGCTGTGCGGGTATGCAGGTGTGTAGTTGAGCAAGTATGCATGTGTGCACGTATGCAGGTATGCAGTTGTGCAAGTGTGCAGGTGTGAGAGCATACAGATGTGCAACTGTGTAAGTGTGCAGGTGTACCAGTGTGCAGGAGTACCAGTGCACAAGTGTGCAGGTATACAGGTGTGCAGGTGAACAAGGGGGAGCCTGGGAAACAGGCTGACCTCTCCAAGGCCTCATTATCTGACAAGGCCAGGGTTCCAGCATTGGCCAAGAGGTTGCCATCACTGCAGCCACCTGGGAATCCTGGGGCTCTGGGACCACAGTTGCATCCTGCTGATGGACTACATTGGCTGAAGGGAAGGCCTGGAGCTAGAAGACATTTCCAGGCTCCACCACACAGCAGCCCAGGAAAACTGGAGGCTCCTCAACAAGGAGAAGCAGCCAAGCCCAGCCCTGCTAGGGTCCCATGCCCACTCTGCTCAGTGAGTGCTCCCTCTCAAGGATGCTTTGGTCCTAGCCTCTTGGGTCATTTTGGTGATGAGACTTCATGCCTGCAGAAGTCAGGCCAGAAAAGGGAGAAAGAACAAAATTCCAGAGACAAGAACAGTGGCAAAGGGACAAAGACCTTCCCTGTGAGGCCCCATCACCCAAAAGGACTTGGCCTGCTGCCAAATGGGAGCTTGGTGAGCAAGCAGTTTCTTTGAGGGCATCTGTAAATCAGGAACAGGTTACTGGAGGTACACCTGACACACACACCCAGCCCAAGATACCCAGATATGAGGATGTGAGGTAGGGCTTTCATAACACTGGCTGCCCCTGAGCCCTCCAGGTCTAATCAGTTATCCAAATCCTGAACCTGCTCAAATGGCCTGGTTTTAATGCACAGCATGTGTCTGCTGTTCATTCTGTTACTCAATCAGCATTTGCAGAGTGCCTTGCAAGAGGCAGCCTGATTCTATTAATTTTTTTATTTTTGTTTTTTTTTAGAGACAGGATCTCACTTTGTCACCCAGGCTGGAATATAGTGATGCAATCATAGCTCGCTGCAGCCTCAAACTCTTGGGCTCAGGCAATCCTCTCAACTCTGCCTCCTGAATAGCTGGGACTATAGGTAGACATCACTATATCCAGCTATTTTTTTTCATCTTTTGTAGAGATGAGCTTTCACTATGTTGCCCAGGCTAATGTCAAACTCCTGGCCTCAAGCAATCTTACTGTCTCAGCCTCCCAAAGTGCTGGGATTACAGGCCTGGAGCCACTCTGTCAGCAGGGCATGGTTCTAAAGGGGTCAGTATGAATTAGAGAGACCAGACCACCAACCTGTCCTCATGAAGCTTACATTCAGGCAGGAGAGACAATACAATAACAAATAAGCAAGACCGTTTCAGAGATCCTTCTGAATGCTAAAAATAAAATAATAAATGTTATTAATAGTGGCATATAAAGTGACATGGGGGGGCAGAGTTGGTGAATGGAAAAAGCACCTCACACAAGGTGGTTCAGAGCTGTGATCTCAATGACAAGGAGAAGCCAGCCATGAAGATGAGAAGGAAGAAGTTTCTGGGCATCTTTATAGCCCATGCAAAGGCCCTGAGGCACAAAAGGGCCTTGAGGAGTTCCAAGGACTGGCAGAGGCCAGGGTGGCTGCAGCCTTGGGGAAGGAGGAGTGGGGAACTGAGAGCTGCTGAGGAGAGGCTGGCCTTGGGCTGTGGCTACGGCTCAAATCTACCCCAGGTACAGTGGGAAACCATGAGCCAAGTTGACACTGAGAGTGATGTGATCAAATCATGTTTTTAAAATTATTTTTTGTTTTATTATTATATATTTTTAGAGACGGTCTCGCTCTGCCACCCAGGCTGGAGTGCAGTGGTACAATCATAGCTCACTGCAGCTTCCAACTCTTGAGCTCAACAGATCCTCCATTGTTGGCCTCCAGAGTAGCTGGGGCTACAGACACAACCCACCACACCCAAATAATTTAATTTTTTTTTAATAGACAGGGTCTTGCTATGTTGCCCAGGTTGGTCTCGAACTCCTGGGCTCAAGCAATCCTTCCACCTTAATCTCTCAAGTTGCTGGGACTACAGGTGTAAGCCACCACACCGGGCCATCACATCATCTTTTAAGAAGTCCTCTCTGGCTTCGTGTGAAGAGTGGGCTACAGGGGACCAGAGAATGGCAGGATGCCAAGTACAGGGCACCAGGTGGGATTCTGTAGCATTAGTCGAGGAGAAAGGGGATGCAGGCTGAGCTAGGATAGCAGGGACAGCTCACATCCCTCTCCTGGAGTACTTCCCCAACTGATTTAACGGCAGAACCTTTTGACCCTGGTGCTGCCTTCCAGCTGTTCCTGCAGCATGGGAAGAAGGATTTTGCTCTGCTCACTTCAGCTTACTTCTTCACAAAAGCATCTCCTTTGCTGGTCTTGCCCCTGCCAGTTGGTCTAGGCATGAGACTATGTGCTATGTTAACTTAATTACAAAAGACAATTATTCCGGAATCTTGGGACACTTAGGCACTGCCTTTCCTTTCTTAACATAAAGACTCAGAAAATAATTTAGAAAATGAACCAACTCCCTAATCAGACTCCTGACCAAATGTCCTGGAGGATGCTAGAAATGGGGATAACATTTTCTTTCCTTTCCTTTTCTTTTTTGAGATAGTTTCACTCTGTCACCAATGCTGGAGTGCAGTGGTGCAATCTTGGTTCACTGCAATCTCTGCCTCCCAGGTTCAAGTGATTCTCATGCCTCCGTTTCATGAGTAGCTGGGATTACAGGCAGCCTCCATCAGGCCTGGCTAATTTTTTTTTTTGTATTTTTGTATTTTTTGTATTTTTTTTTTTTTTTTTTAGTAGAGATGGGGTTTCGCTGTATTTGCCAGGCTGGTCTCAGACTCAAGTGATCCACCTGCCTTGGCCTCCCAAAGTGCTGGGATTACAGGTGTGAGCCACTGCACCTGGTCAGGATAACATTTTCTGTCCATGAGCAGACCTTGTTTTTTCTCTTGGGTCTTATTTTGCGGGGGGGGCACTGCACGGTATATCATTAGGATGGGCAAAACTCTGCAAAAGTGACATGAGCACAGAGATTCAATGGTGACTTTAAGTGCAAATTATACACTTTAAAAATACAAGCCATTATTCTAATCAGAATAATTACTAATACTATATGTGTGAAGACAAAGGTGAAATTCAAGAGATACAGTTTGCTTGTGGTGGGATCAATTATCAGACCTCACTCACTGCAGTGCACTTCTTTTATTACCAGGAGCAATAGATTTGGCACTAAAGGTTCTCACTTAAATCCTACTGTGCTATGCATCGTCTGCAAAACATGACACTAATGTAAGCATCTTAGAAAACACTTACATGTATACATGGAAATAGTGGGAAAATCAACTAAACTGAAATCAGCAAAGGCATTGCTCTTCAGGGAGTGAACAAAAGGTAGCTCTGCAAAAAAAGGCACATGGCCCTTCATGTTCTTTATTTTTTTATTTTTTTAGTTTACTTTTTTTTCTTTCTGGTCCCAATTTACATTAAAGGTACATGGCCCTTCAACAGTTTAAGATGGTTTATCATCCCAAACTGTGTGCGGGACTAATGTCGAGTGATGTCATGGGGCCCCACAACCATGGCAGCTCCCTGGATTCTGGTTCCAGGCTCAGATCTGCTGCTGATCCCAGAAACACATTTTATATTTATTTTATTTTATTTGTTTTTAATTAAGACAGGGTCTTCCTCTGTCACCCAGGCTGGAGTGCAGTGGCCCCATCTCAGCTCACTGCAACCTCCACCTCCTGGGTTCAAGCAATCCTCCCACCTCAGATTCCCAAGTAGCTGGGACCACAGGCACCCCTCACTACACCTGGCTAATTTTTTTTTTTTTTTTTTAATATTTGGTGGAGACGGGATCTCGCCATGTTGCCCAGGCTGGTCTCAGACTCCTGACTTCAAGTGATTCGCCTGCCTCAGCATCCCAAAGTGCTGGGATTACAGATGTGAGCCACCATGCCTGACCCCAGGGACACATTTTAGAACCCATCTGACAGCATACAAAACATATCTCACACTCCCAGATTGACACGGTATTTGAGAGTTAAATCAATTGCCTTAAACTATAATCCTTGGATGTACCATAACTGAAATATTGTGAAATAGGCTGTGCTTGAATGACTGAAGCCAGCTGGAATTTATACATTAAAACCCAATTATGACAACTGGAAAGGCCTGTCTACTACTTCAGCCCCAACCTGTGAGATGTATAATCTCTTGTTCTGTAAATAAAAGGAGAGGACAAAGGAAGCATGTGAGCATGTGGCTCTTGGTTTTTCTGCTTTTTTTTTTTTTGAGACAGAGTTTCACTCTTGTTACCCAGGCTGGAGTGCAATGGCATAATCTCAGCTCACTGCAACCTCCACCTCCTGGGTTCAAGCAATTCTCCTGCTTCAGCCTCCCAAGTAGCTGGGATTACAGGTGCCCACCACCATGCCCCGCTAAATTTTTGTATTTTTAGTAGAGACAAGGTTTCATCATGTTGGCCAGGCTGGTCTCAAACTCCTGACCTCAGGTGATCCACCCGCCTCAGCCTCCCAAAGTTCTGGGATTACAGGTGTGAGCCACCATGCCCGACATTTTTTTTTTCTTTTGAGATACAGTCTTGCTCCTCTGTCACTCAGGTTGGAGTACAGTGGCAGAATCATAGCTCACTGCAGTCTTCAACTCCCTGGCTCAAGTGATCCTCCTGCTCCATCTCCTGAGTAGCTAGGACTATAGACACTCACCACTTCTGGCTAATTTTTTGATATGTTTGTTTTACCATGTTGCCCAGGCCAGTCTTGAACCGCTAAGCTCAAGTGATCCTCCCACTTCAGCCTTCCGAAGCACTAGGATTATAGGTGTAGGCCACTGTGCCAGCCAGTTTTTGCTGTGTTTCTAAGGCCAAACAGGAGATGATGTTTAGGCACAGGACCTAGAAGATATTGTGCACCAGGCAGGAACTCATCTCTCCACCCAGACAGAAGAGCTCAAGTGAGTTCAGTTCATAGCCTTTCAAGGGCAGGAGGCTGTTGGTGCTGTTTGGTTCTTTCTTTGTGCCTCATCTGAGCCAGCTCTTGTTTCTGCATCTGTGGCAAAGAGAGTTGTCCTCCGAATTCCCTTTCTACATTACTGTTATGAATCTTTGCAAACATGAGCCTATGACCCATGGGGAGAATGCAACCTCCACCCACACTTTCCAGAGGCTGCAAGCAGCATGCCAAGACAGTGGCCTGATTGAGACTGTGTGTGTGATTTTAGATCTTAAACTCTTGAAGATGGCTTTCGTTTCTGTGCAAAACTGATGCTTTCCTAAGAATTCCATTAGCTGCAGTGCCACAGAGAGATGTTCAACAGATAAAAGGCTGGTCAAAATGGGATAAGGCTTAGCTTGCTGGCTTATCTCACTTCATCTCTCCCCAGGTTTCCTCCTCTATTCCTGGAACCTCGGGTGTGTCCAGGAGCCACAAGGAACTCTCGTGGGTTGGTAGGGAGACATAATATCCCTGGGGAAAAGCACAGGGAGACTATCTATAAGGAAGCATGCAGAGGCTGTGGAGCAGGGACAAGGTTAGTTCTGTCTGGGTCCTGAGCAGGCACCTTTGCTGCTGAGACCAGAACAGAGGTGGGGTTGGACATAGGTGGCCAAGGGAAGGTGGAGTGGTAATGGCGGGGTATTCTGGGGTACTGCATGGGTAGCAGCTTATGCTCCAGTGCCAAGTAGGGTACATCCCAGTGAGTCTGGCCTGGTTGGAAAAAGAAGGGGTGAAGTATAGAGAAAAACAGTGAGTGCCAAGGCTAGACTTAGGGAGTCTCAAAGAACCCTAAGAGAGTGTTAGTAGAAGATAGTCTAAAGATCACTGACCTGAAGGAAACATTTTGCTGTTGCATAGAATAAGGCTCTGGAGAAACAAGGCTGACAAGGTTGTATTTGAATGGCATGATCACACCCTGATCACAGACAAAGATAACAAGCCCATTCCTAAGAACTGCAGTTGGAGAAACTGAGGCAGGATCAGTGGTCACAGCACAGAATGCTATGCTGCACTCTACAGCTCTTCGTACCACACAGCCTTCCACTGCTGTCAGGCAGCACGTGTGTGATTCTAAGCAGGGCTGGGGGAAACAGCCTTCCCTACCCCCACCCCTGAAATGAGGACTCCTGTGATCCTCTGTGGGAGGTCTGCAGCAGGGTTCAGCAGCTGCCCTCAAGCAGCATCAGGGTCTCAGGGCCTCAGATACACTGCAGCTGGCTCTACTCTGAATCAGACAACCCAGCTCTGAGGATGACTTTGGCAGTTAGATGAGAGTTATGTCAAGTCCCGGTCCCAACTTCTCCTGGAAGAATCAGTTACCCTGCAGGTTTCTCGGACTTCAGAATCTAAAGCTTTGCATTTGAGATCAAATCCAATGACTCCAAACAAAGAAATCTTCTTTCTGGCTAGTAACAATTTTTGCATGCAGATCTAAAACTTCCTGGGACACTGAATTCAACCTTCCCCTCCCTGGGTACCAGCTCAGCAGAGGCAGGTACAGCTCTGTCAACAGGCTCCACAGCAAATAGACACCCACAGGACCCAGGAATCAGACAAAAGAAACAGGGTGTGGGACACACAGGGAGTGTTCATGGGACAGGGAGGAAGTCCACAAGCCGTCTCTCTCCCGACAGCTCATTGTTGGTTTTCACCTGGAATATCTTTGGCCCACATCCAGATTAAATGCCAGTTAGAAAGCTCTGCCCGCTTGGCTTTTCCGGGCAGACAGCAACGATGGTGAGCTCTAATCATTTACAAAGGTCACGATCCAGAGCAAGCCCCGGAGCAGTCATTTAAAATTCGATTGATCCCTATTTGTAGTCAGGGAAAGAAAATGGGCACTTGGACTGTATTGTAATTATGAGGCTTCCAGGCAACCATAAATAGATGTGCAATCTCAGTACTGGAAAATACCTGGAAGAAGAAATTATTACTCTGGCATGGCACGTTGCTAGGAAAGGTTGAAGACAAAATTGCGCATAAAAAAAAATCAATCATCTTTTAGCTAATTTGCCTTGCTCACCACTCATCAGGGTTATCACAATTATCAGATGTCTGCTGAATTACTAAGAGGAGGATCTGCTGACTGGAAATGATTCTCAAGAAAGCAAAGGCCTCAAATTTGGTGGGGTCTCTGGAGTGCTGGCATTTGGGGCTGGGTGGGCTCCAGGGGCCACGAGCTTAAGGGAAGAGCTTTGGGTGGCTCTCTCGGAGGCTCTTGCTGAGAGATAGGTTCCCAGAGTTCTCAAGAGTGTCAGCCCTGCCTGGGCACTGCAAATATCATCTTGATGCCCCTTGCTGGGGAAATCAGTCTGGTAGGAAGAGGGCCTGCTCATTCTGTGAGTAGCAGAAGATCAAGTGACCAGCACATCTTCTGCTGCTTAATCCCATGGGGCTGGCCCTGGTACTTGACATCCATAACCTTAACCTTCTAGCCACACCCCCAGGAATGAGTATTACCAGCCCCCTATTCCTGGTGGGGAAACTGAGGCACAGCAAGATTCAGAAGTGTGCCCAAGATCACCTGGATGTATGTAGCAGAGCTAAGCCCAGAGCCAGCTGGAGGTGGGGACCAAGGGATCTGGGGACCCCACCTTGTTCCAGGCAGGGCCATGCCAGTGCTTTTGGAAGAGCCAAAGGCGGGGGTGCCCACACTCCAGCTCTACCTCTGCCTGTCTTCCATACCCCTGCAGAATCTCTCCCTTCGAATCCTTAGGAAACTGCAAGGCTCTAGGCAAAAACAATGCTTGCTGGATGAAAAATGTTCCCCACAGGGGCTGGCGGGCCTTCTGGGTCTACTTCCTGAGCCTGCCATAGTCTGGAGGGCTGGCCCAAGTTCTGCATGGGGAGAGTTTCTAACGTTGGCTCCATGGGGTCACCCCATCTTCTGAGCTGGTGCTCTTCTGATCCCAGAAGCTCCATGACAGCCCCCAGTGGGATCAACAGAGCACTCTTAGAAATGATGCCAATTAAATCAAGGTCCCCTGTTCTCCAGCCAATACCAGCCAGCAGTGCCAGATCATGAGCAGGGCCAGGCACTTCCCAGCCAGGCAAGGGTGACAAAGGGAATAGTGTATTTGTCTTCCATGGAGCTAGCATCTAAAGGGGTGTAATGTTATACTCAATTTTAATTTTTCCTTATTTTAAAAAAATAATTGAGATGGGGTCTTGCTGTGTTGCCCAGACTGGTCTTGAACTCCTGGGCTCAAGCAATCTGCACCACTTGGCTTCCCAAAGTGCCGGGATTACAGGCGTGAGCCACCACACCTGCTCATACTGATGTAATTCTACTTCTACAGGTCTATCCCAAGGAAATAGGGTGTAGACAGAGATGTATACACGGAGTTGTTGATCCCAATGTCATTCAACAATGGCAAAGAATGTCAGTATTCACCACCGGGGACTGGTCAGATGAAGTAAGTCTTAAGAATTGTATAGATATTACACCACCATTGCAAGGCTTTATATAGAGTTTCTAGTACTCTGAGAAATGTTTATGATATAATGCTAAACAATGACTGCAACAAAAAAAGCAGGAATAAAATTATATAAAACCTTGTGGAGTATAAGTGCATGGACAACTATGAAGATTACTAGTGGTGAGCTCCTACTTTCCTATCTTTTGCTTCTTTTCAAAATTGTATGCAAGTTCAAATCAAAACCGCAATGCAAAACCACTTTACTCCTACAAGAATGGCCAGAATCAAAAGAAGAAAAATAAAATAGATGTTGGCATGGATGTGGTAAATAGGGAACTTTTGCATTGCTGGTGGGAATGTAAGCTAGTACAACCACTGTGGAAGACTGTGGAGATTCCTTAAAGAACTAAAAGTAGAACTACCAATTGATCCAGCAATTCCACTCCTGGGGATATACCCAGAGGAAAAGAAGGATCATAAAAAAGAGATTTGCATACACATGTTTATGGCAGCACAATTCACAATTGCAAAAATGTGGAACCAACCCAAATGCCCATCAATCAATGAGTGGATAAAGAAACTGTGGTATAAATATATAAAGGAATACTACTCAGCCATAGAAAGGAATGAATTAATGGCATTCATAGCAACCTGGATGGGACAGGAGACTATTATTCTAAATGAAGTAACACAGGAATGAAAAAACATCGTATGTTCTCACTCGTAAGTGGGAGCTAAACTATGAGGATGCAAAGGCATAAGAATGATACAATAGACTTTAGGTCCTCAGGGGAAAAGGGGATGAGGATAAAAGACTACAAATCAAGTTCAGTGTATACTGCTCAGTGATGGGTGCACCAAAATCTCACAACTCATCACTAAAGAACCTACTCATGTAACCAATCACCACCTGTTCTCCCAAAACTTATGGAAAGAAATAATAAAAATAACTTTTTAAAAATTGTCTACAATTAGCTACCATCCTTCTCTTCCCAACTCTTGTGGCCTTGGAGTAGCAGCTGGGGTCCTGGCCTGCACCCTGGGTCAGCCATGCTGACAGCAACTCAGGAACCCCAAATCTAGGTTTACCAGAAGGTGCTAGTCTTTTAAAAATATTGTTATGAAATTTACCCTTTCAACCATTTTTAAGTGTAAAATTCGGTGGCACTAAGCATATTCACAATGTTGTACGACCATCACCACTATCTATCTTCAAAACTTCATCTCCTTAACTCTGTGCTGGTTAAACAATAATGCCCTGTTCCTCTGACCCCAGCCCCTGGCAGCCCCATCCTGCCTCCTGTCCCTGTGATTTGTCCAGTGCCACAGCTCCTACAAATGGAATCACACAGTCTTTGTCATTCTGTGTCCAGCTCTTGCACATAGCACGATGTCTCCAAGATTTGTCCCTGTTGGCCCGCTCACCCCGTCCCTACCTCCATTTAATCCTCATTGAACTCAGGATGGGCGAGGCTGTTCCCATTTAAGAGTGGGAGAAAGTGAGGCTCAAGAAGGCCAAGCCAGGACATGTTCTCGGTTGGACCCTGAGTCGATCTCTTGTTGCAGCGGCGGAGTTCTGCTGTGCGTGTTCCAGAGGCAGGCAAGGAAGGAGCCGTGGTGGGTGCAGCCTCTCCAGCCACATCACCCATGCTGAGCTGAGTGTCTGCACATTCCCCCACCCCTACTCCTGAGAATAAACAGTCCATTCCCCCAGAAGCTTTCCTAAGGTCACAAGGGTGTTGGGAAAGACTCCAAGCTTTTCTGGGCAGCTGGGCCTCAGCTGGTTTCTTCTCAGAACCCGGCTCTGACACCCAACCCTCCTCCCCACCCGCAGGGAGGCAGACGTTGGCAGATCAGATGTCCTTGCCCTTACATCGGCCCGCTGCCCTCACCAGGTTCTGCCCGCTCCCAGCAGCATCTCGAGGTCCCTTGAAGGTATCAGACCAGGATGGCTGACCTGTACGTGGGGAGGGTTGGGCTGGGGCTGTGGGGCCCCTTGGCAGCCACCTTCACCTAAGGTCACAAAGTGCTGTGCACATTCACCCAAGGGTCCCAGCCAGCCACCAAAGCAAGCAGAAGAGCTTCTGTGCAGGCCCTGTCAGGAGCCACCTTGAGTCTTTTTTCAAACCAGTCCTCCAAAGGGACCTGGTCACACCAGGCCACAGGGGCTCTCAGTCCCCAGAAACAGGCCTTCTCCCAGTCCTGGCTGTTTCCACCCCGGCTGGGAAGCACCCCCACTCTCAACACTCTATTATGGCAATGAGAGGCTTTGTGAAAAGTGTATCCCTATTAAAGATACCTTCTCCACAACCAAATTAGAACAGTTAAGTAATGGATGGAGTCCTCTTAAACTAGTATAATACCTGCTAAAAATGCTCATTACCTCTGAAGTAGGCAATTATCGAGTTCCACTCTATTTCCACAACACATTACATCACTACTGAGGCACATACACCTTAGAAATGATAACTTCATCCTTCTCTCTCAGGTATCTCTGTCTCTCTCTTTTATTGTTATTTATTATTATTTTAGAGACAAGAGTCTCACTCTGTTGCCCAGAGTGTCATACAGTGGCGTGATCAGAGCTCACTGCAGCCTCGAACTCCCAGGCTCAAGAGATCCTCCCACTTAAGCCTCCTGAGTAGCTGGGATTAGAGGCACTCACCACCATGCCTGGCTAATTTTGTTTTTACTTTTGTAGAGATTGGGGGGTCTCACTGTGTTGCCCAGGCTGGTCTTGAACTCCTGGCCTCAAGCGCTCCTCCTGCCTCAGCCTCCCAAAGTGCTGGGACTACAGGTGCATGCCCCCATGCCTAGCCCTGCATATCATTTTAGTCTTATATTGATTAAACCAAAAATCCAGACAGGTCATCCCTGTGTCTTTGCTCCAATGTCTCCCACCATCCCCAGCTTGGATGGCCACGAAAACCTCTTCACCAGACTGCCTGCCTTTCTCCTTTCCCCCTTTGAAACCATCCTCCTCACAAAAGCCAGAGGGACCTTAAAAATGTAAATTAGATCATGTCATCCCTGCTTCAAGAGTTCCTATGGCTTTACACACTGGCACACAGTGCCCTGTGTTAGGACCAAAAGCCTCCTGGCCTCATCCCGCCCCTCACCCTCTCTCTCACTGCTCCAGGCACATGGCTTCCCCTCTCCTCCTTGAACGCCTTCCCCAGGGACTTTGCACTGGCACAGACACCCCCAGTTCTCTGCCCAACCAGGTCCTTCTCATCACCCATAAGTTGGCACAATTGTCACCTCCTCCGAGGCCTTCCCTGACCAGTCTAGCTGAAGTAACCCTGTGTTATTTTATCTCATCACCCCAATTTATTTCTTCATGTTTCTTATCAGCATCTGAAATCATGTATTTTTTGCTACATGTTTACTCTCCAAGGACAGAGCTTTGTCTTTTTTTTTGAGACCGAATCTCACTCTGTCCCCGACTGCTAGAGTGCAGTGGCATGATCTTGGCTCACTACAACCTCTGTCTCGAAGGTTGAAGCAATTCTCCTGCCTCAGCCTCCCAAGTAGCTGGGATTACAGGAGCACTCTACCACACTAGGCTAATTTTTGTACTTTTACTAGAGATGGGGTTTCACCATGTAGGCCAGGCTGGTTTCGAACTCCTGATCCCAAGCAATCCACCCACCTCGGCTTCCCAAAGTGCTGAATTACAGGCATGAGCCACCACACCCGGCCAGCTTTGTCCTTTGATAACCACTGTTTCTTCAGGGACTGTTACAGATTAGGTGCTCAACAATGTTTGTTGACTGACTGATAGAATAGTTGGGTTTTAAGTCCACAATTGATCCAAGGCTCCCCTTGGCCTCTGCCCCATCTTTCTCCTTGAAGGAGTTGTCCTTACTACTTGGTCCATTTTGTGTTGCTATAAAGGAATACCTGAGACTGGATAATCTATAAAGAAAAGAGGTTTATTTGGCTCATAGTTCTGCAGACTGTAGAAGCAGCATGGTGCTGGCCTCAGAGTGCTTCTAATCATGGCGGAAGGGGAAGGGGAGCTGAGTGTCAAGTGGTGAGAGAAGGAATGAAAGAGAGAAGGTGCCAGGCTCTTTTTAACAATCAGATTTCATGGTAACTAATAGAGTGAGAACTCACTCATTACCAAGCCATTCATGAGAGATCCATGCCCACTTACTGTCTTACCCACTCTGATGGCTTCCAGAGCTTCTGCTGTGTCCTGGATCAACCTGCCTGGACCCCCCAGGAGATGCAAACCCAACCCACTGCTGACTCAGCACTGTCTCTTGGCCTCTGCTCTTGTTACTGGGTTTCTCCCCCAAGTACTTGCTCAAGTCAGAAACTCAGTAACCTGAAGCAGCTATTTTTTTTTTTTTTTTTTTTTTGAGACAGGGTCTTGCTCTGTCATCCAGGCTGGAGTGTAGTGACATAATCACAGTTCGCTGCAGCCTCAACTCTTCAAGCCTAAGTAATCCTCCCACCTCAGCCTCCCAAGTAGCTGGTGCCACAGGCCCACACCACCACACCTGGATAATTTTTGCTTTTGTAGAAATGGGGTCTTCCTATGTTGCCCAGGCTGGTCTTGAACTCCTGGGCTCAAGCAATCCTCCCGCCCCAGCCTCCCAAAGTGCTGGGATGACATACATGAGCCACCGTGCCTGGTCTCAGATGCATTTTGTGTCCCCCACTTCCTGTCCTTTTGAGGGACAATCTGGAGGTATGCTTCACATGAGGTCCCCTGCAGGGCTGCAGACTCCAGCTCAATCACCCACCTTTGCAGGAATCTCTTCCCTGCCTTGCTCTCTTGGTGTCCTCTCGCTGGGCTCCCCTCCAGCACCTGTGGCTGAGTCTCAGGCTCACTTTCCAGGGTACCCAATGTGATGTCCCTAAAAATGCTTCCTTCACCAAGCACAACCAGTCAGTCCCCAGTCTGGTGGATTCCACCCCTAGGTCTCTCCAGTGCTGTCTGAATCCATTTTCTATGTCTGCTATAACTGATTACCACCAACTCAATGGCTTAAGACAGTGGAAATTGACTTTCTCACAGTTCTGGAGGCCAAAATTCAGTATCTGTGGGCCAGAATCAACGCGTTGGCAGGCTCTGGAGGAGAATCTGCTCCGTGCCTTTTCCAATTCCGTATTCCTTGGCTGGTGGCAACCTCACTCCTGTCTTTGCTTCCATGGTCACGTCACTGTCTCCTCTTCTGTCTACATGCAATCTCCCTCTGCCTCCTTAGAAGGATACACGTGGTTGCATTTAGCACCCATCTGCATAACTCAGAGATGCTCCCCATCTCAGCAGCCTTAACTCAATCTCATCTGCAAAGTCCTTTTTTGTTTTTGGAGACTCAATCTCACTCCATCACCCAGGCTGGAGTGCAGTGGTACTTTCTTGGCTCACTGTAACCTCAACCTCCCCACTTCAAACAATTCTCCTGCCTGCCTCGGTCTCCCAAGTAACTGGGATTATAGGCACACAAAACCATGCCAGGCTAATTTTTGTATTTTTAGTAGGGACAGAGTTTCACCATCTTGGCCAGCTGGTCTCCAACTCCTGACCTCAAGTGATCTACCTGCCTTGGCCTCCCAAAGTGCTGTGATGACAGGCATGAGCCACTGCACCTGGCTCTACTTTTTTTTTTTTCCTGTATAAGGTAACCTTCATAGATTCCAGGAATTAGGACCTGAGATCTTTGGGAGGCATTATTCAGATGCCACATGTCCCACCATCACTCCCCTGCCCCCAACTATCGTGAATAAACTCCTGTTTGGCCCCATCAAATCCCCAGCTATAATCAGAGACATCTTTCTGAAGGCAAATCTGCTCCAGTAGCTCCACACTCAAAGCCCTTGCCTGGCTTTCTGCTGCCTGCAGGACATGGAGTCCACCCCTAAGGCCTCACTCTCTCTTTGCACCAGCCTCTCACACCACAGCTCCCCAATGCCTCGAGGGGCCAGGAAGGCTCTGCTGCCCCATGCATGTGCAAGGTGGGGCTCATGGCTCCAGCCAACTGCAATCAGGTGGGAATGCAGATGCCAGAGTTTTAAGAGAACCCAGAAATCCAGGTTTGGTTGGCTTTTAGTTTGTGTGTGAAAATTCTCTGTATTTATATGTTGATAGCTAATTAAAGAAGAAAATGTGACATAGCACAGGCCACACAAAGCAGTCTTCCAGCTACCCCTTTACAACCTCTGCAGGAGCGTATGGCTCCCTTCTGTCACGGGCCTCTTCCTGCTCTTGCCTCTTGCTAGAAACAACCCCTGGCCCTGTTGCCTACTCCCTAATATGTCCCTTGCCTAATGAGCCCTAGCACTCCCTTGTCCTCTGTGTGGATGCCACCTTCCTGAAGACTGACTAAGATACTCTCATGGGCTGACTCCCATCCTGGCTCATATCACCCTGCAGAGATGGTGCCCACCCAGGGTCTCTGTCTCCCACAGGACCGGGAGCACCTGCAGGGCAAGATCTATGCCCTCAGAACCTGGTGCATAGAGTGTGCTCAACAGATATTTGCAGAATTACGAATATAGTTCTCTCCCTTAGGAAAACACCAAATATTTTATTTTCAGGATGCAGCCATAAAGCCACTAAATTTGGAAGCAAAAACATGAGTTAAAGTTGTTTTGAAATGAGTCCTTAAACTTAGACTTAAGAACTGTTTGCTAGTCTTGCAAAAGACCAATAGGAAAGATGAGAGGCTGCTTGCATTTTAAACCAATTGTCAGGGTTTGCTGCCAGCACTTGGAGGACCCACCAAGCCTTCCGTGGTTTGGATATCTGCATTTGTTTGCACTCCCCTGCATACCCTCATAAACAATCATCCAGCAGCGCCATTGCTCTTGGGTTGACAGACCCTTATCCAGGCTGGAGTGCAGTGGCATGATCTCAGCTCACTGCAACTTCTGCCTTCCAGGTTCAAGTGATTTTCCTGGCTCAGCTCCCCAAGTAGCTGGGAAGACAGACACATGCCACCATGCTTGGCTAATTTATATATTTTTAGTAGAGGTGGGGTTTCACCATGCTGGCCAGGCTGGTCTCAAACTCCTCACATCAAGTGATCTGCCTGCCTCAGCCTCCCAAAGTGCTGGGATTACACGTGTGGGCACCGCCTCAGCCATCAGTTGCTATTTTAATACTGCTTTTATTTCACTGTGGTTTTTTTTTTCTTTCACCTCTTTACTTTCTTGTAACTCATGCTACCAAAGCAAATTACTTGCTAAAGAAACACAGCCTGGCACCGAGGCAGTCTTTAAATGCAGGGAGACTTGGATTTTAAGCTGAGCACCAATCCCCTGGAGAGGCCTCAGCCACATGACCCTTCTGGAGGCTCTTCTCTGAAGAGTACTGGGGCTGTGAGCGACCATGTCAGTGCTCAGCATGCTGCCTGGCTTACATAGGTGATGGCTGAATGAGGATCTCAAAGGATTAGAGATGCTACATTTTGGATATTTGACCTTCCAAACCTCATGTTGAAATGTGATCCCCAGTGACGCAGGTAGGGCCTGGAGGGAGGTGTCATGGGGGCAGATCCCTCATGAATAGATTAATGCCCTCCCAAAGGGGTGAGCAAGTTCTCACTCTTCTTAGTTCCCAAGAGAGTTGGGATCATTTGAAGTCATGAGTTCGAGACCAGCCTGGCCAACATGGCAAAACCCCATCTCTACTAAAAATACAAAAATCATCTGCGCATGGTAACAGGTGCCTGTCATCCCAGCTACTCAGGAGACTACTTTTTTTTTTTTCCTCTAATGAGATAGGAGAATCACTTGAACATAGAAGGCAGAGATTGCAGTGAGCCAAGATTGCGCCATTGCACTCCAGCCTGGGCAACAGAGTGAGACTCCATCTCAAAATAAATAAATAAATAAAGCTTAGCATCTTTCCCCTCCTCTCTCCCTCCTTCTCCTGCCCTGTGATCTCTGCCTGCCAGTTCCTGGGTCATGGGGTGACCTTCCATGACCTTCCTGACCACCATGACCCTCCTGGATACTGAAAGTCAAATATCCACCATGGGTGGAATCTTCTCAAAGGCCTCACCAGAAGCAAATGCTGGTACCAGGCTGCAGAACCATGAGCCAAATAAACCTCTTTTTCTTTCTTTCTTTTTTTTTTTTTTAAGAGACTGTGTCTTGCTCTGTTACCCCAGCTGAACTATAGTAGTGCGATCGTAGCTCACTGCAGCTTCTACCTCTTGGGCTCAGGCAAGCAATCCTCCTGCCTCAGCCTCCCAACTAGGTGAGCCTACAGATGTGCACCACCATGCCCAGCTAATTTTGTTTTTACTTTTGTAGAGATGGGGGTCTTGCTATGTTGCCCTGGCTGGTCTCGAATTCCTAGCCTCAAGTGATCCTCCTGACTTGGCCTCAAAAAGTGCTGGGATTACAGGCATGAGCCACCACGCCCAGCTCTCTTTTCTTTAAAAATGACCCAAACTCAGATATTTGTTTATAGCAATATAAACAGACTAAGACAGTAGATTACATCCAAGCTGCTTTTCTAACTGAAAACAGCAAAACTTAATTCTGGTTGTGACCACCATGGAGACAGAGGAGAGTGCTGACCTCTCTCGCTCTTTCCCAGGGAGAAGAGACTAAGCAGATTATTTGAGGGCTGCTGGCATCTGCTAAGTCAATATTTAGACATTGTGTTGAGCCTCTCTCTGTGATCTGGAAAGCTCCCTCCACAGACAGGACTTGTCTGAAAAGGAGAAGGTGGTTTCACTCCCATGGAGGTGCCCCAGAGGTCCCTGAATTAGAAAGGGGCCCGGCTCTGTGTCCCCTGGCAGCTTCTTCCTCATGCCCGGTACAAGCTGGACCAGTCACCATAACAAAGAGGGATTTTCTTTAAAAAAAAAAAAAAGGTGGGAGACATACCATATGAAATTGATGGGGGTGCCACAGTTTGCAAATGCCATTTCACAACCACTTTAGAAGAAGCAGTGTGTTCTGGTGGTAATGAATTCATCATCGGATCCAGCACCACTTGGGCAGTGGGTGGGAATGTGGTTGGATTTTCCATTTTCATGGCTGTAAACCAGTAAGCTGTGAAGCAGGAAGTCTCACATAGCTATAAGATACAACTGCTAGACTCTAGAATAGAAGGGTATTAATTCACTATTATGCTGTCTCCTAGGCTGGAAGCTTCCTTGTGGATAGCCCTCACCTCTCACCACTCAGAGGCCTCAGAATCTCCCCTCAGGCTGTGCTGGCTCAGGCCCTGGTGAGATCTTGCCTGTCTGGTACAATAGCCTCTACCATTGCATTGCACAAAACCTTAGAAAATAATGTGAAAAGCGCCCCTGGCATTGTACAGCTGCAGTCAGCAGAAGTCTCTTGTATAAATTCAAATCCAAACCTGTTTATATTTGGCCCTAAATGCTACAGTCCTCATTGCCCTGGGCCCTACTGCACACCCTCCAGGCTCATTCTCTGGGTCAGAACCTTAGTGAGTCCTTGCAGTCCCTGAACACACCATGTACATTCACCTGGCCTTGCTCTTGAACTTGCTGCTCTTTGTCCAAAGAACCCTTGCCCTCCATTCTTGTCTAATAAGCCCCTATTCCACCTGTAAAACTCAACACCAGTGCCACGTTTCTCCATGATGCCCCCTGCTCCTGGCTGCTGCTTTCACACTTAAGAATGAGCTCTCTACCTCTGCAAATATGAATTGCTTCTGTCTGGCTCTTGCAAGCTTCTTACAGGCAGGAGATGGTCTTTTTCATCTTTATATTACTGGTTATTTGCACTGACTCTAGCAAAGGGCAGGTGCCAGCTCATGTCGGAAGAGCTGAATGAGGTGTCTGGAAGTGCTGCATGACAGCCTGTGGTTACAACCTGGATCTTCAATAAATTCTCAAGATCGAACAGGTTGAGGCTCTAACAGAGGTGGCTGCTTTTTCCTGTAAGATTCCTGGTAGGTCCATCTCTATCCGCCATCACCCTCCCCTCTTTTTTTTTTTTTTTTTTTTTCTTTTCTTGAGATGGAGTCTTGTTCTGTTATCCAGGCTGTAGTGCAGTGGTGCAATCTTGGCTCACTGCAACTACTGCCTCCTGGGTTTGAGCGATCCTCCCACCTCAGCCTCCCAAGTAGCTGGGACTACAGGCATGCGCCACTCTGCCCAGCTAATAATTGTATTTTCACTAGAGACAGGGTTTTTATTGGCCAGGCTGGTCTCCAACTCCTGACCTCAGGTGATCCGCCCACCTCAGCCTCCCAAAGTGCTGGGATTACAGGCATGAGCCATGCGCCTTGCCCCTCCCCTCTTTACTCCCTATGCCTGCTGTTTCCTGCACACAGAGCTGGAACTGTGCAGAAGGCAAATATGTCAAAGAAACCCCACACACTCCTGCATCCCCCTAAGGTGTCCCACAGACCTGCCTGGGCTCTTCCTGCTGAGCCAAAAAGTCCATCTAGGGTGCCCACACGTTGACCCCTCTGTCCACCCAGCCAGAGCTCAACAGTGCACATAATAAGTACTTCTGCACCCAAAAGCAGGCCCAGGTCACATTTGGAGACTGAAATGGCAGCCCTTTGGGACTTGACCCTATCTCCCTGCCTTTGCGGTCACCTCTCCTCTCACCCATGCTCTGGCCTTCCCAAGCCACTCACACCCTGGAATAGACTGTGCATTCCCACCAACTGTACCCCAATCCTGCAAGTCCTTCTGCACCTGGCTAGCGCTACTCATTCCCCAGGAGCCCTCACAAGTGTATCTCCCTCTGTGACTTCTGTCCTGACTCCCCTCCCCTGTGCTGGCACAAGGGCTTTGGAGCACTCACTACCGTGTGCTAGCGCTTTGCTGCTTCTCCACTGCACAGAGCCCAGGAGGCCCTGAAGACAGGAATGGTCTCTGTGTCTTGGGTTTCCCTCCAGGCTAGGGTGGTGTTTTACATGCAGCAAGTGCTCAGTGTGTGCTTGTGGGCACCAAATTAGATGTTCAGAATGGTGGAAAGCACATCCTAGAAAACGGCCACTCTGGTTCATCCATACCCTTCCTAGGAAGAGCAGATATAAATATAGAATCTTTTTCTTTCTCTAAAAAAATATTTGCAAATCTTTTGCCAAAATCTCTTCGAGTGAGTGTGTACAATTACTGCAAATTACAATGAATGAACAAAAAGGTTAACCATGTTGCAAACATCAATTCACCCCCTGTCTGATAATAGGGTTATTGAATCAGACTCCTCAGCAGAGACCCCCCAGACCATGGGACTGAGCCCCTTGGCTTTTTTTTTTTTTTTATGGGAAAGCCACATCTTTAAGCACCATCCTTCTTTTCACCAGTGAGAAATCCTGAGTCTCTTCCTAGTCTTGTTTCACTATAATTCTTTATTTTAATCAAGTAGTTGGAGAGAAAGCTGCTGAAACTTACTTAACTGCAACACTTAATTTTAATCAAGTAGGTGGGGAGAAAGTCCCTGAAACTAATTTCCAAAGTATCCCATACAGATAGGAAAGAAGGTAACATGCTGTTTAGAGGCACTCCTGCTTCTGTGACTGGGTCCATAGTTGAATACAGCCAAAATATATTTTTTTTTTAATTAAAAAAAATTTTAAAGACATACATTTAAAACCTCAATTTCAAAATGTGGGGCTATCTATTATAAAATAATATCTCAATCAAAGTTACCTGTCATGCCCTGTCTCTTCCCAAGCAGACTGGTCCCTGGGGGAAGCTGGGGAGAAGGAGCTTGCTCTGGAGAGCTCCTCTGAGGCCTGGCTTCCAGAAGCTTCCCCCTCTCTCTGTGCAAGTGAACAACAAACCACTGGACCAGACTCCAGCAGCTGAAATAAAACAGCTGTGTTTCTCACTCAACACCCTCTTTTACCAGATGAAGGGCACTGATTCTTGGAAAGGAGACAAATATTTCAGGCCATTTTCTCAGACCCTGACAAGGAGTAAATTAGGAAATCGTGTAAGTACAATGTGCGCGTCATCGCTTCCTATTGATCACATGTAATTTACATCTTACAAAGATGTGAATTCTTGCATTCTCACTCCACAAGGAAAATCTCGATGATTTATTCATTTCAAATGAAAAATAGAAGGTAGATGAGAAGAATGACTTCACAGACTGCATCGTTCTCGGGGCACTGGTGCGAGGCTTTCTCATACACTGCCCGAAGGGCTCCGTGTGCAAGTCCCTCTAATTAACAAGGTGAATCACGCTGCAGTTCTCTAATTAGTGAGCCTGACAAGCCAGCGGAAACAGCCAGGCAGACTGGTACACATCGCTGGCCGACAAAGGCATGGCACATTCCAAGTGAAAAATGCAGATTTCTCCGAAATAACTAAAAAAGTAAGATGGTTGGAGGAAAAGAAAGACCCATCTAATTTTAATTCTCATGTTTCATATGCAGTTCTCATTTGCTCTCATGGGTAACTCGCTCCTTGATAAGACGAGATTTGCCTACACTCTTTGTATAACCTTTCCGGGGAAACCATCCTTTAAAATGTAGGCATTTTTAATGTTACTTTATTGTGGTAAGAACACTTAACATGAGATCTACACTCTTAACACGTTTTTGAAGTGGACAATGTAGGGTTTTACTACAGGCACAATGTTGCAAAGCAGAGCTCTAGAACTGATTGATCTCGCTTAACTAAAACTTTGTGCTGCTCATGCTTGTAATTTCACCATTTGGGGAGGCTGAGGCAGGAGGATTGCTTGAGACCAGGAATTTGAGGTCAGCCTCGGTAAGATAGCAAGACCCTGTCTCTACAAAAAAATAAAATAAAATAATTAGCTGGGTGTGACTGTATGTACCTGTAGTCCCAGTTACTTGGAAGGCTGAGGCAGGAGGATTGCTTGAGTCCAGGAGTTGGAGGCTGCAGTAAGCTATGATTGCGCCACTGCACTCCAGCCTGGGAGACAAAGTGAGACTCTGTCTCAATTTTGTGCCTGTTGATTAATAACTGTTTGTTTCTCCCTCTCCTCAAGCCTGGAAACCATCCCTTCACATTTTGATTCTATGAATTTGGCAATTTTAGATACCTCATACAAGTGGAATTATGAAGTATTTGTCTTTCTGAAAACATAGGCATTTTTGCTTGAAATAAGAATCAGTGTCTCAATTGGAAATTCATGATACTCTGTGTGTATTTTTGTTCAATATGCAGTGCCTTCTAGAATTATTACTAATTCTGCCAAAACCAGAGATGTCTGATGTCAAACCCCTTCATGATTTTACTCGGTGCCATTCAGTCCCACAGCATTCCCTACAAGGAGCCCTCAAAAATCAGGAACAGGTAGAAACTTCTACTCTCCAAAGAGGGGTGGTACCAGCCTGGCTCACAGGTCCCACTGGAGATAGCCCTGGTACACTGGCCATTTGCCCTGGTTTTACCTGTTTTTGCTCATCTGCTAACCAGAGGCTCTTTCTGTATTAGGATAATTAGTTCTGTATTATCAGATAAATAATTTATATGTAAATATATATATATACACACACACACATATATAAAGGGGAGATTCTTAGGTAGTATTAACTCACACGATCACAAGGTCCCACAATGGGCTGTCTGCAAGCTGAGGAGCAAAGAAGCCAGTCCAAGTCCCCAAACTGAAAAACTTGAAATCTGATGTTCAAGGGCAGAAAGCATCCATCACAGGAGAAAGATGTAGTCTGGGAGGCTAAGCCAGTCTGTTCTTTTTGTGTTCTTCTGCCTGCTTTTATCCTAGCCCTGCTGGCAGCTGATTAGATGGTGTCCACCCAGTTGAGGGTGGGTCTGCCTTTCCCAGCCCACTGACTCAAATGTTAATCTCCTTTGTCAACATCCTCACAGACACACCCAGGATCAATACTTTGCATCCTTTAATCCAATCAACTTGACACTCGGGATTAACATCACACCTTCCATGATCATTAGCTAGGCTTTCTGAGTGGGTCCAGAAGCTTGGGAAGTGTTCTGGGGGTAGCTGCCAGATGAGTTCTTATATGGTTTGGCTCTGTGTCCCCACCCAAATCTCATCTTGAATCATAATTCCCACATGGCAAGGGAGGTATCCGATGGGAGGTGACTGGACCATGGGGACGGTGTCCTCACCATGCTATTCTCGTAATAGTGAGTGAGTTCTCAAGAGAGAGCTGATGGTTTCTAGGTGGCAGTTTCCCCTGCACTCTCTCTCTCTCCTGACACCATGTGAAGAAGGTCCTTGCTTCTCCTTCACCTTCCACCATGATTGTAAGTTTCCTGAGGCCTCCCCAGCCATTCAGAACTGTGAGCCAATCAAATTTCTTTCCTATATGAATTACCCAGTCTCGGGTAGTATTTTTTTTTCTTTTTCAGGAGTCTCACTCTGTCACCCAGGCTGGAGTGCTCCATTCACTGCAACCTCCAATTCCCAGGTTCAAGAGATCCTCCCAAGTAGCTGAGATTACAAACATTAGCCACCACACCTGGTAATTTTTGTATTTTTAGTAGAGGAAAGGATTCACCCTGTCGGCCAGGCTGTTCTTAAACTCCTGACCACAAACGATCCACCTGCCTTGGCCTCCCAAAGTGCTGGGATTGCAGACATGAGCCACTGCACCCAGCCATGGGTAGTATCTTTATAGCAGTGTGAAAATGGACTAATACAAGCTCTCTCCCTGCATCAGCCATGTTTCTCAGGTGCAGCCTGCAGTCACCCACAACACAGGGATGTGCTAAGTGCTCGCTGCAGCACACGACGGTGGGAACACCACCGTTCACGTTCACCTCCTGGCCTATTACTCCAGAGGACATGGCCACAAGCTGCTTCCTTGCAGGCTGGTGGGCTCGACCTCACTGAGAACTGGGAATGACCTCTCTGTCCTTTAAATTCCAGCAGCTTCCAGTGGAGCTTGGAAGGTATTTTCTCTCAGCATTAGAGAGCAGTTGTTCAATGGATGCAGAAAAAAAAAAAAAAAAAAAAGTCTTGTGGGCCAGGCGCAGTGGCTCACTCCTGTAATCCTTGGGAGGCTGAGGCAGGCGGATCACGAGGTCAGGAGTTCAAGACCAGCCTGACCAACATGGTGAAACCCTGTCTCTACTAAAAATACAAAAATTAGCTGGGTGTGGTGGCACATGCCTGTAATCCCAGCTACACAGGAGGCTGAGGCAGGAGAATCACTTGAACCCAGGAGGTGGAGGTTGCAGTGAGGTGAGATCGTGCCATTACACTCCAGCCTGGGCGACAGCGGGAGATTTCATCTCAAAAAAACAAAAAACAGTCTTATGAAGAGAGGACTTAGATTCAGATTCAAAGCACTTCTATTGAACCCAGCTCTATGCCAGACACGTGCTGGGAACTTCCTCTGGAGCAGGCATGGTGTCGCTACTGCTTTATAGGCAGAGACACTAGGTATCTGGAGTGTTGAAAATTGTGCCCAGAGCAGCTAGGAAATAAAGAGAAGCCAAACATAAACACTGGGTTTAGAACCCAGTCTGCACCCACATCTCTCTCTTTGTTCTAAGACTCATGTTCCCTAGCTCTAGACTTACAAACCAAAGGTTGTCACTTCATAAAACTCACTGCTCTTCTCAGCCAAGACCAGTCACAACAGCACACTCTAATGCCAGTGAGCAACTCAGCAGTTCTTTGCAATGAATGGTCTTCCTGCCTCTCGCTGGGCAGAAATAAGAATGACACGTTTAGAACTGTGGGGACACTTTTAAGGACAGCCTTGTCCCTGTACCATGACTCCCCCTGAAAGACTGAAACTGGCAAAACATTATTTGAAGGCAAATATATGTGAAAGAGATCTGAGAACCATCACCGAGGAGAGGACCAGTAGAAAGAAGAAGCCAAAAGGAAGCTATGGCCACAGAGGAGGCCACACTTGCTCCCACTCTGCCACCACCTGGGGCTCTTTCCTCCTGCTGCAGCCATGCGGCTCCCAGGTTTAAATTTTCTGTGAGACTTTCTCTGCATCCAAGCAAGCATCGCCACACACCTTTTCTTCCCTCGAACTCCCTATTTAGAATCATACAGTATCTCATCTTCAGCACTTAACATTTAAGAGTGTCCAGGCCAGGCTTGGTGACTCACACCTGTAACCCCAGCACTATAGGAGGCCAAGGCAGGAGGATTGCTTGAGGCCAGGAGTTTAAGATTGGCCTGGGCAACATGGCAAAATCCCATCTCTACCCAAAATACAAAAATTAGCCAGGCATGGTGGTGCACGCCTGTAGTCTCAGCTACTTGAAAGGCTGAGGTAGAAGGAGTGCTTGAGACCAGGAGGTTGAGGCTGCAGTAAGCCATGATCATACCACCGCATTCCAGCTAGAGCAATAAGGCAAGACCCTGTCTCAAGAAAAAAAGTTTCCAGCACACGCTACTCCACAAGAGCAGCTGTCACTGAGGGGAGAGCCAGGGCAAGGATGTCACCCGTGTTTCCCATGGTCTTCACACACCTGCTCCACCAGATCTGCCTGCAGAAGCCTTCCTGGCCCATCTCCAGTATCCAGTCTTCCATGAAGCTGTCCTGGGTCACCCTTACTGCCAACTCCCTGCCAGAGTAACTTCTCCATCCTCTGGATCCTAAAGAGAGGTGAAAAGTGCTCAAAATAGAATTATCCCTAGTTTTAAAAAGAGGAATATCTTTTTTTTTTTCTTTTAGACAGGGTCTTGCTCTGTCACCCAGGCTGGAGTGCAGTGGTACAATCTCACCTCACGGCAGCCTCCACCTCCTGGGTTCAAGCAATTCTCATGCCTCAGCCTCCCGAGTAGCTGGGATTACAGATGTGCACGACCACCCTCAGTTAACTTTTTTTTTTTTTGAGACGGAGTTTCACTCTTGTTACCCAGGCTGGAGTGCAATGGCGCGATCTCGGCTCACCACAACCTCCGCTTCCTGGGTTCAGGCAATTCTCCTGCCTCAGCCTCCTGAGTAGCTGGGATTACAGGCATGCACCACCATGCCCAGCTAATTTTTTGTATTTTTAGTAGAGACGGGGTTTCACCATGTTGACCAGGATGGTCTCCATCTCTTGACCTCGTGATCCACCCGCCTCGGCCTCCCAAAGTGCTGGGATTACAGGCGTGAGCCACCACGCCCGGCCAATTTTTGTATTTTTAGTAGAGATAGGGTTTTGCCATCTAGAGTTGTCCAGGCTGGTCTCAAACTTCTGACCTCAAGTGATCCACCCACCTTAGCCTCCCAAAGTGCTAGGATTGCAGGTATAAGCCACCATACCCAGCCAAAAAGGAATATCTTAAGATCCCCAGATATTGGTACATTTGAAGGTTTAAAAAAGTGTGTCTATGTTTGCATGGAACAGGAGGAACTGCACGGCAGACAAAGACCCCTTCATCCTGCCCCAAATAAAGAATTCTATGACCAAGACAAAAGATTTCGAGCTAAGCATTAGCCTCAGCAATGAGAATTGAGAATCCAGGAGGATTCCACTTGTGAAGGGGTCAACAAAAAACTCTGAAATAAACCAAAAGGCCTGAGCAGAGGTTAAGAGAACAGGGCTTTCAAGTCACGTAGCCCTGGGTGTGAACTCCAGCATCTGTCTTCCTCCATTCCTGCTCCTGAATTACTTTCAACCTCAGTTTTCTCATCTGCAAAATGGGACTAATGATAGTGCTAGTGGAGTAATTAAATGAGGGAATGTATCCGGAGCACTTGGTGTGGTGCCTGGCCCACAGTCAATGATCAGAAGTCTTTGGCCACCATCAACTGCATCATGAAAGATATTAATATGTTCTGTTTGTCTGTAATGGTCAAAGTCAATTGCAGTGAACAAATCCCAGGACACTGGCCTGGGCCTTGCTTTCTGGCTGTGAGGTCCAAGACTCAGGCCAGCAGGGCCGTGTCTCTGCATGAATGTTTCAGTTTTTTTTTTTTTTTTTAGATGGGGGGGTCTCACTCTGTCGCCCAGGCTGGAGTGCAGTGGCGCGATCTTGGCTCACTACAACCTCCACCTCCTGGGTTCAAGCAAGCTTCCCATCTCAGCCTCCCTAGTAGCTAGGATTACAGGTACCCACCACCACACCCAGCTAATTTTTACATTTTTATAGAGAGTTTTTCACCATGTTGCCCAGGGTGGTATTGAACTCCTAAGCTCAAGCGATCCACATGCCACGGCCTCCCAAAGTTCTGGGATTACAGGCATGAGCCACTGCAGCCGACCTCATTTCCCCTTTTTGATGCTAACTCACTTTTGTGTGCCCAGATCAATCTTATTACTCTATCAACTGGATTTTTCCTTACATTTATGCAGAATCAAAAAATACAATTAGTGAGTATTTGTTCATCAATAGAATTATCTTCCATTAGCCAGAGTCAAGATAAACACTCTATAATTATCAATGACTTTTAGAAAGATATTCAACAATATTTAAATTTATCAGTTCATTTTTAACATATCCAGTATCTGATCACCAGAAATATTGATCATATTTTAACTGCTTTATAAGTCTCACAGAAAAATTTAGTACAGTACACCTTCTCAAATATGTAAAAACAAACTCCCTCCCAACTCTCATAAGTTACAAACTCACACACTATAAAGAGAGACAATTGGAGAAAATTGGCCATGCTGTTTACATTAAGAATGAAAATAATGACACTCTTCTTTTTAAGAACCGTAACTAGGCCCAGCACGGGGGCTCACATCTGTAATCCCAACATTTTGGAAAGCCGGGGCAGGTGGATCACTTGAGGTCAGGAGTTCAAGACCAACCTGGCCAACATGGCAAAACCCCATCTCCACTAAAAATACAAAAATTAGCCAGGCATGGTGGTGTGTGCCTGTAATCCAGCTACTCAGGAGGTTGAGGCACAAGAATCACTTGAACCCTGGAGTCAGAGGCTGCAGTGAGCCAAGATTGCACCACTGCACTCCATTCTGGGCAAAAAAAGAAAAAAAGAAAGAAAAAGGAAAAGACGTGTCACTAGAGGTGTGATGTGATTTGGCTCTGTATCCCTGCCCAAATCTCATATCGAATTACAATCTTCAATGTTGGGGGAGGGGTCTGGTGGAAGGTGAATGGAGCATGAGGGTGGATTTTGCCCTTACTGATCTCATGAGAGTGAGTGAGTTCTCAGGGGATCTGGTTGTTTAAATGTGTGTAGGGCTTCCCCTCTCCTTCTTGGCTATGTGAAGACGTGCCTGCTTCCCCTTTGCCTTCTGCCATGATTATAAGTTTCCTGAGGCCCTCCCAGCCATGCTTCTTGTACAACCTGTGGAACTGAGTCAGTGAAACCTCTTTTGTTCATCAATTACTCAGTCTCAGGTAGTTCCTTATAGCAATGCAAGAACAGACTTAACACAACGGGGGGGGGGGGGGAGACACATTTTTGAACAACAATACGTTAAACAGCATCTCATTATTCAATTGAGATGACATCCTTATAAATCAGAAAGCTCTTTAACAAGCCGAAAGATAAGGTACTTTCCACGCAAATAGGAAACTAAAAATAGATCTTCAAACAAAGCTTCTTTAGTCACCTGGACACCAATTAGTGACACACTGTTTAATTTACTCAAAAGCTAAATTTAGGGAGGATGGCTATATCTTCCTTAGCATTACAATTTTTGATACTTTGGAAAAATGGGAATTTTTACATCTCTTTGGACAACTGGCTGTGGGGATGGCAAATGGTGCCCTAGATGTGAGCTTGTTCTGTCCTCTCCCTGAGAGGAAGGGAGTAACTATGTCAGACTCAAGCCCACAGGGAGGCCCAAGCAGGGGTTCTCGGTCAGGCATAGGTCATCCAGACGGGGCTCATCCAAGCAAGCTCAGGGGTCAAGGCTGGATCCCAAAGTCTTCTCAAGGTAAGTACGATCTTTTTGACAGGTTTTTGTCTTTCAGTGGGCACCACTAGAGACAGAAGGTTAAAAGGTCTTGTACAACGTGGGGTTTTTTTCCTCTGCCCTATATTTTCCTCTCTTAAATATTTGAGACCAGGTCTCACTCTGTCACGCAAGCTGCAGTGCCATAGCACAATCACAGCTCACTGCGCCTCAACTTCCCAGACTCCAGCTATCCTCCCACCTCAGACTCCCAAGTAGCTGGGATCACAGGCCTGAGCCACCACGCCCCGCTAATTTGTGTATTTTTAGTAGAGACAGGGTTTTACCATGTTGGCCAAGCTGGTCTCGAACTCCTGGTCTCAAGTGATCCACCTGCCTTAGCCTCCCAAAGTGCTGGGATTGCAGGTATGAGCCACTGCATCTGGCGGCCTCTCTTAAATATTAAATTGCTATATTCAAGGAACATGAACTTTGGCACCACAGGTTCAGAAACCCTGATCCGATGTCCTTATAGCTTTGCCTTGTCTGTTCCTGGCCTGCCACGCAAGCTGTCCTCCCTCAGTATCTGCAAAATGCAAGTCACTCCCCAGCTAGTGCTCTCAGCTTGGTCCTAATGGCACACTAGCCCAGGCCAACTGATAACAGCCAGACCTGCATTCCTTTGGTAGACCAGCATCACTCAGACCCCACTTGGGAGAGTTCAGGTGACTCCTTCTTGTCCACTCATTCTTGGCCTTCTCTACAACCCAGTAAAACCAGCCTGAAATCTCACACCTGTGAAGGGGTTGGCCTCTTTTTCAAGCTGAGACCTCCAGATTATGGATAAAGATGTCCCAACAAGGGTGACTCTCCTGTAGTTCCAAAGAACCTAACATCAGTAAGGCTCCATCCAGGTCATTCATCTCTATCCGGATGTTTCTTTCAACCTTCTTTGCACACATGCCAATACATCGTTCCCCACTCACAATAGAACTAGTTTTTAAAAAGCATCCCACATATGAAATGTTGTCAATGTCCCCACCATTAGCCCTGCAGATGGTTATGACACTTAGGGACATCGCTGGGTCTGATTTTTTCTTTTCCTCAATCACTCAATCCCTCTTGCTTTTTTTTCCAATGCTTTTTATGCATTGGGAACTGTATTTTATTTTATTTTGAGACAGAGTCTTGCTCTGACATTTAGGCTGGAGTGCAGTGGCACAATCTCAGCTCACTGCAGCCTCAACCTCCCAGGCTCAAGCAATCCTCCCACCTCAGCCTCCTGAGTAACTGGGACCACAGGCATGCACCACAGTGCCCGGGTAATTTTTTTGTATTTGCAGAGAAGGAGTCTCATTATGTTTCCCAGGCTAGTCTCCATCTCCTGAGCTTAAGTGATCTGCCTGCCTTGGCCTGCCAAAGTGCTGGGATTACAGGAGTGTGCCACAGCATCCAGCCTCTTATATGTTTTATTTAATTAATTTTTTTAACTTAAAAAAAAATTAACATTTCACATTTGTTTCAGGTTTATATTTTGTTTTTGTTGTATAAGAAATAAAACATTACCACCAGAGGTGAAGACCTCCTTTCTTTACTCTGTCCCAACCCTTAACCCCTAGAGGTATCCGGAAGTTGGTGTGTGTCCTTTCCATAAACATGTTATATCTTTACAGCCTCTGCATGCATCTTAAAAGAAGTTTTGTATTGTTTTTTCCTTAGTTTTAAACTTTGGGCCAGGCACAGTGGCTCACACCTATAATCCCAGCACTTTGGGAGGCCGAGGTGGATGGATTGCTTGAGCTCAGGAGTTGGAGACCAACCTAGCCAACATGGTGAAACCCTGTCTCTACAAAAGTACAAAAAGTTAGCTGGGCATAGTAGCATGTGCCTGTGGTCCCAGCTACTCAGGAGGCTGAGGCAGGAGGATTGCCTTAGGCAGAGGTTGCAGTAAGCCAAGATCATGCCACTGTACTCCAGCCTGAGCAACAGAGCAAGACTGTCTAAAAAAAAACCCCACAACTTTGCATTATGTCATACTGTACACGTGACCATTCAACATGTTCTTTCCCCATTAATACGGTCTCAAGATTTATCCATGTTGATGCACATGGATCTAGTTCAATAATTCTTGCTGCTTTATGTTAATTCATTATATAAATGTATCTCAATTGTTTTAATCCATTTTCCTATTGATGGGCACACAGGTTGTTTCTCATTTTTTATTATCAGTATAGTGCTGTAATAAAGACTCTATAGAAGTATCCTTTGTACACATTCAAAAGTATCCCAAGGATATATAAAAATGGTTAGGTTGAAAGGAATGCATACAATCAACTTTCAGTAGATATTGCCCTCTGAAGCACAATTGGCTGTTCTGATTTACACTCTGGCTTACATGGTGACTTCCCGTTTCTCCAATCTGTTTCAAACACTTGTCAGATTTTTTTTTAATTTTGGCAATATGATGGGCATGAAACATGTCACTGTTTTAATTCTGAGTCCCTAACTACTAGAGAGTTGGGCATCTTTTCATATGCTTCTACTAAAACTTCCTCTTCAGATCATTGTCTGTATCTTTAGCCATTTTTTTATTGAGTTGTTTGTGTATTTTGTTTATTCATTTCTCTTTTTTCTTTCTTTTTCTTTATTCTGGATACAAATCTTTGATCAATTATGGATACTTATAAAAAATATTTTCCCAAATGGGCTTACATTTTACTTTTAGTTTTGATGACTATTGTTGTTAGGAACTTTTATATTCTATTCTGGCCTAATTTATCAATTATTTCCCCTAGATATGCTGTCTGACTACTTCTATCTTAAGAATGTCCTTTATGCTAAAAACCCTCAATAAACTCGGTATCGATGGAACGTATCTCAAAGTAATAAAAGCTATTTATGACAAACCAACAGCCAATATCATACTGAATGGGCAAAAACTGGAAGCATTCCCTTTGAAATCTGGCACTAGACAAGGATGCCCTCTCTCACCACTCCTATTCAATATAGTACTGGAAGTTCTAGCCAGAGCAATCAGGCAAGAAAAAGAAATAAAGGGTATTCAAATAGGAAAGGTGGAAGCCAAATTGTCTCTATTTGCAGACGACATGATAGTATACCTAGAAGACCCCATTGCCTCAGCCCAAAAACTCCTGAAACTGATAAACAGCTTCAGCAAAGTCTCAGGATATAAAATCAATGTGCAAAAATCACAAGCATTCGTCTACACCAATAACAGACTTAAAGAAAGCCAAATCAAGAGCGAACTGCCATTCGCAATTGCTACAAAAAGAATAAAATACCTTGGAATACAACTCACAAGGAACGTAAGGGACCTCTTCAAGGAGAACTACAAACCACTGCTCAACGAAATCAGAGAGGACACAAACAGATGGAGAAACATTCCATGTTCATGGTTAGGAAGAATTAATATCGTGAAAATGGCTATACTGCCCAAAGTAATTTACAGAATCAACGCTATCCCCATCAAGCTACCATTGACTTTCTTCACAGAACTGGAAAAAACCACCATGAACTTCATATGGAACCAAAAGAGAGCCCGCATAGCCAAGTCAATTCTAAGCAAAAAGAACACAGCGGGGGGCATCACACTACCGGATTTCAAACTATACTACAAGGCTACAGTAATCAAAACAGCATGGTACTGGTACCAAAACAGAGATATAGACCAATGGAACAAAACAGAGGCACCGGAGGCAACACAACATACATACAACTATACAATCTTTGATAAACCTGACAAAAACAAGCAACGGGGCAAGGATTCCATGTTTAACAAATGGTGTTGGGAAAACTGGCTAGCCATGTGCAGAAAGCAGAAACTGGACCCCTTCCTGACACCTTACACTAAAATTAACTCCAGATGGATTAAAGACTTAAACATAAGACCTGGCACCATAAAAACCCTAGAAGGAAATCTAGGCAAAACTATCCAGGACATAGGAGTAGGCAAGGACTTCATGAACAAAACACCAAAAGCATTGGCAACAAAAGCCAAAATAGACAAATGGGACCTAACGAAACTCCACAGCTTCTGCACGGCAAAAGAAACAGTCACTAGAGTGGATCGGCAACCAACAGAATGGGAAAAAATTTTCGCAGTCTACCCATCTGACAAAGGGCTGATATCCAGAATTTACAAACAACTCAAGCAGATTTACAGGAAAAAAACAAACAAGCCCATTCAAAAGTGGGCAAAGGATATGAACAGATACTTTACGAAAGAAGACATATATGAGGCCAACAATCATATGAAAAAATGCTCATCGTCACTGGTCATCAGAGAGATGCAAATCAAAACCACATTGAGATACCATCTCACGCCAGTTAGAATGGTGATCATTAAAAAATCTGGAGACAACAGATGCTGGAGAGGATGTGGAGAAAAAGGAACACTTTTACACTGTTGGTGGGAGTGTAAATTAGTTCAACCATTGTGGAAGACAGTGTGGCGATTCCTCAAGGCCTTAGAAATAGAAATTCCATTTGACCCAGCAATCCCATTACTGGGTATATATCCAAAAGACTATAAATCGTTCTACTATAAGGACACATGTACACGAATGTTCATTGCAGCACTGTTTACAATAGCAAAGACCTGGAATCAACCCAAATGCCCATTGATAATAGACTGGATTGGAAAAATGTGGCACATATACACCATGGAATATTATGCAGCAATCAGAAATGATGAGTTCGTGTCGTTTGTAGGGACATGGATGAATCTGGAGAACATCATCCTCAGCAAACTGACACAAGAACAGAAAATGAAACACCGCATATTCTCACTCATAGGTGGGTGATGAAAAATGAGAACACATGGACACAGAAAGGGGAGTACTAAACACTGGGGTCTATTGGGGGGAAAAGGGGAGGGCCAGTGGGAGGGGGAGGTGGGGAGGGATAGCCTGGGGAGAAATGCCAAATGTGGGTGAAGGGGAGAAGAAAAGCAAAGCACACTGCCAGGTGTGTACCTACGCAACTGTCTTGCATGCTCTGCTCATGTGCCCCAAAACCTATAATCCAATAAAAAATTTAAAAAAAAATAAATAAATAAATAAGGAAAAGGTCCCAAGGGGGGGAAAAAAAAAAAAAAGAATGTCAAAATAGGATATTCTATTTTCTTATAAAATTTTCTTATTTGAGCCTTTAATTTATGTGGAATGTATTATTGTATATGAAGCAGGTAGCAGCTCAATTTTCTTTTTTCAAGACAAGACAATTTTGGAAAAACAGGAACAAAACAAGTACTTCTACTTTGAGTAATGCAGAACCAGTTTCTGCCAACCCTACAACTAAAAACAATTAGAGAATCTGGAAAAAAGTAAAATCTGCTTGAAAGCATCAGAGAGGTCGACCATGATAGTAAGGAATTACCAGGCAGATCTGGGAAAGGATGGAGACCCCAGGAGTACAGAATAGCATTTGGGGCCACTTTCCTTTAGAAGGCATCTGCCAATTCTGAGGTGGGAAGTCTGAGAAGCCAAAAGGTTAAACTACAAGATTGATATCCTTGAGAGTGAAAGGGATTGGTACTCAGGCCTACTGAGTAGAGACATGACTAGTGAACCCCCAACTTTTGCATGGAACCTCAAGTCTGTATACTGGGAGTAAGCATGAACCACAGGTAGGCTCTTGCAGGGACTGCAACTCAGTTACAAATCATCTCAAGCCCCAGCATTAGATTAAAGTAGACCTCGATGGCTAGTGTCCTCAGCTGCTTCTCCAGACTTACATGTTATTCTTGTTGTGTGCTTTGTTTCTCTTTATATTTTAAACCTTAGGAAACATTATTATAAAGTTTATTTATATTTACTCTCATATTAATCTCTTTTTGTTGTTGTTCTTCATTACTTCCTGAATCACCAAGCTTCCATCTGGGGCAATTTTTCCTTCAGCATGTCCTTTAGTGAAAATCTGCTGGTATTTAATTCTCTCCATTTTTTTTTGTTTATGTAAAAACATATTCAATTAATCTGTATTCTTGGAGGATATTCTAATTGCATATAAAATTCCAGGTTGACAGGGGTTTTTTTTCTCCCCATCATTTTAAGATTATCATTCTAGCCAATTCAATTCCTTTTCATTCCATTATTGACAAGTCAACCATCAATCTAAGTGTCACTTCTTTGAAGGTAATCTTTATTTTTTTCTAGAGCTGCTTTAAGATTTTCTCTTTGTCTTTAGCTTTTTACAGATTAGATAGATAGATAGATAGATACATAGATAGATAGATAGATAGATAGATAGATAGATAGATAGATAGATAGATAGATAGATAAGATGATAAATTAGAGGGTATAGTTTTAGTCATATTTACCCTACTTGAAATTTTCAGACTTCATGAATCTGTGGCTTGATGTCTTTTTGACCAATTCTTAGCTATTATCTTTTCATATATTATTTCTATCCTAGTATTTCTCTCCTTTTCTTGGAACCTAATTACTTATATGTTGAGCTTTCTTACTATATGCACGTATCTCTTATCCTTTCTTCTGTCTTTCCCATTTTCTTGTTTTTATAATTCATTTTGTATATTTTCTCTTGACTTAAATTCTAGCATCTTGCTATTCAAATAGTCTATGACGGCATTGGCAAATGCAGCATCTTAGCCCCAACAAAGCCTACTGAATCTTTGATAGAGGAGTACTAAAGTCTCCCACTATAATTGCAGATTTGTCTCTTTCTTCTTGCAGTCCTATCAGTTTAGGCTTCATGTATTTTGAAGCTTTGTTATTGGGTGCATAAGCATTTAGAATAGTTATTTCTTCTATCACTTTTATCATTGATAAATGAAAATGATAAGATAATCCCTGTTTAACTTTCTTTTGACTAAAGTTAGCATAATATATCTTTTTCCATTCTTTTACTGTTAACCCAATTGTGTCTCTATATTTAAAGTGTGTTTGTAGTAAACAGCATATAGTCAGGTCTTGCTTTTTTGGCCAATCTAGGAATCTCTGCCTTTTGAGGTATATAGACCATTTACATTTAATGTCATAATTGATATGGTTAGATTTAAGTCTATTATCTTGCTAATTACTTTCCACTTGTTTCTTCTATTCTTTCTCTTTTCCTCTTTTTCTAACTTCTTTTAAATTAATTGACTTTTTATTCCATTTTAACTCTTTTTTGGGGGCTCGTTAGACATGACTCTTTGTTTTATTATTTTCATAGTTTTTAAATTTATAATACATCTTTAACATATCACAATTGACATTCAAATAGTATTGTAGCATTTCACATATGGTATCAGAGCTCTACAATAGTATATTCCCATTTCTCCCATCAAGGCCTTTGTGATGCTGTTATACATTTTATATAAATTTATATTACTCTGTACATTACTCTGTAAATTCTGCTATGTATTTTTCTGCTGCCTGTCTCTCATGATGCTTTGAGTGTGTATGTGTATTTTGTATATGTTTTTGTTTATTTCTTTTTTACCATATGCTCATTTTTTTAGAACTTTATCCAGGCAAATGCTTAAGATTATAATAAAGGTGGATTCCTCCAGAAGGAGAATTTTCATTTGTTTCTGTCTACTGAACTGGAGTACTACCAATATGGCAATACTTCTATAGTAAAATCTCAGATTAAGATTTTTTTTTGACCATCTAGACAGTGTGAATTTTGGGTGCAAACTAGCCTGAGAAGAATCTGTTTGTTATTGCGAATTTTCAAGGGAGACTGAACCCTGCCCCAATCCTATACTAGCACCATTCATAATTTTTTATAAAATTCCCTGAGGATAGTAGAACTGGTTTATCTCTAGTTTGTCCTTGCTTTAAGAGTATAATCTCTGAAGTCTCAGCTTTATGATGTATGTCTTCCATTAGACTTCCTGTTTTGGATAGGCCCCAAGCTTGTGTCCTGCATTCCACAGCCCAAAAGGAAATAAACCCAACTTCAAGTTCATCTTATTTAGTAAATGCTCTCAAGGTAAAGAAGCAGCATCTATGCTTCCTTTTCTGAATTCCAATCTTCACTTGATTTTTGGTTTGAGTGCTTCTTACTTTCTTGCTAGCTCATTGGTTCATTTAATAATTTAAAATTTATTTTTCATCTGGCATTTTTAGCCATTTTCCACTGGAGATGTTGGCCAGGATTCCTCATCCACTGAGGTGCTGTAAACTCAGCACTTTGGAAGGCCGAGGCAGGCAGATCACTTGAGGTCAGGAGATCGAGAACAGCCTGGCCAACATGGTGAAATCTCATCTCTACAAAAAAAAAATCCCCCAGGTGTGGTGGTTAATGCCTGTAATCCTAGCTACTTGGGAGGCTAAGATGGGAGGATTGCTTGAGCCCAGGAGTATGGGGCTACAGTGAGCTATGATCATGTCACTGCACTCCAGCCTGGGTGACAGAGTAAGACCCTGTCAAAAAGAAAAAGAAAAAAAACCCTAAATGACACTGAATCACAGCTCTCCATTTTGTATGCCCAATCTCCTTGAGACCTCTCTGGCAGTTTAATCCCTACCCATTACCAAGGTTGTCTTTAAATGAAGCCTGCTTTAAAATGGATTTCTCCATCACAATTGTTGCCCACATCCCAGCCAACATCTCTTGCTATGCTAGGCTTTTCAGGGTACACATGACTCACGAAGGCAAAAATATGAAAACTGTTCCCCAGAGTGCATTCTAAGGCACCCAAAGAGGTTGGGATCCCTGCCCCTGCCCCATACACCGCACTATCATTCTGGAGCCTGCAGCAATAAAATTTTTAACACATCTGTGTTTTTAGTGGAATAATAGTGTAAGTCTTGTTTTCTCTCCTGCATATCTAGAAACTAAGGAGACTCTCAACACATGGCAGACAACCACATTTAACTTTCATTAGCTATTTTATCATAACTAGCCTACTTGTAGCCTTGAACATGATGTTTAAGCTCTCTGAGTCAGTTCTGTATGTAGATGCTGTAAAATCAAAATCAGCTCACTGGTGTCCCAGAGTTGTCATAATGAAGGATCCTTATGAGCCCATGCACATTTGAGTTTTCCTATATAGCTGATCTTGGGGACAGAGACTACTGCAGAAATTCACAAATGAGGCTGGGTGTGGTGGCTCCCAGCACTTTGGGAGGTCCAGGCAGATGGATCACCTGAGGTCAGGAGTTAGAGACCAGCCTGACCAACATGAGGAGACCCTATATCTACTAAAAGTATAAAAATTATCTGGCCGTGGTGGTGCACATCTGTAATCCCAGCTACTTAGGAGGCTGAGGCAGGAGGATCGCTTGAACCTGGAAGGCAGAGGTTGCAGTGAACCAAGATCACACCACTCTGGTGACAGGGTGAGATTCCATCTCAAAAAAAAAAAAAAAAAAAGATTTACAAATGAGTAGAAACTCACAAATGTATAAAATAAATGTTAGTTAAATGCTCCAGTTATGTTTGGTTACATAACAAATGATCCCAAAATTTAGGAGATTAAAACAACAAACATTTGTTATCTCCTACAGGTTCTGAGGATCGGGAAGCAGTTTAGCTGGGCAGTTCCAGCTCAGAGTTTCTCAAGAGGTTCCACTCGAGCTATTGCCTGGGGCTTCAGTCATCCTGAGGCTTGACTAGGGCTGAAGAATCCACTTCCAAGCTCACCCACATGCTGTTATTAGGCCTCATTTTCTCCCTGGCTGTTGGCTAGAGGTCGGCATAATGCTCTGCTTAGGACTGCCCACAACACAACTGGCTTCCTTTGGCCTGAGCAAACAGACAGCCCCCGAGGTGGAAGCCACAGTGTCTTCTATGAACTAATGTTGGAGGTGATACAATGTCACTCTGCCATATGTCATTGGTCACACAGACAAAAGCCAGTACAATCTAAGAAAGGACTACACAAGGGTGTGAATACTGGGAGTAGGGGTCATTGGGAACTACCTTGGAGGCTACCACATCAAATGAATAAACATATCCTTTAGGAAACTTGTGTAGCCTATTTATCTGGTTTCCCTGAAGAATTTCCCCCCAAGATACTCCTGGCCCCTTATCTCCTCCTCCCACCCTTTACCACTGAAGAGGTGCCTGGATAGTTATAGGCACTGGTGCACATTTCTTGCATAGATGGAGGTCATTTATTAAAATTTATGAGTAAAACTACCTTCTTCTCTCTGAGCTAGTTCATGACAGAAATCACGGTTAAGTGAATCCGCTTTGCAGACCAAACTTGCCTTCAGATGGAGAATTCCAAGGTCTAAACTGGCTACAGAGAGTCAGAGAAGCCACCGGCCAGGATGTCTGGCTACTCTTTTCAATATATTGTTATGATGGAGATGATATTTAATTTCCATTCATCTGATTCTCATTTCTTCCCTTGGTTGATTCTGAACTCAGCTAAGGAACACAGGCATTTTTTTAACAGCAACTCAAGCCCCAACTAGAAGGAATGCCTTGACATAATGAGAAAACATCATCCAGTGGCATGGGGACATTTTATATAATTGCAGTTGACTAGATTCAATCGTCACTTTAGGAATTTTATTCAATGATTGGCCTCACTGACATGGAGTAAATTTTTAATATATTAATTAGGCTTTTTTTTCCTGAAGGTTTCAACCCTTAAAATTGTCCGCTTTTTTTGTAGGGGTGCTTTCTTCCTATGGGATAAAAACTGGAAATGTAGCCATGACAAATGCATGCACAGTTTTAGTTATTTGTACTCCAATTGCCATGGAATAATCAAGAGGCGCCAAAGGACTGTTACTTTATAACGTTCAGTCACTTCTGCTTCCGTTTTTGCATAACACTGGACTCCAGCTGAACCTACCTTTGTGATCTGATTCATGGGTTCGTGTAAGTTATTAATGTAATTCCTCAGTTTTAAGACACATTTCCTCCTACCTCTTAATGTTTCTGGGATCAAGATGTCAAAAGAAACTTGCCAGTGCTTTCTTTTGCTATTAAAGGTAGGATGCGTTCTAAAACTAGTGATGTTTTGGAATCAAAGAGATGTAAATGTGAGGCACCTGGGCTGATGGCAGTCTTGCAGCTTGAACTGTCTAGGTGAGAGTTGTTCAACAATAACATTTGGTATGTTTTATCTGACGGTTTTTTGATATGTAACATGGCTATATCTCCCAGCAATCCTGATTGGCTTTTATTTCTAGGAAGGTTGGGGGTTTCTTGGGAGATTTGGAGAATACTAAATCAAGAACTTGTCTAGCTGGATAGGCCATTCTCACAGACATGGGTGGGAAATTCATTGGAGGACCCATGATACCCGTGGTTTCTAAGCTGTCCTGAATTCCTGCAAGGGCTATCTAAAGAGTGAGCCTTTCATTCTGTGTCTCTGAGCCCTCAAACTTGACCTTACTGTACTTCCTGCTAAGTGACATAAAATCAGGACCCCCAGAGAGGTGTTAGAGGAAAGAGATTTCTTAGGATATCTAAAGACTAGAAACACAGCCTGGAGGAGGGCCTTTGGTTGGTAGAGTGGAATATGCTGTACTATGTCTAAGAAAGCAGCAGTGAGTGATGCTACCTGTGAAAGAGGATGGAAAATGACTAGTTATAGCCCTTAGGAATTAAGCATAGTTATGTATGTCAGAGGCATTTGAACCAGAGCAACTCCATCTTGAATAGGGGCTGGATAAAATGAGACTAAGACCTACTGGCTACACTCCCAGAAGGTTAAGGCATTCTAAGCCACAGGATGAGAGAAGGTCAGCACAAAATACAGGTCATAGAGACCTTGCTGATAAAACACTTTGCAATAAAGAAGCTGGCTAAAACCCACCAAAACCAAGACGGCCACAAGAGTGACCTCTGGCCGTCTTCACTGCTGCACTCCCACCAATGCCATGACAGTTTACAAATGCCATGGTAATGTCGGAAAGTTACCCTATATGGTCTAAAAAGGGGAAACATGAATAATCCACTTTTTATTTAGCATATTATCAAGAAATAACCACAAAAATGGGCAACTGCAGCCCTCAAAACTGCTGTCTATGGAGTAGCCATTCTCTCATTCCTTTACTTTCTTAATAAACTTGCTTTCACTTTAGACTCACCCCGAATTCTTTTTTGCATGAGATCCAAGAACCCTCTCTTGGGGTCTGGATTGGGACCCCTTTCCTGTAACGTGTATGTTTGTGTATAAAATAGGGAATGAAGTAGAAGCAAGCAGGTGACATTCCCAACTACACTAAGCATTACTACCCCAATGCAAGAAAAAGAAAGAGTCAGAAAAAGGGTGGGAGAGAAGATTGGACTCACCCTGGAAGAGCAGTATTCATGGCTTAATGTTGCTTGCTGGGAAATATGCTCCCCTCATTGAAAAGTATTTATATTCAAAAGAATTTCTGTATTGGATTCATCTAGAAGCCCAGGCAGAGGTGAAGGTGAATATAAATTAGAGACAGAGTCTGCTATAAGCCATAACATGACCCAAGGCAGAGTGAATGATTCACTAGCAATAAGACAGTACCACCCAGCTCAGGAAAGGGCACAACCCCAGGCCAAATATTCTCATGGCAATTTACAGAAGCTTTAATTTGAAGGTACAATGTAAGGGCAGTTATTCTGGGCAGTTCTATTGTCACATGCATACAATGATCCCTTATGTGGCCCGTGTAGATTTTTGTTATTCCTGCATAATCAGATAGTATAAGGAAAATACCCACTCCATCTTTTGGAGTGTTGCCCACACACAATATAAAGGCGATTCCCTACCAGCCATGCTTACACCACATGACCAGGCTCTGTGTCCATAGGGCTGAATCAAAAGCAGACAAGTGTCTGGCTGAGCCAATCTGATACTGAGAATGAGGATCTGTGATACAGAAGAAAACAACTAATTTTTTTTCTTTTTCTCATACTTAACAATCAACCCAGGATACTTTTGTGACCAGGTACGTAGGGGTATTTCCCCACACACCAAGCGAGCAATTTTGCAGATTCTCCAGTAGACAGCAGCGGGTTGTCCTCCAATTCAATTCCATCCCGACACTCTCTACCTAGAGGCAGCATCGGATCCTACAGGGTGAGGACTCAGTCCCACATGACAGTCACGAGCCAGGCAGATACCAGTCACAAGCACCGGCTGTGACCCGTGCTTCTCACCAACTAGCTATAGGTCAGAGTTCCCATTGGGTTTGATTAATTTGCTAGAGTGGTCCACCGAACACAGAGAAACACCTTCCTTACATTTACCTTAGTTTATTAATAAAGGAAACAGTCAAACAGCCAGATGGACAATGCCTTTCCATAAGGCAAGGTATGGAAGAACAGATATGGAGCTTCCATGTCCTCTCCAGATGCACCACCCTCCAGGAGCCTCCAGGTGTTCTGCTATCTGCAGGCCCATCTGAACCCTGTCCTTTTAGGGTTGTATGGAGGCTTTATTACATAGGCATGATTGATTACATTATTTACCACTGGTGATTAACTCAACTTTCAGCCCCTCTCCCATCCCCAGAGGCTGGGGGTAGGGCTGAAAGTCACAACTCTCTAATCGTGCCTTGGCCTACCCAGTGACCAGCTGCCATCCTGAAGCTACCTAGGGGCCTCCAGACACCAGTCTTCATGTTAGCATACAGAAGATACTCATCATGCTGGAGATTCCATGGGTCTTAGGAACCCTCTGTCAGGAAATGGGAAGAAGATCAATATATACAGACTGTATAATTCCCAATATCACAGAGGAACCACTTCTACCTGGATTGTCTCCTTAAATGACAAGACATGAGGCCGGGTGTGGTGGTTCATCCCTGTAATCCCAGCACTTAGGGAGGCTGAGGTGGGCAGATCACCTGAAGCCAGGAGTTCGAGACCAGCCTGGCCGACATGGTGAAACCCTGTCTTTACTAAAAATACAAAAATTAGCCAGGTGTGGTGGTACACACCTGTAATCCCAGCTATTTTGGAGGCTGAGGCATGAGAATTGCTTGAACCTGGTAGGTAGAGGTTGCAGTAAGCCAAGATCACACCACTGTACTCCAGCATTTTTGATCAAAAAAATCAAAAGGATCTTATAGTATAAAAGAAAGATAACTTTCAATATAAGAGAAAACTATTATGATCTCATTTCCTGCTAGCTATATTTCAGCTTCAGAGCAGTGACTTATACATAGTAGTACTACTAAATATTTATTCAACTGAATTTAATGTGACTGAATTTAATGTCTCAAACTAATGTCCAAAGCTGAACATCATATTTCATGGGGTAACATTAGAGGCATTCTCAGTGAATGGGGAAAGAGAAAATAATAGACATTATTCCTGTTATTTAATTCCCTTAAATATCCCGGGCATTAGCTAAAGAAGCCACAATACAGAAACACCAAAATGCACAGACAGGGAAAAAAAAGTCCCAACAAAACATCTGCTCTTTCTAGCCAAAGGACCAGGAAAGAGTAGGCCAGCAAGACAGAAAACTTTTAGACAAAAACTGCTCTAGTTCAGCCAAAGACCACAGATAAAGCCTGGCCCTGCCTGGTCAGCAAACGGTGAGGAAGAGGCTAGACCTTTGCTACCACCAGGCTGTAATGGGGTGCCCCAAACCACCTGCCAGGGTGATGTCAAAGAAGACTAAGTAGGGAGCTGGTATTTTCATCCCCATCTGGCAGTAATGAGGCACTTCTCACTCTCCCCATTGGAGTGGTATCAGACAAGACCTTAAGAAGAGTCAAGACTTTCACGACTGCCCAGCAGTAATGAGGCCACCTCAACCTTTCCCCCATGGTGTCAGAAGAGGTCACATGGAGAGCAGTAATGAGACAACTTTCTCTCTCCCCGGCTCATGGGGAACTGGAACTCTCATCCCTAACCAATAGTAATGAGGGTCTCTCTAACCTTGGGTGTCAACAAAGGTCACATAGAAACCTGCACTTTGACCAACATTTGGTAGTAATGAGGCAGCATCCCTTTTCTCCTGCTGGAGTGTTGTCAAAAGGGACTGTTTAAAATAGGTTTAAATAAGACCCAGATTCTCATACCATAATACCCAAAATGTGCAGGTCTCAATCAAAAATCACTTTTACCAAGAACCAGGAAAATCTCAACTTAATGATAAAAAGACAATACTGAGAGGACAGATGTTAAAAATATTTGACAAACCTTTTAAAGCAGCCATAATAAAATGTTTCAACAAGCAATTATGAACATTTGGAATAAATGAGAAATAGAAAATCTCAATAAATAAATAGAAGATATAAAGAAGAACCAAATGGAAATTTTAGAACTGAAAAATACAATAATTAAAATTAAAAAATTCAATGAATGGTCTCAACGTGAAGGGGACAGAGGAAGAGCAATACAGGAAAGCATCAGTAAACTTGAAGTTAGAACAACATGAATTACCCAATTCAAACAATGAAGAGGAAACAGACTAAAAGAAGAAAAGAAGAAAAAAGACCAGAGCCTTAGGGACCTGTGGAACTCTAACAAAAATCTAGCATTTATGTCATCAGACTCTCAAAAGGAGGGGAGAAAGAGGGTGAAACTAAAAAGTATTCAAGGCCGGGCACAGTGGCTCACGCCTGTAATCCCAGCACCTTCGGAGGCCGAGGTGGGTGGATCACAAGGTCAAGAGATCAAGACCATCCTGGTCAACATGGTGAAACCCTGTCTCTACTAAAAATACAACACCTAGCTGGGTTTTGTGGCACATACCTGTAGTCCCAGCTACTTGGAAGGCTGAGGCAGGAGAATCACTTGAACCTGGGAGGTGGAGGTTGCAGTGAACCAAGATTGTGCCACTACACTCCAGCCTGGCAACAGAGCAAGACTCCATCTCAAAAAAAAAAAAAAGTATTCAAGTAAATGATGGCCAAAATTCCAAATCTGGCAAATGACAATATACCTATAAATTCAAGAAGCTGAGCAAACACCACACAAAATAAACTCAAAGAAATCCATACCAAGATACAAAATAGTCAAACATCTGAAAGCTAAATGCAAAGAGTGTATCTTCAAAGCAGTGAAAAAGAACAACTTACCTATAGGGGATGAACAATTTGAATGACTGCAGAGTTCTCCTCAGAAACAATGGAGATCAAAAGAAAATAACATGGCAATGTTCAAGTGCTGAAAGACAGGGACTGTCAACTCAGAATTCTATATCCAGTGAAAATATTCCTTAGGAATGAAGGGGAAATCTGGACATTTTCAGATGAGGAAAAGCTCAGAGGATGTATTGCTAGCAGACTAATATAAAAGAATGGCTAAAGAAAATTCTCCAGCTAGAAATGATATGATAAAATAAGGAGTCTTGGACTATTGGGAAGAAATAAAGAAAAATGGAAAGAGTGAAAATTTGGATAAGTACCATATATTTCCCTCACCTCTTAAGTTTTCTAAATTCTGTTTGATGGTTGAATAAGAAATTATAACATTGTCCAATGTTGTAATCGAGATGACAGTTCCAGTTCCCCGCTGGTTTTAAATGTGTGTATAGGAATATGTAAGACAATTACTGATAGGGGAGGGTAAAGGGACATAAAAGGAGGTAAAGTTTCTATGCTTCACTTGAACTGGTAAAACATCAACACCAGTAGACTGTGCTAAATTCTGTCTATATAATATAATACCTAGAGCAGCCACTAAGAAAGCTACACAAAGAGGCAACCTGAAAAAACACAATAGATTAATTAAAATGAAATTTTTAAAAATCCACAAAAATACAGGGGGAAAAAGAGAAAAAGAAAAAAACAGAAGAAACAAATAGATATTAAAATAGAAGACTTACGTTCCAATATGTCAATAATTACAATTAATTTAAGCAGCCTAACATACCAATGAAAAGAAAGAGATCAGCAGAATGGGTTGAAAAATATGGCTCAACTATATGCTATCTACCAGAAACTCACTTCAAGTAATGTAGGTAGGGTGAAAGTAAAAGGACATAAAAAGATATACACCATGCAATCATGACTCAAAAGAAAACAGGAATGGCTATAATCATATCAGAAAAAGTAGGCTTGAGAGCAAAGAAAACAACCAGAGACAGAGAGGTACATTATATATTGATAAAAGGGTCAATCCACCAAAAAGACATAGCAATCATGACTGTGTATGCATCACACAAGAGAGCTGCAAAACATGTGAAGCAGGAATTTATAGAACTGAAAGGAGAGATAGAAAAATTCCCAGTTATAGTTGGAGACTCCAACACTTATAGCAATTGATAGAGAAACTAGACAGAAAATCAACAAGGATATGGGAGAACTGAACAATACAATCAACCAACAGAACTCAGTCAATATTTATAGGACACCCAACGACAGCAGAATATACGTTCTCTTCAAGTGTCCATGGAACATATACCAAGATAGACCATATCTTGGACCATAAAACAAACTTTAACAAATTTAAACGAATGGAAATATTACAGAGTATATTTTCTGACCATAATGGAATCAAACTTGAAATTAACAACAGAAATATAATAGGAAAATCTCTAAACACTTGGAAACTAAACAACAAACTTCTAAATGATCAGTGAGTTGAAAAAGTCTCAAGACAAATCAGAATGCACTATAAAAGAACTGTTAGAAGTGATAACAAAGGCTGGCCGCAGTGGCTCCTACCTGTAATTCTATCACTCTAGAAGGCCAAGGCGGGTGGATCGCTTAAGGTCAGGAGTTTGAGACCAGTCTGCCCAACATGGTGAAACCCTGTCTCTACCAAAAATACAAAAATTAGCTGGGCGTGATAGTGATTACCTGTAATCCCAGCTACTCAGGAGACTGAGGCAGGAGAATTACTTGAACCTGGGAGGCAGAGGTTGCAGTAAGCAGAGATCACACCACTGTACTCCAGCCTGGCCAACAGAGCAAAACTTCATCTCAAACAAAATAAAACAAAACAAAACAAAAAAAACTGATAAAATTTTGCAAGGTGATCAGTTACAAAATAAATACATAAAAAGTGGTGGCTCATGGCTGTAATTCTGGCACTTTAGGAGGCCAAAAGTATCAGAAGAGGTCACATGGAGAGCAGTAATGAGACACCTTTATCTCATTACTGATCACTTGAGATCAGGTAGATCACTTGAGGTCAGGAGTTTGAGGCCAGCCTGGCCAACATGGTGAAACCTCATCTCTACTAAAAATACAAAAAATTAGCTAGGCATGGTGGCTCACATCTTTAATCACAGCTACTCAGGAGGCTGAGGCAGGAGAATCTGTGGAACCCATGAGGTGGAGGTTGCAGTGAGCAGAGATCACACTACTGTATTCCAGCCTGGGAGATAGAGTGAGACTCTGTCTTAAAAAAAAAAAAAAATAAGGAAAAGAAAATATGAAGGCAAGATAATTCCAGTCACACCTTCCGTATAGCTACAGTAACAAAGTTTGTATAGTGTTTTCTATATTCTTAAATACGTAGATGTGATAAGGGAAGAAATCCATTAATCCTCAGATACATTTGTAAATATAAAGCAATTCCAATGTAATCCTTATGGAACTCACCTGGAAAAGAAACACCTGATTCTTTTGCATGAACATTATGCAGAAAGAGGTAAGAGTCACCATACTAGATGTAGATGTGACTTATAAAGTTTCAATAATTAAAGTATTTTACTGAGGGAGGATTGAACAGACAGGCCACTGGAACAGATTAGAAAACCTAGAATCAGATCTGTGTGTGTGTATGAATTTAGTATGAGTTTAAGTACATAAACGTTTCATGTATTTTGACTGGTTTTCTACTTATTCATGGCAGAAGGGTAAATCCGGCTTCTGTATCTCCCTTGGGCCAGAAACAAACATCCCTGGCTGCTTTCAGAAAATAGATTGCAGAGGGTCTGGGACATAAAGGGGAGACCCACTCTGGGGCTCTGTGGGGATCCAGGTGAGAGTTGACCATAGTTTGGAACAGGAGAGTAAGAGATCTCTGCAAAAAGTGCTTAGATTCCAAGTGAGTTTGGAAGGCAGAAAAGACAGAGTTTGCTGATGGATTACATAGATATGGGAGTGAGACAGAAACTATGGGTTCCAGGATGACAGAGCTACTGGAAGAATGGAGGCACCCAGTCCTGAGACAAGCAAGTCTTAGGGCGATTCAGGCCAGCACCTATTAGACATCCAAATGAAGATGTGGGTAGGCAGAAAACGCAGAGCATGCAGAGGAGCAGGCACATCTGTTTTCCCAACTTTCCTTCATGCATTATTCTATTTTTTATATGATTTTATTATCTGAAAAAGTTACTGAAAAAGCCATTGGCTATATGTCATTGAATTCAGAACTTCAGGATTATCCTCATTTCTCAAGTTAGCAGATTTGCCCTTTAACAGTTCAAAAGAGACTGAAAGTGGCTCATGCCTGTAATCCCAGCACTTTGGGAAGCTGAGGCAGGTGAATTGCCTGAGCACAGGAACTCAAAACCCACAGGAAATATGGCGAAACCCCATCTCTATGAAAAATACAAAAAATTAGCTGAGCATGGTGGCAGGCAACTGTTATCCCAGCTACTCAGGAGGCTGAGGCAGGAGGATCACTTGGACCCAAAAGGTGGAGGTTGCAGTGAGCCGAGATCCTGCCATTGCACCCCAGCCTGGGTGACAGAGCAACACTCCATCTCAAAAAAAAAAAAGGAAAAAAGAGAGAGAAAAATGCATGTGAATGTCTCTGAGGAGTCAGAGTTCAGAGTCCTGGAGAAACCCTCCCTGGGAGGAAGTGGGGTCTACACAGTACAGCTGGCAGGCCCACACTCCCACTGAGGAAGGGCCCCAGCCTCCTAAGTTTTTCTTTTTCTGCTTATTTAAGCACAGAACCCAAAGAAGGAGACAGACTTTTCCTCACTGTGCTTACAAAGACAAAAAGGCAGCTTAAACATGGGAGAGACCTGGTTAGACCAAACATACCAGACAAGGAAGTGGGTTGAATTTCATTAACATTTCTTGAGTCCTTGCTATTTGCCTGGTATAGGAGCTACAAATAGGAATATAACAAGGAAAGTGTTGTGCAAGAGGGAGAACAATTACAATCACGAGCAAGAAGGGGAAAGGACATGCAACTTGGTCAAATGTATAGATTTGAACTCTCACCACTATCAAGAACCAAAACTTTCATTAACAAGGTTATCTCATGCCACCCCTTTAGAGCCACATCTTAACCCTTGATAATTACTAAACTGTTTTTGATGGCTATAATTTTGTTATTTCAAGAATGTTGTATGAATAGAATACCATTCTAAGAAAGAGATTGGATCTTTACATTTACCACAGTTCCCTTGACATCCACCAAAGTTCCAAGTTGTTGCATTAGCAATAGTTTCTTTTTCTAAATTTCAACCTTTAGATACAGCGTACACATACAAGTTTGTCACATGGGTATACTGTGTGACGCTGAGGCTTAGGGTACAGATCCTGTCACCCAGGTAGTAAGTATAGTACCCAATAGGTAGTTTTTCATCCAACACTCTAGTAGTCCCAGTGTCTATCATTCCCCTGTTTATGTCCATGTATGCTCAATGTTTAGCTCCCACTTATAAGTGAGTGCATGTGGTATTTGGTTTTCTGTTCTGCATTAATTCACTTAGGATGATGGCCTCCAGGTGCGTCCATGTTTTGCTGCAAAGGACATGATTTTGTCCTTTTTCATGGCTGCATGGGATTCCATGGTGTATAGGTGCCATATTTTCTTTATCAATCCACCATTGATGGGCACCCGCATTGATTTCCTGCCTTTTCTATTGTGAATAACACAATATGAGTGCATGTGTCTTTTAATTGCTGGGTCTCTCACCCCTCGAATGAATGCTTTCCTTCAAGGAGGCAAGAAGCAAGTTGCTACAGACCTGTATGGATTTGCTGCTGCTCACAGTGGGAGTATGCCTGGATAATCCAGGTCCAACTCAGTGCTACCAGTTGCATCTCATATTGGGAACCCTGCTCTCTAGAGGCCTCTAAATTCACAAATATTGTGAAATTATAGGGAAACTCCAGGATCTCCTAAACAACAGTGAAGCAGAGTGGCAATAGAGGATTAGGACCTAAAAGTTTCACACGGCTTGCAAACGGCAAATAGAGTCTACATGAAAAAAACTATGTGCTTTAAGAACTACCTAAGATTCCTGTGCCCAATATACTGGACCAGGCAGTTGTGATTTATGTTCTCTTTGCCTTATCCAGAGACTCATCAGGTAATAGAAAGACAGTCAACTTGGATCAGTTGAGGAGAGTTTAATAAAGTGATTACTTACCAAGATGTGGGCAGAGGGTAGAGAAACACAAAGCATGAGCCATACTCCTGGGCTAGAAAAAGCAGGGGTCCTTTGCCATGACTTCCCTGGAAATGTGAGTTTCTTGCCATCTCAAGCCAGAAGCCTGTGTGAAGAGCCACCAGAAAAAAAGCTGTAGCACACAAATGTTATACTGGGTAGCTAGACTGGTATGAGCAGAGCAGGAGATGCCTCCCCACAAAACACACACACCAGGAGTGTCAAGCAACTATCAGGTGATGATGGTCAGGTGGTTGTTAACTGGTCTCGCTAAAGTAATAATTGGTCACAGGCAGTGCCTGGGAAAGGCAGGCTCCTAATAGATAGAAAACACCTGGATGGTGATCAGCAGCTTCCCGATAAGATCTCAGGAGTTGGGCTAGGGGGGAGAAGTAACATGAGACCTTAGAAGTATGCCAATGTATAAGTCAAAAAGTTGAGCTGTGCACTTGCCTTTCAAATTGCCTTTTTGGCCCTCTTCTGAGTAGCCAAGTACTTTTCCTTTCCTCCCTGTTCTAAATATTTTAATAAACTTTCACTCCTGCTCCAAATTTGACTTGGTCTCTTCTTCTGCCTTATGCCCCTGAGTCAAATTCTTTCTTCTGAGGAGGCAAGAACTAGGTTGCTACAGAACCACACAGATACAGATTCACTGCCAGTAACATATTTTGGTGCTGTGTGACTCAGATACCTCTCACTGGTAACATAAACACAAACATCATATATTTTCACTTATCTGTGGGAGCTAAAAATCAAAACAATTGAACTCATGGACACAGCATAAAAGGTTGCTTACCAGAGGCTAGAAAGGTAGTGTGGCAGAGTGGGAAGGAGTTGGGAATGGTTAATAGATACAAAAAAAAAAAAAAAAAATAGAAACAAGGAATAAGACCTATGATTTGATAGCACAACAGGGTGACTATAATCAGTAACTTGTTTGTACATTTTTAGTTAACTAAAAGTGTGTAACTGGATTGTTTGTAACACAAAGCATAAATGCTGAGAAGATGGATAGCTCATTGTTTGAGTCCATTTATATATTGCTGATAAAGACATACCCAAGACTGGGTAATTTATAAAGAAAAAGACATTTGATGGACTCACAGTTCCAATGTGGCTGAGGAGGCCTCACAAGCATGGTGGAAGGTGAAAGACACATCTTACATAGCAGCAGGCAAGAGAGAAATGAGAGCCAAGCAAAAGGGGTTTCCCCTTATGAAACCATCAGATCTCGTGATACTTATTCACTACCACGAGATTTATTCACTACTCCCCCTATAGGAGAAACCGCCCCCATGATTCAATTATCTTCTGCTGACTTCCTCCCACAACACACGGGAATTATCAATTACCTCCCACTGGGTCCCTCCCACAACTCATGGGAATTCCGGGAGTTACAATTCAAGATGAAATCTGGGTGGAGACACAGCCAAACCATATCACTCATTCTCCATGATGTGATTATTATGCATTGCTTGCCTGTACTGAAACATCTCATGTACCTCATAAATATATACACCTACCGTATACCCACAAAAATGAAAATAAAAAAAATTTTTGAAGAAAGAAGTAAAGGGGAAATTCAACAACCCGTGACAATCACAGTTGGCTATATTAACACCCCTCTCTCATTAACTGATAGAACACATAAACTGAAAATCTGAAGGCACTATCAAATAACTTTATCTAATTAATATTTACGGACCACTATTCTTATGAAATGCAGAATGTACATTGTTTTCAGATGCATGTGCAACCCTCACCAAGACAGGACCATGTGCTGGGCCTTAAAATAAGTCTCAATGAATGTCAATAAAGAGGATGGTCTTACCACACAGAATAGAATTATAAGATGTCAATAACTATAAGATATCATCTAGGAAATCTCCAGATGTTTAAACAGCATACTTCCAAACAAACTATAGCTCAAAGAAGAAACACAATGGAAAATACAAAGTATTTAAAAGTGAATGATAATTCAAACAATATACAAAGTTAGAAAACATAGTTAAAGCTGTGCTTAGAGAGTAATTTACAATATAAATGTCTATGTTAGGAAAGAATGAATTAAAATCAACCTTTTAAGTTAGTATTTTAAAAAGCCAGTGAACGAACAAATACAAGACAGGCAAAAAGAAAAAAATAACAAATCCAAAAGTTAGTTCCCTAAAGTGATTAACAAATTGATATAAATGAGTAGGACCCTAATCAAGAAAAAAAGGAAGAAGATACAAATTACCAACATCAGAAATGAAAGCAAAGGCCGGGCACAGTGGCTCACGTCTATAATCCCAACACATTGGGAGGCTGAGGCAGGAGGATTGCTTGAGCCCAGGAGTTCAAGACCAGCCTGGGCAATATAGTGAAACCTCAAATTTAGGAAAAAAAAAAAAAAAATTAAATTAGCCGGTCATGGTGGCACGTGCCTATAGTCCCAGCTACTTGGGAGGCTGAGGTGGGAGGATGGCTCCAGCCCAGTTAAGTAAAAGAACAATTAAGTAGTAGATAAATTTCTTGAAAAACACAACTTATCAAGGGACATTAAAGGAGAAATAGAAAATCTGAATTGACCTCTATCTATAAAGGAAATAGAACTCATAATCAAAAATCTCCCACACAAAAAAACTCCAGGGCCTTATAATTTCACTGGTAAATTTTATCAATAATTTTTAAGGTAAAAAGAATGCCAATTTTATAGGAACCTTTTCAGAAAATAGAGAATGCTTTCAAACTCACTTGAAGAGGCCAGCATAACTTTTATATATTTGTAGCCCTGGTAAATACAAGTTCACCTTTCAGTAAAGACGCAAATGTTATTCAATAAAACAAAGAATAATCTTTTCAATAAATTATACTGAAACAAGTGGACTTATCTACATCTATATGTCTTTTTATACATAAATATGACTATGGATTTTTTTTTTTTTTTTTGAGACAGACTCTTGCTTTGTGACCCAGGCTGGAGCGCAGTGACTCGATCTCAGTTCACTGCAACCTCCACCTCCCAAGTTCAAGCAATTCTTCCTGCTTCAGTCTCCCAGGTAGCTGGGATTGCAGATGTCTGCCACCATGCCCGACTAATTTTTGTATTTTTTAGTAGAGATGGGGTTTCATCATGTTGGCCAGGCTGGTTTCAAACTCCTGACCTCAGGTGATCCACCCGCCTCAGCCTCCCAAAGTGCTGGGATTACAGACATGAGCCACTGCACCCGGCCAGTTATGGATTTTTAAAGAGAACCTCACTTACTTCCTTACACATATGGAAAAATTAATTTGAAATGTATCATAGAACTAAACTTATAAAGTACAAAACTTCCATAAAATTTTTTTTAATTAAAAATCTTGAAGTAGGCAAAGTTTTTTTAGAACACAAAAAGCACTAACTGTAAGAAAAAAATGGTAAGTTGAACTTCATCAAAATTTTAAATATCTGCTAAGCAAAAGATTGCAAACAAGACAAAGATGCCTACTTTTACAACTTCTCTTCTGTGTTGTACTGGAGGGTCTAGCCAGGGAAGTCAAGCAAGCAAAAGAAACAAAAGGGACCCAGACTGGAAAGTCATAGATAGAACTATCTTTATTTTCAGACAACATAATCTCATACACAGAAAATCCTTTAAAAATCTATTTTTTTTAATGACTAATAAATGAATTCAGCAAGGTGGCAGAATAAATCAACATAGAGAAATACATTTCTATGTATAGAAATGTATTTCTATACATTAACAATGGCCAATCTAAAATGAAATTAAGAAAGCAGTTTGTCCACACCACAGACTAATGGTAGAAGAAAAAAAAGCAGTTTCATTCACAACATGGAATCAAAAAGAATAAAATATTTAGGAGAAAATTTAACAAAAGGGCAAAACTTACACTTTGAAAACTATAAAACTTTGTTGAAAGAAATTAAGGAGATCCACATTAATGGAGAGAGACATTACATCTTCACAGGCTGGAAGACTTGGTATTATTAGGATAACAATTCTCCACGAATTGATCTAAGACTCAATGTGATCCTTATTAAAATCCCAGTTGGCTGTTTTTGCAGAAATTGACAAACTGATCTACAATTCATATAAAAATGCAAAAGCCACAGAATAGCTAAAACCGTCTGGAAATGAAAAAATTGGAGTACTTATTCACCCTGATTTCAAAACTTACTACAAAACTCCTATGCTCAAGACAGTGTGGTACTGACATGGTACTGACATAAGGAGAGACATTTAGATCAGCGGAAGAGAACTAAGAGTTTAGACAGAACGCTTTACAGTCATCCTCAACTGCATTTCAGCAAGGGTATCCAAACAATCCAATAGGGGGAAGAACAGTCTTTTCAACAAATGATGCTGGGAAAACTGTACGTGTAAAAGTATTTTTGTGTGTGGTGTGAGGAACCCTTCCATACACAAAATTAAACTCAAGATGGATCATAGACTATAATGTAAGAGCTAAAACTGAAAAACTCTTCGAAGGAAACGTAAGAGTAAATCTCAGTGATCTTAGGTTTCTTGAATAATGATATCAAAAACACAACAGATAAAAGAAAAGTTGATCAGTTGGACTTTATTCCTCCCTCTAGTGGATCCAAAATGTAACCGTATTTATAACTATTTGATCTTTTTAAAACAATAGCAAAAGATATGTCCATAGCAATTTTTCTACTAAGTGGTCATTTTCATGGTCATTAGGGTGAATTACTTTTGCTTTCCTGTATAGCATGACCAAGGGGCATGAAGGTATTTTCAGGGAGGAGAGAAATGACCTGTAATCTTGAATGTGGTTGTAGTTACACATCTGTACCAATTTTTATCAAAACCACTTGGCTTGAAGACTTAAAGTCTGTGTACGTATTTCACCATATGTAAATTTTACCTCAATAAAAATTTTATTTTACAAAGTGATTGCTCTGAGGGGAGGAAGACGAGATTTTCACTACAAGCCTTTCAGTACTTCTTAAAATTTTTTAAAGCACGTGTATAAATTATTTTAAGCTCTTTAAGTTTTAAAAAATAAAAGATGTTCCAATTTCAAGCTGCTTATTATCCTTGCTTCATAGAAAACAGAAGATGAGAAGAACTCTCCTGTTTGAGAGGGTATCATTTAGCATCAATAACAAGGTTTTCCTCTCTTCCTTCCCTGGCTTTCCCCCAGAGTCACAGCACTGGTCCAGAGAGACCACAGGGAGGTCCGGGAGCAAGTTGTGAGTCAGAAGAAGGCTTGCTCTTAAAAGCTGTGATGGAAACGAAGTTGTAATCATTTATTCCCTGTAGTGGGGCTACTGTACCAAATACAGAATCTCTAGGAAATGAAAGTCAGAATCTCAAAAGCTTCAGTTTTTGAATGCTAAGACTTATTTGCATATCAATATCGCCTCAGGACAATAAGCAGAATTAGAAAATTAAGGAACTACATTAGAAGGGAGAGAAAGAAGTAGGACAAATGTGTGGAAGTATAGAGCTCCCCTCTGTCATCTAGCAAGAGTCATAAATAAAAAGCCACAATCAACTCCATGGCTGTTGAATTTTGATAATACTATTACCAAAATTTTATTTACGAAACCAATGACAAACAAATTTTTTCCATTAAAAAATACACCATCTGTACAGCATTACTCCCTCTAGTGGATCTAAAAAAAACTAACCATATTGATAAGAATTTCATCCATCTTTTTGGGAACAATAGTAAAAGAAATTTTCATAATAATCATCATGCTGATCAGTGTTTATTTTAATGGTTAATCTAAATTAATTTTTCTTTTCTGTGTAGTATATTTTTTCTTTCCATACACTATCCTCTAAGAAAAAAGTACTTAACATTTACCAGAATAATTAATTACTCATAAATTAGAAAATGACAGACATTTTAAACATTACCTACAAGGAAAAAAATTGAAAACTATTGGAGGTAGTATTATACTCAACATAAATCATAAATATTCAATGAATTTCATAGTCATGTTCAAGTAATGGGCAACTGAGAGGGTAATTGTAATAGCCTATTCACCCACAAACTGTTCAAAATTGGGTTAGTTATCATTTTTAACCCATTTATGCCGGAGGTTGTGATTTTTTTAATTTTTGCATGAGTGAAAAATCGGACCTTGGCACTGACCTTGAGCAGTAGGATGTAAATAACTCCCACAGGTTTAGTGTTCCAATAATGGAACGCTAGGCATAAAAAAGTAAGTGATCATTCAGGTTTCAAATCTACTTATTTTACAAAGTAAATTTTCAAATATAATGTAAGGATTCATTAGACCCTTACATCTCATTTGTTGCTTAAAGGGTTTTGTGAACATTTTTTCATGCATGACTACATCTTATATTTGGGGGCAGAGAGGTAACATATAAATAACAAGATGACACGTGTGTTGGCTTGACTTTTCAGTTTGTCACAAGTCAGTCACAGATGGTGCTGCTAGGGAACATACAACTAAAAAGGGGCAAAAAATTAATGACATTCAGCTGAGCTGATCTCTGCAGCCTAACCCAAGTGAAATTTTAATAACTAGACAGCAATCCCTGTTATTAGATGATCTGGTACTAGTTTTACTATTGCAAATAACTGAATGGAGTTTCACATATCTTTTTAAAATGAAGAATTTGAAATGACAACACCATCTAAGAAGTATGAGGCTCTTGCAGAAGTGAATTCAGGTAAAATATTGATGACAAGGTTTCGTTCTGTCTGGGAAATAACATTTAACGGCAGGCGAAAAGATATGTTTCCCACCAAAATCGAATGCCACTACCATCCGCAACCCCACAGAGGCTCAGCTACCTAAAATGGAAATGAAAATATAATGTATGGAAATATTCTCTTAGAAAAACTCCTTAAGGCTTCACATGTATTAATGTATTAGTTTGCAAACATTAAGATCAAAGCCAAAGCAACAAATACATCCTAAAAAGTTTTTCGTTAGATTTTTATTAACGATATACAAGTAGCAGGGCATAAAAAATTAATAGGCCCGAGCCTTGAAATGTCAAACCCAATGATCTCCTCCATGCTCACCTCTTTTGCTTTTTTGTTTCACTCTTGCTGGCGCTGGGTCTTCTTGCCTTGAGCGACTCTACACGGTTAACAAAAGGAGAAAGAAAGGTTAACAGATGGTTTAAGAGCCCCTCATCTGTTGCAGTAAGTTAAAAAATAGCAGAGGAAAGAGAATAGGATCCAAGGTGTCAAAGACGCAAGGCCTAAATTCATACATGTGTAATTTCAAGCCTTCAGGCTTACCCAATAAACCGTTAAATATTCAGTTTTAAATAAAATCTACTGTAGGTTTCTTAAAAAAAAAAACCAATTTGCTTATAAGATTGCTAACTCAAGTTTAAAATTTAGTTTCTCTTCTTTTTTGTCTTTAAAATGCTATACATCATCCTTCTACCCTCATTAGACTCTCTATGCAATTCCATGCACCCAAATCTTTTATTTCCAAGAAGTCTAACTAATCTGGTGGAGCAGCCACTACAAAGCAGAGATAGAAATGTGGTACTCACGGCTGTACTCCCGGTATTTTGGGAGGCTGAGGCAGCCAGATCACTTGAACCCAGGAGTTCGAGACCAGCCTGGCCAACATGGTGAAACCCCATCTCTACTAACAATACAAAAAAATTAGCCAGGTGTGGTGGTGGGTGCCTGTAATCCAAACTAGTAGGGAGGTTGAGGCAGGAGAATCGCTTAAATCCAGGAGGCAGAGGTTGCAGTGAGCCAAGATCGTACCACTACACTCCAGCCTGGACAATAGAGTGAGACTGCTTCAACAAAAAAAATAAGAAGAAAGAAAGAGAGAAAGAGCGAGAGAGAGAGAGAAAGAGAGGGAAGGAAGGGAGGGAGGGAGGGAAGGAAGGGAGGGAGGGGGGAGGGAAGGAAGGAAGGAAGGAAGGAAGGAAGGAAGGAAGGAAGGAAGGAAGGAAGGAAGGAAGGAAGGAAGGAAGGAAGGTGCCTAACACACATTTCCCACGTCCTAGATTCCAAAATATCCCATGATGCCAAACTTTTAGTCCTTAAATCACTTAGACAATGAAATCAAAACTGAATTGCTAACAGTTCTTTGCACATCTGTCTCAGATATCAGCCAGCAGCACGAGGCCAGACTTCCTCCCTCCATGCTTTTAGCATGTGCTGATATAGGAAAGGCCTAAAGAACTATGTGAATGCCGGGCTTGGTGGCTCAGCCTGTAATCCCAGCACTTTGGGAGGCCAAGGCAGGTGGATCACTTGAGGTCAGGAGTTCGAGACCAACCTGGCCCACAGAGTGAAAGCCCGTCTCTACTAAAAATATAAAAATTAGTCAGGTGTGGTTGTATATGCCTATAGTCCCTGCTACTCGGGAGGCTGAAGCAGAATTGCTTAAACCCGGGAGGCAGAGGTTGCAGTGAGTGGAGATCACACCACTGCACTTCAGCCTGGGTGACAAAGCAAGTCTCCATCTCAAACATTAAAATTTTAAATTAAAAAATTTGACTTGAAATTCTAAAAGAAAAATTTGCCTGTTTCTAATCTATATAGATTACCAATATATTGTAAACAGATCAAATGACTAGTGACCATACTAAAGCCAAACACTTCTGCTTAAAGAAAGAACAGTGGCAGATGCCATCATCAGAGGGACCTGGATGAGGGCACTGACCCCAGCAGGGATTTCTGATGGGAGAGGAGTCAGCTTCACCGTGTGCAGAAGAATAAGCTTCCCACTGCTGGACTGGGGACGGCTCCCATCCCTAGGACTAGTGTCTTTCTTCAATCCTGAGTGAGTAATGGGAGAGACACTGAGTATGCCTAGGATTGAGTGGTCTGAATAATTCCAGCTGTTTCAGGACTATAGGAAAGGTCCCTAGTTGTCCTGTACCTGGCCCTGGGGTGACTTAGGACACAGGGAATATTGGCTTGGTGTGTGATAATTTGATAAAGGAGATCGTTGCGGGTTGGGCTCTGGATTGGTTGGTTTGTATGTTAAAGGCAGGCTTGCAGGAGAGTCTTTGGCTATCTCTAGGAATTAGCTAGCACTGGAAGGGACAGTCTCTCCAGGATCAAGGCCCCCAAATGCCACAGCATCAAGAATCCAGAAAATAAGAAAATAGAGTCTATACAGAATGGAAATGGTAAGTCTAACTCTTGAGAAATTTTGCCATAAAGGGAAGCAGGGAAATGTGGTTATAGATGCAGACATGATACAAGAAGTGTTTCTTTTTTTTTCCTTTGGGATGGAATCTCGCTCTGTCACCCAGGCTGGAGTGCAGTGGCATGATCTCAGCTCACTGCAACCTCTGCCTCCCATGTTCAAGCAATTCTCCTGCCTCGGCTTCCTGATAGCTGGGATTACAGGTATGTCCTACCACACCCAGCTAATTTTTGTACTTTTAATAGAAACAAGGTTTCTCCATGTTGGCCAGGCTGATCTCAAACTCCTGACCTCAAGTGATTTGCCCACCTGAGCTTCCCAAAGTGCTAGAATTACAAGCTGCACCTGGCCAAGAAGTGCTTTTAAGGAGAGAGAGAGAGTATAGCATGCTTTTATGCTGCTGGGAAGGAAGGAGTTGAGAGCAAAAGGGATGAGTGGGAGAATGAAGAGATGAACCACTGAGCCAGAGGAGGAATGGGGCACAGTGCTGCAAAAGTTGGAGCTGTTTACAGCACCAGAAGAGCCAGGGTGGGAACAGAGGCAGAGAGGCTGGTGTTTTTTATTTGATGGCTGGGTGATGAGACAGTTCTCATTTTACTGCTTCTTGTTTCTCAGTGAAACAGACAAGGTCATCTACTGAACATGAGGAAGGGAAAGGGTGTTGATGATTGAAGAAGGCATGAAACAGCAGTTTTGGAGAGTGGCAGAGTGAACCAACTGGGGAGATGGATTTGTATTGCTGAGCCGTGCTACAGGTCCACTTGTGGTTTGTGGTCCTAAAATTAAAGTTGGGCCAAGTTAGCATGTATTGGTTGAGGGAGTTCTGAGTATTCTAACAAGAGGGTATAACTATCTTCACACATATAGATAGTTATATTTCTAGCTACACACATATAGATAGCTATATTTCTAGCTACCTAAAGAGGACCAGAATGATTTAGCTCGAATGAGAAAAGAAATTGACTCTACAAAGTGAAATTGTGGGTAGTCTTTCTTAACCTCTTTACATGTTTCAGAATTTTCATAAGATGTTCCAAAGAGTATGTATTTTAATATATAAACAGATGAAAATAATAAAGCTATTTCAAAAATTGGGGGAAAAAATTAAAAACCCAGCCAAACCTCATTTTTGAAAGAAAGCACCTAACCTAATTTCCTGTAGAAAACCACTATCCTAAATGTGAATGCTTTCTTGACTATTAATTTGGATATAATTATAACCCTGTACAACAGGAGAAAGACTAATGAATCACATGGGAAAAAAATGAAGGAAAAGCACAATGCTGGAAAAACATACCAAAGACAAAACTGCAAAGCTACTGAAAACATAAAAGGATGTCTTAACAGGACACGTGAGTCCTCTTGGGAGACTTCCAGGTGAAATGATTGAAGATTATTTTCCAGCTGTTCCTGGAAGGTGGGGTAAAGAAAGAGGAAAAATTCCCTGCCAGGTCAGTCTATGAAATCATACAGTGAAATATGAGGGAATCCTGGATAGGCTGATATGAGGTCAGAAACTCATGCAAGGGTTGCAATCTGTTTCCTGTTTCTCTGCAGTCCTACTCTGCTCTGTGATGGCTGGTACAGACGGGGCCCCACAGCCCCTTCCTTGTGACACAGCAGACCGAGCAAAGGGGACTGATTTGGGAGGGGATGGGGCGCCTCCAGCTTTCTGGGCACTGCAGGCCAGCGGGTTATGGAAGGTCCCGCTTGCCCTGGGCAGCCATGCCAGCTGGTGGCTGGTGCTTTGGAAAGGTCCTCACTGTCAGCCACAGTTGCTTCATCTAAAAACCCAGTCTCCTGAAAGTGTCAGCGCTATTGGAGCTCAATGTCTGCAAGCTTGGCCAAATATGTCAAGAAGGACCGACCTGTGGGCTTAGAGGGAAAAAAGCAAATGCCTGCTAAGTTTACACAGAAAGACCACATTTAGTTTATTTTTACTAAATCTTAGACTTAAGTTTTGTCAGAAGACATGGAGAAGGCACACAATGGAAAGACCCTTCACCTTCTCCCACTTCAAATTTTAGGGATGATAAATTACCATGAAATTAATTTAGTTTTACTATTACACTTTTACCGTGAGTCCTGAGTCAAGGACATTTTTATGTTAACGTCTTCGTAGATGTAACGTTTTGTATGCCTGAAATAACTCTGTGTATAATACTGATATTGGAAAAATCTATTAATATTTTGTAAAATGATATGTCTGGTATAGCATTTGGCTTTTTCTGGGGGAAAAGAACATAATTCTGCAAAATATTAAAAATTCTACCAGAGAGACTGCATAAGCATGACAGATACACTAATTCCAGTAAGATGAGATCTTTATGAATGAGGAACTATGGTTGAAAAGATTATTTCTGATAATTGGAAATTGGGGGATTCTGAAGATTCTCCATAAAAAATAAAAACTTTTCCTGAGTACTTTGCTTTTTAGGCAGAAAAATATTTAACTCCTAAAGCCATCCCATGGCACAAAGAGAGTCAGGGGTTCTCTCTGGAATTTTGTTATAATAGGGCTCAGCGCATTCTAGCTTGATTGTTGGTTTCAGACACTTGCCACCTTGATGAGATTGATGAAAGTAAGAGGAATGCCACTTTGCCTGACCTCGTTTAAGAACAAGGACACACATTCTTTCAGAGTTTGAAACTCTGAAGACTCACGCTTTAATCTTTCAAACTCCCATCTTCCCAGGGCACCCTCAGCTTTCATCAGTGCTTTTCTCATAGTCATGCCTCTTATAGTTTTATAATTTTTTTAAAGGCAACACTAGATGAGTTTAAAGCCCTGGTATCCATTTTCTATTAAATAAAGTGTCAAAACTTCTGATGCTGAACTGTAGAGTCACCACCATGCCAACAGTTTTAATTTTAAACCCATTTCCCCCATTTTGATGATATTAGAACTTCACCCATGGCACTACTACCTTATAACTTTCATTTTTAATTAAAGAAGTTAAATTGGCAACAGAAAACACTTTGCTTTCACATTAGCTTTGTTAATAAAAAGTGAAAGTTTAAAGCAGTGTCCCTGTGGATGAAATCAAGTTCCAAGCTCCAGTTTCCACTTTATCTCATGAAGGCATCAAGCTAAGGGTCTGTGCTTATGACAACCTTAAAACAAAAGGAACAAGGAAAGATGAAAATATTTAAAACCTAACTATTTTTGGCTGATGCTGAGTCAAAAATTTACACTAGATATTTTAATACAGCAAAGATTCCACCCTCCTAGACACTTTGCAAATGATACTTAGGTAACTAGTCATGAGGGGCAGCGAAAATCTCAAAGAAAGTGAAATAAAAATAATTATAATTAAAGGCTGGGTATGGTGGCTCACGCCTTTATTCCCAGCTCTTTGGGAGGCTGAGGCAGGCAGATTACTTCAGGTCAGGAGTTCAAGACAAGCCTGGCCAATATGGTAAAACCCTGTCTCTACTAAAAATATAAAAAATAGCCAGGTGTGGTGGCAGTTGCTTGTAGTCCCAGCTACTCAGGAGGCTGAGGTACTAAAATCACTTGAACCTGGGAAGCAGAGGTTACAGTGAGACGGAATCATGCCCCGACACTCCAGGCTGGGTGACAGAGCAAGACCCTGTCTCAAAATAATAATAATTATTATTATTATTGAAGGAAAACATGGTAGATATTGATACATAAGAAGGAAAACCTATAATTATCATCTAACTAAAGAAATAACATTGAGACAATATATAGCAATATACAGAGGTAAAGCATTTCTATTATCATAGTAGAAAGAAATTAAAATACTTTTGGTTTGGTTAACATAAAGAGAGGAAAATAATCCAGATGTCTTTTTTACCAGTTTATTATTATTAAAATACAAACACTTGGGGTTTATGTCAACTGATAAAGAAGATAATCGGTTTCTCGGCAGAGTAAATGAGACTGGTTCCCCTTCTGACCGAGGTTTGGAGCCCCGGGAAGGCAGAGTCACCCATTTCGGACACAAGAAGGATGCCAGACAGGAGAATCCTGGGCAGAAAAGCACCATCAGTCTTAACGCCGCCGTTCTGGCCCTGGGAACTAACAACTTGGACGTCCAATCAAGAGACCTAATCTGAAAGTTGGTAATTTCAAAGACGACAGGAGGATAAATTTACAATGATGGGAAGAAACCAGCGTAAAAAGGCTGAGAATACTCAAAATCAGAACGCCTCTCCCTCTAAAGATGATCACAGTTCCACATCAACAATGGAACAAGGCTTGATGGAGAACGAGCGCATCCCAATGACAGAATCACTCTTCAAGGAATGGATAATAACAAACTTCGGTAAGTTAAAAGAACATGTTGTAGCCCAGCGTAAAGAAACTAGGAACTTTGAAAAAAGGTTTGACAAATTCCTATTGAGAATAGACAACTTAGAGAGGAATATAAGTGAATTAATGGAACTGAAGAATACAATACAGAAACTCCGAGCAGTATGCACAGGTTTAAACACTCGAATTGTTCAAGCAGAAGAAAGGATAACAGAGGTCAAAGTCCAACTTAATGAAAGAAAACAAGAAGACAAGATTAGAGATAAAAGGATAAAGAGGAATGAGCAAAGTCTCCAAGAAATGTGGGACTATGTGAAAAGACCAAATTTACGTTTGATAGGTGTACCTGAATGCGACAGAGAGAATGAATCCAAGCGGGAAAATACCCTTCAGGATATTATTCAGGAAAATTTTCCTGAACTAGCAAAGCAGGTCAATATTCAACCCCAGGTAATACAGAGAACACCACAAAGATATTCCTCAAGAAGAGCAACCCCAAGGCACATAATCGTTAGATTCACCAGGGTTGAAACGAAGGAGAAAATACTAAGGGCAGCCAGAGAGAAAGGTCAGGTTACCCACAAAGGCAAGCCTATCAGACTTACAGCAGATCTCTCAGCAGAAACTCTACAAGCCAGAAGAGAGTGGGGCCAATATTCAACATCCTCAAAGAACAGAACCTTCAGCCCAGAATTACATATCCAGCCAAACTAAGCTTCACGACTGAAGGAAAAATAAAATATTTTATGAACAAGCAAGAACTCAGAGATTTTATTACCACCAGGCCTGCTTAACAAGAGCTTCTGAAAGAGGCATTACACACAGAAAGAAACAACCAGTATTAGCCTTACTAAAAATATACCAAAAAGTAAAGAGCACCAACATAAAGAAGAATTTTCATCAACGAATGGATCAAACAGCCAGTTAACATCAAATGGCAGTAACCCTAAATTTAAATCGACTAAATCCCCCAATCAAAAGACACAGCCAAAACCCAACGGCATGGTACATCCAGACCTGTTTCACATGCAAGGAAACACAAAGACTCAAAACAAAGGGATGGAGAAAGATTTACCAACCAAATGGAGAGCATAAATAAATAAATAAATAAAAAGCAGGAGTTGCAATTCTCGTAGCGGATAAAATAGATTTTAAAGCAACAAAGATATAGTGGTAAAAGGATCAATACAACAACAAGAGCTAATGATCCTAACACCCAGATACACAGAGACTTAGATTCAATGAGACAGAAAATTAATAAGGATATCAAGGTCTCGAACTCAGACCCGGAACAAGTAAACTTAGTAAATATTTATAGAGCTCTCCACTTCAAATACCTAAAATATACATTCTTGTCAATACCACATCACACCTACTCATAGGTTTAAATGAAACATTGATTGGCCATTATTAATACCCATTTTTTTTTTTTCAGAATAAAGCAATATTTCCATTCACCATCCCTCTCACTCTTCCTCTTTCTTTCGCTCCTTTACTCATTTTTTTTTCTTTCCTTCTCTCAAAAAAAGAAATCAACTTGTAAACCTCTAGATCCAGGTCGGCAATGTCTCTCTCATTGCTTGAATTCCTTTCTTCCCTTCCCTCCCTCCCTCCCTCCCTCCCCGCCTTCCTCCCTTCCTTCCTTCATCCCTTCCTTCCTCCCTCTCTTCCTCCTACCCTCCCTTCCTACCTTCCTCCCTTCCTCCTTCCCTCTCTAAAAAAAAAAAAAGAAAAAGATATTCAGTTTCTCTCTATACATATCTAAAGATATGTATAATATATATATTACATATATTCATTATATATTATAATATATTACTAGCACTTATATATTATGTATATATTCATTCATTCTAAAATTGGCGAAATGCTCTATTTCTCTATCACCAAGCTGGAAAAACAAAACACCAGATTTCAAATCAATCCTCTTAAACTTCTTCCACTTTTTAAAATAGATACCCTTGTTTATTAAAAAAAATAAAAAAACCCTAAAGCTTAAAATGATACTAAAAACATAACCGTCATAAGAACCAAGAAAAAATACTCAAAATTTTATTAGACTTAGTGAAGGAAAAAAATGGAGGATTGACCATGTAGTCATCTCTCTCCGCTCTCTCTCTCTTAAAACCATGATAAAATTGTAAGGAACTCTAAACAAATGTGTAAGTTCATGAAGATGAAGATAACTAAAAAGAAATACATACCTGTAGATAGATATGTCAAGTGTTAATGAATGTTCAAAACACAAAGTGGGCCAGATGTGGTGGTTCATGCCTGTAATCACAGTGCTTTGGGAGGCCGAGGATCTCAAGTCCCAGAGTTTGAGACCAGCCTGGGCAACATAACAAGACCCCATCTCTACAAAAAACTTGGATGAATCTTCGGAAATTATGCTAAGTGCAAAAAGCCTATCCCAAAAAATTATGAAACATGTGATTTCACTTATATAACATTTATTTGGTTGTTGTTTTTATTATTTATTTCCTTATTTTATTTATTTATTTCCTTACTTGTTTTAGAGACAGAGTCTCACTCTGTCACCTGGGCTAAAGTGCAGTGGCATGATCATAGCTCACTAAAACCTTGTACTCCTGGGCTCAAGTGATCCTCCAGCCTCAGGCTCCCAAGTAGTTGAGACTACAGGTACACACTGCCATGCCGAGATTTTTTTTTTTTTAAGTAGAGACAAGGTCTCACTGTGTTACCCAGGCTGGTCTTGAACTCCTGGCCTCAAGAGATGCTCTTACCTTGGCCTCCCAAAATGCTGAGATTACAGGTATAAGCTACCATACTTGGCCAACATTTTTGAAATGAGAAAATTCTAGAAAGGAATAAAAGATTAATGGTTGGGTTGCCAGCAGTTCAGAATGGGGAAGCTGGAGGAAGGTGGGTATAGTTATAAAAAGGAAACATAAGAGCTTCTCAGGCTCTTTATGGTACTGGAAATGTTCAAACTCTTGAAAGAGTGAAGGGAACACAAACATATACAGATGATTAAATTGTATAGAACTGAATACACACAAATAAACAAAAGTAAAACTGGGAAAACTCACTGAATAAGATTAGTGGATTGTATCCACGTTGAATTCCTGGCTGTGATGTTATACTATAGTCTTCCAAAATGCTATCACTGAAGAAAACTGAGAAAACTGTACAAGAGATCTCTTTGAATTATTTGTTACACCTTCATGTAAAATTGCAGTTAATTTAATAAAATGTTCAAGTAAAAAATTTAAAAATGTTTTAAAAGCCCAAAAGAAGGCAAGAAACAGAGGAAATAAAAAGAGGGAATTGGGGCAGGACCCGTTAGAGTGGCGAGCGGCACAGGCACCAAGATGTCCAACCGAGTGGTCTGCCGGGAAGCCAGTCACGCCGGGAGCTGGTACACAGCCTCAGGACCGCAGCTGAATGCACAGCTAGAAGGTTGGCTTTCACAAGTACAGTCTACAAAAAGACCTGCTAGAGCCATTATTGCACCCCATGCAGGATATACGTACTGTGGGTCTTGTGCTGCCCATGCTTATAAACAAGTGGATCCGTCTATTACCCGGAGAATTTTCATCCTTGGGCCTTCTCATCATGTGCCCCTCTCTCGATGTGCACTTTCCAGTGTGGATATATATAGGACACCCTTGTATGACCTTCGTATTGACCAAAAGATTTATGGAGAACTATGGAAGACAGGAATGTTTGAACGCATGTCTCTGCAGACAGATGAAGATGAACACAGTATTGAAATGCATTTGCCTTATACAGCTAAAGCCATGGAAAGCCATAAGGATGAGTTTACCATTATTCCTGTACTGGTTGGAGCTCTGAGTGAGTCAAAAGAACAGGAATTCGGAAAACTCTTCAGTAAATATCTAGCGGATCCTAGTAATCTATTTGTGGTTTCTTCTGATTTCTGCCATTGGGGTCAAAGGTTCCGTTACAGTTACTATGATGAATCCCAGGGGGAGATTTATAGATCCATTGAACATCTAGATAAAATGGGTATGAGTATCATAGAACAATTAGACCCTGTGTCTTTTAGCAATTACTTGAAGAAATACCATAATACTATATGTGGAAGACATCCCATTGGGGTGTTATTAAATGCTATCACAGAGCTCCAGAAGAATGGAATGAATATGAGCTTTTCCTTTTTGAATTATGCCCAGTCAAGCCAGTGTAGAAACTGGCAAGACAGTTCAGTGAGTTATGCCGCTGGAGCACTCACGGTCCGCTGAAGCTCTGAATCCTCAGGGATGCCACCTGCACATTCTCATACTCTGTCCGGGGTCCCAGCCTAGCCTTTACCGAGATACTGGTCCTGGTTTGGGGGGATTCTGAAACCTCAAACTAATAGAACTTTCTTCTCTTTTTTTTCTAGTAGGTGTAGTCCTTCCTTAATTTCAACTCATTTAAAAATGCTTTATAGTTTAGGGCAGTGTAAGGAAGGCTGGCATCAAAGTATTTTGATCAAAAAAGATGACAATGTAAAGGCCCAGTTGTGGCAGACAGTGTTTTGAAAGTAACTTGTAAAGCATTTACCATATCCTAAATTTGCACTCTTTGCAGACTTGTGCACATATATTCCGCTTTCAGAATAGTTTTGCAAATTGTACACAAACAAACAGAAAAGGTGGAAGCTTTTTAATAAAGAAATTGCATTTATAAATGATCTGTATTAGAATATAATAAATCTCCAGTTATAGTCAATTACTACCCATGTTGTACAACAGATACCTTCTATTTTAGTTGCTAATAAAGGGCTACACAACTCAAAAAAAAAAAAAAGAGGGAATTAACAGAAAAAAATTAAATGGTGGGCCAATTAACATATATTTATAATTGGTTAAATGTAAACAGTTTAGATACACCAGTTAAAAGACAGATACTGCAGAATAGATAAGAATGGTTGAACTATACGCTGCTTACAAGAAACTTACTTTAAGTATAACAGTAAATGGAAATTAAAAGGATGGAAAACAATATACCATGATAATACTAATCAAAAGAAAGCTCAAGTAGCTATATCAAAATTAGACACAGTGGATATTAGACCAAAAAGCTGGTCCAAAAACAGAAAGGTATTACTTTTTTTTTTTTTTTTTTGAGACAGTTTCACTGTGTCACCTAGGCTGGAGTGGAATGATGCAATCTTGACTTACTGCAACACCTGCCCAGAGAGACATTACTTAATGATTAAAGGATCAATTTATCGAGAAAATATAGCGATTCCAAATATGTATGCAACTAACAATAGAGCTTCAAAATACATGAAGCGAAAAATGAGCTCTTGGAAATTTAAAATATAATATTAAAATAAATATTCAATCTATTCAAAAATCTGGAAGTTTAAATCAAAGAAGTTTGATATACTTACATAAAATGAAGGAAAGGCAGAAAGAAAATAGGAGATAAATTTTAAAAGAATTAGATCAACTAGGGTTGAAAACTATTTTAAAAAACGAATGCAAGAACAAATTCAAAAACTAAAGATAATGAGTCGCCTAGTCAAAATGTCTCCCTGAGAGATCAGCACAATTAATGAAACAATATTTATTCCAAGGTTCATCTCTATAAAATTGTGGGGGGGAAAACCTCCAAGGATTAAAAGAAAATTCTAAGAAAAACAGTTCACATACACAGAAAAGCAAAGCTGAATGGCACTGGACTTCTTAATAGCACCATTGGCTTCCATTATTGCTGTTGAGAAGTCAGTTCTCAGTCTAAATTCTGTTGTTTTTATGCAATCTGTCTTTACTCCCTGGATATTTTTAAGGTTTTAAAGATCTCTTCATATTGAATTATCTGTTATTTCATCATGAAGGATCTCAAGTAGAGTTTTATATTGTTTTGTTCTGTGTTTTATCCTACTTGGGATTCATTATCCTACTTGGGATTCAATAAGACCTGAATGTGAGGTCTTATTTTTTTTCATCAGTTCTAGAAAACTCTAGAATATAGTTTTGCCATTTTTCTTTTGGATACTGCTTATTTTTTCATTCTATTTATTCTCCTTTTCTAGAATTCCAATGAAATGTATATTAGATATTCTTACTCTATTCTTCACGTCTTTTAGCCTGTCTGTCCTTCATATTTCCTATCTCCTTGTTTCTCTGTACTGGATTCTGGATAACTGAGCTCTGCCTTCCTGTTTGCTAATTCTCTCTTCAGCTATGTCTAATCTACTTTTTAACCCTGGGGTTTTTATTTCAATTTTTTTTTCACTTTTAGATGTTCTATTTTAATGTTTTTCAAAATTGCCTGATCTTTTGTCCAAGTTTACAATTTTGTTTCCTTCTTTTATTTCTTTAGATTCTTTAGATTCTAATATCTGTAATAAGACAAAGATGCCAACTCAATTTAATATACTTCTGGAAGTCCTGTCATAGCAATTAGGAAAGAAAAAGACATAAAAGGTATTCAAATCAGAAAGAAAGAAGAAAAATTGACTCTGTTTGAAGAGGTTGCATATAGAAAACTCTAAAGACTCCACCAAAACACATTTACAATTAATAAATGAATTCAGTGAGTCTGTGGGATACAAAATCAACACAGAAAAATCAGTAGCATTTATATACATTAACAACAAACCATCCAAAAAAGTAATCAAGAAACAATACCATTTATAATAGCAATAAAAACATAAGATTCTTAAGAATAAGTTTAACCAGGGAGGTGAAAGATCTGTACACTGAAAATTATAAAATGTCAATTAAAGCAATTGAAGAAGAAACAAAGAAATAAAAAGATATACTATGTTCAATGATTGGAACAATTAATATTGTTACAACATCCATTATACCCAAAGCTGTCTACAGATTAAGTGTAATTCCTATCAAAATTCCATTGGCAATTTTCAAAGAAGGAGAAAAAATATTAAAATTCACATCGAACTGCAAAAGACCCCAAACAGACAAAGCAATCTTGAGGCGAAAAGAACAGAGCTAGAGTAACTATGCTACTTGACTTCAAAATATACTACGAAGCTACAGTAATCAAAACAGCATGGTACTAGCATAAAAACAGACACATGGACACACAGGAACAGAATAGAGAGCCAAGAAATAAACCTATGCATTTACGGTCAATTGATTTTTGATAAAGATGCCAAGAACACATAACAGAGAAAAGACAGTCTCTTCAACAAATGGTGTTAGAAAAACTGAATAGGCAGAAGAATAATATCAAACCCTCATCTCACACAATATACAAAATCAACTGAAATTTTGACTAAACATTTAAATATAGACCTGAAACTGTAAAACTACTAGAAGAAACAGGGATAAATCTCCTTGACATTGGTCTGGGCAATGATTTCTTGGATACGATCCCCAAAACAAAGGCAACAAAAGCAAAACATAGGCAAATGAGATGACCTCAAACTAAACACTTCTGCACATAAAAGGAAACAATCAAAGAGTGAAGAGACAACCTACAAATAGGGAGAAAATGTTTGCAAACCACACATCTGATAAGGAGCTGATATCCAAGCTATATAAGGAACTCAAAAAGACAAACAACCTGATTTAAAAATGGGCAAAGGACCTGAATAGATATTTCTCAAAAGAAGACATACAATGGCCAACAAGTGTATGAAAAAATGCTCAATGTAACTAATCATCAGTGAAGTGCAAATTAGAGCACAATGAGATATCACCTTAACACCTGCTGAAATGATATCAAAAGACAAAAGATGCCAGGTGCAGTGGCTCACTTCTATAATCCCAGCATTTTGGGAGGCCAAGTTGGACAGATCATCTGAAGTCAGGAGTTCAAGACCAGCCTGACCAACATGGAGAAACACCACCTCTACTAAAAATACCAAAAAAAAAAAAAAATTAACAGGGTGTGGTGGCGCATGCCTGTAATCCCAGCTACTCCGGAGGCTTGAGGCAGGAGAATCGCTTGAACCTAAGAGGTGGGGGTTGCAGTGAGCCGAGATCGCGCCACTGTACTCCAGCCTGGGCAACAAGAGTGAAACTCCATCTCAAAAAAAAAAAAAAAGACAAAAGACAATGAGTGTTGATGAGGACATGCAAGAGACAACTCTTGCACACTGTTGGTAGGAATGTAAATTAGTACAGACATGATGGAAAACAGGATGGACAATCCTCAAAAAATTAATAAAATTAATTGTCGTATGATCCAGCAATCCTTTGGGTATATATCCAAAGGAAATGAAATCCGTGTGTCGAAGAGATATCATGCACTGCCATGTTTATTGCAGCATTATTCACAAAAGCCAAGGTATGGAATCAACCTAAGTATCCCTCAAAAGATAAATGGATAAAGAAAATGTGGGGGGTGTGTGTGTGTACATACAGTGGAATACTATTCAGTCTTTAAAAGAAAGAAATGCCATTTGCAGCGTCACAGATAACCTAGAGGACATTACACTAAGTGAAATAAGCCAGACACAGAAAGACAAACACTACATGATCCCACTTATACATGGAATCTAAAAATGTGGAACTCATAAAAGCAGAGGATAGAATGTGGGGTGGGAAGGGGAATTGAGGGCATGTTGGTTAGAGAGTACAAAGTTTCAGCTAGAGAGAATGAATAAGTCCTGGAGAGTTAATGTAAGAATGTTGACTATAGTTAACAGTAATGGATTGTATACTTGAAAATCACTAAGAGCATAAATCTTAAATGTTTTCACCACACCAAAAAAAAAATCGCACGATAACTAAGTGAGGAATGAATATGTTAATTAGCTAATTGTGTTAATCATTTTGCAATGTGTATATATATATTTATTTATTTATATATAGCAAAATGTCATGTTGTATACTGCAAATATATACAATGTTTATTTCTCAATTATACCTCAACAAAGCTGGAAGAAACAAAATGAAGTTGTTTCTCTTAAAAAAAAAAATAACATCTCCTCTTGTCAGGCACGGTGGTTCACACCCGTAATCCCAGCACTTTGGGAGTCCAAGGAGGGAGGATCACTTGAGCCCAGGAGTTCAAGACCAGCCTGGGAAACATGGCAAAACCCTGGCACTACAAAAAATACAAAAATTAGCCAGGTGTGGTGTTGCACTCTTGTAGTCCCAGCTACTCAGGAGGTTGAGGTGGGAGGATTGCCTGAGCCCAGGAGGCAGAGGTTGCAATGAGCCAAGATTGTGCCACTGAACTCCAGCCTCGGCAATAGAGAAAGACCCTGTCTTTAAAAAAAAAAAAAAACTCCTGTTAAAATGATAGTTTGTACCTATGTATCTACCTTCACTTTATTCCTAAATCTCATTAAAATTATAGTAAAGTTATTTTCTCAAAAAAATAAAGAAATATCAGCCATAAACCCCCTTCAAGAGGAGAAAAAAAATAAAAACAAATGTTTAGAAATTGAAAAGGAGGTGAAAAATGACTTTGCAGATGCAAGAATCCAAATCTTGAACTGAGAACTGACCTCACCTACTCCACACTGCCCTCCAAATCCTTCGGTCTGTGTAATCCCATGAAAGTCTTCCTCCTTTTCAGCATTAGCAAGATTCTAGCCCACGCTTAATTCATTTTAAAATCCTGCCTCCACAACTCCAGTGATAATAACAAACCATTACCTACAGAACATTGGCAAAGTGCCCCCATGTAATGGCAAGGCTTTTTTTTTTGTAAGACAGCATCTCATTATATTGCGCAGGCTAGAGTGCAACGGCACAATCTCAGCTGACTGTAACCTCTACCTCCCGGGCTCAAGCAATCCTCCCACCTCAGCCTCCTGAGTAGCTAGGACTACAGGTATGTGCCAGCATGCCCAGCTAATTTTTTTTTTAATAGAGATGGGGTTTCGCCATGTTGGCCAAGCTGGTTTTGAACTCCTGGGCTCAAGCGATCCTCCTGCCTCGGGTACTTGGATTACAGGTGTGAGCCACCATGCCTGGCCATCAAACCTTTTTTTTAATGGATTGACTTCAGCATTTGAAGTTTCTCAGACAAGGTTGGACATATTCAGGGTGGTATGGCCATAGACCATTTGATGGTTCTCAAATTGTTTCTTTTTGTTCAATATTATTTCTCCAGTTTGAGTGTCAATGTCTTAAGCAATGAATTTCTATTTTATCCAGCTCTAAAATTTTTTGCAGCAACAAACTCCAAAGAGGTAATCAGTAAGTACCCACATTGGAGCAGTTCCAGAAGTTGAACCTGCTGATGTTCCTTACAGCCAACTAACTAGTGTCCAATTAGCAATCAAAAATAACAGCAGCGAGTCTCTTTAGCCATTTTTAGGCCTTGCCTCCAAAAAATATGCCATTTGTCCTGAATGACAGCAGGTGCCATATCAGAGACCCATCTCTCCATGTACTGCAGGGTGACCTGCCTGGTTTAGCATTTAGCAATCAGATTTCATAGCAATAAACCCCCTGCTGAGTAGGCAACAGATGAAAAAAAAAAAAAGATGCCTTTTATGGCACTTCATGATAATGGTTTTATTGCCAAAAGCTGTATTAGCAGAAGATGGAAGATTTGAGTTATAATCTCCTGAATGTCTGGATGTTCAGCCTGTTTCTGCCCAAGAAGAGATCAGCGCCCGTGGAAGACATATTTAAAGGTCAATCCACGGTGCCATTCCGCTCTGCCAAGAGACAGTCCACACTCTTTTCCCTTTCAAGCCAAAAGGGGGCAAAAACAACCAAATGAATGAGTTCATGCTGCTCTGAACTTCAGCACCAGAGTGAAGCACTGAGAATTAGGACCACCCGACTCCTTGTGATGATCTAAAAGTCACTTAGAACAATTCAGAGCAATGTCAGAAAAAACTTTCTTCTTTTTGAGAACAACAAAACCAGATGGAAAACTGCTAAAATGGCTCAAGTATGTGGCACTTTTATAATGTTTATGCGGCTCTTTAAAAAAAGCAGCTTTAATTGACTTTTTTGCTTCTCACGTCCTAGTTCTGTCAAAATCTCTTCTGGTTTTGGGGGGACTTAAATGAGAGAACACACCATTCAGAATATACTGTTAATTATTATAATTCAGAAACAATGTACTCCTTCTCTGGTCCTTGCCAAAAAGCCAAGGAAGAAAGGCAGCAGAAGGGAAATTTTAAAATAAAACACATTTCTAAAGACGCCATTGAAAACAAAGCAAACAGAGGAATTAAACTGGCAAGAAATTTCATTGGGCCGGGCGTGGTGGCTCATGTCTGTAGTTCCAGCACTTTGTGAGGCCAAGGCAGGCGCATTGGCTTGAGCCCAGGAGTTTGACACTAGCCTGAGCAATATGGTGAGACCCCCGTCTCTACAAAAAACACAAAAAATTTAGCCAGGCATGGTGGCTCGTGCCTGTGGTCCCAGCTACTCAGGAGACTGAGATGGGAGGATGACTTAATCCAGGGAGTTCAAGGCTGCAATGAGCTGAGATTGCACCACTACACTCTAGCCTGGGCAACAGACAAGACCCAAAAAGGGAGGCTGAGTGGGGAGGATTGCTTGAGCCCAGGAGTTTGACACCAGCCTGGGCAATATGGTGAAACCATGTCTCTACAAAAAAAAAATACAAACATTAACCAGTGCCAGTAGTCCCAGCTACTCAGGAGGCTGAGGTGGGAGAATCAATCACCTGGGCAATGGAGTGAGACTCTGGTTAAGAAAAAGAAAGAAACAATTAAACCAGCCCACCTCAAAATCCCTCCGTGTTCCCTGTCCCAATGTCAACCCCTCCCACTCCCCTGAAGGAATGAAAGGAAAGGAATGACCATCCTGGTTTTTATAATGATCACTTCCTTGCTTTTTTGTGGGGAAAGGGGGTGATTTTATCCCTGGGTATGCACCCTAGATAGACACTATAGTCTTGCAGTTTTTTTAAATGTTGTGTGTTTTAGGTATCTCCTCATTTTACAGGATCCCTCCATCCCTTTCTTTCATTATAATTTATCTGTTGAAAACCCTGAGGCCTTTGACCTGTAGTTTCTCACAGTCTGGCTTTGCTGATTGATACTGTTGGTATAATTCAACCTATTCCTCTGTATTTCTTGCAAATTGGCAGCTGGAGCCAGAGGCTGGATCAGACTCAGGTTCAGTCCCTTTAGAAATACCATAGGTAGTGGTGAGTTCTTTCACTAGGAAACAAACAAAATCTGACGATTTTTGTTTTAGTGACGTGAGCAGCTATTAATACACAATGCCTAAATCCATTAAAATGTGATATTCTAATTCTGTTGTTTCTTTTTATTCATTAGTTGGAACATTTTTATAATTAAATACACCCCCTCTTCTACCTCTGGTTGCTGTTGCCCCAGATCACCTGGGAAAGAGGATGAATGCTTGAATCTTTTCCTTTATTTACTAATTTTAAATTAGTAAATTCATGGAGGCCAAGAGTGATGGCTCACGCCTGTAATCCCAGAACTTTGGGAGGCCAAGGCAGATCACTTGAGCCCAGGAGTTCGAGAACATCCTGAGCATCATAGCAAAACCCTGTCTCTACAAAAAATACAAAAATTAGCCAGGCGTGGTAGTACAAACATGCAGTCCCAGCTACTCAGGAGACTGAGGTGGGAGAATCCCTTGAGCCCAGGAGGCAAAGGCTGCAATGAGCTATCACACCACTGCACTTCAGCCTGGGTAACAACAGAGTGAGACCCTCTCTCAAAAAAAAAAAAAAATCATGTATTAGATTTCTATCGTCCTCTGAAGGAGACTAATTCAGTTTTATTTTAAAATAATAATAATCTGTGGATTTTAACATATTTTGATGTTTTGATCCGTTACAAATATTTATCTTATTTTAGCTCACATGGTCCCAAATGTGGCCAATAGGATCTTTTTCAAATTAACTCCTAAGTCCCTTTAACATGATCTTAAAGTTTTTGCTAACTTTCTCACTATGTAGTATAATAAAATGTTCCTGTTTTATTTTGTTCTTTTTTTCTTTTCTTCTTTTTTTTTTTTTTTTTTTGAAACAGGGTCTTACTCTGTCATCCAGACTGGAGTGCAGTTGTGTGATCACAGCTCACTTCAGCTTCAACCCACAGGGCCCAAGACACCCTCCCACCTCAGCCTCCTGAGTAGCTGGGACTACAAGGCACATGCCATCACTCCTGGCTAATCTTTTTTTTTTTTTCTTTGTAGAGACAGGGTCTTGCTGTGTTGCTCAAACTGGTCTCAAACTTCTGGGCTTAAGGGATCCTCCCACCCCAGCCTCCCAAAGTGCTGGGATCATAGGTGTGAGCCACCCTGGCCAGCCCCATTTTGGACATTTTCTACCACAGATCTGGAATCAGCCATTTATCCAAGAGCTCTGATTTCTTTTAGTGGGAAACGGTATTTGAAAACTAAAATCTGGGCACAAGAGATGCTCACTGCTATGTCTTTTCATTAGTCAGAACCAGAAATAAACATACATACTCACATATACATACATACACATACACACACATAATAATTTTTAAATAAAATACCTCATGAGTTATATTGATAACTTATCATTTAAATCAAAGTTTTTTAACATCCTTCTGAATTATATCTATGTTTCTTTTCTGCCATGCTGGGAACCCCAGTTCTCCAAAACACAAAAGGTAATATTGTTAAAATATCTCATAATTATTTTAGATGCAACAGTTTAATGATATTAATGCAACTAGCTCCAACCTGAAGGAGATGCTAACCCGGAAAGAATTTGTGTGATCACCAAAAGAGAGAGGCACCCTGGATGTTTTGACATGGTTCACATGAAAGAGGCCAATAGCAACAGCTTTGCCACCCAACTTTCCAACAGTTTTGTAATTGGCAAGGGCAATAAACCATGGATTTCTCTTCCCCAAGGAAAGGGTATCCGCCTCACCATTATTACAGGGAGAGACAAGAGATTGTTGCCAAACAGAGCAGTGAGTGAAATGGTCTCTGGTTACCATGTTAGATCTTTGTACACAATTTAAAATAACCTGGCACGCGGTGGCTCACGCCTGTACTACCAGCACTTTGGGAGGCTGAGGCAGGCGGATCACAAGTTCAGGAATTTGAGACCAACCTGACCAACATGCAGAAACCCCGTCTCTACTAAAAATACAAAAATTAGCCGGGCGTGTTGGTGGGCGCCTGTAATCCTAGCTACTCGGGAGGCTGAGGCAGGAGAATCCCTTGAACCTGGGAGGTGGAGGTGGAGGTGAGCCAAGATCCTGCCATTGCCTGGGCAACAAGAGGGAAACTCCATCTCAAAAAAGAAAAAAAAAAAATGGCATGATTAATGTTTTTAAAGGTTTTAACTGATAACAGTTAAAAAACATTTTTGCATATGACTGCTCCTTTCTCCCCCTATTTTTTTGAAGTTGTGCTAAATTTACAGTGTCAGAACATATAGCCAACATAGAGCCATTATAAGCCATACTTTCTTTTTTCCTCTCATTTAGACCAAGGGTCTATAAGTAACTTATTCTGTTGTCTTTCTAGTCTTTCAGGTTGTCTGAAGCTGGTTTTTTTCCTCATAAATTTCTCAAGAAAGATTCATGGAAACACTATTTTCTGAGTTCCTGCAGATTGATAATAGCAATCTTTATACTTGAAAGTCAGTTTTCCTGGATATGACATCTTTGCCTCCCATTTTCTTCCCTTGAGTATCTTAAATATCTTTCTCCATTTTTTTCTGGCATAAAATATTGCTGTGAAAAAAAATTCTTCCCAGGTTAGCACCTTCAATCACCATTCACAGATTACCACTGTCAAACTTGATGAAATTAGAATCTTGTCAGTCTCCAAATTAATCTGAATGGTGTCATTCACCCTGATGAGGGAATCAGGGTAGTGGATGGTGTAAGCATGGTGAATCACCAGGTGAGGGATTCCTTTTGTGCCCACAAAGATTTTTCTTACTTTATACAACTTGTACTTGGCCTTCTCAGGTGTAATATAATGTACAGTAAAGCGACCATTGTTGCTACAGATCAGACAGAAACTGTCGCCCATCTTGTCTATGCTGATGACATCCATGAATCCAGCAGGATAGGTTATATCCATTCGGACCTTGCCATCCATCTTAATAAACCACTGCGTGCAAATCTTTACTTTGTCTCCTGTCAGGGCCTACTTAAGTCTGTTCCTTAGGAAAATATGAGGGTAGACACTGTCTCAGCTTGTGGGGACCAGTGGATAGACTAGGAGCAAACACACTGTGGTCAATTTATCCAGCATCCAATGCTGCAGAGCTTCTACCTGCTTCAGATGCTTCTTAAGACTGTGATGCATGGCTGCATTAGGCACGGAAAGAGCATGGGGAGCTCTTTCAACATGCAATTTCAAATGTTTTTTAATTTCAGATAACTTTTCTGACAGTATAGCTTGCAGTGTTTGTTTTCTATCTTTGCTTTGGTTTTCTTCTTCAGGGACTCTTATTACATAGGTGTTGGATCTTCTTTGCCTATTTGCAAAATATTGGTAACCTCCTCTAGAATTTCATCTCTTTCTTCCTTTATTTTTCACACTTTACTCCTTTTAACTATTTTAAAGACATTATCTGTTGTTTTATTTGCATTTGTATTTCTCCTAGTTTAGTCTTTATTTCTGAAATTTTTTCTCTTCCATTTTTAGGGGTTTTTCTCAATTCCATAAGCTTTTCTGCTGGTCTAATTCTGACTTACGCTGTTCTGGCATGTCTTATATAATTTTCTCTGTGTCTTTTACCTTATTTTGAATGAGAGGATTACAATGTTGATTTGGTTTGCGAGCATGTCTTTCCATGTGTTTTCTCTCTCTGAAGAAATGTTATTCTGCTCTTTAATCTCTTTTTAAAAATAATAACTTGGTATGGAATTTGACCTCAATTGCTTGCTCATTTTTATATAAAATTCATTTTCCTGAAATTTTAGAAGTAGGAATGCCTCCAGGTAGCTTTTCTAATTTCACAGAACCCCACTTCATTTATGCTGTCTCCTCCAAAATTTGGAAGTTTGCTTTTTGAGATGTGCTGGCTCTGTGCCCTTCCAGCTTTTTCATCTGGACCGTCTCTTTCCTTCATCTTTATTGGCCCTGCTCTACTCAATTCAATTTCTATTCCCAGCAGTTGCTTCTCAGTGTGGGACCCTGTCCTGAAAGGGAGTATTTCAGAGAGTCCATGGGAGTCTCCTCCAGCTCTTTGAGACCTTACCCCAGGCAGCTTGTGCTCGTCCATGATAAGAGAGGACAAAACCCTTCCTGATTTCAGTGACTATTCCCAAATTGGTCCACTGCACTTTCCAGTTAACACCTGTTTGCTCTTTGAAGATGATCTTTCTCTCTAGTCTATCAAATACCCCATTAGTTCCCTATTCTTCCACATAGACACTGATACTCTAAAGGTCTTATGGCTGTTGGTTTGTCTTTGCCATTTGTGTTTCAGGGTTTCTGGGGATACTTTCCAATTTTGTTGTAAATGTCATCCATGGGTTTTTGGTTGGTCACTAGTGCTATATTTTATTTATGAATTTGTAAAGACTAGAAAGCTCTGCCACCACTGCTGCCATCATCTTCCCACAATTCCTTATTTTTATTTTTAATATGATCATGCAAACAGCGAATAAGAACACCAGATAACAGGATGAACCCTTAGCATTGTGTTATAATTGCTAACACTATTCAGTGCAGTAACAGGCTGTACAGGTTTGTAGCCTAGGAGAATGGGCTAAACAATATAGCCTAGGTGTGTAGTAGGCTGTACCACCTAGGTACCACCTAGGTTAGTGTAAGCTCTACAATGCTTGCACAATGACAAAATTTATGGTACCATAAATCTATGCATTTATGGCATCAATGCACAAAGTTGTAATGAACCTAAAATCCCCAGGTACTATAATAGGTATCTAAAAACTGTTCTTATGATTTTATAAAAAACTCAATGTGTGTTTTTTCATGCATCTAATTTCTACATTTGCTTCAGCGTCCTTGTGAGAGGCTCACTTTCCTTTATGCCTTAACTCCATTGCCTGTGTAATGAGGATAATATCTTTAATATTAGAAAGATACAATTTTTATTCCCTTGTAGTAATATTCCATCAAATAAGTAAAGCCGAGATTCAGAGTACCTGGCAAAGGATCAGTAACAGCCAAGAACAGATGGGTCCCTCTTCAGCTTTCCATCTCAAAACTGGCTTTTTGGAGGCCATGGCAAGACCAACACCACTTTGGTGTTGGCCGCTTTTTGGAGGCCATGGCAAGAGTCATGCACTTTCAAGGCTGAGTTTTCTTGAAAACAAAGGCCCCTCCCATCTCCAATCCCAAAGCTCCTCTATAAATTCATAATCCAAGCTGGGAGGACTTACCCTAGGGAAGACCACTTCCTGCAACAGAGAAGACTCAACCTGTGACACAAGGGACATTTCTACCTGATAAAAAAGAAAGAGTTCTTGGCACTAGGGGCATAAGAGCAGTTCAGAAGGGACCCATCTTGGTCCAGGTTCACATGAACCCACAGCCTCTCGCAGCTGTTCATCTATGATCACAGCTGCCAGAGGTGCAGGCAGATTGGCCACCAACTCAGATGTGTGTGGCTCAATCCTATGGGACCCCCCAAGGAGCTTAATGAAATGTATCTTGAAACCACATGTCACCACCACCACAGGGAAGAAAGAGGTAGCATTGACCTATCAGCCTCCATGAATTAAGGGTTTTCCCTAGGAATATTACCTCCCCTACATTTCCAGGTTGCACATGTGTGAGTGCTGAACAGACACCCATGAGAATCCCATGTCCCAGCGTCAGAGGTCCCAAGGCAGGAATCAGGAGGCTGCAGGGAGGTACTGAGAGGTTTCACCTGTGCTGCAGCAATGTCTAAAAGAGGAGGAGTGCACAAGCAGTATCCAATATCAGTCAAGTTCTTATAATAGAGAAAGCAAACGTTTTAATCAGATGTTCTACCTTTCATTACAATGTGATTGTGATTATCAATATTGAGTGCCAACTTGATTGGATTGAAAAATGCAAAATATTGTTCCTGGGTGTGTCTGTGAGGGTGTTGCCAAAGGAGATTAACATATTTGTCAGTGGACTGGGAAAGACAGACACACCCCCTATCTGGGTGGGCACGCCAGCATGGCCAGAATAAAAAGCAGGCAGAAGAACAAGGAAAGACTAGACTGGCAGAAAACAAGGAAAGACTGAAAATAATCTGCTGGCTTCCACCTTTCTCCTGTGCTGGATGCTTCCTACCCTCGAACATCAGACTCCCAAGTTCTTCAGCTTCTGGACTCTTGGACCTTCAACCACAGACTGAAGGCTGCACTGTCAGCTTCCCTACTTTTGAGGTTTTGGGACTCAGACTGGCTTTCTTGCTCCTCAACTTGCAGACAGCCTATTGTGGGATCTCATCTTGTGATCATGTGAGTCAATACTCCTTAATAAACTCCCTTTTAAATATACATCTATCCTTAGTTCTGTCCCTCTAGAGAATCCTAATACAGTGATTAATCACTTTTTAGGAGAAGTGAAGATATGTACAGAGTCTGTTTACATCAGATTTTCATTCACTATACATGCAACAAAGAACACATAAAGTCCTATAGAGATGTAAAAGAATACTTTATTAGTCACCTCTACTAAGAATAAACCTGTACCTGCTCTGATGGGAGAGTCACATCCGTAGATCATACGTGATCCGCACATTCACTTCAGTGTTTCACCTTCAGAGCACTTAATGAACTCTGCTGAAGACTAAGTGAACACAGACCAAGTTCAGCCGCTCCCCCACCTGGCCAAGCAAATGAAGAGCAGTTCTTCCTGTCAAATGGCATTGGCCTCATCAAAAACCAGGAAGGCCCCAGACTGCCTGCCTTTCACATCCAGACAGCTTCTCCCAAGACCAATTCAGGAGCTATTCTTTTTGTTTGTTTGTTTTGTTTTAGGAGATAGAGTCTTGCTCTGTTGCCCAGGCTGGAGTGCAGTGGCGCAATCTCAGCTCACTGCAACCTCTGCCTCCTGGGCTCAAGCGATTCCCTCACCTCAGCCTCCTGAGTAGCTGGGACCACAAGCGTGTGCCGCCATGCCAGGCCAATTTTTTGTTTTTTTTAGTAGGGACAGTGTTTCACCACATTGGCCAGGCTGGCCTTGAACGCCTGACCTGAAGTGATCCGCCCGCCTTGGCCTCCCAAAATACTGGATTATAGGCATGAGCCACCACGCCTGACCTCATATCCCTTTTCAATGATCAACCATGTCATAACTGAATCTTTATGGCTTAAAGTAAGTTTTTTATATCCTTTCATATTTCATAAGTTTTCAGTATTCTTCAATATCCTCTTTGACCTGGATAACATTCTTCCAATACTGCTTACTCGCCTTGACACTTTCCCGGAATATAATGAAAGGATATGAGTCATGCACTTGGTAATAATGTATCAGCCACTGATGGATCACATATACTATGGTGGTCTCATGAGATTACAATATTATTTTAACTGCGCCTTTTCTATGTTTAGATACACAAATGCTTGCCATTGTGTTCCGTTGCCTGCAGTATTCAGTACAGGCATGTGCCGTAGAGGTCAGTGGCCTAGGAGCAATAGATTATTCCAAATAGCCTAGATGTGAAGTGGGCTACACCAGGGGCCCCCAGCCCCAGGGCCATGGGCTGGGCTGTGAACTGTTAGAAACCAAGCTGCACAGTAGGAGGTGAGTGGCAGGCCAGTGAGTATCACCACCTGAGCTACACTTCCCATCAGATCAGAGGCAGCATGAGACTCTCATAGGAGCATGAACCCTACTGTAAACTGTGCATGCAAGGGATCTAGGTGTTGCTTCTTATGAGAATCTAATGCCTGATGATCTGAGGTGAAACAGATTCATCTCAAAACCATCCCTACTCCCTGTCCATGGACAAATTTTCTTCCATGAAACAGGTCCCTGGTGCCAAAAAGGTTGGGGACCACTGAGCCATACCACCTAGGTCTAAGTACACTCTATCACATGAACACAACACCAAAATCACCTAACGACACATTTCCCAGAACACAACCCCATCACTAATCATCACTAAACAACGCACAACCGTATCTCCCTGACTCTAAGTCCCTGAGATCAACAACCATACCTTAGTCATCTCTGCACCCCCAGGATATAACACATAGAATCACTCAATAAATTTTAAACTGAAATCTGATTTAATTTTAGCCCTCTTGTCTTAGAAATATCTGAGGTATGGTTACTGATATGGTTTGACTGTGTCCCCACCCAAATCTCATCTCGAATTGGAGCTCCCATAATTCCCACGTGTTGGAAGAGGGACCCTGTGGGAGACAATTGAATCATAGGAGCAGTTTCCCCCATACTGTTCTCGTGGTAGTGACTAAGTCTCGTAAGACCTGATGGTTTTATATGGGGTTTCCCTTTTCGCTTGGCTTCCATTCTCTCTCTTGCCTGCTGCTATGTAAGACATAGCTTTTGCCTTCCACCATGATTGTGAGGCCTCCCCAGCCATGTGGAACTATGAGTCCATTAGACCTCTGTTTCTTTATAAATGACCCAGTCTCAGGTCTGTCTTTAACAGCAACGTGAAAACAGACTACTACAGTTATCTTTCGGTAACTGCACATTTAAGGTGTAATTTCATCCTTCAGTTGACGGTCTGGGGTCTTTGGCTTGGTTCATCATTGCTCTAAGTCATCACTGGGCCTGGGGTCTGGGGCTCATGCCAGGCTCTGAATGTCAAGTGACAACAAGACAACAACTTCTGGGTGCTCACCTGGTGCTGGACAGCGCTTTGTGTCCTTCATGTGTTTAATTCATTTAATGCCCTTATCAACCCTATGAGGTAGGTACAATTACTGTCGCCATTGTCCAGATGAGAAAATTGAGTAAGTTAAACATTAAGCAGCTTACTTAGGTCTCACAGCTAAAGTGGTGGCTTTATTTCCAGCACTTGAAATGTTACTAGGCCATTCTTGCTCTTAAGGGTGAATCATATATCTGCCATAACACTTTGTGCTTCTCTTTAATGCTGTCTTCTTTCCTCCCTAAACTTCCCATAGTTTCTAACATAGTTCCACAACAGACCCTGACTCCTATCTGAGAAATTCAAGCCATTAAACAAAAATAACTATGGTTCTTGATAATTTGACCAAGGATATGTCCCATTGCCTCATGCAAAGAGTGGTTCCTTCCGGGTCCATGGAGGGACTGTTATTGGGTTCTCAGGGCCGCTCCTGAGCTCTCACCAAATGCAGAGCATGGTGCTCTGGGAGCTTGGGAAGAAGCCCTAGACACACAAACATGCAAATAATACCAGCCCACAAATAAGCATGCCAGCAGAGTTCAGTAAGGGAGAAAGCACTGAGCTGAATGGGAGGGCTTTCTAGATAACATTTGGACAGATGGAAAAGAGAGGACATAGCATTTCCAGCAGGGAGATCAAGTTCAGAAGAGGTACAGAAGTGGAAACGCAACAGCAATTGCTATTCTGATTCTAGGCTTGTTGGGAAAAAAATGCTGGCAGAGACTGCCACTAGTGCTAGGGAAAATACCAACAGTGTAGACCAGTGATCAGCAAAGAGTGGCCTTCATGTTGTTTTTTTCTTGAGTATAGTTTTTTCTTGACCTACCATGTCTATTCATTTTCAATCTTCTATGCCTGCCATTAAGTAAGACCTAAGGGAGGCATTGTTTTGGACTGAGCCCCAACAGAGGCCCCAACAGACCAAACCAAAATGGAGTCACTTGTGCTAAGTGCATGTCATCAAACTGAAATTTTAAGGAAGCAGGACAATTCCCAAACAGACCAGTTTTCCCTGAAAAACAGGAGATTTGCAGCAACTAACAGGAAAGGGCAGTTAACTCTGATTTTTAACTCTGCTTTAATCCTTACAAGGAAAGTAACCTTAAAGTAACCCTATCCTTTTTTTTTTTTTTTTTTTTTTTTTTTTTGAGACAGAATCTCACTCTGTCACCCAGGCTGGAATGCAGTGGTACAATCTCCTCTCACTGCAACCTCCACCTCCCGGGTTCAAGTGATTCTCCTACCTTAGCCTCCCAGGTAGCTGGGACTGCAGGCACACACCACCACATCCAGCTAATTTTTGTATTTTTAGTAGAGACAGGATTTCACCATATTAGCCAGGCTGGTCTCAAACTCCTGACCTCAAGTGATCCTCCCACCTCGGCCTCCCAAAGTGCTGGGATTACAGGTATGAGCCACTGTACCTGGCCCCGTCCTCTTTTTGTATTACGCTGTTCCCTTGTTCCAGCTTAAGCTACTTTACAAAAATAAGTTTTTCTGCCACACCTAATGGAGCACCTTTCTGTTTTTAAATGGGATGCTGCCCAATTCATGAAAAGACAATTAGATCATTACAATCAATTAAAAATTTTTTTTATTGATACTGCTTTCCCATTACTACAGGAGAGCTGAGTGAGAGACCATATGTCACACAAAGTCTACCTAGCCCTATAGAAAAGCCTTGTCTGTCCTGGTCTAGAACATTAACCTTCCAAAAGAAAAGCTGCCAAAGCCATCCAGCTGCCACTATGGGTGTAAAATACAACCATTTATCCAAAATTTAAATGAAATTCAAGATACTCATGCTAATTGCATTCTCCAAAAAAAATTTATCAAAGAAGATAAACTGAAAAAAATTGATACTACAGATTCTAAAATAACTACTTTCCATATTTCAAAAGATCCTGGAACACACTTTAATCTGTACAAATTCTATAGGTAGGGCCTGAGATGCCAAATAAAGTTGGGATTTTAATAAGCAAATTCTCTCCTTCATTCTTAGCAATAAATATAAAAACATTCAAAGATCATCTGTATTGTATTTGTTAAGGACATGTTAAATAAAAGAAAACATACACAATCCATAAATGTGAAATAACTTGAAACAAAAATTTTGTAAAAGAATTGGTTTGACAGGGATAAAGATCACCAAGTTAAAATGCATTAATTCCAAGGTCATTTTTCCAAAAGTATCACCAAGCAAGATGATTCCTCATCTTTCAAAATGATAATTAAAGGAAAATGTGGATGTCTGTGTATGCATAGATATTTACAGGAATGGAGGAAAGACATGATGGACACACATGCATGGTAGGAAAAGCCCAGCACTGAAAGACATAGGCCTTGGCTGGGCACGGTGACTCATACCTGTAATCCCAACATTTTGGGAGGCCAAGGTGGGCAGATCACCTTGAGGTCAGGAGTTCAAGACCAGCCTGGCCAACATAGTGAAATCCCATCTCTTCTTTTTTTTTTTTTTTTTTTTTTTATTTGAGACAGAGTCTTGCCTATTGCCAGGCACCAGGCCGGAGTGCAGTGGTGCGATCTTGGCTCAGTGCAACCTCCACCTCCCGTGTTCAAGCAATTTTCCTGCCTCAGCCTCCTGAGTAGGTAGGGCTACAGGTGCATGCCACCACACCCAGCTAATTTTTGTATTTCTAGTAGACAGGGTTTCACCATCTTAGCCAGGATGGTCTCAATCTCTTGACCTTGTGATCCTCCTGCCTTGGCCTCCCAACTGCTGGGATTACAGGCATGAACCACCACACCTGGCCTCTCTTCTAAAAATATAAAAATCAGCTGAGCATGGCGTGAGTCATTAATTCTAGCTACTCAGGAGGCTGAGGCAGGAGAATTGCTTGAACTGCGGAGATTGCAGTGAGCTGAGATCATACTATTGCACTTCAGCCTGGGCCACAGAGCCATATTCAACCAAAAGAAAGAAGAAAGGAAAGGAAAAGAAGAAGAAAGGAGAGGACAGGAGGGGAGGAAAGAAGAAAGAAAGAGAGATGGAGAAAGAAAGAAAGAAAAGAAAGAAAGAGAGAAAGAAAGAAAGAAAGAAAGAAAGAAAGAAAGAAAGAAAGAAAGAAAGAAAGAAAGAAAGGAGGGAGGGAGGGAGGGAGGGAGGGAGGGAGGGAGGGAGGGAGGGAGGGAGGGAGGGAGGGAAGAAAAAGAAAAGAAAAAAGACACAGCCTTAGTTGTAACTGCCGGGAATGAGTCGAGTGTCTAAGCATAAGACACTTAGCAACCCTGGGACTCCCCTGCTCCAATGAAGGAATCCTGCTAGATTATCTCTAAGGGCTTTTCCCATTTTGAGATTCATAAAAATTAACAGAACATAGGAGTTTGTTTTTGAAAATTGATTAATTTAATGAATGTAAACAAATAGAATCCTTTCACAGCTTTCTGATATCTTGTGTTTACAGTATTTATGAATTGATAGTAAAAGAATTCTACTTGAAAGAATACGATTACTTCATGTAAGACCTAATATTACCTAGGCTTCTAAGAACCTTAACGTGTTGGACATCTCAGATCAGAAAGAAAACTGTAGAGAACAAGCAAGGAATAAACACAGAAATCCCCTGAGAAGAGTAACGCGGTTAAGAAACAGCCTGTGGCCTTGAGCAGCTGTGTGATCACCCACTAACGGTGCTCACTTTAAGAGTGTGGCACAGAAATGAGCGGACCGCACACATCAACACCCCCTTCTAGTTCTCATCAACAGCAGTAATGAAGGCCGCCCTCCAGGGAGAATTAGAATGAGATTTGGGAAATGGCACCAGGCACATAAGAAAAGAACAGGAAACATGTTTGAGAACAGCTCAATGTTGCCAAAAGAGCAAAAGATCATAAAAGAAGGGTGGGAAGTGGGGAGGGAAGGCTGTTTCGTTTCTCCTAGCAGAGGAAGACATTCCAGGAGCACAGATCCTGGGGAGTAATAGGAACAAAAACACCCGGGGCTGGTGAGTGTGTGAGGAAGGTGACAGACCCTGTGGGTGTTCAACCAGAAAGCTGGGAGCACATTCCTACATGGCCCCACAAAGCAGGGCTGGGAATCAGACCCCTCCTGGGGCTGTTGGAGAGAGCAATCAGGAGCTTGGAGATGTGGTTAGGGATGCTACTGAGGCAGCCACACGCAAAGGAGTGGGTGCAGGGGATCACCCAGAGAGGTGAAGGCTGGGACTTGGCTGCCTTGAGGGAGAGGAGGCTGCCAAGGACCACAGGGAGAACAAATGCCAGGCCAGGGAGTGACATAGGAGGCAGGACTGGACTCAGGAGGCGGCGCTCAGACTTGGAACCAAATGAAAGACTAGCTAAAACAAGGCCAGGGCAGAAGCACCTTTCCATAAGACACACCCACCAGTGCACCATGTCAGTTTACCATTGTCATGGCAACACCCAGGAGTTACTGCCCGTTCCACTGTTCCAGAAGTTACCGTCCCTTTCCACTGGTCCAGAAGTTACCACCCTATTTCTAGAAATTTCTGCATAATCCACTCCTTAATTTGCACATAATTAAAAGTGCATATAAATGTGACTGCAGAACTGCCCTGAGCTGCTCTTCTGGGCACACTGCCTGTGGGGTGTCCTGCTCTGCAAGGAGCAGTCCCTCTGCTGCTGCTGTGCATGGCTGTTTCAAGGAAAGGTGGTAACACCACCAGCTCACTCCTGAATTCTTTCCTGGGCAAAGCCAAGAACCCTACCCAGCTAAGCCCCAATTTAGGGGCTCACCTGCCCTGCATCAGGAACACACAACTGAGCTGAATGCTGCAGAAAGAACCAAGAAGGAGGGGCCTGAAACCACCTGCCAGAATTAATGACAAGGTTGTCATTTGTGACCAGAGCAAGAGCTGTGCCAGGGTGGGGCTGTCCCAGAAACCAAGTAGGTTGACTGAACAGAAAGGAGACAGAGCAAGAGGGACAAGGAATGATGTGTGTAGACCGCTGTTCCCAGAATGTGGCTGTGAAGCAGGGTGGGGTTTGGCTGGAGGGGGTTCTTTAAAAAATCAGACAAATATGAGCTAATTTAACATAATAAGAGAAAGGTCCGTCTTAAATAAAAAAGTAGAATATGCAAGAAAAAGAAGGGATAATCTGCAACCATATTTTTTCAAACTGTGAGTCAGGATCTACTACTGCTTTGTATTGTCAATTTATTGGCCAGCTTTGTTGTTGTTGCTGTTGTTGCTCTTTGAGACAGGGTCTCACTCTGTCACCTAGGCTGGAGTGCATTGGCACAATCACAGCTTATTGCAGCCTCAAACTCTTGGACTCAGGCAATCCTCCCACCTCGGCCTCCCAAATAGCTGGGATGACTGGCAAGTACCATCATACCTGGCTAATTTTCTTTATTTATTTTTTTTTGTAGAGAGGCTCTCATTATGTTCCCCAGGCTGGTCTTGAACTCCTTGGCTCCAGCGATCCTCCCACCTCAACCTCTCAAAGTGCTGGGATTACAGGCATGAGCCACCATGCCCATTCTATTGGCCAGCATTCTTTAAATTAAATGGAATAAATAAGAAATAGAATACCATGGAATACAATAGAAGATATCAGAGAACATCCAAATAATAAGCACTGCTTCTAGAAACATGTAAGATATGTGTGTGTGTGTGTGTGTGTGTGTGCGCGCGCGCCCTGGAATCCAATAGGGAATGAAGGTCTCAGTTTCACTAGGAAATTGAGTAGTGAAGTGCATCAAAAGGTGGGGAAGTCACGGACATAAAGGAGAGGATAGAAAGGATGCAGGAGGCAGGGCTGGGGTATGGGCGAAAGAGTGTCAGAGAGAGCAACAGGAACAAAGGAGGAGAGAAAATGATATTCTTATGGTGTCTTGCTATGTTGCCCAGACTGAACCCCTCTGCTCAAGCAATCCTTCCACTTAGCTGAGACTATAGGCATGCCACTGCTGGCCAGGATGGTACATTCTTATTAGCAATGAATCAAACACTTGGAATTCCTCCAGATTCAGTCCCTCCTTTTTTTTTTTTTTTTTTAACTGAGTCTCTCTGTCATTCAGGCTGGAGTGCTGTGGCATGATCTTGGCTCACTGCAACCTCTGCCTCGTGGGTTCAAGTGATTCTCCTGCCTCAGCCTCTCAAGTAGCTGGGATTTCAGGCATGTGCCACCATGCCCAGCTAACTTTTGTAATTATAGTAGAGATGGTGTTTCGCCATATTGGCCAGATGGGTCTCAAACTCCTAACCTCAAGTGATCCACCTGCCTCAGCCTCCCAAAGTGCTGGGATTACAGGTGCGAGCCACGGCGCCTGGCCTCAGTCCTTCCTCTTTTTCTCATCCTCTCTCTCACTCCCTCCCCCTTACATCCACTCCATCATCAAGGCTTGGCCACAAGGCTGCAAATGAGGAAGATACAATTCAGAATATGAAGCAGAAAGTCAAAGGTCAGCCACTTCTAGTTCCAAAGAATTTGAAGGTGAGGATATGGGAAGGAAAGATGAGGAGAAAGCAGGACAGTCAATGACCTGGAGGATGCACCCAAGAAACAACACTGGCAGAGGCAGCTTAACCAGAAGGGCATGAGGATGTATGCAGGATGCAATGTCTGAATAAGTCAGCAGGTCCCAGTGATGACTGAGCTAAGGTGCATTGACTGAAGTAGGTAAGGGACAGGTGCATTGGCTAATGTAGGTAAGGGACAAGGTCAATGGAACTAAAGGTCAAGGTGCCGGACAGGTAGTACATGTGCATCCCAAAGTCCTCCAAGTTTGTTACAAGGCTCGATGTGCAGAGAGATCATGAACCAAGTCCTGGGTGAGCAAGGCTCTCAGTGGTCATCTCCCTGATAACAAAATTGCTGTCCTCTGCCAACATAGAGTGGGGGCGGGCCTCCAGGAATGCAGAGGTGGGCTGAGGGTCTGGAGCTCTAACTGGCCCTTAGACAGCTTTTCACGTTATTTTCCTATTTTTAGACCCACCTTCAACTTCAGTCTGCCTATTCCTAAGTCTTTGGGGGATTTTGTCAAATAAATTGGGATGCTTTTTGGCTTTTCTCCTGGCAGCTTGGAAGACAGCTTTCTTGTGTCTGCTAAGTCAGCTACCTCTCACCCAAGTGCTCTCTAGCTTCTAAAATGTTGTCACTATTTTTCTTCTTTCTTGTCCTTTTTGTTCTAATGGATTATATATAGAGAGAGACACACCAAAGACAGGGCCCAGGCATGTACACATTTATGAAACTGCCCAGATTGCTCTGCTGGGTACCAGGCACCCCCAGGAAACCACCCCTCATCTGTCTGTATATCCTTCCATGCACAGGGGCTGAACATTGGCTCTAAGAACTATACTTTATATATATACTTAAGTTCTGGGATACATGTGCAGAACATGCAGGTTTGTTACATAGGTATACACGTGCCATTGTGGTTTACTGCACCCATTCACTTGTTCTGATGGATCATAAGTATATATATATACACACACATACATATATACACACACACACACACACATATATATATACACACATACATATATATATATACTTTTAAGTTCTGGGATACACATGCAGAATGTGCAGGTTTGTTACACAGGTATACACTTGTCATTGTGGTTTGCTGCACCCATCAACTCGTCATTACATTAACTATTTCTCCTAATGCTATCCCTCCCCTATCCCCCTGCCCCTGACAGGCCCCGGTGTGTGATGTTCCCCTCCCTGTGTCCATGTGTTCTCGTTGTTCAACTCCCACTTATGAGTAAGAACGTACAATGTTTGGTTTTCTGTTCTTGTGTTACTTTGCTGAGAATGATGGTTTCCAGTTTTATCCATGTCCCTACAAAGGACATGAACTCATCCTTTTTTATGGCTGCATAGTATTCTATGGGATATATGTGCCACATTTCCCCTTCCTTACACTTTATACAAAAATTAACTCAAGAAGGATTAAAGACTTAAACGTAAGATCTAAAACCATAAAAATCCTAGAAGGATTTTTCTTTCTAAAAGAGCCTTTCACTCTTGCTTTGGTTGGGTTTCAGGAAGGACCAAAAGTAAACACATGTTGAATCCACCATCTTTACCCCTGAGCTACTTCTGTAGCTGTAAAAAACAACAGTACTCTATTCAGGCCAGGCATAATGGCTCACGCCTATAATCCCAGCACTTTGGGAAGCCAAGACACGTGGATTGTTTGAGCCTGAGCAACAGGGCGAAACATTATCTCTACAAAATACCAAAAAATTAGCTGGACATGGTAGCATGCACCTGTAGTCCCAGGTACTTAGGGGACTGAGATAAGTGGATCGCTTGAGCCCGGAGAGGTTGAGGCTGCAATGAACTGTGATTGTGCCATTGTAAGCCAGCCTGGGAACAGAGCAAAATCCTATCACACATACACACACACACAACAATAATACTATATTCATTTTCACACACAAAAATATGTGCTCCCTTTAATGTGTGAACAAGATATCCCAGTCTCCTGCCTCAGGGCAGGCTGATGGAGTTAGCTGAAGGGTGTTTGGTCATACAGGCAATTTACCCTGAACCAAGCACATCCTCCCAGCCAGACCCCCACCACCCCTGGGACTGTGTCTGTCAATGACTGTTACCACCCCACTGGGAAGAAAATCACCAAACTGTTCTATGAGGCTCAGGCAGTGTGGAATCCTCATCCATGTAAATCAAAAGTATTAGAGCATCCCTTCACATGTGGAACCCAGGTATGTGATTTAAGAAAATTGTTTCGTAATAAAATATAATTTCTTCATGAGTAAATACAATGCCATCTAGTTACTCCTTCCTAAAGCTTTGATTGCAAAGAGTAGTTTCAGATGCTTCACCATTACATTCAGAAACCAGGAGTGAATTAAGACAGGCAATCACAGAATTGAAGGGCTTCAGAGGTAGGAGCCTTAGCTCTGTGGTCAAACAGCCAGCTCTAACCAGGAAAACAAAACCCAGGGCTTTATAGAAATGTGTGTGTTGGGGCCATGCCCAGACCCTAGGGTCAGACACACCAAGGACAGGGCCAGGCATTCACACACTTATGAATCTGCCCAGATGGCTCTGCTGAGTACCAGACACCCCCAGGAAACCACCCCTCATTTGTCCTCATAGCCCTCCACGGACAGGGGCTGAACATAGGCTCTAAGAACGTATGCAATGCACCAGATAGGCCTCACGGAAGAGACACTGAAAGCCAGGCTGGCAGATGCTCAGGGTATTTTTTTTTTTTTTTTTTTTTGAGACAGAGTTTGGCTCTTGTTGCCCAGGCTGGAATGCAATGGTGCTATCTTGGCTCACTGCAACCTCCGCCTCCCGGGTTCAAGCAATTCTCCTGCCTCAGCCTCCCAAGTAACCAGGATTACAGGCATGCACCACCATACCCAGATAATTTTGTATTTTTAGTAGAGATGGGGTTTCTCCATGTTAGTCAGGCTGGTCTCGAACTCCCAACCTCAGGTGATCCGCCTGCCTCGGCCTCCCAAAGTGGTGCCCAGCCTGTTCTGGGTACTTTTACAACCTGCTTTATTCTTTCATTTGCTCATTTATTCTTTCAACAGCAATGAGTCAGGATCTTCTATGTCCTAATGATAGCAATATTTATTGAGTGCTTACAATCTGCCTGGTACTGTTACCACTTTATAGGTGTTATCTCATTTAATCCTTAGATTATCAGAAAGGGGTCCTGATCCAGACCTGAAGAGGGTTCTCGTATCTTGCATAAGTAAGAATATTCAGGGAGAGTCCATAGAGTAAAGGGAAAGCAAGTTTATTATGAAAGTAGAGGAATAAAAGAATAGCTACTCCATGGAGCAGTCCTGAGGATTGCTGGTTGCCCATTTTTACGGTTACTTCTTGATGATATGCTAAATGAAGGCTGGATTATTCATTCTTCCCCTTTTCAGACCACATAGGGTAACTTCCTGACATTGCCATGCATTTGTTAACTGTCATGGCGCCAGTGGGAGTGCAGCAGTGAGGACGACTAGAGGTCACTCTCGTCACCATCTTGGTTTTGGTGAGTTTTGGCCAACTTCTTTCCTGCAACTTGTTTTATCAACAAGGTCTTTATGACCTGTATTTTGTGCTGACTTTCCATCTTCTCCTGTGACTTAGAATGCCTTAACTGTCTAGGAATGCAGCCCAGTAGGTCTCAGCCTCATTTTACTCAGCCACTATTCAAGATGGAGTAGCTCTGGTTCAAACGCCCCTGACACTCACAACAGTGTTATGAGGTAGGTACTTTTAATATCCCCCACTTTACATATGAAGAAGAAAGCACAGAGAGGATAGGCAGGATGATAAGGATGTGTAGCCACCCAGCAGGTTCATCTTGCCTGCTGCCCAGATAGAGCTGATTTATAAAACAGGGAATTGCTATAGAGAAAGAGTTTAATTCATGTGGAGCTGGCTGACCGGGAGACCAGAGTGCTATTATTACTCAAATCAGCCTCCCTGAAAATTCAGAGGGTAGCATTTTTAAAGGATAGTTCGGCAGCCAAGGGAATGGATGCTGCTGATTGGCTGGGAATGCAATCGGAGGGATGTGGAAAAATGGCCCTCATGTATACTGAGTCTGCTTCTGGGTGGGGCCACAGGACTGGTTAGCTGGTCCAGGTCAGAAGTGCAAAAATCTCGAAAAGGCAATCTTAGGTTCTACAACAGTGATGTTATCTGCAGGAGTAATTGAGGAAGTTGCAATCTTGTGACCTCTGGAATAATGGCTGGTCATCATTTATGCTACACCTTAGCAGGTCTCAGGTTCCTCTCAACCTCCTAACCTGGTGGGCTTTACAGAGATAATTTAGTTTTGGGGAAGGGTTATTTCTATTTAAACTACAAACTAAATGACTCCCAAAGTTAGCTTGACCCAAGTCCAGGAATGCCTAAGGGCAGTTTCGAAGCTGAAGGCAAGATAGGGGTTGGTTAGATCAGATCTCTTTCACTGTCATAATTTTCTCACTGTTATCATTTTTGCAAAGGCAGTTTCAGACACACAGCCAGTAAGTTGTGGGACTCAAATACAGCTCCAGAACCTGCGCTCCTTCCTAACTGCTAAGTTCAACTGCCTCTCAGGTGCTTTGTTTCCAGGTATCATATTTGTTAAGAGGCAGAGAGAGAAGCTGAGATGGATGGGCGGTATTACAACCCAACCATCAGTAGGGCAGAGGTAGTCATCCAGGGGCTATCAGAGGATAGAGGGGTGTTCTTGCCCCAGAGGTTGGGCCAGTGATCTGAACCTTGAATGACAGGAAGTAGGAGAGGATGAGGATGAGGGAGGGGTCCAGAGAGCAGAAATCACAGAAGAATACCATTGGGAATACCACAGTGGTGTAACAGATCCAAATTTCAGTGCCTACACTCAGGTGGCAAGACATACCATTTTCTCTTTTCTTTGAGACTTTAATATCTATTAGGATCCTCCATTCCTTGGGTGTCAGACATAGTTTAATCCAGAGACAGGGTCCACCTTTGCCCTGGGACCGTGTCCTCAACTGGGGGCTCCATAAAGCCATGTTACAAATCTATCCTTACTCATCATTGATACACAATGTTCCTGCTGAGGCTGCTCACACGGGGTCCTTGATCAGGGGGTCTGTGATTTTTCCCCATCACTTGCCTTCATGAACTCTAGCCCTCCTGTCCCTGTCTAGCAAGAGTCCTCTCTCTCTTTCTTCACTGACATGCTTCTCCAAAGATTCTCATCACCAGGTCTCCATGTCTTCACATCCCTCCCTTCATTCACTACTCAATACATGGTTAGTTGGAATCTATTCCCACAAGCTATCCAAATTGTTGTGCTAAGATCATCCATGGGCTCCATGTTGCTAAATCCAGCAGAAGCTCTTCTATTCATCTTGGTTGACTTCTCAGCTACACTCAGATTCAACGATAGCACAGTCTCCTGTGTTCACTACTACTACTTTAACCACACCTGAGTATCATCCTTGATTTTTCTCTTATTGTCTTGATTTTACCTCTAGCCTCCTCTGCCACCAAACGTTTAATCCATCAACAAGTTCTATCAATTATATTGTCAACAAATATAGGTCAAATCCATGGACTTCTCTTCAGTGCAACTATTAATACCCTGGCATGAGCTTCTTTCTCTCTCACCTGGATTCATGAAACAGCCTCTCTGCTTGGTCTCTCTGCTTCCACACAATGCAGTCACCACAAAGCAGTGATCACACACACACACACACACATCTGATTATGCTGAGGTAGAGTGGCTCATGCCTATCATCCCAGCACTTTGGGAGGCTGAGCCAGGTGGATAACTTGAACTCAGAAGTTCAAACCAACCTGGGCAACGTGGTGAAACCCCATCCCTACAAAAAAAAAATACAAAAATTAGCCAGGCATGGTGGCACACCTGAGCCCAGGAGATCGAGGCTGCAGTGAGCCATGACTGCACCATTGCACTCCAGCTTGGGTGACAGAGCAAGATTCTGTCTCTTAAAAAAAAAAAGAGTCAGTATAACGTTTCATCACACTTGAATACTATACAGTACAGTTCTATAAAAAAAAAAAAAAGGTCATTCTCTTTTAAAACCACAGGACAAATATCAAAATTAACACTGATATATTAGTCCCATTAAATCCTTAGACCTCATTCAAACTTTGTCCAATAATATACCTTGTAAGAAATAACTTCAGAATTACCTATTGTACTGAGTTATCATGTCTCTTTAGTCTCTTGCAGCTTGAATCGGTTCCTTAGTTTTCCCTTGACTTCCATGAAGATTACAGACAAGGCCAAGGAAAGAGGATCCCTTGAGCCTAGGAGTTGAAAACCAGCCTGGGCAACATAGCAAGACCCCATCTCTACAAATAATAATTAAAAATTAGGCTGGGCTCAGTGTCTCACACCTGTAATCCCAGCACTTTGGGAGGCCGAGATGGGTGGATCACCTGAGGTCAGTAATTCCAGACCAGTGCAGCCAATATGGTGAAATCCCATCTCTACTAAAAATACAAAAAATTAGCCAGGCATGTTTGTGCACACCTGTAATACCAGCTACTCCAGAGGCTAAGGCAGGAGAATCTCTTGAACCTAGGAGACAGAGGTTGCAGTGAGCTGAGATTGCACCATTGTACTCCAGCCTGGGTGACAGAGCAAGACCCTGTCTCAAAAAAAAAAAATTAGCTGGGTGTGGTGACATGCACCTGTGGTCCCAGCTACTCAGGAGGCTGAGGTGGAAGAATCACTTGAGCCCAGGCAATTGAGGCTGCAGTGAGCTGAGATCGCACCCCTGCACTCCAGCCTAGACAACAGAGAAAGACCCTGGCAAAAAAAAAAAAAAAAGAAAGATGACAGGCAAGTTGAACTGTAGGCTGTCCATCAATTTGGGTTTGGCTCTTTAGATTTGGGTTATGCATCCTTGGCATACAGTTATTTCATTGCATCTTATTAATTAATACATAATTTCAGCTTGCCCCTTTACTGATGATGTTCAGTTTGGTCACTTGATTAAGGGATGGGGTCGGGGGAGGTCTTCTGGACTTCCCTGCTTTAAGAGACTTGTTCTCTTTATAATTATTGAGTAGTATGTAGGGATGTACTTTAAGACTATGTAAACATTCCTCTTCCTCATCAAGCTTTCAGTTCATTTATTCATTCACTTATTCATTTAACCAACATGATGCATGGATTTCTATCTTTTTTAATCCATTATTCTCATTAATCTAATGCTTCAATTGTCCCAGTTTGAGCCAATGGAAATCACTTCAAGGTGGCTTCTATGTCTTTTTATTTGTCTTCATCCTTCTCGGAGCTCATACCTTCTGGAATATGATGTTCTAGGTTCCTCAGGTTCATCTTGTACTTTCCTAGTCCAGTCATCCTTCTTTTTTTTCTTTTTTGAGACGGAGTTTTGCTCTTGTTACCCAGGCTGGAGTGCAGTGACACAATCACAGCTCACTGCAGCCTCGCACTCCTGAAGTCAAGTGATCCTCCCACCTCAGCCTCCCGAACAGCCAGGACTACAGGCGTGCACCACTACCTGGCTATTTTTTTTTTTAATTTGTAGCTATGTTGCACAGGCTGGTCTTGAACTCCTGGCCTCAAGCAATTCTTCCTCTTTGGCCTCCCAAATGTGGGGATTACAGGTGGGAGTCACCATGCCCAGCCCCCAGCCACATTCACTCTGTCCAGGATCTGACCACCCCCATACCCAGCCACCCACCATGTGTGGATGCCCTCTTTACCTTAGAACTCCAACACCCCATGCCCTCCCCCCATGTTGAGTGGATGCCTGCCTCGCCTTGCTTAAATTTTTTTTTTTTTTTTTTTTTGAGGCAGAGTCTTACTCTGTCACCCAGGCTGGAATGCAGTGGCACAATCTTGGCTCACTGCAACTTCCGCCTTCCAGGCTCAAGTGATTCTCCCACCTCAGCCTCCCGAGTAGCTGGGACTACAGGTGCCCACGACCACTCCCAGCAATTTTGTATTTTAGGTAGAGACAAGGTTTCACCATGTTGACCTGGCCAGTCTCAAACTCCTGACCTCTTGTGATCCACTCGCCTCAGCCTCCCAAAGTGCTGAGATGTCAGGTGTGAGCCACCGCACCCAGTCTCTTGCTTGAATTCTGATACCCGCTGCATGGATGGTCTCACCTGGTCAGGCTCTGATGCCACACATCGGCCTGCCCTCTTATGTGGACAACTTCTTTATCCCCCTCATGCTCAGACACCCCACACTGGGCTGTCACCCTACATGAATGCTTTCCACACTCCAGATTGCAACACTCCAATCTGGGCTGGCCATCAGCAAGGAAGACTTCTTTAGCCAACTCAGGTTCCAGTGCCCCGCATCAGCCACCAAACCTCACCCTGGCTATCGCTGACACCCCAGGCTAGGCCATCCCCACCCCTCCCACATGGATATCCTCCTTACCTGCTGCTCTGTGTGGGTGTCTACCTTGCTTGGTCCCACCACCTACTGACTTTTAAATGGATTTGTTCAGAAAGAGAAAAAAACAGAAGAGGTGGGGAAAGAGAAAGAAATAAGGAAGAAAAAAAAAAAACAGTTCTCTCTCTTTTTTTTTTTTTTGGGACAGAGTCTTGCTGGAGTACAGTGGCACAATCTCAGCTGACCGAAACCTCCGCCTCCCAGGTTCAAGCGATTCTCCTGCCTCAGCCTCCTAAGAAGCTGGGATTACAGGCACCTGCCACCACACCCAGCTAATTTTTGTATTTTTAGTAGAAACGGGGTTTTACCATGTTGGTCTGGCTGGTCTCAAACTCCTGACCCCATGATCTGCCCGCCTCTGCCTCCCAAAGTGCTATGATTACAAGCGTGAGCCACCATGCCCAGCCCCATCCTCTCTTATTCAACTTTTATTTTAGAATCAAGTGGTACATGTGCAGGTTTGTTGCAAACCTTCCATGATGCTACAGTTTGGGGTATGAATGGTTCCATCATCCAGGTAGTAAGCATGGTACCCAATAAGTCATTTCTCAGCCCTTGCCTCCTCCCTCCTCTCTCTACCATTTTGCATTGTCTATTTTTCTGATCTTTATGTCCATGTGTACCAAATTTTCAGCTCTCACTTATAAGTCAGAACATGTCATTTTTGGTTTTCTCTTTGTCAATTCACTTAGGATAATGTCCTCCAGCTGCCTCCACATTGCTGCAAAGGGTGTGATTTCATTATTTTTTATGCTGCGTAGTGTATATGTACCACATTTTCTTTATCCAGCTCACCATTGATGGGCACCTGGAAAAGCCCATTCTCTTAATACACCCATTCTAATCAGGCTTTTGTCCCACCCCTCCACAGGAACTGTTCCCAGCAAGGTAACCATGACCTCCACAAAGGTGGATTCTCACAGCTCACTCAACAGAACTCTTCCTCCTGGGTATGCCTGGTTCACTTGGGTTGAGGACACACATTCTCCTGGTTTCCTTCCTACCTCGTGGAAATGCCTAAGCAGAAAAGCCACCTGCCGCCCATGAACCTAAGACGCTAAAATCCTGAAGTGCATGGACTGCATTCCTGAACTACAGGCTACCAAAAATGTCACTGTCATGACATAATCACCCCAGATATATACAAAGCAGTTAGACAGGAACAAAATCAAAGGGATACTTAATCATTATAAAACAAGTATCTTCACCAGAGGCCAAGGTTACAATAATAATCTAAACACTAATCTGGTTCTTAATTAATTTTCTTTAAGATGCTCATGACCATTTAGAAACCTGCACAAATAAATGTTAATTTATGTCACTGAAGTGAAAGAGAAAGAGGCTTTTTTGTTTTAAATGCTTTTCTGATTTTTTTAAAAATTAACAATCCTAACCTATTTCATGTTTAAAATCTTCTCTGCTGAGACTCAAGTTAGGTTTCCCAATAGAACAAAAATACAGCTCTTGGGAATTAGGGCAAAATGACTTGTTAAATGAATGAAGACAGAGGCTGAAATACAAATATTTTGTGAAGTGTTCATATTTTATCAGCCAAAGTGAGCTATAGCAAATCATCACATGTCTAAAAAATGTAGAGGATACTGGGAGCTGCTCGTTTTACATCGAGTCGACCTTCTGTTGCTTTAATGACCTGATCTGAAATAACCTGGCAGGCTCCCCGTCACCCCCGGGGTCCGTGTCAGCAAAGGGACCCACTCTGTCCATCACCGACATAACGCACGCGCCTGGCTGCCACTCACCAGCAGGGGGCACTGCGTCGGGGCCTATCTGTAGGCAAAACCACTCGAAAGCTGAAGATTGAGAAACATGTATTCCAGGAGACTGAAATATGTGTCACTGTCACCATCTCAGACAAACTAATTGCCACACAATCGACAGGGCATCTACATGTGCTCGTTCATAACAATATCCACTGTAGGGTGTTCTGAAGCCCAGAGCCTATCCCCGAATTACAAATAAAAAGCATCATAGTGAAGCCACAAATAGCAAGTCTATCTGGAACCCTGTCAGGGAGTATAATTTTTATTCTATTTTATTTTACTTTATTTTATATATATAATAAAATATATATGCGTGTGTGTGTGTGTGTGTGTGTGTGTGTGTGTTAGAGATAGATGGAATTTTGCTCTGTCGCCCAGGCTAGAGTGCAATGGCAAGATCTCGGCTCACTGCAATCTCCACCTCCCAGGTTCAAGTGATTCTCCTGCCTTAGCCTCCCAAGTGACTGAGATTATAGGCGCCCGCCACCACACCAGCTAATTTTTTGTATTTTTAGTAGAGACAGGGTTTCACCATGTTGGCCAGGTTGGTCTTGAACTCCTGATCTCAGCTGATCCACCCACCTTGGCCTTCCAAAGTGCTGGGATTACAGGCATGAGCCACCGGACCTGGCCTTTATTTTATATTTTGAGATAGAGTCTCTCTCTCTGTGTCACCCAGCCGGGAGTGCAGTGGCACAATGATAGCTCAATGCAGGCTCGAACTCCCAGGGTTCAAGTGGTCCTCCCACCTCAGCCTCCTAAGTATCTAGGACCATAGGCATGCACCACCATGCTCAGCTGAATCTTTTTTTTTTTTTTTTTTTGTATTTTTTGTAGAGACAGGTTCTCATTTTGTTGCCTAGGCTGGTCTGGAACTCCTGGCCTCAAGCAATCCTCCCACCTCGGCCTCCCAAAGTGCTGGGATTACAGGTGTGAGTCTCTGCTCCTGGTAAACATCTACATTTTATATTTGGGGAAAGTGGGGCCTATAAATAATGTATTTTGTGATATATGAGAGACAAAATAAGAATTTTAATTGCATTTAAAATTTAAAAGACCATAATGGCTGACCCATAAAACAGGATATTATCAATTATTTCCTCTCTAATGAACCATTCCTATCAGCACACATTCTACTCATGTCAAAAAAAATAAGTTTTGCCTGAGTACAGTGGCTCATGCCTATAATCCCAGCACTTTGGGAAGCCAAGGTGGGAGGATCACTTGAGGCCAGGACTTGAAGACTTATCTGAGCAACATAATGAGACTCCCATCTCTACAAAAAAAAAATTAAAAATTAGCTGGGCATGGTGGCATGCACCTGTAGTCCCAGCTGGTCAGGAGGCTAAAGGGGGAGGATCACTTGAGGCCAGGAGTTTGAGGTTGCAATGAGCTGTAATTGTGCCACATCACTCCATTCCCTGTCTCCAAAAATATAATATTTGCCTTTTCTTTCCCCTCTCATTACTGCCCCATTTCTCTCTTTCACTTTATAGGGAAGTTGTGTGGTAAACACACTCTAAGGGTAGTATTCACACCCTTAAATAAACTACTCCCCTTGAAGGAGGACATATTTTGCTTGAGTGTGAGCAAAGCTGTATCTTGCTTCTAACCAACTGGGACTACAGGTGCATGCCACCATGCCTGTACATATTTTGTATATACAGCAAAATCAATAGAATGTCACTCCCAACATTACATTACATACTATTAAGACTGCATCTTGTTCTCAAACTCACTCTAACACTCTCTCTCAAGCTAGTTCTGAAGAAATAAGCAGCCAGGATGGGAGGCCTATCTGTCAAGAAGCTAAAGACAACCTCTAAGAGCTGAAGGCAGCCACCAAGAAGCCAGGACCCTCAGTCTCACAACCACAAGGAAATGACTTCTGTCACCAACCTGAGTGAGCTTGAAAGCAGCTTCTTCCCCAGTTGAGCCTCCAGATTAGAACATAGTCAAGCCAGTCCCTTGATGGCAGCCCTCTGAGACCCTAAGAAGAGGACCCAGTTAATCTGTGCCCAGACTCTTGCGAGATAATGAATGTGTGTTTTCTTTTAGGTAACTAAGTTTGTGGTAACTTTTCATGCAGCTGTGTTCAGGGATTTCCCAACACCACTCTCAACTTCAAAGATCACTAAAAGGACTCACAGAATTCAGCAGAGCCATTACACTCATGGTTACAATTTATTACATTGAGCAGATACCCAGGAAGCAGGTGCAGTGGCCCATGCCCGTAATCCCAGCACTTTGGGAAGCCGAGGTAGGAGGATGGCTTGAGGCCAGGTGTTTGAGATCAGCCTGAGCAACACAGTGAGACCCCCATCTGCAAAAAATTTCAAAAATGTAGCTAATGCTGGCCTGTAGTCTCAGCTACTCAGGAGGCTGAGGCAAGAGGATCACCTGAGCCCAGGAGTTTGAGGTTGTAGCGAGCTGTGATGGCACCATGGTGCTCCAGCCTGGGCAACAGAGAGACCTGTCTCAAAGAAAAAACAAAAACAGAAAGACTCTCAGAAACACCCAGTGGGCTCCCTTCTGGAGTTGGACAGCCCATATTGAGGATAAATCGCTGGGAGAAGACCCCAGCTTGATCAGGGCCAGGCACCTGGGCGTAAAGGAAAAACTTCAGATGCTAGTCAGAGAGGGGACCCAAGAAAACAAATAACAGAAAGCACTGAAGAGATGACTGCACGTATTTTCTAAGACTTTGTGATAAAGTCAGAAAAGAGAGAAAGACACTCTGGCCCATTCCCATCCTCATTATAGAAATTTCCTTCTAAAAATACAACTTCAACAACAGAAAAAGATTATAGTCAATGCTCATTCGAAAATTTTTAAAAAGAGAGAGAAAAATGATCCAAACATATATTCATAAGATAATATTCACCAGAAGAAAAATGCAACTACAGGGTATATGAAAACATTAAACAAATATTTCAAAATGAGTTACAGGAAATTAAGAAAATAGGAGAAGCTACAAAAGAAAGGCATAAACACAAGCTAGAAAATTCAGAAATGAGACGGCCAGACAATAGGCAGATGTGAGAACAGTTTACAGAGCTCGGAAACAATTGTTAGAAACGAGGAAAAGAAGAAGAAATTAAAACAGAAATGAAGAAAAGGGTAGAAAGCATTAAGATAAAAATAATAAAAGTAAAAAATAAGCAGGCCAGGCATAGTGGCTCCCACTCGTAATCCCAGCACTTTGGGAGGCCGAGGCGGGAGGACTGCCTGAGCCCAGGAGTTCCAGAACAGCCTGAGACGTGGCAATACTCCATCTCTACAAAACATAAACAAAATTAGCCAGGGATGGTGGCTCATGCCTGTGGTCTCAGCTACTCGGGAGGCTGAGGCAAGAGAATCACTTGAGCCAGGGAGTTCAAGGCTGCAGTGAGCCATGTTCACACCACTGCATTCCAGCCTTGGTGCCAGAGAAAGATCCTGTCTCAAGGGAGAAAGGAAAAGTTAACCAAAGAGAGCCAATATATGTATTTAAAAATTAGAGCCTTCATCCTTGCCAATCAACACCTGGCACATTGGTTTGTTGTATCCAACTTTTTATTCCCAACAGCCTTTCTGAATTTTTTTTTTTTTTTTTGAGACAGAGTCTTGCTCTGTCACCCAGGCTGGAGTGCAATGGCACAATCTCGGTTCACTGCAACCTCTGCCTCTCGGGTTCAAGTGATTCTCCTGCACAAGAATAGTTTGAACCCAGGGGGCAGAGCTTGCATTGAGCCAAGATTGTGCCACGCACTCCAGCCTGTGTGACACAATGAGACTCTGTCCCAAAAAAAAAAAAAAAAAAAAAAAAACAAGACATGGTTTTCATAATCTACAGAGACTCTTCACTTGCGTGTGTTACAGGGAACACTCCTTGCAGATCAGAAAAACTAGACTGAGATAGCTCATTTTTGGAAACTGCCCTTAAGAGTGTCATCGAGTCCAGGAGTGGTGGCTCACGCCTGTAATCCCAGCACTTTGGGAAGCCAACGCTGGTGGATCACCTGAGGTCAGGAGTTCGAGACCAGCCTGGCCAACATGTGAAGCACCATCCCTACTGAAAATACAAAAATTAGCCAGGCAAAGTGGTGTGTGCCTGTACTCCCAGCTATTCAGGAGGTTGAGGCAGGAGAATTGTTTGGATCCGGGAGGCGGAGGCTACAGTGAGCTGAGATCGTACTACTGCACTCTAGCCTGGGTAACAGAGTGAGATTCTGTCTTAAAAAAAAAAAGTGGGGGGTCATCAAAGTGAATTTTAACTAGGCATAATGATTGTTTTCAGGGTTACCTTTGGACTAAACTTTAGGAGCTGGAATGAGTGAGACGTGATTGAACAGAGAGGCCAGGATGGTGGCATTAAAAGGGCTTCATCTCAGTACTTCCATAAATAGAAAGTGCATGTAGTTATAATTTTCACTTATCATAGGGTAAACGTAAAATTGATTCATTAAAAGATTATCTTTCTCGAGAATTCAAAGGACATAGAATTTTGTGACATACAATATTTTTTAATTACTTGTCTTTTTTTCTTTCTAATTGTACCCCCTGCCATGTCTATTTTTTATAAACCCATTGATACATAAGTAGAGTTGGCGAGGATGATATATTAGTTACAGACTTTCCATGCAATGAACCTGACTACATATAAATGTCAATTCATCCAACTACTTTGTTGGAATAATTTCTGTGGATTGAACCTGCTAGGTCAAAGTAAATGCAAAATCTACATTTTGAGGCTAGGCGCAGTGGCTTATGCCTGTAATCCCAGAACTTTGGGAGGCCAAGGCAGGCAGATCACCTGAGGTCAGGAGTTTGAGACCAGAATGACCAACAATGTGAAAGCCCCATCTTTACTAAAAATACAAAAATTATCTGGGCATAGTGGCCTGTGGTCCCAGCTACTCGGGAGGCTGAGGCAGGAAAATCAATGGAACCGGGGAGGCGGAGGTTGCAGTGAGCCAAGATCACGCCACTGCACTCCAGCCTGGGTGCAAGAAAAAGACTCTGTCTAAAAAAAAAATTCCCAGAACTCGAGTGAGTTTTCCCAACGTTTGATAATTCTCCATTTCCTAAAACGGTACAAACATCAGATATCAGTATTTGTAATCACTGATAATGTAATATTACAAAGAAATTCATTTTTCTTCTATTAATGTTAAGCTGCATCATTTTGATATAGATTTATTCATCATCTGCGTTGTTTCATTTCTCTGTTCCTTTTATTTTCACTTCCCTTGTAATATTAGTCTCTGTTACTGATTTCTAAGAGTTCATTTATGATTAAGGATGATAACATTTTGTCAAACATTGCAGATGAGATATCTGGTTTTTTCCTGTTTATTTTACTGTGGTGCTTAATTTTTTGTCTGTACAAAAGTTATGTATTGAAATATAATCATGTTTGGTTTTTAAAAAGACAAGAAAAGGAACGAAAAAGAAGGATTTCACTCTGTTGCCCAAACTGGAATGCAGTACAATCACAGCTTACTGTAGCCTCAAACTCCTGGGGCTCAAGCGATCATCTCATCTCAGCCTCCTGGGTAGCTGTGACCACAGGCATGTGACATCATGCCCAACTAATTTTTTTATGTGTTTTTTGTAGAAATGGGATTTCACCATTTCTCGAACTCCTGGGCTCAAGTAATCCACCTACCCTAGCTTCCCAAATTGCTGGGATTACACGTGAGTCACTGCTCCTGGCCTGAAAAATACTTAAAAAAAAAAAAAAACTAATTCAAAAATCTCCAATGAAATTAAAAAAAAAAAAAAGACTTGAACCTTCATACAGGTCACACCACATACCTGGGAAAATCAGTCCAGTATTGCCAACATTGAGACATATTTTAGTAAAATGATGAAAGTTTAAAAAAAAAAAAGTCCTTTGGGCTTTCAGACAAAAAGACAAAGTGACTTTTTAAGGAGAAAGAAATCAGCTTGGCGTCAAACTTTTCAACAGCAAACCTCAAACCCAGAAGACACAGGAGTAATATATTTAAGATCCTCAAGTAAAGAAAATGTCCTCCAAAGATCTTAAATTGATTAACTCTCGTATAAATTCCTGTACTAACTCTGAGCACACAAGACACCAGATAAGTTCTTCCTTCTTCCTCCTTCCCTGTGCCTTCCTGAAGTAGTTCAGTCCTAACTCAGCAAGCCGGTATGGGAGAGCAAGGCAGTCACCTGCACAAGGGAGGGCAGGAGCAGGTGCGATGACCAAAAATGGGTGAGATAGCCCAAGTGGGGTGAGGAAGATGTTCACAGAGGAGGGCAGCCTAGCAGAGCCTGAGCAGAAAGAGAAAGGCATCTACAAAAGGGGGCAACCTGGCATGTGTGCAAGCAAAAGGCAGTGAAACAAGTGTCCACACCAGGGGTAGCCTGACCCAGGAAGTCAGAGCCTGAATAGAATTAGAAAGACAGTCTGGCTGGGATCCCTCCCACACAAAGAAAGGAGGCATCGGTGTGTGTGGAGGGAGGCAGGGAGACATCTACAGTAGGAAGTCAGAGGCCAAGTAGGCTGAGAGTGTGCAGTGAACAACCTGGCTCAGGGAGCAGATGTCCAATCGGTGTGAGACAGGCAGCCACAAAGGGGGCATCTTGGCATCAAGAGTGATATTCCATGCAGAGTGAGAGGGGCATCTATGCAAGGCGTGAAGGTGGCAGTACAGATGGGAGATTTCATACAGGGAGGTTGTTCAAGTAAGTAAATACATTAAAGATAATAGGTACTGGGTTTCTCAACTGTCAGAGAAAAAGGATACAAACATGGAAAAGTTAAAAACTAGAGTGAACTCTGTCGTGTTGAACGAGAATTGGAAGTATCAATGTGACTCAAAGAGCGAGAAGAGTAGAGTAGATTGAATTGGATTCAACTGAAATGGATTAGACTAGATTGACAGATGAATAGATGGAGGGAAGAAGATAGATAGATCAAGCAATCAGTGGATGATCAATCAATAGTGATGGACGGATAAATGGGTGGGTGGATGGATGAGAGGGAGGGAAGATGAAGGAAGGAAGGAAGGAAGGAAGGAAGGAAGGAAGGAAGGAAGGAAGGAAGGAAGGAAGGAGGGAAGGAGGGAAGGAAGGGCAGATGGATGGATGGATGATGGATGAATGAATGAATGTAAGGATGGATGATGGATGGATGGATGGATGAGTGGATGAATGGGTGGATGATGAATAAAAGGATGGATGGATGGATGGATGAATGGGTGGATGGGTACATGAATAGATGGATGGATGATGAATGAAAGGATGGATGGATGATGGATGGATGGATGGATGGATGGATAGGTGGATGGAAGGAAGGATGATGGATGAATGGATGGATGGGTAGATGGATGATAGATGGATAGATGTGTGGATGGAAAGATGGATGGATGCGTGGGCAGGTGGGTGGGTAGATGAATGGATGATGTATAGAAGGATGGATGGATGGGTAGATGGACAGAAGGATGGATGGATGATAAAGATGCAAATGCATACATATGTAGTATATGGCATACATCTATATCCCTTAGCCTGTTCACAGAGTATACCTGGGCACAACTACATGACAATATTGATGAGCACCCCTAGCATCCTTAGATCTTAGGTTCTAAGTATCATTTCACATGAGAAGAAATTGGGGCTCCTTGACTGAGTCCAGGAAAATAATTGAGTCCAGATCTAGGACAGGTGCAAGATATGCCTGGAATATCTTGTTCCAGAAAGTAAGGAAATGCTCAGTGAATGATGGGAACATGTCAAAATGACACAGGAATGAACTTGAAGAGGATCCCACTGGCCTAAATATGAGACAGTTTGAATATAAAAATAAATAATGATAACAGTGGAGTATAATTGATCCAATAAAATAAAATCCTTAAGTCTGATATAAATAAATGAATGAATAAATTGAATTTGATGAGTAACAGGGTATTTACACAGTTTTAAAGTACCTCCACATGAAATGCTAATTAAGAGGCAAAGAGCCACTTTATAGCAGAAAAGTCTGGCAAATACCACTTTAATCAAGTGATCACAGTGAATGGGACAAATTAAAATTGTGGGACAGATACACGGAGAATGCGACATTCACCTTTGCAATATCCCTCCCCAAAATGCACAACCTGAGTCTAATCATGAGATATCACCAGACCCAAGTTGATATCACCAACCAAGACTAATCATGAGAATCCAAGTTGAAGGACATTCTACAGATTAACTCGTCCATAGTCTTCCAAAGTGTCAGTCATCAAAGTGAAGGAATCATCATGTCCCTTTGGCTCCTCCAGTCTAGAAGACCCCTCAGTTTGGAGAAGGATTCTTCCAAACTGGAAGAGCTAAAGGGACATGACCACTAATGTCTCTTAGCAATACATGATCCTAGCTGAATTTTTTTGCTATAAAAGACATTACAACAACAATAGGCAAACCTTGAGTTCAGGCTGAGGATTAAATGTTGCTGTGGACTGAATGCTGATGTGCTCCCAAGATTATAGATTGTAGCCCTAACCCCTAATGTAATGGTATTATTAGGAGTTGGGGTCTTGAAAGGTAATTAGGTTTAGACGAGGCCATCAGGATGGGGTCTTTATGATGGGACCAGTACCTTTATAGAAGAGCATAGAAGAGACCAGGAGTTTTTGTGCCCTTTTCACACCCAGCCCTTCCCACCAGCATGTGAGGATACAGCAAGACAACTGCCTGCAAGCCAGGAAGACAGTCCTCACCAGGAACTGAATCAGTTGGCACTTTGATCTTGTACTTTCAGCCTCCAGAATTATGAGAAATAAATATCTGTTGTTATAGCCATCCAGTCAATGGTATTTTATTATGGCAGCCTAAGCTGACAAAGATATATGTTAGCAATGGATCCCAGTACTCTTCCTAAGTTTTCCTAATAATAATGAGGTTACGTAGGTGATTGTCTTCGTAGGAAATACACACTGAAGTATTTGGGTGACAAAGCATCCAGCAAACAATGTATTCTCAAATGAGTTGGGGAGAAAAAGTTTATTTCCCTTTTTTTTTTTTTTTTTTTTGAGACAGAGTCTTGGTTTATCGTCCAGGCTAGAGTGCAATGGTGCAATCTCAGCTCACTGCAACCTTCGCCTCGGGGACTCAAGTGATTCTCCTGCCCCAACCTCTCGAGTAGCTGGGACTCCAGGTGCCCATAACCACACCTGGCCAATTTTTGTATTTTTAGTTGAGACGGGGTTTCACCATGATGGCCAGGCTGGTCTCAAACTCCTGGCCTCAAGTGATCCACCTGCCTCAGCCTCCCAAAGTGCTGGGATTATGGGCATGAGCCACCATGCCTGGCCAAAAAAATTTCTTTGGGTCCTCCAACTTTTCTACATATTTATTATTGAAGATAAAAAAATATATATGTCAATGCAAACAAAAAAGATTCAAGAACTATTGTTGCCATGAGTCTTTCCTGAAGGCATCAACTGCAGAACAAACTTCAGACAACTAAGAAATGATTAGGCAGGTTCCAGTTTTGGTGAAGGGCTAACAGTAAATACTGAGCATATTTAACTTTAGAACTAGGACAAAATGATGGGGTAAGGGTGCTAGGACAGTGTATCATGGTGACGTGTTTGATAATGTAGACAAAATACAACAATCAAAAATAGGGGAGAGAAAGTATAGAAGGATAAATCCAAGCTGGGTGTGATGGCACACACCTGTAGTCCCAGCTACTTGGGAGGCTGAGGTGGGAGGACCACTTGAGCCCAGGAGTTCGAGGCTGTAGTGAGCCATAATTGTGCCACTGCACTCCAGCCTGGGCAACAGAGTGAGAACCCCGTCTATTATAATAATAATAATAATAATAATAACAATAATAGTCATAATACAACTTGTTGATTGTTTTGTTGATATTAACTTAGAGTAAACCGATTTTATTTTAATTAGATGCTGAAGAAAAGAGAAGAAAGGGAGGAGAAGAATTACAAGCTATTTAAAACCTTGCTCATGATAGGGAAGCCAACACAGTATCAAAATAGGTAGGGAGGTGGTATTTAGGTTATTATTATGTAAAAATATTACCATAAAGATAACCATTAGGAGACAAAAGTCCAAGCCTTTCTAAATACCAAAGGGAATATCAAGAGAGACAGAGATAGAGAAAGGAAAAGAGAGCAAGAGAGAGACAGAACAACAACAACAAAAAAAAACTACAGAGAAACTAAATGCAGATGTTGCTCCACTTACGACAGGGTCACATCCTGACAAGCCCATCCATCGTAAGTTGAAAATATCATAAGCTAGTAATGCATTTAGCACATCAAGCCTACTGAACAACACAGCTTAGCCTCACCAACCTTAAACACGGTCAGAACACTTCCATTAGCCTACAATTGGGCAAAATCATCTAAAAAGGCGGTTTTATAATGAAGTTAAGTGCTGAATATCTCATAGAAGTTATTGAACATTGTACTGCAAGTGAAAAAATAGAACAGTTGTACAAGTAGTCAAAGTATGGCTTCTGAAGGACGATCACTTTTGCATCACCGTAAAGTCAAAAAATCTTAAGTTGAACCAATGTATGTCAGGGACCTTCTGAATATGAAAACAAAGAAAGGGGTCACTGCACTCAGACCAGCACCTGTCTCAAGAGAGATGGGACAACAAAAGTCACCGTTTGTGTTCTTCCAAAGCACTACCCTAAGCGTGCCGGACACACCACTAAAGCCAGGTGCCCTGGGAAATAGCCCATGTGACATATAGCAATGGGAGAAAGACAAATGTCCACATCTCTTCAGGAACTAGAGAAAGACTGATCTTCAAAATCAAAATGTCATAAATGTTGGTAGGGGTTTTCTACACAGATGTGATCTATTTTAGGAAGGAACAACTTTTCAAGAAAATGCTTTCCAGAGAAAGAAGCTCATAGAAAGGGCAGAAACCCTCCTAGGATAGCATTACAAAGGACCCATATAAAAAATTCTTAAAGAAAAATGATGTTACCTTTTCTCCGCCAGAAGGATCCATGCTCTGAGGCTTGTGACAATGTCTGAGTCACCAGAGTATATGTTTGCAGTAGTCTTAGCAGAGGAGGAAGTTGTAAATTATTTCTCTATGAAACCAAAAAATAATATTCCTAAAAATACTGACTAGTTTGCTAATTATTTAGGTCTATTTAGCAAACCCATTGTTTTTTATATTTTCTATTTAGGTGCTAATATCAACTGTTTACATACAGCTGGAAATCTTTTTGAATAATTAATTATCTAAGAGGAAAAAAGGAAAATAATTTGCTCCCACATTTGAGAAACTACTATCTTCTCTTCCCCTCTGGTTGTACAAGTACTCAAAGTATGGCTTCTACTGAACAAGGATCATTTTTGCATCATCATAAAGTCAAGACCTTGAGGGACAGGAGCTTCCAATAATCTCTCCAGTGGCCACATCTGGTGCTGACAGGCTCGTGTGCTGTGATCTGGTGGGACCTCACAGAAGCAAAAGGCTTGGCCCTTCCCGTTCACACCTGTCTTTGGTTCTAGATATTCCAGATAAATACAAACAGGGCAAAACCAGAGAGAGACACATCAGGAGATTACATCCGAGCTAGAGGGTGGCTAGACAAATCAGCTTTGGGAGTCCATGGCCTTGGATGGGAGTCCATCACGTCCTAAGTGTGGGGCCTTCACTGGCCCTTACTCTGTCTCAGATTCCTGACCTTGAGACCAGCTTCATGGTCATGCAACTGGCACAGTCACACACAGCCTGTCACTTAGAAGTACCCATCTAACCTCATCTTTTCAGGTAGGTAACCTGGTGAAACTCTGGGTGTATCACCAACAGCCATTGCCCTCAACTCCTTCCCTAGTCCTATATTACACTATCATCTTACTCTGCTTACACCAGTCCTGAATTTAAGTCAACACAATTAGCATTGATCTAACACATGTCAAGCCCTGGAGTAAGCACAGAGAACACAAAACTAGACAATGTTGGCTGAGTGCAGTGGCTCACACCTGTAATCCACACATTTTGGGAGGCCAAGGTGACAGGATCACTGGAGTTCAAAACCAACCTGAGCAACATAGCAAGACCCATCTCTACAAAAAAATTTAAAATTAGACAGGCATTGTGACATGTGCCTACAATCCCAGCTACTTAGAAGGCCAGGCAGGAGGATCACTTGAGTCCCGAAGGTCAAGACTGCAGTGAGCTATGATCACACCACTGTGCTCCAGCCTGGACAACACAGCAATACCCTGTCTCTAAAAATTAAAAAATAAAATAAAATTTAGAAGACATTCCTGTCTATGACAAGCTCACTAGGAGAGACAGACGTAAAAAATAAATGGCCAGGTGCAATGGCGGCTCACACCTGTAATCCCAGCATTTTGGGAGGCCAAGGCAGACAGATCATTTGAGTTCAGGAGTTCAAGACCAGCCTGGGCAACGTGGTGAAACCCCGTCTCTACAAAAAATAAAAAAATCAGCCAGGCATGGTGGCACGCACTTTGTAGTACCAGCTACTTGGGAGGCTGAGGTGGCAGGATCACTTGAGCCTGGGAGTTCCAGGCTGCACTGAGCCAAACCCGCATCACTGCAGTCTGGCCTGGGTGACAAAGTGAGACCCTGTCTCAAAAATAAATCAATAAAAACAAATGACTGTCATATACGTCAGTAACCACCTAAACATACATGATTTAAAGATATTAATGGCACAGAGCAGGAAAGTGCCAACTCTGCTAGAGTGATTCAAAGAAGCTTCAGACCAAAAGAAATTCTATTACCCATTTGTGTATTCAAATAGTATTCAAGAGTGATTATAAGTTTGCTAGGAAGTTGGGGGCGGGGTGGCAGAGGAAGAGACTGGCAAAGGAAAATCCGAGAAGGCATGAAAGAGTATGTCGAGGCCAGGCATAGTGCTCACGCCTGTAATCCCAGAACTTTGGGAGGCCAAGGCGGGCAGATCAACTGAGGTCAGGAGTTTGAGACCAGCCTGGCCAACATGGCGAAACCCCACCACTACCAAAAGAACAAAAATTAGCCAGGCATGGTGGTGCACGCCTGTATTCCCAGCTACTCAGGAGGCTGAGGCAAGAGAATTGCTTGAACCTGGGAGGCAGAAGCTGCAGTGAACCGAGATCATGCCACTGCACTCCAGCCTGGGCAACGGAGTGAGACTGTTTCAAAAAAAAGAAAAAGCATGTGGAGATCGTCAAGCTGGTTGGGACAACCAAACCATGTGAATGGTGCACATGGGAAGGATCTGAGAGAGTGGGCCCTAATGGCAAGACTCAGGTTCTGTGTAAGGAGCTTAGACTTCATTCAAAGGCAGCAGCAGAGAAGAGGTTTCGACCAAACAAGAGTGCTGTGGTCAGATTTCAGTTTTAAAACAACTGCTCTGCCAGGTAAGGTGGCTCATGCCTGTAATCTCAGCACTTTGGGAGGCCAAGGTGGGTGGATCACAGGAGTTTGAGACCAGCCTGGCCAATATGGTAAAACCCCAGCTTTACTGAAAATACAAAAAAATTAGCCGGGCGTGTTGGCATGCTCCTATGATCTCAGCTATGCAAGAGGCTGAGGCAGGAGAATCGCTTGAACCTGAGAGGCAGAGGTTGTAGTGAGCCAAGATCATGCCACTGCACTCCAGCCTGGGTGACAGACAGAGACTCTGTCTCAAAGAAAAATATATAATAAATAAATAGAAAATAAAAAGACCAGTCTTGGTTGGATGGAGTAGAGCAAGACCAGAGAGAGACCAGCCAGAAGATTACAAGAGTGCTGCAGAGCGGCTAGACAAGTCGACCCTGGGGTCTGCAGCCCCGGATTGAACGTAGGTCCATCACATCCTAAGTGCGAGGCCTGCTGAGGTCTCCAATTCCCAGTCTTGGAATCAGCTTCATGGACGTATGATCTGCACAGTCATACACAGCATGGCACTTCAAAGGGCTCTGTTGTCCCTGTCTTGAAATTCTTAATTTTTAAAAAAGAGGACCCACAATTTCATCTTACATTAGGCCCTAAAAATTATGTAGCTGGGCCAGATGTACCAGCTCATGCTTGTAATCCCAGCACTTTGGGAGGCCAAGGCAGGAGGATTGCTTGAGCACAAGAGTTCGAGACCAGGCTGGGCAACATACTGAGACTCTATTTCTATCATAAAATAAACAAAATTAGCTGGGCATGGTGGTGCACACCTGTACACTCAGCTACCCAGGAGGCTAAGGTGAGAATATCACTTGAGCCCAGGAGACAGAGGTTACAGTGAGCCAAGATCGTACCATTGCACTCCAGCCTGGATGATTCAGTGAGACCCTGTCTCAAAAAAAAAAAAAAAAAAAAGGCCAAATAAGTAAGTTGTAGAATGATTACTAAAGCAAACAAGAGGTTGAACTATTTGAAATCACCATTTCTGTGGCCAAAAATTGCCAAGCATCAGCAACTTAATATGGCTCAACTCAATACTTTTTAAAAACATAAGTAGTTATTAAAAAGACAACATTATCCAAAAACAAGACAGTGGCAAAAAGAACATTACTCATTAAAAAAAAAAGGAAGCAAATTTAGGAATCTTAAAAGGGCATCATTTATTACTCTTGTGATCAGAGAAAAATAAATAAATATTAATTTTTTAAATGCAATAATTCCAGAAGAAAGCAAACATTTTACTTAGAAGACATCACAAGAATTGAACAAGAAAAGCAATAAATGAACAAACATTCTGGCAAAAACCATAGCTGAAGAACATATGTATGGGTAAAGAAACAAATACTATAATAAAAATAGTTTTATGTTTGAATTACAGGCATATTATAGCACATGTTCAATAAGACAAAATGGCAATTTATTAAAACATGAATTCTACTTGATAAAAAAGCAAATTAGTGACTGGGTAATTCCTCTATTTATTATTTACTGAGCTAATAACAAATGCACAAAGAAATGAGACAGAAGGCTTTAAAACCTATTGGAACCCTCTTTGTGGAACCGGGCCAATCAGATCTTGTAGGCAGTTCTAACTCATGATATAAAAAGCCCTCTGGAGCATTCAGATGGGCTTTTTAAAAAATATACACAGCTGCTTGACACCAGGATGCCACGATGGGGTAGGTTAAATGGCTACCAACAGATACAAAGCCCCCAGCACTTTTTAATTCCTTAATCTTTTTCATTCTAGGTCTAACGATACACTTAGAATGGATGGGAGTTGAGGGATGGATTTCAATTCCTTCCCCCACCTCAAGAATATTAATGGATGCAGGAGCCTACAATTAAGGTGTCAACATAAGGAAAGTCAAAAGTAAAAAGTAACCAGAGTTTAGATGATTCGGGTCTATCCTCAGAGCTCAACTCTGTCTATCAGCCACATTTGATGCAGTGATTGCTCCTTTCTTCTTAAAACACTGTCTCCCTGTAGCTGCTGGCTCACCATACTCACCCGGTTTTATTTCCATTTTCAAGGACCTCTGCTTCTCTGTTTCCTTTGCTCAACCCTCTTCCCCTTCACAGCTTCTAACTGTTGGAGCTCCCCAAGGCTCAGTCTGAAGACATCCTGTCATCCCCCAACACCTGGGGGATTTCATCCGCTGGCTTTAAATGCCTCCTCTACTCTGAGTACCTCACACATATCTGTCCAGCCCCTCCTGTTCCACTGAGCTCCATGCATGCCTAGCAACCCACAGATGTTGCATTTTTACTTATATGTGTGATCTGGCTTGGATGTGTGTCTCCTCCAAATCTCATGTTGAAATGTGATCCCTCAAGTTGGAGGTGGGGCTGGGTGGGAGGTGTTTGGGTCATGGGGGTGGATCCCTCATAAATGGCTTGGTCCTATCCTTGCTGTAATGAGTGAGTTCTCACTCTATTAGTTCACGTTGACGCAGGTAACAATGGATTGAGCTGGTTGTTTAAAGAAGCCTGGCGGACAGGTGCAGTGGCTCACACCTGTAATCCCAGCACTTAGGGAGACCTAGGGGGGCAGATCACAAGGTCAAGAGATCGAGCCCATCCTGGCCAAGATGGTGAAACCCTGTCTGTACTAAAAATACAAAAGTTAGCTGGGCATCGTGCTGCATGCCTGTAGTCCCAGCTACTCAGGAGGCTGAGGCAGGAGAATCACTTGAACCCAGGAGGAGGAGGTTGCAGTGAGCGGAGATCATGCCACTACTCTCCAGCCCAGGAACAGAGGGAGACTTCGCCTAAAAAAAAAAAAAAAAAAAGGAGCCTGGCACCTCCTCCCCTCTCTCTTGCCTTCTCTGTTGCCATGTGACACAACTGCTGCCCCTTCCCTTCCACCATGAGTGGAAGCTTCCTGAGGCCCCACCAGAAGCCAAGCAGATGCTGCACCATGCTTGTGCAGCCTGCAGAACTGTGAGTCAAAGAAATCGCTTTATCAATTACCTAGTCTCAGATATTCCTTTATAGCAACACAAAATGGACTAATACAATGCCTAATAGGTATTTCAAATTCCAAGTGATTAAAACAACTCTCAATGCCCCCAATTCATTTCTCCAGTCTTCCCCATTTCACTGATGAGACTTAACAGTGGGAGCTATCCATCACTCCCCATCTCCAGTTCATCAACAAACTCTATGACCTCTACCTTCAAAGCACATACTGAATCCCACCATGATGTATCACCATCTCCACAAAGATCACCCCCTAACCCCCTTCCAGGCACGACTGTCTCTCACCTGGACCTCTACAATAGCTTTGCAATTGTCCCCTCCTCCCTACTCACCACCCCCAGGCTCCAAGAAAGCAGCCAGAGTTTTGTTTTTTGTTTTGTTTCGTTCTTTTTTTTTTTTTTTTTTTTTTTCAGATGGATTCTCACTCTGTTGCCCAGGTTAAAGCACAGTGGTGCAATCTGGCTCACTGCAACCTCCACCTCCCGGGTCCAAGTGATTCTCTCCTGCCTCAGCCCCCCAAGTGGCTGGGATTACAGGTGTGCACCACCATGCCTGGCTAATTTTTATATTTTTAGTAGAGATAGGATTTCACCTTATTGGCCAGGCTGTTCTCAAACTGCTGGACTTCAGGTGATCTGCCCACCTCAGCCTCTCAAAATGCTCGGATTGCAGGTGTGAGTGACTGCACGCTGCATCCTTTTTATAATCAGATCACATCATCATTCTCCCACAAAAACCCTGCAATGGCCTCCCATCACCCTTAGAGCAAACTTCACTACTTCAAGACATGGGAGCATAAACTTCACTACTTCAAGACATGGGACATGATTACATCAGAGGATGATCCCGAAATGCCGAGTAAACCTGAAGATTAGAACACCTTCTGATCCCGCTATTCTTTATTTATTTTTTTTTTTTTGAGACAGAGTCTCACTCTGTTGCCCAGGCTGTAGTGCAGTGGTATGATCTTTGCTCACTGCAACCTCTGCTTCCTGAATTCAAGCGAGTCCTGTGCCCCAGCCTCCCAAGTGGCTGGGACTACAAACGCACGCCACCATGCTGGGCTAATTTTTGTATTTTTAGTAGAGACGGGGTTTCACCATATTAGTCAGGCTGGTCTCAAACTCCTGGCCTCATGATCTGCCCACCTCAGCCTCCCAAAGTGCTGGGATTACAGGTATGAGCCACCATGCCTGGCTGACTTTTGTTTTTCAACTGGAATATTCATTCTATTCACACCTAACTGTAATTTTATATACAAATACATTTATTCCCATTATCATCCTGTCAACGCTTTTTCTTTCCATTCTTGCCTTTTGCGGAGATCTGTTTCTTATCTTCTCATTCCATTGTTTTCCTCTACTAGTTAGGCAATTATAGACTCTATGTTCTTTTAGCAGTAACCGTAGAAATGTCAACATGTGCAACTAACTTATCCAGTGTTAACTTGGTCTATGTATTAACCCTCGTCTGAAACAACACAGGACTTCAGATCACTTTAACCTAATAACCCCATGCCAGACTTATAGGCTATTGCTGTAATATATTTTTATTTTATTTTATTTTATTTTATTTATTTATTTGAGACAGTGCAGGGGCGTGATCTTGGCTCACTGCAACCTCCATCTCCCAGGTTCAAGCAATTCTCCTGCCTCAGCCTCTGGAGTAGCTGGGATTACAGTCATGTGCCACCACACCCAGCTAATTTTTATATTTTAAGTAGAGACCGTGTTTGGCCATGTTGGCCGGGCTGGTCTCGAACTTCTGACCTCAAGTGATCCGTCTGCCTTGGTCTCCCAAAGTGTTGGGATTACATTAACCCTGAAGCCCTTATTATTCTGTACACAGGCATGTTTCTCTGGGTTTACCCACATACTTATTATTTTTCTTACTCTTCCTTTCTTCTCATGATGCAGACTTTCAGGTGGGATGATTTTACTTTTATCTAAAATACATCCTTAGATCATTGCTATTCAATAGAAATACAATGTGAGCTCATGTGTAATTTTAAGTTTTCTGGTAGCAAAATTTTTAAAGAAATGTGAAATCAATATTTTTGCATTGTCTAAGGTAAATTCATTTTACTGTTTTAAAACAGGCATGCATTTCCAGTTTCCAATATGACAAGGACAGGCACTTAAAATACAAACATGAAATTAATTTTGAGTCTGGCAAAATTAATTTTAATAAAACAAAAATATCCCATGACAACAGCTTGACTCAATATACTTTTCTTAATTAAAACAAAAGTGTCTATGAATTATCTGTGCTCAAAGATTACTTTGTCATTGCTAACAAATTAGTATGCCTCAATTTCCAAGATAAAACAAGAAAGGGTTCTCTTGGGAAACTGTCATATTAACAGATAGTTTGTGTGAACATAGTGAATGCTGAATTCTGAAGGATTCAGGTCAACCTGACAACTGAGTTTTACTGATGGTAATCAAGTTCATGTCCTCTCTCTTTGTAGGTTTTTAAGCTGGACTATTTATTATACCGTTTAATATTATATTTCTTATGGACAGTCCTCAGATTTTCAGAGAAAATTTCTGACATCAGAGCTCGAGCCTTTAGCCCATTGGTGAGCCAGAACTGGCTGGCATCAGAGTGCAACAGCTCGTCGTTAAATACCAGGAAGTTTGGTGAGTTCAACCATTGGTATTAGGTTAGTGCGAAAGTCATTGAAGTTTCTGCTTTTCAAAGTAATGGCTAAGACCATGATGACTTTTGCATCAACCTAAAATAGCTTGAAATTGGCCATGGTGGGAGTATTTCCCCTATGGAACCAGTGAACACTACAAGTCAGGGCTTGTTTTTGATTGCACAACTGACATCACTATTTTAAATCCCTCCCTATTTGCACTGCTGGTTTCCCATTTCACTTTTTTTTTTTTTTTTTTTTTTGAGATAGAGTCTGGTTCTGTTGCCCAAGCTGGAGTGCAGTGGAGTTATCTAAGCTCACTGCAACCTCTGCGCCTGGGCTCAAGCCAGCCTCCCACCTCAGCCTCCCAAGTACCTGAGACTACAAGCATGCACCACCATGCTCAGCTAATCTTTGTATTCTTTTTTTTTCATTCGGCTTTCACTTCTAAAGTAAGCTAACAATTTTTGTATTCTTTGTAGAGATGGGGTCTCACTGTGTTGCCCAGGCTGTCCTCAAACTCCTGAGCTCAGGCGATCCTCCCCCTACAGCCTCCCAAAGTGCTAGGATTACAGGCATGAGCCCACCACACCTGGCCAGTTTTTCTTTTTCAATATTATTTTGGCTGTTTAGATACCTCATACTATCTGATTTCAAAACTACTGGAATCAAAACAGTGCAATGCTGACATTGGGACAGACATACAAACCAACAGAACAGAATAGAGAGCCCAGAAATAAATCATATATGATCAACTGATTTTCAACAAGGATGTCAAGACCATTCAATGGGAAAAAGACAATCTTTTTAACAAAGTCCTGGTAAAACTGGATATTCACGTGCAAAGAATGAAATTAGACCCTTACCTTACACCACATACAAAAATTAACTCCAAACGGAGCAGAGACCTACTTGTGTGAGCTACAACTATAAAATCCTTAGAAGAAAACAGGGACCAAAATGAAGAAGCAACTCAAGTGTCCATCAACAGATGAAAGGATAAACAAAACGTGGTGTACATATGCAATGGAATATTATTTGGGCATAAAAAAGAGTAAAGTTCTGTTATGTATTTTCAACATAGATAAACTTTGAAAACATGCTGAATAAAACAGGGTAGACATACAGGGACACATATTACATAATTCCACTTGTTTGGAATATCTAGAATAGGCAAATTCATAGACAAAGAAAGACAGGGGTTGTGGGGATTGGAGAATGGGACAGTATTGCTTAATAGGTACAGAGATTCTATTGAAGGTGAAAAAGATGTTTGGAAACAGAGGTAATTGTTGCACACTTTATGAATGTAATTTATGCCACTGAATTGTACACTTAAAAATTGTTAAAGTAGCTGGATGTGGTGGCTCATGCCTGTAATCCCAGCACTTTGGGAGGCAGAGCCCAGTGGATCACCTGAGGTCAGGAGTTCAATACCAGCCTGAGCTGGTGAAAACCCGCCTCTACTAAAAAAAATACAAAAATTAGCCAGATGTGGTGGCTGTAAGCCCAGCTACTTGGGAGGTGGAAGCAGGAGAATCACTTGAACCCAGGAGGTGGAGGTTGCAGTGAGCCGAGATCATGCCACTGCACTCCAGCCCGGGTGACAAAGCGAGACCGTCTCAAAACAAAAAAATTGCTAAAGTAACAAATTTTATGTTATATATACATATATATCATATGTGTGTATGTGTATATATATATATATATTCATAGAATCTTTATGTAAAAGCTCATCATTCTTTATTATTATTATTCATTTTGATGCTCAAATTCTCCCAGATCTGGCCAGTGGCAACTTCGCCAAACTGGTTCCTTCATCCTTTGGACATACCTATATCATCTTTGAAGACTTCCTTTCTTCTTTCCTTTTTTGCAGCTATATGTACACACACACACACACACACACACACACAAAATGGTTCTTCAGACTGTACAGGAGACATATATAATGTTTATATATGTACATATATATGTATACATACTTAAATATATATGTAGAGGAGGCGTATATAATGATATATATAATATATACAAACATGTGTATGTGTGCATACATATAAAGTTCTATATACATATCTATGCTTGGATATATATGTACATATCTATGCATCTATGCTTAGATACATATATATATGAGGCATCTAAAATGTTATGTGTGTGTGTGCGTGTGTGTGTGTGTGTATTACTGCAAAAAAGGAAAGAAGACCATAACGAAGTCCTCAAAGAAAATACGGACATGTCAAAAGGACACAGGAACCAGTTTGGTGGAGATGCCACTGGCCAGATCTGGGAGAATTTGAGCATCAAAATAAATAACATTTATAATAAAGAATGAGGGCCGGGCGCAGTGGCTCAAGCCTGTATTCCCAGCACTTCGGGAGGCCGAGGCAGGTGGATCACGGGGTCAAGAGATCGAGACCATCCTGGTCAAAATGGTGAAACCCCGTCTCTACTAAAACTACAAAAAATTAGCTGGGCATGATGGTGTGTGCCCGTAATCCCAGCTACTCAAGAGGCTGAGGCAGGAGAATTGCCTGAACCCAGGAGGCAGAGGTTGCGGTGAGCCAAGATCATGCCATTGCACTCCAGCCTGGGTAACAAGAGTAAAACTCAGTCTCAAAAAAAAAAAAAAGAATGAGAAGCTTTCACATAAAGTAAGATTCTATGAATATACACTGAATGATATGATTTAGATCTGTCTCCCTGCCCAAATCTCATGTCAAACTTTCCTTTTTTGCAGCTATATGTACACACACACACACACACACACACACACACAAAATGGTTCTTCAGACTGTACAGGAGACATATATAATGTTTATATATGTACATATATATGTATACATACTTAAATATATAAATATATATCCAGTGCCAGAGGTAGGGCCTGGTGGGAGGTGATTGGATCAAGGAGGTGCATTTCTCATGAATGGTTTAGTACCAGTCCTTTGGTGCTGTTCTTGTGATAGTAATTGAGCTCTTGTTAGATCTGGATGTTTAAAAATATCGCATCTCTTCTCTCCCTCTCTCTTTCTTGCTCCTGCTTCTGCCATGTAAGATGTGCCTGCTCCCCCTTCACCTTCTACCATGATTGTAAGCTTCCTGAGGCCTCCCCAGAAGCCAAGAAGATGGCAGCATCATGCCTCTGTACAGCCTGCAGAACTGTGAGCCAAGTAAACCTCTTTCCTTTTTATAAGTTACCCAGTCTCAGGTATTTCTTTATAGCAATGTGAGAATGGACTAATACATGGATATAAATAAATAAACAGGACCGATCCAAGATGGCCAATCGCTAACATCTTGGGACTGCAGCTCTCAGTGAAGGCGCGGAGAACTAGACGACGCCATACTTTCAGACAAATTCTGGTCGCTCACGGAGCAGAAGATCCCCAGTGGAGGAATCACACGGGTCGCCAGCGTGACTTTTGTGGCCAGCGCAGCGGTTCCGCTGGCGCCTCGGCATGGCAGCTCTCGGAGCAGAGTAAACAGGTTCAGAGGACCCACAAGGGCCCCCAGCACGACACCAGAGCCCGGCGCAGTGCCTGTGATGGCATCTTGTCGCGGCAGCGCTCGGCGCAGAGTAAACGGGACCGACTCCCCTTCTGACCGAGGTTTGGAGCCCCGGGAAGGTAGAGTCGCCCACTACAGACACAAGAGGGAAGCCAGACAAGAGAATCCTGGGCAGAAAAGCACCATCAGTTTTAACGCCGCTGCTCTGGCCCTGGGAACTAACAACCTGGACGTCCACTCAAGAGACCTAATCTGAAAGTTGGTAAATTCAAAGACCACAGGAGGATAAACTTACAATGACGGGAAGAAACCAGCGTAAAAAAGCTGAGAATACTCAAAGTCAGAACGCCTCTCCCTCTAAAGATGATCACAGTTCCACATCCACAATGGAACAAGTCTTGATGGAGAAAGAGCACATCCCAATGCCAGAATATTGCTTCAGGGAATGGATAATAACACACTTCGGTGAGTTAAAAGAACATGTTGTAGCCCAACGTAAAGAAACTAGGAACTTTGAAAAAAAGTTTGATGAAATCCTATTGAGAATAGACAACTTAGAGAGGACTATGAGTGAAATAATGGAACTAAAGAATACAATACAGGAACTCCGAGAAGTTTGCACAGGTTTAAACACTCGAATTGTTCAAGCAGAAGAAGGGATATCAGAGGTCAAAGTCCAACTTAATGAAATAAAACGTGAAGAAAAGATTAGAGAAAAAAGGAATGAGCAAAGTCTCCAAGAAATCTGGGACTATGTGAAAAGACCAAATTTGCGTTTGATAGGTGTACCTGAATGCGACGGAGAGAATGAATCCAAGCTGGAAAATACCCTTCAGGAAATTATTCAAGAAAATTTTCCTAAACTAGCAAAGCAGGTCAACATTCAACCCCAGGTAATACAGAGAACACCACAAAGATATTCCTCAAGAAGAGCAACCCCAAGGCACATAATTGTTAGATTCACTAGGGCTGAAACTTAAGGAGAAAATACTAAGGGCAGCCAGAGAGAAAGGTCATGTTACCCACAAAGGCAAGCCTATCAGACTTACAGCAGATCTCTCAGCAGAAACTCTACAAGCCAGAAGAGAGTGGGGGCCAATATTCAACATCCTCAAAGAACAGAACCTTCAGCCCAAAATTTCATATCCAGCCAAACTAAGCTTCACAACTGAAGGAAAAATAAATCTTTTATGAACAAGCAAGAACTCAGAGATTTTATTACCACCAGGCCTGCCTTACAAGAGCTTCTGAAAGAAGCATTACACACAGAAAGAAACAACCAGTATCAGCCCTTCTAAAAATATACCAAAAAGTAAAGAGCACCAACATAAAGAAGAATTTTCATCAACGAATGGATCAAACAGCCAGTTAACATCAAATGGCAGTAACCCTAAATTTAAATCGACTAAATCCCCCAATCAAAAGACACAGCCAAAACCCAACGGCATGGTACATCCAGACCTGTTTCACATGCAAGGAAACACAAAGACTCAAAACAAAGGGATGGAGAAAGATTTACCAACCAAATGGAGAGCATAAATAAATAAATAAATAAAAAGCAGGAGTTGTAATTCTCGTAGCGGATAAAATAGATTTTAAAGCAACAAAGATATAGTGGTAAGAGGATCAATGCAACAACAAGAGCTAACGATCCTAACACCCAGATACATAGAGACTTAGACACAATGAGACAGAAAATTAATAAGGATATCAAGGACTCGAACTCAGACCCGGAACAAGTAAACTTAATAAATATTTATAGAGCTCTCCACTTCAAATACACAAAATAAACATTCTAGTCAATACCACATCACACATACTCATAGGTTTAAATGAAACATTGATTGGCCATTATTAATACCCATTTTTTTTTAAGAATAAAGCAATATTTCCACTCACTCTCCCTCTTTCTCTTCCTCTTTCTTCCTCTCCTTTACTCATTTTTTTCTTCTTTCCTTCACTCAAAAAAAAAGAAATCAACTTGTAAACTTCTAGATCCAGGTCAGCAATGTCTCTCTCATTGCTTGAATTCCTTCCTTCCCTTCCCTCCCTCCCTTCCTCCCTCCCCCCTTCCTCCCTTCCTTCATCCCTCCCTTCCTCAAAAAAATAAATAAATAAATAAACAGCATAAATACACTTAATACACATAGAAAGAATGATGGAATTACAAAGTCACCATGTGAGGGGCTTTTTTTTTTTTTTTTTTGGGGGGGACAGAGTCTCACTCTGTCACCCAGGCTGGAGTGCCGTGGTGAGATCTCAGCTCACTGCAATCTTCACCTCCCAGGTTCAAGAGATTCTCCTGCCTCAGCCTCCTGAGTAGCTAGGATTACAGGCGCGTGCCACCATACCCGGCTAATTTTTTTTATATTTTTAGTAGAGACGGGGTTTCACCATTTTGGTCAGGATGGTCTTGAACTCCTGAACTCGATCCACCCAACTCAGCTTCCCAAAGTGCTGGGATTACAGGCATGAGCCATCGTGCCTGGCCTGTGAGGGGCTTAACAGTAACAGTTGATTCAGGCAAGAGTGAGCAACAGCCTAAAACAAGTAAGGAAAAGTTTGAGCAACATAATATTTACAGAGCCTCTGTGTACTCCCCAGAAGATAATAATTAGAAAGAATACAGTTACAGTGGTGTGTGTACATGTATGTGTGCACACATGAACATGTGTATACACAGTCATGCACCATATGCAGTGTTTCAGTCAATGACAGACCACATTTTTACTGTAACTTTGCTAGGTTTAGACATGTTTAGATATATAAATACTTACCATTGTGTTACAGTTGCCTAAGTATTCAGTACAGTACCATGCTGTACAGGCTTACAGCCTTGGGGCACTAGGTTGTACCATAGAGCCTGGGTGTGGACCTACCACCTAGGTTTGTGTAAGTCCACTCTATGATGTTCTCACAATGACAAAAACTCCTAATGGCACATTCCTCAGAAGTTATCCCTTTCATTAAGAGAAGGTATCTCTAGCCACCTGCCCACCTAACTATCTATCCCTGCAAAACCCTAATCTCCGAGTCTTTGGGGAGACTGATTTCAATGATAACTCCAGTCTCCCACATGGCCAACCTCGCATTAATTAAGTTAAGCAACACATGACTATATATCCATCAAGACAGAGAAAGAGAAAAGTTAAAACAAATGTATTAGCCAGGCACAGTGGCTCATGCCTGTAATCCCAGCACTTTGGGAGGCTGAGGCAGGAAGACTGCTTGAGCCCAGGAGTTTGAGACCAGGCTAGATAATATAGCAGGACCCTATCTCTACAAAAAATAATAATTTTTATTTCATTTATTTATTTATTTATTTGGAGACAGAGTCTCACTCTGTAACCCAGTCTGGAGTGCAGTGACACAATTTCAGCTCACTGCAGCCTCCACGGTTTCAAGTGATTCTCCTGCCTCAGCCCCCCGAGTAACTGCGATTGCAGGTGTGCGCCACCATGCCCAACTAATTTTTGTATTTTTCGTAGAGACAAGGTTTCACCAAGTTGTCCAGGTTGATCTCAAATTCCTGACCTCATGTAATCCTCCCGCCTCAACCTCCCAAAGTGCTGGGATTACAGGCATGAGCCACCACACCCAGCCTTTTTTTTTTTTTTTTGAGGCAGAGTCTTGCTCTGTCACCCAGGCTGGATGGCAGTGGCACAATCTCAGCTCACTGCAACCTCCACCTCCTGGGTTTAAGTGATTCTCCTGCCTCAGCCTCCTGAGTAGCTGGGATTACAGGCATGTGCCACCATGCCCGGCTAATTTTGTATTTTTTAGTAGAGACGGGGTTTCACCACATTGTCTTGGTTCGTCTTGAAGTCCTGACTTCAAGTGATCCTCCCACTTCAGCCTCCAAAAGTGCTGGAATTACAGGCAAGAGCCACCATGCCCAGCCAAAACAAAAATTTTTTTTAATTATTTGGGTGTGGTGGCACACACCTGTGGTCCCAGCTACTCGAGCAGCTGAGCAGTAAAACATATTGGGGATTTTTTTGGCATTAATCTTACAACTTTTCTATAATTCTGAAATTATGCCAAAATGAAAAAATCAAAATAAAAAATAAACTTCAAAGAAAGACATTTTAGATAAACAAAGAGGGTCAAGATTTCAGGATCAGCAGACTTGAACCAATGAATATTTTAAGTACATATTTAAGGCAGAAAGAAAATGATTCCACATGGAATGTCAGAGATGCAAGAAGGGGTGAAGAGGAAAGAAAGTGGTGAGCAGATGCTCAGTGTAAATGAACTCCAACTTCATAAAGTACAGCCGGTCCTCAAATCACATTGTTTCATTATAATGATGAGAAAAAATAATCACTTCCCAGCCAGAGTCACTGTCTGTGTAAAATCTACACATTCTCCCCTCATCTGCATGGGTTTTCCCCAGGTCCTCTGGTTTCCTTCCATATTCCGAAGATGTGTATGTTAGGTTGATTGGCATGTCTACAGTGTCCCAGTCTGAGTGAGTGTGAAACTGCCTTTGCAAAGATGATGGCAGTGAGAGAAGCCTAGCATGGCTGACTCCATCTTGCCTCCAGCCTCACAGGCTGGCTATCCTCGCTCATTCCTGGGCAGAAGCCTGGCTAACCACGGGAGGTTAACTTTAAAGCAAGGATGATAATAGTCCTTCCCAAAACTAAACCACGTTTGTAAAACGAATGAAAGACCACAATGTTAGGATTACAGGAGGGTCCCAAATTCTGCTAAGATGTAGGTGTACTTAAACAGTAGCCAGACATTGTTTTGGAGGTCACAAGATTTGTGCAAGATTTCACAAGATTTGAGTGACTTCCTCAATTACTCCTAGAGATAATGTCACTATTGCAGAACCTAAGGTTGGCCTTTCCAGAAGTTTTTTTGGACTTTCATATTTCAGACAACCAGCTAACTCCACCCAGATGAGGACTCATGACTCAACTGATCCTGTGGCCCCCTCACCCAGAGGCAGACTCAGCACATGAGGACTGTTTTCCACACCCCTGTGATTTCATTGTCAACCAATCAACATTCCCCATTCCTTAGCCCCCTGCCCACCAAGCTATCCATGAAAATCCCTAATCTCTGAGCGTTTGGGGAGGCTGATTTGAGTGATAACTCCCATTCTCCTAGTGGCTGGTCTTATGTTCATTATATTTTTTACTGTGATACCATGGTCTCAGTGAACTGGTTTTGTCTGTGCAGGGGGCAGGAAAAACCCACAGCATGATCACAAGTATGGGTGTGTGTGTGAGTGTGTCCACCAGCAGGAGGGCATCTTGTCCTGGGCTCATTCCTATCTTGTGTCCTGAGCTGCTGGGATAGGCCCCAGCCACCAAAACCCTGAACTGGAATAATTGGGTAAATATTATCTTACTTGTTTTTATTAATTTTTCTCAAATGTATGTATAGCTCACATTTATTTCCATGTTTAATATTAAGAGTATTTTGGTCTTTATTTAGAAGTTTTGTTATATTTTTGTGACCAGAAATATGCCATAGGAACCTAGCTCTTGTTTAGATCAGTTAGCCCACAGTAAAATTAGTTTCATTATACATCATCTTTCTCAAATGTGTGTATAGCTCAAATTTATTTCCATGTTTAATATTAGAAATATTTTTATCTTTATTTAGAAATTTTGTTATATTTTTGTGACCAGAAATATGCCATAGGAACTTAGCTCTTATTTATATCAATTAGCCTATGGTAAAATTAGTTTTATTATAAGTCATTTCACTTAAAATAGAAGTTTCCAAGAATCTACTGATGATGGTAAATAGGGACTTACCATAATTATAAAAATGCCTCTGGAGGGGGGGATTTCTATATATATAAAGTAAGACAGACAATAATAATAGCATGTAAGTCATAATGGGAAATAAATGAAGTTAGTGTGCTGGAAGGTAGATATATTGTTCAGGTGGATAGTAAAGGATTTGATTAACATTATACTTCCATAAATTTTCAAATAATTTAGGATTCTAGGGTAACCACTATAAGGGAGTGGAGGAGGGTGATAAAAATCATTTCTTTTAAAAAATCCATTCAAAAGAAAAGAAAATTTTAAAAATTCAAAGAAAGAGATGTAAATAAGACATAAGAATCTTCACTTGACAACTTCCCAGGTGATTCATTGGAGCACTAACCCATCATGATGAATTCAAGAGATGTGCTACAATTTCTGTTGTTACAAATAATGTAACTGTAATAGGTCCATCACTCAATGCACCCAGCAAGCACAGAGACATCAGGTTGCAGCAAAGAAAAAGGTTTAATGGTAAGGTCAAAAAATGAGGAAATGGGAGGAAACCTCAAATCCATCTCCCTGAGGAATTTGGGGTTAGGGTTTTGGAGCAGGCTAAAGTGTGCAAATCGTTAATGGGTGGAAGAGTGCAGCGTGAATTCCTGGAACAGGGAAAGGAAAAAGCTGTGTTCTCATGCTTATTCCAATCCTTTGTGGGGTCTTCAAACTGGTTGCTAGAATTTAGAGTCTGCAAAACATCTTAAGCCATTCTTAAACAAAAGCTTTATGAGTCTAATGTCAGAGATCCTATCTATAGGAGCAGTGGGGTGCCAATGATCAGGATCTAGCGCCACATAATTTTCATTTACAAGGAAGTGGGCCAAAGTGCAGCCTGACTGATGCTTCATCATAACTATATTTCTGTCCATAACTAGATATGAAATTCTTGCCAACCCTGTGAGATGGTGATTTTGTTTGGCTCTGTGTCCCTACCCAAATCTCATGGCGAATTGTAATCCCCACGTGTTAAGGGTTGGGCCTGGCAGGAGGTGACTGGATCAGGACAGTGGTTTCTAATGGTTTAGTACCATCTTCCAATGCTGTGTTGTGATAGCATTCTCACGAGATCTGGTTGTTTAAAAATGTGTGGTAACTCACCCCTCAAGCTCTCTTTTCTGCCACTATGTGAAGAAGGTCCTGCTTCACCTTTGCCTTCTGCCATGATTGTAAGTTTCTTGAGGCCTCGCAGTCATGCTTCCTGTGAAGCCAGCAGAACGCTGAGCCAATTTATACTCTTTTCTTCATAAATTATCCAATCTCAGGTAGTTCTTTAAAGCAGTGTGAAAATGGACTAATACAGATGGTTTCAATAATTTCTCAGAAATGTTGCTAAATAGTATGAGTCCCTTTTAAGCCAACAGAAGAAGATCCTGCCTTCAAATCTAAATCTATCTCATTCATAAATAGCATATTTGAATTTGTCCGTTTTTGAAATCTCCCTCTTATTCAATTAATTTCCCTGGTCTCTCTGATATAAACACAGGAGAATGTCCACAAAGCTTAGATTCAAAGTAATACTTCATTTCTCACCCAAAATCATACAAAAAATAAAAACAGTTTGCAGTGTGATTTATTGTGTCTTCAAATAATACGCAACATAACAAAAAAACACAACAAGCAGAATTAATAACAGAACAGCAATTTAATGTTATCCATTCCTTACACTTTTTTTTTTTTTTTTTTGAGACAGGGTCTCACTCTGTCACCCAGACTGCAGTGCAATGGCACAATCACAGCTCACTGAAGCCTCAACCTCCTAGGCTCAAGTGATTCTCCCACCTCAGCCTCTCGAGTAGCTGGGACTACAGGTTTGTGCCTCACCATGCCTGGCTAATTTTTGTATTTTTTATAAAGACAGGATTTCGGCTGGGCGCGGTGGCTCACGCCTATAATCCCAGCACTTTGGGAGGCCGAGGCGGGTGGATCACGAGGTCAAGAGATCGAGACCATCCTGGTCAACATGGTGAAACCTTGTCTCTACTAAAAATACACAAATTAGCTGGGCATAGTGGCGCACACCTGTAGTCCCAGCTATTCAGGAGGCTGAGGCAGGAGAATTGCTTGAACCCAGGAGGCAGAGGTTGCGGTGAGCCAAGATTGCGCCATTGCACTCCAGCCTGAGTAACAAGAGCGAAACTCCATCTAAAAAAAAAACAGAATTTCATCATGTTGCTCAGGTTGGTCTTGAACTCCTGGGCTCAAGCCATCCATCCACCTCAGCCTCCCAAACTGCTGGGATTACAGGCGTGAGCCCCTGCACCCGACCATTCCTTATACTTCTTACACTTTTAGCGAAATATTTTAACTCATTGAAACAGCAAATTGAAGTTACCCCTCAAAAAAACCACAAAACACTTAAGACTGCTTGCTGCTAATCCTGATGTTTGGCCTAAAATAGGTGATAAATTCCCAGTTTAAAAGTACAGGCAAATAATTAATAAAGAAAGTACAGGCTGTGTAATGAATTTAACTACAGCAAGACACTGACCTCGAGGGCAGTATTATTGTAACTATCTTTAAGAATTACAACACAGAACTCGTTATGTGTCAGTCACATTTCAACTTACAAAATAGCTAACAATGGATTTGACATTAACTTTATAATAAATTTAATCATCTCCCTACAGACAAGGATCTAATTTTACTGCATGTAAAAGGAATATATACATTGCCATTCTCCTAAAGACCTGATGAGTTATGAGTCTAAATTTAAATTAGTTTTGGAAAATCGTGTCCCATTTCTCCCATACACTGTGCCAGATGAAGTGAATAGCAAATTATTCCCCAAAGGACATGGACAGGCAAAGACAGACAGACACAGATAAACCCACACACACTCTTTTACAGCAATGACAAATACAACTGCATTGTTAAAATGCCACCAATCTTTTTTTTTTTAGATGGAGTCTCTCTCTGACAGGCTGGAGTACAGTGGCTCGATCTCGGCTAACTGCAACCTCCACTTCCCAGTTCAAGCAGTTCTCCTACCTCAGCCTCCCAAGTAGCGGGGATTGCAGGCACCTGCCACCACGACAGGCTAATTTTTGCATTTTTAGTAGAGACAGACTTTCACCATGTTGGCCAAGCTGGTCTCAAACTCCTGACCTCAGATGATCCGCCCACCTCAGCCTTCCAGAGTGCTGTGATTACAGGTGTGAGCCACCGTGCCCAGCCAATGCCACCAATCTTTTAAGGCTCAACCTTCAATGCTCCCCAGTCCACAGTCTCTCAAACTGGATGCTTTCACTGATAGGTAAGTTTGCTGGCATTCTCTTTATTCTACTTTTGTACCTTGAGCTCCTGAGAACAGGAACCAGATTTTACCTCACTTTGAGGCATGCCTTGCCTTCCCCACTGACAGTCTGGAAAAAGGAGATTCTCAACAAATTACTTACTACTGGGGACCCTTTAAGTCAATGTGTCAATGCATAAATTAGTTTGGTTTTTCTACCCAAACAGAACTCACACTTCTACAATATATGTTTCTTCACTAAAAGAATAAAGAGCCAGTTAAGAGAATTCATTTCTTTGGCACTAAACGCAGGCACAACGATAACTTGAACTGTTAAGAGAAATAAATCCACAGCCCAAAGCCTTGCTGTTCCTATTATAAGAGCTACAAACCTAAGCTGTTGCCCTCAGTACCTGCCAAAGCTTCCAACCGGGCTCTGATTTGTGAAGAGAGAAGGCCATGCAGATGTCTTGTGTGGAAGTCACCAGGTCTCCTCTATGGGGGTGGGGGGAGAAATATCTGAGCCACTTATCCATGGCTGGGTGTTGAAATGATAAAGGAAAAAAAAAAGAACATTTTGAAAAACATCAAGTGACCAAAACTTGAGTGAATATTATGAGAATATCAAACACAACAGAGCTATTTTAAAAGAAAGCAAAAATCTGGAATAATGAAATAGGCAAGAAGAAAACACTAAGAGCAAAAATACATTTATACATAAGACAACTATTTTTCAAAATTCTCGCTCAGCTTTGGATGTTCTGTTTGCCTCCCAGCTACAAACACATTCTTCACACACGCTGGGAATGCTGCTGAAAACTAGTCAGCATTCAGAGGCTTAATCCACAGTCCCAGCGCTGTGCCTCTGGGCTCCAGCGTCAGACAGCCATTTGTCCTCAGGAGAGGTTAGAGGTTGAAATGCAAATATGCAAACAACTGAGTTCTTCCCCTGAAATAGCTGGAAAAAGCATGATCCCTTATGCTCTTTCAGAAAAGGAAAAAGAAAGAAAGAAAAGAAACCTTGCAATCTTAAGGATTTGTTTAAATACCTTAATATATTGCAATTTTGAAGGAGAAAATGATGGAAGGGAAGAAACACACTTGACCTGGGTAAAATCTATACTCTGGAAAAAAAGGTTGACATATGTGTGACACTTGATTTACCAGACCCACTAAAGATTTATTGATTGATCAATCACTGCCTTGGGCACTTGATTTCCCCCAAGGGAGAATTAACAATTCCAGCCAACTGATATATTCTGTTGTAAACTAAAATGAACACAAGAATCTATCCTGTTCCTGTACGCAACATCCAATTATGAAAAAAAAAGTGTATCTCTCTTGTTTCGGGAATCCTTAAAAGTTATTTAACAAAAGGAATACTGTATTAAATAATTTGTCACTGGGCCCAGAGCAGTGGCTCACACCTGTAATTCCAGCACTTGGGAAGCCCAAGGCGGTGGATCACCTGAGGTCAGGAATTCGAGGCCAGCAAGGCCAGCAGGGCAAAACCCCGACTCTACTAAAAATACAAAAATCAGCCGGGTGTGGTGGCAGGTGCCTGTAATCCCAGCTACTTGGGAGGCTGAGGCAGGAGAATCGCTTGAACCCAGGAAGCAGAAGCTGCAGTGAGCTGAGATTGTGCTACTGCACTCCAGCCTGGGCAACAGAGCCAGACTCTACTTCAAGAAAAAAAATTGTATTGACGCCAATAGGCGTTTTTAAAGGATGGCTTTAGCAAGCTCTAAAGGAGATAAGGGCATCACAGAAATGTGATTGCATAACGTGGGTAGGAAAGTGATCTTTTAAGTTAAACTACCAAGACTGACTGCAGCCTCCACCACTTAAAAAAAGTGTTAACTTGGCCTTCTTTAAGCCTCAGTTTTGCCATCCATAAAATGAGGAGGTGCACTTGTCCTTAGGAAAATGAGTGGTGAGGATGAATACAATGCATCTGGCCTGGTCTCTGACACGCAGTTAGCCTTCCATCTGGCACTTCCATTCCCATTACTGTCACTCTAAAATCATATGAAGTATAACACTACGGAAGGCCACACAGACAGGCTCCAGGGCTGAAACAGTTCACAGAGTATGACAAAGCACCTTTAAGGCTTTCGCAAGTGTCCTTCAGTGTCAACCAAGTGACAGCTTGAAAAGATGTACTCATTAACTAATATATGGATTAAACTCTCTTTAATATTACCCACAAATCAGAAAATCTAAATCTCTCAGAAGATTCTAAAGCAAGTATGAGTAAACCATAGCCTGGGTGTCAAATCTGTTCTACCACCTATTTCTGTAAATAAAATGTTATTGGAAGTGTAGGGACAGAAGGAGGGTAATCCCCTCTAACAACAGGCAGGTTAGCAAGAGAAAAGTATAACAAATTTATTACATGCACATTTATGCAGAAATGTCGCACAAAATACGGAAATTCAAAGAAGAGTGGAATGAGTGATTATTTTTTCTTTTTTTTGAGACAAGATCTTACTATTACCCTGGCTAGAGTGTAGCGGCACCATCTCGGCTCACTGCAGCCTCGACCTCCCGGACTCCAGCAACCCTCCTCCCACCTCAGCCTCCACAGTAGCTGGGATTACAGGCATGTGCCACCACGCCTGGTTAATTTTCGTTGTTGTTGTTGTTGCAGAGATAGAGTTTTGCCATGTTACCCAGGTTGGTCTTGAACTCCTGAACTCAAGCGATACACCTGTCTCAATGTCCCAAAGTGCTGGGATTACAGGAGTGAGCCACAGTTGAGTGGAATTTTTACACCACCCTGGGGCTACAGAAAGAATAAGGGGCTTGGGACTTCCAGAAGAGGTAGCATGCAGGTTATGGGAAAAGGAAGGAAGGAAAACTTGTCAAAGTGATCTTGTCATGCAGATGAAGCGTCATAGGTAGCAGCTCTCAGAAAGAATAGAAGTGGACTGTGGAGAAAGTTTCTGTCAGACCTTTAAAGGTGTTAGAATCTCAGTCTCCTTTTCCTGTGAGCTCATCTTTCCTAGATCTGGAGAAGCGGATGCTCAGAGAAAGCCTGACTGTTTGTTTCACTAAGGTAGATTTTCTCTACAGATGCAAATCGCCCCCATCAAAGACAGCTTTTCAGTGCTATTCTCCTCTGCAGTTTCTCTGAATAATCATCTCAAAATATGCCAAAGAAGTCTATTTTGGGGGTGAAATATTCTGGTTTCCTTCAGAACACATTTCTGTATTGTTTATGGCTGTTTGGGTCCTACAATGACAGAGTTGAATAGCTGTGACCGAAGCCATATGGCCCACCGTTCTCCCCACACAGTGAATAGTGAGGGATGGTGAGGGACAGGAGGCCTCATGTAGATCCCAGAAGAAACTGGGAGAATTGACTGTTACCATTTTGTTACTAACGGTTCCCTGGGGTGAGAACACAGCAACACCCTGCAGGGCCACCCAGAGGAAGCACCAGAGCCGGTGAGCAGGGAAGGAAAGGGTTAGGCAGGACAAGCAGGTTTAGGATTGGTCAATTTGCATGATTTCAGTGACTCTAGGGCTTAGGGGCTGTCCCTGATTATCAGATAGCAGATATCTGGCTCTGGGCAATTAGGGCAGGTGTACAGTGGCCTAGAGCATGAGACATGAGGTGGTTTGGGTGTAGACTTTTTTTTTTTTTTTTGAGACAGGATCTCCCTCTGTCACTGAGGCTGGAACGCAGTAGCACAATCTTGGCTCCCTGTAACCACAACCTTCCAGGCTCAGGTGATCCTCCCACCTCAGCCTCCCGAGTAGTTGGGACCATAGGCATGCACCATCACACCCAACAATTTCCTTGTATTTTTTATAGAGACAGGGTTTCACCATGTTGCCCAGCTGGTCTTGACCTCCTGGGCTCAAGCAATCTGCCTGTCTCAGTCTCCCAAAATGCTGGGATTACAGGCATGAGCCACGGTGTCCAGCCAAGAGGTATGACTTAAACAGCTGCCTAAGAAGGAGACGTGACCAGCCTGTAGCCAGGGCCTCAAAACTGTGTCAAGGCAGCATTTTTTTAAATCATATTTCACCCACAAAGCCAAAATCATTTACTATTTGCTGACCCATGGTCTGAAAAGGAAGTCAAGAGATCTAGTTCCAGTTGGAGGTCACAACCTACATCTTAAATGTACTTTCCACAAATGTTTATGGAGATACCTCAGGAAATGTAAAATAGGTTAAATTTTCCCAAACTGAGAATGAATGAAACATTGTACTAGAAGTCATGGGGCCCATTCTCAGCCCCACCCTCGATCCTGCAGGCCACGGCAAACCCTGAGTTTTTCGCCCTGGGCCTAATACAAAAATTAGCCAGCTGTGGTGGTACATGCCTGTAGTCCCAGGGTGAAAAACTGCTTGAACCCAGGAAGCAGAGGTTGGAGTGAGCCAAGTTTGCACCACTGCACTCCAGCCTGGGCAAAAGAGAGAGACTCCATCACAGAAAATAAATAAATAAATATATGAAAGAACTTTTAGCGATTGTATTAGTCTATTCTCATACTGTTATAAAGAAATATCTCAGACTATGTAATTTATAAAGAAAAGAGGTTTAATTGGCTCACGGTTCTGCAGGCTGTATATGAAGCATAGCAGCCTTTATTTCTGGAGAGGCCTCAGGAAGTTTCCAGCCATGGTAGAAGGCAAAGGGGGATGGAGGCATCTCACACTGTGGCAGCAGGAGCAAGAGCAAGGTTGGGGAGGTGCCACACACTTTAACCAGGTCTCTCCAGAACTCACTATCATGAGGACAGTACCAAGAGGAAATCCATCCACATGAGCCAATCACCTCCTACCCCATCCCACCTCAAACACTGGGGATTACAATTTGATGTGAGATTTGGGTGGTGACACAGATCCAAACCATATCAGCTATAATAATAATAAAACTGCAAATTCAAATAACTTCATTCAAGTCTTGCCATGCCCCCTTCTCAATTAGGCTTGCCTTGATTTCACTCATTAAAACTGCAACCCTTGGCCAGGCACAGGGACTCATACCTATAACCCAACATTTGGGTAGGCCAAGGCGGGAGGATCTCTTGAACCCAGGAGTTCCAGACCAGCCTGCTCAAGATGATGAAACCCTGTCTCTACAAAAAAATAAAAAATTAGCTGGGCTTGGTGTTCTGAGCCTGTAGTCCCACCTACTTGGGAGGCTGAGGCAGGAGGATCACTTGAGCCTGGGAGGTGGAGGTTGCAGTGAGCTGAGATCCCTCCACTGCACTCCAGCCTGGGTGACAGAGTGAGACCCTGTCTCAAAAAAAATTAAAAATTAAAAGTGCAATCCTTGGCCAGGGGCAGTATCTCACACCAATAATCCCAGCATTTTGGGTGATTGAGCCAGGAAGATTGCTTGAGCCTAGGAGTTTGAGACCAGCCTGGGCAACATAGGGAGACATCACCTCTATAATAAATTTTAAAATAAAAAACAACAACCCTCTTCATTCCTACTCCTTTAACTTGCTCTGTTTTATTTTTAACAAGAGCAACTTTTTGCTTTCTAAAATGCTAAAGGATTTACTTTTTTATAACATTTCTCATGTATATACATGTCGTCCACTAAAACATAGGTTTCATGAGATCAGGGGTTGTTTTTTTCAGTAATCTATGCCAAGAACTGCGAACGTGCCTAGTACATGGTCAGCAATCAGTATCTATGTGTTGAATGAATGCAGTAGATTGACAAAATAGTAATACCCCCAGTGGGAAAGAGTGTGACTAGTCAGACTCATGCACTGTTAACAGGAGAGTAAACTGACTAAATGAACTATATACATTCATACTCAAAAATACTAAGCACATTGAAAGTGATGTTGTGCAGTATGGCAAGATACGATCACATTCTGTCCCCCAGACTGCAGTGCAGTGATGTGATCACCACTCCCCACAGTCTGGGTCTCTTGGGCTCAAGTGACCCTCCCATATCAGCCTCCTGAATAGCCGGGACTACAGGTGTAAACCACCATGCACTGTTAATTTTTTTCATTTTTATTAGAGACGGGGCCTCACTAGGTTGCCCAGGCTGGTCTTGAATTTAGAGCTTTTTAATAAAGTTCCCATTACATTATCATGGAAATAATACAAATTATAAAATAGCCTGTACAGTGTGTTTCCAAGCAAAGATTGCTTACAACACAATCTTCTCTATGAGGTGAGATTACAAGTTGTTGTTGTTGTTGTTGTAAGACAGAGGCTCGCTCTGTCACTCAGGCTGGAATGCAGTGGCACCATCCTAGCTCTCTGCAGTCTCAAATTCTTGGGCTCAAGCAGTCCTCCCACTTCAGCCCACAGGAACTGGGACTACTGGTGTGCACCACTGTGCCCAGCTAATTTTTTCTTTTTTTTTTTCGGTAGAGACAGGGCCTCACTATGTTGCCCAGGCTAGTCCCAAACTCCTGGGCTCAAGCAATCTTCCCACTTCAGACTTCCAAAGTGCTGGGTTTACATGTATGAGCCACTGCTTCGGGCCTGCCATATTTATTTTCTACAATGAATTGTATTTGATGTATAGCAAGGAAGGGAAACATTTTTTAAAAGGAGAAAATAGAAACTACCTAGTTAATACACACAGGCTTTCCTGTTTTAAAAAGGACATCAGAAGAGTAAGAACGTATTTTAGAAGATTCACTCCGCAGTTACAGTAAATGGAAACTAGCAAGCAAAGAGAAATGGGTAACCATGTGTAGGCTATTTAAACATCCTCTCTATTGTCTGCTGTTTACAAACTGCAAAAAAGTTAAAGTGTGTATTAAATAAATTGTATGAAAGTTTCTGGATTAAAAAGCCCATTCTCTTCTCAGCAAGACCCAGATGCTCATCTGGAACGAAATTCACAAATTCTGACCATCCTTGAAGCCAAACTCAAGCCTGCTGGCCGCTCACAAATCTGCCTGTTACTCCTTAATAAGACATGACTTCCTCTGGGCTTGGGCTGGGGTCAAATGGTGCTATGTGAAAGCCACCCATTCCTGCCAATCACACAACCCCTGGAAACAGCACGGCTTATTGTGAAAATTAATTCAGGGAGCTTCAACTCCACCAAACAGAAGGGTTTAAAAAGAAAAGGAAAAAAAAACCCCGTGGTTTAGAAAATTCTAAATGCATATGACTCTTCAGTATGAGTCCCAGGCCATGTGCATTATATGGGCAACACCTGGGAAAACATAAGATATCTTTTTTAATCCATCAGATAATTACGACACCAAGAACATTTTGGCAACTACTAGAAAATACTGCCCTCTGGTGTTAAGGTCATTCCACACTGATTAACATAACAAAAAGAAAAAAAAGAAAAGCCTTTCTTAAATACAAAAACCACTACCTTCAAGGACTTACGTTTTTGACTTGCAAAAAATCTGAACACAAATCCCAAAGGATTTTATGGGTATATATTGTGGACACCTTCCCCACTGTGCCTGGAAAATACCTACTAATGTTATTACAAGCTGTCTCAGCCAATTCACTTCAGAGGGATCTCCTCTCCCAGAGCTATATTCAGCTGTCTCTTAAAACAAATCCAAAAAGTATTTTCAAGAGCTTCTATGGGGGAGAAGTTTCTGGAAAAAACTAAAGATTATTTTCACAGATAATTTTCTACTAATCCTAGAAGAATAGGAAGAATAGAAAGAAGAGCTACATTACAATATTCTGTATATTACAGTCTTTAAAATTTACAGTCTTTAAAAATGTGAGACAATTTTGGTGGGTGCAGTGGCTCACGCCTGTAAATCCCAGCACTTTGGGTGGCTGAGGTGGGCAGATCACAAGGTCAGGAGTTCAAGACCAGCTGGCCAACTCGGTGAAGCCCCGTCTCTATTGAAAATACAAAAATTAGCTGGGTGTGGTGGTGCGTGCCTGTAATTCCAGCTACTCGGAAAGCTGAGGCAGGAGAATTGCTTGAACCAGGACCCGGGAGGCAGAGGTTGCAGCGAGCCGAGATCACACCCCTGCACTCTAGCCTGGGCTACAGAGCGAGACTCCATCTCAAAAATAAATAGAGAGAGAGAGAGAGAGAAATGTGAAACAATTTTTATGAAAAACAAAACAGCCACATAAATAAAGCAGCTGGCAATCACTGGCTATATATTGATCATCTTATTCCTACTTAAAGGTACTTCAAGAATAAGAGAGAAAGGAGGTTCTGTCACAGCTCTCCAATATAAGAAAATAAAACTTTAAAAAGGCGGGCATGCCATTCTGATGGTTACACACACAAGAACTGCATGCTCAAATTCAGCAGTCTTGCTGGGTGTGATGGTTCACACTTGTAACCTCAGCGCTTTGAGGCCAAGAACCATGCCCAGCTAATTTTTTTTTTCTCAGATGGGATCTCATTCTATCATCCAAGCTGTAGTGCAGTGGTGTGATCTTGGCTCACTGCAACCTCCACCTCCTGGGCTCAAGCTCAGTCTCCCTAGTAGCTGGGGCTACAAGCACCCACCACCATGCCTGGCTAATTGCTTTTTGTATTTTTGGTAGAGACGGGGTTTCACCATGTTGCCCAGGCTGGTCTCGAACTCCTGAGCTCAAGTGATCCTCCCACCTCAGCCTCCCAAAGTGCTGTGGTTACAGGCATCAGCCATTGCACCCAGCCCACAATCTTTTGTAGAGATGGAGCCTCACTGTGTTGCCAATAAAAGAAACCAAAGTTCCTTGGATAAATGGCTGACTCTAAGACTGGGGCAGGAAATACACAGGATAAGCCTGGAGCACCTACTAGAACCAGAAAGTAGGGAAGTGCTCAAAACAAACCAAAAAATAAAAAAAGCCCATATCAGTGCGGAGATGTCAAAGGATCACAGGATCCAACTGAAAGAAATCCCAATAGTCAAAGCTGGAACAACTTGAGTAACAAAATAAAATAGACTGGATCATAGCCCAAAGCATGAAATAAAGACCCAGGAGTCCAAACCAATGTAAATGATTGAATAAATAAATGCAATTCTCCTTCCTCATCCACTGCAAATTGGTTCCAGTACACCCCCACGGATACCAAAATCCATGGATGCTCAAGTCCTTTATATTAAATGGTATCGTATTTGGACATAAGCAGTACACATCCCCCTGTATACTCTAATCATATTTAAATTACTTGTAATATTTAATACAATAAAATGCTATGTAAATAGCTGTTCTACTGGGTTGTTTTATTTGTATTGTTACTTTTTATTTTTTAATTTTTATTTTTTGAGATGGAGTTTTGCTGTTGTCACCCAGGCTGGAGTGATATGGTTCAATCTCAGCTCACTACAACCTCCACCTCCTGGGTTCAAGCGATTCTCCTGCCTCAGCCTCCCAAGTACCTGAGACTACAGATGCATGCCACCACATCCGGCTAATTTTTGTATTTTTAGTAGAGACAGGGTTTCACCATGTTGACGAGGCTGGTCTGAAACTCCTGACCTCAGGTGATCCGCCCACCTCGGCCTCCCAAAGTGCTGGGATTACAGGCATGCACCACCGTGCCTGGCCGATTTGTATTATTTTATACTGGGTTTCTTTCCCAAATATTTTTTATCTGGGGTTGGCTGAATCCACAATGTGGAATCAGAGAATACAAAAGGCCGAGTGTAGATGGGGGAGAAGAGACATGTCTCCCATGCAGAAGAAGTTCAACGAATTCAAACAGATATTCTACCCACACAGAGGTGGAGCATAACTCCTCCCTCCCGAAGTGTGGGCTGCATGTAGTAACCTCCTTCCAAAGACTATTATATGGAAAGACGGGGGAAAAGTAACTTTACAGTGGAGAAACCTGACCAACACTATCTCTGGCAGGTGATGAGGGTCAACATCAATAGAAATAAATTATACTGATAGTAGAATCATGCACTACATCATGACATGAGTTATAGCATAATCATGGTGAGTTGTATAATTAATTCATTATACATTACAATGTAATAATAATAGAAATAAAAAGCACAATGAACACGAAGTGCTTGAATCATCCCCAAACAATCCCTCAACCCCCGACCCCAGTCCATAGAAAACTTGTCTGCAGGTTCGACATAGCTCACCCCTGTTATCCCAGCACTTTGGGAGGCCAAGGTGGGCAGATCACTTGAGGCCAGGAGTTCAAGACCAGCCTGGCCAACATGGCAAAATCCCTTCTCTATTAAAAATATGAAAATTAGCTGGACATTCTGGCGCGCGCCTGTAATCCCAGCTACTTAGGAGTCTGAGGCACAAGAATTACCTGAACCCGGGAGGCAGAGGTTCCAGTCAGCCAAGATCTGCCACTGTACTCTAGCCTAGGCAACAGAGCAACACTGTCTTTCTTTCAAAAAAGAAAGAAAGAAAATTGTCTTCAACGAAACCAGTCCCTGGTGCCAAAAAGGTTGGGGACTGCTGTATAAAGGGATCTTCTGCTTTATTGAAGGCGACGAAACTAACAAAAAGTCATGGAAGTTCTCTATCAGATGTGGAGAAACTTCTAATGACCTGGACTGAAGAGCAAACACAGAAGTGTATCCTTCTCAGCACCATGACAATTATCATCAAAGCAACGTTTGTTTGCAAGTTTGAAAGCAAAGGCTGGACCTGACTGAGGTGTTGAATTTACTGCTCTGGGTAGTTTAAATAATTCAAGAATCCTTATTCCTTATGTAGAGTGAAAGTGAGTGGTGAGTCTGCGGGTGCTGCCATGAAGGCAGCAGAAGAATTTTTGGAAACTCTGGATGAGCTGACTGTGGAGGAAAATTACTTGTCATAGCAAATCTTCAATATGAATGAAACCTCCCCATTCTGGAAACAAATACCTGAAAGGACTTTCATTCATAAGGAGGCCAAGTCAATGTCAGGTTTGAAGGATCTTAAGGACAGGACAACAGTCTTCCGTGGCAACCAATGTTTCAGGCGACAAACTGAAACCCTTTGTGAGGATCTCAGGGCCTTCAAGCCTGTCAATCAGCACACACAGCCAGTGCACTGGGAATGTGGAAGCCATGGATGACCCAGCTCCTCTTCCAAGAGGCCCTCCTGAATTAATCTGCCAGTGAGATGGAGCTGTACTGTTTACAGAATAATGTGTCTTTCAAGGTTTTGCTTGTTGATAATGCCTCTCTTTTAGGGAGTCATTTTCATCTTAATATCAAAGCGGTATTTCTCCCTCCAAATACCACCTCTTTGATCCAACCAACACATCAAGGAATTACAGCAGCTTTTAAGACTATTACCTAAGGAGGACTTTTGCCCAGGCTATTAATGCAACTAAAGAAGACCCTGAAAAGACATGGATGCAATTCTGAAAGGATTACAACATCTATGACTGTGTCAAGAACTTTGAGCTTGAGCTTGGGGTGATGCCACCAAGGAGTATATGAATGGCATCTGGAGGAAGATGCTCAGAGGTTCATCCATGATTTCAAAGAATTTGCCAAGGATGAGGAGGTTGCAAAATCAACAAGACTATGGTTGAGATGGCAAACAACTTTAATCTGGTTGTGGCTGAGGATGACATTGAGGAGCTCCTAAAGGAATGAGGAGTTGTTGGAACTGGGACAGGAAAGCATAGCTGAAGAAGGGGCAAGAGCAAAGGGAGCTGGAGGAGAAGGTAAGGAACTCCCACTCACAGTGAAGGGGTTTGCAGAAGCTTCTGCAGATTTCAACAAACTCCTTAAGATGTTTGAGGCCAGGCACGGTGCTCAGGCCTGTAATCCCAGCACTTTGGGAGGCTAAGGAGGGTGGATCACGAGGTCAGGAGTTCTAGACCAGCCTAACCAACATGGTGAAACCCTGTCTCTACTAAAAATACAAAAATTAGCCAAGCGTGGTGTCTGGCGCCTGTAATCCTAGCTACTTAGGAGGCTGAGGCAGGAGAATCACTTAAACCCAGGAGGCAGAGGTTGCAGTAAATCAAGATTGTGCCACTGCAGTCCACACTGGGCGACAGAGCAAGACTCTGTCTTTCAAAAAAAGAAGTTTGAAAGAAGAAAATGAACTCCCAAGAAAACTCACAGTGAAGGGTTTAGCAGAAGCTTCTGCAGATTTCAACAAACTCCTTAAGAAGTTTAAAAACGTGGACCCCAACACCAAAAGGTTTTTATTTAAAAAGAAGAATGTTCATGGTGCATTATCTGTTTATAGGCAAATCTATGATGAAGAAAAGAAACAAACCAAGCAAACCGCCATGGACATATTTCTGAAAAGAGTGACCCCATCTCAAGGAAATCTCAGGCGGGTCCTTCAGGAGGTATCCAGAAGAAGATGTTATTATCACAGAGGATGACAGCTCCACATGTGTTACTGACCTGAAGAGCTTTGAATGAGACAAAATGTAGAGGTGGCGGACATTGATGGTCCTGACCCTATGTAAGTCTAGGCTAATGTGTGTGTTTGTATCTTCTTTTTTTTTTTTTTTTTTTTGACACTGAGTCTTGCTCTGTTGCCAGGCTGGAGTGCAATGGCATGATCTCGGCTCACTGCAACCTCTGCATCATGAGTTCAGGCGATTCTCCTGCCTCAGCCTCCTCAGTAGCTGGGACTACAGGCGTGTACTACCACGCCCAGCTAATTTTTGTATTTTTAGTAAAATTTTGTATTTTTAGTAAAACCCCAACATGGGGTTTTACCATGTTGGCCAGATGGTCTGATCTCTCGACCTCATGATCCACTCACCTTGGCCTCCCAAAGTGCTGGGATTACAGGCATGAGCCACCACGCCCAGCTTCTGTGTCTTCATTCTTAACAAAGAAGTTGAAAGAATTTTTTACATTTTTTAAATTAAAAATAGAAAAGAGCTTATAGGATAAGGATATAAAGAAAGGCAATAGATCAGACATGGTGTTTCTTGCCTATAATCCTAGCACTTTGGGAGGTCGAGGAGGGTCGATCACCTGAGGTCAGGAGTTCGAGACCAGCCTGGCCATCAGAGCAAAACCCTGCCTCTACTAAAAATACAAAAATTAGCTGGGCGTGGTACCAGGCACCTGTAATCGCAGCTGCTCAGGAGGCTAAGGTGGGAGAATTGCCTGAACCTAGGAGGTAAAGGTTGCAGTGAGCCAAGCTCACGCCACTGCCCTCCAGCCTGGGTGATACAGCGAGACTCTGTCTCGCAAAAAATAAAATAAAATAAAGAAGAAAGACAATATTTTTGAAGAGCGGTACAATGTGTTTTAAGTGTAATTATAGAAGAGTCAAGAAGTTAAAAAAATAAACTATTTATAAAGTAAAAATTACTGAAAGCTAAGGTTAATTTGTTATCGAAGAAAACAATTTTTTTTTTGTGTGTGTGGAAGCTGAACAATGAGAACACATGGACACAGGGAGGGGAACAACAAATACTAGGGCCTGTCGGTGTGGTGGTAGGAGGGAGAGCATCGGTAAGAATAGTTAATGCATGCCGGGCTTACTTCCTAGGTGATGGCTTTTTTTTTTTTTTTAATGAGTGATTTTTAAATTTTCATAGTTATACATTTTTCTTTTTTTTAGTTTTTTTTTTCTTAAAGGAAAGACAAAAAGAAAGAGAAAAAAGGAGTGAAGGAGAGAAAGAAAGAGGCAGAAAAAGAGGGAGAACGGGAATATTGCTTTATTCTAAAAATGGGTATTAATAATGGATGATCAATATTTTGTGTATTTAAAGTGGAGAATGTATATTTTGTGTATTTAAAATGGAGAGCTCTATAAATATTTATTAAGTTTACTTGTTCCAGATCTGCGTTCAAGTCCTGGTTGTCCTCATCAATTTTCTGTCTCGTTGAGTCTAAATCTCTTTATGGGTCTTATGTATCTTGGTGTTAGGATCGTTAGCTCTTATTGTTGCATTGATCCTTTTACCACTATATCTTTGTTGCTTTGAAATCTATTTTATCAGATGCGAGAATTGCAACTCCTGCTTTTTATTTATTTATTTATTTTTGCTCTCCATTTGGTTGGTAAGTCTTTCTCCATCCCTTTGAGTCTTTGTGTATCCTTGCATGTGAAATGGATCTGGATGCAGCATACCATTAGGTTTTGGCTGTATCTTTTGATTGGGGGATTTAGTCGACTTAAATTTAGGGTTACTGCCATTTGATGTTAACTGGCTATTTTATCCATTCGTTTATATAAATTCTTCTTTATGTTGATTCTCTTTACTTTTTGGTATATTTTTAGAAAGGCTAATACTGGTTGTTCCTTTCTGTGTATAACGCTTCTTTCAGAAGCTCTTGCAAAGCAGGCCTGGTGGTGATGAAATCTCTGAGTTCTTGCTTGTTCATAAAAGATTTTATTTTTCCTTCAGTTGTGAAGCTTAGTTTGGCAGGATATGAAATTCTGGGCTGAAAGTTCTGTTCTTTAAGGATGTTGAATGTTGGTCCCCTCTCTCTTCTGGCTTGTAGAGTTTCTGCTGAGAGATCTGCTGTAAGTCTAATAGGCTTCCCTTTGTGGGTAACCTGACCTTTCTCTCTGGCTGCCCTTAGTATTTTCTCCTTCATTTCAACCCTGGTGAATCTGACAATTATGTGCCTTGGGGTTGCTCTTCTTGAGGAATATCTTTGTGGTGTTCTCTGTATTACCAGGGGTTGAATATTGTCCTGCTTTGCTAGATTGGGAAAATTTTCCTGAATAATATCCTGAAGAGTATTTTCCAGCTTGGATTCATTCTCTCCGTCACATTCAGGTACACCTATCAAACGTAAATTAGGTCTTTTCATATAGTCCCATATTTCTTGGAGACTTTGCTCATTTCTTTTTATCTTTTTTCTCTATTCTTGTCTTCTCGTTTTATTTCATTAAGTTGGTCTTCGACCTCTGATATCCTTTCTTCTGCTTGATCAATTCAGCTATTCAAACTTGTGCATATTTCGCTAAGTTCTCGTGTTGTGTTTTTCAACTCTGTTAGTTCATTTATATTCCTCTCTATATTGTCTATCCTTGTTAGCATTTCATCAAACCTTTTTTCAAAGTTCTTAGTTTCAATTTTTTTTGAAGAAAACAATTTTTATAAATTTAGTGTAGCATAATTGCACACTGTTGATAAAGTCTAGAGTAGGTACAGTAATGTCCTAGGCCTTCACATTCACTCACCACTCACTTGCTCACTCAGCCAGAGCAACTTCCAATCCTGCAAGCTCCATTCATGGGAAGTATCCTATATGACACTAAAAAAAATATTCTATGCCATATTTTTTGCTGTACCTTTTCTAATCTTAGATGTGTTTAGGTACCCAAATACCTACCACTGTGTTACAGTTGCCTACAGAAACATACTGTGCAGGTTTGTAGCTTAGGAGCAGCAGGTTGTACCACTCGGTGTGGAATAAGTTATGCCATCTAGGTCTGTGTAAGCACACTGTGCGATGCTCGCACAGTGATGAAATCACCTAATGACACATTTCTCAAAATGCATTCCCCTGGTTAAAGGATGTATGACGATATATCCACGATACAATGTGGCAAAAATAACACTTTACTTTTGTGGTCTTCCTTCCAAAAACCCATAATCCCAGTCTAATCATGAGAAAAATATCAGACAAATTCCAGCAGAGGGACGTTTTGCAAAATGCCTGACCAGTACTCCTCAAATGTCAATGTCATCAAAAACAAGGGAAGGATTATTCGGGTGTGGTGGCCATACCTGTAGTCCCAGCTCCTTGGAAGGCTGATGCAGGAGGATCGCTTGAGCCCAGGAGTTCAGGATTGCAGTGAGCTATAATCATGCCATGAGCTTCAGCCTGGGTGACCAAGAAAGACCTTATCTCTAAAATAAAAATAACAATTAAAAATTAAATTTATTTTTAAAAAAGAGAGATAGACATCTAAGGACATAAAATGAGAAAGTAGAGACAATAAAAGAAATACCAGGCAAATACCCACATAAAGCTAGTGTAACATAAGATGAGCATGGTAATGGGAGACCGAGGTAGGCAGATCACTTGAGGTCAGGAGTTCATGACCAGCCTGGCCAACATGGTGAAACCCCATCTGTACCAAAAATACAAAAATTAGCTAGGCATGGTGGCGCACACTTGTAGTCCCAGCTACTTGGAAGGCTGAGGCAGGAGAATTGCTTAACCCAGGCGACAGAGATTGCAGTAAGCCAAGATTGTGCTACTGCACTCCAGCCTAGGTGACAGACTCCATCACAGAAAAAAAAAAAAAAAAAAAACCCATTCCTTAACTCTTCACCAGAAAAATATCATCTTATAAGCATCTATTAGTAGAGCCTCAAAATATGTAACTTGGATATTCTTTTTCCCAAAACTTGCATTCTGAAGTCGGCTTCCAAATGAAGCTCTCAATGTCCTCATTTTCCCATTATTTATCTGCTTTTTGTCCTAACCTGCACCATGACATTCTGGAAAATATTCCAAGTTTGACTTTATATAACTTTAAGAAAAATTATGAAATCATAGTCACTCCTCTGGGCAAAATATATATGTGTGTGTATATCTTAAAGGCAATTCACATGGAGAATTATCAAGGATAGTCTATATTTAGACTTGAACTCTTGAGTTTGTCATTTAACATTACCCTGAAGTAAAAACTCCTAACTCAATGGTTCACTTGCTTACAACTTCCTCCCACTCCAGACTGAAAGGCTGAATTAGACTTCCTCTTTATCAGGAGCTGCACACCCAGTGCTTAGGGACTTGGGAAAAAACCCATCTGGTGACTTCAAGTCCAGCAGGGATCCAGCCCCAGGTGTGTGTCCACTCGGCATTGGAGGGATCGCCCACAGTATGACGGTAAAGAAGAAAGACACAGAAAAAAAGAAGGGGCTTTTGTTTTTTTCATCTGTTTTTAGGTTTTTGTTTTTGTTTTTTCTTTTTTTATATATATTTTTTGTTGTTGTTTTATATTTGGCTTTTGTTAAGACTACAGAAAGAAAAGAGGGACTCAGGTGGGTCGATTAATACGTAAACAAATATGTTTGCAGAGTTTATCAGGAATATGCCACGTTACACATACATGGATTTATCAAGGTAGAGCAAGTTTGCTTAATTAGAAGGTATGAAATGGTGGTGAAGGTAGTAAAAGCTGCTACAGGTGCAGAGGTCAATACTCTGCTTCCCCAGGCAGCAAAGGAGTGTCAAAAACATGAAGCTGTCAATGACAGCACTTCAAGATCCGCCCAGTGCTACCAATTGCACATGACAATGAAATTCCTACTTAAGCCTGTGGGAGTTTGCTAGAATGTTAAACCTGACCTTGCAGTTCCCTGGTTGCAGTCATTTCTAATGTCAAATGAACATGGTTTTTTCTTTCACAGGCTAACCAAATCTTGGCTGGATTAATGTGCATTTTACGTATTACTTATTTTATAATTACTTATTTTACATATTATTGATTTTACATATTATTTATTACTTATTTTACATATTCTTATACATACATAACATGTATATACTTAAACATATTTAAATATTACTTAATATATTTAACATATTACTTATGTAACCATCACAAATACAGTATGTTTTTGGAAAAATGAGTATTCACAACTATATTTTGTTATGCCAAAGATATTTTCTAAGTCAGAATCAATTGGAATGACTCAGTCATGTAATGCACCACATGTGTACAGGTATGTTTCTAAAAGCTTTAATTTTATTTTTTTGAGACAGGGTCTCATTCTGTCACCCAGGCTAAGGTACAATGGCACAATCATGCCTCACCACAGCCTCCACCTCCTGGGTTCAGGTAATCCTCCCACCTCAGCCTCCTGACTAGCTAGGACTACAAGGGCTCACCACCATGCCCAACTAATTTTTGTATTTTTTGTAGAGACAGGGTCTTGCCATGTTGCCCAGACTGGTCTCAAACTCCTGAGCTCAAGTGATCTGTCCACCTCAGCCTCCCAAAGTTCTGGGATTACAGGTGTGATTACACCTGGCCTGTTTCTAAAAGCTTAAAAATGGCCAGGCAGAGTGGTCACACCTGTAATCCCAACACTTTGGGAGGCCGAGGCAGGAGGAACACTTGAGCCCAGGAGTTTGAAAACAACCTGGGCAACATGGCAAGACCCTGTCTCTACAAAAAAAATTAACAAGAATTAGCTGGGCATGGTGGTGCAGACCTGTGGTCCCTGCTACTTAGGAGGCTGAGGTGGGAGGATAGCTTAAGCTCAGGAGGTTGAGGCTACAGTGAGCTATGATCCCACCACTGCACTCCGGCCTGTGTGACAGAGCAAAAAAGACAGAGCTAATTTTCTTTTCTATATAAAAAAAGAAAAAAAAGAGAAATTTTTAAAGCTTAGAATCCTTCATGGTAAGAAATATCAGGCTAGACGCAGTGGCTGTCACCTGTAATCCTAGCACTTCGGGAAGCTGAGGTTGGGGGATAACTTGAGTACAGAAATTCAATATCAGCCTAGGCACCATGGCAAAACCCAATCTCTACAAAATTTTAAAAATTAGCCAGGCATGGTGGCACATGCCTAAAGTCCCAGCTACTTCAGAAGCTGAGGTGTGAAGATTGAGCCCAGGAAGTCAAGGCTGCAGTGAGCTGTGATGACGCCACTGCACTCCAGCCTGAGTCACAGAGTAAGACCCTATCTCAAAAAATGAAGTCAGAGTCTCCACATCCCAAGCCAAACCACAACCCCTCCTGAGCTCCCCATCGTCCTATCTCAGTGGAAGCCCGTGAAGCACCATCCACCGAGTCCCCAGGTCGGAAGCCCTGGAGTCAACTCTGGATGCTGCACTAGACCCTGCCAGGGCAGCACACCTCTCCTGAAGTGCTCCCTGGGTTTTCCCTCTGTCCCCACCAGTCTCTCCTCTTGGTCTCCTCTGCAGATTTCTGAGGCCCACCCCAAAGGCTGGCTTGGGCCTCAGTCCACATTCTCTCTTGCAGAAAACAATTCAGGTACTCTGCCCAGATTGCCCAGGTTCCTGTATACTATGGGTTTACATGCCTTCAGCTATAATGTGCTTTTGGTCCTAATGGCAGCTCCTGGGCCTTTTTTTTTTTTTTTTTTTGAGATGGAGTCTCACTCTGTTGCCCAAGCTGGAGTGTAGTAGCACTATCTCAGCTTACTGCAACCTCCACCTCCTAGGTTCAAGCGATTCTCCCGCCTCAACCTCTCAAGTAGCTGGGATTACAGGTGCCTGCCACCACATCCGGCTAATTTTTGTATTTTTAATAGAGATGGGATTTCACCATGTTGGCCAGGCTGATCTCAAACTCAGAACCTCAAGTGATCCTCCTCGGCCTCCCTCCCAAAGTGCTGGGATTATAGGTGTGAGCCACCATGGCTGGCCAACCTCTTCTTTAGAGGTCTGCATTTGGGTTGCCAGAGTCACACTGTCCATGGACACAGGAACTAGAAGTACCTGGGAGGTCACCTTCACTGATGCAAAAGTATGAATGTCCCCTACTCCCTTGCCCAAGGTTAACACAACTCTGCAGCACAATCTACATGCACAAATACCTCTGTCAGATCAAACCGAAGCCTATCCACTATAGGACTCTGGCCTGAGAGTACGTTCTGCTTGGCTTCCTCCCCTTCCGTGTCTTTTTAAAAATTAATTCTATTTTTTCAGTAGAGACAGTTGTCTCTCTATGTTGTTCAGGCTGGTCTTGAACTCCTGGCCTCAAGCAATCCTCCTGCCTCAGTCTTCCAAAGTGCTGGAATTACAGGCATGAGCATGAGCCACCACACCCAGCCCACCACAATCTCTCACTAGTCTTCGCTGGGAGTAGTTCCTTAATAACATCTTATTTGCTCAAAAATTCTTGTCTCAGGTTCTACTTCCAGGAAACTCATTTGGAACCAGGAATGGGGTGCTAGGGAACAGATTCTAAGATGGGATTTTAGAGCTGGATCATTCCCTAGCTAAATGGCAATAGAGTCCCCATTGTCAGTGATGAGTGGATTAATGACAAGCTGTAGAATTGCTTAACTAATAATCACTAGTACTTTCATCTGTGATGAATTGGCTGCAATACAAGGGAAAAGGAAGCACTGGTTTATGCGCTTTATTTCTAGCATTTGATAGACATGGGGAAGTAGTCATACAGACTCAGAAAGCTAATCACTTGTTGTTCAGTGCTGTTGAAGCACTGAAGAAAGAACATGACAGGTTCAGGACAGCCAATTATCAACTCACAGCATAGTGTGAAAGTCAGGAGGCCTCCACCACCGTATTTAATGCAGCCCTTTTAGCTGTCTTTTGATTAGTGTTGCATGATATATCTTTTTCCATCACTTTAAATTAAACCTATTGATGCCTAAATATGTGCATGTGTGTGTGTGTATGTGTGTGTGTGTGTATTTTGTTTGTTTGTTTGTTTGTTTGTTTGTTTTTGAGACAGAGTCTCACTCTGTTGCCCAGGCTGGAGTACAGTGGCACAGTCTTGGCTCACTACAACCTCCACCTCCCAGGTTCAAGCGATTCTCATGTCTCAGTCTCCTGAGTAGCTGGGATTACAGGTATGTGCCACAATGTCCAGCTAACTTTTGTTTTTGTTTTGCTTGCTTCTTTTTTTTGTATTTGTAGTAGAGATGAGGTTTGCCATGCTGGCCAAGCTGGTCTCAAACTCCTGGCCTCAAGTGATCCTCCTGCCTCAGCCTCCCAAAGTGCCGGGATTACAGGCACGAGTCACTATGCCTGGCTGATGCCCTTATATTTAAAGTGTTTCTTGCAGGCGGTACATAAGGTTGGGGCTTACTTTTTACCCAATTTGACAATCTCTCCCTGTTCATTGGGTGTATGCAGCACGTCCACGTAATCTGATTATTGATATGGTTGGATTTAGAAGTTATCCTGTTGCTATTTGTTCCATCTGTCCCATGTGTTCTTTGTTATTTTGTTCTTCTTTCGTTGCCTGAATTTGGACTGAGCATTTTTTATGAGTTCGAGTATCTCCTTTGTTGACTTACCAGCCATAAGTCTTTGTAGTCCCATTTTAGTAGCTGCTTTAGGGTCACCTAACCTATGGAGTAAGATAATTCGTGGTAGAATAGGCTAAAAAGAAGCCCCAAAAACTGTCCTTCCTCTCAACTAAATAGTAACTTTTTAAAACCATACCATTAGAATGACTTCTGGAATGGCAGAGTGAGAACCTCCATTGGACCCATTTTAGAGAAATGACCAAAACTGATGAGAATTAAAAAAAAAAAAAAAAGCCCGGGTGCAGTAGCTCACGCCTATAATCCCAGCACGTTGGGAGGCTGAGGCAGGAGGATCACTTGAAGTCAGGAGTTCGAGACCAGCCTGGAGAACATGGTGAAACTCTGTCTCTAATAAAAATACAAAAACTAGCCAGGTGTGGTGGTGTGTGCCTCCCAGCTACCCGGGAGGCTGAGGCATGAGAATTGCTTGAACCTGGGAGGTGGAGGGTGCAGTGAGCTGAGATCATGCCACAGCACTACAGACTAGGCAACAGAGTGAGACCCTGTCTCACACACACACAAAAAAATTGTGGTGATGGTTGCGTATATCTGTCAATATACTAAAAACCACTGAACTGTATACTTTAAATGACTAAATCACATGATATATGAACTATACCTCAATAAAAATGGGTTGCTTTTTTTAATCTAACAAACTTCATATTAAAAGGTTAAATAAGACCAGACATAGTGGCTCACACCTGTAATCCCAACACTCTGGGAGGCCAAGGTGAAAGGATCAGTTGAAGTCAGAGGTTTGAGACTAGCCTGGGCAACATAATGAGACCCCCACCTCTACGAAATAAAAATGTTAATAAGTATAATGATAAATAAAAAGATTAAATAAGAAAACAGTATCTTAACCATTTTTTTAAGTACAAAGGTAATTACTAGACCAAAAATACCCACCTTCAGGATGGTTACAGTGACTCACACTTATAATCCTAGCACTTCAACAGGCCAAGGTAGTAGGATTCTTTGAGGAATAGAGTTTGAGACCAGCCTTTGCAACATAGCAAGACCTCATCTTTACAAAAAATTTAAAAATCAACCAGGAGTGGTGGCCCATGCCTGTGGTCCCAGCTACTCAGGAAGCTGAGGTGGAAGGATCACTTGAGCCCAGGAGTTCGAGGCTACCATGGGCTGTGATCACACCACTGCACACCAGCCTGGGTGATACAGTGAGACCCTGTCTCAAAAAATAAATGAAAAAAAATAACCTTCCTAAATATCCGAAATATCCAAATAAATTTAGAAAATAAAAGAACAAAGAAAATGTCAAATAGAGAAATACAGATACGCACATAACAATTATAAAATAATATTACATAATTGAGACCGTTAATACACATTAGTGGGCTTAAGTCCACTGAGAGGACTGACTAATTTATTAAAAGACAAAGATTTGGCCAGGTGCAGTGGCTCTCGCCTGTAATCCCAGCAGATTCGGAGGCCAAGGTGGGCAGATCATGTGAGGTCAGAAGTTCGAGAAGTTCTGACCAAAATGGCAAAACCCCTTCTCTACGAAAAATACAAAAATTAGCCAGGCATGGTAGTGTGAACCTGTAGTCCCAGCTACTTGGGAGGCTGAGGCAGGAGAATCGCTTGAACCCAGGTGGCAGAGCTTACAGTGAGCAGAGATCAAGCCATTGCACTCCAGCCTCAGCAACAGAGTGAGACTCTGTCTCAAAAAAAAAAAAAGAAAAGATTTCCAGCTTTGCTCACAAAGCAAAATTCAGCTACATGCTATATACATGAGATGCACATGAATGGAAGTGCTTTTGAAAGGCTAAAAATAAAAAGATGAGGCATTAACAGGCAAATGGAGACCATAAGAGAGCAGTGGAGTGACAAGACCCAATTTGCACTTTAAGGAGATCACTCAGGTTTCTGCATGGAGGATGGATTGAGGGGGTTATATAAAACGTTGTTAAATAAAATGGTCACAGATGGCCTCTGTAGATTGGCCGTCATGGTTTATTTTTTCACTGCAGACTGCGACCTGTTTGTTCAAAGGCCCACTGGCACCAACTCAAATTTTTACACATCCAATTGTTTTAAAAATAGCCCACACAGCCAGGCGCGGTGACTCATGCCTGTAATCCAAACACAATGAGATGCCAATGCGGGTGGATCACCTGAGGTCAGGAGTGCAAGACCAGCATGGCCAACTTCATGAAACTCCATCTCTACTAAAAATACAAAAATTAGCCAGGCATGGTGGCAGGCACCTGTAATCCCAGCTACGTGGGAGGCTGAGGTAGGAGAATCCCTTGAACCCAAAAGGCAGAGGTTGCAGTGAGCCAAGATTTCACCATTGCACTCCAGCCTGGGCAACAAGAGCAAGACTCTGTCTCAGAAAAAAAAAATTAAAAATAAAGATAGCCCACACAAGCAGTTTATCAGCCATTTAGGACCTACCTGCTTTTTATACTCATAAAACTCCAGCATCTGCCCGCATGGCACGGATCAGATCAAGTCTGTGGTTCTGAGACTTCAAGCTGCTCTCTGACCTAGAAGTTCCCTGAAGTGCTGCTGGTGGGCACACTTAGATGTGTCAACCTCCCTCACCAGTCCCCCTCTCTCCTGGGAGTGCCCTGCTCTTCCCTCCTTCTGAGTAGCAAGCCCCAAGCTCTAGCCTCCAGAAAGTCTCTTGCTGAGAGCTGCTTCTTCCCCAGGTCAGTGTCCAAGCATCACACATCAAGCTGTTGTGTGTTACTTCCATTTCATGGTCCTCTCTTTCCCTTGCTCAAGTCCCAACTCCCCCAAATTTTCTACAGAGGGCAATCAGCCCTATGAGAGATGAAAGCAGCTGGACAGGAAAGGACTGGCCCAGGCATGGTGGTTCATGCCTATAATCTCAGCACTTTGGGAGGCCAAGGCCAGAGGATCACTTGAGCCCAGGAGTTCAAGACTAGCCTAGGCAACATAGGGAGACCTCGTCTATAAAAAATAAATAAATAAATAATACATAAATTAGTCTAGCATGGTGGTGCACGCCTGTAGTTCCAGTTATTCAGAGGGCTGAGTGAAAGGATCACTTGAGCTCGGAAGGTTGAGGCTGCAGTGAGCCAAGATCACACCACTGCATTCCAGCCTGGGTGACAGAGTGAGATCCTATCTGAAAAAAAAAAAAAAACAGGAATATATACACTTTGTATCATGTCCCAATGTGTACATGTATGTATGTGTCTCACACATACATAAGCGTCCATGAAACCATACTTGCCTTCCCTTTGCCATGCATTTTTATTTGCATTTTCTATGTGCTTTTTTTTTTTAAGAGATGGAGGGGCCTCACTATGTTGCCCAGGCTAGAATGTGGTGGCTATTCACAGGTATTATCATTGTGCACTACAGCCTGGAATTCCTGGGCTCAAGCAATCCTCCTGCCTCATCCGCCTAACCTGGAACTATGAGCGCACCACCATTCTTTTTTTTTCCATTTTATTTTCAAATACTTCTTAGTTATGAGCCTTTAAATTAACTTCATGATCCACTAACAGGTGACATCCTGCAGTTTGGAAAACCTTGCATTTCACTGTGATTGCTTATGTTTCTGCCCCTTACATATGTCCTTGGATTGATGATGAAAATGGAAAAAAAAAGTGATTTTTTTTCACAAGTTACCCCTCTTTTCTCCATGTTGCCCCTGGTTTTTATAGGAAGCCCACAGTCTGCATTGCTGGTTTCCAATAATGCTGAATTAAAGGAATGACAAGAACTTCTACCCAAAATACACCTGAGCTGGGTGAAAAGGAGCGTACCTGAAGCAGGTGTTTTCTCCCAGCAATAAGAAGTACTCACAGCCAGGCGTGGTGGCTCACACCTATAATCCCACAACAAAGGGCAGGGCAAGAGGCTTGCTTGAGACCAGGAATTCAAGAACAGCTGGGCAATTTAGGGAGACCACACCTCTACAAAAAATACAAAAATGAGCCAGGTGTGATGGCGCATGCCTGCAGTCCCAGTACTCGGGAGACTGGGACAGGACAATCAATTGAGCCCAGGAGGTCAAGGCTGCAGTGAGCTATGACTGCGCCACTGCACTCTGGACTGGGCAGTGAAGTGAGACCCTGTCTCAAAAAAAAAGAAGGAGGAGGCGGAGGGGCAAGGAGAGGGGGAGGAACAAGAGGAAGAAAGAGGAGGAGGAGGTGGGGAAGGAGGGATCACCTGAGGTGTGAGTACTTCTTATTGCCAGGAGAAAACACCTGCTTTGGGGACTCTCTTTTTTTTTTCCCCCAGCTCAGGTCTATTTTGGCTAGAGGTGGGAGGGGAAGGGAGGAGGAGGAGAAAAAAAGAGAAGGAGAAGGAGAAGGGGAGTGAGAGTTCACAGTCCTTGGGAAACCTGCAGTTAAAGGAGGCAGCCTGTGTATAGCTGTACCCCTAGCCACTTAATCATCACCCTCTGCGTGACTCCTTGCAGCATATATGCACACTCTCTAGGGTGTCTTTCTAAGTGGAATTTAGAAACAAGAGAACTTGCTGCAATGAGAAATTTGAGATACCTTCCTATATTCTTTTGTGTGTATAAAATAGCACACAAGAGGAAATACACATAAGAACTTCATAGAAGTTCTTTAGTGAAAAAAGATAAGAATTTTATTATTTAATTAATTAACATTATTGCCAAGAACAGAATAACAAGAATCCAGATGCTGGACATGTTCTCTTTTATTTAGAACAAAAATATTACATAGAAAAAGAATGTTCTGTAAATAAATACAGTAGAACAAGTGACCTACAGTTTCACTTCTCCACAGCCTAGAGTACCCACAGTCATTTTTTTGAACACAATGTATTTTATGAATAAACCTCTACACTTTTAAAATTGAGTTTTTCTCTTTTTGAAGTACAGCTTCCAGCAACTAGAAGTTTCCATCCTGCTAACCCCAGGCGGCAGTTGCTTTTAACTTCTATCTTTTATTTAAAAAACTTAATTGGAAGTTTTTGTAGCCAGAAGGAGCACTTCAAAGAAAGAAAAAAAATTACCAAAAATTAATACTTTATGTCAGAGGTTAGAAGGGAAAGAAACAAAGATTACAGAAAAGAAGGGTTAATGGTATATAAGAAAGCAGTGAAAGAAGAGAAGAGGCCGAAAATGGACTGAAGAAAGAAGCGAAAAGGGAAACTTGGAACATTAAAAACAAAAAATGTGGAGTAGCATTTTCCATACTCCAAACAAGATGAGACAACACAAGTCTTACAGCAACATTTATAATTTCCTGCACAGCCCAAAGGCTCTGTGCACAAATCCTCCCACCCCTGCTCAAGTCTTTTCCTCCTGTCTACAATTACACATCAAGGGACCACAGCATTTCCTATACTTTAATTTCCAGATGCTCCTGTCACTGTCAATTCTAAATTGACTCTGACAAAACAATATGAAAACTCCAGGCATGATTTTGTGCTCTGCCTTTGAGGCAAGTGTAGAGGAAGAAGATCCTGGGTTGGGAGAGTCAAGAGATTAGGGTCTTTGTCCCAGCTCCTGCCGTCAGTTTATGTGAGAGTTTAAGCAGGTCCCTCTTCCTCTCTAGAGCTCAGTGATGCTATCGCAAAGGAAGCGGGGTGGGGTTCCTTCCAGTTCAGTAAACTTTGGCACTGTGATCTTAATGTGTTACTGATCTTAGTGAATCTCCCATAATACTCACCAAAGATATTGACTACAGGTAAATGAGATGACTATCCAGGATTCGCTCCAGAAGTTCTTAGAGTCACAGTCAATAATAGATCCTACTATTTCAAATGGGAAAAGTTTCCCACACTTGGCTGATGACAATCAAATTGAAAACAAGTCCCCAGTGTAGGAATAACCATGAAATAAGACTAAAGGCCTCACTGTTCCCAGACAGCCAAGACTTTTCTCACATAAAAAAGTCGTAACATAGTGTTGAGAAGATCAGAAGAATGACTATAGTTTACAGTAATCTATTACATATTTGTTTCAAAATAGCTAGAAGAGAGTAATTTCAATATTTCTAGCATAAAGAAAAGACAAATATTTAAGGTGGTAGATACCTCAATTACACTGATTTGATCTTTACCAATATGTATATGTATATATATACCTTTACAAATATTCATATGAATGTATGAAATTTGCACGTGTAGGCTGGGTACGGTGGCTCACAATACAGCTGTGCCTATAATACCAGAGACTCAGGAGGCTGAGGTGGGAGGATCACTTGAAGCCAGGATTTTGAGACCAGCCTAGACAACATACCAAGACCCCATCTCTACAAAAGTCAAAAATTAGCCAGGCCTGATGGTGCTTACCTGTAGCCTCAGCTACCTGGGAAGCTGAGGCAGTAAGATCACCTGAGGCCAGGAGTTCAAGGCTGCAGTGAGCTATGACTGTACCACTGCACTCCAGCCTGGGTGACAGACCAAGACCTTATCTCAAAGATAGATAGCTAAATAAATAATCACATGTACCCCCAAAGTGTGTGTTTGTGTGTACACACACACATATATATAATATACAAATAAAAATAAATTATTAAAAAATCATAAAAGCCTATCTCACCAAATATTTAAAAATTAGCCAGGCCTAGTGGTACACACCTATATAGTCCCAGCTACTCAGGAGGCTGAGGTGGGAGGATTGCTTGAGCCCAGGAGGTCAAGACTTCAGTGAGCTATGACTGCGCCACTGCACTCCAACCTGGGTGACAGAGAAAGACCCTGCCTCATAAAACAAAACAAGGCTGGGCACAGTGGCTCATGCTTGTAATCCCAGCACTTTGGGAAGCCTAAGTGAGTAGATCACTTGAGGCCAGGAGTTTGAGACCAGCCTGGCCAACATGGTGAAACTCTGTCTCTACTAAAAACACAAAAAAATTAGCCCAGCATGGTGACAGGTGCCTATAATCCCAGCTACTCAGGAGGCTGAGGCCGGAGAATTACTTGAACTCAGGAGGCGGAGGCTGCAGTGAGCCGAGATCACGCCTCTGCACTCCAGTCTGGGTGACAGAGCAAGACTCCGTCTCAGAAAAAAAAACACTACAATGAGGCTCTACAAATGCAGGAAGCACCATGCTTCACTGCAATGCAGCACCAGCTCCTGGACAGAGCATGCCTGACCAACAAAACAAGAGGAACTGGTTTCACTAACAGCCACCCACAAGACAGCAGTCATATAGGCTGCTCTGCTGCCCAACAACCCTCTATAAGTGAAACTGCCCAGCACAAGGACCCAGTTGGGTTGGAAATGAGCACCTGTCCCAAGGGCAGCTAACTCACAGGTAGGTGCGGTCTGCCTAAAGTGGACTCTGGAGCAAAATGATAAGGTAGGCCAATCAGGGTCCTTTGCTGGGGAATCTGAATGGGGATATGAAAACAAAGCAGTGAATGATGAGAGGGGAAGGTTAAAGGTCATAATGAATTGAGGCTAGAAAAGCCAGAGAGTGCAGAGACCCAATGTAGCAAGCTAACCAGCAAACCCACCTGATGTGCTGTGGCCCTGTCTCCACCCAAATCTCACCTTGAATTGTAATAATCTCCACATGTCAAGGGAAGAGCCAGATGGAGGTAACTGAATCATGGGAGCAGGCAGTTTCCCCCATACTGTTCTAGCGGTAATGAATAAGTCTCAGGAGACCTGATGGTTTTATAAATGGGAGTTCCCCACACAAACTTTCTTGGCTGCCACCATGTAAGATATGACTTTGTTCCTCCATCACCTTCCACCATCATTACGAGGCCTCTCAGTCTCACAATGTGAGTCCATTAAACTGCTTTTTCTTTTTTTCTTTCTGAGACAGAATCTCCCTTTGTCCCCCAGGCTGGAATGCAATGGCGTAATCTTGGCTCACTGCAACTTCCGCCTCATGTGTTCAAGAAATTCTTCTGTCTCAGCCTCCCAAGTAGCTGGGACTACAGGCACGAGCCACCATGCCCAGGTAATTTTTGTATTTTTAGTAGAGTCAGGGTTTCACCATGTTGACCAAGCTGGTCTTGAACTCCTGACCTCAAGTGATCTGCCCACCTCAGCCTCCCAAAGTGCTGGGATTATAGGCATGAGCCACTGTGCCTGGCCTCCCTCTTTTTTTTTTTTTTTTTAAGTAAATTACCCAGCCTTGGGAATGACTTTATTAGCAGCATGAGAACAAATTTAATACACTCCCCATACATGCAGGCACACACACACTGTAGAAACACTGACACACTAGACAAAACGAGAAGTGGAGGGCTTAATATATAATACAGCTCAGCAAAAGAAAGGGAGATTCCTAAAAACCAGACAAAAAGACGAAACTCAACGCCAGAAACAGTGAGGAGGATACAGTTGAATAAAGTACCAGGCAAAAAAACACTCTATGAGATAAAACACCTCACATAATAATAAAAGGTGCAATTTTTAAAAACTTGCACACAACTAATTATGTGGCTTATAACACACAGCAGAAAATAAAGAATTACAAGGTGTAATTAGCAAAGTCACAATCATAGTGGGAGATTTTTAACATGCCTCTCTTGGCAATTTACAACCTAGGAGACAAAAATTAAGATTCAGAAAAAATCTTTGGGCCAGGCACAGTGGGACATGTCTATAATCCCAACATTTTGGGAGGCCAAGGCAGGAGGATCACTTGAGGCCAGGAGTTCAATACCACCCTGGGCAACATAGCAAGACCTTGTCTCTACTAAAAAATTAAGTTAGCCAAGCACAATGACATGCACCTGTAGTCCCAGCTATTTGGGAAGCTAAGGCAAGAGGATCACTGGAGCCCAGGAGACGGAGGCTGCAGTGAGCTATGATTGTTCCAAGAGGCCAGGCGCAGTGGTTAATGCCTATAATTTCACTACTTTGTGAGGCCAAGGCAGGTGGATCACTTGAGGTTAGGAGTTCAAGACCTGGCCAACATAGTTGTTGCAAACAGGTTTATAACATGGGAAAAAATCCACACCAAGGCAATGGATCACTCAGCAAGGCTAGTTTACTTCCTGTGGGAAGGGTGTAACTCACCGGCAGTCTTGTCACGAGAGCACACCTGAACAAATGAGACAGGGACATTTATAACTTTCATAACCTGACGCAATTGCCCTACTGCTGTGTCCAGTTTCCATTGGCAGGAATGGGACCTTACATTCTATGCTTGACCTGATTGGCTAAAAACTTGGAAATTTCCTGAACAGATAAGGGGAAAGAAGACAAAGAAGAAGACAAAGCTAGTTAGAAGATTAAGAAGGTTTCCAAATAAGGAATGGCATGCATCAGGGTTTGGAGCTTGCCCAGTTCTGTTCAGACATGCTGGAGCAAGACGTAGCTGATTTAGAGAATATATATACATGGGTATATGTTTATGCTAATAGCGGATAATGGTCATAGAGCAAGAGACTGTAACTCCTTATAATGTAGTCTAAGATATAAACTCTGAAGAAGAACTTTCCCATCTCTCACAATAGTAAAATCCCATCTCTACTAAAAATACAAAAACTAGCTGGGCATGGTGACGCACACCTATAATCCCAGCTACTCAGGAGGCTGAGGCAGAAGAATCACTTGAATCCAGGAGGCATAGGTTGCAGTGAGACAATATTGCACCACTGCACTCCAGCCTGAGCAACAGAGCAAGACTCTGTCTCAAAAAAAAAAAAAAAAAGAACATTATTTGAACAATAAACTTGATCTAATGAACCAATAACTAAAAAATAGATTATATACTCTTTTCGTTCACATGGAGCATTTACAAAAACTGACCATTCAAAGGGTTAAGGCAAATGTTTTTGAAAAAGTTAAAAACAAATGTTTAACATTCCAAAGCACACAGGCCTTAATTCTATCAATATATAATTAAGTTAGAATTCAATCCTAAAAATATATTTTTTCAAATCTATATGTTTGGAAATTTAGAACCATTTCAGAAATATAACAAGGTCAGAGAAAAAAATTCAGGCAAATTAAAAAGTGCTTATAAAGGAAAAAATTTAAATATATCAAAACTAGTAGGATAGTTCTACTCCCATTTAGAATGTAGAAAGTTGCAAGACAATGCTCTCCCACTCTAACAATAAGAAAAAGATAGTTAACCACTAATCACAGTCTTTCCAAGTACATCAGAGAGCCAAGAATGCATAAACCCTAATGAAATAAAACCCAAAAACTGACCAGCATGGTTGCCTTCCCTTGGTCGAGCAGCAGGGGGCAGAGGATCTCGCTGCAGATGAAAGAAGAGAAGACTTAACTTTTAATGGATTTCTAGAGATGAGAAGGTTTGCCTGATGCTTTAGAATCCCTAACAGCCCCATACACAGAGACTCTGTAGTCACAGCCAACTCTACTCCATAGGTCTTTACCAAACATGTGTGAAAAAAACTGGAGACAGAACAGAACTGTTGAGAGAACCTCTCTGAAGCACATGTGTGGAGGAGCCTCTGGGGCTGTGGAACAATAAAAGAAATGACTAGCGTCTGTGTGACTGGGGTACTGGAGGAAAGAAGAAAGAGACGTCAAAATAAGCATTAGAAGAAATAATGGCTAAAACTTTTCCAAAGTTCACTCATTTTTAAAATTTTTTGTAGAGACAAGGTCTCACTATATTGCTCAGGCTGGTCTCAAACTCCTGGCCTCAAGCGATACTCCCAGAGACAAACTCACAGATTCAAGAAACTCAGTGAAGCACAAGTAGAATAAACACAAAGAAAAATACCCCTATGTATATCATGGCACTCATGAAACCAAGAATAATGAGACAATCTTGAAAACAGTCAGAGAAAAAGCAGAGCAATGATTAAAATTACCAATCACTTCTCATCAGAAAGTATGAAGGTGAGAGGACAGACAGATAACATCTTTGAAGTGCTGAAAGAAAAAAGTAACTACCATTGCTGAATTCTTTATACAGAGTAAATATCCTTAAAGAATGAAGTCAAAACAAGGGCATTTTCAAATAACATGGGTTGACAATAGAACAAAAGGAAAAGCTATAACTATCATGTTTCTAGAAGAAACATAGAATGTCTTGGACAACTTGCGATAGGCAAAGATTATTTTTAAAAAATTGAAAACACTAAAGTTTTTATGTTTTTAAAAACTTATTGATAAACTGGGTATCATTAAAATTAATAACATGTACTCTTAAAAAGATACCATCAAGGCCAGGTGCAGTGGCTCACACCTGCAATCCCAGCACTTTGGGAGGCCGAGGTGGGTGGATCACAATGTCAGGAGTTGGGAGACCAGCCTGGCCAAGATGGCAAAACCCCATCTCCAGTAAAAATTTTTTTTAAAAATTAACTGGGCATGGTGGCATGTGCCTGTAGTCGCAGCTACTCAGATGGCTGAAGCTCAGGAGGTTGAAGCAGAAGAATCGCCTGAACCCAGAAGGTAGAGATTGCAGTAAGCCAAGATAGCGCCACTGCACTCCAGCCTGGGGGACCAAGTGAGACTCCATCTCAAAAAAAAAAAAAAAATACCATTAAAAGAAAGAAAAAGCAAGCCATAGACCAGAAGAAAATATTCAACACATATATCTTGCATTTAGAGCAAAGAACTTATATCTAGAAGTGAAAATAAAAGAATTCTTACCAATCAATAATAATAAACAATCTAACTGAAAAAAAAATGAGTGAAAGACTTAAACAGACACTTTAAGAAGCTGTATGGGCTGGGTGTGGTAGCTCACCCAGTGTAATCCCAGCACTTCAGGAGGCTGAGGCGGGGGGAATCACCTGAGGTCAGGAGTTCAAGACAAGCCTGATCAACAGGGAGAAACTCTGTCTCTTAAAAAAAAAAAAGAAGAAGCAGCTGTATAGATAGCTAACAAGCACATGAAAAGTTGATCAACTTTAAGGAAACACAACACAAAACCACCATGAAATACCACTACTTCCCCATTAGAATGGCTAAATTTAAAAAGCACTGGCAGGCCAGGCACAGTGGCTCACACCTGTAATCCCAGCACTTTGGGAAGCTGAAGAGGGCCGATCACCTGAGACCAGAAGTTCAAGACCAGACTGGACAACATGGTGAAGGCCCATCTCTACTAAAAGTACAAAAATTAGCTGGGCATGGTGTCGCATGTCTATAATCCCAACTACTCAGGAGGCTGAGGCAGGAGAATCGCTTGAACCCAGGAGGTGCAGATTGCAGTGAGTCGAGATCCTGCCACTGCACTCCAGCCTGGGTGACAGAATGAGACCCTGTCTCAAAAAAATAAATAAGTAAAGTCTTGAAGGAGAGATGTGATCATCTGGTAAAGAGTTTTCCACTTGGCTGGGTGAGGTGGCTCACGCCTGTAATCCCAACACTTTGGGAGGCTGAGGCAAGCAGATCACCTGAGGTCAGGAGTTCGAGACCAGCCTGACCAACATGGTGAAACCCTGTCTCTACCAAAAATATAAAAATTAGCCGGGCATGGTGGCAGGCACCTATAATCCCAGCTACTCAGGAGGCTGAGGCAGGAGAATCGCTTGAACCTGAGAGGCAGAGGCTGCAGTGAGCCAAGATCATACCACTGCATTCCAACCTGAGCAACAGAGCAAGACTCCATTTCAAAAAAAACAAAAGAAGAAGAATTTTTCACTTGACACTTCTCAACATATAAAATGGGTTATGGGTGAGTCAAGATGTGACAGCCAAAGGCTGCAAGAGCCTCTAGACTGGTCACCTCAAGTCCTGGCTGGCCTTACTGATCCCAGTGTACTAAAACAAGTGGTCATTTTCTGCATGGGCCCTGCTATGGAAAAGTTTAGGAAGTATTAACATAAGGAATGGGAATATAGAGAAGAGGCTCAAGGACAGAGGCCTGGGGTAGCTCACACATAGAGGCCAGGAAGATGAGGAATAGCCAGCAAAGAAGACTAAGAAAACATGAGCAGTGATGAACGTGGTGAGCCATGACAGTGTGTTATCCCAAAGCCAAGGATTTGCAAAGAGTTTGAAGAAAGGAATGACCATGTCAGACGCTGTAGGCTGGTCAAGAAAGAGAAGGTTTCGGCTAGGCATGGTGGCTGATGTTTGTAATCCCAGCACTTTGGGAGGCCAAGGTGGGCAGATGGCTTGAGCTCAGGAGTTCAAGACCAGCCTGGGTAAGATGATGAAACCCTGTCTCTATAAAAAATTTAAAAATTAGCCAAATGTGGTAGCACTCACCTGTAGTCCCAGCTACTCAGGGTGGGAGGATCATTTGAGTCTGGGAGGTTGAGGCTGCAGTGAGCCAAGATACACCACTATACTTTAGCCCGCACCAATGAGTGAGACCCAAGAAAGAAAGAGAGAGAGAGAGAGGAAGGGAGGGAGGGAGGGAGAAAGAGAAAGAGAAAAAAGAAAGTAAAGAAGAAAAGGAAGAAAGAAAAGGAAGGAAGAGAGAGACTTGATTTCAAAACATCCTTAATGTTTTTTCACATATAGCCTTACCTTCACTCTTACTGTCAAAATAAAAGACACATACCATACACATACACATGCCCTTATTAAGGACCTGGTATGTGTAAATTATTAGTTTGATACAGTGAGACATAAAAAGTGACTTAATTTTTTAAAAGTTATTTGGTCAGGCAGGGTGGCTTAAGCCCAGCACTTTGGGAAGCCAACGTGGGTAGATCACCTTAGACCAGCCTGGCCAACATAGTGAAACCTCATCTCTACTAAAAATACAAAAATTAGCCAGGCATGGTAGCACACGCCTGTAATCCCAGCCTAACTCTGGAGGCTGAGGCACAAGAATCAGTTGAATCTAGGAGGCGGAGACTTCAGTGAGCCAAGATCACGCCATTGCACTCCAGCCTAGATGACAGAGCAAGACTCTATCTCAAAAATAAAAATAAAAAAGTAACTTGATAGCAGGGACTCTGGCTAAAGGAATTTATAAATAGGTTAGAGAAAAAGGTAGTAAAAAGGTAAGCAAAGAGAAAAAGATCTAAATAACAATACAACATAAAATATCATTACAAATTGATATAAGATTTGTTGCCAAATGAAATATGAACAAATTATTTTGTATTTTTAAAAAATCACAAAGCCAGACATAATTGACTCACACCTATAATCTCAGCACTTTGGAAGCTGAGGTGAGAGGATTGCTTGAGTCTGGGCATTCAAGACCAGCCTGGGCAATGGGGCAGGACCCCATTTAAAAAAGAAAGAAAGACAATGTTTTTTTAGTCACAAGAAGGAAAAGCACTTGAAACTGGGCTTTTTAAAGGAACAACTTCAGGGAAGCCAGAGATGAATTTGAATAAGGCCTTGAAAAATGAATGGGATTCATAAAAGCACAAAGAATGAGAAAGGTGGAAATAGCTCAAGTAAACTAGTTTTGCTAAAGAGACTATGGTTTAGTGAATAATTAGAAGGAAGCCTCAACGCAGAATGAAGTCAACTCAGAGAGAACCATTAATGCCAGGATAAGAAGTCTGAGATTTATTTTATGGGTAATGAGAGTCACTTAAAGGTTTAATACAGGTCTTTCACTCAATCAATGCAGTATTTTAGGAAGACTATCCTGGCATAGTATAAGCCCAGATGTGGGAAGGCTGTCCTAAACCCCTCAGTCTCCCTCTAGGGTGCCTTTAAAAAATAATAATAATAATAAGCTTTGAGAACAGAGTTATTCTCCAACAATAGTTTCTGGATAAACATCTCTGTGATGGTCACTGCTGCAAATGCCTTATTTAATTGGAAGAGACTACAGATGACCAAATCACAGACTGACAAATTCAAACCTGCCTTGTGATGAAACTAAACAAGACAGGGCTTACTCAGGGTAACCATTGGACAAGCAGGAGGGACCTTCCACTCTGCTCCCTCTTTCCTATATCCAGACAAAATGCCAGCATCTCTAGACCACTTCATTTTGTTCTAGTCAAGTTCTTTTTTTTTTTTTTTTTCAAGAGAGAGAGAGAGAGAGATAAGTTCTGACTCTGTTGCCCAGACCGTAGAGAGCAGTGGTGAGATCTTAGCTCACTGCCAGTCTCTCTTGGGCACAAGCAATCCTCCAGCCTCATTCTCTTGAGTAGCTGCCTCCTGTGTAGTATACCACCATGCCCTGCTTGACAGTACAGGAGAGAGAATAAGAGCAAACAGGGAAAATGGCAGTCACTTATAAAACCATAAGATCGGCCGGGCATGGTAGTTCACGCTTGTAATCCTGACAGTTTGGGAGGCTGAGCCTGGTGGATCATGAGGTCAAGAGACTGAGACCATCCTGGCCAACATGGTGAAACTCTGTCTCTACTAAAAATACAAAATTAACTAGATGTGGTGCCATGCTCCTGTAATCCCAGCTATTCGGGAGACTGAGGCAGGAGAATCCCTTGAACCCAGGATGCAGAGGTTGCAGTGAGCCGAGATCACACCACTGCACTCCAGCCTGACAACAGAGCAAGACTCTGTCTCAAAAAAAAAAAAAAAAAAATCAGATCCCATGAGACTCACTCATTACCACAATAACAGTATGGGGGAAATCATCCCCATGATCCAATTACCTCCACCTGGTCCTGCCTTTGACACGTGGGTGTGACCTTTACAATTCAGTGTGAGATTTTAGTGGGGACACAGGGCCAAACCATATCACCAGTAATTGACATCTTGGCCTGTACTCTTCACCTTTTAGGGTTTCGTGTCCTAGGGCAGATGCCACAGAAAGATACTACTGTTTCTACTCTCAAAGCGCTGTAAACACAGGAGCAAGGCTGTGCAGGCTCTTCTGTTCTCCACCAAAGTGTTCTACACATTGTCACCTTGGAAAAGAAGCTTGATATACACAGACTCTCATTTTCTGCTTGGCATAAAATATACCCAGCAGAAACCCACCTGCTGCTCAGTTGTGGGGACGGATTCATGTCTGGCTGGGATGGGTATTGGGGGTGGATGGTGAGGACAACAGAATGATCCTGCAGATCCCATGCTTGCAATGAGACTGCCACTGCACAAAGCAGGGGAGGTGCCAGATTCACTCCAACTCCTCCAAACTCCAATTTATGAGGGAGAAACGTTTGGAAACCCCCAAACGTTCTGTGTAGAACTAAAGTAGACAGGCAAGGCTACAATGGCAAGTTCAGTAGGATTTGGTGAACTCCCTTTAAAACGTTAAGGAAAGCTCTCCACATGTGGGAAGGAGAAACCTAAACAGCATCCTTGCGTCTGACAAAAGCTATGGGCTGAGGGTGCACCAGTCAATTTAACCTTGCACTGGAGTCGGACCAGTATCCTCTGCCGCCATCTAGTGGAAATTCACAGGAATGCGGACATTTTCTAAAGTGACCAATTTTTAAAGGTTTAAGCCACATCTTTTTTTTTTTTTTTTTGAGATGGAGTTTCGCTCTTCTTACCCAGGCTGGAGTGCAATGGCGCGATCTCGGCTCACCGCAACCTCCGCCTCCTGGGTTCAGGCAACTCTCCTGCCTCAGCCTCCTGAGTAGCTGGAATTACAGGCATGCGCCACCATGTCCAGCTAATTTTTGTATTTTTAGTAGAGACGATCTCTTGACCTCGTGATTCTCCCAAAGCGCAGGCTGGTTTTGAACTCTTGTGTGGGTGGGAGACCCCACAAGTGCCAAGGCAAGGTTCTAAAGCCTCAGCCTGTTCCCATATGAATACAGAATTAGAAAAGAATTAGAGATATAGTTACATATTTATTCCTATATATAATCATGAATAATCACATATTCATATGTAATCCACAAAAATATATATAATCAATATAATCTTTTAATCTTACTAATGATTATGAGGTTATGAAGCATGGAACTGAGGTGACATTGTGAACAAAGTGATCCTAAGACAAGATGTTCTAAGCCCTCTGTCACATCCATGTAAGGGATGCTGGAGGATGCCTTGGCTGTGCAGCAGCGCCAGAGCCGTGAAAGCTCCCGCTGTTTAGCCAGCTAGGGAAGGAGACGTCCAAATGTCCCAGACATCTCCTTCCTCAGGGAAGTTAGGAGAAAACTCCACTTCTCCAAGCCCTTGTGTAGGCCTGACAGCTGTCAGGTAGGCCCACAGACATCTATGTGATGCTGTGCTTCAGTGGTCACATTCCACATCTACTTTAATGTTCCAGTTCTGCACCTGATCCCTCTTTTTCCTTCTTTTTTTCCCTCCTTTTATTAAAAGATAAAATCAGTAATAGTAACATAAATCTTAATGTCATTGTTCTTTCTTGACAAGTATGAAAAAGTGCTGATGCAGCCAGAGCAATCAGGCAAGAAAAAGAAATAAAGGGTATTCAAATAGGAAAGGAGGAAGCCAAATTGTCTCTATTTGCAGATGACATGATTGTATACCTAGAAGACTACATCGTCTCGGCCCAAAATCTCCTGAAACTGATAAGCAACTTCAGCAAAGTCTCAGGATACAAAATCAATGTGCAAAAAATCACAAGCATTCCTCTACACCAATAACAGACTTAAAGAGAGCCAAATCAAGAACAAACTGCCATTCACAATTGCTACAAAGAGAATAAAATACCTGGGAATACAACTAACAAGGAATGTAAAGGACCTCTTCAAGGAGAACTACAAACCACTGCTCAACGAAATAAGAGAGGACACAGACAGATGGAGAAACATTCCATGTTCATGATGAGGAAGAATCAATATCATGAAAATGGCTATACTGCGCAAAGTAATTTACAGATTCAATGCTATCCCCATCAAGCTACCAAAGACCTTCTTCACAGAACTGGAAAAAACCACCTTAAACTTCATATGGAACCGAAAGAGAGCCCACATAGCCAAGTCAATTCTAAGCAAAAAGAACAAAGCAGGAAGCATCACACTACTGGACTTCAAACTATACTACAAGGCTACAGTAATAAAAACAGTATGGTACTGGTACCAAAACAGAGATATAAACCAGTGGAACAGAACAGAGGCCTCTGAGTCAACACAACATATCTACAACCATCCAATCTTTGACAAACCTGACAAAAACAGGCAATGGGGAAAGGATTCCCTGTTTAATAAATGGTGTTGGGAAAACTGGCTAGCCATGTGCAGAAAGCAGAAACTGTACCCCTTCCTGACACCTTACACTAAAATTAACTTCAGATGGATTAAAGACTTAAACATAAGACCTAACACCATAAAAACCCTAAAAGAAAATCTAGGCAAAACCATTCAGGACATAGGCGTAGGCAAGGACTTCATGACCAAAACACCAAAAGCATTGGCAACAAAAGCCAAAATAGACAAATGGGACCTAATCAAACTCCACAGCTTCTGCACAGCAAAAGAAACCGTCATTAGAGTGAATCAGCAGCCAACAGAATGGGAAAAAATTTTTGCAGTTTACCCATCTGACAAAGGGCTAGTATCTAGAATTTACAAAGAACTAAAACAGATTTACAAGAAAAAAACAAACAAGCCCATTCAAAAGTGGGCAAAGGATATGAACAGACACTTTACAAAAGAAGACATACATGAGGCCAATAAACATATGAAAAAATGCTCATCATCACTGGTCATTAGAGAAATGTAAATCAAAACTTCATTGAGATACCATCTCATGCCAGTTAGAATGGCAATCATTAGACCGGGTGCGGTGGCTCACGCCTGTAATCCCAGCACTTTGGGAGGCCGAGGCCGGCGGATCACGAGGACAAGAGATCGAGACCATCCTGGCCACGGTGAAACCCCGTCTCTACTAAAAATACAAAAATTAGCCGGGCGTGGTGGCACATGCCTGTGGTCCGTACTCGGGAGGCTGAGGCAGAAGAATCGCTTGAACCCAGGCGGAGGTTGCAGTGAACCAAGATTGTGCCACTACACTCCAGCCTAGTGACAGAGTAAGACTCCATCTCAAAAAAAAAAAAAAAGAATGATAATCATTAAAAAATCTGGAGACTACAGATGCTGGAGAGGATGTGGAGAAATAGAGACACTTTTATACTGTTGGTGGGACTGTAAATTAGTTCAACCATTGTGGAAGACAGTGTCGTGATTCCTCAAGGACCTAGAAATAGAAATTCCATTTGACCCAACAATCCCATTACTGGGTATATATCCAAAGGATTATAAATCGTTCTACTATAAGGACACATGCACACGAATGTTCATTGCAGTACTGTTTACAATAGCAAAGACCTGGAACCAACCCAAATGCCCATCAATGATAGACTGGACAGGGAAAATGTGGCACATATACACCATGGAATATTATGCAGCCATAAAAAACGATGAGTTCATGTCCTTTGTAGGGACGTGGATGAACCTGGAAACCATCATTCTCAGCAAACTGACACAAGAACAGAAAATCAAACACCGCATGTTCTCACTCATAGGCGGGTGTTGAAAAATGAGAACACATGGACACAGTGGGGGAGCACTACACACTGGGGTCTGTTGGGGGGAAAAAGGGGAGAGACAGTCGGGGGTAGGGAGTTGGGGAGAGACAGCATGGGGAGAAATGCCAGATATAGGTGAAGGGGAGGAAGGCAGCAAATCACACTGCCACATGTGTGCCTATGCAACAATCTTGCATGTTTTTCACATGTACCCTGAAACCTAAAATGCAATTAAAAAAAAAAAAGAAAAGAAAAAGTGTTGACGCATTAGGTTTTCTCCTCGCCTCAGCTACTTGAAAGACCTGGGCCCCCATCTCCAAGACACGTGATTTACCTGACCCTATCACTGACCACCATTACTTCACCCTACCTGCCCTGCCCTCTGCTTTGTACTCAGTAAGTTAGAGCATCCAGGCAGTCCGGGCCACTGCCAGATTCTGTGCTTTGGTTGGCAGTGGACCCCTGGGCCCAAACTCTGTTTTCTCTTTCTTGGTGTCTTGTGTCTTTTATTTCCACAGTTTCTTGTCTCCACACCTGTAGAGAGGGACTCACAGGACCTGTAGGGCTGGACCCTGCACTCTTGGGCTAGGCAGTCCTCCCACCTCAGCCTCCCAAAGTGCTGGGATTACAGGCATGAGCCACTGCACCCAGCCTGAACTTGTCCTTTTTTGTTAAAGGTGTTAACTAAAGTCTTGGAGGTACACCATTGGCAAAAGTTTAATAAAATGCTTCTGGTTAACTTTAGGGTTATTTCCCTGAAAGCTCGTGTCAACTACGTTGCTAGGCAACATTGCTTAGAGTGAAAATGATCATTGGTACCTTGCATCTGGACTCACCAGATAGTTATATGTGATATTTATACCAGTTTTTGCTTTCTGAGAGTAGAATTCTTGTACCTGGGCACGTCCCTTGCAGAGACCCTGGAAACTGTGTTTATGGAATTGTTATGTGGTTGTCTTCTGTGGCGCATAGGGCTTTTAAATCATGAATGCTGGAAGCAGTGGCTCATGCCTATAATCCCAGCACTTTGGGAGATTGAGGTAGGAGACTTGTTTGAGCCCAGGAGTTTGAAACCAACATGGGCAACATAGCAACAAATTTTTTTTTTAATTAGCCAGGCATGGAGGCATGCACTTGTGGTCCCAGCTACTGGGGAGGCTGAGGCAGGAGGAGCGCTTGAGCCCAGGAGTTAGAAGATGCAATGAGCCACGACTGTCACTGCACTCAGACCCGGGCGACAGAGTGAGACCCTGTCTCAAAAAATCAATGAATCCATCAATCAGGGCAGCTCTCCTAAAGGCCCAGTGTAGCTCTTGCCTGTCTCCTTATATCTCCTTGTATCTGAGTGAACTGCATCAAGGACACTCCCTTCAAGGAATGAATACCTGAAGGAAGCTGCCTTGATGACAGCTGGGGCTCCTGCGCTTTATCCTTCTAAATACTCTGAACATGACCCCTGATCATCTTGTGAGTTTGAATAAGCCTAAGAAGACCACTAGTGGGGATTGCGTAAGTTACATCAGCCAAAATGATTCTTCTTTTTTTTTTGAGGTGGAGTCTCACTCTGTCTCCCAGGCTGCCCCATCTCCATTCACTGCAGCCTCCACCTCCTGGGTTGAAGTGATTCTTGTGCCTCAGCCTCCCAAGTAGCTGGGATTACAGGTGCCTGTCACCACACCCAGCGAACTTTTGTATTTTTAGTAGAGATGGGGTTTTGCATTGTTGGCCAGGCTGGTCTCGAACTCCAGACCTCAAGTGATCTGCTGGCCTCAGCCTCCCAAAGTACTGGGATTACAGGCATGAGCCACTGTGCCCAGTCCTCTTTTGTCTTCTTTGATTTGGAATGGTTCTTCAATCTTTCTTTGTTTTTCCTTTCATGACATGGACATTTTAAAGAGTGTAAGCCTATTGTTTCAGTAGAATGTCCTTCAGTTTCACTTTGTCTGATATTTCCTCATCGTGAGATTCTGGGTTGGGGTTTCCCCTACTTTAGGGAAATCCACTCTGGCACTGTCCTCCAGCCTCGCACTCAAGTTCACAGCCAAGGGGGCAAGCCCATTGGAGTCTACCCATTGCCACCTTCTGGAGCAGAAGATGGCAAACATTTTCTCTAAAGGACCAGAGAGTAAATATTTTAGGATCTGCAGGACACATGGTCTGTGTCACAACTGGATTTTGCCATTGTAGCCTGAAACCAGCTATAGATAATACATAAATGAATTAGCATGGCTATATTCCAATAAAGTTTTATTTACAAAAAACAAGTGAAGGGCCAGATTTGGCTCCTGACTCTAATCCATGTCCCAGTCACCAAAACCTCCAGAACTCCATGCCCAAACAGCCTCCAGTCTGTTTCCAGGGTAGGCCAACCTTTCCTGTGTGCCTTATCCTGAGAAGCATCATATTGCCATGGGGGTGTATGTTTTTCCTAGACCAAGAGGTGGCTGGATTTTGTTTTGTTTTGTTTTGTTTGCAATGGAGTCTGGCTCTGTCACTCAGGCTGGCATGCAGTGGCATGATTTCAGCTCACTGCAACTGCTGCCTCACAGGTTCAAGTGATTCTTGTGGCCTTGTCAACCACCAAGCCTGACCAAAGTAGCTGTTTTGAGGGCAATTGTGGATACACAAGCTAAGGTGTCTGCAAGAGTGCAGGTGAAGCGCTGGCACATTACCAGGCTCAACCATCCTCCCACCTCAGCCACCCAAAGTGCTGGGATTATATGCGTGAGCCACTAGCCCAACTAAAATTCCTTTTTTTTTTTTTTTTTTTTGAGATGAAGTCTCACTCTGTCACCCAGGCTGTAGTGCAATCATGCAATCCTGGCTCAATGCAACCTCTGACTCCCAGGTTCAGGTGATTCTCCCACCTCAGTTTCTCAAGTAGCTGGGACTACAGGTGCGCACCACCATGCCTGGCTAATTTTTGTATTTTTAGTACAGACAGGGTTTCATCATGTTGGCCAGGCTGGTCTCAAACTAACTTCAGGTGATCTGCCCCCCTCGGCCTCCCAAAGTGCTGGGATTACAGCCATGAGCCACCACACCCACCCTAGAATTCTAATTTTTAGACATTTAGACACATGGTATGTCATCTCCATTTGCACTTTGTCCCTGCCCCATAATGCAAGGGGCAGCCTGTGTGAAAGCACAAACACTTCTCGGAATAGCCTTAGCCAGGCTGCCCTGGTTCCCACAGATGTTCAGCCAGGAAGGGAGTCTGCAGGCTGACTTCTATCTCCACACCACCAATGGGAGAGTCTGGAGCTATTCCCAGGCCATGCCTCCCAGCCTCCCCTTGCCTGCAGTCACTCAGCTCAGCACTGGGACCCAGTCTTGGTGCTCAGCTTTTCAACAACAGAGCAGAGAAGACCCCAAATTGGCCAGTTCCTCAGTCTTCCTACCCTCTTCTTCTAGAATCTCTCTTTTTTTCTTTTTTCTTTTTTCTTTTTTTAAAAACACATTTGGGAGTACAACTGCAGATTCCTCAAATGCATATATTGTGTCATAGTGAAGTCTGGGCATGTAGCATACCCATCACCTGAATAACGAACAATGTACCCAACAGGTATTTCTTCAACACTCATCCCCCTCCCACTCGCCCACCTTCTGTAGCCTCCAATGTCTATTATTCTATTCTGCATGTCCACATGCACCCATTGTTTAGCTCCCACTTACAACAACATGCACTATTTCACTTTCTGTTTCTGAGTTATTTCTGTTAAAACAATGGCCTCCAGGCTGGGCGTGGTGGCACACATCTGTAATCCCAGCACTTTGGGAGGCGGAGGTGGGTGAATCACCTGAGGTCAGGAGTTTAAGACAAGCCTGGCCAACGTGGTAAAACCCTATCTCTACTAAAAATACAAAAATTAACCGGATGTAGTGGCGCAGACCTATAATCCCAGCTACTTGGGAGACTGAGACGCGAGAATCGCATGAATCTGGGAGATGGAGGTTGTAGTGAGCCAAGATCATGCAACTGCACTCCAGCCTGGGTGACAGAGCAAGACTCTGTCTCAACCCCTGCCCCCCAAAAAATATAACAAAGGCCTCCAGCTCCATCCCATGTGGCTGCAAAATACATGATTTCGTCCTTTTCTATGGCTGAGTAGTATTCCATGGTGTATATGTACCACATTTTCTTTATCCAGTCCTCCGTTGATAGACACTTAGATTGATCGATGACTTTGCCATTGTGCAGTGCTGTGAGGAACATACGAGTGCAGGCAGCTTTTTTATACGATTTATTTCCCTTTGGGTGTTTACCCTCAATGGGTTTGCTGAATGGAATGGTAGTTCTATTTTTGGTTCTTTGAGAAATCTCTATACTGTTTTCCATAAAGATTGTACTAATCTACATTCCCACCAGCAGCATATAAGTATTCCCTTTTCTCCGCACCTTTACCAACATCTGTTGCTTTTTGCGGAATGTCTTTTCTTTACAGTTGATCTAATTTCCTTTAACCTCTTGATATATGAACAACAAATTCATCCCTTGTGGCAGCATTAAGACCTTTGGAAGTTTCTTGTTCTTCTGCTCTCATTCATTGAACACACACTCACCACCACCACCATCCCACCACCATGACTACCCCACCTTTGCCATCTGATCAGCACAGGGCCTGAAGGCACGTTCCCTGTACCCAGAACACTACAAAGTGGCAGGATGTTGTAGGAGTTACCATGCTACCAACACAACTGCATGCTCATGTCCAAGATGCTTTGGAATTCCATCTAACAAAATAACACCAATATGGTACCCAGGTCACATAAGCACTCAAGTGTATCCAGAAAGATGAGCAATTCTTTAAAATGTGATCCCAAGAAATATCTCTAACTTTTTACAATCTCAAAAGGTAAGTGACAGGTATTGCTCTAAATATCACTTTCAATAGTATAATACTTGTAGCAAGGCAGCCTATAATTTTAAGAACTACTGCTATGTAATTTACATAATTACTATAATATAGTAACAGTTATATAATGTACTGTTCTTTTCATCATGTTGCTCAGTGTTTTTACTTTTATCCTAAAATTGCTTTCCATAAACTGCAAAAGTTGTCTTTTAATACTTTCAGTCTCTAGAGAAAAAGCAATTTTATGAAAGTGTTTTGCAATAATATATTAGTTACTGTATCATTTTATTTGCCAATAGTTATGCCCATTTCTTAGCATAATTTACTTATTTATCTTTTCAATGACTCAGGTCACCATCAGAACACATAATTATGCCAGATAAAAGATTGGGCCAGGTGTGGTGACTCACATCTGTAATCCCAGCACTTTGGGAGACCGAGGCAGGTGGAACACCTGAGGTCAGGAGTTCAAGACCAGCCTGACCAATGTGGTGAAACCCCATCTCTTAAAAAAAAAAAAAAAAAAAAAAAAGGTTGGGTAAAGCAGGAATTTTGCACACAAAGAGGTAGAGCCGAATCAGTTATTGAGTATATTAATTTAATTTCTTTTGTACCTGGGTGCTGTAATAAAAGAGCTGAAGCTTGGACTTTAAAACTTGTGGTACAGGCTGGGCGTGATGGCTCATGCCTGTAATCCCAGCACTTTGGGAGGTCGAGGCGGGTGGATCGCGAGGTCAGGAGATGGAGACCATCCTGGCCAACATGGTGAAATCCCGTCTCTACTAAAATACAAAAAGTTATTAGTGGCACGGGCCTGGGTTGTCCCAGCTACTAAGGAGCCTGAGACAGGGGAATCACTTGAACCCGGGAGACAGAGGTTGCAGTGAGCCAAGATCATGCCACTGCACCCCAGCCCGGCAACAGAGCAAGACTCTGTCTCAAAGAAAAAAAAAAACTTGCGGTAGAAATCTTGGCCCAACCATCAACTACCTCAAGTCAACACTATCACCTTTCCCAGCCCTTAGTGCCCCCACTATCAAAAGAGGAACTTGATAGTGGTTCCCGTTCAACACAGGTAGTATGACGATCAAGTGATAAAATGCTTTTAAGAGAATGTTAATACTGGTGACATTAATGTGCTAGTTGTTATCTCATGGCATGCAGTCTTCTCATTGGATCATGATTCCCAATGCTGTCATGGCATTGCTTTCCTTTGACAGACTGTGATGGTTAATTTCTCATGACAACTTGGCTAGGCTAAGGGATGCCCGAATCACTGGTACAACATTATTTCTGGGTGTGTCTGTGCAGATGTTTCTGGAATAGATTAGCACTTGAAACAGGTGACTGAGTAAAGATTACTCTCACCCATGTGGATGGACATCATCCAATCTATTGAGACCCTGAATAAAAAAAAAATAGAACAAAAAGACAAGAGGGTAGACATAATGACTCACACTTGTAATCACAGCATTTTGAGAGGCCAAGGCAGGAGGATTGCTTAAAGCCAGGTGTTCAAGACCAGCCTGGGCAACAGAGTGAGATCTTTTCTCTAAAAAAAAATAAAAATTAGTGTGGTGTGGTAGTGAGATAGGATTTGTTCCCTTGACCTTGACCCCATTCATGGGTGGGAACTGGAGTGGCTCATTTCCCTCAGTCGGCGGCTGGCCACTCCTTGCAAGAGGGAGCATGGGAGCAAGCAAGTGCGGGAACGAGAGGGAAGACTCAGGTTATATGATGGATTGAAGAGTAGCCTATGTGAAGGATTTTATTGGGTGATGGAAATGGCTCTCAGCGGGATGCGAATTGGAAAGGGGATGGTGTGGGAAGAAGGTGATCTTCACCTGAAGCCACACCATCTGAAGTTAGCCATGTCTATCTGTGATCTCTAATGCTCAGTTGCTGCTTCTCTGCTTGCCACTAAGCCACCTGTATCCCCACTACTCAGCCACTTGTGTTCTGCCAGCTAAAATCTTTTTATGGGCACAGGGTATGGGTGTAGCAGGCCAAAAAGGCAACATCTGATCAGAAAAACAGGGTCAGCTGTTTTCACTTAGGGCCGTGGTTCCAGGCTTAAGAGTGGGGTTTAGGCAGGAGCCCAGCTGTTCTCTACCAGTGGTGCATAACTCTGGTCCCAGCTACTCAGGGGGCTAAGGTAGGAGGATCACTTGAACCCAGAAGGTTGAGACTGCAGTAAGCTGTGACTGCACTACTGCACTCCAGCCTGGGCAACCAAGCAAGAACCCTTCTTTAAAAAAACCAAAGAGGGAATTCTGTCTTTCTGTGTCTCTCCTTGAGCCAGTACGTACACGTTTTCATGCCCTCCAACATTGGAGCTCCTGGTTCTCAGGTGCACCCTACCCCTATGCCTGCACTTTTCCCTTCTTAGACCTTTGACTTCAGACCGAATTACACCAGTTGCTTTCCTGGATCTCTAGCTCCCAGACAGCAGATGGTGGACCTCTCAGCCTCCATAATCACATGAGCCAGTTCCTACAGTAAAGCGCTTCTTATCTCTCTCTCTCTTCTTCTATAAATAGATGAGAGAGAGAGAGATAGAGACAGAGACAGACAGACAGCAATTCTCAGCCATCCAAGAAGCTGAGTTTACAGGCACCTACTACCAGGCCTGGTTAATTATATTTTTAGTAAAGACAAGATTTTGCCATGTTGGCCAGGCTGCTGTCGAACTCCTGGCCTCAACAGGAGATAGACAAACAGACAAACTGACAGATAGACAGATAGATAGATCCTATTTGCTCTGTTTCTCTGGAGAAACCTAATACACAGACAATGTTATCTGGACTTTTTTACACAGGCAGCAGCGTGATGGAGCTATTCTCTCTCAAGGTGGAATCCCACCTTAAGAGTAAGTGCCTCCTTAAATCTTGTGCCCTAGTTGTCTACCTTGCCTCACCCTAGTCCCAGCCCTCGTACTTTGGAGAAAGATCCATAAAAAGCCAGTAGTCTCTGGGAGGCCGAGGCAGGTGGATCATGAGGTCAAGAGATCGAGACCATTCTGGTCAACATGGTGAAACCCCGTCTCTACTACAAATACAAAAAATTAGCTGGGCACGGTGGCACGTGCCTATAATCCCAGCTACTCAGGAGGCTGAGGCGGGAGAATTGCCTGAACCCAGGAGGCGGAGGCTGCGGTGAGCCAAAATCACGCCATTGCACTCCAGCCTGGATGAAAAGAGCGAAACTCCGTCTCAAAAAAAAAAAAAGCCAGTAGATACAGGAATAAGCCAGTGTAATCATGTCTTGGTCTAAAGAGCTCTGATTCCTGAAGTTCGTTCATAAAGGGGTCGGCCCTGGCCATTCCTCTGCATTGGGCTGACAGTGGGCCTAGAGTCATTGGATTGTACCTTCATGTCCCATCATTATCACCCAACTCCAGAACTTTCTCATTTTCCCAAACTGAAATTCTATATCCGTTAAGCAATATTGCTCTAATCCTCCTGCCCTCAGCCCCTGGCAACCACCATTCTATGTTTTTGTTTTTGTTTTTGAGACAGTTTCGCTCTTGTTGACCAGGCTGGAGTGCAAATGGTACAATCTCAGCTGACCTCAACCTCTGCCACCCAGGTTCAAGCAATTATCCTGCCTTAGCCTCCCAAGTAGCTGAGGTTATAGGCTTGTGCCACCACATCTGGCTAGTTTTTATATTTTTAGTAGAGATGGGCTTTTACCATGTTGGTCAGGCTGGTCTTGAACTCCTGACCCCAGGTGATCCATCAGCCTCAGCCTCCCAAAGTGCTGGGATTACAGGTGTGAGCCAGGCCCCACCATTCTACTTTCTGTCTCTGAGTTTGACTGCTCTAGGTACTGCATTATCAGTGAAATCATTTAATATTTCTGGTTTTTTTAGAATATCCTCTTATCAAAATGAATAAACTCCTGGTTAAAGATGTTGGTTTAACCCTATACTTTTATCACCACTCCCGCCCAATACCCAACTAAGTAATAGTAAAGGAGGTAAAAAATTGGAAATCTACAACAAGACATGAGAAGCCACCAAGAGTTAAGAACTTTCAACAGAATTATTAAAGATATTAAGTAGCCAGGTGCAGTAGTTCATGCCTGTAATCCTAGCACTTTGGAAGGCTGAGGCAGCAAGATTATTTGAGGTCAGGAGTTCATGACCAACATAGCAACACCCCATCTCTTCCAAAAAAAAAAATTAGCCAGGCTTGTGGTGGTATGTGCCTGTAGTCCCAGCTACTCTGGAGGTTGAGGCAGGAGGATCACTTGAGACCAGAATTTGAGGTTACAGTGAGCTATGACTGCACCACTACACTCTCTCTCTGGTGACAGAAGGCAAGACCCTGTCATTAAATTTAAAAAAAAATCTGACAGGTGCTTCTCAGGTTAAATAATTTTTAAAAAAGAAAAATATAAAAATAAAAAATAATAAAAATAAAATTTTTAAAAAGAAAATAAATAAATAAAAATCTAAAGTAGAGGGTAGACCCAAAAGACAAATAGTGTAGGATTCCACTTACATGAGGTTCCCAGAGTGGTCAGATTCGTAGCGACAGAAGGTAAAATGGTGGTTGCCAGGGGCTGGGGGGACAAGGAAATGAAGAGTTATTGTTTAATTGTGTACAGAATTTTATTAGTTTGTGGTGTTTTTGTTTTTGCTTTATTTTTGTTTTGCTTCGAGACCAAGTCTTTCTCTGTCACCCAGGCTGGAGTGCTGGTGGCACCATCTTGGCTCACTGCAACCTCTGCCTTCCAGATTCAAGCGATTCTTGTGGCTCGGCCACCCTAGTAGCTGGGATTGCAGGCATGTGCCACCATGCCAGGCTAATTTTTGTATTTTTAGTAGAGACACGGTTTCACCATGTTGCCAGGCTGATCTCGAATTCCTGAGCTCAAGGAATCCATCTGCCTCAACCTCTCAAAGTGCTGGCCATGTCTGGCTGGGTAACAATGTGAATGTATCTAATGCCATAGAACTGAACACTGAGAAGTGGTTAAAATGATGACGTTTATGTTATGTGTATTTTATCATACACACCCAAAAATGAAGGGTAGCAGTAATGGACGGAGTGAAGCAGAGACTGACAAGGACTGGAATGAGCATGGAGGGGAGGTGGAGAGGGCAACAGCAGCCAAGCAGGAAGCAACAAATACCTTGGGACCACCAAGTGGCTCCTGCCCCATAAATTCCCGGTAGAGCAAAGGTTAGAAGTAAGACATGGAACAGAATCTTTCTATTCTCAACCCCTCATACATCTCACACGGCAGCCATATGGTATAGCCTGAAATGCACCTGCCCCAGAAAAGCAAGGATTCTTCTGTAAATAAAAGGAAAAATTTAAAAAAATAAAGAGACTGGATAAGATGGCTCATACCTCTAATCCCAGCACTTTGGGAGGCCAAAATGGGCAGATCACTGAGGTCAGGAATTTGAGACCAGCCTGGCCAACATGGTAAAACCCCATCTCTACTAAAAACACAAAAATTAGCCAGGCATGATGGTACATGCCTATAGTCCCAGCTACTCAAGAGGCTGAAGCAGGGGAATTGCTTGAAACATGGAGGCGAATGTTGCAGTGAGCTGAGATCGTGCCACTGTGCTCCAGCCTGGGCAACAGAGAGACACTCTGTCTCAAAAAAAAGGCCAGGCACAGTGGCTCAGTCCTGTAGTCCCAGCACTTTGGGAGGCCGAAGCAGGTGGATCACAAGGTCAGGAGACTGAGACCATCCTGGCAACATGGTGAAACCCTGTCTCTACTAAAATACAAAAATTTAGTATTTTTGTTGGTGTGTGCCTGTAGTCCCAGCTACTAGCAGGCTGAGGCAGGAGAATCACTTGAACCTGGGAGGCAGAGATTGCAGTGAGCCAAGATCATACCACTGCACTCCAGCCTGACAACAGAGGGAGACTCCATCTCAAAAGATGGGTTTGAAAAGATGGGGTTTCACCATCTTGGCCAGGCTGGTCTTGAACTCCTGACCTCAGGTGATCTGCCCGCCTTGGCCTCCCAAAGTGCTGAGATTACAGGCATGAGCCACCACGCCCGGCCAAATATCAAATGTCTTAAAACACCCACAATCTATCATTTAGAGGTTCACCAATATCTAGAGAATGGCTTCCTACCTGATCAGCCTGAGTGAAATCCTCCAGTGAATAAGTCCACTAAAAATACAGAGACCTTAACAAATGATTTATGACATTGTTCTCATATGCATTCCAATATGGTGACTTTGATGAAAGTCTCCAAGATGCAAGACTCACTCTAAGATATGCAAGCAAAAAGCAGGACCAGGAGGCAGGGACATCTTCATGCTATCTAACTGTCAGTACAACCAAACCCATGCATAGTCACAACCAGTAGCACATGTCCATAATGGGCCCACCCAACTATGCACACAGCCTGGACAGCAGGCCTGCATGGAGCAAACAAACATAACTCAGGAATAGAAAAGAACTTTCACGTTTCTCTACATACTTGGCCCATAAGCTAAATCTGCATTTATCATAGCTGGAAATCAATAGACAATGTCCAAAATGGATGCATCAACAACTGGTGATAATGAGATACTATTTAGCCATTAAAAAAAGAAATTGCAGGCCGGGCACAGTGGCTCACGCCTATAATCCCGGCACTTTGGGAGGCCGAGGCAGGTGGATCACGAGGTCAAGAGATCGAGACCATCCTGGTCAACTGGTGAAACCTGGTCTCTACTAAAAATACAGAAATTAGCTGGACATGGTGGCGCATACCTGTAGTCCCAGCTACTCGGGAGGCTAAGGCAGGAGAATTGCTGGAACCCAGGAGGCGGAGGTTGTGGTGAGCCGAGATCGCGCCATTGCACTCCAGCCTAGGTAACAAGAGCGAAACTCCGTCTCAAAAAAAAAAACAAGAAATTGTGTCTTTTCACTTGTAACCCCAGCACTTTGGGAGGTCAAGATGAGAGGATTGCCTGAGGCCAGGAGTTTGAGACCAGCCTGGACAACAGAGGAAGACCTCTGTCTCTAAAAAATGAAAAAGATATCACGTCTTTTGCAGCAACACAGATGGAACAGGAACTGGAGGCCATTATCGTAAATGAAACAACTCAAAAACAGAAAGAAAAATACTACATAGTCTCACTATAAGTGGGAGCCAAATAATGTGTACATATGGACATTAAAGTGTGGACTGATAGACACTGGAGACTAGGAAAGATGGGAGGCTGGCAGGGGTGTGGGTGATGAAAAATGAACAGGTACAGGTCAGGCACAGTGGCTCATGCCTGTAATCCCAGCACTATGGGAGGCCTAGCTGGGTGGCTCTCTTGAGCTCAGGAGTTCAAGATCAGCCTGGGCAATACGGCAAAACTGTCTCCACAAAAAATACAAAAATTAGCCTGGTATGGTGGCACATGCCTGTAGTCCAAGCTACTTTGGAGGATTGCTTGAGTCCAGGAAATCAAGGCTGCAGTGAGCAGAGATCGTGCCACTGCACTCCAGCCTGGGCCACAGAGTAAGAGCCTGTCTCAAAAAAAAAAATAAAAATAAAAATAAAAAATAACAGGTACAATGTACTTTATTTGGATGATGGGTACACTAAAAGACCTGACTTCACCATTACTCAATAGATCCATGTAACAACATTGCACTTGTACCCCTAAAATTAATACAAATTTAAAATAAGTCCAGGTGTGGTGGCTCAGGCCTGTAATCCCAGCTCTTTGGGAGGCAGAGATGGGTGGATCACTTAAAGTCAGGAGTTCAAGACCAGCCTGGGCAATATGGTGAAACCCTGTCTCTACTAAAAATACAAAAATTAGCCAGGCGTGGTGGTGCTGTAATCCGAGCTACTAGGGAGGCTGAGGCACAAGAATCACTTGAACCCAGGAGGCAGAGGTTGCAGTGAGCCTAGATGGCGCCACTGCACTCCAGCTGGGTGACAGTGCGGGACTCCGTATCAAAAAAATAAAATAACTAGTGAGGTAAGCATATTATTTTCAGGCAACAGTAACCACCAGGAGAAACAGCTGAAGGAACTAAAAATGGTTGCCTCCATGGGACCACGGCTGGGGAGAGAGAGGCCAGAACGATTTCCATGCATCATAAACCCTCCTGCATAATTTCATTGTTTAACCTTATGCATGTATTAGTGATATTCTGATTTTTTTTTAATTCTTCCAAAGAAAAGGACTAGAATATTTTTCTCCCATAACATTGTTTCATTCTGGAATCTTCCAATTAAGCTTTTGGCTAAACACATAAATATGATAATGATAATTATTCAGCAATCAGGAGGTTTGTAAAAACATTGTGCCATTAGAGTAATCAAGCTCTGCTCTAACACATCTTGGCTTTTTGGGATAATTAGACCTCACTGGAGGCCCAGATGGGGTGAATGAGAAAGCCATGGGTGTCTGCCACAGAGTAACAAGAAAACATCTTACAAACCTACTCAGCTGGCAGTTGAAATCTGCATGTTAACTTAGTACACAACGAGAAAGGAATAAAAATACTTGGATTTAGGGCAAACCATTTCACTTTAAAAACTAAGCCTAGAACATGGGTGCAGTAATTAACGTCCTACATAACTTATTTTAAGCTCTTGTGTATTAAAATAGACTCTTTCGGCTGTGGGGAAGGGACAGGTCTCACTCTGTTCCCGAGGTTGCAGTGCAGTGGTGCAATCATAGCTCACTGCATCCTCAAACTCCCAAGCTCGAGTGATCCTCCTGCTTCAGCCCCTCAAGTAGCTGGTACTACATACATACACCACCATGCCCAACTAATTTTTATAGAGATGGGGTTTTGCCATGTTGCCCAGGCTGATCTCCAACTCCTGGGCTCAAGCAATCCATCTGCCTTAGCCTCCCAAAGCGCTGGGATAACAGGCATGAGCCACCAGGCCTGGCCTAAACAGACTCTTTAAAGCTAGAAGTGATTCTTTCTATATGTTCCATTAAAAAAAAAAACAAAAAACCTCACCTCCTACTGTGAGAATAATACCAAAAAAATTAACCTATTAATTCATCTAACCAAGATTTATTACATTCTTATTCTGAGCCAGGCCAAGTTGGCACTAAGAATGCAATGGTGAGACCAGGCATGGCAGCTCACATCTATAATCCTAGCACTTTGGGAGGCTGAGGCAGGTAGATCATCCAAGGTCAGGAGTTCAAGATCAGCCTGGCCAATATGGTGAAACCCATCTCTACTAAAAACACAAAAATTAGCTGGGCGTGGTGGCAGTCACCTGTAATCCCAGCTAGTTGGGAGGACCAGGCAGGAGAACCACTTGAACCCAGGAGACAGAGGTTGCAGTGAGCCAAGATTATACCATTACACTCCAGCCTGTGCAATAAGAGTAAAACTCTGTCTCAAAAAAAAAATTCAACGGTGGAAAGATTCATACAGTCCTTGTTCTCAGGACAACTTAAAGACCAGTATAGAATATAGACAAGAAAATAGACAATGTCGGCCGGCCGGGTGCAGTGGCTCACAACTGTAATCCCATCACTTTGGGAAGCTGAGGTGGGTGGATCACCTGAGGTTGGGAGTTTGAGACCAGCCTGACCAACATGGAGAAACCCTGTTTCTACTAAAATTACAAAATTAGCCGGGCATGGTGGTGCATGCCTATAATCCTAGCTACTTGGGAGGCTGAGGCAAGAAAATCACTTGAAACTGGGAGGCAGAGGTTGTGGTGAGCTGAGATCGCGCCATTGCATTGCACTCCAGCCTGGAAACAAGAGTGAAACTCCATCTCAAAAAAGAAAAGAAAAGCAAGAAAATAGACAATGGCTGGCCGGGCGCAGTGGCTCAAGCCTGTAATCCCAGCACTTTGGGAGGCCGAGGCGGGTGGATCACAAGGTCAAGAGATTGAGACCATCCTGGTCAACATGGTGAAACCCCGTCTCTACAAAAAATACAAAAAAAAAAAAAAAAATAGCTGGGCATGGTGGCGCGTGCCTGTAATCGCAGCTACTCAGGAGGCTGAGGAGAATTGCCTGAACCCAGGAGGCAGAGGTTGGGGTGAGCCGAGATTGCGCCATTGCACTCCAGCCTCGGTAGCAAGAGTGAAACTCCGTCTCAAAAAAAAAGAGAAAATAGACAATGTCACCACAATGTGCAATGACAGAGTTGGTAAAGGAGTACATTCGTACAACAACAGAGTTGGTACAGGTTGGGTAGCAACTATCTCAGACAGCAGATCTCAGGGCAGCAGTGAGAAGTCTCCTCAACTGAAAAATCTCCAGGCTGAGAGCTGCAGTTGAGAAGGCTTGATGGGGAGAATCTGGGAGAAGTTACATGTGGTTTCTGGAATGCAGGACAAAGGCTTGAAGGGGAGAGGCGCAGTGGCTCATGCCTGTAATCCTAACACCATGCCTGTAATCCTAGGACTTGGGGAGGCGGAGGCAGGCGGATTGCCTGAGGCCAAGATCATGCCACTGCACTCCAGCCTTCACAACAGAGCAAAACTCCATCTCAAAACAAAATTGTGTGACACCTGCCCCACCCCATTCTTTCTACTCCATCCACATAAGATGTGCCTGCTTCTTCTTCCCCTCCCACCACAACTGTAAGTTTCCTGAGGCCTCCCCAGCCCTGCTTCCTGTGTAGCCTGAAGAACCATGAGCCAATTAAACCTCTTTTCCTTATAAATAACCCAGTCTCAGGTATTTATTTCTAGCAGTGTAAGAACGGACTAATACTGATAATATAAAAAATATTATGACTGGGCGCAGTGGCTCACGCCTGTAATCCCAGCACTTTAAGAGGCCGAGGCGGGTGGATCACCTGAGGTCAGGAGTTCAAGACCAGCCTGGCCAAACCCTGACTGGTGAAACCCCAACTCTACTAAAAAGAAAATTTAGCTGGGCATGGCGGTGCCTGCCTGTAATCCCAGCTACTCCAGAGGCTGAGGCAGAGAACTGCTTGAACCAGGACCCAAGAGGCAGAGATTGCAGTGAGCCCAAGTCGCTCCACTCCACTCCAGCCTGGGCTACAGAGCGAGATTCCATCTCAAAAAATAAAATTATGTATGTAAGGCGGGTTGCCTTGCCGGGAAGCCAGACACACCCACCTCTGCACTCGGCACCTGACTCTGCACCCAGCACCAGGCTCTGAACTCGGCACCTAGCTCTGCTGCGTGACTCCCCTGGAAGGCTCCAGATGATGCAACCCTGGCTGGCTCTCGCACCGAAAAACCCGCCCAACAACCTGCCAACCAATAGCGGCCCACCCCATCCCAATCCCGCTCCCCTGGAGCCAATCAGAGCACCCAGCTGTTGCTCTTTCCTCATAGCCATAAAAACCCCACGCCCCAGGAACTCAGCGCGATTTCTCTAGCCCCCTTTCCCAGGACTATAGAACCTTGCCCAGGAGCTGAATAAATTGGCATTTAATTTTCTTATACTGGCCTCAGTTTCTAATTACATATATATACATACACACACAATACACACACACACACACACACACACACACACACACACACACATATGTATAAAATTAGACCAGACATGGTGGCTTACTTCTGTAATCCCAGCACTTTGGGAGACTGAGGCAGTCAGATCATTTGAGTTCAGGAGTTTGAGACCAGCCTGGCCAACATGGCAAAATGCTGTGTCTACTAAAAATACAAAAATTAGCCAGGTATGGTGGTGCATGTCTGTAATTCCAGCTATGTGGGAGGCTGGGGCAGGAGAATCGCTTGAACCTGAGAGGCAGAGGTTGCAGTGAGCCAAGACTGTGCCACTGCACTCCAGCCTGAGTGACAGAGCAAGATCACATCTCAAAATAAATAAATAAACATTATTATTAAGTTAAGGCTTAGCGGGAGTAGAGAGAGAGAATAGGGGAAGGTAAAGGGGAGAGATCTCACTTAAATTATCGCAAAAAAAAGTTAAAAAAAAAAAACTGGCCAGGCACGGTGGCTCAAGCCTGTAATCCCAGAACTTTGGGAGGCCAAGGCGGGTGGATCACGAGGTCAAGAGATCGAGACCATCCTGGTCAACATGGTGAAACCCCGTCTCTACTAAAAATACAAAAAATTAGCTGGCACGGTGGTGCATGCCTGTAATCCCAGCTACTCAGGAGGCTGAAGCAGGAGAATTGCCTGAACCCAGGAGGCAGAGGTTGTGGTGAGCCGAGATCACGCCATTGGACTCAAGCCTGGGTAACAAGAGCGAAACTCCGTCTCAAAAAAAGAAAAAAAAAAAACTGGAGGGGGAGACAAGAGGTGAGACCAGAGGTTTAAGCAAGGGCCAACTCACACAGGATTTCATCAACATAACCCAGGTTATTCTAAGAGAATAGAACAAGGAGAAGCTATTAAAGCCATTGAAGACTTTGGGGATTGGAGGGAAGTACAATAGACTGAATGTTTATGTTACCCTCAAATTCATATGTTGAAATCTTAGCCCCCAAAAGGATGGCCTTGGGAAGTTGGGCCTTTAGAAGGTGATTAGGTCATAAGGGTTAAGCCCTCATGGATGAGATTAGCGCCTTTAGAAAAGAGATACTTGCCAAGCATGGTGGCTCACACATGTAATCCCAGCACTTTGGGAGGCCAAGATGGGAGGATCACTTGAGCCAAGGAGTTTGAGATCAACCTGGGCAATATGGTGAAACACTGGCTCTACTAAAAAAAAAAAAAAATTTAAATAGTGGGGTGTTGTGGTGCATGCCTGTAGTCCCAGTGACTATTCAGGAAGCTAAAACAAGAGGATTTCTTGAGCCCAGAAGTTTGATGCTGTCAATAAGCCATGATGGCACCACTGTACTTCAGCCTGGGTGACACAGTGAGACCCTATCTCAAAAGAGAGAGACACAGCCAGACATGGTGGCTCACACTTGTAATCCCAGCACTTTGGGAGGCTAAAGTGGGCAGATCACTTGAAGTGAGGAGTTCGAGACCAGCCTGACCAATATGGTGACACCCCATCTCTACTAAAAATACAAAAATTAACTGAGCATGGCGGCATATGCCTATATTCCCAGCTACTCAGGAAGCTGAGACAGGAGAATTGCTGGAACCTGAAAGGTGGAGGTTGCAGCAAGCCAAGATTATGCCACTGCACTCCAGCCTGGATGACAGAGTCTGTCTGAAAATAAAGAGAGAGCCTGTCTGAAAATAAAGAGAGAGAGAGAAAGAGACCCAGAGAGATCCCTTGCCCCTTTCTCCACGTGAAATTTTAGCAAAAAGCCATCTATGAACCAGGGGCAGTCCCTCGCCAGACACTGAATCTGTCAGCCTTGATCTTGGACTTCCCAGCCTCAAAAACTATGAGAAATAAATTTCTTTTGCTGATAAGCCACGGTGTGTGATATTTCGTTACAGCAGCCCAAATGGACTAAGTTAGGGGGGTGGGCAGGGAGTCTAGAGGGACAGGCCTGACATCATCAAATATGAAATAAAAATATTATTTTCAGGCTGGGCGCAGTGGCTCATGCCTGTAATCTCAGCACTTTAGGAGGCCAAGGCTAGCAGATCACTTGAGGTCAAGAGTTCAAGATCAGCCTGGCCAACATGGGCAAAACCCTGTCTCTACTAAAAAATACAAAAAATAGCTGAGTGTGGTGATACACACTTGTAGTCCCAGCTACTCAGGAGGCTGAGGCAGGAGAATTGCTTGAACCTGGAAGTCAGAGGTTGCAGTGAGCCAAGATTTCACCACTGTACTCCAGCCTGAGCAAGAGAGCAAGACCCTGTCTCCAAAAAAATTAACATTTTTTTCCCTCAGAAAAATTCATTCTAGATGAGTTTCCATTACTTTGATTACTTTTTAATCATACATGTCTTACCAATTTCTATTGCTTCTTTTTAGGGTAGTTAGACAAATATTTGAGAAATGGCAAGGATAATAAAACTAATTGTAGAATGCTATTAAGTTTACAAAGCACTTAGTCATGCTTTTACTGCATTTATTTAGGAGGCAGATGGTATAGACAGAATTGCACCTGGTGGCACCATTCTTCCACCCTGTGCCCATGCAAGGCACTGGCAACTAATCACAGTACAAGCTCCTGATGTTTCAGACACAACCTCAGAATCCTTCTCAACACAAATCTCCAGGCAAGCAGTACCATCTACTTAAGTTGTCAATTGATAAAAAATTATATTTGCCGTCCTAAAATGGTGTAAAGCACCTGCATTGTGGAACTGTAACAACTTGATTGAAATCCCTGGCTTCCACCTTAATACTAAAACTAAGTTACTTGACTTCCGCTTTTAAGTGGTGTGCTTTGGTTTTTGTTTTTTTTGAGATGGCCTCACTCTGTTGCCAAGGCTGGAGTGCAGTGGCATGATCACAGCTTACTGAACCTTGACCTCTTGGGCTCAAGAGATCTTCCCACCTCAGCCTCCTGAGTAGCTGGGACTACAGGAATATGCTACCATGTGCAAGTAATTTTGTTCTATTTTTGTAGAGCTGGGATCTCACTATATTGTCCAGGCTTGCCTTGAACTCCTGGATTCAGGCAGTCCTCCTGCTTCAGCCTCCCAAAGTGCTGGTATTACAGTCATGAGCCACCATGCCCAGCCAGTTATCTCATTTTAATATTAGATGTAAAGGCATATAATAGTGGGTTGCTGTAACTAAATTAAGAAGCAGAAAACTATGAAATTGTATCATCTATGTCTTTCTATCATTCAATGATCGTGCTTTGGAAAGAGACAGTAAGAGAAAGATAGTAATCAGCAACAATTCCACTCAATGTGCATGTACCCCAAAGTACATATGGGATGGGAGACACCTTCCCTAGCAATGATTATTAGTCTCAGTTTCAGTGTGCCTCTCACAGAATGAGAAGTTCACCGAATGAAAGTGGGTCTGTTGTTTGAAGGGACATATTTTCCAAAACATACAGTCCCCAGATACAAGCCAATAGCATCATATATTGCCTAAATGAAGGACCAGCAGTCTATCTGAACTTTAGAGAAAAAAAAAACTAGCTAGGAGGCGTCCCTAAAGATATAACAGATATATTTCTCATGAATTTAAGTATGGCCAAAGGCGGGGCATGGTGGCTCACACCTGTAATCCCAGCACTTTGGGAGGCCAAGACCGGTGGAACACCTGAGGTCAGAAGTTCAAGACCAGCCTGGCCAACATGGTGAAACCCTGACTCTGTTAGCCAGGCATGATGGTACATGCCTGTGATCCCAGCTACTCAGGGGGCTGAGGCAGGAGAATGTCTTGAACTTGGGAGACAGAGGTTGCAGTGAGCAGAGATCATGCCACTGCACTCCAGCCTGGGCAAAAGAGTGAAACTCCATTTCAAAAATTTAATTTAATTTAATTTAATTTAAATTAAAAAGAAATGTGGCCCAAAAAATCTTTCCAATTCCTCTTCCAATTAGGCTGTAAAAGATGTAAATAAAACACCAGTTTCACTGTAAAGAGGGGGGAAAACAGATGAAGTAAAATATCATATTGATTTTTCAGGTATCATAAAATAGTCTAAAGGAACTAAGTTCTAGAGAAGGGAGCAAGACTTCATAAGTGAGGAAAGATTAAGGATCAGTAGGGGCATTTGCCAAGTCTGGTCATGGGCAAGCAGAGGATGGGTCCTGCCACAGAGAATAGGGCTCTGCTTGGCTAAGAAGAAACCACCGATTCTTTAAACATCTCTACGGGCTGGAGTAACAGATGGAAATATGTAAGAACTAAAACCACAGCACTAGTCTTTCATTTTTGCTAAGTGGGTTGCAGTGCAAGAGGCTGGGTCTTCTGTCTCCCTCACTGAAAGGGAGAAAACTCCACTAACTCTTCATGCTTGGGTCAAAAATTCCACTAGAAGAAGGAACCCATAAGACACACAGATGACATCTTGCCCTTAAAACCCATTTAAAACCCAAGTGAACAGAAATTGAATCTGCAATTCATTCAACCCCAACTCAGCTCCACTCTTTTTTTTTCTTTTTTTTTTTTTTTTTTTTAGACAGAGTCTTACTCTGTCACCCAGGCTGGAGTACAATGGCCAGATCTTGGCCCACTGCAACCTCCATCTCCCTGGTTCAAGCGATTCTCCTGCCTCAGCTCACCGAGTTTCTGGGATTACATGCACATGCCACCAAGCCCAGCTAAATTTTGTATTTTTAGTAGAAATGGGGTTTCACCATGTTGGCCAGGATGGTCTTGATCTCCTGACCTTGTGACATGCCCATCTTGACCTCCCAAAATGCTGGGATAACAGGTGTGAGCCACCAAGCCTGGCCTCACCTCCACTCTTGATTGGATCTGACCGATCAGCTCCTCATCCTAGTTGACTGGCAAGAAATGCCCTCTCTAGGGAAAAAATATTTACTTCGGTCACTTTGGTTCTTACAGGCATGAGCCACTACGCCCAGCCACTACACCTAATTTTTACTGACTTCCGGAAAGAACTCATTAGCTGTTGCAAGAAGTGAAAAAGTAGCCAACAAGATTTACTTCTGCCTTCAATCCAAGTCCATGCTCCTCCAGGCAACCCCACCCAATGACAGAACACAGCGGGGGTATGAAGGCCTAACCATTTCTGACCAATGCATGACTGTTCCAGAGAGCAATCTTTGCTCCAGGGCTTCTGTTAGGTTGGCCAAGATGTTGTCAGATCTGCAGCACAGTCTGGGCTCTCCCTGCTCAATCCTGCTTCTTCTCCAATAAACCTCTTAACTCTGGCTCAGCATCTCCTTCTGAGAAGAACCAATGGACACACATGGCTTTAGAACTCAGCCTTTGGGCCAGCCACCCAAAGAGCCTGTAATCCCAGCACTTTGGGAGGCCAAGGCAGATGGATGTCTTGAGGTCAGGAGTTCCAGACCAGCCTGGCCAACAAGGTGAAACTCCATCTCTACTAAAAATACAAAAATGAGGTGGGCGTGGTGGTACACACCTGTAATCTCAGCTACTCAGAAGGCTGAGGGATGAGAATCGCTTGAATCCAAGAGGTGTAGGTTGCAATGAGCTGAGATCATGCCACTGCACTCCAGCCTGGGCAATACAGCAAGAAAAAAAAAACCTACCTAAGATGTGTTTCCTCCAATGTGTATAAGATGACTGACCCAATACCAGGCACAAAGTAGATTTCCAGTCGGTGTTAGGTATCTTTTTCTTTTTTAAGACAGGGTTTCACCATGTTGGCCAGGCTAGTCTTGAACTCCTGACCTCAGGTGATCCACCCGCCTCAGCCTCCCAAAGTGCTGAGATTACAGGTGTGAGCCACCACCCCCGGCTGATATTAGGTATCTTTGCCTTTTGCATCATTTAGGATACGTGTTTGCTGGTCAGGAGAGACTCAAAATAATACTGCCACAAATAGGATAGCTGATAGTCCAAAAGGTTAGGTGGCTTCACAGTGTCACAAAATCCTGGCCTTCTAGCTGATCCTGTAAATAGTCAGATAATCTTGGACCCACTAGACCAAACTGCCCCCAATGATTACAGCTGAAGCTACATAGAGGGACTGAATTGCTTAGCCAAGCCTGATCCATGAAATTGAGAGGTATAATAAGATGATAATCGTTTTAAGTCACTGAATTTGGGGGTGGTTCCTTACACATAAAAGGATAAACAGAGCACACCACCTAATAATACAGAGAGAAAAACTTTCCTTAAAATTTTATATCTAATACCATGGTACTAAAGCATTTCAAAATTACTACTTTCCTGCTTTATTTTCATATGCTATTTGTTTCTTTCCTTTTAATTATTTATATTCACACAACTCTATATTTAGCTTTTTTACTTAAATATTATTTCAAAAGCAAGTGGTTGTTTTTGCTACACAACCTTAGTTTTAATAGGGCCATTTTATATAGAAAGTTTGCCTTTTTGAAATAGAATTCACATATCACAAAATCCACTTTTTAAAGTATATACTTTAGTGGTTTTTCGTATATCCACAAAGCTGTGCAACCATTATCATGATCTACTTCTAGACATTTTCTCTTTTTGTTTTTCTTATTTTTGAGATGCAGTTTCACTCTTGTTGCCCAGGCTGGAGTGCAATTGCAAGACCTTGGCTCACTGCAACCTCCCCCTCCCAGGTTCAAGCGATTCTCCTGCTTCAGCCTCCTGAGTAGCTGGGATTACAGGTATGTACCACTATGCCCACTAATTTTTTTGTATCTTTAGTAGAGACAGGGTTTCACCATGTTTGCCAGGCTGGTCTCAAACTCCCGACCTCACAGGGTCCACCGGCCTCCCAAAGTGCTGGGATTACAGGTGTGAGCCACTGTGCCCTGCTTACTTCCAGACATTTTCATCACCCCAAAACGAAACCCTGTACCCACTGAGAATCACTTCCCATTCCCACTCCTCACCCCTATGTCCCAGGCCTTTGCAGCCACTAATCCACTATTTTCTGCCTCTACGGATCTGCCTGTTCCAGGCATTTATTTATTTATTTTTTACAGAATCTCACTCTGTCACTCAGGCTGGAGTGCCTCTCAAGTAGCTGGAATTACAGAAATGAGCCACTGAGAGCGAGCTTATCCTTTTCCATCTATAACAATTTCCAAATTTACATCTCCATTCCAGATCTCCCGACTTCTAGGGTCATACCAACTACAAAGTAGATGCAATTGCTCAGGTGTCCCAACAGGCACTTCCAGATCAACAAGGGCAAAATTACCTGCATCTATTAATATTTTCATCCTCCCACCAAATAAGCTGCTCTTTATCCACTCTCCTTATGCCCATCACTGGCCCTAGGACTCACTTAGGTGTTCGGTCCTGGAACTAGGAGTCCTTATCTGGCTACACCCAATCAGTCACCAGTCACCAATCTTGTAGATTCTACTTTATGTTTTGAAACTCATGGTTTCCTGCACCATACTGTGGCAGGAACTAGGCATAATGCAGCTATTGATTGGTAGCCCGTAGTGTAATATGCACATTAATCTCCATTTCATGTACTAGAAACAACGTTGAGAACTGTGACATATTTTGTGACCATCACAAGCTTCCTAAAAATCAAAAATCCATGGTTGCTTCCCTGCTTAAGAGCTCCTGGTAGCTTGTAGAAAAAATAAATTCTTCCTCATTAATGTTTTCAGCAGTAGCAGCTCTAGAATTTCTTCACTTGAGGAGCTATGGGGAAGGAGAGGAGACCTGAAGGATCTGTGAGGCTTCTCCAAAGCAACTCCTATCTAGTACACTGTCTTTTCCCTATATTTGTCTTTACTTTGAGGCTAGGGTATGGCTGATGGACAATATGGGAGAAACAAGCCCCTCACCATCTTTGCTGTGGCCACTGCTATTCACTGTAACTCCTAATATACTCTGCATACCTTAGGCTCTGGCCACACTGAATTGCTTCCTTCCCAGAACATATATCTCACTCTTCCTCCTGTAATCACTCCTTCATCTCCTGTTTGATCTGAAAGCTTTTTTCTTTTCTTTCTTTTTTTTTTTTTTGTGGCAAAATCTTGCTCGTTGCCAGGCTGGCATGCAGTGGCACGACATTGGCTCACTGCATCCTCTGCCTCCTGGGTTCAAGTGTTCTCCTGCCTCAGCCTCTCAAGTAACTGGGATTACAATCGCGCACCACAAAGCCCAGCTAGTTTTTTGTATTTTTAGTAGAGACGGGGTTTCACTATGTTGGCCAGGATGGTCTCCATCTCTTGACCTGGTGATCCACCAGCCTTGGCCTCCCAAAGTGCTGGGATTACAGGCGTGCGACACTGAGCCCAGCCAATCTAAAAGCTTCTTAATCCCATCTCCATTTCAGCCAAAATTCAAAGTCCGCCTTATTCCATAGACAAAAATTGGCTCAAAATAAATCAAAGACCTAAATGTAAGAGCTAACACATAAAGCTTAGAAGAAAACATTGGGGGTAAATATTGTATCCTAGATTAGGCAATGCTTTATTGGATATGACACCAAAAGTTCAAACAACAACCAAAAAATGGATAAACTGGACTTTATAAAAATTAAAAACTTTTGTGCTTCAAAGGACACCATCAAGAAAGTGAAAAACAACCAACTCACCGAATGAGAGAGACAACTTGAAAATTATAGATCTGGCCGGGCACGGCGGCTCACGTCCATAATCCCAGCACTTTGGGAGGCCAAGGCGGGTGGATCACGAGGTCAAGAGATAGAGACCATCCTGGTCAACGAGGTGAAACCCCGTCTCTACTAAAAATACAAAAATTAGCTGGGCATGGTGGTGCATGCCTGTAGTCCCAGCTACTCGGGAGGCTGAGGCAGGAGAATTGCTTGAACCCAGAAGGCGGAGGTTGCGGTGAGCCAAGATCATGCCATTGCACTCCAGTCTGGGTAACAACAGCGAAACTCCATCTCAAAGAAAAAGAAAAAGAAAATTATAGATCTGATTAGGGACTTGTATCCAGAACATATAAAAGGACTCTTTCGACTCAACAATAAAAAGACAAATTGCCCAATTTAAAAGTGGGTAGCCGGGTATGGGGCTCTTGCCCATAATTCTAGCACTCTGGGAGGTCAAGGTGAGAGGATCACTTGAGTCTGGGAGTTTCAGACCAGCCTGGGCAACATGGCAAAACCCTGTCTCTACAAAAAAATACAAGAATTATCTGGGCATGGTGGTGTACACCTGTGGTCCCAGCTACCTGGGAGGCTGAGGTGGAGGACTGCTTGAGACTAGGAAGGCTGCAGCAAGCCATGATAGGGCCACTGCACTCTGGCCTGGGTAACAAGAGCGAAACTCCGCCTCAAAAAAAAAAAAAAGAGAGAGACAACAATAGGTGTTGGTGAGGATGTGGAGAAAATTGGAACCCTCATACAATTGCCAGTGGAAATGTAAAAGAGTGTAGCTGCTTTGGAAAATAGTTCAACAGTTCCTCAAAAAGTTAAACTTCAAGTTACCATATGGCTCAACCACTTCATTCCTAGGAGAACTGATAACACATGTTCCCACAGAAACTTGCTCATAGAGGTATTCATGGATATTTATAGTAGCAGAAGTGAAAACAACCCAAATGTTCATCAACTGATAAACAAAATATGGTATGTCCATACAAAGGGATATTATTTCGCCTTAAAAGAATTGCCGGGCATGATAGCTCTTGCCTGTAATCTTAGCACTTTGGGGGCCAAGGCGGGTGGATCACTTGAGGCCAGGAGATTGAGACCAGCCTGGCCAACATTGCAAAACCCCATCTCTACTAAAACTACAAAAAAAATTAGGCGTGGTGACATGCACCTGTAATCCCAGCTACTCAGGAGGCTAAGGCAGGAAAATCGCTTGAACCCAGGAGGCAGAGGTTGCAGTAAGCCAAGATGGAACCACTGCACTCCAGCCCAAGTGACAGAGAATGTCTCAAAAAAAAAAAAACAAAAACAAAGAATTCACCTTCCTCATAGGACAGGTGATTTCCAAACCTTTGAAACAGGGATTTCCAAACCTTTCTTTGTAGCCACTGTGCACCAGCCCCATCAGAGCTCTCTCTCCTGCATTCCTCTCTTTTTTTTTTTTTTTTGAGATGGAGTTTCGCTCTTGTTACCCAGGCTGGAGTGCAATGGCGCGATCTCGGCTCACCGCAACCTCCACCTCCTGGGTTCAGGCAATTCTCCTGCCTCAGCCTCCTGAGTAGCTGGGATTACAGGCACGCGCCACTGTGCCCAGCTATTTTTAGTAGAGACAGGGTTTCACCATGTTGACCAGGATGGTCTCCATCTCTTGACCTCGTGATTCACCTGCCTCGGCCTCCCAAAGTGCTGGGATTACAGGCGTGAGCCACCGCGCCCGGCCGCATCCCTCTCTTAAGATGCCAGGCTTCTTGCCATTTGCTCTCTTAGCTCACCACCATTCTGCCTGTGCTCTGCCTTCATCCTGCTGTTTATTTGTTCAGCAAATATTAACTGAGCAGCTGCCCTGAGCCAGGTGCTGTACCAGGCCCTGATGATACAGCAGTGACCAAAACAACATCCCTATCTCAAAATGTTTATGTTCTAATGAAAGAGACAGACACATACAAATAAGTAAACATACTTGAGAGAGATACATGCTATGAAGAAAATGCAAACTGAGTTAAGGGGATGTAGAGTGATGTGGGTGGTATTATTTTAAACAAGGTTGTCAGGGACGTCATCTCTGGAGGTGATATTTGAGCAGAGATTGGAATAAAGTGTTCAAATACTAGTTGAATTAGACGTGACTGGAACAGAACGAGAAGCAAAATCATGCATGTCCTTTGAAGCAGTCTGGTTTCCTCTCTGTGTAACATGGGATCAGTAGAGTGAGTAGAGAAAGGACATGATCTGAGTTCGATTTTAACAAGTTCTCTCTGGCTGCTGTGTTGAGAATAAACTAGAGGGCAAGGGTTGACACAAAAGCAACTTTTAGAAGGCTGCTGCAATAACTTAGCCAGAGTAATCGCGGCTTGTCGTGCAGCTGTAGGGATGGAGATGAGGAGAAGGGGTCAGATTTAGGAAATATTCTGTAGACATAACAGAGGTGTACTCAGAACAGATGTGGAGGCAAGACAGAGGTCAAGGCTGACTCAAGGCTTTTAGTCTGAGCAGCTGAGTAAAAATGGTACCTGTTACATCAATGGGGAACGGTGGTGAAGGAGCAGGTTAGAGGAGAAACAGGGAGCATGGCTTTGGACCCTTAACGTTTGAGATACCAATTCCACAGAAATCGGAGTTCACGGAATTGATCCAAGTTACAGACTGATACTTGGGATTGGTGAGTTGCAATGGCGATGCAAGCCATTAGGCTGGTTCAGACCAGATGAACGAGCGGGACAGGGCGAGCTGAAAAACTGGGTCCTTTTGAGAGCCCCAGCTCCAGGAGCAACCTCAGGGGAAACTTCCTGGGCGATGGCTGCGGTAATGGAGCCGTGGAAGCTCCACGAGGTACAGGTTCAGCGTCTTAAAAGGATGAGCAGCGACTCGCCAAAGCTCGGAGGCAGGTGGGTGGGCAGCGCTCCAGACGGGGGGCCTCGCGTCGGCAAAGACACGGGACCCACGACAAAGAGGCCGCGGCCTGGGTCAGGAGGGCCGCGCGCCTCCTCTCCAGCCCTCAGCGAGCGGGTGCCACGAGGCACTCAGCAAGTCCCCGAAATTCCTCTCACGCTGCCCCAGGACTGCCGTCGTAGCCCAGGTAAATAGGCGCTGACAGGACTCCCGAAGCCGCCAAGCAGTCGGGAACCACCCGCCACCTGCCAAGTCTCGCGAGGGCGCGGCCTCGCCCTCCCAGCATGCTCCGCGCCGCCGCCGCTGCCGCCGCGGCCGCCGCCGCGCCGCGACTTGAGGGCGGGAGGCTGGGGGAGGGTAGCGGAGCCGGCACCGTCGCCATGTTGGGTCTGAAGCGGCTGCTGTAGGCGCCGACCTAGCGAGCGGGCGTGCGGAGCGGGCGACAGCGGCGTGGGATCTGCCTCTCTGCGAGCGGCCCGGGGCGGCGGCGGCGGCGGCGCCATGAGCGGGGGCACCCCTTACATCGGCAGCAAGATAAGCCTCATCTCCAAGGCAGAGATCCGCTACGAGGGCATCCTCTACACCATCGACACCGAAAACTCCACCGTAGCCCTCGCCAAAGGTACGTGGGACCGGGCCTCGGGGTGGGGGTCGGACCGGGCGCCACTCAAGGCTGCTCCCCGCTCCGGCCCTCAGCCTCCTGGCTCGCTCCTTCCCCTCCCTCCGTGGAGCTCCGGGAGGCCGCTCCCCTCCATTCTCCGGGCCCTGGCGTCGCGGGCCGGACCGCGGCCTCCCCGCGTCTCCCTGGCTTCCGCCCCCCAGGAAGGTCCGCGCCTGAAGCACGGGGAACTACGGGACTGAGTACGCGGCGGGCGGGCGTGCGGGCGGCCCTGAAGTCCGACAACGGGCGGGAGAACACGGAGAAACGGGTCTTCCAACTCCGAGATTCGGGAGTTCTGTTGTCTTAGCACAAAACAAAGCCCGAGTATTCAAAGAATTTTTTCGCCCAGCTTGAGTTCATCGTGGATGCGTTGACTCCACAGCACCCATTTTCTCACTTTATTCATTTCTGTTCGTGGCGATCTTCCTCAGGAGAACTCTGAGTAATGTGCTAAAACTTTGGGTTTGCTCTGCGACGCAGACATTTTCGAAATGCCATCGGTGCAGTGGAGCAGATCCCATCTCCCTCGGCTCATCCTCTGTTGGTATTTACCTGTTAAACCGGAATTCTCAAAGCCTGTTGTGCAACCATCTTCATTAGAGCGTGCGGTAAAAATGTTTGCTGCTTCCCGGACGCCCCTGCTTCTGGAAACGAGTTCAAGCTTGTCCGGGACCCTTCTTGATCCAGGCGATCTTGACCTTTGATCCAGGCTCAGTGGGCATTGACTGAAGGCTCGTTGGGAAAGGGAATTCTGTCGAGAAGGAAGGTGCCCCTACCCATAGTATTAATATTTGGCATCCCTAGAGTCTGTGTGGGTTTTGTTTCCGTTCACACGTGCAGGGCCTTTGCTCCTCCAGGAAAGCAGAAAGAAAATAAACGTTAGCTCCTGAATCTTAAGGAAATCTCACAATAGTGTAAAATATTTTGGGGGAAGCTAGATAACCTAGGTGATTTTCCCAGCGCTTCTGGTAGAGGTGGGAACTGCATAAGCATGCTTAGGGATCCTCTAGATAGGTCATAGGTACAAGGATAAGGAAGATTTTCATAATCTGTAAAATTTTTTAAATCTTTAACTGATAGGGGAGTGGTTTCACGGAATCAAGTATTTCAGGACATTTCTTTGGATGCTTTGGTAAATCCCTTTTTTTTTTTCCTCTCTCTCCTTCCCCTGAGATGGAGTTTCGCTCTCTTTGCCCAGGCTGGAGTGCTGCAATGGCATGATCCCGGCTTACTGCAATCTCTGCCTCCCGGGTTCAAGCGATTCTCCTGCCTCAGCCTCCCAAAGTAGCTGGGATCACTGGCATCCGCCACAGCGCCCTGCTAATTTTGTGTTTTGAGTAGAGACGGGGTTTCACCAGGTTGGCCAGTCTGGTCTTAACTCCCGACCTCAGTTGATCAACCCTCCTGAGCCTCCCAAATTGCTGGGATTATAGGCGAGAGCTACCACGCCTGGCCTCTGGTAAATCTTTTTAACAGCCCTAGTACTGGAACAAATTTTACACCTGGGTAGGGAACCTTGATGTTATAGAACTGTACACAGTAAGGGAGTAGTACGAGATGGCTACAGTTGCACAACTCTGCAGATTTGCTGAAAATCATTGAATTATACACTTTGAAATCACCAAGTCTAATTTTAAAAGTGTGAAAAACCAGGGAGTACCCCTAAATTTCCCTGTTCACCTTGTGAAACATTGTGTTGTGACACATTACCTCATTAAAACAACTGTAGGAGGCCGGGCGCGGTGGCTCAAGCCTGTAATCCCAGCACTTTGGGAGGCCGAGGCGGGTGAATCACGAGGTCAAGAGATTGAGACCATCCTGGTCGACATGGTGAAACCCCATCTCTACTAAAAATACAAAAAATTAGCTGGGCACGGTGGCGCGTGCCTGCTAATCCCAGCTACTCAGAAGGCTGAGGCAGGAGAATTGCCTGAACCCAGGAGGCGGAGGTTGCGGTGAGCCAAGATCGCACCATTGCACCCCAGCCTGGGTAACAAGAGCGAAACTCCGTCTCAAAAAAATAATAAAAATAACTAAAAAAAAAAAAAATAAAACAACTGTAGGCTTAGGGCTTTGTCATCTTTTTAGACATCCACTATACTTGAGGATGTATGATGGTGTTTAGTGGTTATTAAAGACTTTCCCAGTGATACTTCTTAAGTAACTTAGTTTTTGATTGGCCTTATTTTTTATTTTTTAATAGTAGATATTTAGCTGTGTAGTATTTTTCTGGCTTTATGAAATTATGAAAAAGCCTCTATGAAGTTATGAAAAGTGCTGGATCAGAGCCAGATATGGGTTGAAAATAATTTCTCATTAAAGTTGTTTAATAAATTTTTTTTAAGTGTTGCTTTGCCTAATCTGAATTTAAAGTGTCTTGCCAGTTTAGTGACTCAATAAATTGGCTGTGCTATCTTCACGCCTCACAAGGAAAAAAAACATACATTTGAAAATTTCTGAAGTATTTTCGTTCTTTTTTAAAAACTATGAACATATCCTTTTATGCAGGAACCCCAAAAGTCTACACTTTAACCCACATTTTAAAAACTTTTAAGCAGCTTTGAGTCGATAAATATTTCATTAGTCTGTAATAGTTAAATTCATTCGACATAAAATATAAATTTGTTTTTTGTGTCATGACTTGATAAATATAGGAATAGGGCAGTAAAAAAAATTTTTAATCATTGAATTTTATGTTTGAATTCGTGGCTTTGATATTTCATCCCACACCATTATATGCTTTTTTTTTTTTTTTTTTTTTTTAATGAGATGAAATTTGCACTCTGTTGCCCAGGCTGGAGTACAGTGGCACCACCCTGGCTCCCTGTAATCTCTGCCTCCCAGGTTCAAGCAATTCTTCTGCCTCAGCCTCCTGAGTAGCTGAGATTACAGGAACATGCCACCACACCCAGCTAATTTTTGCATTTTTTAATTGAGATAGGCTTTCACCATATTGGCCAGGCTGGTCTTCAACTCCTGACCTCAAGTGATCAGCCTGCCTCCACCTCCCAAAGTGCTGGGATTAAGGCATGAGCCACTGCGCCTGGCCACTTTTTCTTAAGTAGCATGAGTTAAATCTGTAACAGGTTTGAGGAATTTAATTATGTTTGCAAAAACTGACATTATCAAACTTTATATATTATTTTACATGATACTATCTAATCCAAAACTACATTATAGCTGTCTAGTCAATACTGGACTCTAATTTCAGATTTCAAGATTAGAAGTAAGGAATTCAATCTTAAAATTGTAGAATGTACATGACTTGTTGAGTAATTTGATGACAGAAAATTTCACATTCCATTTCAAAATTGGGATGAATAATGGTAGTCCAACAGATTAAAGCCAAAACTTTTCATTTGTTTGTTTTGTTTTGTGTTTTATTGTTGTTGTTGTTTTGAGAGTCTCCCTCTGTTGCCCAGGCTGGAGTACAGTGGCACAATCTTCAGCTCACCGCAGGCTCCACCTCCCAGGTGCAAGTGATTCTCCTGCCTCAGCCTCCCAAGTAGCTGGGACTACAGGCACCCACCACCACACCTGGCTAATTTTTGTATTTTTAGTAGAGGTGGGGTTTCACCATTTTGGCCAGGCTGGTCTCAAACTCTTGACCTCAAATGATCCACCCACCTCAGCTTCCCAAAGTTCTAGGATTATAGGTGTAGCCTAAAGCCAAAAGTTTATTCATGAATCTCTGCATTTGGATGTAGAGATCCCTGTTTTTAAGCTATGGATTAAGAGTTAATCTCTTTGAGTAACATTCTTAGAATTCTTTTTTGAACCCCCGCCCCCAGAGTGTTATTGGGAAGTCTAACTACACAGACTGAAAAGATATAGAAGATAAAAATGAAATTTGTTTTGTTTTGTTTTGGAAACTGTGTTTTGCTCTGTCACCTAGGACTGGAGTGCAGTGGTACGATCTTGGCTTGCAGCAACCTCCACCTCCCAGGTCAAGTGATTCTCCTGCCTCAGCCTGCCGGGTAGCTGGGACTACAGGCGTGTGCCACCATGCCCTGCTAATTTTTGTATTTTTGGTAGAGATGGGGTTTCACCACATTGGTCAGGCTGGTCTCGAACTACTAATCTGCCTGTCTCAGCCTCCCAAAGTGCTAGGATTACAGACATGAGCCACCACGCCCAGCCAAAAAATGAAATATTTTTAAACAATCTTTGTAACTACCCCCAGGGCAAGACAGACATTGCCAGAAGCTTTGCACCACCTATTTTCCCATCAACTATCACCATCATCATTTAAGCCAGATATAAATGTTGTTCTGACATTTATAGTTTTACCATGTAAGTTTACATCTCTAAATAATAAGAGTTTAATTTTGCCCATTTTTTTGAACTTTATATAAATAAGATTATCTTGTATATATTTAATTTTTAGCTTTTATTGTTTCATAGTATTCTATTATGAATATAACAAGTTTATTCCTTCGTTTTGGATATTGCATTTAGATTGCTTGCAGTTTGGGGCTATTATAAACAATGATTTTATGAACATTTCTGTTAAAATGCACAGAAGCATGTTTTTGTAGTTTTCTTGAGGTTATATACTTAGAATTTGAATTGCAAGAACACGGGGAATGTTTGTCTTTATCAGATAATGCCAAGTAATTTTCCAAAGTAGTTTTTTATTAATTTTTGCTTCATTTGTTAGTATGTAAGAGTTCTTGTTTCGTATCCCTTACCAACAACCAGACTTGGTATCATATATTTCAATTCTAGCCAATCCTGGTGGGTATGTAGTTGTGTTTAGTTTTAATCATTTCCCTCATTACTAAATGGGGCACTTTTTCATACCTGGGACTTTGGATTTCATTTTTCATAGAGTACCTTTGAAATCTTTTGACCTTTTTAAATTGAAATACATGTCTTTTTCTAGAGTTCTGTATTCTGAATATATATCCTTTGTTGGATGTATATATTGCAAATATTTTTTCCCCATTTTGTAGTTTCTTTTAATGAACAGAAGTTCTTCATTTTAATGTAAACATGTTCCTCAGTTTTTTATGGCTAGTGTTTCTTTTTTTTTTGAGATGGAGTTTCATTCTTGTTGCCCTGGCTGGAGTGCCATGGTGCGATCTTGGCTCACCGCAACTCTGCCTCCCAGGTTCAAGTGATTCTCCTGCCCCAGTCTCCGGAGTAGCTGGGATTACAGGCTTGCACCACCATGCCTGGCTAATTTTTTGTGTTTTTAGTAGAGACGGGGTTTCTCCATGTTGATCAGGCTGGTCTCGAACTCCTGACTTCAGATAATCCACCTCGGCCTCCCAAAGTGCTGGGATTACAGGCGTGAGCCACCATGCCCAGCAAGTGTTTCCTTTTTTAAACATCATGGAGATACTTTGATTATCTTTTAAACCTTTTTGGGCTTTGCTTTTTCACGTTGAGGTTTATAATACATGTGAAATGGATTTTGTGTACAATGTGAGATGTTCGGAGCTTTAAATTTAGTAAGGGATTCACTTGGTTTATATGGCTCATATAATTTAGATCTTGGATATTATAATTTAAATATATCTGGAACTCTAAACTACTCTTGAAATTTTTGACTCTTTAAATTTGATGTGGTATATAATTACGGTGATCATATGGCCCAGTTTGCCCTGGTGGAAACTCCTTGTTTATGCCTGCTCTGGCATAATTATTAAAAACATCTCAGCTGGACAGGGTGACTCAGGTCTGTAATCCCAGTAACATTTCCAAAAGGCTGAGGCCAGAGGATTGCTTGAGCCCAGGAGTTCAAAATCAGTCTCAACAATACAGGGAGACTCCTTCTCTACAAAAAAATTTAAAAAGTAAATTAGCCAGGCATGGTGGCATGCATGCCTGTCATCCCAGCTACTTCAGAGGCTGAGGCAGGAGGATTGCTTGAGCCCAAGCGGAGCTGTGATCATGCCACTGCACTCCAGCCTGAGCCACGGAACAAGACGTTGTCTTAAAAAATACTAATAGCCTGTAATCCCAGCATTTCTGGAGACTGAGGAGGGCTGATCACCTGAAGTCAGGAGTTTGAGACCAGCCTGGCCAACATGGCTAGACACCATCTCTACTAAATATACAGAAATTAGCCCTGTGTGCTGGTACACATCTGTAATCCCAGCTACTTGAGACGTTGAGGCAGGAGAATCACTGGAACACAAAAGGGGGGGAGGTTGCAGTGAGCTGAGATTGCTCCACTGTACTCGAGCCTGGGCGACAGAGCAAGACTTTGTCTCAAAAAATAGTAATTAATAATAATCTGTTTTCTCTCTTGAAAATGTTTTAGTATGGATAAGTTATCACACCAAATAATCAAAGGCCTAATTGCAGAGGTGCTATGAAATGGGTATGCCCTTTATTTTCTGCTAGAGATTTCACAGACTAGCTTTAGTTCAAAAGTGAAACAGGTAAGTTTGAGGGCCTTTGATCCTCAGAACCTAAGCATATGTCAAGAAGTCATAAAGGCAACTGGAAAGGCTTTGCTGTCAATCTGTTAAGTATCTTTATAGATGATCTGGGTTGTAGTTTGTTTCTGCAGTTTGTTACAGTTTGTAGTCTGTCACAGCTCTAAATTTATTTTCTTCTCAATACTGATCTTAACTTACACTTAATCTTTGTTTATTTGCATATGTGTTTATTGTTTGTCTTCACCCTCCCCCTCACCTCCAGACTCTGAGCTCCTAGGAGAAAAGGATGTTTAGGTAATGAGTGAGTATATAAAAATGATTTAGCATTTCAGCTCATTATTCTTTTTTTTTTTTTTTGAGACGGAGTTTCACTCTTGTTACACAGGCTGGAGTGCAATGGTGCGATCTCCACTCACCGCAGCCTCAGCCTTCTGAGTAGCTGGGATTACAGGCACGGGCCACCATGCCCAGCTAATTTTCTGTATTTTTAGTAGAGACGGGGTTTCACTATGTTGACCAGGATGGTCTCGATCTCTTGACCTCGTGATCCACCCGCCTCGGCCTCCCAAAGTGCTGGGATTACAGGCTTGAGCCACCGTGCCCGGCCTTCTTTTTCTTTTTTAATTGAGATGGAGTCTCTGTCGCCCAGGCTTCAGAGTGCAGTGTCGCAGTCTCGGCTCACTGCAACCTCCACCTCCCTGGTCCAAGCAGTTCTCTGCCTCAGCCTCCCCAGTGCTGGGATTACAGGTGCCCACCACCACACCCGCCTAATTTTTTAATTTTTAGTAGAGACATGGTTTCACCATCTTGGCCAGGTTGGTCTTGAAATCCTGACCTCATGATCCACCCTCCTCATCCTCCCAAAGTGCTGGTCTTACATGCATGAGCCAGTGAGCCTAGCCTTATTGTTTTTGTAGAAATATCTTGGGGATACCTCCAAATAATGCTTTTCCATGTTCACAATTGCATTTCCCTATAAAATTAAAATATCTCCCCTCACATTAAGAAATCTTGAAGAATTTTCGTGAGTAGGGATGCAAGAGGATGAAATCTAATGACATAATTAACATTATTGGGGAGGTAAACTCTCACTTTGTGACTCAAGCTCAATTATAATTTTCACTTAAAAGTTTAAAGGAAGCATCTGTTCAGGATGTAGGAAGAAATTATACAGTGGTGACATGTATGAATGGTTTATGGAATAGTTCCAGTTGTGTTTGCACCTGTGTCTATAAGTGAATAGGCTGCCTAAATAAGCTAAAATGAGTGAAATTCTTAACAAAAAATAAATTCTTATATTTAGTTAGCTTACCTGGATAATCATTCAAATGGAAATCAGGTTGCTGTTGCATTGGCAAAAGAGACTTTGTTGAGCACGATTCTATAAGCCACTTGCCTTTAAAATAAGTTATTCTTAATATCAAGAGATTGGTGGAAGGATATAAGACCAAGGAAATTGTTAACAGATTTCTTTAATCATCTGCTAAGTCTGCCCCTTTGGCATAATTTATCTACTTATTGATGTTAGTCACATAGTCGTAAACTATGACCTTATTGGAGAGCATGGAAGAGCTTTGTGTGATGGATAAAATACCTGTGGGGTGCTTTATTTGATTTCTTGCATTACTTGGGGATCTAAATCTAGCAGTTCACAAAATCACTACGTAGAATGACAAAGATCTAGTGAAACTTCAAACCACAGTTTCTTTTTGTTGCCCTATTTAGTGATGTTGCCAGAACTTTGAACCTTGGAAACAGTTTATTGTTGCTACATAGTCCACAAAAATACTTGGTAATTCTGGGAGTCTGAATTGTTCATTTTCAGAAAATGCCAAAACTGTTCATTTTCTAGTAGGGGTACATAAAGTAAGCCATGACTTCCTGAGCCAGTAGAGAAAACAACATAAACCTGAAGGAAAAAAAAATTTGTAGAAGGAAGGAAATAGGAAGAAAAAAGAAATCTTATCTGTGCAGGATACATAGCAAGAGTTTTCTATTTAACTCAGTGCCACAATAATGGTAGCAATAACTGCATATAGTTTAACTTGAATTTAATTACTCCATGCTAGAAGATGTTTGCTATAGATAGAAACAATTTGCCTTTCTCTCAGGGTGCTATAAAGTAATATATTAATTAGTTGTTTTTCAAATGGATATCATTGAAGTAAATTTTGTTGTTGTTTTGAAACGAGTCTTCCTCTGTCGCCCAGGCTGGAGTGTAGTGGCATGATCACAGCTCATTACAGCCTTGACCTCCCTGAGCTCGGGAACACCTCCCGCCTCAGCATCCCAGGTAGCTGGGACTACAGGTACACACCACTGCACTCAGCTAATTTTATATTTTTTTGTAGATACAGGGTTTTGCCATGTTGCCCAAGTTGGTCTCTAACTCCTGGGCTCAAGTGATCTGCCTGCCTGGGCCTCCCAAAGTGCTGGGATTACAGGTCTGAGCCACAGTGTCTAGCCTGAAGTAAATTTTTTAGTGGACAACGTGTGAGTTGGTCTGTAAAATAATTTATTCCCAAGGACCTTATTCTAGTTTGGGAGGTTTTTTTGTTTGTTTCTGGAAGAAAATGTGACCCAAAATGCCAGTTGGAATACTTAGCAGCTTTTGGTCCTGGGCAAGTTATTTATTTATTTATTTCCACCCCCCCGTGCCACCCCACCCCTACAAGGCAGAGCCTTAATCTATTGCCCAGGCTGCAGTGCACTGGCATGATCACTACAACTCCACCTCCCAGGTTCAAGCAGTTCTCCTGTCTCAGCCTCCTAAGTGCCTGGGATTACAGGCATGTAACACCACGCCCAGCTAATTTTTATATTTTTAGTAGAGACAGGGTTTCACCATGTTGACCAGGCTGGTCTCAAACTCCTGACCTCGTGATCCTCCTGCCTAGGCCTCTAAAGTTCTGGGATTACAGGTGTGAGCTGCCATGCCTGGCAACAAGTTATTTAACCTTCTTTATCTTTTCAATAGGGATGGATAATAATGTTCATCTTTCAGAGTCATTCTGATAGTTAAAAGAGGTGATAAGAAAGTAACTAGTTTAATGTTGGTGCTTAATAAAGAATAGCTGTCCTAATGTTGTTTCCCACCACCATCTTCATCTCTGTCTAGTTGCTCAGTCTCTAGTAGCCCAACTCTTGTCAGTCATTCACAACTACTGTAGTCTACAGTCACCATAATCTTACTGCCTTTTACTGTCCTCTCATTCCCCTCATAACTTTATTTCCCTCTTTATCCTGCTTCAACTCCATGAGCAATCAGTACACATACCCTCAGCCCCCACCCGCTTCCCCTCTTGCTGTGTTACATAAGAAATCACAACCCTGATTGTATCAACACAGATGTACTGACCAGCCTCACCCTAAATTTATGTTCCCTAACCTCAGCAGTCTTGGTCACTTCCTAGCAGTCACACTGTACCTCATAATCCATTCATTTCACTTTTCTAAATGGCTGTTCCATTCATTTTCCTCAAACCTCCAACACCTCCTCCCCCATCTTCACTTTAGGCCCCTTAAACCATGCTTTTTATAATAGTTAACTGAGAAAAGATCAGCAAACCAAAGAGAGTTTTGGTAAACTTACCCCTCATGTACCCAGTTACCTGCATCTGTCCCCCAAACTTCTATGGTTTTTTTCTGATCAATATGGATAAACTGTTCTTACTTCTGTCTAAGACCATCCTTCCACTTGTGCAGCATTCGTCTCCTGTTGGTGATTCAAGGACATTGCTCCAGCAGTTGTCTACTCTTCCCTGTTTTTCCTTCCCTAACGTATCTTTCTGTCTGCTTACAGATAGGCGGTTATTTATTTATTCTATCTTAAGAACAACCAAAAAACCCCACTGTACTTGAACTGCATTTCCTCTTTTCTAAGGATTGCCCCATTTCTATCCTTCCCTTTATAGCAAAACTCCTTGAAGAAGTGGAAGAACCACTTGTGTTCATTCATTTTTGAGCCCTCTTTACTAAGGTTTTTATTCCTACATATGAAGTTTTCTTATCAAAGTTACCAAAGACTTCCATGTTGCCAAATCCATTAGTCAGTTCTTAGTCTCATTCTACATCACCAGTCAGAGTTACATGGCACAATTGCTCTGTTCTCTCTGAAGTGTTTTCTTCACTTGATCTGATGCCATTTTTTTCCTTATATCTCACTGGTCACCTCTCAATCTCCTTTGTTGATTCAACTCCTAAGCTGCCAAATGCAAAGCTTCAGGGCTGAGTTCCCTCCCCTTTTTTCTCTCTGTTAACATTTATTTAATCATCTGGATTCTTTTGATGATGTCATCCATCTAGTTCCTGGCTTTAAATACTACCTGTGTGTCACTGACTCCTAGCTCTAGCCTGGATTTCTCCTCTGAAGTCCTGACTTGTATATCACATTGCCTCTTTAACATCTCTACTTGTAGGGATGTCTACTTAGAATCTCAATTCAGCATGCCCAAACCTGTTCCTCTGCTAGTCTTCCCCATCTAATGAAATGACAACTCTGTTCTAGTTGGTAAGATCAAACACCTTGGAGCCATCTTTAATTCCTCTCTCTCTCTCTCTCACCTCATGTGATCTGAACCTATCAGCTCTGCTTTCAAACTAGGTACAGAATTTGACCTTTCACTACCCCTACTACCTGGTCCATTATCTCTCACTAATATGTTCAGAGGTACTCAGATTCCTGTTTCTTATTTCCAATGTTGACCTCTCAGTTGATTCTTTCCAATGCTCCCAATTTTTCTTGAGTGGATCTTTGTATTTAAAAAATAAAATACCTGGAAAATGTAGATGACAAATTTTTTTTAGTGAACCTGTGTGTTTTCTTGATTGCTTGATTGGTTGGTTGGCTATATGTTTCCAAATTAAGAGTCTTTTTTCCTATACAACTTTGAAGTTAACTGCTTTGTGTTCTTCTGATATTCTGGGGTTGCTGATGCCAGTCTGATTCTCACTTTTCTCTCTGGAAGCTTTTAGAATTCTCTGTTCCTGAATTCACAAATGTAACCACACTGGTTTGTTGTTGTTGTTTGTTTGTTTGTTTTAATTGGTTTGGCTTTGAGTGTTTCTCTATGGACCTTGTGAATCTGAAGAGTCAACTCTCTTTAAATCTAAGAAGTTCATTCATTGTCTCTATCTCTCACACTCCCTCCCTCAGGCTCCTCTTTCTAGCTGTTTCTCAGATTAATTTCTTTCTTGCCTCCCACTCCCCAGCCTTGTTGCTATTGTTTTTTAATTCTTCATGGATGCGTTTATCCTCCCCCCGCCCCCCACAGCTTTTTCACTCTTATGTCACATTTTCATGTCTGTCTCTTGGTTTTATCATTTGGAGATTAAAATATAAAAACAGCCATAAGGAAGAATGCCCAACTGAAAGCATCTTAGAAAGTCAACATTAAATTTAAACCGTTGAGTAAAGATACCAAACTGGACATGCTTTTACTTTTCTTCCTGTTGATAAATCCTGTCAAAACTACATGAGAGTGACTTTTTTTCTTTTCTTTTCTTTTTTTTTTGGAAACTGAGTCTTGCCATGGCACCATCTCATGTAGTTATTGGGGGACTTTCCCACACTCACTGCAACCTCCACCACCCCGGTTCAGGTGATTCTCCTGCCTCAGCCTACCAAGTAGCTGGGATTACAGGTGCCTGCCACCATGCCCAGCTAATTTTTTTTTTTTTTTTTTTGAGACAGAGTTTCGCTCTCGTTACCCAGGCTGGAATGCAATGGCGCAATCTCGGCTCACCACTACCTCTGCCTCTTGGGTTCAGGCAATTCTCCTGCCTCAGCCTCCCGAGTAGCGGGGATTACAGGCGCGCACCACAACGCCCAGCTAATTTTTTGTATTTTTAGTCGAGACAGGGTTTCACCATGTTGACCAGGATGGTCTCAATCTCTTGACCTCGTGAGCCCAAAGTGCTGGGATTACCGGCTTCAGCCACCGCGCCCGGCCCTTTTAAAATTTCTTCCCTTTTTTTTTTGAGATGGAGTCTCATTCTGTCGTCCAGGCTGGAGTGCAGTGGCACAATCTCGGCTCTTTGTAACCTCTACCGCTTGGGTTCAGGGGATTCTCCTGCCTCAGCTTCCTGAGTAGTTGGGACTACAGATGCATGCCACCACGCCCAGCTAACTTTTGTATTTTTAGTAGAGACAGGGTTTCACCTTGTTGTCCAGGATGGTCTCTATCTCCTGATCCATGGTCCACCTGCCTCAGCCTCCCAGAGTGCTGGGATTATAGGCGTGAGCCACCACACCCAGCCTGAGAGGGACTTTTTAAAAAGACAAACCCATAAAGGACAAAATAGATTTGGAAAGGAGACAGCATCAACACAGTTTGTAAGGCTGAAAAGCATATAGATGAGTTTAAATGACTTGACCAAGTTGAGAGCCGCAACCTAAGTAGACAGTGGGGAAAGCCAAAATGTAACTTGACTTTCACCCCAAACTCCTGAAAGGCTCAGGAATTGACATCAGTAGGCGCAATGGAAGCTAGAAGATTGAAGTAATTGGGATGAAGGGTATGAGTTTTCTAGTGTAGGTTTAACTTACTTTTAACTTTATTGGGTATAAGTTACATACTATATAAAATTCACCCATTGTAAGTGTACAGTGCAAATGAGAGTTGTGTAGCCAATCACCATAGTTAGTCCAGTTTTCTAACAATTTCATCAAGTCAAGAAATTTTTTTTTTTTTTCTCAGCAGTGTGAAAACTGAAAAGTTTCTTTGTGGATGTTAATCAGTAGCTGCTCCTACCCGCAGTCCTAGGCAACCTCTGATCTGCTTTCTAGACTTTCCGTTTTTTTTTTTTTTTTTTTTTTTGAGACAGAGTTTTACTCTTGTTGCCCAAGGTGGAATGCAGTGGTGCGATCTTGGCTCACTGCAACCTCCTCCTTCCAGGTTCAAGTGCTTCTTCTGCCTCAGCCTCCTGAGTAGCTGGGATTACAGGTGTGTGCCACCACACCTGCTAATTTTTTTGTATTTTTAGTGGAGACAGGGTTTCACCATGTTGGCCAAGCTGGTCTCAGAACTCCTGACCTCAGGTGATCTGCCCATCTCAGCCTCCCAAAGTGCTGGCATTATAGGTGTGAGCCACCGCGCCTGACCCTGAGGTCTTATTTCACAACTCAACACTATTAAATTTGTCTGAAATTTTTCTTCACAACAAAGAAAATTTCTATGGATTGTTATTCTGAGCTGCGTGTCTGCTGGTAAATCTTGTTCTCTCTGTGTGTTAATATTTTGCATTACCTGGTATCTTTTCTGCATTGTTCCATTATCTGCTTGCATTTACTGGGCATGTGAGGCGTTAGATACCAATGTTATTCTCTCTTGTATGTAAAGAATGTAGTTATTGGGGGACTTTCCCACACACTTCTCACTGGAACTCTTGTAGGGCTTTTTTCTTCCAGCATTCCTGTCTTATAAGGAGTACATGCTGATCCCAAGAAATCAAGCCTTTAGCTCAGGAAAACTTTATTCTTTGATATTGCTTCTCATTGTGAAACTCCTACTGACAGTCCATTTTAAACATTTATGCTTTGTGTTGTTTATTTTTGTTTTCCAGCTTTTAAACCTTTCTGCTCTAGATTCTAAGGGAGTTCCTCAAATCAGTCTTCTGATTCACTGATTTGGCATTCACTAGTGTCCCTTCTGTTTGATTCTTCTATTGAGTTTTTTGGGGGTAGAGACGTATGTTTCTTCAAAATAGTTGTGTTTAAGTAGAGAATCAATGCACTTCATAAAAACATTTTCAAAAACATACTCAGTGAAAAGTGTGGTTTCTTTCCATACTGTCAGAGAAATATGCAGTATATATATAAACATGTTAAAAAAAAAAAACAATGTTGGCTTTTTGTTTTCTATTTACTTGTCTTTTCTTTCACAGCCTACTCTTTTAGATTTTAATAAAAACTTCTCTTCTTTCCTGTATTGAATTGTTTGCATGGGCACTGTGTGCTCTGATTGTCAGACTTGATCTCCTTTCAGACTGGCTAGTCCTCATATGGCCCTTTTATTTCTACTGAAATTTATAAACAGAAGTCTAGAATGGTTACTTTTGGTAGCTGATGTATGCTCTTTTTTTGTTTGTTTCGTTTTGTTTTTGAGATGGAGTTTCACTTTTGTTGTGGAGTGACACAGTCTTGGCTCACTGCAACCTCAGCCTTCCAGGTTCAAGCAATTCTCCTGCCTCAGCCTCCCTCGTGGCTAGGATTACAGGCGCCCATCACCACGCCTGGCTAATTTTTGTATTTTTAGTAGAGACAGGATTTCACCATGTTGGACAGGCAGGACTCAAACTCCTGAGCTCAGGTGATCTACTCGCCTCCACCTACCAAAGTGCTGGGATTACAGGCATGAGCCACCGCACCCAGCGTCAAATTGAGTTCTTAAAACCTTTTAGTGGCTCTCTGTTCTTAGAGAAACTGGAACTCTTACCCAACTCTGATGCATATTTAGCTTTATCCCATAGCACATATCCCTTTCTACCCTTTACTTCTCTTTCCCTTTTTGCTGCATAAACATACAGTGTATCCTTCTGCCTCATCCTTCTGACTTCACCCTGCTACTGTTGCATATTCATCGCCAAATCTCAGTTCAAATCTTTATGTATCAAAGAAGCTTTCTTTGATCTTCACGCAGTTGTTTTTATCTTTCTTTTATTCTGCATGCAGATAATCCTTGTGAGAATTAACTAAATTAATATGTATAGTGTCTAGCATATAGTAAGTACTCGCCAATGTTAAGTCAAATGTAAAATCTTACATCCTTCATGTTGTTCTTTCTTATACATTCTCAAGCTCTGTTGATTCTGACTTGTCCTCATACCCATCCACTTTCTCAGTCTTTGCTATCACCCTCCATGATTTAGGAAATTGTTGCTTCTTGCTTCAAAACTAGCCTCCTCCAATAATTTCTCAATTGCAAAAACTACTTACAGTATTTACATGGCCACTGCTGGTGGCATTTTTTGCCCTGAAGCACAGATCTAGCTGATGTCCCTCCTTTAAAAAAAAAAATTTTTTTTTTTTTTAGGTGGATTCTCACTCTGTCACCCAGGCTGGAGTGCAGTGACACAATCTCAGCTCACTGCAACCTCCACCTGCCAGGTTCAAGCAGTTCTCTGCTTCAGCCTCCCTAGTAGCTGGGATTACAGGCACCCACCACCACACCTGGCTAATTTTTATATTTTTATTAGAGATGGGGTTTCACCATGTTGACCAGGCTGGTCTTGAACCCCTGACCTCGTGATGCACCTGCCTCGGTGTCCCAAAGTGCTGGGATTACAGGCATGAGCCACTGCACCTAAAATAATTTTTTTTTTTTTTTGAGAAGGAGTTTCGCTCTTGTTACCCAGGCTGGAGTGCGATGGCGTGATCTTGGCTCATGGCAACCTCCACCTCCTGGGTTCAGGCAATTCTCCTGCCTCAGCCTCCCGAGTAGCTGGGACTACAGGTGGGTGCCACCATGCCCAGCTAATTTTTGTATTTTTAGTAGAGACGGGATTTCACCTCGTTGACCAGGATGGTCTCGATCTCTTGACCTCGTGTCCACCCACCTCAGCCTCCCAAAGTGCTGGGATTATAGGCATGAGCCACCACGCCCGGCCCATTTTTAATGACTACATTTCTTTCTAGATAAAAATCTAAATTTCCCAGAGGTGTTCCCTCCCTATCCCCCTGCTTGTCCTAATGCTTTGGAGGGGTGCGGGGGCACATGTTGTAACTCTGTCTAGAGTGCCCCTCACTTGTTGGATTCTTCTTTAATACTCACCCTTAGTATCAAGCATATAAAAAGCTTTCTTTCTGCTCCCTTAAACTTTCTGTACTTAATATTTAATATGTTCTTTGTTCAAGAGAATTACTTAGCTCCTGCCATGACTATATTTTAGACACTATGCTAAGTGTTAAGAAACAAAAGACAAGGCCGGGCGCGGTGGCTCAAGCCTGTAATCCCAGCACTTTGGGAGGCCGAGCACTTTGGGAGCCCGAGGCGGGTGGATCACGAGGTCAAGAGATCGAGACCATCCTGGTCAAAATGGTGAAACCCCGTCTCTACTAAAGATATAAAAAATTAGCTGGGCATGGTGGTGTGCCTGTAATCCCAGCTACTCAGGAGGCTGAGGCAGGAGAATTGCCTGAACCCAGGAGGCGGAGGTTGCAATGAGCCGAGATCGTGCCATTGCACTCCAGCCTGGGTAACAAAAGTGAAACTCCGTCTCAAAAAAAAAAAAAGAAACAAAAGACAGCAACAGAGACAAGGTTCTTGAGGACACAGCATTTAAGCTGGTGCCTAACAGATTAGTTAGAATTAGCCACATGTGGCCAGGTGCGGTGGCTCACACCTGTAATCCCAGCACTTTGGGAGGCTGGGGCAGGCAGATTGCCTGAGCTCAGAGGAGTTTGAGACCACCCTGGACAACATAGTAAAACCCTGACTCTACTAAAATAGAAAGAAAAAACATTAACTGGGTGTGACAGCATGTGCCTGTAGTCCCAGCTGCTCGGGAGGCTGAGACAGAAGAATTGATTGCTTGAACCTGGGAGGAGGAAGCTGCCATGAGCCCAGATAGTGCCATTGCACTCCAGCCTGAGTAACAGAGCGAGACTCCATCTCAAAAAAAAAAAAAAAATAGCCGCATGTAGAGGCTATCTCTTATGTACAGTTACAGAAAATGCTTTGTAAATGTGTTTTGCTTCGTAATAACTTTCTAAGGAGTCAGTATTGTTTTTTGTTATTACATCTTTATCTAAATTTTCAAATTGCTTTCTTGATTTTATAAGGAAAAGATCAGCCCTTAAGATGACTGGAGTTTTTTCAGTTGAAGATGATGTGACCTCTAGAGTTAAGTGGGAAGAAGTTGATTTTGAGGATATGTTGCAAAAGGTGAAAGGAACATCATCTGAGTTATGAACTCTGGAGGTGGAGGTTGTTTTTGTCATCCAGTCACCAGTGCTTGGCATGTGATCCATGAGGTGATTGAGAATATTGAAGACACAAGGGCAAGAGTAATGCTTCTGTTAGGAGTAATGCCTCTGTTAGGGATGTTAGGTTTGTAGTGGGTACAGGAAGAGGTGGTGGAGGCTGAGGGACCAATGTTTTAATTCAGTGCAGTATTTGCTAGCAGGAAGAAAGTAATGTGGGTAAGGGTGAAGAAGAGGCCAGAGAAGAGAGCGCAGATGTGCAGAAAGTGAGAGTTTGGGGAAGCAGGCTGTGATGTGCTTCCAAGAGCCAGACTGTTGAATGTTATTTTTGTAAAGCTCTGCTCTTAAGTAAAAAACCCAGAGTCAGCTTTCTGCCATTCTATCTTCAGGGCTAGTGCAAGAGTACTGCATTATGGAAGATATGGTACTTTTTAGTATTTAAGTAATTAAACCTTCCTTGTTGTGTTAGATTCATATATAATACCTTGTTCTAAGATACCTCAGTTTCTGCATCTCAGTTTCAGCACGGGTTCATGAATGGACAAGAGCTGTACATATAAATGTCAGCTGTATAAATGTCAGAAAGAGAAGAAAAATACTGACTGTAACTTTTTTGTTTCCTAGTTTGCTGCTTTTGCATGTAGACTTTTTTAAATACGCTGAGGTTGGTTTTGTTTTTCCCACTTTCCCATCCTATCAATGTCATTTGTTATTTACTCTAAACAATCATTCTTTCATTTTATGCTAAGTGAGTTTCTTTTATAATTTAGTTCAATTCCCTTTATATTTAACACTATCTTATTTCTGGAAATAGCTTACTTAATAGCCTTTTTCACTGTGCGATTTATTCAAGAAATATTCACATGTCAGCTATATGTAGAGCACTGTGTTAGATTCTATGGAAGTTGCAAAGATGATCTAGATATACATCTTTCTTCTGAAGATCTTTAAATTCTAGAAGGGTAATAGAGACAGAATGATAGAATACTGTATGGTTTTCAAAGGAAGAACAGATTCCTTCAGTCCAGGTGGAGTTGGATGATGGTTAATTTTATGTGCCAACTTGACTGGTCCACAGTGCCTAGATAGTTGATCATGTTTCTGTGAAGGTATTTTTTATATGATATTAACATTTAAATCAGTAGATGGTGAGTAGCCTCCATTTGTCGGTGGGCCTCATCCAATTAGTGGAAGGCCTTTAATAAAACAAAGACTGACCTCTGAGCAAGGGGTTCTGCCAGCCTGCTCTGCAGATTTTGGATATACCAGGCCTCCATAATCCTCTGGGCCAATTCCTTTAGTCTTGTTCTGTGTTTGTATATGCACACCTGATTGGGTCTGTTTCTCTGTAAGACCTTGACTGTCACCTACAATCTTCAAGTGCAAATTTAGGATACCCTAAATGTGGGGAGAGCTATAATAGAGAACAGAAAACCTGATTTGTGAACTGTGAATAATAATCTTGGTTGGAATTTAAGTTTGAGTATGTTGGGACCAGATCTTGCAGCTGATACTTGACTGAGGAGTTTTAACTTTAAGACTGCATCGTAAGTCTTATTCCAGGTTTTCATTTGAAATTGGTCTTAGTTTCTTAACTTACTTTGTAAGCATCTTTCAGATAATTCAGTGTTTCATTTGTAGCTCCCAAAGTTTTGTATTCAACAGACTTGTTTCTTTTTCTTTTCATTTGACATGAGAGCCTAATTTATAATTTTTAGTTCATGTCAAAAAAAAGTTAAGGCTGGACGTGGTGGCTCATATCTGTAATCCCAGCACATTGGGAGGCTGAGGCAGGTAGATCACAAGGTCAGGAGATCAAGACCATCCTGGGCAACATGGTGAAACCCTGTCTCTAAAAAAGAAAAAAGTTTAGGCTTTGATTTATTTATGTTTATTTATTTATTTATTTTTTTAAAGACAGAGTCTTACTCTGTTGCCCAGGATGGAATGCAGTGGTATGATCTCAGCTCACTGCAACCTCTGCCTCCAGGGTTCAAGTGATTTTCATGCCTCAACCTCCCAAGTAGCTGGGATTACAGGCGTGTGCCACCCCAACTGGCTTTTTTTTTTTTAATATAGAGAGACAGAGCTGGTATCAAACTCCCAACCTCAGGTGATCTGCCCACCTTGGCCTCCCAAAATGCTGAGACTACAGGTGTGAGCCACCATGCCCAGCCTAGTGTCAATTTGGGGGGGTGGGGGGTACTAGGTTCACTTAAGTATGTATTTTAAGTATATGTTTATCATGCTTAAACTTAGAACGTTTTTGGTATTTTATAATAGAGATATTATATTGGGAAATTTGTTGCTACAACTCACTTCTCTGGCCTTTTACCATGATTGTATGTACAAGTATTAATACACTGATGGACCAGTTTGGCATTAGGATCATGTTTGAGCTTGACTAATTCTGGAGACTGGATTAGATGAGTGATATTTGCCAAATAATTTGACCCTGGTTTTTTTGTTTTGTTTTTTGAAGACATGGAATTTCTATTAATTTTTGTTATTATTTGGAGCTAGAAATGGAAAATTCATTATATTCTTAAGACTAATGAAATTATTAGCTGGGCACTGTGGCTCACACCTGTAATCCCAGCACTTTGGGAGGCTGCAGTGGGTGGATCATTTGAGCCCAGGAGTTGGAGACCAACCTGGGCAACATGGCAAAACCCCATCTCTACAAAAAAAAAAAAAATACAAAAATTAGCCAGGTGTGGTGGTGTGCACCTGTAGTCCTAGCTACTCAGGAGACTGAGGTAGGAGGATAGCTTGAGCTTGGGAGGTAAAAGTTGCTGTGAGCCAAGTTTGCACCACTTTACTCCAGCCTGGACTGGATGACAGACAGGGACCCTGTCTCAAAAAAAAGAAAGAAAAGAAAATTATTAAAGCAATGTAGCAACATGATGTTTAAAATGTAGAGGACAACCACACCTAGTTTCCCCATTCTCCCCAAACTACTTTTATTATTGTCTGTATTCTCTTGTAGGCTGTATTTGTAGGTGTGCATGCACATATGTGTTTGAAGTTGAAATTCACATAACATGCAATTAACCATTATACAGTGTACAGTTCAGTGGCACTTAGTGTAGTCACAGTGTTGTGCAGCTACCACCTCTCCTTAGTTTCGAAACTTTTCGTCATCCTAGTAAAACACCCCTAGACATTAAGTAATCCCTCCTCGTATCCCCTATACCCTGTTAACCACTAACCTGCTTTCCGTCTTCATGGCTTTTCCTGTTTCAGATTTGTTATGTAAAAGGAATCATACACTGTGTGATGTTTTGTGTCTAACTTCTTTTACTCAGCATAATGCTTTCATGCTTCACTCTTAATGTAACATGTATTAGCATTTTGTTTTTTTATGGCTGAATAATATTTCATTACATATATTTTTAAATATATATATAACATGATACATAGAGATCACAATTTGTTCATTTGTTGGTGGGCATTTGGGTTGTTTTCATTATTTGGCTGTTATGAATAATGCTGATATAAACATTTGTGTACAAGTTTCTGAATGGGCATAATCTCTGGTACTTTATTTGTGCAGCACTAGCAAACCGATGTTGTGTGCTTTCTTTCCTGTGTAGTACTTAGCACACTTGCGAGACTGTAAGTTCCCTGAGGGTGGGGACATAAATTTAGTGCCTGCCTCATATTACTTAAATGTTCCAAGCCTGCTGAATTATTACATTTTCATTAATTCATGATAATCCCCAAAATATCCCAGAAAAATATCAGTATCTGTTCAGCTACATTTTGACTTAATAGTAGTATTATGGCTTAATTTGAAGCCTAATGTTGTGTCAGCTTCAGGGATTAGGAAGTGAGGAACCAACTAGAGGCATTACAAGTGGTATTGAGTGTTTAGTGGACCTTCAAATCCAATTCAGTGACATCAAATCCAAGTAAGCAAATAGACTGAGCTCCTTGAGAATAGGAACTGGTTTCCCTAGCATCTAGCACAGGTGGTGCCCAGTAAGTATTTGAAAGAAATGTTATGAAATGCAGTGACATACAGTACTTATTTTCAGCTTAAAGCTCTAGTCACATTACCTACGGTTGATTTACATTGGAGTATGTAGTTGCTGTAGAATCCCAAAGTGAATAATAGAGTAAAAATGTTTCTTTCTCAAAGTACTATGTGTTATGAGGGGAAAAAAAATGATTAGAACATAATCCAGATTTTGCCAGCTAAGCAAAGGCATCTGTGCTGTAATATGAGGTATGCCTTCATGCACTAAGAGGAACAGGATTAATGGGAAAACTAGGATTAGGAGCAGACCATTTGAAATTCGTACATCTTTGTAATTTAAGCACTAATTTAAACCTAATAAAAAATGCTTAAGGTTTTAAACAAATAATTCAGCAAATTTAGAACTTTCCCTTTAAAAACAGTAAAGGTGGCCAGGAATGGTAGCACTACTTGTGGCTTGCTGTGTTTAGCTGTTGTTAACTGCAAACGCAAAAAATAAATAACATTTTAGGAAATGAACCAATGTGATTTCTGAATGTACTGACCTAATTCCCTTATTTACTGATTGCATGTGAGCTAATGTATGTACTGTAGTAGAATAGTTCTGGTAGTCCTCTACCTTTTCTGTGTTTACCATGCCTCCTTCTTTTTTTTTTTTTTTTTTGAGACAGAGTTTTGCTCTTGTTGCCCAGGCTGGAGTGCAGTGGCATGATCTCAGCTCACTGCAACCTCTGCCTCCCAGGTTCAAGCAAATCTCCTGCCTCAGCCTCCCTAGTAGCTGGGATTACAGGCATGAGTCACCATACCTGGCTAATTTTTATATTTTTAGTAGAGACAGGGTTCACTATGTTGGTCAGACTGGTGCCAATCTCCTGACCTCAGGTGATCCGCCTGCCTCGGCCTCCCAAAGTGCTGGGATTACAGGCATGAGCCACTGTACCTGGCCTACCTTTCTACTCTTAATGCTCAGGTTTTAACCTTTTGGACTTCTCATTTGTTCTGTAACAGTATCTTCTAGCCATGTGTACCCTTCCAATCTCTCTTGTATTATTTGTTCTTCACAATACTACAAGAACTCTATTGCGTTGAAAACCCCAAATCTGATTAAGCCACCTCCATCATTAGAGCATGTTTCTCAAATGCTTGTTGTGTACAAATCGTTCTTATTCTGTGGCTTCTGTTTTCATGCTTTTTCAGTTTGTTTCATTTGCCATATGATAGAGTTTTTCTTCACACCATATTTTGGAAAGTATGCTCTTAGTTTTAAATTCTAATATGAGTTACTTTGAAGACCCACAGTAGAATGTAACAAATTCTTTCAAGTAACAAATTTTAAAGCCTTCATTTAGTATCAGCTAACAAAAAAAGTATCAAGTGACTGCTACTTGACATGATGAGAGATCAAAGTGTAAGTTTAGATACTACCACCTGTTAGTTTTCCTCTCTCTCCATTCATTTTTATCTCCCAATTTTTGTTAAAATGTTGTGATACACTGTTCTTAGTTTGTTATACTTTGTAGTCTTTTCCAGAACTATTTCTGTTCTAGAACCATATAAATTGTCATGTACACTTCTGTGCTTAAATGAATTTATTGTCCATTTGTTATCTTTGGATAACACTTTTTTTGAATTCTTTATTTTGATACAGCAAAGCATAAGTCTCTGTGGCTTGTAATGTACTGATTTATTTTTTGTTTTCTGGAAATACAGTGAAAACCTTTGATGAAATTTAGGCCTTCATGTCAAGACATTTCTATTCTGTTATATCTTTAATTATATTTTCTCTTATTCTTTTATCTACCTAAGGGGCAGCAGTTAACTAACTGTTGGATCTTCATAACTATCATCTTCTCTCTAACCTTTTTATTGCTATACTATTTCATGACATCTCGTTTACATTTTCTCAAAATTATTCTCTTCTAGTGATTTGGTTTTACTGCATTGACTGTTCTGTTTGTTGATGCATTTATTAATTATGCAGTTTTATTTATCTTATATAATTTTCATTCCTTAATTCTGCATGCTACATTTTCAGTGTTGTTTTAATCATAAGAGTCTATGCTTTGTGTTTTTCTTGTGAATGTCAAAGCAGTTCTTTCAGAAAATTTCTTCTATTTTCTGTGATAAATATTAATACTGAATGTATTTCATCTACTTTTTTTTTTGAGACAGAGTCTCACTTAGTCACCAGGCACCAGGCTGGAGTGCAGTGGCGCGACCTCGGCTCACTGCAACCTCCGCCTCCTGGGTTCAAGCAATTCTCCTGCCTCAGCCTCCCGAGTAGCTGGGATTCATCTACTTTTTGAAAACTGTGTTCTCTCTGTCAGGTCAAACTGCTGGTAATGGGGAAAAAAAAAGTAAGCAAATGAGGCCAGGTGCAGTGGCTCGTGCCTGTAATCTCAGCACTTTGGGAGGCTGAGGTGGGCAGATTACGAGGTTAGGAGTTTGAGACCAGCCTGGTCAACATGGTGAAACCTCCTCTCTACTGAGAATACAAAAATTAGCTGGGCATGGTGGTGCATTCCTGTAATCCCAGCTACTCGGGAGACTGAGGCAGGAGATTCACTTGAATCCGGGAGGCAGAGGTTGCAGTGAGCCAAGATCACGCCACTGTACTCCAGCCTGGGCAACAGAGCAAGACTCGGTCTTGTGGGGGAAAAAAAAGATTTAAAAAAATGCGCTAACGCCTGTAATTCTAGCACTTTGGGAGGCTGAGGTGGGTTGATACCTGAGGTCAGGAATTTGAGATCAGCCTGGCCAACATAGAGAAACTCCATCTCTACTAAAAATACAGAGAAAGAAATTAGCCGGGCATTGTTCTGGCGGTCACCTGTAATCCCAGCTACTCGGGAGGCTGAGGCAAGAGAATTGCTTAAACCCAGGAGTCAGAGGGTGCAGTGAGCTGAGATTGTGCCATTGCACTCCAGCCTGGATGACAGAGCAAGACTCCTTCTCAAATAATAGAAGAAGCAAATGAAGACCATGTCTTCTTTGATTCTTCTCTTCTCCTTTGCCTTTTTACTTTTCTTCCATCATTGCCTCTCTGTTTTTCTTTTCTTCCCTTCTTTACTGTAAAATTTTTCTTGATTCTATGATTTTTCAACTCTTTTTTTTCTTTTTTTGCAAAAGATGAAGTGCAAATTCTCTTTTACTTCACTCTCAATTTACCTGGCTTCTCTCTCTCTCTATTAGGCCTTAGGAAACCTAATAGAGCCTCTCTAATTTTGTAGATGGACCTTTGACAAACCCTTTGTATCAGGATGAGCTCATCTGCTACTTTGGAAGCGTGAGACTTTATTTGATGTGATCATACTGAGGTTAGGGGTGAGATTGATTTATTTGTAGTTTCTTAGTCCTTTCTCCTTATCCTTCCTTTTGGATAAAGGTCAAAATATAAAATCTTCCTACCTGCTTAAGTACTCTTTGACCATCAGAGAAAGGGAGCTTCAGGTAGCCATTCCACATTTTTTTCCTCATCACACCTGTGTGTGTGATGTATCCCATCTTAGCAAGTTGAAGGTACTAGTCAAAATTTCTCTGGAGGGAGGAGAGGGCAGGGGATACTACGTATGGATTCTGGGCTTGATCTTTCAGTTTCAACTCACTCATTCTGTACCTGAATGATACTATTTAATAAAATTTCATGGTATGAATTTGAGAATTTTTCATGCTTGTAGGGATATTTTAACTTCCTTTTTCTTTCCTTTAGTTTTAGGGAAGGATTTTCTGCCAAACTGCCTGTGCTACTATCTTTCCTGGAAGTCTCATAAATACTAGAAAGAATTTTTAGAATAAGAGTATAAAGACATTATTTACACTAAAATAACATTCTTTTTTTTTTTTTTTTTTTTTGAGTCAGAGTCTCGCTCTGTCACCCAGGCTGGAGTGCAGTGGCATCATTTCAGCTTACTGCAACCTCTGCCTCTTGAATTCAACCAATCCTCCCAATCAGCCTCCTGAGCAGCTAGATTTACAGACTCATGCCAACATACCCACCTAATTATTTTTTGTGTTTTTAATAGAGATAGTATTTCACCATTTTGACCAGGCTGGTGTCAAACTCCTGACCTCAAGTGATCTGCCCTCCTTGGCCTCCCAAAGTGCTGGGATTACAGGCACGAGCCAGTAGATTCAGCCTGACATTCATCCTTAATCTAGCACTGCATTAGTTCTACCAAAAAAAAAAAAAAAGTGTATGCATTAAAAATGTTAAAGGGGGCCAGGCATGGTGGCTCATACCTGTAATCCCAGCACTTTGGTAGGCTGAGACAGTGGATCACTTGAGGTCAGGAATTCTAGACTAGCCTGGCCAATATAGTGAAACCCCATCTCCACTTATAAAATACAAAGATTAGCTGGGCGTGGTGGCACACGCCTGTAATCTCAGCCACTCAGAGGCTGAAGCAGGAGAATCTCTTGAACCCAGGAGGCAGAGGTTGCAGTGAACCAAGATCGCATCACTGCACTCCAGCCTGGTCAACAGAGTGAGACTCCATCTCAAAAAAAAAAAAAAAAGGAAAAAGAAATGTTAAAGGGTTTACTTCCTTGAGTCTATTCTTTAAATGAATAGTATATGATGTTTCATATTCTCTATTTGGAACATCTGTATGGATGCAGACATTTTCAGAATTCTCCCAGGACAATGAACCTGGAACTTACAAATTTATAAGAAACTTGGGAATTTGGTTATTTTATTTGTTTTGAAACAGGGTCTTGCTCTGTCACCCAAGCTGGAGTGCAGTGGCACAGCCATGGCTCACTGCAGCCTCAACCTTCCAGGATCAAGCAATCCTTCCACCTCAGCCTCTTTGTAGCTGGGACTACAGGCATAATGTTTTTAAAAATTAGACAGGTGTCTAATTTTTAAAAAAAAATTTTTTTTTGTAGAGATAGTACATCACTCTGTTGCCAGGGCTGGCATTTACAGACGTTAACCATTATCCTTAACCATAGTAGCTTAAAATGCAGATTTTTGGACCCTGTCCTCAATAAGTTTTATTCAATAGAAATCTTCATTTGTAGCCAGCTTACTGTGTTGCAGGTGGTCCCCAGTTTAGCTTTGAGTAATGCTATCTTCGTTGTTAAAATAATCAGATTTAATTATATGGTTGATATTTTAGACAACTAGGATATTTTAGGCTGTCCCATGGGGCTGAATAGCTGGCAGCTGTTTGACTTGGCTTCTAGAGGACTTACTGCTCAGCAAATAAATGTTATGAATACCTTCATTGGTTCTCTGTGTCCCAAAGACCAATACCTAAACTTTGAGATTTTGCAGACTGGAAAAATCTTGTCTTACCCTCCCTCCAAAGAAAGACTTAGGTTTCTAATTTTTATTTTGCTGAATGAGGACATTAAAAATAAATTAACAGTGAGCCAGGCAGAGTGGCTCAGGCCTGTAATCCAGCAGTTTGAGAGGACGAAGCAGGAAGATTACTTGAGGCCAGGAGTTCAAGACCAGTCTGTGCAAAATAGCAAGACTTTATCTCTACTAAAACATAAAATATTAGCTGGGCTTAATGGCACATGCCCCTGGTCCCAGCTACATGGGAGGCTAAGATGGAAGAATCGCCTGAGCCCAGGAAACTGAGGCTGCAGGAAGCCATGACCATACCACTTCACTCCAGTCTGGGAGACAGCCTGTCTCAATAAATGGGTAAATAATGAAAGGACATTTTAATACCCCACTACAACCACTAAAGATACAAATAAATAAAAATATGAGAGGAACACAACCTCATAATACTGATAATCTTTTATTTTCCATATATTTAACTTCAGATAAAACCTACTCTATTTTCCTCTTTTAAAAAAATTACTTAGCTATGGATGAATGAGTACTTTCTCAGACACTTCAAACTACTGCAGAACCTGAAATATAACACTATAAATCTGGGGTAGTACTTGAATTTGATGAGTAGTCACACATCTCACATCCTTTGTTTTCTTGCCAGTTCGATCCTTTGGTACAGAAGACAGACCAACAGATCGTCCAATACCACCTCGAGATGAAGTCTTTGAATATATTATATTCCGTGGGAGTGACATTAAAGACCTCACTGTTTGTGAGCCACCAAAACCACAGTGTTCTTTGCCTCAAGACCCAGCTATCGTTCAGGTAACTGACAGTAAATTTTTCTTGGAGTACAGGTAAACTTCACACAGGGTTAGCCTTGACTTTTTTCTCTCCTGGTTGAATGTTGATGTAGCTTATCATTTCCAAGTTACCTGGATACCTGAAATTACTGGATAATGATCTCATCTGGGTTTTTCTCTTTGTATCATAAATTAGGACTAAGGTAAAAAACAGCTGAGGAATTTATTATAAAATATTTTCTAATTTCAACAACAATTACAATAGCTAATATCGAAGGCTACTCTGTAGAAGCACTGTGCATATAAGGCACCCTCTGAGGTTGGTACCATAATTATTCTCACTTTTAACAAGTGAGGAAATTGAGATGGAGCCACAATTTGTACAGATCCAGGCAGCCTGCTTCAGAATCTAGGATCTGTGCTACCATACTATCAAGATATGGTTTATATTGCAAACCAGGGCAATAACAGTTCTTAGACAAGATTATTAGGTTTAATGGGGAAAAAAGCAAAATCACATTGTTCTGCTTATTATATAATATGCAATGTTCGTCTTTGTTTTGTTTCTCTTTTTTCTTTTTGAAATAGAGTCATTGGAGTACAGTGGCATGAACTCGACTCACTGCAATCTCCACCTCCCGGGTTCAAGCAATTCTTCTGCCTCAGCCTCCTGAGTAGCTGGGATTACAGGCATGCACCACAGCACCCAGCTAATTCTTGTGTTTTTAGTAGAGATGGGGTTTCACCATGTTGGCCAGCCTGGTCTCAAACTCCTGACCTCAAGTGATCCGCCCACCTCAGCCTCCCAAAGTGCTGGGATTACAGGCATGAAGCCACTGTGCCTGGCCTGCAGTGTTATATAATAAGAAAACATAAACATAAATGTATTTTAATATATTTAGATCAGCTCTTAAATTTTTCAATTTAACCTTTTTAATAAGGAATTGCAAATTTTGTTCTTACAGCATAAGCTAGAGAAATTCTCTACTCTCATCTATCCCTACCCTTTTTAAGTCTTCTTTTGGTGAAAGGAAGCCTGAAGGAATATGAAAAAATGTGAATCTCTTTAAATGGAGAAGCAAGAGACACGTTCTTAATAGAGATAGCTGCCTACACCAAACATTGGTGGTACCTTACTGTCTCTTATATATGCCTTTGATAATTCTCCAGGGAACCAGTTATTTGAGTAATCAGTTTTAAGGAATAAAAAAAATCTGAGAGAGAGCAAATGAAAATGGTGTTGAATAACTTCTTCCAATCATCATAAACTTCTACTTGATCTTCTTATTCATTTGGTAGTATTTACGGAATATCTGGTATGTGCTTAACACTAGTAGTGAACACACAGAAAAGGTCCTGCCATCAGTGAGTGTATGTCCTAGTAGCCTTTAACACACTTCATGTTTATATTATGAAACAGTTTAAATGAGATAATATATGAAGTATATATGTATTAACATATATTTTAAAATATATATGCTTTAGGTTTAAGTTAAAGTTTTTATAAAATGTTCCTCAGCTTAATATAAGTAAAAATGTAAATGGTTTTACATGGGATATGTTTGTCTCTACATCTCTTTCCTGTGAATGTAATAGTAGGCCTCAAATGATTGAAAATAAGTAAAATCACAAGTGAGATTTATATCAGCATCAGACTAAAACTCAGTATTACTAAAAGTTACTTTTCTCATATTTTTCTTTAGGCAAAGTTACTTTTAAGAAAAATAACTGTTTCTTTTCTCTCTCTAAAAACTCTTAACTCAAATTGGGAGTTCATTGTAGAAAAAATTATTTGTAAGTCACAGTGAGTATAATTGGCACATTATAGACAGACATTGAAATCAGAAAGTTCTTTGGCTGTTTTAAATGCATATTGTAATTCATTTTATGTCTAGTAGTTATAATTTAATAATTTTCTTAAAAATGTAAAAATCTGGAAATTTTTTTTGTTATATACATGTTGCTTAGAGCTTGGAAATATAACCAATGATTTTCCTTCAGTCCTCACTAGGCTCATCGACTTCTTCATTCCAGTCCATGGGTTCTTATGGGCCTTTCGGCAGGATGCCCACATACAGTCAGTTCAGTCCAAGTTCCTTAGTTGGGCAGCAGTTTGGTGCTGTTGGTGTTGGTATGTTTTCTTTTTCTTTTACTTATTTTTTTGTTTTTGTATTCTTCCTTTCTTTGCCACAAAGGTATAGAAATTCAACACAAACTTTTAGAAATGTTTGATGTTCCTTTTGTAACTTTGTTTTATAGTGTTCAGAACACATATTGATGACATTTTAAAGCCTTTATGTAATATTATTATGATATTACTGGGTTTTTGAAAGTCAACTTTTACAATATAACATTTTTTTACACATAGTTGTAAAAAAACATCTTATTGGTAATTGGATTTTTTTTTCTTTTTTTTTTTTTTTTGGAAACAGAGTCTCTATCTTTTGTTTTATTTTATCTTTATTTTTTGAGAGAGAGTCTCGCTATATCACCCAGCCTGGAGTGCAGTGGCCTGATCTCCACTCACTGCAACCTCCACCTCCCGGGTTCAAGCAATTCTCCTGCCTCAGCCTCCTGAGTAGCTGAGATTACACATATGCACCACCACACCCAGCTAATTTTTTTGTATTTTTAGTAGAGATGGCATTTCACCATGTTGGCCAAGCTGGTCTCAAACTCCTGACCTCAAGTGATCCACCCACCTCAGCCTTCCAAAATGCTGACGTTACAGGCGTGAGCTACCGTGCCCAGCCTAATACATTTTAAATTTGTATAAGACATGCACACATAAAGATACATGTAGCATGATTGAGGGCTTGGTTTTGTCTCTCTAACAGTGGTTTTGAAACAAAGCTATAACAAGAATGTACAGCAGGGCTGGGCGAATGACAGTCTTACTTATGGCTGGAGAGGTCAAGGGCTGTTGAGTGCAAAATCTGGATATAATCAGATTAGCTCAGTATTGTTTTTTTTAATAGCTGTACATTTTAGCATTTCAGTACACTTTATTCCATGGTAAAGAACAGTTTTAAATCTCAACTTTTTGTCCCTAATCTTTCAAAATTTCATTGAAATAATTATTTATCAGCTAACTCTGTTTGACTGTACCACAAATGTAGTTTCAGATGTATCTTGAAACTCATTAATATGCTAACAAGTTTTGTTAAAATTATTATTCTTTCCTCTGAGTATACTTTTTATACAAATGTGACTTAAGTATTTAAATGTTTTACTTATTCACAAAATAATAAAGAATGACCAAAAAAAGCAAACTAAAACTGAACAAATACAAACAGAAAGCACAGATGCTATTACATATAAAATTGATAATATAACCACATAGGGGAAAAAATAATTCAGATAACTTTTACGTTCTTAGTAGTATATACTAACAACAAATAGAACTATTAACTATTAAGAACACTTGGCCAGGCACAGTGGCTCACACATGTAATCCCAGCACTTTGGGAGGCCGAGGTGGACGGATCACCTGAGGTCAGGAGTTTGAAATCAGCCTGACCAACATGGAGAAACCCCATCTCTACAAAAAATACAAAGTTAGCTGGGTGTGGTGGTACATGCCTATAATCCCAGCTACTCTGGAGGCTGAAGCAGGAGAATCACTTGAACCTAGGAGGCGGAGGTTGCAGTGAGCCAAGATCGCGCCATTGCACTCTAGCCTGGGCAACAGGAGTGAAACTCCATCTCAAAAGAAAACAAAACTTGACTTCAATTTGTATTATTGGTGTTGTGGTTTGTGTTTTTTGTTGTTGTTGTTCCCTCTCCCCCACTCCGAGATAAGATCTGGCTCTGTCTCCCAGGCTCAAACCATCCTTCCACCTCAGCCTTCTGAGTAGCTGGCATGCATCACCACTTCCAGCTAGATTTTTGTATTTTTTGTAGAGACAGGGTTTTCCCTTGTTGCCCAGGCTGGTCTTGTGAGCTTAAGTGATCCACCTGCCTTGGCCTCCTTTTGGGATTATAGGCATGAGCCACTGCGCTCAGCCAGGTGTTGTTAATTCTTATGTTTTGTATGTATTATAGGATGGGGCAAATGCATAAAATACTTAGGTTAGGAAATAGTGTTCTTACCATGGAGAAGGGAAATAGAAATATGGGATGAGAAAGAACCCTGTGATGCTGAGTATAAATAGATGGTATGAGTATGAATCCATTTTTTAAAAAAAAAACTAGTTATTTCCTAGCTCTGAAAGAACCTAGAAACAATGGAGACCCAGTAGCAAAGAGCACATGTACTCTCAGCGCTTAGTTTCTAAATACCACTCCCCACTAAAAGGAACAAGGGCCCCTTGAAAAAAAGAAGGAAAAGATAATACTTTTTTCACACAAAAAATACCTGCTAATAAGTAGAAGGAGTGGTAGATAAATTGCCATTTTCTAATTTCAATGTAATAACCAGATTTTAAGCTAGGCCTTTTTTCATTTTTGGTCCCTAGTATTCTGATTTTAAAAGAAATTGAAAATGAATCAGGTCACGCTATTGCTATTTGATGAGAAAATTTTTATGTTTACATTGTCATGTGTTATTACTTTTGCTTTTAATTTTTATCTATTTACTTATTTATGTATTTTGAGACAGGGTCTCATTCTGTCACCAGGCTGGAGTACAGTGGCACAACGACAGCTCACTGCAGCCTAGACCTCCTGTGCTCAAGCAATCCTTCCACCTCAACCAGCCTGGCAGCTGTGACTATAGGCACATGCCCTCATGCCTGGCTAATTTTTGTGTTTTTTTGTAGAGACAGCGGCTCAGCATATTATCCAGGCTGATCTCAAACTGCCTGCCTCAGCCTCCCAAAGTGTTGGGAACCACCATGCCCACCCTTATTACTGGTTATAATAGGTGTGTGTTTGTTTGTTTGTTTGGTTTTGAGACAGTCTTGCTCTGTTGCCCAGGCTAGAATGCAAAGACTCCGGCACTTTGGGAGGCTGTTGGGGAGCATTGCTTGAGCTCGGGAGTTGGAGATCAGCCTGGCTAAACCCTGTCTCTACCAAAAAAAGGGGTGGGGGGGCAAGTGTGGTGGCAAACTCCTGTAATCCCAGCTGCTCCAGAGGCTGAGGTGGGAGGATGATTGTTTGAGCCTGAGAGATAGAGGTTGCAGTGAACCAAGATCACACCATTGCACTCCAGCTTGGGAAACAGAGCCAGGCTGTGTCTCAAAAAAAAAAGAAAAGAAAAAGAAAAAATCATCTTGCTTGTAGTGAAAAATGTACAAATTAAATCTACGCTAAGACACCATTTCTCGTTATCAGTTTGGCAAAAACTCAAAGTTTGATTATATACATACTCTTTTGGCAAGTCTGTGAAGAATATATAGTCATACGTTGAAAAGAATAATATACAGGTAGAATTAAAGCACTTTTTTTTAAAGCTTATGTGAAAATAATTCTTAAGTGCAAGAGATTAGATCATTACTGGCCTAATTTCTGAACGTTTAGGAAAAATTAAACATCTCACAATAAATGAAGCATCAAAACAGTATTTCCCTATGTTAACCATTGAACAGTAGAAAAGTAAGAGCTTACTGCTGCTGTTAGAAAAAAGAATTTGTAGAAACAGTGAAAGGTACAGATTGACCAACTATCTAACATAATTCTGTAGCAAGGATTAAAATGAACAAATAGGGAGCAATTAGATATTTTTTCTGTTATGTTTACTCAAGTTGATAGGGTCAGCTTGTTGTTCTCAAATAATTGAGACAGGTTTACTAATATGTCATGGCATGCTGTTTAAGTCTCATAATCTTATGTGCCAGATGGAGGAATATTGGCCGAGTAAACCATCAATGGGTACATTTTAGTTGGTTAAATAGCCAAACCATATTGGAGCATGGTTCTCCATGCTAATTTTTAATTACTGAGTGATGAAGCCTTGAAAGCATGCTTATGAACTTCATGGGTAGCATAAAGCCAGGAGGGTGTTTCAAGCATTATGGATATTAGACTAAGGATTGTTACGATCAGGCCAGGCACAGTGGCTCACACCTGTAATCCCAGCACTTTGGGAAGCTGAGCAGGGTGAACCATTTGAGGTCAGTGAGGTCAGGAGTTTGAGATCAGCCTGGCCATCATGGTGAAAACCTGTCTCTACTAAAATACAAAAAAATGAGTCAGACATGGTGGCACACACCTGTAATCCCAGCTACTTGGGAGGCTGAGGCAGGAGAATTGCTGGAACCCAGGAGGTAGAGGTTGCAGTGAGTCAGGATCACGTCACTGCACTCCATCCTGGGTGACAGCGAGACCATGTCTCAAAAAAAAAGATTATTAAACATCTGCTTTGGTAAAATGTGAAGGAATGAAACATTCCAGTTAAAAGGTAGAGAGTATCAGACTGAATCAATTTTTTAAAAATGGCTCGACTATATTATGTTTACAAGAGATGCACTGAAAGTAAAAGAATAGAAAAGGGTATACCACAAAAACACCAATAACAGGAAGACTGTGTGACATACATTAATGTCAGACAAAGCACCTTAAAGATCAGGAATACTAACAGAGATAAAGGGGGGGTCCTTCATAAAGATGAGGATCAATTCATCAGGAAAATACAACAGTCCTAAATGTGTAGCTTTTATAAAACAGTATACCCAAAAATTGCAGAATATTGTTTTAAGTAGACATGGACTGCTCAACAATATAGACCAAATACTGCGTCATAAAATAAGTCACACTAAATTCCAAAAGGATTAAGATCATACATGATATCTTCTTAAACCACAAAATAATTAAACTTGGAATTAATAAAGGTAACTTGAAAAATCCCCAAATCAAGTAAACTTGTTAATCACTAATAGATCAGAGAAGAATTTACAAAGGAAATTAGAGAATATTTTTAATCTGGGCCAGGCACGATAGCATACACCTGTAATCTCAGCACGTTGGGAGGCCAAAGTGGGAGGATCACTTGAGGCCAGGAGTTCAAGACCAGCCTGGGGAACATAGAGAGTCCTGTCTCTACAGAAAAAATTTTTTAATTAGCTGGGCATGGTTGTACATATCTGTAGTCCTAGCACTCAGAAGGCTGAGGTGGAGAATTGATTGAGCCCAGGAATTCAAGACTGCAGTGAGCTGTGATTCTGCTGCTGCACTTCAGGAAAGGTAACAGAGCTAGACCATGTCTCTTTAAAAATAATAATAATAAATTAGGCCGGGCACAGTGGCTCACACCTATAATCCCAGCACTTTGGGAGGCCAAGGCGGGTGGATCACGAGGTCAAGAGATTGAGACCATCCTGGTCAACAAGGTGAAACCCCGTCTCTACTAAAAATACAAAAATTATCTGGGCATGGTGGTGCGCACCTGTAGTCCCAGCTACTTAGGAGGCTGAATTGCCTGAACCCAGAAGGCGGAGGTTGCGGTGAGCCGAGATCGTGCCATTGCACTCTAGTCTGGGTAACAACAGCTAAACTCCATCTCAAAAAATAAAATAAATAATTTTTTTTTTTTTTTTGCTGGATGCAGTGGCTCACGCCTGTAATCCCAACACTTTGAGAGCTCAAGGCGGGTGGATTACCTAAGGTCAGGAGTTCAAGACCAGCCTGGCCAACATGGTGAAACCCTGTCTCTAAAAAAGAAAAAAAAATGTATATTTTTAATTTAATGACCAGAAAGTTGGTAGGTGGAGCTAAAACAGTGTTAAGGAGAATTTTTGTAGCTTTAAATACATATATTAGAAAATAAGAATTTTTGTCCAGGTGCAGTGGCTCACGCCCATGACCCCAGCACTTTGGGAGGCTGAGGTGGGTGGATCACTTGAGGTCAGGAGTTCGAGACCAGCCTGGCCAATGTAGTGAAAACCTGTCTCTACTAAAAATACAAAAATTAGTCAGGCATATTGGCGTGTGCCCGTAGTCCCAGCTATTCAGCAGGCTGAGGCAGGAGAATTACTTGAGCTAGGGATGTGGAGGTTGCAGTGAGCCAAGATGGCACCACTGCAGTGCAACCTGAGTAACAGAGTGAGAGAGACTCTGTCTCAAATAAAAAGAAAAAAAAAATAAGAATTTTTAAAATGAGTACTCTAAGCTACTAGTTTAAGAAGCCAGGAAGCTAGGCCGGGTGGCTTACACTCTAATCCCAGCATTTTGGGAGGCCGAAACAGGTGGATCACGAGATGAGGAGTTGAAGACCACAGCCCAACCAACATGGTGAAACCCTGTCTCTACTAAAAAAAAAAAAAAAAAAATTTAAATTAGCTGGGTGTGGTGCTATGTGCCTGTAATCCCAGCTACTCAGGAGGCTGAGGCAGGAGAATCACCTGAACCTAGGAAGTGGAGGTTGCATTGAGCCGAGATTTCGCCATTGCACTCTAGCCCAAGCGACAGAGCGAGACTCAATCTCAAAAAAAAAAAAAAAAGGGCTAGGAAAGGGCCAGGCATGGTGTATCATGCCTGTAATCCCAGCACTTTGGGAGGCTTAGGCTGGCAGATTATCTAAGGTCAGGAGTTAGGATCAGCCTGGCCAACATGGTGAAGCCCTATGTCTACAAAAATTAGCCGGGTATGATGGTGGGTGCTTGTAATCCCAGCTACTCGGGAGGCTGAGGTGGGAGAAACACTTGAACCTGGGAAGTGGAGGTTGCAGTGAGCCGAGATCGAGCCATTGAACTCCAGCCTAGGCAACAGAGTGAGATGCTATCTCAAAAAAAAGGCTTAGGAAAAATGGTTAGCTGGGCATGGTAGTGAGTGCCGGTAGTCCTAACTACTTGGGAGGCTGAGGTGGGAGGATTGCTTGAGCCCAGCAGTTCAGTGCTTCAGTGAACTGTGATCATGCCACTGCATTCCAGCCTTGGTGACAGAGTTAGACCATATCTCTAAAAAAGTTGACAGGGATGTGGGGGGACAGCTAGGGAAAAAAAATGAAAAAAAAAATTGTTCCAAAAGTAATAGATGGGGAAGAAGAAAAAAAGATGAGAGCAGAAATCAGTGAAATAGAAATAGATTATACATCAGCAAAGCCCAGAGTTTGTTTTTGGTGGGTTTTACATATATATATATATAAAAGATTGATAAGCCACTAACAAAACTGATTAAGGAAAGAAGAACCAAGCAAGTTGCCAATATCAGGAATGAAAGAGTAGACATTCATACAGATCTTAAAAGGATAATATGGGAATATATAAACCGCTTTATGTCAGTAAATGTGATGATAGTTTGGATGAAGTGGACAATAGTAAACTAAGACAAGAGGAAATAAAATCTCAATATCTCTGTATCTGCTAATGAAATTGAAACAGTAATTTAAAATCACCCACAAAGAAAATTCTAGACTGTTTACTGTTATATTCTACCAAACATTTAGGGAAGAAATAATTTTTACTAATCTTACACAAACTCTTTCAGACAGCTATGCACCATGGTGCATGCCTGTGGTCCCAGTTGCTCGGAAGACTGAGGCAGGAGGATTTCTTAAGTCCAGGAGTTCAAGGTTGCAGTGAGCCATGATGGTGCCACTGTACTCCAGCCTGGGCAATAGAGGAAAACCCTGTCTCTTAAAAAGAAAACTTAGAAAATAGAGAAAGAGGAAGTATTTACTGATCCTATAAGCAAGGCAAAATAACTAAAATACCAACTATGACTAGATTGCTACAAGAAAATTATAGATCACTATCTCTCATGTATATAAATGTAATAATGTTTAACTATTAAAAGCAGAAGCCAGCAATTCAGAAGAAGGATTGTACATAATGACAAAGATTTATCTCAGGACTGCAAAGGTGCAACATTTGGAAATCAGCTGTAACTCACCACATTAACAGACAAGGAATAAAGAATAGAGAATCCAGAAATAGACCCACTCAAATACAACAGAGTACCAAGACTGTTCAGTGGTGAGAGAAGACATTGTTTTAACAGGGGGTGTTGCAGCAGCTGGTTATCTGTGGAAAGAAATAAACCTTGACCCCTGGTTTAAACTATAAATTTAAAATAATTTGGAATAGATTGTTGACATAAATTGGTAGTAGAATTGGGATAGAGGGAGGGGTGTATGGCATGATCAGGAAATCACAGAAGAGGTTTGCTTTAATCATTGAATGTGTAATCCAGAGGACAAGCAATGGGAGGCCAAGCCAGGTGAGGAAGCACAGAGCAGCACAGAGATACAAATATACATCAGTGTGACTGATGTCTTGGTCATTGCCCAGGAATACTAGAAATAATTGGATGGGTTCAACTTCCCACAGAATTCTTGAAAGCACCAGTCCCCGCATTTCCGGGATATTGTGGGAACTTGTGTTAGCTACTGGAGCTGCAGCCACACTGGATTGCACCCTCAAGGTAGTCTCAGTGGCTCCCATTGTCTGAGATGCTGTGCTGTTTTCTGAAGCCACATTTTAAGAGGGATAAGAACAAATAGAATTCACTAAATTCAGGGTCCAAGAAAGGAAGTGGGGGGTAGTGTCATAAAGACCATGTAAAGTAAGTAATGTTTGAAGGAACTGGAGTTGACCAGCCTGGAAATGAGCAGATTGCAAGGGGCATGATTGTAATCTTCATGTGTTTTAAGAGCAGAAGGGTAAACTTCTGCTGTGGGCTAGGCTGGGGAAAATACAGAAAATGAGAGAAGAGGTAGGTTTTATTAACTGAAGTAAATAGTTTGAACTTTTATCTTGAAGACAGTGGGAGCCATCAGAAGGTCTAAATCACGGTAGTAGTGTGATTACGTTTGTATTTTGTAAAAAATCACTCTACCATCTTTAGGTTGGATTTAGAGGTTATGGAAGAGAGAGGTGCTGTTGAAATGCAGTAAAAACCTGCATTCATGAAATACTAGAGAGAGAGAGAGCACAGTATATCAAAAGTGAATGATGCATAAGCACTGCAGAAACTTAGAGAAGAAATTTGATACAACCCAGTATGGCAGAGAATTGGGCCCTTTCTAGGGACTTTGTTACTCATATTGCCAGAACTTATTGCAGCTGCTTTAGGCAGAATGCAGCCTCGCAGTCCCATCTTAAGGGAAAGCGTTGGAACCAGAGACCATTGTCTGTTGCCTTGGAAATGCTGAAAAAGCTCCTCGTAAACCTCTCTGCTGATGTGGCTATTTGTGCAGATACTTAGAATCATTAAACCTTAATGTTGGTGTAGAATGCACTATTTCTGCTACTTCTCTAGCTGATATGGGTCCTTGCTGTCCCATCTGCATAACTGCCTAGGGATAGTACTTCATGTGTTATAAACATGGTTTGCATCCAAGGATAGTGGACAGTATATTGGCTCCCCACCCCCCCATATTGCCATAGAATTCCCAAACTATTATTCAATACACTTTAATTTCCAAGGTTATTAATTTGTACATGTGTTGGGGGAGACGTAGACAGTTACCATCAGTAAAATGCTACGTTACTTTGTATCATTGAAAAACGTAAAATTTTTTTTTAATTTTTTATCATTTAAAAAAATCTCTTTAAGCTGGAAGCTCTTTGACATCCTTTGGAACAGAGACATCAAACAGTGGTACCTTACCCCAAAGTAGTGCGGTTGGTTCTGCCTTTACACAGGATACAAGATCCCTAAAAACACAGTTATCTCAAGGTAAGCTGAATGAAAATATTTTTAGAATGAAAATGTTTTTATTGTAAACTTCTAGAGTGGTTTTTATCTTTTTCTAAATGTCAGAGCTTTTGCAGCTTGTAAATCACGTGTATAATTTCTATTTGGTTCTTATTTTTTTCCCAATTGCTGTATTGCAATGAATATACTATTGAATGACTCCCACTATTTAGCCTTATTACAATTCTTAGATCATAAAACTGAAATGCTGAGCATTCTCTAAATTGGACTTTTTTTTTGCAAAGCAATTATATAACTTGTATGTAACACTTAAATATATCAAATTAGGCTCGGATTCACCATTAAAGTTGAGCTATCCAAGATGAATTGGAAATACCATCTGAAAAAAAACTGTGTATTGTGCTGTTACATTTCCCCTAACATCCTCACAGGATGGAGAGTAGTGGTTCTCAATGTAGGCCACCTACAACTGAATCATCTGGGGTGCTTCTTAAAAATTTAAATCCTGAGACTTACACATCAGAATCCCTGGAGCCTGAGGATTTGTATTTTAATAATCTTCTTAAAGGATTGCTTCATTTCTAAAAATTCTGTTTTACAGCCAGCCAGTCTCATAATTTTAAATGGTTACAAGATTCCATACCTTTTAATCTTTTTCTTTCTTTTTTCTTAACATTTTTCTTTCTTTTATTTACTTATTTATTAGAGATGAGGTCTCACTATATTGCCCAGGCTTGTCTCGAACTCCTGGGCTCGTGAGATCCATCTGCCTTGGCCTTCCCAAAGTGCTGGGATTACAGGTATGAGCCATTGCTCCCAGCCCTTCTCTTCTTCTTCTTTTTTTTTTTTTCAAGAGATGGGGTCTCACTTTGCTGCCGAGACTGAAATTCAGTGGCTATTCACAGGTGTGATCATAGTGCACTGCAACCTTGGACATCTGGCCTCAAACAGGCCTCCTGCCTTAGTTTCTCTAGTAGTTTGGGCTATAGACTTGTGCCACCATGCTCGGCTTTTCCTTATCTATTTTTATCTACTGCTAATGTGAATATTTTTGGCTCATTGCTTTATATGAATGGTTCTTTGTTTTATTTATTTTTTGGGGGGGGGAGGAAGGCAGGAAGGGAGGGAAGAAGGACGGTAGGGAAGAAGGAAGGAAGGAAGGGAGGGAGGGAGGGAGGAAGCAGGGAGGGAGGGAGGAGGGGAGGGAGGGAGGGAGGGAAGAGAAGGAAGGAAATCAAGCAATGAGAGAGACATTGCCAACCTGGATCTAGAGGTTTACAAGTTGATTTCTTTTTTTTTTTTTTGAGAGAAGGAAAGAAAAAAAAAATAATAAGTAAAGGAGAGGAAGAAAGAGGAAGAGAAACGGAGAGTAAATGGAAATATTGCTTTATTTTGAAAAAAATTGGGTATTAATGATGGCCAATCAATGTTTCATTTAAGCTTATGGGTAGGTGTGATGTGGTATTGACAAGAATGTATATTTTATGTATTTGAAGTGGAAAGCTCTATAAATATTTATTAAGTTTACTTGTTCCAGATCTGAGTTCGAGTCCTTGATATCCTTATTAATTTTCTGTCTCATTGAATCTAAGTCTTCTATCTGGGTGTTAGGATCGTTAGCTCTTGTTGTTGCATTGATCCTTTTACCACTATATCTTTGTTGCTTTAAAATCTATTTTATCCGATACGAGAATTGCAACTCCTGCTTTTTATTTATTTATTATTTATTTTTGCTCTCCATTTGGTTGGTAAATCTTTCTCCATCCCTTTGAGTCTTTGTGTATCCTTGCATGTGAAACAGGTCTGGATGTAACATGCCATTGGGTTTTGGCTGTGTCTTTTGATTGGGGGATTTAGTCAATTTAAATTTAGGGTTACTGCCATTTGATGTTGACTGGCTGTTTTATCCATTCGTTGGTGTAAATTCTTCTTTATGTTGGTGCTCTTTACTTTTTGGTGTATTTTTAGAAAGGCTAATACTGGTTGTTTCTTTCTGTGTGTAATGCTTCTTTCAGAAGCTCTTGTAAAGCAGGCCTGGTGGTAATAAAATCTCTGAGTTCTTGCTTGTTCATAAAAGATTTTATTTTTCCTTCAATTGTGAAGCTTAGTTTGGCTGGATATGAAATTCTGGGCTGAAGGTTCTGTTCTTTGAGGATGTTGAATATTGGCCCCCACTCTCTTCTGGCTTTAGAGTTTCTGCTGAGAGATCTGCTATAAGTCTGATAGGCTTGCCTTTGTGGGTAACCTGACCTTTCTCTCTGGCTGCCCTTAGTATTTTCTCCTTCGTTTCAACCCTGGTGAATCTAACGATTATGTGCCTTGGGGTTGCTCTTCTTGAGGAATATCTTTGTGGTGTTCTCTGTATTACCAGGGGTTGAATGTTGACCTGCTTTGCTAGTTTAGGAAAATTTTCCTGAATAATTTCCTGAAGGGTATTTTCCAGCTTGGATTCATTCTCTCCGTCGCATTCAGGTACACCGATCAAACGTAAATTTGGTCTTTTCACATAGTCCCACATTTCTTGGAGACTTTGCTCATTCCTTTTTATCCTTTTTTCTCTAATCTTTTCTTCACGTTTTATTTCATTAAGTTGGACTTTGACCTCTGATATCCCTTCTTCTGCTTGAACAATTCGAGTGTTTAAACCTGTGCATACTTCTCGGAGTTCCTGTATTGTATTCTTCAGTTCCATTAATTCACTCATACTCCTCTCTAAGTTGTCTATTCTCAATAGGATTTCATCAAACCTTTTTTCAAAGTTCCTAGTTTATTTATTTATTTATTTTTTTTTGCCAATCAGTTTGAGCTTATGAGGTTAGCCTTGAACTGATGACCTCACCTTCGCGAGCGCCATGACCTCCGGCGGGAGCCACTTTGGACCCCCAAAGTTCCTAGTTTCTTTACGTTGGGCTACAACATGGTCTTTTAACTCACGGAAGTTTGTTATTATCCATTCCTTGAAGAGTGATTCTGTCATCAGGATGCGCTCCTTCTCCATCAAGCCTTGTTCCATTGTTGATGTGGAACTGTGATCATCTTTGGAGGGAGAGGCGTTCTGACTTTGAGTATTCTCAGCTTTTTTACGCTGGTTTCTTCCTGTCATTGTAAATTTATCCTCCTGTCGTCTTTGAAATTACCAACTTTCAGATTAGGTCTCTTGAATGGATGTCCAGGTTGTTAGTTCCCAGGGCCAGAGCAGCGGCGTTAAAACTGATGGTGCTTTTCTGCCCAGGATTCTCCTGTCTGGCTTCCTTCTTGTGTCCGTAGTAGGGGACTCTACCTTCCCGGGGCTCCAAACCTCAGTCAGAAGGGGAACCGGTCCCGTTTACTCTGCGCCGAGCGCTGCCCCGCGGAGGTGCCGTCGCAGCCGCTGCACCGGCCACGAGAGTCGCGCTGGCCACCCGTGTGTTTCCTCCACTGGGGGATCTTCTGCTCCGTGAGGGACCAGAATTTGTCTGAAAGTGTGGCGTCCTCTAGTTCTCCGCGCCTTCCCTGAGAGCTGCAATCCCAGGATGTTAGCGATCGGCCATCTTGGATCGTTCTCGGTTCTTTGTTTTAAGTAAAGCAATGTTAAGTCGTTTCAGAAAGATCTATAGTCACAAGATAATATTTTAAAAAGTCATTAAGAGTAAAAATTCAATGCTAAACAGAATCACATATTTCACTTAAGATGTTTTGAATTAGTTCATACAGCTACTCATGTTGATTAGCTTATTTTTTTTTTCTTTCTTTCTTTCTTTTTCTTTTTTTTTTTTTTTTTTAAGATGGAATCTTGCTCTGTCACCCAGGCTGGAGTGCAGTGGCACAGTCTCGGCTCACTGCAGCCTCCACCTCCTGGGTGCAAGTGATTCTCCTGTCTCAGCCTCCTGAGTAGCTGGGATGACAGGTGCGTGCCACCACGCCCAGCTAATTTTTTGTACTTTTGATAGAGATGGGGTTTCGCCATATTGGCCAGGCTGGTCTCAAACTCCTGACCACAAGTGAGCCACCCACCTTGGCCACCCAAAGTGCTGGGATTACAGGTGTGAGCCACCACAGCCAGCCTATTTGCTTAATTTTTAAACATTCCAAAGATTGTTTTTGAGATATGGTCCTGCTCTCTCTCCCGGACTGGAATGCAATGGTGTGATCATGGCTCACTGCAGCCTCCACCTCCTGGGCTCAAGCCATCCTCCCAATTAACTTAGATCACAGGCAAGCACCACCAGCTAGTTTTTGTAGTTCTGTAGTGACATGGTTTCACGATGTTGCCAAGGCTAGTCTGGAACTCCTGGGCTCAAGCAATCCACCTCCTGCGGTGCCCTGCCCCCTGGCCTCCCAAAGTGCTGGGATTGTGAGCATTGAGCCACGGTGCCCAGCTTACTCTGTAAGTTTTAGTTAAATCAGGAACACATGAAAAAGAAGGAAGAAGCATAAATATGGAAATTAACATTATTTATAAAAAATGAGAACTAATAAGGAACTTAAATTAGGCAAAGGCAAAATGTAAATTAAATATACAAAAGTCAGTAGTCCTGGCCAGGCGCTGTGGCTCATGCCTGCAATCCCAGCACTTTGGGAGGCCAAGACAGGTAGATCACCTGAGGTTAAGAGTAGGAGAACAGCTTGGCCAGCCAACATGGTGAAACCCCATCTGTACTAAAAATACAAAAATTAACCGGGCATGGTGTCATGTATCTGTAATCCCAGCTACTCTGGAGGCTGAGGTGAGAGAATCTCTTGAACCCAGGAAGCAGAGGTTGCAGTGAGCTGAGATTGTGCTGCTGCTTTCCAGCCTGGGTGACAGAGAGAAACTGTCTCAAACACACACACACACACACACACACACACACACACACAGTTGGCCACACTGTGGCTCACATCTGTAATCCTAGCATTTTGGGAGGCCAAGGAGGGTGGATCAGAAGGTCAGGAGTTCGAGACCATCCTGGCCAGCACAGTGAAACCTTGTCTCTACTAAAAATAGAAAAATTAGCCAGGCATGGTGGCAAGTGCCTGTAATTCCAGCTACTCAGGAGGCTAACGCAGGAGAATTGCTTGAACCTGGGAGGCCAAGGTTGCAGTGAGCCGAGATCACACCACTGCACTCTAATCTGGGCAAGAGAGCAAGATTCCTTCTCAACAAAAAAAAAAAATCAGTAGTCCTAAAGTCTAATCCATTGACCCATTGAGTATGTAATGGAGATAAAAGATGATTACAATAACCCAAAATACAAATTATGTATGAAATCTATAAGAAATAAATTGGTAATACTAAGAAATATGACCATCTTCTACGATGAATAATGTAATAGAGGGACATAAAAGTCACATATAATGGAAGAGGCATATCATATTCCTAGATAAAAGAACAAGAAGAGTACCAGCACTTAGGGAGGATGAGCCAGGATGATCATTTGAGCCCCAGGAGTTTGAGACCAGCCTAGGCGACATAGTGAGACTTCATCTCTACCTAGAAATTTAAAAACCAAGCAGAGTATGATGGTGCAAACCTGTGGTCCTAGCTACTCAAGGATACCTAGGTCCTATCCTCCTAGCTGAGGCAGGAGGATCATCACTTGAGCCAGGAGTCTGAGGCTACAGTATTGCATTTATGTACTACCTCACTCCAGCCTGGGCGACAGAATCAAGACCCTGTCTCCAAAAAAAGAAAACAAAAGATTCAATATTGAGAACACTTCTTATAGTTAACAGATTTATTGCAAATTAATTAAAATCAATGCAAATGGAATGAATAGTAAGAGAACTTAGTAAAATAGATTATCTTTAAAACAAACATGGAAGATAGCTAGACATATTTGAAAAATAAAAATAGTGGGCTTACTGGCTTGATAATGAAATGTAGTAATGCAGTACATAAAATAAGAGATGAACAGAAGGCAATAGGCAGTCTGAAAAGATCCAAGTATAAATAAGAATTTATCCTGGGTACAGTGACTATAACCCCAACATTTTGCAAGGTCAAGGTAGAAGGATCACTTGAAGCCAGGAGTTTGAGACTAGCTTGGGCAACATAGCAAGACCCTGTCTCTAAAAAAGTAAAAAATTTAGCTGGGCATGATGGTGTGTACCTATAGTCTCAGCTACTCAAGAGGCTGAGGCTAGAGTATTGCTTGAGCCCGGGCATTCAAGGCAGCAGCAAGCAGTGATCGCAGGACTGCACACTAGCCTAGGCAACTAGAGCAAGACCTCGTTTTGAAAGAATTTAGTAGATGATATAGGTATTATTTTTAAATTAGTGGAGAGAAAGCTGGCTGTTCCCAAAGTATATGTTTATTAAAAGAAGGAAGTGTATTTACATAAAGCTATGACAAAGAAGACCTAGGAGTTTGCATGTAAAATTTATCAACTAAAGTTTCTGAATTATGTGAAATTAAAATTCCTAGAATTTTAAGTGTGATAAGATTGTGAAGATAGCTCAAGGGGTGTGTCTTTATTATGCAGAATCACTTCTGGATTTATTCCTAATAATGTGTCCAGTATCACAGTATCACCTATATTTTCCTATTTATAACAAAACTGGCATCATGATGATTAATAGGCTTTAATAGTAAAAAGGGTTTTTAAGTACACAGCAAGTGTTTCTGTACTCACTCTGATTGCCCATTGCTTGTACTTCCGTAGAACTTGTAAGTCACAGGATCTTTTCTCAAAAGCCTTGATAAAATAGTTTTATAAACTTATAAGATGATTTATGTAGTACCATAACTATAGCAGTAGGCTTTTTCAAGAAGACATATGAAATAAAACAAATATCGGGGAGTGGTAGCACATGCCTGTAGTCCTAGCTACTCAAGAGACTGAGGCAGGAAGATCGATGGAGCCCAGGAGGTAGAAGTTACAGTGAGCTGTGATTGTGCCACTGCACTCCACCCTGGGCAACAGAGCAAGACCCTACTCTGTCTTTAAAAGACAGAAACAAAACAAAATGTTTTATAAGTAATTATAAAATGTTTTTTCATAGGCCAAAACTTACATAAGCCATGATTTCCCATTATAATCCAATGGAAAAATTGTATTGCTTCTATTAGTGGTAACTTAATTTTTAAGTAGTTTAATGATCGTTTATTTGGATAACTTTGCCATTAATGACTGAAATGGTATTGCATATTTGTAATTGCATACTTTAGATAATCCTAAAGTGAGGAGATGTTACTAATAAATTATCCCTGAATTATCTGGGAACATAATAATGCATTGTCAGCACTCATCAGTTGTTTGAGGCCTGCAAACATGCACAGATAGACAGTAACATTTGCAGCATGTTTGGGGATTTGTTGCTTAAAATTAGCATTTTTTTAAGCAAAACATTATATTTTGGAATAATTATGAGATGTGGATACCTGAGCAGAGATTTATAGCAAACATAACCAGAAGAGAAAGCATGAGAGCACCCGATGTTACATTCTTCAGTTCATGCTGTGACTAGGCTCTGACCTCATGAAAGGAAAAATATAATTTATAAGTACAAACCCCATTTTTGGTTTTGCTCCCTGCCCCTCCCCCCCCCCCCTTTTTTAAGTTGAGACCAGGTCTAGCTTTGTCGCCCAGGCTAGATGCAGTGGATCGATCTCAGGTCACTGCAACTCTGCCCTCTGCCTCCCGGGCTCAAGTAATTCACTCACTTCAGCCTTCTAAATAGCTGGGGTTATAGGCATATGCCACCACGCCTGGCTAATATTTGCATTTTTTGTAGAGACAGGCTTTGTCACGTTGCCCAGGCTGGTCTTGAACTCCTGAGCTCAAGTGAGCCATCCACCCCGGCCTTCCAAAGTGCTGGGATTATAGGTGTGAGCAACCACGCCCAACGAATGAGTATGGCTATTGTGTAATTATCTGAAGGATTTTTTTTTTTTTTTTGCTGGCCTTCTAGTTATTATGTTTAATTACCCAAGCCCCTAAGGCATTAAAGAACTTCACCTACCTAACTTGTAGTTTTTTACTTTTTGAGACGCGGCCTCGCTGTCACCTAGGCTAGAGTGCAATGGCACGATCTCAGCTCACTATAGCCTCTGCCTCCCGAATTCAAGCTATCCCATCTCAACCTCCTGAGTAGCTGGGAACACAGGCATGCGCCACCATGCCTGGCTAATTTTTATATTTTCCATAGAGACAGGTTCGCCATGTTGCTCAAGCTGGTCTTGAAATCCTGGGCTCAAGCGATCCTCCTGTTTCAGCCTTCCAAAGAGCTAGGATTATAGGCGAGTGCCACCATGCCCAGCCCTTTACTTTCTTTCTTTCTTTTTTTTTTTTGAGAAGGAGTTTCGCTCTTGTTGCCCAGGCTGGAGTGCAATGGCGCGATCTCGGCTCACCGCAATCTCCGCCTCCTGGGTTCAGGCAATTCTCCTGCCTCAACCTCCCAAGTAGCTGGGATTACAGGCACGCACCACCATGCCCAGCTAGTTTTTTGTATTTTTAGTAGAGACGGGGTTTCACCATGTTGACCAGGATGATCTTGACCTCTTGACCTCGTGATCCACCCACCTCGACCTCCTAAAGTGCTGAGATTACAGGCTTGAGCCACCAATGGCCTACTTTTTTTTTTTTTTTTTTTTTTCCAATCAGTTTGAGCTTATGAGGTTGCTCAGGTTAGCCTTGAACTGATGACCTCGCCTTCACGAGCGCCATGACCTCCGGCGGGAGCCACTTTGGACCCCCAACCTACTTTCTTATAATAGAAATTTAATGGAGATAGGCCGGGTGGGCGTGGTGCCTCACGCCTATAATCCCAGCACTTTGGGAGGCCGAGGTGGGTGGGTCACGAGGTCAACGGGTTGAGACCATCCTGGTCAACATGGTGAAACCCCGTCTCTACTAAAAATACAAAAAATTATCTGGGCATGGTGGCAAGTGCGTGTAATCCCAGCTACTTGGGAGGTTGAGGCAGGAGAATTGCCTGAACCCAGGAGGCGGAGGTTGCGGTGAGCCGAGATCACGCCATTGCACTCCAGCCTGGGTAAAAAGAGTGAAACTCCGTCTGAAAAAAAAAAAAAAGGAAATTTAATGGAGATAATACCTGTAGATGTAAAGGTATCGTTTTAGTCATCTACAGAAAGTACTAGGAACAATTAAAACAAGTCACCATAGTCTTATGGTTGTCATTGGGGAAAGCCTGTGTTTGACCTAACTATAACATGACCTTTGATAATATTTCTAGGGAATCTCATACGAGGCCGCAATTTTTTTTAACGTAAACTATTCTACTGGGTAGAAATAAAAGATAAAATTGTGAAGGGGAGGGAGTTATTTCGAAGCTGTTCATTTTTTCTATTTTTAACCTAATGATAGCCCACTAAGTTTAACCAGTCTTAATATCTAGTCTGTTAAGTGGATTAATTCAAATTTGATTTGAATTGGCTAATGATTTGGATTGGTAGAAATAAAACTCTAGACAATTTTATTTAGGGTCTAAATTATTTTGAAATCCCCAGTAGGGTAGTTTCTTATCTTTTCGTTACATTTTAGGTCGTTCAAGCCCTCAGTTAGACCCTTTGAGAAAAAGCCCAACCATGGAACAAGCAGTGCAGACTGCCTCGGCCCACTTACCTGCTCCAGCACCTGTTGGGAGAAGGAGCCCTGTATCAACCAGGCCTTTGCCATCTACCAGCCAAAAAGCAATAGAGAATCAGGAGCACAGGAGAGGTAAAATTTCAGCTGTTTACTGTTCCTTAATTAACTGATCAATGTTTTCCACTCACTTTATTTTCATTAAAAGGGTTTACTTCAGATGAATGATCCCAGAAAATTAAACCAAACGTGATAGAATGTTTGGTCTTTCAAATTTGATTCAAAATATTAGTGTTGTGGGTATAGATTTTTGGGTATTGCACAGGCTTTGTTTTAGGTTTTTTGGTTCGTTTGCTTGTTTGTTTTTATTTCTAAAGTTTTTTATTATGTTTTTGATCATGTGCCCTGAGTTGATTTGGCACTTTACATGTCTTCTTCTATAGCTGAAGTACACAAAGTTTCAAGGCCAGAAAATGAGCAACTCAGAAACGATAACAAGAGACAAGTAGGTAAGTTCTTGGATCTGAAAGTCATATCCTATGCCTCAAGAGAGAAAACATTTTAAATGTATGATACATAATTACTATAAACAAATGAAAGGCAGGGGTTGTGACTGTAAAGGAGGAGCACAGGGGAGTGTCACTGTGGTGACAGAACAGTTCTTTATCTTGATTGTGATGGTGGTTATGCAAATCTATACATGGTAGAACATCATAGAACTATGCATAAAAGACATACCAAAAAATGAGTACATGTACAAACTGGCTACTCCAGCAGTGACATCTGAGCAAGGTCTGCAGTTTAGTTAATTAGATTATGCCTGTGTTGGTTTTCATAATATAACATAGGTATACAAGATGTCGCTGCTGGAGTTTGGGAAGTTGGTTGATGGGCACAAAGGACCACTGTGAACTAGTTTTTCCATTTTTTCTTGTCAATTATTGCTTTAAAATGAAAAGATTTTTAAAATTTTTACTTTTTTGGAAAAAAAGTCTACTTAGTGGTAGGCAGTTATCTTTTAATACATTCTTGAGTATTTCCTGCTAGTAGGATTTCTTCGTTTATATTTACATTGTTCTACTTTTGTGGTTCTTATATGTTTTGTGTCAGTTTCATGTTAGGATTATAAAATTGATTGTTTTCATTGTTTTCTGTGCTTTGGGGAATGAAATTATCTATATGTTACAAATTTGAAATGCTTTCTCATTAAAATTAAGCCCAGAGGCTGGGTGTGGTGTCTCAGGCCTGTAATCCCAGCACTTTGGGAGGCAAGGCGGGTGTATCATAAGGTCAGGAGATCAAGACCATCCTGCCCAACATGGTGAAACCTCATCTCTACGTATCTGTTTTGTAATATATAACATTCCCAAATATTTTATTAATATTTTCAAATTTATTAATGGAAAATAAATCGTAATTTTAAAACTCTTCCAAATTAAAAAGATAGTATATAATCACCTTATTTAGAAAATGATTGAAAAATGATCTTTCATTTAATTTTAGAAACCTAGATATATTTTTTGGATGTATAAATACTCTCTCCTCTACATTTGTGGTTTTTTAAATATTCTGTAAGCCATGGAATACAGAATTTTTTTTTAATTTGACTCATTATTTCAGCTTTTTTATTCAAAAAAAGAGAGAGCTTCCCTCCCAAAATAAAATAATTGCTATACTATCTTTCATTGCCCTTCAAAACTCACCCCACCAGAGGTTCATTAACAGAACAGTGAATAGTCTTCCATATTCTTTTGTAGATTTTACAGACAGACATCTATACCTAAAACTTTTTTTTTTTAAGACAGAAGGATCATGGTGTAATTCTGGCTTGTGGCTGAGGCATTTTTAAACATCCTGCTTATCTATATGTATGTTTAGGTATGCCGCTGTGGGGTTTTGTGGTTTGTTGTCTCAAACCCAGGCAGCTTGCCAAACCTCAGCAAAGAGCACAAACCTGTCTGTTAACCTGTAGTCACTTCTCATGCTTGTCAGTATGTGTGGAGCGTTTCACACAGTTGTGATCATTAAACTCATACTGCTTTCTGCTCTACATTTTTCAGTTAACATAAAATATTCTTCCTGGGTTTTTTTTCTTGTTAGTCATTTCTCTTGTGTTGGATATTTGGGTTCCCACGTTTTTCACTATAAATTATGCTACTTTGTATTGCTTTATCATGTCTCATATAATTAGCTGAAATCTTATTATGTTATAGAGAAGAGAATATATAGATACAAGAAGGCTTGAATAATGTTGAACCATCTAGAGGGAGACAGTAAAGATGGAGTAGGAAGTGTTTGGAGTCACTAAGGATTGGTACTTGTCTTTTTTATTTGTGATGTGGAAATAACACCTATTTTCTTGCAATTTGTGCCAATTAGTGTTCGTTTATTTTTCTTACTAAAAATCTTGCTTTCTGTTATTCTTTTCATCAAAGACTTTCTATATTTTGAGAACCAACTATGTGTCTGGCACTTCAGTTTGCAGGTGTTGGGGATATTGCAGTAAGGAAAACAAAGCCCCTGCCCTCAAGGAGCATACATTAATTTAGTGCAGAAGTCTCCACACTTGCCTGGCTGTATACTCTGTCAGTAACACATGTGAGTGTGGACTCCATAAATACAAATGTTTAGAAATTTTGTGTGAGGTATTCTCAGTCTACATACTAAATTTTAGTGAAACTTAATTTTTAATTTTATTTAAAAAATACAAATAGACAATAAAATATATAGAGACCTGTAAGCATTTCCGTTGTTGACTGTTGAATCTAAAAAGCACAATAGCAACATCTGTGCTAAACCAGCTATTACATATTGAATGTCCTTTGTATATATTCTTTATTATCATAGCTCCAGGTGCTCCTTCGGCTCCAAGGAGAGGGCGTGGGGGTCATCGGGGTGGCAGGGGAAGATTTGGTATTCGGCGAGATGGGCCAATGAAATTTGAGAAAGACTTTGACTTTGAAAGTGCAAATGCGCAATTCAACAAGGAAGAGATTGACAGAGAATTTCATAATAAGCTTAAATTAAAAGGTAAGCTCTGATTTTTCTACTCAGAAAATAATTTTATTTGATCTGTGAATTATGGATGTTTCTCAGATTCGGTGTTTAATTTTATGTAATTCAGATTAACGGTCTTGACTTTTATGATATGTACCTTTGTCCTTAGAAGATAAACTTGAGAAACAGGAGAAGCCTGTAAATGGTGAAGATAAAGGAGACTCAGGAGTTGATACTCAAAACAGTGAAGGAAATGCTGATGAAGAAGATCCACTTGGACCTAATTGCTATTATGACAAAACTAAATCCTTCTTCGATAATATTTCTTGTGATGACAATAGGTATCATCTTTAAAACTGTTCCTTTGCTTTTATGATGTTGATTGAAGTGTAAAAGGGTTTCATGTAAATTCACAAGATTTAATGAACACTACCATAATTGTTTTGTTTTGAGGCCGTCTCACTCTGATACCCAGGCTGGAGTGCAGTGGTGCAGTCACAGCTCACTGTAGCCTCAAATTCCTGGGCTCAAGCAATTCTTCTGCCTCAGCCTTAGTAGAGGGGACTACAGTTGTACACCACCACACCCGCCTTATTTTTTTCATTTTTGTAGAGATGGGGGTCTTCCTTTGTTGCCCAAGCTGGTCTTAAACTCCTGGCCTCAAGTAATCCTCCCACTACCTCAGCTTCCCAAAGTACTAGGATTATGGGCATGAGCTACCACACCTGGCCATAATTGATTTTTTTTTTTTTTTTTTTGAAACGGAGTTAGGCTGGAGTGCAGTGGCACAATCTTAGCTCAGCACAACCTCCACCTCCTGAGTTCAAGGGATTCTCCTGCTTCAGCCTCCTGAGCAGCTGGGATTACAGGCATGCACCACCACGTCCAGCTAATTTTGTATTTTCAGTGGAGATGGGTTTCTTGGGTTTCTCCATGTTGGCCAGGCTGGTCTCAAACTCCCGACCTCAGGTGATCCACCCACCTCAGCCTCCCAAAGTGCTAAAATTATTCACTCAAAAGAAGAAATAACTATATACTTTTGTTTAAGGATATATGCATATTTTAATATTAGTAATTAAAACAAGCAGTTAATATCTAAGTATGACCTTTTCTTTCATCCCTTTACATTGTAGTTAAAATGAAGCCAGAACCAAAGTGCTAATCTACTTTGAAGTTTGCTGATACCATTAAAAACTGCCAGATTGTAGTAAATGTGGGTCCAGAAAATTGGCAAATTATTGAGGTTAATTAAAGGACCCAGTTCGAGGAACTAACAGTTTTGTTTTTTTTTTTTGAGACGGCATTTCGCTCTTGTTACCCAGGCTGGAGTGCAACGTCCGCCTCCTGGGTTCAAGCAATTCTCCCGCCTCAGCCTCCTGACTAGCTGGGATTATAGGCACGTGCCACCATGCCCAGCTAATTTTTTTGTACTTTTAGTAGAGACGGGGTTTCACTATGTTGACCAGGATGGTCTCGATCTCTTGACCTCGTGATCCACCCGCCTTGGCCTCCCAAAATGCTGGGATTACAGGCTTGAGCCACTGTGCCTGGCCAAACAGTTCTAGAGGTTCTCCTGCCCAATCCAGATTGTCCTTGTCCTTGTCGTGGCTGAAGTCTGGTGCCCTCTGGTGGCAGTTGTTTACTTCAGTATAGACATGGTTGGAGATGATTCTGAGTCCCACAATTGGCTAGACGACAGCAGCAACAGTTCAGATACTTGTTGGGTTCTTTGGCATTAGATCCAGAGATTGGGCCAGCAGCATAATGGGGACCCAAGGGCCCACCTTCCATCTCCTAGCTTCCTGAGATAAGGTCCTCCTGTCTGGCGTTGTCTTCTTTTTTCCCTTGGGACTGAGTGGAAAGCGAAGTCAGTACCAATCTCATGATATCTGAATTTACATTATATTGGGGCTGTTATTATGTTTCTATGTTTTATCAGGTGTATTTGCAAGAAACTAATATCAGTCATGTGTTCACATGAAGTTTTTTTCTTTTTTTTTTGAGACGGAGTTTCGCTCTTGTTACCCAGGCTGGAGTGCTATGGCGCAATCTCGGCTCACCACAACCTCTGCCTCCTGGGTTCAGGCAATTCTCCTGTCTCAGCCTCCTAGTAGCTGGGATTACAGGCACGCGCCACCATGCCCAGCTAATTTTTTTTGTATTTTTAGTAGAGACGGGGTTTCACCATGTTGACCAGGATGGTCTCGATATCTTGACCTCGTGATCCACCCGCCTCGGCCTCCCAAAATGCTGGGATTACAGGCTTGAGCCACCGCACCCGGCCACATGAAGTTTAACAGAATATTATAGGAACATATTGAACTCATATGCCATGAACAGCTTGTGATAACTTAAATGCTTATTTCTAATTAGCTTTAGGAATTATTTAGCTTTAATTTGGGAACAGTGTTACGTATTTTGGCTGAGTGATGTTCTTTTAAGCTTGATATGCTGAAGATTATTTGCTTTTATAATAGAGAACGGAGACCAACCTGGGCTGAAGAAAGAAGATTAAATGCTGAAACATTTGGAATCCCACTTCGTCCAAACCGTGGTCGTGGGGGATACAGAGGCAGAGGAGGTCTTGGTTTCCGTGGTGGCAGAGGGCGTGGTGGTGGCAGAGGTGGTACCTTCACTGCCCCTCGAGGATTTCGTGGTGGATTCAGAGGAGGTCGTGGGGGCCGGGAGTTTGCAGATTTTGAATATAGGGTAAGTGTTATTGTTAATAAATGTTTTGGGGTTGACATGCATTTTACAAGACTCAAAACATTTTTACTTGTTTTTTGTTTAGGGTGAAATTTATTTGAGGACATTAGAGTAACTTCCATTTTGACTTTTCAGTAGAGGATATATGTGATTTAGATGTGTTGAAGAAACTAACTTCTTGGCTAATGAACCTAAAAACTTTTTTTCCCAATGGTTTTCTTCTCAATGGAAGGAAGTAAGAGCTAGGTGTGATATCCTTTCTTGTCTTTTTATTATAGAACTATGGTGTCACATTTTATGGATGGGCAAAATTTCCCCCAAAAAAATGTATTAGAAACTGACTTAGGGTTATTTGGTTTTTCATTTCTTCTCTTTTAAAAACTTTTTTTTTTGTAGGGGGCACAGTAGGGATTACTAAAAACACTATACAAAAAAGGACAATGTAATATCACCTCTATTTCATGTTATAGAAAACACTTTTAACACCAAAAGTTTCTGTCTAGGAAGCACATACTCTCAAAATGAAAGGCAAGTGTTCACATTTATATGGCATACACGAAGTACCAGACATTGTTTTGTTTTCTGTTTTTTGTTTTCGAGACGGAGTCTCACTGTCTACTCAGGCTGGAGTGCAGTGGCACGATGTCGGCTCATTGCAACCTTTGCCTCCTGGTTTCAAGCAATTCTCCTACCTCAGCCCCTCCTGAGTAGCTGGGATTACAGGCACTTACCACCATGCCCTGCTAATTTTTGTATTTTTAGTAGAGACAGAGTTTCACCATGTTGGCCAGGCTGGTCTCGAACTCATGGTCCACCCTCCTGAGCCTCCCAAAGTGCACAGGTGTGAGCCACTGCACCTGGTCCAGACATTGTTTTAAATGTTTTTTTACATATTAACTTATTTAAACCGCACATCAACTCTGTGAGTTAGGTACTATTATTAACCCTATTTTACAAGTGAGGAAATAGGTGTAGAGATATTAAGTAACTTGCCAAAGGTCACATAGCTAGTAAGTGATGGTGCTTGTTGTTGAGCCCAACAAGTTAGCTCCTGAGTCACTATTCTTAATTTGGTTTTGAGAAAAATTCACTACATTTTCCCAGGTTTTCTCCTTTCACCATGATCTTGAAAATGTTTCGGTATTGGCCTTCAGGAGCTGCTGCTGCTAGAGAATTCTATAACTCTCTGTAGTATCCTTATGTGTATAATTTAGCTTTTGACAGGCATCTGCAAATTAAGCCAGCATAGTAACTATCTCAGTTAATAGTAGACTATCTTAGTTTATTGATTTTAGAGGTAGTGGAGAGGAAAGGCTATAATAGAAAGGATCAAAATCTTGTAAAGAGCTCCACTCATAATAGCAACAGGCAGCTAAAAACAGAATGACCTGTTAGTAGGAATTCCATTGCTCAGCACTTAAAACTGGCCATTGTTGAGATCTCTCTGGAAAGAGTTCAGTATTAGTGGCTTTTGAACCTGCTCTCTTAATTTTGATGCCTTTGATATTGTGCTATCACAACCAAGACTGCCAAAAATTATGCTCAGGTCACCAGCTTATGCTTCCCAGCTGGGAGAAATCTGTCTTAGGAACTCCAAAATAGTCCTTACTTATCACTGTTACTGTCCTTAAGGTTGCCAGTGACACCTTGCTTACAAAATTCAGCAGTAGTATTTTCACAAATATTTTATTTGCCATTAACTCCTCTCCAATATTTGACACTGACCAACTACCCAGTTTGGGGTCTTTCTTCCTAGTTTTTAAAATACTCTTCTAGATTTTTAGTTTATACTCTTCCTAAATTTTTTTAATACTCTTTTTTTATCAGGGTCTTGCTCTGTCACCCAGGATGGAGTGCAATGTCTTGATTGCCTCCCAGGCTCAGGCAATCCTCCCACCTCAGCTTCCCACATAGCTGGGACCACAGACATGCACCATCATGCCCAGCTAATTTTTTAATTTTTTTGTAGACATGGGGTCTCACTCGCACTGTGTTGCCCATGCTGGTCTTGAATTCCTAGGCTTAAGCAATCCTCTCGCCTCAGCTTCCCAAAGTGCTGGGTGTATAGGCATGAGCCACAGTGCCTGTCCCATTCTCCCTTTTGTAACCCTGTCCTGGACCCTATGTTTTTATACTGTATCTCTTATCTTCACTGTCCTGCTGTCAGTTTGAACTTCCTCAGACTGACCTCGTAATTTTCCTCCTCTCCGGTCATCTCAGCTCGTAATTTTCCTCCTCTCTGGTCATCTCAGCTCGTAATTTTCCTCCTCTCCGGTCATCTCAGCTCTGCCTCCTCCCAGTGTTCCATGTTGGCTCATGGTATACTGCCCAGGTACTGGAGGCTCACGGTAAACTGCCCAGGCACTAGAAGTATCCATGATTGTGGTCTGTTGCAGGTCATCACATTTATTCCTTTGAGATATCCCTGTCAAATACTATGAGAACCCATCAGTCAAGCTTCAAACCTTCGTCTCTCTTTACCCCACTTTAAGGCAGATCAGCTACATTTTGAAGAACCTAGAAGACCACATTGAGTCAGCTTGTTTTGATAAAAAGTACGTTTAAATTAGACTTTGATCCAAGTGAGAATAATAGCAATAGTTACTAGTATGACGTTTCAGACCCTTAGTTTTGACATTTGTGGATAAAGAGTTGCACCACTTATTCTAAAATAGACCTTTTAAAGATCATTAAACTTTCAGAGTTAGAAAAATCTGAGAGGTCTGACCAGGTTAAAGCATAAACCTCTTCTGCAGTATCTCTTATAGAGGCTGGGAGCTTACTCTTCCCAAGGGCATCTATCCTACCCTAGGAATGTTATAATTGTTAAGATCTCACAGACACACAAAGTCTCTGCCTTTATCTTCAACCTGTTTAACTCTACCCTTGTAAATGCAGAGAAAAAATATACATGACTTCAGGATAATTTTTCAGATATTTAAAGAAATAGCTATCGTGTTTTCTATGTGTAACCCGACTGTTATTTCCCTTTCTCTGAACACTCATTAACAAACCTTCCAGGCTGGGTGCAGTGGCTCACGCCTGTAATCCCAACACTTTGGGAGGCTGAGACGAACAGATCACCTGAGGTCAGGAGTTTGAGACCAGCCTGGCTAACATGGTGAAACTCCCATCTCTACTAAAAATAAATAATTAGCCAGGCATGGTAGTGCACACCTATAATCCCAGCTACTCCAGAGGCTGGGGCAGGAGAATCGCTTGAACCCAGGACTCAGAGGTTGCAGTGAGCTGAGATCACGCCACTGTACTCCACCCTGGGTGACAGAGCAAGACTCCGTCTCAAAAAAGAAAAAGAAAAAAACAAACCTTTCACTCAGTAACTCTGTGTGCTACACATGCTTAATAATACAAACATTTTTTTGAAGTCATGTCACACTATTTATCATCTTGAGCCTTTGATAAAACTATCACACATATATTACAGATGGAAAATGCATCGTCGTAGTTATCTGCGTGCATCTTTATCCATGCTTCTATATCCTTGACAGATAGTTCAGCCTCTACTTAGGTGTTTCCAGGAGTGATGAACTCAGCAAACCCTCCTAACCCAGTGGTTAGGAGGCTCAGTTGTGACATTACACTCCCTACTCTGAACTGTGTGAGGATCCAACTTGATACATTTGGCCTCATTCATCATTACCCCTTAACCTATCTGATTCAAGCAGGTTCCCTCATGGTTATCTCTCATACACATTGTGCTTGATTCCAACTCCATCCTCATTCATTTTCTAAATACACATAATTCTTCAGATATGCCAGGAACTCTGTTGAGCATTGGCACTGACAGATGCAGGCCCACCCCTTTTGATGTTTCCATTCTGGTGGGAGGCAGACATAGCTAAAAGTCAGATCCCCCCTTTCACTTACCCTTTACAACAGCCTTGTCCAAGTTTTGCTCTGTCTTCTCTTCCTTCCTGATTTCCTCCTTTTACTGACCTGTGGCTATCTGCTTTCTTTGGCACACATTTTAAATACACTCACATTCCCTATTTTTTTGTATTTAGTTTTATTCTGTATCACTAGCTAAATGAGAACCTCTTGGCTTTAATGAAAATGTATTTTACTTTTCTTTCCACCACAACATGCTGCAGCTCAACATGAAGCCATAGTGGGCTTGAAGTAATTGCTTATTATGTTAATTAGGAATTCCCCACTCCAGCCTTCAGTGAGGCCAACATCTGTCAGTGTGGCTAGCCCCTTGATTTTTCATTCCAGAATTGAATAACCCTTTCATCTGCCACTAGAACCCTGACCCCAGCAGCCCTACACCTCCTAAATCATAAAATCATTTCACCTGGCACCTTTAAAGGTAGGAAATGGTGAGTGACCAGTGTCACATAAAGGAGATTTATCTCTGAAGATTAAACTTGTATCTGAAACATCTAACACGTCCTCCCAGAGATGGACATAGATGACATTTTCTGCAGCCTTCATGAAATGAGTTGGCTTTATTTTTTGTGCTGTATTAGCATGAGTCATTATAGTTTGGGGGTAAGCATAAACTAGCTTGGTTTAATGAAAACATGGGTAAAGATAAAAATCATTAAGTTTTAGAATCCTTAAAAGAATCAGCCAAACTAGAATCTCTCCCCTACCATGCTTCCATTAGATGATAAGGAAACTAAGGACCCCAAGAAGTTAATTCTCATGATTGAGGTACAAGCTAACAAAGCCGAAACTCACTCTCTTGACTTCTAGCCTGATTTTCCTTAAGGATAATGTGGGAAATATAGGCCAGTGCAGTGGTTTACACATGTAATACTAGCACTTTGGGAAGTTAGGGCAGGAAGATTGCTTAAGCCCAGGAATTCAAGGTCAGCATGGGCAACATAAGGAATCCCTATCTCTACTAAACAGTTTAAAAAATAGCTGGAGTGGTGGGACGTGCCTGTAGTTCCAGCTATTCAGGGGGCTAAGGCAGGAGGATCACTTGAATCTGGGAGGTCAGGGCTGCAACAAGCCATGATCACACCACTGCACTGTAGCCCAGTGACAGAGTGAGACCTGTTTCAAAAAAAAGAAAAGAAATATAAACTTATCGTAAGTTTGGTTTTATGGTGCTTCCCCCACCCCTTCTTTTTTGAGGTGGGAATGGAGATCAGGACTAGGAATAATAATGTAACCAGCTCCTGTTTTGTATGCTGCTGTCAGTGAGGTTAAGCCACCATGGTGGGTGATAAAGATTACATCTGTGTTTCTTTAGATGGGGTCCAAAGACAATAAGGTGTCTGAATGACTCAGCGTGATACTCTCTCTCCTCTCCTCCTTTCATTTTCTCCTGTCTCTTTTTTTCTTTCTTTCTTTTTTTTGTTGTGTTTTTTTTTTTTTTTTTTTTTTTTTTACCTTTCAGAAAACCACAGCTTTTGGACCCTAAAAGGTCTGGATTGATCGTACTGCTTTCTGAAAGGTAAAAAAAAAAACAGATACATTGGGAGGTGTGAAAGTTAGCTTTGGTGGGGACAGCGGGTTCATCTTTGAGCTCATTGCTGTCAACTTAAACTATACCATATGTATTTCAGTGTAATAACATTGTACAAATGTTTTGATGTTGTATACAGGTGAAGTTAAGTCTCATCTAGGAAATGTCTGTTTCTAACAGTTGGGGTGAGAATCAGCAGTAAAAATCAAGTATATGGTAGCAGCTAGTCCAAAGGAAAATAGAAGCCCTTGGTTCTCTTTGTACAGGCCTTTAGTTTAGGATTGGTCTCGCTGGAAATCTCCTTGAGATTTTTATTGCTTTCTCACTGGTTACTTTTTTAAAATTCCCCAGTCCACCTACTGCCTTTCAGAACTTATTTCAGATTTAAAAGTTATCCTTTTAAAATTGATTTTTAAGCCAGTGCTTCCTCCTGGCATGAAATTTTGGAGAGAAATGTTATACTGTCTGGGTATTTTATTGCTTAGTAAAGAAATCAAAGACTTGGGGATTTAATGAAACTTGTTTCACAGTGTGTTGACAGTTGTATTTGCTGAGTTTGACTACTGAGTTGAGGGTTTAAGTTCTATCACTGTTTTTTAAAAATTATTAGGGAGAACAACCAAAGATGAGGAAGTATACCTGTATTTTGGGTGGTGGTCACTGCTTTAACCTCTACTGACTGGAAAATGCAGTAAACAATGAGTTACTACTGAGTATGGAAGTTATAAAAAGAGTTTTCCTGGAAATCAGTGAGACAGATTTTTCTATGACAGTAAAAAGGTGGTGTATTTAAAGATAATTTAAAGTACTTGAGCAAAGTAAAAGATAATAAGCCAATAATTTGGAACATGAGCTAAATTTTTTTTTCTTTTTTAGAAAGACAACAAAGTTGCTGCATAGTCTACAAACAAGTCTCTGAAAATAGGTGAATTTCTAGCTCTTCATGGTCCTGAAAATTGATTTCAGTCTTTGCGAAGAATGAAGAAGTGAATTCGCTGTACATTTGTCACCAGCACTGGGTTTTAGTTTTTTGTTTGTTTTTCCGCTTATTTCAAAGATAAAATGCAGTTACTTTTGGGGGTGGAAGGCTCATCTTACAACATGAGCATTAAATATATTTGGAATAGCCGAAGCTTAAGTAATTTCTTATATATAGTTAAACTAAAGCAGTACTTGAGTGGGACTTACAAGTATTTTTTCATCACTGAAAGGTTTTTTTATCACTAAATTGTATTTGGCAATTGCAAGTTGCCTACGGATAGGGCCGTGATACTGTGTTTTGAGCCACAGAAAGTTGTGTGCGTGTGTGTATGTGTGCGTGTGTGTGTATCTTTTTCCTCCTTTCTTTTGGGGAACCCTGTAATATGAGGTAGCTTATTTCGTCAGTTAATTAGGGTGCTGGATGGTAGAGAATTTTGTCAGTCAACTATGTACACACAGTAAATACTGTTTCTTAGGCAAAGGTAACTTTTTTATATAGTTGTAAAATTCCATTATATTCCATTGCCAAAGAAACATTAAGACCTTTGTATAGCTGTATAAAAAGCAACTAATTTTTTAAAGAATAAACATTTTAAAGTCAGCAAACATACTGTGTCCTTGCAGAAGTTGATGCGCTGAACAGCAGCATTATGGGTGGGTCTTTTTTTCTTAGTTTTCCAGGCTTAACATTTTTTGATTTTGTTTTTTAATGTTTGAACATAAATGAAGATTTGATACGTTATTTCATTATCTAAAAGGGTAAATTATTCATGCTCATTGTAAGAACTTTATTTTGTAGCAAATGGCATATCACAGGATCTGTCCAGATAATCAATATTTTCAGTATACAAATGTAAATAGTCATAAGATGAGAATGTACTTAGCTGTATTTTCAAATAAGTAATCCTTCCCCCTTTTTTAGGACTTTAAAACTAGGCATCAATGAACCTGTTTTTTCTATAATGCCTGGAATTTAGTCATAATACCTTGACTCATTCCATCATATTTCAAGAGGATTCAGAATGTGAGGAATTATCTTGGCAGCCTGTAACACATGGCACCACTGGTCCTTGGGCCTGTGACCCACAGATGACTCAGTATAGAGTTCATTGTTAATTATAAACTACTAGTGAATCTTTTTGATATTTTAAGCACTAGTGGGAAAAATCTGGCCACTTTTGTGTTTTTATGAAGGCCATGGAATAAAAGGATCCAAAGATTTAAATATTTTTATCTATTTTGATTTTTTTTGTTAACTTTCTCCTTAAAACATTCAGTAGTGATAAAGATGTGGAAACTGTACTGTAGGAGAATTGGAATATTTAAAGCTGGATGATATTTTTTATTTTAATTTTATATCTTTTATATGGCTCTACAAGGCAATGTTTTGTAATTTGGTTTTATTATTAAGATTCAGTACTTGGCAGCCATAGTTTAGATAATATTGTTTAGTGCTGTTTGCTTGCATGTTTACAACAAAACCTTTTAGAGCACCCACAAATCATGATATTGAACACATTTCTGAGGCATTCAGAGCATCAAAGCAAGTACTATGACAATACCTGTGTAGACTGAGATGTCCCAGGCGAATTTCAAGAAAGAAAACTGTAAATACTAGTTCTACTTGCTCTGAAAGTATGAGTTCACGCGTTTTCCCAACCCTCTGAGTCACTGACTGGGGCATTTTGTGCCCCAACAATAACTGGCAGCATGGCATACCTGCAGTACACTTTACAATATTAAAGTAAGGTTTTTATTCTAAAACAGAATAAAACTGTTCAATAAAAAATGCTCGTCAAAGTTCTTTCTCTTTAAATAGTGACATTCTGTTTCAGTAGGAACATAATGAAAGGCATCTTTTAAATGGAAAAGGGGGAGTATGATAATAATGTTTGTATCCTCTGTAATAACTATAAATCAGTTACTTTTTTTTTTTTTTTTTTTTATCCAAAATGTGTTTATTAAGATAGTTTCCCACTCATCTTGATTCAGAGTGCTTTTAGTGCTGCTTCCTCCTGAAAGAACATCCTTCTGTAAGCCTTGCTTTTCCTCCTGTAGGCTGGCAGAGGACAGTGGAGCAACCAACACACAAAACTACCGTTTGTGCATGGCTGAAGACCGTGGTGATTTTATAGCATCCTGGGCATTTCACATCCATGAAGCAGGAATTGGGGCTTTGCACCAGGCGTTTCTTCTTGTGTTTCCTCTTCTCCTCTTCTGGAGACGGATGAAGGAGATCCTTTGCTAGAGGCATGTTCTCGTGCGTAGATCGTCACCGCCGGAAAGGCTAAATCAGTTACTTTAAGATTGATTTATTGTTACAGATGTTTAGGGAAAGCTAAAAGCCCCTTTCTTCCCCTCCTAGTGTAAAAAAAATAGTTCTGAGATCAGATCCTTGACATGAGGAGACTAAGCCAACCAGGCACAGGCCAAGCTGGAAATAGCAGCCAGAACACACCCCGCATGGGAGACGCATGCAGAAGATGCAGAACCTGTCTATTAGAACAGTTCCCTTCAAAAGCTGGGCTTTGTGTAAGGGTAGGGTGAGAGGTCAGGAATGGTGTTGCAGCACAGTGGCTCTCTGTTGGGTTGTCCTGATGTCCTAGGAACACAATCATCTGTTGCTTAATAGCGACATGCTCTTTTTTTTTTTTTTGAGACGGAGTTTCACTCTTGTTGCCCAGGCTGGAGTGCAATGGTGCGATCTCGGCTCACCACAACCTCCGCCTTCTGGGTTCAGGCAATTCTCCTGTCTCAGCCTCCTTAGTAGCTGGGATTACAGGCACGCGCCACCATGCCCAGCTAATTTTTTGTATTTTTAGTAGAGATGGGGTTTCACCATGTTGACCAGGATGGTCTCGATCTCTTGACCTCGTGATCCACCCGCCTCGGCCTCCCAAAGTGCTGGGATTACAGGCTTGAGCCACCGCGCCCGGCTGCTGTTATTTTTTAATAGCAATGAGGTCTCACCCTGTTGCCCAGGAGGCTGGTCTCTTAACTCCTGGGCTCAAACAATCCTCCCATCTTGGCCTCCCAAAGTGCTAGGATTACAGATATGAGCCACCATACCCCGCCATGACACCTTCTGAGAAATGTGTTAAGCGATGTCATTGTGTAGACCTCAGAGAGTATACCATACAAACTGAGATGGTATGGCCTACTCCACACCTAGGCTATATAGTGTAGCCTGTTGCTCCTCCATGCAAACTACAAACTTGCACATTACTGTATTGAATACTGTAGGCAGTCATAACACAGGTAAATATTTCTGTATTTAAACATACTTAAACATAGTATATAGTAAAAATTGGGTATCATAATCTTTGGGACCACCATTGTTTACGCAGTCATTGTTGACCAAACATTATTAAGTGGTACATGACTACTGAGGAATGTGAGGGGATGTGTTTTGGTTGTCACAATGACGGGATCACCACTGCTATTTAAAAGTAAGGGCCTGGATGGTAAATGTCCTACGCTGTGCTCTACAGTGCCACAAAATAAATTTTCCAATTCAGAGTGCAGTAGTGCCCCTGTACTCTGAGAAATACTGGCTAAAGTCCCTCCACATGGAAAGACAGTCAGTGGAAAATTGTTTCCTGCCAACCTAAAAAGAAAAGTTTACTACTTAGGAAACTGTCTGTATGGGATATGAAAGGACAAAGTATTACTATAAAGGGAACTTCCAGTTGCACTGTCAGCATTGTAGAAACCCATTATCACATAGGCATTAGGGCTTCATTCTGTTACTCTGTCAGTGGTTCACAAATCTCTGATCAGAATTTACCGAGGAGCTTTTTTTTTTTTTTTTTTTGGAGACGGAGTCTCGCTGTTGCCCATGCTGGAGTGCAGTGGTGCAATCGTAGCTCACTGCAACCTCCTCCTGCTGGGTTCAAGTGATTCTCCCTGCCTCAGCCTCCCAAGTAGCTACGATTACAGGCACCCACCACCATACCTAGCTAATTTTTTGTTTTTAGTAGAGATGGGGTTTCACCATGTTGGCCAGGCTGGTCTTGAACTCCTGATCTCAGGTGATCCATCTGCCTCAGCCTCACTAAGTGCTGGGATTACAGACATGAGCCACTGTGCCCAGCCCCAAGGAGCGTTTTTAAGTGCAGATTCCCAGGCCCCATGCCCAGAGAGTCAGATTCTGAAGTTCCCCCTAGTACAGCAGAACTCAACCTCTTTGGCACCAGGGACTGGTTTTACCAAAGACAAGTTTTTCCACAGACAAGCAGGGGGATGGTTTTGGGATGATTCAAGTACATTATATTTATTGTGCACGTTATTTCTATTACATTGTAGTGTGTCATGAAATAATTATACAATTCACCATAATGTGGAATCAGTGGGAGCCCTGAGCTTGTTTTCCTGCAACTAGATGGTCCCATCTGGGGGTGATGGGAGATACAGATCATCAGGCATGATCAGTGAGTGCGCAGCTGAAATCCCTCACATGCACAGTTGACAATAGGCTTTCCAGTCCTGTGAGAATTTCATGCTGACAGGAGGTGGAGCTCAGAAGGTAACGCTCACTTGTCAGCCTGCTGCTCACTTGCTGTGGGGACCACTTCCTAACAAGCCACAGACCACAACCACTCTGCCGCCCAGGGATCAGGGACCCCTGCCCTAGTAGGTTTTAGGAATTTTTTTTTTTTTTTTTTTTTTTGCGACAGAGTCTCGCTCTTGTCGCTGAGGCTGGAGTGCAGTGGCGCAACCTTGGCTCACTGCAACCTCCGCCTCCCAGGTTCAAGCAATTCTCGTACCTCAGCCTCTTGGTCTTAAGAATCCTATTGGTCCCACAGGTAGTTGTGATTAGCTAGGTTTGGGAAGATGGCTATATAACACCAAAGCTAGCTCCTGCTTTGGGGGCATTAGTACATTTTCCACAGTAGAGTTATCTGGGCATTTTCCCCATCCTTTCAACCCCAGTACATCCAGATTGTGACTGGGGAATGAAGAGAGGACGGGACTTAGTGGAAGGGAGGGAACATTTTTGCAGGATGGAATCAGGGGAAATGGAGAGGTTGAGACTCGAGTTTCCTCCAGAGTTTGGGTGCTTTGCGTACTGAGTGTTACTTTGTTTTTATTCCTGGCATAGGGTTTGTGTTCCTTCTGTGTCTTAATTTTACATGGCAGTTGTCCCTGCCTCTGTGGGTTCTTTGCCAGTCAGAGAAGCCGCTCCTTCTGCAGGGCCCCTCTGTTCACAGCATAGGCTGAGAAGCCACTTCTTGAGAAGTGTTACTTAGGTGATCCAATTATGTCTGGATTCAGTGTGTTGCAGGATCCCCTTGCCCTGTTAGTTCAGAGATTAAGCTGTTTTACATAGTGAAGGTGGGGAGTGTTATAGTATAAGTTAATCAAGGTGAATGATCTCTTCCTGTGGGAGCACAGACATCACGTCACCTGTTCCAACTGGTTTTGGGGGTTTTTTTGAGACAGTCTCGCTCTGTCAACCAGGCTGGAGTACAGTGTTGCGATCTTGGCTCACTGCAACCTCTGCCTCCCAGGTTCAAGTGATTCTCCCCTCCTCAGCCTCCCAAATAGCTGGGATTACAGCCATGTGCCACCCAGCTAATTTTTGTACGTTTAGTAGAGACAGATTTCACCCTGTTGGCCAGGCTGGTCTCAAACTCCTCACCTCAGGTGATCCACTCACTTCGGCCTCCTGAAGTGCTGAGATTACAGGTGTCAGCCACCACAAATGGCCTGTTCTGACTTTTTAAAATACAAAAAGTATTAGCAAAATTGGAATCAAACCTAGGGAAGTATTGTAGTACCATTAATCTGTCAATCTGAAGACACTAAAAGGAGATTTGCTTAGCAGGCTGCCTTGGCTTCTCCCAAGATGGAGAGACAGAAAACTTGGAAGTGGTATCCTCCAAACAGAAATTGGTCAAGGAAGGGAAGTGAGAGAGCTTTGAGCAGCAGAGGTTTAGAAGCCAGCCAGCCAGCAGCCAACTGCGCACATGTGTGCATTGGGAAGCTAGTGGTCCAGGGCCCGGACACTGCTCCCGTGGGACCCATCCCAGCCCTCTAAGGAGCAGTGCAAAGGTTCTTAATCCTATTTATCGGAGCCAGTGTCCAGAAAAGGAGGCTTGGGGTTTGAGACATTCTATCAATCTGGTTCCAAGAGCATGAGATAGGACTCTGAATCTGATATGGTTTCTTTACTCAGTGATGGTACAGAGCTGTGAGCCAGTGGTATGGTGTCCTTTAACTTCCAGCTCGATTCACTAGTTAATGAACTTAGCTAACTGATAAAAATATTTTCAGGTTTAGCTCATCAACATATCAACAGATAGACATCATAAGTCATAATCATAACACAAACATATCAACATAGACCTGAGTATAATTCCAGTTCATCATGAATGTTGATTTTTGAGGAAATGCTTTAAAATACACTGATGCCCATGTTGTGGTTTATAAGGAAACAAAGCAGCTCTGTGAGGCCAAAGCATATTTCAGTTCAATAATAAGGCTTTCTTAGAAAGAATGACTCATAGTCACTCACAGTTGGGTCGCACAGAAACAACTGAGAGCAGACAGCAAGGAACGCAGGGCCCAGAAGGTCCAGCCTCTCCCTCCAGGCTTGAAGGGTTAGGGAAGGTCGCCAACCTTAAAGGGGGTGTGAGAGGCCTAGGCCCAGGTGAGATTGTTCTGAATTCCAGTAAATGGTGTACAGTCATTCCAGGACAGAGGACAGAAACATGTTTACTAGGTGCCTGGAGCACACCTTTGTAATCCTCGTACGCACTTAATCCAGATGATCCTCGATGCTTACCTCACGCAAGGTTGTTAATGCGAATGCAAATCCCAGCATTGCAATTCAGGATGTTGCTTGCAGTGCTGAAAGCATTCTGTCAGTGTTTTCATTGGGGGTTAGCTGGGTGACAGTTCTCCCCCCTCCCGATCTATTCCCAGTACTTAATAGCGTTTCTTTGACTTAAAGTGGATATGTGGAACATTGCAGGCTGCGATTTATAAAATAGAATTAGGTATATATTGTCATCATAAAAGTAATACATGTAAAAAGAATGCAGGCTTCTTGTCTGATTGGGTGGTATTTTAAAAAAAAAGAATGCAGGCAGTGTAGACTTTTTTTTTTTTTTAAAGGAAAGAGAAGAAAAATAATCCCACCACCCAGAGCATGTTAATCATGTTAACACGATTTGGGTGTATATTCTGCCTGGCATTGTTCTGTACAGGCACATTATCTTAAAAATGGATTTGGCTGGGCACAGTGGCTCATGCCTGTAATCCCAACACTTTGGGAAACCAAGGTGGGCAGATCACTTGAGGTCAGGAGTTCCAGACCAGCCTGGCCAACATGGTGAAACCCCTTCTCTACTAAAAATACAAAAATTATTAGCCAGGCACGGTGGTGGGTTCCTGTAATCCCAGCTACTTGGGAGCCTGAGGCAGGAGAATCACTTGAACCTGGGAGGCGGAGGTTGCAGTGAGCTGAGACCATACCATCACACTCTAGCCTGGGCGTAAGACCAAAACTCTAGCCTGGGCAGTAAGACTCAAAAAAAAAAAAAAAAAAAAAATGCCAGGTACGGTGGCTCACTCCTGTAAGTGGCTCAGCACTTTGGGAGGCTTAGGCAGGCAAATCGCCTGAAGTCAGGAGTTTAAGATCTGCCTGACCAACATGAAGAAACCCCATCTCTACTAGAAAAATACAAAAAACTTAACCAGGTGTGGTGGTGCATGCCTGTAATCCCAGCTACTAGGGAGGCTGAGTCAGGGGAAATGCTTTAACCCAGGAGGCAAATTTTCCAGTGAGCCAAGATCACATCATTGCACTCCAGCCTGGGCAATGAGAGTAAAACTCCGTCTCAAAAAAAAAAATTAACCGGACGTGGTGGCACAGGCCTGTAATCCCAGCTGTTCAGGCAGCTGTGGCACAAGAATTGCTTGAACCCAGGCGGTAGAGGTTGCAGTGAGCCAAGATCGCACCACTGCACTCCAGCTTGGGCAAGACTCCATCTCAAAAAAAAAACAACAAAAAAAAAGCTTTTTTCATTCAGTATATTAAGCAGCACTGTTTTATTTTTGAAGTATAATAGGCATATAGAAAAGTAGGTTTCTTTTCTATATGAAAAAGGCTGGGTGCAGCGGCTCAAGCCTGTAATCCCAGCACTTTGGGAGGCCCAGGCGGGTGAATCACGAGGTCAAGAGATCGAGACCATCCTGGTCAACGTGGTGAAACCCCATCTCTACTAAAAATATAAAAAATTAGCTGGGCATGGTGGCACGTGCCTGTAATCCCAGCTACTCAAGGCTGAGGCAGGAGAATTGCCTGAACCCAGGAGGCGGAGGTTGCAGTGAGCCGAGATTGCGCCATTGCACTCCAGCCTGGGTAACAAGAGCGAAACTCCATCTCAAAAGAAAAAAAAGAAAAGAAAAGTAGGCGGACACAGTGGCTCACACCTGTAATCCCAGCACTTTAGAAGGCCAAGGCAGGAAGATTGCTTGAGCCCAGGAAATTGAGGTTACAGTAAGCCATGACCACACCACTGCACTACAGCCTGGGTGACAGAGTCTCAAAAAAAAAAAAAAAAAAAAAAAATCCAGGTTTCTTTTCCTTCTTTCTTTTTTTAGAGACAGGATCTCGCTATGTTGCCCAGGCTGGAGTGCAGTGGCTATTCACAGGCGCGATCCCACTACTAATCAGCATGGGACTTTTGACTTGCTCCTTTTCCGACCTAAGCAGGTTCACCCCTCCTTAGGCAATGTGGTAGTCCCCCTGCTCCCAGGAGGTCACCATATTGATGTTGAACTTAGTGCGGACACCCGATCAGCATAGCGCACTACAGCCCAGAACTCCTGGGCCCAAGCGATCCTCCTACCTCGGCCTCCTGAGTAGCTAGGACTACAGGCACACGCCACCATGCCTAGCAAAAATTCAGGTTTCTAAATGGGAAAATCTGAAGGTCTTGATCTGCTGTCAAGGGTCATTGGCTCTGTCTTTTGAAACTTTTATTGTGAAAGTGTCATGTGGTTATAGGAAATGAGCTGCTTCAAACAGGTGCTCACTAAAGACCAGTGACTGGCATTGCCTGGGCAACATAGGAAGACCTTGTCTCTACAAGTAACTTATTATTTTTTATTATTTGTTTTGAGACAGAGTCTCACTCTATCACCCAGGCTAGAGTGCAAGATGCGGTCTCGGCTCACTGCCACCTCTGCCTCCTGGGTTCAAGCAATTCTCCTGCCTCAACCTCCTGAGTAGCTGGGACTTCAGACATGTGCCACCACGCCTGGCTAATTTTTGTATTTTTAGTAGATGTTGGCAAGGCTGTTCTCGAACTCCTGGCCTCAGGTGATCCACCCTCCTCGGCCTCCCAAAGTGCTAGGATTATAGGTGTAAGCCACGCACCCAATCTCTACAAGTAATTTTTTAAAAATTAGCTGGGCATAGTGGTGCATGCCTGTGGTCCCAGCTACTTTGGGAGACTGAAGCAAGAGGTGCTTGACCCCAAGAGGTTGAGATTGCTGTAAGCCATTATCACACCACTGCACTCCAGCCTGAGCAAGACCCTGTCTCCAGAAGAAAAAAAGAAGAAAAGTACACATCATAATTACCTATGTAACCAGCACCCAGATTAGAAATCAGATTATTAACAGTACCCCAGCAACCCAACAAGCTCCCTTCCAGTAGCCCCCATCCCTTCTAGGCTAACTACAATCCTGACTTTTGACAGCATAGAAGGATTTGGTGTTATTTCTATATATAAATGGAATTACACAGCATATACTCTTGTGTTTGGCCTCTTTACTCCACGTTGTGTTTGTGGGATTCATCTTTATTGTTGCATTTGGCTGTGGACTGTTCATTTTCATTGCAGTCTAATATTCCATTGTGTTAATAGACCACAGTTGCTGCTTTCTACTGTTAATGCCATATTTGGGTGGTTTCTAGCTTCCTGCTATTAAAATAATACTGGTACTGTTTTTCTTCTGGGAGAGAAGCCAGAACTAGAATGGGTAAGAGGAATGCTGACTTAATCCTCTGGAGGACTTGCGGCATGGTGAATCACATGGTAGTGTCCTGCATGTCACCAACAATAAAGTACCATAAAACCCTGATGCACTGTAGACATAGATGTAGATAAGGGCATATATTAGAACAGGTCCGGAGTTCATCCTCTGTGCACCTACCCGCTCCTATAAGGACACTACTCCCACATTGCCCTTTCTCACTGGTGGCAGTGGAATATTTCTTGCCCTGCAAACCTGTGTTCAGGATGTGGACACCGTCTCCTTGCTTCCCTGCTGATAAAACCCCTACCCCAGTGAGGTTTGTGTGGTCCTCTTACTCTCCTGGTGATGATAATTTAATGACCTGATCGCTGCTCATCATCTTGAGAAGTCTGATACCCATCTTCATCTTCCTCTCCCCTTCTATTCAAAGTGACCTCAGCTGCTGTGTGATCTACCCATCTGTACTGGGAGTCCCAATGGTAATCACACGCATGGCTATGATATGTTACAGTGACAGGATACAAAGCAGAATTCACAGAGAAAAGATGCCTTGGCAAACTCTGGAGGAAACCAGGCTTAAACTTACAAAGGGGACTTAGAAAGCAGAGCTTCAAGGGATGGGCTTAACTCCCCCAGCAAGGAGTTGCAACATGCATATAATGTTGTCTACAAGGGAAGCCCCAGACTCAGTTGCTCAGGTTTTTACTGGAGACTGATTATGCAGACACCCTCTGAGTGGCCATGCCAAAATTCCAGACTCTCAGAAGTAAAGCACAAGTAAACCACATTGTTTACAACAGTCTGGTACAGACAGTCTAGATATAGTGCGCCACTCTTATCAGTTCTGGGAATGGTGGGAACCCTCCTGAAATGCAGATGTCAGGCAAGAGCCAAACTTACAAGCAGGCCTTGCAAATGACAGTGGTCAAACCTGCTTTTTAACTCCTCTGCACACTAGCCCACACCCTGGCTCCCATCCTTGTCCTGTCATCCCCTCCTACCCAAAGCTGTGGACACACCTGGACCTTGTCCATCAACTCAATTGTAACATCTCCAAATCACAGATTTAGATACCCAACCTGTTCACCTTCCAGCTGTCTTGCTCAATAAATAACTAAAAAAGGCCGGGTGCAGTGACTCACACCTGTAATCCCAGCACTTTGGGAGGCCGAGGTGGGTGAATCACAAGGTCAGGAGTTCAAGACCAGACTGGCCAACATGGTGAAACCCCGTCTCTACTAAAAAATACAAAAATTCGCTGGGCGTGGTGGCATGCCCCTGTAGTCCCAGCTACTTGGGAGGCTAAGGCAGGAGAATTGCTTGAACCCGGGAGGCGGAGGTTGCAGTGAGCCGAGATCATGCCACTGCACTCCAGCTTGGTGCCTGGTGACAGGGTGAGACTCTGTCTCAGAGGGAAAAAAAAAGAAAAAGAAATAACTAAAAAAAAATTTTAAAAGCAGTGACTTGGGGTTTTAGATCAATCTGGCTAACATAGTGAAACCCCGTCTCTACTAAAAATACAAAATTTAGCCAGGTGTGGTGGTGTGTGCCTGTAATTCCAGCTGCTCAGGAGGCTGAGGCAGGAGAATAGTGTGAATCCAAGATGTGGAGGTTGCAGTGAGCAGAGATCGTGCACTCCAGCCCAGGTGACAGTGCAAGACTCTCAAAAAAAAAGCAAAAAGCAGTGACCTAACCCATTCCCTTCTTTTTTTTTTTTTGAGCTTGAGTTTTACTCTTGTTGCCCAGGCTGGAGTGCAATGGCTCAATCTCAGCTCACCGCAACCTCCACTTCCCGGGTTCAAGCATTTCTGCCTCAGCATCCCAAGTAGCTGGAAGTACAGCCATGTGCCACCACGTCCAGCTAATTTTTGTGTATTTTTAGAGGAGATGGGGTTTCTCTGTGTTAGCCAGGCTGATCTCAAACTCACCTCAGGTGATCCGCCTGCCTCGGCCTCCCAAAGTGCTGGGATTACAGGCGCGAGCCAACAATCCCTGCCCTTTCTTTATAATTTCTCCTGATTGATTAGTTCCCTCTTGCTTTCCCCTCCACCATCTCCAACCAGCCTAAATTCCATGACTCACTCGTCATTTATCTTACAAACACCCTAAACTCCCTTGCCTCTCTTTTGAGCTTCTTATGCTCCTGCCTAGAGAAACTTCAACCCTGAAAGCATCCCTTCATCCACATTGTCAGTGTCTTCACCCAGGGGGTTGAGGCCTGAGGACGAGAATCACAGTTGAGCAACTTAGTGCCACTGTAATTCTGATCCCTACCCTCCAACCTTGGCCCTCAACTTTGCCATCCAAAGCCGGGTATATTTCTGTAATCACTGGGCCCTCAACCTTGCCATCAAAACTGGTATATTTCTATAATCACTCTCTGCAGTCAGCAAGTGGTCTTGCCATCTATTTCAAAGAAGAGCTGGTGGCTGTTGGATGGAAACAGTTTCAGACACTTAACCACACTCTAAATCAGCCTCATCTGCATCCTAGGCCCTATTAAAATGAGGAAGGGGCTGGGTGCAGTGGCTTATGGCTGTAATCCCAACACTTCAGGAGGCTGAGGTGGTAGGATTGGATTGCTTGAGGCCAGGATTGCTTGGGCAACATAGCAAGGCCTCATCTCTACAAAAAATTAAAAAATTAACCGGGCATGGTGGCACATACCTGTTGTCTCGGCTTCTTAGGAGGTTGAGGTGGGAGGATCACTTGAACCCCAGAGATTGAGGCTGCAGTGAGCTATGACTGCAGAGGCAGGTAAATCGCTTGAGCCTGGGAGTTCGAGATCAGCCTGGGCAACATAGTGAGACCCCATCTCTAACCAAAAAAGAAAAAAAGAGAGGTGGGCACGGTGGCTCACGCCTGTAATCCTAGCACTTTGAGAGGCCGAGGCAGGTGGACTGCCTGAGCTCGGGAATTCGAGAGTAGCTGGGACAGCACAGTGAAACCCTGTCTCTAAAATACAAATAATTCAGCTGGGCATAATGGTGTGCAGCTGTAGTCCCAGCTCCTTGGGAGGCTGAAGCAGGAGAATCACTTGAACCCGGGAGGTGGAGGTTGCAGTGAGCCAAGATTGCACCACTACACCCCACCCTGGGCAACAGAGCAAGACTCCATCTCAAAAAAAAAAAAGACAGAAAGAAAAAGATTATCCTGGGATCCTACACCTCCCACTCCTGTTTAACTGTCAGGACTCCTGAAATGAAAGGAGACTTCACTTCTCAAGCCACTTGACCTATTCCATTAGAACAGTTCTTGGTAAGATCACCAACAATCTCCAGTGAGCCTTTTGTTTTGAGACAGGGTCTCACTCTCACTCAGGCTGAAATGCAGTGGTGCGAACACAACTCACTTCAACCTCCTGGACTCAAGCAATCCTCCCACCCCAGCCTCCAGAGTAGCTGGGACTACAGGTGTGCCACCACGCCTGGCAAAGTTTTAAATTTTTTGTAGAGACATGGTTTTGCCATGTTGCCCAGGCTAGTCTTGAACTCCTGGGCTCAAGCGATCTGCCTGCTTCCGCCTCCCAAAGTGCTGAAATTATGGGCGTGAGCCACTGCGCCCAGCTGTAGGTATTATCTTGGTTTTCTTTTTGTTTGTTTACAATTTTTTCCCCTAGACGTTCTGATTGGCTCTTGGATGTTCTCTGTTACTTGGAATCTATTCCATTCTCCTGGTATGCACCAACTTTCTAGTTTCAGACCATTTCTTCTTTGGACTGTTATTTTCTGTACAGCTTTTGTTTTTTTTCTGGAGTTTCTGAATGTTCTTTCTTACTGATATTTGTTGCCTTTATTATATTATCAAGTTTTTCCAACTCCTCAACCATACTATGACTTAGTCTACACAATTTTTTTTTTCATAGAGACCGTTCCATAACCTCCCGCCATTCTCCTAAAATCCAAACAGGCCGAGTACAGTGGATCATGCCAATAATCCCAGCACTTTGGGATGCTGAGGCAGGCAGATAGCTTGAACTGAGGAGTCTGAGACCAGTCTGGGCAACACAGTGAGATTTTCATCTCTAAAAAAAGAAAAACAATTTTTGAAAAATATAAATAAAAATAAAACTCAAATATATTGCTTCCAGGAGTCAGCAGTCATGATCCTGGGATTTCGACTTCACTGAAACCACGTTTTCCATTCCTTTGTTTACTGGAATTCCTCCTCAGGGTGCTTTCTAGATAGTAAGGTCTCTGTCACATCTTCTTTCTCATATTTTCTTGTTTCTTTTGAGATGGAGTCTCACTCTGCACCCAGGCTGGAGTGCAGTGGCATGATCTCTGCTTACTGCACACCCAGCTAATTTTTGTATTTTTAGTAGAAATGGGGTTTCACCATGTTGCTCAGGCTGGTCTTGAATTCCTGACCTTGTGATCCGCCCACCTCGGCTTCCCAAAGTGCTGGGGTAACAGGCTTGAGCCATCGTGCCCGTATAATTTTATCATACCATTTTCTCCCTGTGCTTTCACTAGAAGTTTCTTTTACTTAGATATAAAAGCTGCCCATTTGGCCAGATGCAGTGGCTCATGCCTGTATTTCCAGCACTTTGGGAGGCTGAGGCAGGCAGATCACTTGAGGCCAGGAGTTTGAGACCAGCTTGGCCAACATGGTGAAACCCTACGAAATTACAAAAATTAGCCTGGCTGGGTGATGCATGACTGTTATCCCAGCTATTCAGGAGGCTGAGGCAGGAGAATCATTTAAACCTGGGAGGCAGAGGTTGCAGTGAGCCAAGATTGCACCACTGCACTCCAGCCTGGGCTACAGAGCAAGACTCCATCTCAAAAAAAGAAAAAAAATTTAATCCCTGTACCTCTAGTTTTTTTCTCCTATTTTTTTTTCCTTTGCTATAGTTTATCTTGGTTTCTTTCCCGTAGTAGGCTTTATTAAAACATCAGAGGATTCTTGGCTGTCATTAGAAGGAGCTCTCTGTGTCACCAGGATTTGTTAACTAGCAGTGTTTGCTTTAAGGTAGTGATCTTTATTCTTGAGATTTCTGAATTCCAGAGGGCTTTGTTGTAGGATGCCAATCTCTTCAGCTCCCACAGATATCTACAGAGAAGAATATTCCTTTTTTTTTTCCTTTTAATCACTGATATTTATTTATTTATTTATTTTTGAGGCTGAGTCTCACTCTATCATCCAGGCTGGAGTACAGTGGCACAATCTCAGCTCACTGCAACCTCTGCCTCCTGGGTTCAAGCAATTCTCCTGCCTCAGCCTCCCAAGTAGATGAGATTACAGGCACCTACCACCACACCTGGCTAATTTTTGTATTTTCAGTAGAGATGGGGTTTCACCATGTTGGCCAGGCTGGTCTTGAACACCTGACCTCAGTAATCCACCCGCCTCGGCCTCCCAAAGTGCTGGGATTACAGGCATGAGCCACTGTGCCTGGCCCTGTGAGGTATTTTTCAGCAACTTTCTAGACTGACAAGAGCAGCTGGAAGCATGGCAACCCCAGGCATAGCATAGGGTGCTGCCTCCTGGACCACTCACAAGAGGCACTAATGTGTGGGAGGAGCCACCTGCCTGGGCCTCTAGAAGGCTTCTGCCTGTGAGCCGGCAGGTACAACACGATAGGCAAGTGAGAAGGGGACTTGAAAACAGGAAACCTAATTGAAGGTATGCACAAGTAGAACAAACTTGTTTCTCACTACTGCAGTCAGCATGGGTTATAATTAAGCAGCATACTGTTTCAAAAAACAAACAAAAGGAAGAGTCTTGGCCGGGTGCAGGTGGCTAATGCCTGTAATCCTAGCACCTTGGGAAGTTGAAGCAGGTGGATCACTTGAAGCCAAGAGATTGAGACCAACCTGGGCAACACAGGGAGACCCCATCTCTACAAAGAAAACTCAAAATTAGCCAGGCTTGCTGGCATGTCCCTGTGGTTCCAGCTACTCAGGAGGCTGAGGAAGGAGGACTGCTTGTGGTTGAGGCTGCAGTGACCTGTGATCACGCCATGCACTATAGCCTGGGCAACACAGTGAGACCCTGTCTCAAAAAAATAAAATTTAAAAAATTTAAAAATTAGCTGGGCATAGTGGTGTGTGCCTCTGGCCCCAGCTACTCAGGAGGCTAAGGTAGGAGGATCCCTTGAGCCCAGGAGGTTAAGGCTGCAGTGAGACATGATTGTGCCACTCCAGCCTGGGCAACAGAGCCAGATTCTGTCTCAAAATATATATATATAAATAGGCCGGGCATGGTGGCTCATGCCTGTAATCTCAGCACTTTGGGAGGCTCGAGTGGGTGGATCATGAGATCAAGAGATGGAGACCATCCTGGCCAACATAGTGAAACCCCGTCTCTACTAAAATACAAAAAATAGCTGGGTGTGGTGGTGCATGCCTGTAGTTCCAGCTATGAGGAGGCTGAGGCAGGAGAATTGCTTGAAGCTAGGAGGCAGAGGTTGCTGAGACCACGCCACTGCACTCCAGCTAGCATCTGGTGAAAGATCGAGACTCTGTCTCAAATATATATATATAAATTATTTTAGAAAGAAAAATACTTCACAGGGTTTTTTTCTGCCCAATTCTATTTATACTTGTCAATTTATTCATTTGTTGACATTTTAATGCAGTCTTTTTACATGAAAGCAACTTTATTAAAAAAGTAAAAGAATAAAAGAATGGCTACTCCATAGGCAGAACAGCCTTTTAGGCAGTTTTTTTTTTTTTTTTTTTTTGAGACGAAGTTTTGCTCCCGTTGCCCAGGCTGGAGTGCAGTGGCACGATCTCACCTCAGTGCAACCTTCACCTCCTGGGTTCAAGAGATTCCCCTGTCTCAGCCTCCCGAGTAGCTGGGATTACAGGCGTGTGTCATCACTCCTGGCTAATTTTGTATTTTTAATAGAGACAGGGCTTCACCATTTTGGTCAGGCTAGTCTCGAACTCCTGACCTCAGGTGATCTACCTGCCTCAAGCCTCCCAAAGTGCTGGGATTATTACAGACATGAGCCACCACGCCCAGCCAGTGTAGTCTTAAAAGCAAAGAAGGGGCTGGGCGCGGTGGCTCAAGCCTGTAATCCCAGCACTTTGGGAGGCCGAGGTGGGTGGATCACGAGGTCAAGAGATCGAGACCATCCTGGTCAACATGGTGAAACCCCGTCTCTACTAAAAATACAAAGATTAGCTGGGCGTGGTGGCGCGTGCCTGAATCCCAGCTACTCAGGAGGCTGAGGCAGGAGAATTGCCTGAACCCAGGAGGCAGAGGTTGCGGTGAGCCGAGATCGCGCCATTGCACTCCAGCCTGGGTAACAAGAGCGAAACTCCGTCTCAAAAAATAAAAAAAGCAAAGAAGGTAAGTATTCCTGCTTGGTTTCCATCTTGAGTGAGCAAATCTCTGCCACTACCTTAGTTCAAAGCCCCTTCATCTCTTGCATGGACGATGGTAACCTCCTCACTGGTTTTCCTGTCTTCATACTGCATTCCTCTGTGCCATATTCTGTGCAGTGGCCAGAATGCACTTTGGGGAACACAAATCTGATTGTCAAACTCTGTCACTTGTCTTACAGAAGGCATCTAATCTGGAAGCCTTAAGAAATGGTGGCCAAGCACAGTGGCTCACACCTGTAATCCCAGCACTTTGGGAAGCCAAGGTGGGTGGATCACTTGAGGTTAGGAGTTTGAGACAGCCTGGCCAACATGGTGAAAACCCATATCTACTAAAAATACAAAAATTAGTCAGGCATGGTGGTGCATGTCTGTAGTCTCAGCTACTTGGGAGGCTGAGGCAGGAGAATCACTTGAACCTGGTAGGCAGCGATTGCAGTGAGCCAAGATCATGCCACTGCACTCCAGCCTGGGTGACAGAGCGAGACTCTGTCTCAAAACAAAAGAGAGGAAAAAAACGAGATGGTGTCCTTCTGGAAGTTGTATTGCCAAAACCATGGTCTGATGAGAATGAGATCATGGTGTCAAACAGACCCACGCCATCCAGAGAAGCCAGCCCCCAGGCAGAGACTCCTCTCCCCATGGCCTCAGTACTGGTCTAGGCCTCTGAGTCATAGATCTAAAAATAAGTCACAGGGCTGTGAGCTAGCAGGACAGCTGCACACCTCTGGGTCTGTGGCTAGCCAGCAGTCTGCAGCAGGGATGCCTGTGTTCCACACTGCTACTGCTCCTTCATCTAGAGGCCTTCCTTGACAGAGTAAGCAAGCAATGCTGGGCTACCCACATCCACTATAAGTTCGGCCTGGAGGTGTCCCTGGATCAGATGCCTGTCTGAGTCTGGTTTCTAGACTGCCAATGGCTTGCTCTGCAGCCTTCATCAACCCAGGTCACGACTTGTGCTTACAACACCCCAAAGGCTGGATGCAGTGGCTCACACCTGTAATCCCAACACTCTGGGAGGCTGAGGCAGGGGGATCACTTGAGGTCAGGAGTTTGAGACCATCCAGGCCAACATAGCGAAATCCTGTCTCTACAAAAAATACAATAATTAGCCAAGCATGGTGGTCACGCCTGTAATCCCAGCTACTTGGGAGGCTGAGACAGAAGAATCACTTGAACCCAGGAGGCGAGGGTTGTAGTGACCCGAGATCGCACCACTGCATTACAGCCTGTGTGACAGAGCAAGACTCCGTCTCAGAAAACAAACAAACAAAACACCTCGTATCTGGGTCAGCCTGCTTTCCTCCTCTTTTAGCTGCCACTTGGTTTAAACCTGGAAATCAGCCGGGTGCGGTGGCTCACGCCTGTAATCCCAGCACTTTGGGAGGCCGAGATGGGTGGATCACGAGGTCAAGAGATCGAGACCATCCTGGTCAACATGGTGAAACCCCGTCTCTACTGAATATACAAAAATTAGCTGGGCATGGTGGTGCGCGCTTGTAGTCCCAGCTACTCAGGAGGCTGAGGCAGGAGAATTGCCTGAACCCAGGAGGCGGAGGTTGCGGTGAGCACAGATTGCACCATTGCACTCCAGCCTGGGTAACAAGAGCGAAACTCTGCTTCAAAAAATAAAATAAAATAAAATAAACCTGGAAATCCTGGAGTCTTCGGAACTCCATTGACCTCAGATGGGTTAGTCTCCTGGTGTCTCTCTAGCACAGTCTGAAGGTGGTTGTTCTTACGGATGGAAAGGAGGTGTCAGATGCGTTTATGGTTGCATTATCTCAACTTGAACTTTGACTTGTTCTCACCTAACTTGAGGAAGCAAGGACATTTGGAATTCAAACATTCTAATAATATTTGTTACTAAGTGAGGACATTCAAATAATATTACCTTCAAATATTAGTAATGTCTGTTACACCAAACTACCAGAAAAGGACAGCAAGCTACAGATGACCTGGCAATGATGAGCCCACGGGGACTGTTGGTGGGAAGCTGACAATTCCTGGCACGAGCCCCAGGGTGCCTTCTAGAGCAGGCCCACATCTTCTCACATTTGATTCCAACCCTGTTATCCCATGCACAAACAGGGTGTGCAAACAGTCTTTTTAGCCTTTCAAATATAAAGAGGAGGCCGGGTGCAGTGGCTCACGTCTATAATCCCACTTTGGGATTTGTAATCGGCACTTTGGGAGGCCAAGGCGGGCAGATCATTTGCAGTCAGGAGTTCGAGAACAGTCTGGCCAACATGGTAAAACTCTATAGTAAGTATAAAAATTAGCTGGGCATGGTGGCAGGCACCTATAATCCCAGCTACTCGCAAGGCTGAGGCAGGAGAATCCCTTGACCCTGAAAGGCAGAGGTTGCAATGAGATGAGATCACGCCACTGCACTCCAGCCTGGGTGAAGAAGCAAGACTCCATCTCAAACAATAAAAATAAAAGCTGGGCGCAGTGGCTCAAGCTTGTAATTCCAGCACTTTGGGAAGCTGAGGCAGGCAAATCACGAGGTCAGAAGTTCGAGACCAGCCTGGTCAGCATTGGTGAAACCCCGTCTCTACTAAAAATACAAAAAATTAGCCAGGCATGGTGGTGTGCGCCTGTAGTCCCAGCTACCTGAGAGGCTGAGGCAGGAGAATTGCTTGAACCCAGCAGGTGGAGGTTGCAGTGAGCCAAGTTTGCGCCACTGTACTCTAGCCTGGGTGACAGACTCAATCAATCAATAAAATAAAATAAAAAACATCTCCAATTGAAGCCAAGTAGCAACTTCAGAGCTGGCTTGGAGGACTTTGGCACTGTGTGGCAGAAATGAAGACACAACCCATTAAGTCCTCCTTCCCACTGTGCCTGGAGGGAGCCGATAAACTGCGGGGTGGGCTGGCTGGCTGTGAGCTCCTTCCAGGCATCCAGATCGCTGCCAAGGACAACCATTCTGACAGCCACAGTGCCCTTTTTGTTAGGGCTAATAAATCCCCTCTTGTTTTAGTGACAAGGAGTTGGGGTTATTCCATTTTGATAACTAAAAGGAAAGTCCGCTCACATGGGAAAAGGGGACAGAGTTCTAGTTTCTTTAACCAGATGGACCCAAGATTTCTCACACCCCTTAGCCTTGGCCTCTGATGGGTTTAAGAATCTGAGGGGATGCTCATAAGTTTTATTTTTCAGAACCCCTCCAAAAAGTGTTCAACCTAGGCTGGGTGCGATAGCTTATGCTTATAATCTCAGCACTTGGAGAGGCCAAGGCAGGCAGATCACTTGAGGTCAGGAGTTCAAGGCCTGCCTGGCCAACATGGTGAAACCCTGTCTCTATTAAAAAATAGAATTAGCTCATACCTGTAATCTCAGCACTTTGAGAGGCTGAGGTGGGAGGATCACTTGAGGCTAGGAGCTGAAGACCAACCTGGGCAAAAAAAGTGGGACTCCATCTCTATAAAAACTTGAAAAATTAGCTGGGCATTGTGGCACCCACTTGTAGTCCCAGTTACTGGGGAGGCTGAGGTGGGAGGATTGCTTGAGCCCAGCAGTTCAAGACTGCAGTGAGCTATGATTGTGCCACTGCACTCCTGCTGGACAAGAGTGAAACCCTGTCTTTTAAAAAAAAAAAAAAAAAAAAAAGGATCACACCTGTAATCCCAGCACTTTGGGAGGCCGAGGCGGGCAGATCACGAGGTCAGGAGATCAAAACCATCCTAGCCAGCACGGTGAAAACCCATCTCTACTAAAAATACAAAAAATTAGCCGGGTGTGTTGGCAAGCGCCTGTAGTCCCTGCTACTAAGGAGGCTGAGGCAGAGAATTGCTTGAACTCGGGAGACGGAGGGTGCAGTGAGCCAAGATCGCGCTACTGCACTTCAGCCTGATGACAGAGTGAGACTCTGTTTCCAAAAAAAAAAAAAAAAGTTACTCTCTGCAAACAACCCCATTGCTCCCTCCACCACCAAGAACACTTGGCTGTGAAAACCTCTTTTTTGAAGGCTCTTCTTTCAGACATTTCCACTGAAACTAACATGGAAAAGCCCAGCCTCGAAGTCCTGGCTTTTATTTCCATAAAGAATGCACCAGCCAACAGTAATAACTTTGGCTGCTTAAGAAAATCAATTCTGGCTCACGCCTATAATCCCAGCACTTTGGGAGGCCGAGGCGGGTAGATCACGAGGTCAAGAGATTGAGACCATCCTGGGGTTGTTTGCTGAGAGTAACTTTTTTCTTTGAGACAAGGTTTTACTCTGTTGCCCAGCAGGAGTGCAGTGGCACAATCATATCTCACTGCAGTCTTGAACTTGTGGGCTCAAGTGATCCTCCTACCTCAGCCTCCCCAGTAACTGGGACTACAAGTGGGCACCACTATGCCCAGCTAATTTTTCAAATTTTTTGTAAAAATGGAGTCCCACTTTGTTGCTCAGGTTGGTCTTCAACTCCTAGCCTCAAGTGACCCTCCCAACTCAGCCTCCCGAAATGCTGGAATTACAAGTGTAAGCCACCACATCCCACTGAGAGTGACTTCTCTGTCTCTCTCTCTCTCTCTTTCTTTCGTTCGAGAGGGAGTTTCACTCTTGTTGCCTAGGCTTGAGTGCAAAGGCACGATCTTGGCTCACCGCAACCTCTGCCTCCTGGGTTCAAGTGATTCTCTTGCCTCAGACTCCCAGGTAGCTGGGACTACATGCATGTGCCACCACACCTGGCTAATTTTGTATTTTTAGTAGAGACAAAGTTTCTCCATGTTGGTCAGGCTGGTCTCAAACTCTTGACCTCAGGTGCCCACTTGCCTTGGCCTCCCAAAGTGCTAGGATTACAGGCATGAGCCACTTTGCCTGGCCTCTTTCCTTTTTAACGCTGAATAATATTCTATTGTATGTTTATACCACATTTTGTGTACCCATTCATCTGTGGATGGACATTGGGTGGCTTCCACCTTCTAATATGAACATGGGTGAACACATTTATATCCACTCTTGCCTCCTCTCCCTAGTCCTTCCTTCTCCACACTGCAGCTGGAGTAACCCCTTTACACTTTCAAGTATGGACAAATCACCTCTTAAAACTCATTCGTTTTGCAACACTGTCAAGTAAGACCTAACTTCTCACCACCCTGATTTAGTATTAGAACCCAAAACTGGGCCGGGCTCCGTGGCTCACGTCTGTAATACCAGCACTCTGGGAGGCCGAGGCGGGCGGATCATTTGAGGTCAGGAGTTTCAGACCAGCCTGGCCAACATGGCGAAACCCCATCTCTAATAATAATACAAAAATTAGGGGGGCACGGTAGCACCAGCTTGTAATCGCAGCTACTCGGGAGGCTGAGGCAGGAGAATCACTGGAACCCAGGAGATGGAGGTTGTAGTGAGCCAAGATCACGCCACTGCACTTAACCACCACCTGGGCGACAGAGCAAGACTCCGTCTCAAAAAAAAAAAAAAAAAAAAAAACCCCATTTCAAAACTGGAAAACACTTGCTGTTTCTTCTGTGTAATGTGTTTTTCTCCCTTCTCCCCTTTAGGACCTTAGCTCCTGGGGGAATTCCCGGATCACCCTCCTCCACTAACTAGGTCAGGGTACTCCCTCCCTCTTACTCTTTCCCCTCCTACCACTTGTCACCATTGGTAATATATTATCACCCGGATTTGTGACAATGGTATTGTGTGTTTACCACTAAGGAATAAACTTATGTCGGAGACAGCACTACCCGTTCATGCAGTGCCCGCCGGGGCCTGGCATCTAGGAAACGCTCGATACGCCAGTAATCAATTTCAGTAATAAATCCAGGAGGACGCCGCCGACCCCTACCGCCCGGGGGCCAAGCTATGGTGGAGAATCTGGGAAGACCTCTGGCTCTGGCCGCCAGTCCTCAACCTCCGCCCCAGCCATCCCTCTCGGGAAGTCGGGGCCCCTAAAAGAGAAGGCTACCGGGCGCCCTCTCCCCGCTTGTGCGAGAGGAGGGTCTGCCGTAGGCGCGGGATCAGCAGCCGCCCCGCGTCCGCCCGGGGCGGGGTCGGGACCGGGCAGGAGACGTCACTTCCGGTGTACACAGCCGGTCCAGGGCGGTGCGCTGGGGGCCCGGGCGCGACGCAGGTGAGGAGCGGGCGCGGCGGGCGCAGGCGGGCGCTGGCGGGCGGGGTCGGGCGGTGGGTGGTGGGCGGTGGGCAGCGGGGTCGCAGGGTCGCGGTCCGCAGCCAGGGCTGACGGCGAGACTGGCTCGCAGGGCGCCGCTCCGCTCGGGGCCGCAGGGCGCGGGGCCGTGGACTCCCGCCCCTTGCCCGCCCGCTGTGGAGGACGCCCGGCTTAGCGGGCGCTGGCCGGGCCGACGGAAGCCCAGAGGGGCCTCCTGGAGCGAACCCGGGACCGGGGGGCGCGGCGGGGTCCCGGCGGCGGCTGCACCGCAGGGGCGGGTCGGCGCCCGTCAGGCGGAGAAAGGGGGCGCTCCCTCGGGTAGCCGGGGCTCCGGAGGTCGCGCTGGCGCCGGGACCCGCTCCCGGAAGCCCTCGGAGGGACGGCGGCCTGCGGGCGGCCGGGGTCCGCTGGGGCTGGCCGTGGAGGCGGCCCTCACGCCACCCCGGGGCTGTCGGGCCGGCTGCGCGCACCTTCCCGGCGGCTCCGGGCTGCCGAGGAACGCGCTTTTCCGGCCCTGCGGAGCCAGCTGGCGCATTGAGCCGGAGGGAGGGTCCGCGGGGACCGGGAGGGCCGGGGCTGAGCGTGAAGGACCCGCGCCCGAGGGTCGAGCGCAGGGTCAGGGGTGTGTCTTCCTGCGCCGCGCGGTGCGAGGAAAGAAGCATGCCTGGTTGGCATGATAAGAATTTTGTTTAGACTTCTCACAAATTTGCCAGAGAAAGACTCGGCTTGAGGGGCCTGCAGTTTGAAAATAGCTTTTTCTGGCCCCGCATCCCCATTATAAAAGCAGTTCATTCTCTCCTGGCAAAACACTCAAGACGACACTAAAAGTCTAAGGGAGAAAATGACAATCATCTGCCCGTCTACCATTCAGTGACAACCACTGCCAAGATTTTGGTGATTATCAATAAATACAAATAGATACTGTTATTTTTATGGACTTTACAGTGCGAGATGTAACCACTGATGAGCACTTAGATCGTTTCCAATTTGCCACAAGATGAACAGTTCTGCCAGAAGGATTTGTCTGATTATTGTCTTTTTTTCAATAGGAGACTGTTGCCCAGGCTGGTCTCAAACTTCTGGCCTCAAGCGACCCTCTCACCTTGGACTCCCAAAGTGTTGGGTTACAAGTGTGAGATACTACACCTGGTCTGATTTTGTCTTAGAATAAATTTACAAAGGGGGTCAAAAGTAACTTGTTTTTTGGAGATTGTCTCACTTTGTCACCCAGGCTGGAGGGCAGTGGCACGATGTAGATTCGCTGCAACCTCTGCCTCCTGAGTTCGAGCGATTCTCCTGCTTTAGTTTCCCAAGTAGCTGGGATTACAGACGCTTGCCACCACACCCGGCTAATTTGTGTATTTTTAGTAGAGACAGGGTTTTGCCCTGCTGACCAGGATGGTCTTGAACTCCTGACCACAGGTGATGCGCCCACGTAGGCCTCCCAAAGTGTTGGGATTACAGGCGTGAGCCACCTCTTCCGGCCGTAACGTTATGTTCATTTTTTAAGTACATGGTATTTCTTTTCTTTGACATATTTGGAAAATTTTTCTTTGTCTGAATGTTATAAAAAAAAGTTCTGGCCGGCGCGCGATGGCTCGCGCCTGAAATCCCAGCACTTTGAGAAGCCGTGGCGGGCGGATCACTTGAGGCCGGGCGTTCGAGACCAGCCTGCCTAACTTGGTGAAACCCGGATTCAACTAAAAAAATACGAAAAAATTAGCTAGGCATGGTGACTCACTCGTGTAGTGCCAGCTACTTGGGAGGCTGAGCGCTGGAGCCGAAGGTTGCAGTGAGCCAAGGTCCTGATACTGCATTGCAGCCTGGGCAACAGAGTGAGACTCTATCTCAAAATACAACAACAAAAATCCATGTTTGCTTATTATTTCATGGTTTTATTTTTTTTTTTGCCTTTAGTCTACCTAAAATTCATTTTTGGTTTAAAATATAAAGTATTTTCTAAATGGCTAGTCAGTAGTTCCAGATTTGTTGAATAATATGTAAACTTTATCATTTTATCATATTTTAGACGAGAAGTTCTAAAAATATGTTTGTAAGGGCTACTTACAAAATTCATATTTAGATTTCATGTATGCTTAGATGTTTTCAAGTTTCTTTAAAAATCACAGTATTTTCACAATATCTTCACAATATTTTGTTTTAAAAAATCATTTTCCGTTACAAGTCCAGGGAATATTTCATGTTTGAGATTTTTTTCTTTTTATCTTTAAAGCAAAAAGTTTAGTTAATTACCATTTCATTTGCTTTCTTGCTGACAAGATAACAAACTCCATATGAAGAATTCAGGTTTGTTGTGGCAACTTTTCAGTCTGGCATTTGAGATTCTAATCTTCCTCTATTTTTGCACACAAATACGTAGGTTAGCATTGGAGACCAAGATAGAAAAGTTCTCAGATTCCCTTGGCAAGCCTAGATTTTTCAATCTAAAATTATCTCTGGATTTTTGGAAGACCTTGTTTTAAGCATCCTTTTTTTTTTTTTAAGCACATTGCATGTGATTCTGCGAAAATTTTAGTAAATGTTTATTCTGTTGAAAACCTGTAGCCTAATACACCAGGATCCATGTGTCAAGTGGGTCTTCCAAGTCTATAGGAAAATAATTGTTTCTGAAGCTAGCAGGCTGGGGTATCACATGGGTTGGGTGTCTCCTCTCTCTCTCTCTCTCTCTCCTTTCTCTCTCTCTCTCTCTCTCTTTTTGAGTCAGAGTCTCCCTCTGTCCCCCAGGCTGGAGTGCAGTGGCCGATATCGGCTCACTGCAGCCTCTGCCTCCCGAGTTCAAGCAATTCTCCTGCCTCAGCCTCCCAAGGAGCTGGGATCACAGGTGTGAACCATCGTGCCCAGCTAATCACTCTTTTTTCCTCCTGTGACTTTGACCTTAGTGAAAAATTATGATCTTCCTAGGTAGGCAAAAACATTTTGGTTTAGATTAGAAATTGATTTGTTTTGGAGTTATTGAAAAGCTAGTTGCTGTTTTCTCTTAAGTGTAAGTTCACAGAGAGCCTGAATGTTGTTTGGATAAGGAAGAATAACAACAGAGGTTGTGCTTGTGCTTCAAATGTCTTTATCTCTACTGAAACTGCCCTCTTGGGGATCCCCTAATTGATGCATGCAGCAGCCATTGCTTAATTATTTTCCTTGACTTCGATTGCAGGTATTTGGCATAGTGAGCTATTCTTTCTTGCTCTTGTGAATCTCCCATGGATTGGCCTTCTTCCTTTTTTTTTTTTTTTTTTTTTAAATACAGAGTCTTGCTCTGTTGCCCAGGTTGGAGTGCAGTGGCAGTATCTTGGCTCACTGCAACCTCTGGCTTCAGGGTTCAAGCAATTCTCCTGCCGGAGCTTCCCGAGTAGCTGAGATTACAGGTCTGTGCCACCAAGTCTGACTAGTATTTGTATTTTTAGTAGAGACTGGGGTCTCACCATGTTGGCCAGACTGATCTCAAACTTCTGACCTCAAATGATCCATCCACCTCATGATTACAGGTGTGAGACATCACGCCTGGCCTTGATTGGCCTTCTTGACTTGGAACTAGTGTGGTCATTTCCAGAAATCTGTGACTATACTTTCTCATTTGTCTTTACTGCTTCTCTTCCTACATCTACTTTGGGGCATTTTCTGAAGCCTGGCTTTGTACCTCTTACCCTCTCCCTCAAAACATGTTCCTTCTCACTCATCCGTGATATGAGTTCTGGGTAGAGAACCACCTTACTTCCTCATCTCTGCCACCACTTAGTGACCCCTGACCTAGACTTTTCCACAAGTCAGTTCTTTTTCACCTGCCCTCTCTTTTCCTGAGGCCATACTTCCTCTAGGTGAAGAAAATATGACTTCTTTGCGAGGACAAGGTGGGAGGATTACTTGATATCAGGAGTTGGAGACCAGCCTGGGCAACACAGTGAGACCTTCGTCTCTTCCGAAAATGAATTTTAGGCCCGGTGCAGAGGCTTATGCTTGTGATCCCAGAACTTTGAAAGGCCAAACTGGGAGGATTGCTTACACCCAGGAGTTTGAGATCAGCCTAGGCAACATAGTGAGGCCCGAAAATTATCTGGGCGTGATGGCACGTGCCTGTAGCCACTTGGGAGGCTGAGGCAGGAGGATTGCTTGAGCCTGGGAGGTCAAGGATTCAGTGAATTGTGATTGTGCCAGTTCACTCTAGCTTAGGCAACAGAGCTAGATCCTTTCTCAAAATAAGTACTTAAATAAATAAATATCACTTATCAAGGTGTCCTGTTCTTCCTGACTCTAAGGTTCTTACCAGCTGATGGATCACATCTTCCTTCTTGATTTGGATTGTATTTACCATTTGCTTTCTATTATCACATCTTGATTTCGACTTTGTACCATTTTCTTTTTTTTTTTTTTTAAGACGGAGTTTCGCTCTTTTTACCCAGGCTGGAGTGCAATGGCACGATCTCGGCTCACCGCAACCTCCGCCTCCTGGGTTCAGGCAATTCTCCTGCCTCAGCCTCCTGAGTAGCTGGGATTACAGGCATGCGCCACCGTGCCCAGCTAATTTTTTTGTATTTTAAGTAGAGACGGGGTTTCACCACGTTGACCAGGATAGTCTCGATCTCTTGACCTCGTGATCCACCCGCCTCGGCCTCCCAAGGTGCTGGGATTACAGGCTTGAGCCACCGCGCCCGGCCTGTACCATTTTCTTAAGGGATTTCAGATTTAATGTGGTCCTACTCTGGATGTGAAAAGGAGAGTGAATTGAGTCATTAATTGAGTTAGCTCACATTTACGGAGTACCTACAGTATGGACCAGTTACTTTACTGGAAGATCAGAATACAGAGTCGAATAGCACAGCCTGGGCTGAATGCCAAATAAGCAATTGTCATAAAGTATTACAAATCCCTAGAAGGGGAGACACCAAGTAGCCTCTCCCAGGTTTCAGAGATCTTGAGTGTCTTGGTCACTGCTTTGATCTCCAGGGCCCAGAACACAGTGTCCTGGAAATGATGAAGTATTTGTTGAAGGAATGAATGATCATCTGAGAATGAAATAGAATAAATGTTACAACACATTAGCTATCCACAGAAAAGATATTAAGTCAAAAGACATTTTGTAAATGTACTTTGAAGAATCTCAGGGAAAACTTTAAATTCAACCAAACTGACCCAGCTATAACCCCAAGAAGGCATGCTTGGAATGTGTAGCCAGAAAGCTTAAACTTAATTTTGTATCCTCAGAAGAAATACTTGTGTTTCTGGGAGAGGACTGGGATGATGTCTGGAAACTGGGGTGGCAGGTCCAAGAGAGGAATTAGGTGGTGTGTCTTTAGCACTGTCTGGGGGCCTGACCAAAGTAGCTGTATGCAGCGTTCCTTCCACAAGGCCTTTGCACTCCCGAACAGATGGGCATATCCCTGTTGATGCCTCTGGCTGTGAGGGTCTCCCTTGTTTAGCATCTGTTCTTCCAGTATCCTCTGAGTAGAAGATAGCTTCATGTGGAGATTTCTTGGTAAGAGAGAATGTGAGTGGTTGAGAGCTCTGCCTCTAAGTTGCTTGGATCAGATCCTGGTCTTGGGATGCTGGCTAATCTTTCAATTTTCTGATTTGTAGAATGGGGATAATAGTAGCACTTCCCCTTAGTGTTGCAGTGAGGGCTCTGAGCATGCTACCCGGCACCTGTGATAAGTATTCAATGAGAGTATTAGCTCTTTTTGGTATTCATAAACTACTAACTGGCCTTCTGGTTCATACATCAGTCATCTTTGAGCTTAGATAGGCTAAATAATCAGTCCCTATGAAACTGCTTGCTTCTGGGTACACTGACACAAAGCTGATGAACAGTGGGAAGTGATGACAGATAAGCTCTTCCTAAACTGCTCATCCAGGGAATTTAGCCTGCAGTTCTCAGGGAAGACTTTCTGGAGAAAGCTGTTCTTGAGCTGAGTACTGTGGGAAAAGGTAAGTCCAGCTCTATAGCAAGAAGGGTGGACTCGTGGGCATGGGCAGGACATGTCCAAAGGTATGGAGATGAGAGCAAGCATGAGGTATTTGAGCGGTAGGAGATTTAGGGTAAAGACAGGAATGAATAAGGAATAGAGAGAAATGACATTGGAAAGTGGGACCAATCCTTGAAATAACTAATAACAGTGTCTAACTGGGCTCTAACAGCACTTCAGGTCCTCTGCTGAGTCCTTTGACTCAGTGCTCTAACCAGGTTTGATGCTGAGGACATTGTCTACATTGCCTTGTTTAGTTGTCCACTTAGGTACATGTGGCAGCATGTCACATGTCCCTGGCAGGTCTCTCTGCTTCTCTCTCTCTTTTTTTTTTTTTTTTTTTTTGAGGTGGAGTCTCTCTCTGTCACCCAGGCTGCAGTGCAATGGTACAATCTCCGCTCACTGCAACCTCCGCCTCCTGGGTTTAAGCAATTCTCCTGCCTCAGCCTCCCAAGTAGCTGGGATTACAGGCATGCACAACCACGCCTGGCTAATTTTTGTTTTTTTTTTGAGACAGAGTCTCGTTCTGTTGCCAGGTGGCAGGCTGGAGTGCAGTGGCACGATCTCCACTCACTGCAGCCTCCACCTCCCGGGTTCAAGCAATTCTCCTGCCTTAGCCTCCCAAGTAGCTGGGACTACAGACGCGCGCCACCACACCCAGCTAATTTTTTATATTTTAGTAGAGACGGCCAGGATGGTCTTGATCTCTTGACCTCGTTATCTGCCCACCTCGGCCTCCCAAAGTGCTGGGATTACAGGCGTGAGCCACCGCGCCCGGCCTAACTTTTGTATTTTTAATAGAAATGGGGTTTCACCATATTGGCCAGGCTGGTTTTGAACTCCTGACCTCAGGTGATCCACTTGCCTTGGACTCCCAAAGTGCTGGGATTACAGGTGTGAGCCACCTTGCCTGGCCTCTGCTTCTTGATTCAGCCTACACATGGCTGCCAAGATAATTCCCAGTATATGTGTTTAAAAGCTGTTTGTGATCCTGTTTCCTGATGAAGTCCAAGCACACTAAGATCCTCTGACTTCATGAAAAATCATGAAGTTAAAATGTAAAAATATTTACATCTAAGAATTTAAAGAAAAGAGCACAGGTATAGATGTGGATCAAGCTCAGAGAAATAATCAGTGAAAAAAGCAAGGTGCAAAACAGTGTATATATTTGCCCATTTGTGTTTTTCTAATTTTAAAAAGTTTCTCCATTTTTGAAGTAATATGTGCTCATTTGTTTAGAAAAATATATATAGGCCAGGTATGATGGCCTCAGCCTCCCAAGTAGCTGGGATTACAGGCATGCTCATGCCTGTAATCGCAGCAGTTTGGGAGGCCAAGGTGGGCAGATCATCTGAGTTTGGGAGTTCAAGACCAGCCTGATGACATGGTAAAACAACATCTCTACTAAAAATACAAAAATTAACTGGGCGTGGTGATGTGTGCCAGTAGTTCCAGCTACTTGGGAGGCTGCAACAGGAGAATTGCTCGAACCTGGGGTGGGGCAGAGGTTGCAGTGAGCTGAGATCCCGTTACTGCACTCCAGCCTGAGTGACAAGAGTGAGACTCCATCTAAAAATAAATAAATAAATAATGTCTCCTTCTCTATAGATAGATAGGTAGATAAACATGAAATAATTTGTAAGTGTAGAAATAATTGCTGGAATGATAGAAAAGAAACAGTGGTTGTTTTGGGGATAGGACCCCAGAAAACCAGGCTGCTAGGCTGATTTAGCTTTTTCTCGCATATCATTTTGTATAGTGTGAATTTTTTTTTTTTTTTTTTTTTTTTTTGAGACAGAGTCTTGCTCTGTTGCCCAGGGCAGAGTGCAGTGACACAATCTTGGCTCACTGCAACCTTAGCCTCCTGAGTTCAAGTGATTCTCCTGCCTCAGCCACTTGAGTAGCTAGGATTACAGGCACCTGCCACCATGCCTGGCTAATTTTTGCATTTTTCACAGAGGCAGGGTTTCACCATGTTGGTCAGGTTGGTCTCTAACTCCTAACCTCAAGTGATCCACCCACCTTGGCCTCCCAAAGTGCTGGGATTATAGGCGTGAGTCACTGTGCCCAGCCTATGTTTTCATTTTAATGATAAATGTCTATGATGTACATGACAGTTATGTAGAGTGAATGTAGCATAGAGGTTAAGAGTGAGGACTGTGCAAGATGGCTTGGGTTCAAGGCCTGCCTCTGCCTTGACCTCAGTTTACCGCCTCTGAAAATGGGGCGGTAGTGTTACCTGCCTCCTGGGGCTGTGAGGCATTACTGAATAAATATTTGTAAAGTCCTTTGAACAGTTCTCAGAAGGTATGTGTTTGTCGTCGTCGTCTCTGTTGCTCTGTCCCTGTGCTGTGCATGACAGTAAGTATGAAGATATGTCCAGCCTTTTTCTCTGATGCTCCCAGTTCATTTGGAAAGGGAGAGCACACAGCTAATGACAGAGACGGCAGAGGCTGCAGGAGTCAGAAAAGGCTCCTTGGGAACTGAGGTAGCCCAAGATGGTTTCATCAAAAGGGTGGATATTAAATATGGTAATTTCTAGACAGACACAAAGGAACTTTTTCCAAGGGTGTGTGTCCCAGCCAGCATGAGGCAGGCGGAGGAAACAGAAACAAGAGCTTTGAGGAGGCCTGAAATTGGGATATGTCATGTGATAACATGTCACTGTTATATGGCAGAGTTTTTCTTGGCGTATATGAGACAGTGATACAATTTCTAAACGATGGCATCTTTGACTCAGTGAAGTGTGGTGGCTCTGCTTTGATATTTGGAATGGCTGTGGGGTGCTCCTATGTGATGATGTATTTAACAATCCTCGTAATGCAGGGCACGTGAGTTATCGCCAGGTTGGTGCTCGTAGACAGTGCTACCAGTGAGTGTATGTGACACAGGCCTCTATGTTAACCATTAGTCTGTTTCTAGGATTCATACCTATATATGGTATTGCTTTTCTTTTCTCTTCTTTTCGACTGTGTTCCTTGTGTCTGGGCCACTGTCAGGTAAGTGTTTTTCAAATTGACCTTTGCAAAGAATCATAATGGAAAGATTTTTGAAAATGAAATTAGCGAGGCACGGTGGCTCACACCTTTAATCTCAGCACTTTTGGGGGCTGAGGCGGGGGCTGAGGTCCGGAGTTCAAGACCACCCGGGACAATATGGTGAAAGCCCGTTTCTACTAAAAATACAAAAAAATTAGCCAAGTGTGGTGGCGCACGCCTGTAGTTCCAGCTACTCAGGAGGCTGAGGCAGGAGAATCACTTGAACCCAGGAAGTCGAGGTTGCAGTGAGCCGAGATCACGCCATTGCACTTCAGCCTGGGGAACAAGAGTGAAACTTTGTCTCAAAAAAAAAGAAAATAAAATGGAATTAGAGCAAGATATTACATGAAAAAAATCTAATTTTCTTACTAAAAATTATTTTGGGATTAAGTACTAGTGACATGCTAATTATGGTCAGGAAACCATAACTGCATCTTCCCTCATTCCCCCCCAGGTCCCAGAGGTGGATGTATGTGCATGGGAACAGAGGCTGGGGAAAGCTGGCTTGGCTCCCAGACTTGGGTGTCACAGGCTTTGGTGACCTAGGCTGGAAGAGGTGGAAGTGGTTCCTCTCATTAGCCATAAGGACCTGCCCTGCTCCTGGGTGTCAAGGTGGGAGAAAATGCGCTACATCCTTGTGCTTGAGTCGCTGTGTTATGTACTTTGTAATTTGAGGTGATGCCTCTTCTCAGCTGTGTCCCTTCTGTTTTTGCCTCTGGCTTGGGGCTGAAAGAGGAAGGAGTGATGGGCAGGGAAATAGGAGGAGCCATGACTTCTTTTCCCTCCAGCACACAGGGCTTTACTTCTTTTAGCTTGTTGGTTGGACTTGGGAATTGGGGCCAGAGCTGCAGGAAGGTAAGTTTTATTTCTGAAAGTTGTTTTAACTCTACGATTTTGGGGGTTCGAGGGGGTTTGTTTTTGACTAGTAGAAGACCAGAATGAAGATTTGCAATGGAAATGAAATGCTACCTTCTTACCAGTCCATGGACTCTTTCAGAGCTGTAGCTTTTATTACGGAGACTGAGGGTATGGCAGTGGCTGTGCTTTATGGATTTAATCGTCAGCAGTACTGAGGCAGAAGAGTTGGGCCACTTGCTTAAAGTTAGTAAGTGCCATCTATTCAGCTGATATTTACTAAGAGCAGGAATTGACATGTAGATCAGTCTGATTCCCATACCGATACCAATAACTACTGCATTTTGGAAATGCATGGTTTCTGTGAAGTTTCTTTGTGTTGAAGCATCTACCTGAAAGGTGAGGGCCTGAGCTTTTTCTCTTTTTTCCCCCATTACGTAAGCGCCTTGAGAGCAGGTATTGTCTGTCCTTTCACCGCTGCATCCTAGATGCCTGGAGCAGTGCTATGCTCTTAGTAGAACCTTGGTGAACGTTTGAATTGTGAAGGCTCATGGCACAAATAAGTGGCAAAGCTGGAAGCCAGCTTGGAGGTGAACCACTGTGGGCCTGCTCTCTGGGGCTGTTTTTCCTGCTTAGGGAGTGGATGGTTAGGAATCACCTAGAATTTTCTCATTTCTTAACGTTTGACCTGCTGAAATGTTTGTAGGGAAGAATGAGCTTCCTGGCTGTGACTCTGACTTTCTGGTCTTTTTGAGGGTTGGGAAAGTTTGCTGGATATGCAAAATTGGAGTCAGTGTTCTCAGCTTGGAAGAGATATTATATGTATTGATAAAATTTTTTACAGATTCCTTAAATTCGTAAGATGGTCTCGAATCTTAAGTTTATCTAAAATTTATATAATTCCTCTCCATAGTGAGAAAAATAATTTCTAAATTATAGTTTGATTTACCTGTTATGTATAAGCTTCTGGATAAATACTTGCTTTTTTCCCCCCATTTGAGGTTAATTTTGGATAGGTTCCACAGTGCAAAGTAGTTAAGAATGGCAGTATAGAATTTTAAGTTTTCTTGGGCAAGATATGGTAGTTTATGCCTGTAATCCCAGCACTTTGAAGGGGCTAGGCAGGAGGATTGCTTGAGACTAGGAGTTCAGGACCAGCCTGAACAACACAGCAAGACCCTGTCTCTGCAAAAAAAATTTAAAAATTAGCCAGGTATGGTGGTGTGTACTTATAGTTTCAGCTACTTGGAGGCTGAGGTGGGAAGATTGCCTGAGCCCGGGAGATTGAGGCTGTGGTGAGCGGTGATCACACAATTGCAGTACTCTAGCCTCAGCAACTGAGCGAGACCATGTAGGGTCTCACGGCAACCTCAATCTCCCTGGCTCAAGCCATCCTGCTACCTCAGCCTCCCAAGTATCTGGGACTATAGATATATGCCAGCACACTGGGCTAATTTTTTTTGTTGTTTATTTTTAGTAGAGACTAAGTCTCACTATGTTGCTCAGGCTGATCTTGAGCTCCTGAACTGAAGCAGTCCTCCTACTTTGGTCTCCCAAAGTGCTGGGATTACAGGTATGAGCCTCTGTGCCCAGCCAAGACCCTGTCTTTAAAAAATAAGTAAAAACAAAAGTAAAAAATAGAATTTTAAGTCTTCGTAAATAACTTTCTAATGGACACAGTAAGTTTTCAGTTCAACTTTTTTTTTTAACAAGTTTTGAAAACTTTTGTTTGGATAAGTGGGCTTTTTCACATCATACCCACACTAACAAAAATAAACTTCAGGTTTCTAACTGGTGTAGATTGTTGAATTTTTTTTTTTTACAAATTAGTTTTAAAGAAATGATATCATTGCTTTGTGATTTTTTTTTTTGAAAAAAACTGTTTACTTAGAAATAAATTATTTTCACTCTCTGATTTACACTTGAATTTCTACCACCAGCACAATTTGTTGTCCGAAATGTTTTCTTAGTACTTGGGCACATTTGATGCAGAAATTTTTAATGGTCCAAGACTATTTTAGTTCATAGATGAAACCTTCGTTTTACGTGAACAAACTGTCGGAAGTTTAGGAGCCAGCTTTGTACATCCTTTGGTGATGGGTGGTGGTTTGTATGTGTTTGTAGACAAAACTTTCCTTGGCAGGGATTTGCTCCTTTTTTTTTTTTTTTTCCCCCCTGCCCTGCTCCTTTTTTTGTTTCTTCTTCCTTTGAAGATTTCTGTTTAACAAAGTTTTTTTTTTTTTTTTGGCTCACAGTGTTCCTCTAATAGAATTCCTTCAAGAGTTCTAATACTAGTTTTGTTTTGTTTTTTTGTTTGATGTCAGCAGGTTTTGAGAGAGAGCTTTTGACTTCATAAGAAGACTAAAACACCAGTTTCAGAGTACACTTCAGTCAATTTATTACCAGAAAATCAGACATCTAGGTCCGTCCTCAACAGGACCAAGTACTACTAGATTTTTTTTTTTTTCATTAAATGTTCACTATTTTACTTTGTATGAAATTGAGGACACGACCAGGCACAGTGGCTCACTCCTGTAATCCCAGCACTTTGGGAGGCTGAGGCGGGCAAATTGCGAGTTCAGGAGTTTTGAGACCAGTGTGGCCGTGTCCTCAGCTGTACGAAGCCCCAGCTATACTAAAGATATAAAAATTATTTGGGCGTGGTGGCACGTGCCTGTAGTCCCAGCTACTCAGGAGGCTGAGGGAGGAAAATTGCTTGAACCTGGGAGGCAGAGGTTGTGGTGAGTCAAAATCGGGCCACTGCACTTCAGCCTGGGTGACAGAGTGAGACTCTGTCTCAAAAAAAAAAAAGAAAGAAAGAAAGAAAGAAATTGAGGACAGGCATGGTGGCTGACACCTGTAATCCCAGCACTTTGGGAGGTCAGAGTGGGATGATTGCTTGAATCCAGGAGTTTGAAACTGACCTGGGCAACACAGTGAGATCCTGTCTCTTTAAAAAAATGAAAAAAGAAAGAAGAAATTGAATATGTGGTGAGTACCACCTGCTTCATTTACTTTTTTACTTATAAATGTAGTAAGTGTTTAAAAATAATGTTACATGTTGATCTTCCTGTTCCTCTCCCACCAAAAATAAAAACAAAAACAACAAACCACCCCTCAATTGAAACAAAATTAAGCCTGTTCTTTATCTGTATGACTGTGTAGCACATTTAACCTATTTTTTTTAAAACATGTTATTTTCAAAGTAAATTTTGGCTCTGTTCACCCTATGATTAGAAAAGTTGTTCTGCTTAAATGAAATGATCAGTTGTTTGTAGATTACCAAATATAAAAGCTCTTCAGAACCGCTAATGATAACTTGCTTTGGCTTCGTAGTGGAACGCCATGGTTTGTGGTAGTAGATTGTTACAGAGCAAATGTCAGCACCAGAGGCGGTCATGGATCACCATGTGGAAGCAGGTTGTTCCCACGTGAGACTGGTAGCAAGCACTGCTGCATCTGGCTCCTTTCCCACTGCATCCCGGGTGCCTGGAGCCTCAAAGGGCTGACCTGTGTTGGCAGGGGATGGGTGTAGAAGGCTCTTTATTTTACTTATGATAGATTCTGGTACTGATTAGAATGTTCATTCAATTTTTTTTTTTTCCCCTATTGGCTTGAGTTTTCATAGCTCAATATAGGATAACATGGGCTTTGGATTTTGTCAACTGATCAATTATGTAGTAGCTCTTTGTTTTGTTTAAAAAAATTATTTTTCTCTCTCTCTCTGTATTTTGAGAGAGAGAGAGACTCTTGCTGTGTAACCCAGGCTGGAGTGCAGTGGCATGATCATAGCTCATTGCAACCTTGAACTCCTGGGCCCAAGCTATCCTCCTGCCTTGGCCTTATGAAGTGTTAGGATTACAGGTATGAGTCACCACACCTGGCCCTGTTTTGTTTTAGTAACTACCTCTTGACTAGAAAAATAGTTTAATCTTGGCCTCCTTAAAACTTTTTCATTGATATTTTTTACTCTGCTAGAAAGATCAGTTTTTGTATGTCTTCAAGTGAACGTGCTTTAATATTAATACCTTGGAAGCCATTTCTGTAGAATAGGCTAGTGTCCAATTTTGTCCCATTTTCCTTTTGGTGCAGTGTCTCAGGCACAGAAATAGTCTGGGCTTGGTGGACCCCACCCCAAAATGTCACTTCCTTTCCTCTGGCCTTGCTCTCCATGCCTGCCTTTCTGTCCTGATGTTTTAATGATACCCTCCCTGCTCAGTGATTTGTGTTCAGGAAGCTAGGCAGTGATTACTTTGTTTCTGCTTTGTGAACTTCCTCCCCCACTTCCTATTTTTACTGCAGTTGCACAGGAAATGAGGCGGCTCCTGGCTGGCTGCTGCTAAGCACTGATTTTAGGTGGCAGAGGACAAGGCCTTAGGGCCTGAGCCATTTAAGGCACTTTCCACTTTAGTCTTTTCACTACCGTCTTCCTCTGGGAATCATAGGAACATGATTTTGTGATTGGGTTGAGGTGACATCATGTCCTCAGCCTTGTGGGTAGAGATAGGGGTTGCCGTTTAGTTGGTCAGCACTTCTGTGAAAGAGGTGAGGGCTTTTTTCAGCAGTAAAAATGTGGGTGGGATGTCATGGCCCTGTGGCTTCTGCTGCTTGAGGAAAGGTTAAGTAGAAGGGACAGGCTCTGTTGCAGGTTAAGAATGGGAAGGTGGATTCTGGATACTCTCTAGGGGGCCTTGACTGACAGCTTGAAGTAGGCTGGGGAGCCCAGTCTGCTGTCCGAGATCTTTGAGGAGGGCCTCAGCCTCTGTGGCACTCTCCTTTCTCTGAACTCATGCGTTTGTTTTCTAAGCGACTTATCAGTCTCTTTTTTGATGATGGCTCTTTCTAGCTTATGGACCTCTTATAGCTTAATTTATGGAGAAAGTTTGTATCATCACCCCAGAAAGAAGTAACTTGTCATATATTAGTTAACTTGAATATGGAAGGTGCTCAAAACATTAGTTTATCGGGGATTCTTAAGAGCTGCACTATTGACATTTTGGGGTGGATAATTCTTTGTAGGAGCTGTCCTGTGCATTGTAGGATGTTCAGCAGCACTTCTGGCCTCTACTCACTGGATGCTACCCACTAGCACTTGTCCAGTGTGACAATCAAAACATCTCTAGACATTGCCAGATGTTGGCGAGGCAGGGAGGGACACAAAATTATACTTTTTCCCACTTGTTGAGAACCACTGTGTTAAAGAATTGAATGACTAATGACTAATTTATAAAATAGAATAAAGTAGAATGTTTGGTTCCCTGGGATTAAAGCTGTTTGTTAGTTTCTAGTTCTGTCTGACATTCTCATAATTCTTTGTTAGTTAGAGTATGCTGTGCTTTATCAGCTAGTGTTTAAGTATACCTTCTGCACACTTTTTTTTTTTTGAGATGGAGTCTCACTCTGTTGCCCAGGCTGGAGTGTAGAGGTGTGATCTCGGCTCACTGCAACCTCCACCTCCCAGGTTTAAGCAATTCTCCTGCCTCAGCCTCTCGAATAGCTGGGACTACAGGTTTGTGCTACCACGTTTGGCTAATTTTTTGTGTTTTTGGTAGAGATGGGGCTTCACCATGTTGGCCTGGCTGCTCTTGATCTTCTGACTTCATGATCCACCTGCCTCGGCCTTCCACGTGGTCCATGCCCAGCCATTTCTGTGCACTTTCATTGAAATTGCTAGGGACGGGGCATGGTGTCTCATGTCTGTAGTACCATCACTTTGGGAGATTCCATCTCTACAAAAAATTTAAAAATAAAAATTAGCCTGGCCGGGCGTGGTAGCTCATGCCTATAATCCCAGCACTTCGGGAGGCCGAGGCAGGTGGATCACGAGGTCAAGAGATCGTGACCATCCTGGTCAACAAGGTGAAACCCCGTCTCTACTAAAACTACAAAAATTAGCTGGGCATGGTGGTACGTGCCTGTAGTCCCAGCTACTTGGGAGGCTGAGGCAGGAGAATTGCTTGAACCCAGGAGGTGGAGGTTGCAGTGAGCCGATCTCGTGCTATTGCTCTCCAGCCTGGGTAACAAGAGCGAAATTCTGTCTCAAAAAAAAAAGAAATAACATTAAATAAATACTGAGGATGCAACAATAGTTTAACAAGTGTCTGTTAAATGTTTACAATGTGCTTAGCACCCATGGATGTCTTGAATGAGCTCAGTGGTCCTGGGGATTGGAGGTGGCAGGGAAACACAGCAAACTGGCAATTGTGATCTAGTATGTTACAGTACAGCAGAGTGATTGTTAAAATGGGGCTAAAAACAGGGTGTTACGGCAGCAGAGGGACTCCTCGCTCAGTCTGTCAAAGTGGCTTCTCAGAAGAATTGATGCTAAGTTAGACCTCCAAGAGGAATGAGAGTGAGTCAAGAGAGCTTTCCAGACAGGAATGAAATGTATGGCCAGGTGGCGAGAGGGAAGATGGCACACATAGGAAGTGGGTGGTGTTGGGGCGATGTAGGAAAATTGGGAAGGGTAGTGGAGAGCCATAGTGGATTTTAAGCGCAGAGTGGCATAATCAAATTGACTCTAGAGGGGAGTAGCCCAGGCATTTAGAAAGTCACTCAGGAGGCACCTCTGTAATTTAGGCAGGAGGTAAAAACAGTAGCTTTGGTATGGCAGTGAAGATAGAAGGGAAAGGACTTGAGAGATACTAAGAAGGCAGAAAGGGGCCAGATGCAGTGGCTCATGCCTGTAATCCCAGCATTTTGGGAGGCCAAGGCGGGGGCGCATACCTGAGGTTAGGAGTTCGAGACCAGCTTGACCAATGTGGAGAAACCCCCATCTCTACTAAAAATACAAAATTAGCTGGGCGTGGTGACACATGCCTGTAATCTCAGCTACTTGGGAGACTGGGATGAGAGAATCATTTGAACCTGGGAGGCGGAGGTTGCACTGAGTTGAGATGAGCCCATTGCACTCCAGCCTGGGCAACAACAGCAAAACTTCATCTCAAAAAAAAAGAAGAAGGCAGGAAGGATAAGACTCCATGATTAATTGGATGTGAAAGAGAGTGAGCAGTAGAAGATAACTCCCAGGTTTCTACCTTGTTCAAGTAGGCAGATGGTAATGCCATTTGCCAAGACTGAAAGGGCACATTGAAAGACTTGGGACATTTGGTTTTGGACTTTGATTTTGGGACCTGTTTACTAGGCAGTTAGGTATTTGGGTTCTGGAACACAGGAGAAAGATCTGGGCTAGAGAGATGGATTTGGGGATCCTCCCAGAAGGAATATGTTGCTCTTAGAAATCGAGGGCACAGCCCTTAAGGTCTGTCAGAGGAGGAGTGGCTCAAAGGGGCAACTAAGAATGGCCAGAGCAGTAAGGGAGCCAGCGCTAGCATCTTTTCATGCTAGCAGCCTACAGAGTTGCTTCACTTTGTAATGTGGTGACAGAGAAAGGGAGCCAAACAAGTAGAGTTCTAAGGAGGGTCCGAGCAAAGCACTGAATTTTCCAGGCATTTTTCTCTTGCCTGGATAGATACTTTAAATTTATGAATGTTGAGGATAAAATTCTTCAAAGCATTTTTCTAGAATGCATTTCTAAATATGGTTTGAGTCAGTCTGAACTGACTAAAAACATGGAAATGGTTGGGCTTTGAACTTCATAGACAATAACTTCACTAATCTGCCTAAAGAATTTCCTGTAGTGTCTCCACATTATCAAGGGTAGATATTTGGATTTACATTTTTGTGGATTGGAGAGGACAGAACATTTTCTGTGTGTTTTTTTTTTTTTCTCGGAAGAGGGAATTGTTTAGGAATGATTCATCTTCATATTTTTTGTAGCAGCTTTATTGAAATATAATTCACATACATACTATATAGTTTACCCATTTAAAGTATATGAATCAATTGTTTTTAGTATATTCAGTTATGCAACCATCACTAATTTTAGAACATTTTCATCACTCTGCAAATAAACCACATACCCATTAGCAGTCATTCCTTATTTCCCCCATTCCACACCCCCACCCCCAGCCTTAGGCAAGCATTGATTGACTTTTTGTTTCAATGGATTTGCCTAATCGGGACAGTTCATAATAAGGGAACCATATAATATGGCCTTTTGGGTCTGGCTTTCTTTTTTTTTTTTTGAGACAGAGTCTCACTCTGTTGCAGGGCTGGAATGCAGTGGCACAATCTCAGCTCACTGCAACCTCCGTCTCCTGGTTCAAGCGATTCTTCCGCGTCAGCCTCTCGAGTAGCTGGGATTATAGGCATGTGCCACCGCACCCAGCTAATTTTTGTGTTTTTAGTAGAGACAGGGTTTCACCATTTTGGTCAGGATGATCTCGATTTCTTGACCTTGTGATCCACCCGCCTCAGCCTCCCAAAGTGCAGGGATTACAGGCGTGAGCCACTGCACCTGGCCTGGCTTCTTTCACTTAGCGTAATATTTTCAAGGTTCATCCATGTATTGGTACTTTATTCCTTTTCCTGGCTGAATAATATTCCATTGTATAGTTATACTACATTTTGTTTATCCATTTGTTAATTGATAGACATTTGAATTGTTTGCAGTTTTGGGCTCTTGTGATAATATTGCTCCAAACATTCATATGCAGGTTGGTGGGTAGGCATATGTTCTTCATTTCTCTTGGATATATACCTATGAGTAGAATTTCTCCGTCACGTGGTAATTTTATGTTTAACCATTTGAGGAACTGCCACTGTGTTTTCCAACATGTCTGTACCATTTTGTATTCCCCTGAGCAGTATATGAGGATTCCAGAGTCTCTGCATTTTTGCTAACACTTGTTATTGTCTATTTGGTTATAGCCATCCTAGTGGTTGTGAAGAGGTGTCTCATTGTGGTTTTGATTTGCATCTACCTGATAGTTAAGGATGTTGACTGTCTTTTCATATGTGTATTGGCACATCTTCTTTGGAGGGTTCATCTATATTTGTTTTTCGTTTGTTTTTTTTGTTGTTGTTGTTTTTGAGACGGAGTTTTTCGCTCTTGTTACCCAGGCTGGAGTGCAATGGCACGACCTCGGCTCACCGCAACCTCCACCTCCTGGGTTCGGGCAATTCTCCCGCCTCAGCCTCCTGAGTAGCTGGGATTATAGGCATGCACCACCATGCCCAGCTAATTTTTTGTATTATTAGTAGAGACGGAGTTTCACCATGTTGACCAGGACGGTCTCGATCTCTTGACCTTGTGATCTACCCGCCTCGGCCTCCCAAAGTTCTGGGACTACAGGCTTGAGCCACCGCGCCTGGCCTTTTTTTTTTTCTTTTTTCTTTAGAGATGGAGTCTCACTCTTGTCACCCAGGCTGAAGTGCAGTGATGCAATCTCAGCTCAGGCTCACTGCAACCTACCTGTGTCTCCTGGGTTCAGGCAGTTCTCCTGCCTCAGACTCCTGAGTAGCTGAGATTACAGCTGTGCACCACCACGCCTGGCTAATTTTTGTATTTTTGGTAGACACAGGGTTTCACCATGTCAACTGGGCTGGTCTCACACTCCTGATCTGAGGTAATCTGCCTATCTCAGCCTCCCAAAGTGCTGAGATTACAGGGGTGAGCCACCCTGCCTGGCCCATCCATATTTGATCATCAGTTTTGGCAAGGTAAATTGAGTTTCAAAACCTGAAGCTTTAAAAGTACAAACATACGTTTTTGTAGAAATGAGGGGAAAAGTGTGTGTGTGTGTGTGTGTGTGTGTGTACGTACATACATATGTGTATGTGTACGGTGGAAGATGCCATAAACAGATTTGTAAAAGATAAAGGACAGGCTCCCCAGAGAAATAGCCAGTGTGCTCTATCCATATCAGGCCTGAGCGTGAGAGGAGAATTCTGGATAATCCTGTTACTTGGCTGTGACTTTAGAAGTGGAGCCATGATCTCTGCCGTTTCCCTCGTATCATTTGTCTTAAGGTCATAGATACTGCAGCACTGCCAGGTTTCCACAGGCCAGTCACCTTTCAGGTGGAGAGGTAGCTTGCCACAGGAGCCAATTTCTCGGGTTTGCACCACAGTACCACTGGAACAATGGTTCATTCGTGTCAGATTTCCAGGGAGTCGGCCAGCACACTTGGGAGGATCCAGCTATGAACAAGCCACTGCTGTTTTTAGGAGCTTATATGCCAAGTGGTAAGGTGTACATGTGCAAATTGGTAAGATGATTGCAAGTTGTCATGAAGGCAAGACAGCATTGTAGGGGTGAGGTGACCCTAGTTTAGACAGGTTGGCTGTGGAAGGCTTCTCTGAGGGTATAGCACTTGTTTTGAGAGCTAAAGAAGATAGGGGGAGCATCATGAGTAGGAGGGAGGCAAGAGCTTTCTGGATAGAAGCAGCTGCATATGTAAAGAGCTTGGGGCATTAGAAGAACTGGAAGATGAATGGTGTTACTGCAGAATGTTGAGTGAAGGTCAGGAGGCACAACATGGGGCTGGAGAGGCAGGTAGGACTGTGCAGGTCTCAGTAAGGTGTTTGATTTTATTCTAAGTGCCAGGGACCATTGGATATAAGTTCTTCATAAACTACATGCAGAAAAGAGATTACAAGGTTGGCAGCAGAAAGGAATAAAATGAAACTGGAGGACCAAGCTGGTAAAAATTGCTCTCCAGGGTCTATCAGAATCGTAACTCACCTAGCCTAAGAAGATCAGTGGTTACTTATGAACAATGCAGTTGAAAAGACCTAAGAAAAAACATGTGAAATTTGGGGTTTCTCTGTCTCTCATGTTTCCTATAAGTTATTTGCTACATAGAGAGACTAGATTAGATTTTGATTCAGTATTTTAGGCAAAAATACTTTTTGGGTGGTACTGCGTACTTCCTGCTTTGTCACAGCGATAGGCATCTAATTATGTATCTAGTTTCCCATTGTAATGACAGTAAATGTAATTAGTGGGTTCAGATGTTATCATGCCTGATTACTTCATCATAAACTTCATCATCCAGTTTCACCGAATCATTTTAACAGTGATTAATAATAATTGGCTAGCTCCACTATTTCATTAGAGTTGTAAAATAATAGTTTTCATAGCATTTCTTCTGTATTTATTAGCTAATTTTCTTTGATTAAGCACTTAGCACTTTCCTAAATGGAGTATTAAAAAAAAACTATATAAACAAGAAAAGCAGGATAAATGCTTGATTTCAACCCCCCCCCGCAACAATTTTTAGAATAATAGCTTGGTGCCTTAACACCTCCACAGATAGATGACCAACGGAATTTCTCTTAGTGTCATTATGGATTCATGTTTTTTATTGTGGTAGAATATACATAACGCAAAATTTACAGTTTTAACCATTTTTAAGTATACATTTCAGTGGCATTAAGTACATTAACAATGTTGTACAACCGACACCACCATCCATTCTCCAGAGCTTTTTCAACATCCCAAACTGAAAGTCTTGGCCAGGTACCGTGGGTTATGCCTGTAACCCCAGCCCTTTGGGAGGCTGAGGCAGGCGGATTACCTGAAGTCAGAAATTTGAGATCAGCCTAGCCAACATGGTGAAACCTTGTCTCTACTAAAAATGTAAAAATTAGCCAGACATGGTGGCATGAGCCTGTAATCCCAGCTACTTAGGAGGCTGAGGCATGAGAATTGATTGAACCCAGGAGGCAGAGGTTACAGTGAGCCAAGATTGCGCCACTAGCACTCCAACCTGGGTGACAGAGCAGACTGTCTCAAAAAAAAAAAAAAAAGTCTTGTCCATTAAACAGTAACTCCCCATTTTCCCCTTCTATCAGCTCCTGGGAACAACCTCTCTTCTACTTTTTGTCTCTAAAAATTTAACTATTTTAGGCACCTTATATATGTGGAATTACACAATATTTTTCTTTAGTGTCTGGCTTCTTTCACTGAGCAGAGTGTCTTTAAGGTTCATCCATGTTGGAGCATTTTATTAGAATTCCTTTCCTTAAAAATTTTTTTATTGACAGAGTCTCACTTTGTTACCCAGGGTGGAGTGCGGTGGTGCAGTCACGCTCACTGCAGCCTCAAATGCTTGGGTTCAAGTGATCCTCATGCCGTAGCCTCCCGAGTAGCTGGAACTACAAGTGTGGGCCATTACACCCAGCCAATTTTTAATTTTTTTCTAAAGACAGGATTTCGCTCTGTTGCCCAGGCTAGTCTCAAACTGGCCTCAAGCAGTCTTCTTACCAAAGCCTCCCAAAGTGCTATGATTACAGGCATGAGCCACTGTTCTCAGCTTTTCTTCCTTTTTTTTTTTTGAGACGGAGTTTCACTCTTGTTGCCCAGGCTGGAGTGCAATGGCGCGATCTCTGCTCACCGCAACCTCTACCTCCTGGGTTCAGGCAGTTCTCCTGCCTCAGCCTCCTGAGTAGCTGGGATTACAGGCATGTGCCACCATGCCCAGCTAAGTTTTTGTATTTTTAGTAGAGATGGGGTTTCAACACGTGGACCAGGATGGTCTCGATCTCTTGACCTCATGATCCACCCGCCTCGGCCTCCCAGAGTGCTGGGATTACAGGCATGAGCTACCGTGCCTGGCCGCTTTTCTTCCTTTTTAGTGCTAAATAATAGTCCATTGTATGGATATACCACATTTGTTTATCTGTTCATCTGTCCATGGACATTTGGATTGTTTCCACCTTTTGACTATTTTGAATAATGCATCTGTGAGCATGGGTGAAGAAATATCTGTTCAAGTCCTTGCTTTCTTCTGGGTATATATGCAGAAGTGGAATTGCTGAATCACATAGAATCACAAATTCTATGTTTAATTTTTAAGGAAGCACCATACTGTTTTCCACAGTGGCTGTACTATTTTATATTCCCACTAGCAACATACAGGGCTTCCAGTTTCTTCGTGTCCTTGCCAGCACTTTTTGTTTCATTTTTGAAACAGTGTCTCGCTCTGTGGCCCAGGCTGAAGTGCAGTGGCCCAGGGCAATCTTGGCTCACTGCAACCTCCACCTCCCGGGCTCAGATGATCCTCCCACCTCAGCCTTCCAAGTAGCTGGGACCACACCTGGCTAATTTTTTTTATTTTTAGTAGAGTAGAGACGAGATTTCTCCATGTTGCCCAACCTGGCAGTGGCCAGCACTTACTTCCTGTGTTTTGTTTATTTTGACAGTAACCATCCTAATGGGATATGAAGTGGTATCTCACTGTGGTTTTGATTTGCATTTCCCTAGTTATATTATTCTCTAGTTGTACTGTCCATTCTTATGTTACTGTAAAGAAATACCTGAGACTGGGTAATTTATAAAGAAAAGTGGTTTAATTGGCTCATGGTTTCTCAGGTACAGGAAGCATGACAGCATCTGCTTCTGGGGAGGTCTCAAGGAGCTAAGGCAAAGTGGAGCAGGCATCTTAAATGGCAGAAGCAGGACCAAGAGAGAGGAGGGAAATGCTACCCACTTTTAAACAACCAAGTCTCATGAGAACCCACTCACTGCTGAGACACAGTACAAAGAGGAAAATCTATTACATGATCCAGTCACGTCCTCCCGGGACCTATCTCCAACTTTGGGAATTACTTTTCAACATGAGGTTTGGGTGGGGACGCAGATTTAAACTCTATCACTAGTGGTTAGTGATGTTGAGCATCTTTTCATGTGTTTATTGGCTGTTTGTATATTTATTAGGACAAAAGTCTATTAAAGTCCTTTGCCCATTTTTTTTTTTTTTGAGACGGAGTTTCGCTCTTGTTACCCAGGCTGGAGTGCAATGGCATGACCTCGGCTCACCGCAACCTCCGCCTCCTGGGTTCAGGCAATTCTCCTGCCTCAGCCTCCTGAGTAGCTGGGATTACAGGCAGACGCCACCATGCCCAGCTAATTTTTTGTATTTTAAGTAGAGACAGCGTTTCACCATGTTGACCAGGATGGTCTCGATCTGCTGACCTCATGATCCACCCACCTTGGCCTCCCAAAGTGCTGGGATTACAGGCTTGAGCCACCGCGCCCGGCCTGCCCATTTAAAAATTGGATTTTTGTGGTTGAGTTGTAGGTGTTCTTTTTTATATATTCTGGATATTAATTCCTTTTCCCATAAGTGATTTACAAATATTTTCTTCTTTGGATTGCCTTTTTTCTCTGTAATGTCCTTTGATGCATAAAAGTTTTAATTTTGAAGTCTAGTTTATCTGTTTTTGGTTGCCTGTGCTTTTGATGTCACATCCAAGAAATTATTGCCAAGTCTGAACTCAGTATATGTTTAATGATTTTTACCCCAAATGGTTATTCTTTTTGAAGCTTAAGTTGTCCCATTATTGATTGTTAATGGAACTTATTTTTTGGGTTGATTCTAGGTGCTTTTGACATGAGTAGTCTTGTGTGAGTTCCCTGCTTTCTGGCTTGACAAGAAGTCCAGGGCTTATCAGAAAAATTTCTGATACCAGATCCAGAATCAGCCATTTCTTTAAGTAGTTCTGATTCTTTTGGTGGGCAGTGGTATTAGGGGCATTAATTTCAACTAGGATGTAAATTCCTTATAGGTTTTGTTTTTAGTAGAACTAGGAAATACATACTTTTTGGAAAGAAAAAGATGAACCATGATTTCAGACTGATTTACTTCCAATTCAAATAAAGGTTTAAGGGATTTTTATATCTTTGATTTTATATTTGTCTTTTCCCATTTGTTGACAGTAGCACCAGAGAGGTCCAGTCAAAACACAATTTTATTGATTGACTGATTGATCGAGACCATCTCACTCTGTCACCCACGCTGGAGTATAGTGGTGTCGTGTTGGCTCACTGCAGCCTCCACCACCTGGGCTCAAGTGGTCCTCCCACTTCAGCCTCATTAGTAGTTGGAACTTCAGGCATGCACCACTATGTCTGGATAATTTTGTTTGTTTTTTATAGAGATGGGGTCTCACTGTGTTGCCCAGGCTGATCTTGAACTCTCAAGGAATCCTCCCACCTCGGCCTCCCAAAGTCCTGGGATTACGGGCATGAACCACTATACCTGGCCAAAACACAGTTTTAAACTTGAAATAATTCTTCTCTGTGTGACTGTGCCACTAATTTGGTAAATAATACAGATTCATTTGTTTTTCGTTTAATTTTTAGGGATATTTTCTTTTTTATATTTGCTTTTTGCTTATATAAAATATGTACGTGGTTCTTTTTTTCTTTTTTTAATTTTATTTTTTTAAAACGGGGTTTCTCCATGTTGGTCAGACTGGTCTTGAACTCCTGACCTCAGGTGATCTGCCCACCTCAGCCTTCCAAAGTCCTGGGATTACAGGTGTGAGCCACAACACCTGGCCAAAATATTTACGTGTTCTAAAGATAAAACCATAAGCAGGGCCGGATGCTGTGGCTCAAGCCTGTAATCCCAGCACTCTGGGAGGCCGAGGCGGGTGGATCACCAGGTCAAGAGATCGAGACCATCCTGGTCAACATGGTGAAACCCCGTCTCTACTCAAAATACAAAAAAATTAGCTGGGCATGGTGGCGCGTGCCTGTAATCCCAGCTACTCAGGAGGCTGAGGCAGGAGAATTGTCTGAACCCAGGAGGCGGAGGTTGCGGTGAGCCGAGATCATGCCATTGCACTCCAGCCTGGGTAACAAGAGCGAAACTCCGTCTCCAAAAAAAAAAAACCATAAGCAAGACAGATTGAAAGAAGTCTGGCTCTCCTCCTTGTCTTTGTTCTTCTCTGTACTTTGTGGGTAAACATTTTTGTTGGTTTTTGGTTTATTCTCCCATGGCTTATTTTAAAAGCTACAAGCATGTGTGTCTGTGTGTTTTTGTGTCCCCTATACCTTACTTCATTCCCATTTTAGTTCTTCCATTGTTTTTATCTTGGCAATCATATTTCTTATTTCCAAGAATTCATTGTTGATTTTGACTTCCTTTATGATCTGTTTGCTTTTGTTTTAAGGATGCACTATCTTTCAACTCTGAGGATACCAGTCAGAATTTCTTTTCAGGTGTTTTTCTAGGACCTAAAGTATATGCTTCTTTTGAGGTCTGATCAGCTTTTCATCTTAGTTGTCCTTTTTTGTCCTTTTGGTTTTCCTTCATTGTCTGGTGATCAATGAAGAACTGCGTTGTTTATGTGCAGGTAATTTGCAGGAGTTCCATCTGTTTTCCCAATAGTCCTCTTGCCTTAGTGAGAGTTGGCTGATTCAGTGATCAGGAATGGGAAATACAGATCAAATCAGGTTGATTAGCCACTTTCCCACTCCGTATTTCTATACCTGCTGACTCAAAGCTGGGCATTTATCCAGCCCCTCCAGGAAAAAGGATTCTGCCTCTCTGTCATCCTTTGGCCCTGCATGTTCTAGAAAGTGGCCGGCTTTGCTCTGGTCTGTCTTGTAATATAGTTTCCTCTGCTTTCTCTCCATCTTCTAGAAAATGGCCTGCATTTAAATAGACTGTGGCCCTCAGACCTTTTTATTACTGTTTTGCTGCAATTCCCTTGTGAATGTCTTTATTGTTATGTCATTGGGATTTGGGGAGGATGGGGAGGTAAGTGCACGTGCCTGTTTATTTAGCCTGTTGTTTTGAAATGAAGCTCCATTATGTCATCCCATTTCTGACAGCAGGACTGGTTGCCACCCTGTTTTCTCTATTGGCTTAAGGACTAAAATGGATCTAAAATTATTCTCTGTATTCACAAATCATGTCAGTTTTTAGTCAGATGGGAAAACTTAATTAATTCAGGGATTACATTTCTCTTTGTAGCTGCTTAGTTCATGTAAGCACAAGTTAGTTATCACTGAAGTGTGTGATGCTTCCTGTCCTGGGATTGGTAGACTTGTATTTGATTCAGGGATTGGGTAACTTTTCAAGACCTTTCTTGTCAGTAACTTTTTTCCAAACAAGCAAAAATAACAAGGACTGCTTATTTTTTCTTGCTTTGCAGGAATGATAATAACATCATCATCAAACATAATACGTGACAGACATCATTCCTTTTTTTTTTTGAAATGGAGTCTTGCACTGCTGCCCAGGCTGTAGTGCAGTGGCGTGATCTTGGCTCACTGCCAATCTCTGCCTCCTGGGTTCAAGCAATTCTCCTGCCTCAGCCTTCCAAGTAGCTGGGACTACAGGCATGTGCCACCACGTCCAGCTAATTTTTTTGTATTTTTAGTAGAGATGGGGTTTCACCATGTTGGCCTGGATGGTCTCCATCTCCTGACCTTATGATCCGCCTGCCTCAGTTTCCCAAAGTGCTGGGATTACAGGCATGAGCCACCGCACCCAGCCGACAGACATCATTCTAAGTGCTTTATGTGTATAAACCCATTTTACTCAATCACAGTGGTTACTATTATCCTGATTTTACAGACGATGAAACTAAGGCAGAGAGAGGCTAAGGAACTTGCTAAAGGTCAAGCTGATCCTGGCAGAGCCAGGATCTCACTCGGTTAGTCAGGCACCCAGGGCAATTCTCTTCTTCACTCATTACTTTGTTTGTTTGTTTGTTTGTTTTACTGAGACAGAGTCTTGCTCTGTTGCCAGGCTGGAGTGCAGTGGTGCAACCTTGGATTACTGCAACCTCCACCTCCTGGGTTCAAGTGATTCTTCTGCCTCAGCCTCCCCAGTCAACTACAGGTGCACACCACCATGCCCAGCTATTTTTTGTGGTTTTATTTTTATTTCATTTATTTATTTATTTATTGAGACTGAGTCTCACTCTATTGCCTAAGCTGAAGTGCAGGGGCACAATCGTGGCTCACTGCAACCTCCGCCTCAAGGGTTTAAATGATTCTCCTGCCTCAGCCTCCTGAGGTAGTTGGCATTACTGGTGTGTGCCACCATGCCCAGCTAATTTTTTTTTTGTATTTTTAGTAGGATGGGGTTTTACCATGTTGTTCAGGCTTGTCTTGAACTCCCAACCTTATGATTTGCCCGCCTTGGCCTCCCAGAGTGCTGGGATTACAGGCATGAGCTACTGTGCCTAGCTAATGTTTGTATTTTTAGTAGAGACGGGGTTTCATGTTGTCCAGAATGGTCTCTATCTCTTGACCTTATGATGCACCCGCCTCAGCCTCCCAAAGTGCTGGGAATACAGGCATGAGCCACTGTGTCCCGCCAGTACTCTGTCTTTCTAAAGGGAAGTGCTTCAAGAGATTTTCTCAGGATAACTGACCACTTTTCATATCTTGTTAATTATAGGTATAAGAAGAAAATCCTCTTATAATGAGTCTTTATCTAGTTTCTTTTTTTTTTTTTTTTTTAAGACTGAGTCTCACTCAGTCACCCAGACAGGAGTGCAGTGGCGCAATCTCAGCACACTGCAGCCTCCACCTCCTGGGTTCAAGTGATTCTTGTGCCTCAGCCTCCCAAGCAGCTGGAATTACTGGCTTGTGCTACCATGCTGGGTTAATTTTTGTATTTTTAGTAGAGACAGGGTTTCACCATATTGCCCAGGCTGGTCTCGAACTCCTGGCCTCAAGTGATCTACCCATCTTGGCCTCTCAAGATGTTGGTGTTACAGGCATGAAGCACCACATCTGGACTTCATCTAGTTTCAGGCATGTTCTTTATTGCCTGAAATAGAAATCACTGATTACTTTAATTGCAGAAATCAATATTTGAAATGATATAATTACGGCTGAATTCAGTTTTAATTAATTGAGAACCTTTGCAAATTATTATGATGTTGAAAAGACGTTACTTAAAATGTTCTTTTCTGCTGTGTATTTGATAATTTTAAGTAACATTAAAACTTAGAAATACATGACAAATCTCACAAGTCTTGGCTACACTAACTTCTGAGGTCTTTCACAATGCGTATTTATTTCCATGCAGCATGAATAGTGGATTCATAAATGGTGAATGTTTTCCCAGTGAAAATTCTTTTTAAGAAAATGTGGAAAAAAAATGTCCTTAAATGGATTGAACATATTTTATCCTGTCAGGCAGATAAATATGGGGTTGGGGAAGCATGTGAAAAACATTTAGACAGCATTAGGAAGAATTTTATCAAAATAATAATAGTAATTAGCTGGGCATAGTGGCATGTGCCTGTAGTCCCAGCCACTGGGGAGGCTGCAGTAAGAGGATCACCGGAGCCTGGGAGGTTTCATCTGGGCAGAACCATACAACACACAGCTGGGCTGTGTGGATAACTGTGGCAGACTGTAGTGCTTGCCCACTATTCTGTATGTTCCCCTACATTTCTCAACCTCTCTTGTAGTGGAATTGGTACCATGCAACCACTTCTGGCCAGAGGGCTTTGAAGGGAGGTGATGTGTGTCACTTTCAGTGGGAAGTAGTAAAGAGTGGGTATAAGTTTTGACTTTCTTTTTCTGTGCTGGGCAACCATGGGAGACATGAGTTCTAGTGGTGTCCCTTTAAGCTGAAGAAGGGCTGCCAGACCCACATTGAATTTTTGTGAACAAGAAGTAACTCTGGGCCAACATGGTGAAACCCTGTCTCTACTAAAAATACAAAAATAGGCCAGGCACGGTGGCTCACGCCTGTAATCCCAGCACTTTGGGAGGCCGAGGTGGGTGGATCACAAGGTCAGGGGATTGAGACCAACCTGGCCAACATGGTGAAATCCGTCTTTTTATTTATTTATTTATTTTGAGACGGAGTTTCGCTCTTGTTACCCAGGCTGGAGTGCGATGGCGCAATCTCGGCTCATGGCAACCGCCGCCTCCTAGGTTCAAGCAATTCTCTTGCCTCAGCCTCCCAAGTAGCTGGGACTACAGGCATGTGCCACCATGCCCAGCTAATTTTTGTATTTTTAGTAGAGACAGGTGTTGACCAGGATGGTCTCGATCTCTTGACCTGGTGATCCACCCGCCTCGGCCTCCCAAAGTGCTGGGATTATAGGCATGAGTCACCGTGCCCGTCCTGAAACCCCGTCTTTAAAAAAAAAAATACAAAAGTTAGCTGGGCATGGTGGCGTGCACCTGTAGTCCCAGCTACTCGGGAGGCTGAGGCAGGAGAATTGCTTGAACCTGGGAAGTGGAGGTTGCAGTGAGCTGAGATTGCGCCACTGCACTCCAGCCCGACACCTGGCAATGAAGCGAGACTCTGTCTCAAAAAAAAAAAAAAGACGATTACATCATGAAGGCTCTTGTTCTCCTGAGTAGATTAAATGGCATCATCACAGGAGTCGTTTATTGTGAGAGTGAATCTGTTACAGAAGTTCCACCCTCTGTTGCTCCCTTACATTTTCCTTACATTTTTTTAGATGTGGTTTCTTTTAGTTCTTTGAATGTAAAGTAGCTAACTTAAAGTCTGTGTCTGGTAAGTCCATTGTCTGGGCTTCCCTTAGGAAGAGTTTCTGTTTTTTTCCTTTCATATGAGCTGTATTTTCTTGTTTCTTTGTGTGTCTTCCAATTTCTTGTTGAAAACTGGATATTTTAATTTTATTATTATTATTATTATTACTGCTACTTTAGACAGAGTCTTGCTCTGTCACCCAGGCTGGAGTGTAGTGGCATGATCTAAGCAATTCTCCTGCCTAAGCGGCTCAAGTAGCTGGGACTATGGTGTGCGCCATCACTCCTGGTTAATTTTTCTTTGTATTCTTAATAGACACAGGGTTTCACCATGTTGGCTAGGCTGGTCTTGAACTCATGACCTCAGGTGATTTGCCTACCTCAGCCTCCCAAAAGGAGCCACTGTGGCTGGCCAACTGGAAAAAATGATATAACATGACAACTCTGAAAATCAGATCCTTCTCCCTCTCCAGATGAGCTCTAAGTCAGGTAAAATAGAGAGATCTTTGCAAATGGGGTCTTTAAGGGAACCACCAGACAGGTCAAATAAAAAGGTATCATTCCTGGGAATGGTACTTTGAAGAAGCTGTAGCCCAGTTCTGCTTCCTCTGGTAACTGCCAGTCTTCTAGTCTTCAGTGTGGATGCAGCTGCTAGTTTTCAAGGCTGTTACGGAGCTGGAGAGCTGAGAATGGGACTCAGTCAAGTTAAAAATGCTACAAAACTCACTGTTGTTACCAGGATTCAGCTATTTGTCTTCAATAAATTATCCCCAGTTTGCTGAAAGCCTATTTCGAGTTCTGAAAAAGTTGATTCTGATTATTTTGCCAATTTCTCGTTGCTTTATGGAGTAGAGAATTTTGGTAGGGGGAAGTCCTTATTCTGCATTTTTGATGATATAATTTCCCTCTCCTTTCTTTTTAGGCTTTTATTTTCATGAATCTTGTGTCTGCTGGTGTTTTGTTTTGTTTTATTTGAGACAGGGTCTCTCTTGCTTTATCACCCAGGCTATAGTGCAGTGGCATAATCGTGGTTCACTGCTGCTTCGAACTCCTGGTTTCAAGAGATCCTCTTTCCTCAACCTCCCAAGTAGTGGAGACTATAGGTGCACACCACTGTGGCCAGCTAATTTTTAAAAATTTTCTGTAGAGACGAGGTCTTGCTCTGCTGTTCAGACAAGTCTCAAATTCCTGGCTACAAGTGATCCTTCTGTCTCAGCCCTTCAAAGTGCTGGGATTACAAACATGAACCACTCTACCAGTCTAATTTTTGTATATGATGTGAGGTAAGGGGTCCAGATTCATTCTTTTGCATGTGGATATATAGTTGTCCCATCAACATTTATTGAAGAGACTGTTCTTTCCCCATTGGACATTGGATGTTTTGGCATCCTGGTCTAAAAGCAGTTGACCATAGATATATGGGTTTATTTCTGGACTTCTAATTCTATTCCACTGATTTATACATCTTTCCTTCTGCCAATATTTCACTGCTTTGTTTACTATAGCTTTATAGTAGATTTTGAAATCCAGAAATACCTTTTACAACATTTTTTCTTTCAGTGTTTGTTTTGGTCATCCTGGATCCCTCACATTTTTCTTTTTTTTTTCTTTCCCCTGCAGTGTATGCCAAGAGCAGATCTGTCACATTTTTTTATGAATTTTAGGACTTAGTTTTATCTTCTTTTATTTTTAGAGACAGGGTCTTGCAATGTTGCCCAGGCTGCTCTTAAACTCCTGGGCTCAGGTGATGCTCTCACCTTGGCCACGTAAGTAGCTAGGACTTCAGGCATGTACTACCACTCCTGGCTTCCAAATGGATTTTGGGGTCAGCTTGTCTATTTCTGTATAAAAAGTAGTTTAAATTTTGAGGCCAGCTCAGTGGCTCACGCCTGTAATCCCAGCACTCTGGGAGGCTGAATGTGGTGAAACCCCATCTCTACTAAAATAACAGAACTGGGTGTTGTAGTGCATGTCTGTAATCCCAGCTACTTGGGAGGCTGAGGCGGGAGAGTCACTTGGATCCCAGAGGTGGAGGTTGCAGTGAGCTGAAATTGTGCTACTGTACTCCAGCCTGGGCAACAGAGCACAACTGTCTCAAATAAATAAATTAAAAAAAAAAGAAAATTGATTGATGGAGATTGTGTTGAATCTGTGGATTAATTTGGTGAAATAATATAATTTTAAGCATTGTAAGTTTCATTTAGAGAAAGTTTGGAAGTATGTAAAATGAAAAAGGGTTTAATGATTGTGGTTTTTTTAATTAGGTAAGCATATAGGTCTCACTTGGCCTCCTAGATCTGTCAAAGGAATGGGTCAGGCTCTCCTAGAGCCAGAGGCAGCCGCAGTAGAGGAACTAGGAAGCTGGTGCATCACTGAACAAAGATAGAGTGCTTCTCAGGGCTGCACATGATACTTGCTATGGCCAACTCAGGTGAAGGTTTTCCTTCAGAGGCCACAGAGTCTCCATGGGAACAGCCTTCCCCCTTCAGCATTCCTGTAGAGTGGTTCTGTTGTACATCTGAATCTTTACATTGTGGAGCACTTGGGTTGGGATAGATATGATTGCCTTATTTCTCATGAAATAACAAAGGAACATTTGGGAATAATTTTTTTACAAGTAGCCATTTGATATTTGTTTCCTCAAAAGTTTATGAGATTTTTTTAAAGAGCTGAAGTTATGTTGAACATAGAGCCATAAATAGTGGTTGTTTTATTGACTTTATATAAATGTTTGTATCCACAGTGTTCTTCTCATCTCTTGCCTTTGTAACCTGCCTAATTTCTGTGTTGCTGACACAATCATAGAAATACAAAGGAATTATCATAGTTGGCTGTCAGTGACTAAGTATGAGTTACGTTTAATTATATATTCAAAAAAGGAAAATGGAAAAAGAAAACCTGGTTATCAATAAGTAGACCAAACTATATACCACCATTACATAGGTTGAAGTTGAAGATCGGGTCAAGCATGGTGGCTCCTTCCTGTAATCTCAGCATTTTGGGCTGAGGTGGGAAGATCTCAGGAATTTGAGACCAGCCTGGGCAACATGGCAAAACCTCGTCTCTACCAAAAAATATAAAAATTAAACATAGTGGTATGTCTGTAGTCCCAGCTACTCCGGAGACTGAAGCAGAAGGATTGTTTGGACCCAGGCATTAGAGGCTGCAGTGAGCCAAGGTCATGCCCACTGCATTCCAGCCTGGGTAACAGAGGGAGACTCTGTCTCTCAAAAAAAAAAAAAAAGTTGGCCAGGCACAGTGGCTCACACCTGCAATACCAGCACTTTGGGAGGTGGATCACCTGAGGTCAGGAGTTCAAGACCAGCCTAGCCAGCATGGCAAAACCCCATCTTTACTAAAAATACAAAATTGGTTGGGCATGGTGGGTGCTTGTAATGCCAGCTACTCAGGAGGCTGAGGCAGGAGAATTGCTGGAACCTGGGAGGTGGAGGTTATGGTGAGCCGAGACCATGCCACTGCACTTCAGCCTGGATGACAGAGCAAGACTCCATCTCAAAAAGATAAATAAAATAACTTAAATGTGTAGTAAATGTGACTTTCAGTAAACTTTTGTACTATTATTCCTGCTCCTCTAAGGTTATAATATGATTTCTTATTCATTTGTATCCCACCTATGTGGATAATAGCTTCATGGGCGTTATTGTCTAGAATTACTCATTGTCCTATAGCTTTCCTCACTTTATCTTATTTCTCCCCCCTGACAGGAAATGACTTAGAAGCCTTACAAATACATCTGTGCATTTTTGCTTTACAAACGCACAGCAACTGAGGGCCAGCCCAGTCTGGAAGCACCTCTTAATGTTACACGGAAACAGCTACCTCAGCAAACAAAAGGAACGGAGGAGGAGACTTAAAATAACACATGCCATTTAAAAAAACAACAACTTGTTTTCAGAAAACAGGAAATTTGGAGATTTTTAGCATTGCATACAAGCAGCTTTACAGGGAAATGGATTTGACGGGCAGGCTCTGTCAAAATTCTGCAGAAGTTTGATCTTCCTTCTTAAGGACTTTGTGTGAATTAATTCTGTACTACTGCTTTTTAAATTGCTGTTGATCAGCTTCTGGGTTTTTGGGTTCTAACTTTTTTGAGTATATTGAAGACATGCTGTATTACATTATATTACATTTTTAAAAGTTAAGTTATTTTTCTGCCATTGTAAATAGAAGTATCAAAATATTCTTGCAAAGAAGTAAACATTTTTCTCAGCAAGCATATTCTTTTATTAATAGAGTAGAATGCTAAAAAGTTCTTATCCAGCATTTTGGACATCTTTTATTTTTTGTCAGAGATCCTGCCTATACTGAAAATATTAATTATATAAACGTGTTGTCCTTCTCACCTCTGTGTTGGATCACATGGTCACCTGCCTCATGGAAATGCCTTTTTTAAAACTTCAATTTGCAGAACTTCACTATTTTTATACCTAGCTACAGTTTTGAGAAAAAAGAATCGGAACCCTGACCCGCTCACGGTTGCTGGGACATTTCCCCCTCCCGCATGTATTGCTGCAGTGCCCAGGACAGTAAAATGGACTACAAGCGGCGCTTCCTGCTTGGCGGGTCCAAGCAGAAGGTGCAGCAGCACCAGCAGTACCCGATGCCTGAGCTGGGCCGAGCACTGAGTGCTCCCCTGGCATCCACGGCCACCACTGCCCCCCTGGGCAGTCTGACCACTGCAGGCAGTTGCCACCATGCCATGCCCCACTCCACTCCCATCGCTGACATCCAGCAGGGCATCTCCAAGTATTTGGATGCCCTGAACGTCTTCTGCCGTGCCAGTACTTTCCTCACAGATCTCTTCAGCACTGTGTTCAGAAACTCTCACTACTCAAAGGCAGCCACACAGCTCAAAGATGTGCAGGAGCATGTCATGGAAGCAGCCAGTCGGCTCACCTCGGCCATAAAGCCCGAGATCGCCAAGATGCTGATGGAACTTAGTGCTGGGGCCGCAAATTTTACAGATCAAAAGGAATTCAGTCTCCAGGACATTGAGGTAGAGTATCTTTTATGTCATACTTTTGTAGGAAAATGTATTACAAAGGTAAGTGAGGATATTGTCTTAAGTTTTTTTCTGAATCACTGTAATAGTAGCCTTTGTAAAAAATGTGTGCATGCCAGGTTCTGAATTGCTTTCATTTCAAATTAAGTAGGTTAAGGATGAGTGTGGTGGCTGTAACCCTAGCACTTTGGGAGGTCAAGGGAGGAGGATCACTTGAGCTCAGCAGTTTGAGACCAGCTTGGGCAGCTTAGTGAGACCTTGTCTCTACAAAATTTAAAAAATAATTAGCTGGGGGTGGTGCACACCTGTAGTCCTGGCTACTCCAGAAGCCCAGAGCTGAGGTGGGAGGATCGCTTGAGCCCAGAAGTTTGAGGCTCCATTGAGCTATGAGCCATGATTGTACCATTGTACTCCAGCCTGGATGACATAGTGAGGTCATGTCTCAAAAAAAAAAAAAAAAGAAGAAGAAAACCTTTTAAACAAATCAGCTTATATTTTATGTTTTTGTCTTTCAAATTTTCAAGTCAGAATCTAATTTTCAAATACCATACTGGTAAAAGTTATTAGTGAGTACTGGGAATTCTAAATATGATTATGGGCTTTATTTGTGGATTTTTATTATATTGAATCATTGGTTTGTAGAGAGTCCTACACATATTTATAGAATAAATTATTTTTCCAATTCTAAATTCAGTTGCTAATATTCAGATGTATTTCAGTCTTAGTACATTTCTTGGGGTCTTTGATAGTTAAAATGAAATATTCTTTCAGGGCTCTAGATTACAATGTAATATTAGAATACAAGTTTCATTCAAAATAATGATGACCTTTTTTGTTGTCTTCATTTAGGAAATGATTTGTTAAACTTTGATTTATTGTATTTATTTGATAGATTTTAAAAATTACTGGCCAGGCAAGGTGGCTCATGCCTATAATGCCAGCACTTTGGGAGGCTGAGACAGGTATATCACCTGAAGTCAGGAGCTCCAGACCAGCCTGGCCAACATGATGAAACGCCATCTCTAGTAAAAATACAAAAAACTAGCTGGATGTGGTGGTGGGCACCTGTAATCCCAGCTGCTTGGGAGGCTGAGGCAGGAGAATTGCTTGAACCCAGGAGGCGAAGGTTGCAGTGAGCCGAGATCATGCCATTGCACTCCAGCCTAGGCAATAAGATTGAAACTATGTCTTGGAAAAAAAAATTACTTTTAGCTGCTCAGGGAGTTAATCCTCCTATGTCCACGTGAAGTTCCTGGATATGAGGTCCTAGGAAGGAGAATGTTCCTTACCCCATCTTGGGGTTAAAAATCAAAAGTCTTTTAAGTCATATCTGATGATTGAGGTGGCTGACTAGCACTGCTTTGGGTTAACCAAAAAAGAATTCGAAGACACAGCATCATTAGTATAAAACAGGGTTTATCAAACTTTTTCTATAAAGGGCAGACAGAAATTTTAGGCTTCATGGACTACATGTGGTCTCTCTCACATGTTCTTTATTTTTGTTTTTGGTTTTTATTGAGATGAAGCTTCATTCTTGTAGCCCAGGTTGGAGTGCAGTGGCGCGATCTTGGCTCACTGTAACCTCTGCCTCCTTACTTTAAGCAGTTCCCCTGACTCAGCCTCCCAAGAAGCTGAGACTACAGGCACCCACGGCATGCCTGGTTAATGTTTTTATTTTTAGTAGAGATGGGGTTTCACCATGTTGGTCAGGCTGGTCTTGAACTCCTGACCTCACGTGATCCACCTGCTTCAGCTTTCCAAAGTGCTGGGATTACAGGTGTGAGCCACGGCGCCCGTATTTATTTTTATTTTTTTACAACTCTTTAAAAATGTAAAAGTCAGCTTTACTTTGTGGGCCCATCTATTCCACGGAGGGGGTTTGGTCCGTGGGTTCTAGTTTGCTGCACCTGGTGGTATAAATGTCTAATCACTTCTTTATGTCAGAGGCATTCTACTTTGGATCTATCTTTGTAATTTTTTTGTTTGTTTCTTAGACAGAGTCTTGCTGTGTTGTCCAAACTGGAGTATAGTGGGGTGATGTCAACTCACTGCAACCTCTGCCTCTTGGGTTCAAGCAATTCTTATGTCTCAGCCTCCCAAATAGCTGGGTTACAGGTGTGTGCCAACATACCCAGTGGATTTTTGTATTTTTAGTAAAGACAGGGTTTCACCATGTGGGCCAGGTTGGTCTTGAACTCATGGCCTCAAGTCATCCACCCGCCTCAGCATTCCAAAGCGCTAGGATCACAGGCGTGGGCCACTGTGCCCAACAATCTTTGTAATTCCTTCCTTCATCCCTTCCCTCCTCTCCCCTCCCCTCCCCTCCCCTCCCCTCCTCTTTCTTTTTTCTTTCTCTCTCTCTCTTTTCTTTTCTTTTCTTTCTTTCCCCTCCCTCCCTCCCTCCCTTCCTCCCTTCCTCCCTTCCTTCTCTTTCTTCTCTGTTGCCCAGGCTGGAATGCAGTGGCACAACATCGGCCCACTGCAACCTTTGCCTCCCGGGTTCAAGCAATTCTCCTGCCTTAGCCTCCCTAGTAGCTGGGACTATAGGCACATGCCACCACGCCCAGCTAATTTTTTTTTTGTATTTTTAGTATAGATGGGGTTTCATCATATTGACCAGGCTTGTCTCAAACTCCTTACCTCAAGCGATCCGCCTGCCTCAGCCTCTCAAAATGCTGAAATTACAGGTGTGAGCCACCATGCCCAGCCATCTTTATAATATCTAATTGTTTCTGTGATCACATTTTATACCCAGGGAACCTATCATTTTAAAGTATTTATAAAATGGTTTGTCATAGTTTATTTTTAAAATTTGACACATAAAAAGCATGCCTGTACTTCTCAAAAGAAATGTAAACAGTGAAACTTCTTTCATTTCCCATCTCATTCCTTTCCCCAGAAGTGACCACTGGTAACTGGTTGTTGTATGCTATTCCATACTACTGTCTCTACATGCATGGATATGTGCAACTTTGACTTTTGGTTGTTTTACATAAAAAACCACATTGTTCAGCCACCAGTGTACCTGGTCACTGCTTGAAAGAGATATGGCAAGAGAGCAGTTAGGAACACTTTGCCCTCTCCTGGAAAGTGTTGAACAATCTTAGTCTCCGACTATTAACAGCTATCACCCCATAATGACATAGTGCTCTTAGCTTTATTCAGGACTTCAGAGAAGAGTAGTGTGAAATATAAGGCCAAAGCCTTTTATTTTAACCTGAGCGTTCCCAAGTTCTTCTTCAGGCCATGCTTGCAGTTATTAGAAGAAATGGAGCTTGGCCTGCAGGGCCCTTTGCTTTCCAACCCTGGAGGGCAAGTGTGCCTACTGCCCAGGGTAAGCAAGACAATTAGAGAAGATAACCACCCATAAGCAGTAGGGGCTTGGTAAGCTACTGGGGCACAGCAGTACCTGCTTTGTTTCTTCTGCTTCCTGGGACCAGCAAGGACTACTGAAACTGAGAACAGGAAATACTATTGTTGTAGTTTGGAATTTTGACTTGGCTTTCCACATTGAAATGCCGATTAGATAGTTGGAATACTACCGTGTTTTTTTGTACATAATGGGCTCAACAGGCTTTCCAAGACGTGTCTGAAAACTACTGTTGGTGGGTTTTCCAGTTTACACATCTATTCTAAGTTTCAAACAGCTGACTTACAAGTGAATTTCTAAATGTGATTGTCAAGCATAGGCCTGCAGACTTAGTGTTTCACTTTTTCCCCAGAGCAGTATTTGTTGTTTCTGGAATTTATGTACTGCCAGGGGATTTAGCCATAGGCCAATAAGGGTCTCTCTGAATGTTCAACTCAGATGAAATGGCCAGGCATTTGGATTTTTTCCTTTTGGTTTTTTTTAAGGATTTTTATAAGCAAGGCCCTGAGAGGCGCTTTGACATTCATCCCTGGGGAAAGAGGTCTGTGGCTTAACATTGCTAGGCAAGGCCTCTACTCAGGAGCTCAGGCCAGGACAGTGAGTGAGGAAAGCATTGGATTCAAGAGTATTCAAATACTTGACCATTTAAGAGCTAGGACCAAGGACGATCTTTTCCCCTTGCCATGTGGCCAGTGCATGTGTGCAGTGTCCCCAGGTGATTCTTATTTATAGCCAGGTTTGAGTTGGGCTTATTGACTGATTGATGGATACTGATGCTTGTGTCCAGGAATAGTGGTTGCTGACTGTGTGCTCTGCCACCCTGCCTTAGAACTGGCAGGGCATATGTGAGTCCTGTCCAGTCTACACTCATCAGTGACTTTGCCACTTAACCCGAGTGGTTCACCCTCACAGTCTTGCTGTTAGAGGAATGAGTTGTGACTATGGGGCTTCACTAGCTGACTAGTGCCTGCAGTACTGGGACATTGTCCTAGGAAGTGAGTAGGCTACAGGGCAGAGTCAGAAGACCTGGGTTTGGAAGGTGACATCTATCACTTAAATAAAATCACTTGTTCAGTGGAAGTATATGTAAATAAAAGAATCAAAGTGACTTGTGATTCATGAATTCATCCACAGATATTTATTGCATGCCTTGTTTCTGCCTGGTGCTACTCCAGCATATCAATTACCACAGTGAATGAGACAGAAATCTCTCCCTTCATGTATCTAGAAGAGGGTTTCAATCTTACAGAAGGTAGAAAAGCCACCACTGAGAAGGTGTCATACTAGTAAAGACCTGAAAGGGATGAGGGAGCAAGCCTGTTGGCCAAGAAAAGAGGATTCCAGACAGAGGGAACGCCTAGCACAGGGTCCCAGAGGCAGGAGCCAGCCCAGAGTGTTGAACGAGCAGCAAGGAACCAACCTGCTGTGGCTGCAACAGAATGAATGGAAGGGAGAGAAGTAGGAGTGAGGTCAGAAGGGTAAAGAGGGGCCACTCTGGTGTTTGTTCTGAGTAGCCAGGTAGGAGGCAGGGTGAAATACACCTCTGAAGGGCAGGGAAAGGGAGCAGGGTGAGCCCTACCATTCTTGTGTAGTGAGCAGCGATGCCACTTCTTCCCTTGCCTTCTTCATACTGGGCAGCTCCAGGGCTCTGGTTTTATGTTGAGTCCTCAGTGTTGGGAGGAGGGCTTGGTCCTCTGTGTAGGCAGTCCAGGAACCCAGGGCAGCCACAGGGCTGTAAATGTCTCTAAGAAGACTATATTTTATAAATTCCAGCATTTTTACTGACTTTTTAAGTATTTACCATCTTGTGAATGAGCAGGCAGTACACACACACACACACACACACACACACACACACACACACGAGATTAGGACTTGCTATATAGCCCAGGCTAGCCTCGAATTCCTGGGCTCCAGCAGTCTTCTAGCCTCAGCTTCCTGTGTAGTTGAGACTATAAGTGCATGTCACTGTGCCTGGCTCTCAAATCTTTACACAGTTGCATCTTGGCATTCAGTTTGACACACTGACAGATTTCTTTTGTATACTATGTAATTACTTGTGAATATGTTTAAAATAATTTATTTGTGAGTGCTGACTGGCTCTTAATTAAGGACCTTAATTCAGGTATATTAACATTTATTTTGGATAGATATATGCCAAAAATACTGTAGAGTAACAATAATGGAAAATATTAGAAGCTGGTTTCAAAAATATGATTTGCATTAACCTTAATGGAATTAAAGGTGCATTCTGTTCCTTTTTTTTTTCTTTTTTGCCCTAAAGGTAAAAGTCAGTGTTACTTGTTTTGACTGGTAGAGCTTCTGTAACAGATTATGGAGTAAATATTTCCTAATGGTATGTGCCAGATGAAAGTTCATATTGCTGCTGCTAATCAGAAACTGAAGTTCACCTCATAAAAAGCATGTATTAATCCAATTTTGAAACTGTTGTTAATTTCAGGTCAGTCTTTTCAACTTACTTTTTGCTGAGGTGAATCTGCTATTACCTAAATTGTTTTCAGGCTTTAGCCTGTAGAGGAAGCGGTACCTAATTAAGCAGCTGCAATTTGGATGATTCTGTAAACTTGCATTGTGGTCAACAAACAAGATTTACCGTCTGTCTAGCTTATTCTATATGAGTGGAAGCCACCAGGGCCAACAGGCATCTGTCGCTGTGGAGGGACTGGACCCTTTGACTTTGATTTGTCAAGACAAGCATGTATAACCAAGTCATTATTCTGACAATTGCTAATTAAAAGGAGAAAAGGAAGTAAGCAAATTTCCTGCTTTTCCGGTAGAGACTGTTTCTCATGGTAACCAAATAGCCCTAATGAATAAAGGAAAAATCTCCGCTTTGCAGATCATGTTGTGACTCAATCAGCAGCCAACAGTGGAGGATGAAACCATTTGAGGATCAGGCCTTCCCCACCCAAATCCCATTGATCAGCCTTAGTGTCATGGAAATAGAGACAGGTAATCATGTCTCCTGATGTGCTGCAGTAAGAACTACACAACATTTCTAACATTAGTAATACTATTCTACTTCTCCTTCTCAAACAAAACAGAACAAAACCCTGAAATAATCTAATCAAGCTTTTAAAATGAATCCAGTCTACAGGAAATGTGGGGTATACTGACATAAGTTATGCAACACCATGAGAAAGCAACCAGACAAATTCAGAATGTGGCATATTCTGTAATAAGTTGACCTGATTTGTTCAACAAGTCAGTAGCATTAAAAAATACATAGAGAGAATGTAGTGTTCTAGATTAAAAGAGATTTAAGCCATATAACAACCATATAAAATTACCTTTTGGGGGTTGAGATTCAAGCCAAATGTAAAAAGATAATTTTTAAAAGATAATTTGGGAAGCTTGAACACATACTGAGTCTTGGTTGATTGGGATTTGCTTTAAGAAAAAAAAGATGAGGAAGAATAAATGGAAAATGCATGGCAAAATATTAATTGAATTGAAACTTAAATTTTTTGTAAACAGGATTTTGCTTTGTTGCCCAGGCTGGTCTCAAACTCCTGGGCTCAAACAGTCCTCCCACCTCAGCCTCTCAAAACACTGGGACTATGGGTATGAGCCACCGTGCCCGGCTGTAGGATTGAAGCTTTTTGATGGGTACATGGGGGCTTGTTGTGATCTGCTTTTGTGTATGTTTGGACCTTTTCCAAGTTTGCAAAAAGTGAGAGAGAAATTCAGGAATGTATGAAAGGAGTAATGTATTAGAGTACCCAATAAATAACTACATTTTATGGAGGGGTTTGCACATGGGAAGTGGTTTTCTAACAGAAAGGGAAGCATTATTGAGTAGTTAGTTACCCAAGGTGTTGGGATGAAGAGAAAAGCAGGTGCTTTTCAGAAAAATGAGAATAAAAGTGAATCAAAGGAGAAAATGGGAACAGAGAAAAGACCTTCTCTGAAGGTGGGAGGCCAGCAGCAGATGGGAGTCAAGGAAGGAATGAAATGTTGCTAATTTTGGGGACTAGTGATTGAACGGCAATGTTGCTATCTTTTTGGAAAGTCATTTAAAATTTTGAGTTGCTGAAAAGGCTTGAATGAATGTGCTGGAAAAATTAGGTTCGGTGGGCAGATTAAAAGGAAACAAATAGAGTTCATGGAGTATAATTTCAGATAGAATTGGCTTTCCTCAATTAATTTCTTGTCAGTTTGGGAGACCTCACAGGATTGGATAATGGCCTTTTCTAGCAGCTTCCCTCCTCTTTACAAACGAAGAACCTGAGCACCCCTAAAACAACATTTATTTGCCTGAAGTCCTTCTGAGGCCAGCCCATGCAGGGGTTATGCATCCTATGTGTCTGCTGCTTCCCTGCTACCTGGGGCTGGTGCAGTCTAGTGCCAAGGGGCTTGGTGGCAGAGCCCACCCGCTGTGAGAACAGGCTGTCTGCCCCTCTGCTAATGGTGAAATGTCCAGAGCCAGGAAATCAGAAACAGCCAGATGTGGAGGCACCCCTGATTTGCCCTTGCTCCCACTAGGGCCCCTCTTGAGTAGGCCCAGTCATCTGACCTGCCTTCCTTTTCTCCCAGCTGAGCCACCCACCCTCCTCGATAAATACACACGAGCTAGCTGCAAGCATTGCAAAGATGACGAGGACAATAAAAGTGCTCCAGGACTGGTAGGCCAGACAAATAAATAAATAAATAGACAATGATGCTAGGTGTGATGAGTGCTGTGATGCAGTTGGAAAATAGCCTCAAGTCTGTTGATTTGGCAGAACTTTCAGCTGCTCCTTTCTCCCCCACGAGCTAGCTCACTGTGCCAGGGCCAGTCCTCATACCTACCTAACTGGGAGCGCATCTGAGAGGGGGGCAGGGCAGAGACCTCAGTAGGCCCTGGGGAGAGTGAGGAGATACTGGTAGCTGCCTCCCAATATCCAATCTCTTTTTTTCTTTCTTCCTTTCTTCTTTCTTTTCTTCCTTTTTTCCCCCCAAGACAGGGTTTCACTTTGTTACCCAGGGTGGAGTGCAGTTGGCACAATCACAGTTTACTGCAGCCTGAACTCCCAGGCTCAAGTAATCCTCCTGTCTCAGCCTCTCAACTATCTGGTATTTTTATGGTAACAAATATTTATTATATTTTATTTTGGAAAGCAAACTATAAAACAACATACAATCTACTTTTTGCAAAAAAGAAAGTCTATAGGTACAAATATGGACTGTTTAGGAATCATACAATCAGTGGTTGTATGGGCGGATCATTTGAGGTAAAGACCAGCCTGGTCAACATAGTGAAACCCCTTCTCTACAAAAAGTACAAAAATTAGCCGGGTGTGGTGGCGCAAGCCTGTAGTCTAGCTAGTTGGGAGGCGGAGGCAGGAGAATCGCTTTATCCTGGGAGACAGAGGTTGCAGTGAGCCACTGCACTCCAGCCTGGGAGAAAGAGAGAGACCTATTTAGGAATATTTAGAACTATTTGTTTATTTGTATAGCTTATCTTTCCCCCCCTGATTTAAATGATGATGGGTATGTATTACTGATACAAAAGGTTTTGTGCACCACAGTGCTTTGCCCATGGAATAGGAGCTCAAACTGCCTGTGTTGTTATTTTCACCAGCAGTGAAGCAGGGTGATCAGGGGCAGAATTTACCCTTGTCTGAATTATTAGCATTTGGTGTTGGTTCCGCCACCCTTGGGCATGAGCTTTCTTTCTCTCCCTCGTTTGTTCTCCTAAACATAGCATGGCAGCTTTTCTGTGCTCTAGGTTATTGCTGACTGCAAGGAGACTTTGTTCTTTCATTAGTTTTTACATATTAGTTTCAGTAAGCCTATTTCTTAAATTTTTCTGCTGTAGCATAATTTTCATAAGTAACTTTCTTTTTTTTTTTTTTTTTTTTTTGAGACAGAGTTTCGCTCTTGTTACCCAGGCTGGAGTGCAATGGCGCATTCTCGGCTCACCGCAACCTCCGCCTCCTGGGTTCAGGCAATTCTCCTGCCTCAGCCTTCCGAGTAGCTGGGATTACAGGCACGCGCCACCATGCCCAGCTAATTTTTGTATTTTTTAGTAGAAACGGGGTTTCACCATGTTAACCAGGATGGTCTCGATCTGTTGACCTCGTGATCCACCCGCCTCGGCCTCCCAAAGTGCTGGGATTACAGGCGTGAGCCACCGCGCCCGGCCATAAGTAACTTTCTGTAGTCCAGGCATGGTCTACTGCATTCTCTGTCTCTGGAGTCACATTTAGATCTCTGTGTCACATTCCGGTCTGTAGCTCATTATGTAATGACTCGAATTATCATAAGAACAAAAGAGGCTGGACACTGTGGCTCATGCCTGTAATCCCAGCACTTTGAGAGTCTGAGGTGGGCGGATCACAAGGTAAGGAGTTCAAGACCAACCTGGCCAATATGGTGAAACCCGGTCACTACTAAAAGTACAAAAATTAGCCGGGCATGGTGGCAGGCACTTGTAGTCCCAGGTGAGGCAGGAGAATTGCTTGAATCTGGCAGGCGGAGGTTGCTGTGAGCTGAGATGGCACCATTGCACTCCAGCCTGGGTGACAGGAAAAAAAAAGAACAAAAGAGACCTCATTAAGAACAAGGTTGAGAACGCTAGGAACCTAATGTAACATCTAAGGTATGAATGAGTATCGAAGAGAAAGAAATGATTGAGAGGGCCAGGCGCGGTGGCTCAGGCCTATAATCCCAGCACTTTGTGAGGCCAAGGCAGGTGGATCACGAGGTCAAGATATCGAGACCAACCTGGTCAACATGGTGAAACCCTGTCTCTACTAAAAATACAAAAATTAGCTGGGCATGATGGTGCGCGCCTTTAGTCCCAGCTATTTGGGAGGCGCAGGAGAATTGCTTGAACCCAGGAGGCGGAGGTTGCGGTGAGCTGAGATCGTGCCATTGCACTCCAGTCTGGGTAACAACAGCGAAACTCTGTCCCAAAAAAATAAATAAATAAAATAAAAAAATAAATGAGTGAATGCTTTGGAATTTCTAATACAAGCAGCCATCTTAGACCAACTTCATTTCACTCTGGACTTTTAAACTGATCAGAAATGAATGAATGTATGAGAGTTTTACTTGTTCCTCGCCCTATAGGGATATGAAAAAGAGGAACTTGAGTTCCTGAAGTTGAGCAGAACAGTGAACTTAGAAATTATTTGTACTGATGTGAAAATCATGTATTTTGGGAAATGGAGTGGACTTGGACACTTCATAATTCCAACTACAGGCAGGTATTACAGGCTGAATCAGGCCTGAGCCTAGAAGAGGAATAACTACAGCTAAATTTTGAAATATTCCAGAAAGCAGAGTTGACAGGCTGATCTTCAACAACTACAGTTGTATTGAAAGGGTGGTCTTTTGGTGCTCCAAATAGGAAGGCCTTTAATTAAAATCTGTTTTACAATCTAAATAAAATATAAATATCATCGAAAAGAAATGGTATTCTAGTTCTATACATGAACACAACGTCCTTAGCAGCAGATGTGATATGTGTGTACAAGGGAATAGGAAGGTAAAGATGCACCCTTCCCCTCTACCATCAAGGGTCACTAGAAAGCAGGCTCTCAGTTGACCCCAGTAGCTGTCTGTAATCAATAGTTCCTTCTCTGATTAATATTAATCCACTATTGTAGCTACATTCTGGATCTTGTCATAGGAAGACAGAGTAGTCTGGTGGTTAGCAACACAGCTTTTGGAGTTAAACTGACCTGGTGTCAGATCCCCACTTATTACCTGCTTGACATTGAGCAGTTTTCTTTATCTGTGTAAGCTTCAGTGTTGTCATCTGTAAAATGGGTGGGTGAATTGCTCACATCCCACAGGGATGCTTCACATAAGGTGCTTTTTGCCTTTTTTTTTTTTTTTTGAGGCAGAGTCTCCCTCTGTCACGAGGCTGGAGTGCAGTGGCGCAGTCTCGGCTCACTGCACCCTCTGCCTCCTGGGTTCAAGCGATCCTTCTGCCTCAGCCACTCGGGTAGCTGGGACTACAGGCATGTGCCACCATGCTCGGCTAATTTTTGTATTTTTAGTAGAGGTGAGGTTTCACAGTGTTGGCCAGGATGGTCTCTATTTCTTGACCTGGTGATCCTCCCACCTCGGCCTCCCAAAGTGGGGGGATTATAGGCATGAGCCACCACATCCGGCCCGGTGCTTGGTATTTAAACACTCAATAAATGGTAGCTGTTGGTAGAGCTTCACTGGCATGTCTACCTTTAGCCACTCTACTCATCCACTTCCCGGCTTCCCACGCCTGTTCTGCAGTTTGACTGAACCACATAGTCCAGGAAACTTTCTCCATGTGAAGGATAAAATAGCTTTTCACAGCTCTGGGTTCACACTCTCCCAAATTTATGTCTGGAAGATGTCCAAGGTTGATGGCCTTGTCAGAAAGCATCTTGTTCTGGATTTGGGGGCCCTGCTTCAGGCCTTCAGTCATTCCTCAGAACTTTGCCCCTTAGGAGGGGACAGGGTAGTTCTCTCTTTGCCGAGGTCATTTCCTCGGAGAGCCTTTTCCTTCCCACCCATCCATGTTCCTTCCCCAGCAGCACCCTGCCTTGAGTATCTGTTTATTGTCTTGTTGTGTCCCCATTAGAATGTCGCCCTGGTGAGAGCAGGGACTTGTTCATTCACTTTCTGGTAGCGTCCCCAGCTCTTTGTGCTCAGTACATATTAGGCATCTCCGTCTTAAATATTTGTTGAGAGAATGAATGACTCAGTTGTGTCCTTCAGAGCTGTGAGAATGTGAACCCAGAGCTAATGGAGCATAGCATCTTTCCTCTCTCCTCCTCCTCCTGCTTCCCATAGCTGCCAAGGTGCTGAGGAAAGTCGGGGAGGAAGAGTTTGTGTACCCGAGGAACCGACTCACTCCTCCCTGTGTCTGCAGTGGGTGGGAATATTAAGGACACCCTCAGCCTATACCAGTTAAGGTGGAGTTTCTGTGATGTGCCAGCCAATCCCAGCTTAGAGTCTGCTGAAGGCAGTGGGGCACACAGGTGAAGGGCATGGACAGTTGAGTCAGGTGACTGGTCTGCCACATCTAGTTTGTGTCCCCTTGACAAAATTTTATAGCCTTTCTATGCCTTGATGTTGTCTGTGAACCGAGGTTGACCTCGTAGGGTGGTTCCTGGGATTAAATGTGCTAGTCCATGTGACGCTCTAGCGTTGGTTAGGTACAGGCTGTGTGTTCCATTAAAGCTGTCTGTTGTGCTCTACAGGACTGAATAACTGCTGCTTATTCTACTCCTGGCACCTGTCTAACTGGCTTCCTAGGTGAGCTGCTTCTGCGTCCCTTACCCTACCCAGTCTAGTGCAGAGCACAGGGGGAAGTGTTCTGAGGAGATGTGAGTGGAAGCCTAGGAGTTTGGGGGGCTTTAGCCTGTGATGCTGGTTGTTCACTATGGAAGGTGGATGTTTGGTGTAAGATTTGTTTGTGGTTTTTTTTTTTTGCTTTATTTTGGTCCTAATGATTTCCATGGGGTAAGGAAGGATTCAGAGAGAATAAGGGTCATGCTGGAAACTAGCTTGCCTCTGCTTCTCCATGAAACAGAGCTCTGACCTGTGGGAACTGAGAGGGCGTATGGCAAAGGGTAGATGCTGAGGCTAGGTGAGGTGAGAGGTCCATGTGCACACCACACCCAAGGCATCTACACATGTGTGTGGGGAGGTGAGGCAAGAGGTCCACATGCAGCCATGAGGCAGAGAATCCACGTGTGCACCTGAGGGGAGAAGTCCAAGGTTGAGTCTTACTGTGTACTTCTCCAAGGGACGGGACAGTACATGGGCACTGTGCTGGATTTGATCCCTTGTAAAAAGGAATGGCCATAGTTCCCCAACCTTCACCACTTCTGTGAGGCAGTGAACTGAGGGCTGGCCATGAGTAGGCTTTCTCAGGTCCACTCCTGCTCAGTTGCAAATTCAATAAAGTAAGTTTTTTGTGAGTAAGTAATCTGTGTAAACCAAGGAAATATAAAATATCTTCCACAGAAAGATTTGAATATTATGGAACAGGATAAAAGAGCTGCAAAAGGTTTTTGTTGGTATTATTATCAAATCTGGTGTGGGCAAAACAACTGTGAGAGATTAGGAAAAAATGTCAATAATCTGGAAGGTTTGTGGTCAGGTTGCTTTGTAAGTGGCCAGTTTTTGCTCTGTGTTAAAGCAAGAGGAGATAAGGCCGGGCATGGTGGCTCATGCCTGTAATCCCAGCTCTTTGGGGAGGCCTAGGCGGGTGGATCGCCTGAGGTCAGGAATTGGAGACTAGCCTAACCAACATGGTGAAACCCTGTCTGTACTAAAAATATAAAGACTAGCCAGGTGTGATCGTGCACTGAGGATGGAGATTTGCTTGAACCCGGGAGACAGAGGTTGCAGTGAGCCGAGATCACGCCACTACACTCCGGTCTGTGTGACAGAGCGAGGCTCCATCTCAAAAAAAAAATAAAGAGAAATAAAAATAATGAGAATGCATTGTAACTGTGGTTTATGCAAGAAATTAACAGGGAGGAGCAGCAAAGGAACTGTCAGAAGAGCCTTAGCTGATACCAGAAGGCTGCCAGAGAAATGCATAATCAATCTGAAAATGTTTGTGGCACATAGTATATTTAGTATGTATCTTCTTTTTTTTTCTTTTTTCCTTGCTTTGAAGACCAAATATATCTTCTTATAATTACATATTCATATATATAATATTTTTTAAGTTAATTTCCTACTTTGACTGTTAGGACAGTCACTGATATATATCAGGCGAATAGGTTTCTACTATACTGATGAATGGAGCTGTCCATTATATTTTCTTGACTCCCGGAAGACTGGTCTGTCAGCTTTGTTTCATAAGACTAGAAAGATGACATACGACTATGTTAATAACTATGTTAGCACTCTTCCTAAAATAACCTGTATATTTGGATTCCATTTTTGATGGAATGTCTTGTGGTCAAATTGACCTTCTTTCAGAGTTTTAGTTGCATGGTTTTTCCTTAACCTTCTGAATACTCTGTGGACATAATTGTAATTGTGGATGGCTGTGGTTCAGCAGGAGCTCAAAGACACCACAAGTGGTGTGAGTCCAGATGTAGGGAGTGGAGAACAGGATTGAGGGTGACTTGGTGGGAAATTGAAAGATTCATTTCAACCTTGAGCCTTGTTATTTGATGGAAATGTTTTGACTTCTGGGCATCAGTCACCGAGGTCCAGACACAAAAACAAAAGCAGATCCTTCTGAAGCATGGTGGCCTTTAGCTTTGTATGATTTTGGATTTCCCTTTATTGCTTCTATTCAAGTTGGTCATTGAAAATGTACTGCATGAATCCAACAGTAACCCACAACCTAAACATTCCTGGCTGTCTTGTTTTCACAGGTGTTGGGGCGATGTTTCCTGACTGTGGTGCAAGTCCATTTCCAGTTTTTGACTCATGCATTACAGAAGGTCCAGCCAGTGGCTCACTCTTGCTTTGCTGAGGTCACTGTTCCAGAAAAAAAGAACAGCAGCAGTGGAGGCGGCTTATCTGGCATGGGCCACACACCTGAACTGGAGGAAGCTGTGCGGTCCTGGCGGGGGGCGGCTGAGGTAACCCTGGCTTTGGGGAGTTTGGTGCTTGTGTTCAAATAGGAGAGGTTCCAGAGGGCCTTTGCCTGTTGATTCTCAAAAGAGCCATTTCATTTAGAAATGTACATTTGACACTGTTATCATTAGCTTGTTCATTCATTTAACAGTGAATGTCTTTGTGAATGCCCACTTTGTGCCAGGCATGTGCCAGGCACTAGGATGACAGCCTTGACTTACAGCATCCTGGGAGAATAGGCTTACAAAAACAGGGTTAAGGGGCCAGGATGGAGGTATACGGGAGCCAGAGGAAGGGAGGGCCCTGTAGTGCTGCAGGAAAGCTTCTAAGATGAGGGACCAGTGAAGAGTCTGGCACCCAAGTCAGGAAAGATGGGGTGGAGCTGTCTGGAGAGGGTAAGTGGCCAGCCAGGCAGCGAGGCAGGGAAGCAGGAGTGTTTGGCAGACAGATGGGATGGCAGGCTCCAAAGATACAACTACAGCAGGGTGAGCGCTCAGTGGACATGGAATTTTTTCTGTTTTCTGCTAGCCAAATCATTCCCTGTAGAAGTGCTTGGATCTTTGTAACTTTTGATTCTTGGGGTTTTCTTTTTTTTTTTTTTTTTTTGAGACAGAGCTGAAGTGCAGTGGTGTGATCAGGGCTCACTACAGCCTAGACCTCCTGGGCTTAAGAGATCCTCTCACCTCAGCCTTCCAAGTAGCTGGGACTATAGGCCAATGCCACCATTTCTAGCTAATTATTATTTTTTGTTAGAGTTGGAGTCTCACCATCTTGCCCAGGCTGGTTTTGAGCTACTGGGCTCAAGTGATCCACCCATCTCTGCCTCCCAAAGTACTGGGATTACAGGCATGAGCCACTGAGCCCAGACAAGATTCTTAATTGGTCTAACTCTGCCAAGATCCTCATTTGTCAGCTGCTTTACATGTGATTTGAGCAGTTCTTCAGTATGCTTTATGTGACTGCATGAAGTCTTTTATCTCTTGGAAGACTGGCTATTTCTAAGCACAGCAGATATGTTTATAAAATCTAGCCATCATGCAAGAGCCAGACCAAGAGGTTGGCTCCCTAGTGGGTAGAGAACGCAGTGGTGTGGGATAGTATGGTATGGTCATCAGGGATGATGTGGGGGAAAACTGTGCGATTCTTCTCTCATGGTGACAACCTCGTGACTGAATGGTGGGCTGCAGGGAGCCGCTTCAGTGGGGGATTCCAGCCTAGCATGGGGTTACTTTCCTAGTCAGTCTGGTGTGGCATTCTCTATTCCTTTTACACAGCCAGAAGAAGTTGAGCTTAAGTATAAGCCAATCAAAATCAGCTCTGAAAAAAAGTCTGTTTTTTCAGCAACACTTCTTTTCTTTTCTTTTTTTTTTGGAGATGATTTCGCTCTTGTTGCCCAGGCTGGAGAACAGTGGTGCAATCTCAGCTCATTGCAACCTCCGCTCTCAGATTCAAGCAATTCTTCTGCCTCAGCCTCCCAAGTAGCTGGGATTACAGGCGTACTCCACTACACCCGGCTATTTTTTTTTGTATTTTTAGTAGCGACAAGCTTTCACTTTGTTGGCCAGGCTGATCCTGAACTCCCAACCTCAGATGATCACCCGCCTTGGCCTCCCAAGTGCTGGGATTACAGGTGTGAGCCACCACGCCTGGCCATCAGTGACATTTCTTATAGGCATTTTAATAGTTCTTTGTTTCCAGTATGAGAAATAAAAAATAAACCTTAGAAGTTGAGACTTTAACTAGGACTTACTGCTCCATTTTACAGAGTAAATGATAATGCTATATCTAGTAGCAGGGGAGGTGCCCTCGCCTCCTGTATAGGCTTGCCGTGTTCTCGCCTTGCCCCCGTCCTTGAGGCCCCAGCTTCTCTTGTGGGACCCTATGTTTTCTGACCCTCATCCTCAGCCTGTTCCTGCCAGTACACAAAGATGGTTCCCACAGAAAAGTCCACTCTGCCCTGCCCTATTTCTCTGCTTTTGTCAGCCAACTTTTTGGAGTAGTTGTCTACCTTTTTTTCACCTTTCATTCATTCTAAAAAATTACTATTATTTTATTTTTATTGCACCTTGTGGCTTCTTACTGCTCTTGGCACACCCCATAGGCAGTGTACCCACAATAGCCTAAAAAGTAATTACTGTTGAAGCATTTCAGGCATGTAGAACGTTTCACACCCGTGAGTGTATCTTACTTTTAGCTGCCTGCCATATTTGCTCATGCCTTTTACATATTTTTAACATAAAAATATCACCAATGCACTTTTTTTTTTTTGAGACTGGGTCTTGCTCTGTTGCCTAGGCTGGAGTGCAGTGGTGATTACAGCTTACTGCATCCTTGACCTCGCCTGCTCAAGCAATCCTCCTGAGTAGCTCACACTATAGGCATGCACCACCATGCTTGGCTAATTATTGTATTTTACTTTTTATTTATTTTTGTAGAGACAGGGTCTTGCTATGTTCCCATTGCTGGTCTTGAGCTCCTAGGCTCAAGCGATCTTCTCACCTCAGCCTCCCAAAGTGCTGGGATTACAGGCGTGAGCCCTGCACCCAGTCAGCAAATGCACTTGAATCCCTTTTGTACCTCTCCACTTTCTTATTCATTCCTTTGTCTCTAGAGATAACCTCTTTTTAATTTGAATCCTGTGACTCTTGTGCATATTTTAGTATTTTTTCTATATATGCATGTATCCATACATAAGGTATTGTTTTATACAGTCTGAAACTTTATATATATGACATCATTCAGCTTGCTGAAATCTGGCTTCCACTCCTATACAAGAACATGTCTTCTCTTGTCAAGGTCATTCCTTCCATGTTTTCAAATCCAGAGAACCCTTTCAACTCCTTTCGGCAGCTCACAGCAGTGTGTAAAATATTCCTCCCTGGAAATAGTCTCATCTTGCGCCATCCAAGAACCAGGCTTTCTTTCCTCTTGACCCATCCTTTCTTCGACTTTACTGGCTTCTCCTTTCTCAACACAACTTGAGTATGAGTTTCTCCAGGCTCCCTTCTAGCTGCCTTTCTCCCTAGGGGTTCTCCATCCAGTCTTGGGACTCGAAAAGCCACCTGTGTCCTGGGAGGGGGCTCAAATGTGTGTGACCAGTGAGCAGCCCACTTCCTGTTGGCTTCAGGCCCCTGAGTTCAGCTGCTACCAGGGGTCTCACAGGTGGCTCAGGCATAGCCTCTCTTCACTCACCTGTTCCTCCCCAGACCCTCTCTATGCTATTAAATGGTGCCATCCCACAGTGGGTTGTTCACTTGAGAAACCTGAGATTTATCCTTCAGCGTTTCCATTATGTCTATATCCAGTCCAATCCTTAAGAAAACCCAGCAGGTCCCACCTCCAAAATCTTATCACAGATCTGCCCCCTTCTTCCAGGTCCTTTATCACTACCCTTGTTCAGGGAATCATTACCTCTCCCCTCCCTGTCTTGCTCTCCTTCATTTTAAAATTGGATGATGTTGCTTCTCATTTCCTTAGGGTAGCATGTGAACCCCTCAGCATGGCCTGCCTAGACCTGCCTACTGTGGCTCCTGTCTTGATGGCCAGCCTTACCAAGGCTGTTTTTTATTCTGGAAACTCCACTCTGTCCTCGCTCACTGGGCTCTAGTTCCTTGGATGTGTCTTTCTTTGCTGCTTTGGATCCTTGGCCTGTTTGACAGACCCATTTGTAGGTCCTGACTTCCCCACTCCACCCCACACACATGCAATTCTATTGACAACCTTCTCTAATTTTCTCCCTAAATGCTGCTTTCTGGGTGTCTAGGGCACTCCCTGTGATAGTCCTTTGTTTCCCTCAGTGTTTTTTCTCCATTTGTAATTCTGTGTTTTCCTTGTTTACCTTTTTGGCCATGAGACTGTCAGCTCCAGGAGGGTAAGGAGCTGCTTTGTGCTCCAGCTTGTACCTAACACACCACCTTGTGAACTAAATATTTGACTGAAAGATTCTGAGAAAGAGTTAAACAATTTTAAACTGTGAGACTGTTCGCCTTCAGAGAGTGGTGTTTACACACAGATTGTGAAGCCAAAGCTTTGGAACTTTATGGCATTATAGATGCTAGTCATTTTCCTGTAGTCTGCAAGTTTTGTAAATGTTACAACTGCATTGGCCCAGCAGAACAAAAGTTAACTGCTAAAAAGTGTTACTTGGTTCACAAAATTGCAACAGAGATAGAAATCTAAAAACAGTTCACCTGGAATCCCATGTAATAAATCAAATACATATTTTTCTGTATTCTCTTCTTGTCCTAATCCATGTATATATCTTCTGCATTTAATCATAAAATGACAGAGATTAGTTTCTCCTTGTTTTTCTATCTTGCTTGTCTACTCTTCATAAACACATGTAATGACTGAAAAATAAATATTTAATTTTCTATGCAGATTTCAAAAGCTCTGTTTTTTTGTTTACATGCCAATGTATATTTTTCCTATTCTGTGTTCATGTGGCTTTTTCCTTCACTCTATAGGAACAGCCAATCGTGTATGTTCTTCCTTTTTTTTTTTTCTTTATGAAAACTCCAAGTGCCAATATTCTAGGTTACCTGTGTTTTTAAAGCAGGAAAGTTAAAAATGTCTGAATGTTTTATATTTATATTAAAAATAACAGGTAGGTAAGTCTTTTTTCCAGGGTTCCTAAAATAAAGGGACATTTCCTTTCTCTTCAGGATGGTTAATTTAGGCTTTCAAAATTTGGGCTTCTCACTTTGCAAAACAATCTAGAACCTCTAGTTTATTTGCTTAGATGGTTTATTGCTGTGTTTTAGTTGAAGGTGTTTTTCTTGTCATTGTTATTGTTGGCCTAATGTTGCTAGAACTGTACCACCCTCCTTTACCTACCAGTTACTATTATGTTGCAGGCGACATCTAGGCTAAGAGAAAGAGGCTGTGATGGTTGCCTGGCAGGAATTGAAGTTCAACAACTCTTTTGTTCTCAAAGTGCAGCAATTCCTGAGCACCAGCTAAAAGAACTGAACGTAAAAATCGACAGTGCTTTGCAAGTAAGTTTTTTAGAACTGATATACTGATTTCCAAGGGATAGAAACAAGGGAGGGAGTTAAAGTTGTGATGTTGAACCAACTAGAAAGGGTAATAGAGTAGTAATTGGCCTCGAGTCTTTTAATAGCTATAGAAATTTAAGATTTTGATTTCCATTGAACTTTGTCATCTTATAATCTGCTATGTAATCATGATTGTTAAAAATAACTTATTTCCAGGCATATAAAATAGCTCTGGAAAGCTTAGGCCACTGTGAATATGCAATGAAAGCCGGCTTCCACCTCAATCCAAAGGCAATTGAAGCAAGTTTGCAGGTACACTTTTCTTTCCTAAAGCTCTGGAAACCTAGGGTGCTGCTCCTGCACTCTAGTATGAAGCAATGGGTCACCTTTCCTCTTCCATCCATGCCTTTTCCAGGGCTGCTGCAGCGAGGCGGAAGCCCAGCAGACAGGGCGGAGGCAGACACCCCCACAGCCCATGCAGTGTGAGCTTCCCACCGTCCCTGTGCAGATAGGATCGCACTTCCTGAAGGGCGTCTCCTTTAATGAGTCCACAGCGGACAATCTGAAGCTTAAGACGGTACCTTTCCATGGGGTTCCAGCAACTGAGTGTGAACTTGAAAATAGAGGTTTTAAGAGAAATGTAAAGGCTTGCAAAGGATATGGATTAAAAAACAAAATGGGGGCTGGGTGCAATGGCTCACAACTGTAATCCCAGCACTTTGGGAGGCTGAGGCAGGCAAATCACCTGAGGTTGGGAGTTTGAGACCATCCTGACCAACATGGAGAAACCCTGTCTCTTAAAAAAAAAAAAAAAAAAAGATGGGGTTCAGGTGCAGTGACTCACACCTGTAATCCCAGCACTTTGGGAGGCTGAAGTAGCTGGATCACCTGAGGTCAGGAATTTGAGACTAGCCTGGTCAACATGGTGAAACTCTGTTTCTACTAAAAATACAGAAATTAGCCAAGTGTGGTGGCTTGTGCCAGCTACTTGGCAGGCCAAAGCAGGAGATTTTCTTGAACCTGGGAGGCAGAGGTTGCAGTGAGCTGAGATCACACATGCCACTGCACTCCAGCCTGGGCGAAAGAGTGAGACCCTGTCTCAAAAAAAACAAAAACAAAATGGAGCCGGATGGTTGAGACGAGCCTGGGCAACTTGGTGAGACCCTATCTTTAAAAAAAAAAAAAAATAACTAGACATGATGGCATGTACGTGTAGTCCTAGCTGCTTGGGAGGCTGAGATGGGAGGAGCACTTGAAACTAGGAGTTCAAGACTGCAATGAGCTAGGATCACACTACTGCACTCCAGCCTGGAGGATGGAGCAACACCCTTTCTCCTTTAAAAATATTTTTAAAAAGACCTACAGAGACTTTAATCAGACATTTGCCAAGCAAGTTTTTTTTTTTAATTTAAATTTAAATTAAAAATTTTTTTTTGAGATGGAGTTTTACTCTCTTGCCCAGTCTAGAGTGCCGTGGTGTGATCTCAGCTCACTGCAACCTTCGCCTCCTGGGTTCAAGCAGTCCTCCTGCCTCTGCCTCCCGAGTAGCTGGGACTACAGGCACGTGCCACCACACCTGGCTAGTTTTTGTATTTTTAGTAGAGGTGGAGTTCCACCAGATTGGCCAGGCTGATCTCGAACTCCTGACCTCAGGTGATTGCCCTACTTGGCCTCCCAAAGTATTGGAATTACAGGGGTGAGCCACTGTCCTGGGCCAAGAGAGTTTTATTCATAATTTTATTCAGATGTTTAACATAATGGGTTTGAAAAGATACTATATGATACTGTTTATGATTAACACTTCTCAGTGGACTTGCATGAATTAAATAAGAGGATATTGCCAGGTGCAGTGATAATCCCAGCATTTTGGGAGCCCAAAGCAGATAGATCACAAGGTCAGGAGTTAGCAGCCTGACCAACATGATGATACCCCATCTCTACTAAAAATACAAAAATTAGCCAGGTGTGATGACACATGCCTATAATCCCAGCTACTTAGGAGGCTGACACAGGAGAATTGCTTGAACCTGGGAGGCAGAGGTTGCAGAGAGCCGAGATCTCGCCATTGCACTCCAGCCTGGGTGACAGAGTGAGACTCCGTTTCAAAAGAAAAAAAGAAGAGAGATGTTGTCATAATGCTGCAATGATTTGTGGAGCATCATGTGTTCCAGGCATTGTGCCAGGTGCTCCACATTATTTTATCACTTAATGCTCACCCAGGAGGTGGGTGGGGGTGCTACCCTTTGCCCCACCTGCCACACACAAGAACTGATACCCAAGATCACACAACAAGAAAGTAGAAGAGCTGAATTTGAACTTATGTAGGTCAGTTTCCAGAGCCTGAATTCCTGACTACTTCTTCACCCAAAATAAAATTTAGATTTTGATTGGTATTTACTTATTTCAGATGATTTTCTTTCCCTCTTTGGAAGGATTCAGAATTTCAAAATTCCTCAACCAGTTACCATCAGTAGATTGCTAAATAATTCTGTATTTTGTGCTAGTATAGAAATTACTTGTGTATTATTAATGCATGTGTATCCATATCTAGTCATTCACTCTATGGGATTGAGAATATCTCTTGAGAGTGATGATAATTACTAAAGAAATTCAAATGACATAATTAGGGTGTATTTAAAGTGTTATTCTTGGGACAGGCGCGGTGGCTCATGCCTATAATCCCAGCACTTTGGGAGGCCTAGCTGGGCAGATCACCTGAGGTCAGGAGTTCAAGACCAGTCTGGCCAACGTGGCAAAACCCCATAAATACTAAAAATGCAAAAATAGCTGGGTGTGGTGGTGGGTGCCTATAATCCCAGCTACTAAGGAGGCTGAGGCAGGAGAATGGCTTGAACCCAGGAGGTGGAGGTTGTGGTGAGCTGAGATTGTGCCAGTGCACTCCATGTAGCCTAGGGGACAGAGCAAGGCTTTGTCTCAAAAAAAAACAAACAAAACTGCTCTTATCCCAGCAGTTCAAGACTAATCTGGGCAACACAGCAAGACTCCATGTCTATAAAAAATTTAAAAATTATCTGGGCGTGGCCGAGCACGGTGGCTCAAGCCTGTAATCCCAGCACTTTGGGAGGCTGAGGCGGGTGGATCACAAGGTCAAGAGATCGAGACCATACTGGTCAACATGGTGAAACCCCGTCTCTATTAAAAATGCAAAAAAAAAAAATTAGCTGGGCATGGTGGCGTGTGTCTGTAATCCCAGCTACTCAGGAGGCTGAGGCAGGAGAATTGCCTGAACCCAGGAGGCGGAGGTTGCGGTGAGCCGAGGTCACGCCATTGCACTCTAGCCTGGGTAACAAGAGCGAAACTCCGTCTCAAAAAAAAAAAAAAAATTATCTGGGCGTGGTGGTATGCTGTGTGTTCCCAGCTACTGGGAAGGTTGAAGCAGGGGAATCATTTAAGCTCTAGGGGTCAAGGCTGCCATGAGCCATGTTCATGCTACTGGACTTCAGCTTGGGCGAAGGTGAGACCCTGTAATAAAATGCTACTGTCTTGAGGATGATTGTATAAATGCATGTTACAGATTTTAGAAACTTGCATGGCTTTGTCTTGAGGTATGAATTCTCTTCTTATCAATCTATAGCATACAATGTTACAGCTGATGAAGGAGGCAGGCTGCTATAATGGAATCACATCCAGGGATGATTTTCCTGTGACTGAAGTGCTGAACCAGGTTTGCCCGTCCACATGGCGGGGTGCCTGCAAGACCGCGGTGCAGCTGCTGTTTGGCCAGGCTGGACTGGTGAGTGAGTGTATGTGGTGGATAATAGGTAGAATACAGAGACGTTGCAGGCGTGTGAGGATGTGGTACAGACACATGAAAATATTGAATAATTTTAAAAGTTACTTGGTGCTATGGAATTTAGACCAGGCAGGTAGACAAGGTAAAGGAAGAACCGCATTTCAAAGTCTCTTTAAAAAACAAATCAATTGATAATATATATTTGCAAGGAACCTAGTTACAAAATGATGCTATGCGCTTTGCTTATTTTAAGAAAACCATTACAGGCTGGGCCCCATGGCTCATGCCTGTAGTCCCAGCACTTTGGCAGGAGAATTGCTTGAGCCTAGGAGTTTGAGATCAGATTGGACAACATAGTAAGACCTGGCCTTTTTTTTTTTTTTTTTTTTTTTTTTGGAGACGGAATCTTGCTCTGTTGATCTAGGCTGCAGTGCAATGGCGCAATCTCAACTCACCGCAACCTCTGCCTCCCAGGTTCAAGCAGTTCTGCCACAGCCTCCCAAATAGCTGAGATTACAGGTGCCTGCCACCCTACCTGGCTAATTTTTATATTTTTAGTAGAGATGGGGTTTCAGTATGTTGGCCAGGCTGGTCTCAAACTTTTGACTTCAGGTGATCCACTCAACCTAGCCCTTAAAAAAAAAAAAAGCTGGTTTGGTGGCTCACACCTGTAATCCCAGCAGTTTGGGAGGCCAAAGCAGGCAGATCATGAGGTCAGGAGTTAAAGACCAGCCTGGCCAACATAGTGAAACCCCATCTCTACTAAAAATACAAAAATTAGCCGGGTATGGTAGCATGTGCCTGTAGTCCCAGTTGTTTGGGAGGCTGAGGCAGGAGAATCGCTTGAACCTGGGAGGCAGAGGTTGCACTGAGCTGAGATCACACCACTGCGCTCCAGCCTGGATGACAGAGTGAGACTCTGTCTCAAAAAAAAAAGAAAAGAAAAGACCATTACATTAGTAACAATTTGACCTAGCCCCTGTTCTGGAGCTGCACTGGATGTCTGTTGCTCAAACATGCCATGCTTCTTCCTGGCCTAGGCTCTTGATGCCCCTTTTACCTGAAAATACTCTCTCTGATTATCATGTAGCTCATTCCCTATCTTCTGGTGTCAGCTCCAAAATCACCTCCTCCAAGAGGCCTCTCTTGACCATGCTTGTATAAATAGTGCCCCCATCCAGTCACTGTATAACAGTTTTGTTTATCTCCTTCTTAGCAAAGTAACATCAATTAAAAAATAATGATTTGGTCTTTTGACCTTTCACAGAAGAAAAACTTTGGCCAGAGCTGGATGGGTCAGGAGATCAACATCTGAAATCACCATTTAGCTTTTTATTTGCACTACTGACCCATAGAATCTATGTACTTGATCTCCCTTTATAGTGAACAATTACTTTTCAAAAAGATGTGGTGGCCAGGTGCAGTGGCTCACACTTGTAATCCCAGCACTTTGGGAGGCCAAGGCAGGCTGATCACCTGAGGTCAGGAGTTTGAGACCAGCCTGGCCAACATGGCAATACCCGGTCTCTACTAAAAATATAAAAATTAGCCAGGTATGTTGGTGGGCACCTGTAATCTCAGCTACTGAGGAGGCTGAGGCATGAGAATCGCCTGAACCCAGGACTCAGAGGTTTCAGTGAACCAACATCATGCCACTGCACTACAGCCTGGGTGACAGAGTGAGACTCAGTCTCAAAAAAAAAAAAGATACTGCATTTCAGTCAGAGGTTGGAAGAAGCTAATTAGAGATTAAGAAAATTAAGGAACTTGTTTTTTAGTCCGATTTCTACTTCATTCACAAAAGAGCTATTGAGGGTATGCTGTCCTTTTTTTTCAAGAGCGTCAGGGCTCAGGCAACCCAGCTCACAATGGGGCTGCCATGTAGAGGCTCAGATGAGGGCCTGTTCATAGTAATGAGTTACGTTTCCTTTGGGATCTTTTCCTTAGTATAGGGACCTCCAAAAGAAGTAGTAAACCATGCCTTGCTGAAGCATGAAGAGCCCGTTGCCTTTAGGACATCGAACCATATTCCCAAAGACCAGTTAGCTGAAATTACAAGGACCATGCCAATGAGTTCCTCTGAAAGGAGTGTGCAAAATAAGGCAAAAAGGCACAAAGGGTATTTAGAGAAAACACTGTAGGTTTAAAAAAAAGTTCCTTGTTATTCGGAGAGCAGACACTTCTTCCTAGTTCCTTACGTCTTGATTGCAAGGCTCATTTGTCTGACTTTAGGTTATGGTTCTAGGGATGGGAGGACAGAGGAAACACCTGTGGGGTCCAACAATGGCTATTCCTTTGACAGGAAGTGTTTTGTTTTGCAAAGGTCACTGCACATCAGCTATGGGAACTCTGTTTATACCAATGAAAGCTGGCTCCATTAGAAGCTGAATTTGGACTGTGATACATAGCTCTGTACAGTTTTACCCTTTCTGAAATATTACAGATTTTGTTTTAAAATATTTTATGTTTTTTTTTTAAAGTTATTTTAGTTAATTGAAAATATATTCATTACTTTCAAACTCTAGGTTACATAGGATACTCTATCATCTGTCTAATATTAAAGACTCTTCCTGGAAATAAGAGGAAATCATTAAAAAAGGGTTAGTTTTTCCTCTGTCCTGAAGTAGTTCAGTTTTTATTGATGGTTGAGGATAAAATAATCTTTAAAAAAAGTTTCATCCATTTCTGGGCATGTCATGACAAATGGGCTTATCTGAAGCATTAGTTTGACTTTTTTTTTTTTTTCAGAGGGGGGATGGAGTCTGTGTTGCCCAGGCTGGAGTGATGTGGCACAATATCATCTTACTGCAACCTCTGCCTCCAGGGTTCAAGTAGTTCTGCCTCAGCCTCCCTAGTAGCTTGGACTGCAGGCGACCACTAGCATGCCCGGCTAATTTTTGTATTTTTAGTAGAGATGGTGTTTCACCATGTTGGCCTGGATGGTCTCCTAACCTCAAGTGATCCTCTCACCTAAGCCTCCCAAAGTCCTGGGAATTACAAGTGTGAGCACTGCACCCAGCCTGGTTTGACTTTCATTGACACTTCTACTTCTTTTAAGTGCATGAAGTAAAAATATTAAGATAAAGGAAACAAAATAATTCCTAATTAACGTATTTATAGTGTGGAAAAAGTGCTAGGGGGTACTTGCCAGTTCAATAAGATTGCATGCCCAGAATGTGTTTTCTGTTTATTGAGGTATTCTTAAATTCAGTCATCTTTATTACTAGCTATTGTCTTCATGGGTCCCTGACTGGCCTTGGCATAACTGTACTGCTAGGGGAATAGTTCTTGGAGAGTCATTTTATGTATTGGATTTTATTCTGATTTGTTTTCCTCTCTGAAAGCTGGTTGTTGTTATTTGTTTTTTTCCATCTTAGGTGGTGGTTGACACGGCACAAATTGAAAATAAAGAAGCCTATGCCCCCCAGATCAGTTTAGAAGGCTGTAGAATCGTGGTTCAAGTCCCATCCACATGGTAATGTGCCTCTTTAAACGGATCCTAAGCACTGATTGACGTTTGCACATCTTTCAAATGATGGCTTTGTTTTTAACAGTCCCTGTGCTAGCTGACACGATGAGTCTTGCTACATGTGCAGGTTTATGGGCAGCAGTGATATGTTAGTGGCATGTATCATGATTATTAGTCTATGATGAGGAAGCCAAGAAGTCTGAAAAATGGTCTCATTGACCATAATATAACTAAATGTTATATAATCTTGGATCATAATCAGCAGTATTATCTTTGTTACTGAGTCTACAGCTTTTAAACATAGTATATCATTTTCTCTAAGTTACCCAGTATTCTCTAAAGCTAAGTAGAGAACACAGAATTTTTTCTCCTCTGTTCCAGCTACAACCCTGATGATCTTGAACTCATGTTATGACACACCAAGTGTCTTTTTTGTTTACTTGTTTGCTCATTTGTTTGAGAAGGAGTCTTGCTCTGTTGCCCAGGCTGAAGTGTAGTGGCATGATCTCAGCTCACTGCAACCTCCACCTCCCTGGCTCAGGCACTCCCCCTACCTCAGCCTCCCCAGTAACTGGGATTACAGGTACACGCCACCAGGCCTAGCTAATTTCTTTGCATTTTTAGTAGAGATGGGGTTTCACATGAAACATGTTGGCCAGGCTGGTCTCGAACTTCTGACCTCAGGTGATCTGCTTGCCTTGACCTCCCAAAGTGCTGTGAGCCGAGAGTGTGCCATTGCACTCCAGCAGGGCACAGTGGCTCATGCCTGTAATTCCAGCACGTTGGGAGGCCACAGCGGGTGGATCATAAGGTCAGGAGTTCAAGACCAGCCTGGCCAAGATGGTGAAACCTCGTCTCTACTAAAAAATACAAAAAATTAGCCGGGCATGGTGACATGCCCTTATAATTCCAGCTACTCAGGAGACTGAGGCAGAGAATTGCTTAAACCCAGAAGGTGGAGGTTGCAGTGAGCCAAGATTGCACCACTGCACTCCAGCCTGGGTGACAGAGCAAGACTCTGTTTCAAAAAAAAATAAAGAAAGAAAGAAAATGTAACAGCCTGGTGTGGTGACTCACACCTGTAATCCTAGCACTTTGGGAGGCCGAGGCAGGCTTTTGAGTCTTGCATTTAGGAGGCCTGAGGTCAGGAGTTTGAGACCAGCCTGGGCAATGTGGTGAAACCTCATCTCCTCTAAAAATACAAAAAAAATTGCAGGGCATAGTGGCAGGTACCTATAATTGCAGCTAATCAGGAGGCTGAGGCACAAGATCGCTTGAACCTGGGAGGTGGAGGTTTCAGTGAGTCAAGATTGCACCACTGCATGCCATCCTGGGAGATAGAGCAAAACTCAATCTCCAAAAAAAAAGAAATGAAAATATATAATTTCACCTAATATTCAGAGACAAAGTAAAGAAACCATGTGGGGCTGGGTACGGTGGCTCATTCCTATAATTCAGCACTTTGGAAGGCTGGGGCAGGCCAGATCACCTGAGGTGAGGAGTTCAAGACCAGCCTGGCCAACATGGCGAAACCCTGTCTCTACTAAACACAAAAATTAGCCGTTTGTGGTGGCATGCACCTGTAATCTGAGCGACTTGTGAGGCTGAGGCAGGAGAATTGCTTGAGCACAGGAGACGGAGGTTGCAGTGAGCTGAGATTGTGCCACTGCACTCCAGCCTGGGGTACAGTGTGAGACTCCATCTCAAAAAAAAAAAAAAAAAACACCCGTATGACGTCATTTTGCCCAGAATGTTGTTAAACTGTTTTAGAATAACAATACTAAATATAGTAACAATACTAAACATAGCGACAATACTAGTTTGAGCCAGACTGTGAAAACAGGCAAAGAGGTTGTTGAGTAGAGAATAAGTACATTTCTAGAGGGCAGTTTAGTACATCATAAGTCCACCTTGGCCTCCCAGAGTGCTGCAATTACAGGCGTGAACCACCACTCCCTGCCCTGAGTTCTTAAATTTTTCCAATTCGGCCTGGCACTGTGGCTCAAGCCTATAATCCCAGCACTTTGGGAGGCCGAGGCGGGTGGATCACAAGGTCAAGAGATCGAGACCATCCTGGTCAACATGGTGAAACCCCGTCTCTACTAAAAATACAAAAAAATTAGCTGGACACGGTGGCACGTGCCTGTAATCCCAGCTACTCAGGAGGCTGAGGCAGGAGAATTGCCTGAACCCAGGAGGCAGAGGTTGCGGTGAGCCGAGATCGTGCCATTGCACTCCAGCCTGGGTAACAAGAGTGAAACTCTGTCTCAAAAAAAAAATTTTTTTTCCAGTTCAAGCTGCAATTGGAAAATGTTAAAACTTAATCAGAATTCTCATTTTGAAGGAAACAGTTTGAACTTTTGGATAGTTAGGTGAATGTAAACAGCCCATGTGAAAATGGCTAACACTTCGGTTTGTTTTGAAAACTCTGTGGGGTTGATTTCCTTTGTAACTCATGGCATCCCCACCAAAAGGACCTTATAGACTGTGACTCCTTGCAGAGGCTCCCTCTGCTGGCTGCTTTGGTAATTTTGCAAAATTTTAGTTTTTTTGTTTATTTCCAATTACAAAATACTGTATGTGCTTGTTGGGAAGAACACAAACAGAAATGATTGCTTTACTCCACCTGGAGAAAAAGGATATTGTCAGCAAAGCAAGTCAATAATTTATTATATGCTTCCAGATAAGGTTTTTTCCAAAGTATACCTTGTTTTTAAACAATCATATTTTTTGTATTTAATCTATCTATCCATGCTTTGTTTCACCAAATATTTGCTGAATGCTTACTGTGTATCAGACACTGTTCTGGGCTCTGGGAATTTAATTATGAGCAAGATACAGAGGGTCCCTGACCCTCATAAACCAACTTGAGAATAGAGAAGGGGGAGACAGCTATTACATATAAGAGATAAGTTCAAACACAGGCAGGTGCATGATGGAAATGAGAGGAGAGTGCCATTATATGATAGAGAATAAGTGGGATAGAGACTGGGGGAAGACTTTTAGACGGGGAGTCAGTCTGGAAGGAGCTCTAAGGATGTGACATTGGATTTGAGATGAGCCTGCCATGTGGAGAGCAGATGGGGAACACACTCCAGGAAGAAGGAATGCAAGTGCAGCAGCCTCAGGTGCGATCCAGCATAGAAGAAGATGTGCCAGGTGGTGATGAAGACAGGAAGTTGTAGACATCAAGATTTGCAGGACCTTTGAGGGAATTGGGTTTTTAATCTAAGAATAGGTAGAGGGTTTTAAGCAAGTCTTGGTGATTTGTCAGCAATGGGTTTAGCTTGTTTTTTTGTTTCTGTTTTTGTTTTGAGATGAAGTCTCCATCTGTCACCAGGCTAGAGTGCAGTAGCACGATCTCAGTTCACTACAACCTCCGCCTCCTGGGTTCAAACGATTCTTCTGCCTCAGCTCCCCAAGTAGCTGGGACTATAGGCATGCACCACCATACCCAACCAATTTTTGTATTTTTAGTAAAGATGGGGTTTTGCCGTGTTGGCCAGGATGGTCTCGATCTCTTGACCTTGTGATCTGCCTGCCTCAGACTCCCAAAGTGCTGAGAGTACAGGCATGAGCCACTGCACCCCTGATTTAGCTTTTTAAGGGCATTTTATTGATCAGCTCAAGACTGATGAATAAAATAAAAATGCCAGTTTGTTGATTGTTGATTTTTCAGAAAGATAAATTATTATCACCAGGAGCTATAGTACTTTTTTCTGCATGGCCAACAAATGCTCTCCTAGTGGGCAAACATGACAAGCCAAGTCACAACAAAAGCAAATGTGTTCTGATAATCAGTGATTCCAAGCAGAGAGAATTGGGTGCACTGAACCTTGGCCAGGCTCAGCTGCTAAGATTCTCTCTGAGGAGTCCAAGGTCTGGCTGGGTACTGGCAGAGCTTGCGTTGTTGCTCACCCTTTCCTGTGCTTCTGAGCCTGGCCAACTCTCATTTCATTTTCTGATACATTTCTTCTCAAGTCAACGTCATGTTAGGGAGTACTGCTACCTCCTTGGGTGACTTTGCAAGTGTTGAGTTCACCATTTAGCTCCCAGAGTGCCCAGGATCTGGCAAACATCATCTTCCTAATAGACCTCTGATGCTCAGTTTTCCCTCTCAGAAAAGGGCTCTTGGCCAGATGAAGTGGCTCATACATGTAATCCTAGTAATTTGGGAATCTGAAGAAGGTGGATCTGCTGAGCTCAGGAGTTCAGGACCAGCCTGGGCAACATAGTGAGACCCTATCTCTACAAAAAAAAATTAAAAATTAGCCAGATGTGGTGGTACAAGCCTGTAGTCCCAGCTACTTGGGAGGATGACATGGGAGGATCGCTTGAGCCCAGGAGGTCGAGGATGCAGTGAGCTATGATCACACCACTGCACTCCAGCCTTGAGGATAGAATGGGACACTGTCTAAAAAAAAAGTGTCAGGAGTTGTCTTGGTGGAGGTGCCTTGAATGGACAGTGGAGACCCAAATGATGTGAAGCAGTTGGTCATACCAAGATCTTAGGCAAGAGAAGTTCAGGCAAAGGCAACAGCAAGAACAAAGGTCCTGAGGTGTGGACAAACTCATTCAGGGAGCAAGAGAAGGCCTCACGGCTGGGACAAGGTTGAGGGCCTGGGCACAGAGGGCTTTCAGGGCTGTGGTGAGGGTTTAGATGTTATTTCAGTCACAATGAGATGCCATTGAAGGGTTTTAAGCAGGGGAGTGATACGTTCTGATTGGCACTACAGGAAGCTCACTCTTGGCTGCTGTGTGAAGGATAGGCTTTGGAGGTATAGGAGTAGAGAAAAAGACCAGGTGAGAGCTTGGTCCTAAGATCCAGGAGTGGTGGTTTCCTGAAGCAGGGAATTCATAAGCAAGGTGGTGAGAAGTGCTTAGATTCTGGATGTGTTTTAGGAGAGCTGTCAGGATTCAGTGATGGACTGCATGCAAGATGTGAGGGAACTAGAGAGGATGTGTAAGTTTTGGGGTAGCCAAATGTGTTGTTTACTTATTGGAAAAGTCAGCAGGAATCAGAATGTCTGAGCTAGCACAGACCCCACAGGTTAAGGGCTCCCCACTTCAGATGCCAACCACAAGTCCCAGGTTGTCACCAAGCTTCTAACCAGTCGGCTATAAGTTAGAGGTTCCCCGTTACCTTCTCAGGTTTGATATTTTGCTGAAATGGCTCACAGAACTCAGTAAAACATTTAGTTACATTTATGGTTTATTATAAAGGATATTATAGCAGATAAAGATTAACAGCCAGGTGAAGAGGTCTATAGCATGAGGTGTATGGGATGAGGTCCTAAGCCTCCATGCCCTTGCCGGGTGTGCCCCACACCCAGCACCTCAGTGTGTTTACCAGCGTGGAAGCTCTCAGAACCCTGTGGTCTAAGGATTTTTATGCAGGCTTTGTCATATAAGCAAGTCATTTTGTTAGAACAAAAGACACTGTCACCCAGGAAATCTCAAGAGTTTTAGGAGCTCTGTATCAGGAATTGGAGGCAGAAACCAAATATATATTTCTAATATCACAAGATCTCAGACCCTTTTGCTTCCTCCTCCTTTTGTGGAGCAGTGAGTTCCAGTGTTCTCTTCATGTTCTTACAGTTACTGGATTTTTATTGGGTACCAGAAGTATGTAAAAGTTGTAACCTTTTCTATGAGACCTGCTTGAAAGACCTTTGCAGAGAAGTTCAACCAATGGTAATGCAGTCTAATTTGTGCCTAGGTGTCTGAAAGAAGACCCTGCTACCATGTCCCTGCTGCAGAGAAGCCTTGATCCTGAGAAGACCTTGGGTCTGGTGGACGTGCTCTACACAGCTGTACTGGACCTAAACCGCTGGAGGGCTGGAAGGTTGGTTTATGTGCTGGACACTTGAATTGTCTGTGGTTTGCATTTAGATGCATATAGGGACAATATGACCATGCACAATTTCATGTGGGCTTGTGTCACTGATAGTATGTGGTGTTGTAAATAAGGCAATAGGTTTTTAATTATTCTGAAAACAAAAGTTACCTTTTTAGTAACTTTTGTTTTCAGAGTAATTAAAAACCTGCAGAAAAGTGGCAAGAATAATACAGAGAACTGCTCCATGCCCTGTACCCAGATTCCCCAATTTGCTAACATTTTTGCCTTCCTTTATTTTGTCATTTGAGAGGAAGTCCATGAAGAGGACTTTTAACTGAACTCAGATTCTCCTTCTGAATTAAGAACAGAGAAATGTTTAGAAAATTTCCTTATGTCTTTTAGAATTTTTTTTCTTTTTCAATCAGTTCTCTCAGGTTGCTATCAGCCCCTGTCCTCCAGGCACAAAGCTAGCCTCTGAGTTGCATCCCCACAGCTAGCCATGCTTTCCCCTCCTGTGCTTAGAGGGTTTCACTCAATCACACTCCTTAGGCCAGAATCCCAGCAGAGCTTCCACAGTCCTGTGTTAGACACTAGACTTCATACTCTCCAAACCCCTGGGTGTTCATTTATCTGTAACATAAGTGAACCTGATACCAACCAGAGAGATTTTTCTCGCTCTCAATGCCATTCTTTTTTTTTCTCGATGCCATTCTTAAATACAAAGAGGTCCATTTCATTATTTTATATATTTATCTTTTTTTTTTTTTTTAATTTCTATTTAAATAGGGAACAAGCTTTACCCTGTATACAGATCCAGCTGCAAAGGGAGATCTGTGATTTTGGGAACCAGGCTGACCTGCCTTCTGGAAACGGAAACAAATCTTCAGGTGGCCTGCAGAAGACATTCTCCAAACTGACATCCCGGTTCACCAAGAAAGCTTCATGTACCAGCTCCAGCAACAGCACAAATTATTCCATCCAAAATACCCCTTCCAAAAACATCTTCATAGCTGGATGTTCAGAAGAGAAGGCCAAAATGCCTGGCAATATTGATACAAGGTTACAAAGCATTTTAAACATTGGTAATTTCCCCAGGACTACAGACCCTTCACAGTCAGCTCAGAATTCCAGTAATACAGTGGCCAATGGCTTTCTCATGGAGAGGCGTGAGAAATTCCTGCATGGAGATGATGGCAAGGACGAGAAGGGTATGAACTTACCAACTGATCAGGAAATGCAAGAGGTGATAGATTTTCTCTCAGGCTTTAACATGGGCCAGTCACATCAGGGCTCTCCGTTGGTGACAAGGCGTAATTCTGCTGCCACAGCCATAGTGACTGAGCAGAAGGCAGGAGCCATGCAGCCACAGCAGCCGTCACTGCCTGTGCCCCCTCCACCACGGCCACCCCAGGCTGGGGCACATACACCTCTGACACCGCAGCCAGGACTGGCACCTCAGCAGCAGTCCCCAAAGCAGCAACAACCTCAAGTCCAATACTACCAACACCTACTCCAGCCCATTGGACCGCAGCAGCCCCAGCCCCCGCCCCAGCCTCGAGCACCTGGGAAATGGGTGCCTGGTTCATCCCAGCAGCCAGTGCAGACCGTTGGAGCAAGTCTGTCTCCTCTTGGTCAATGGCCTGGCATATCTGATCTCAGTTCTGACTTGTACAGCTTGGGTCTGGTGAGCAGCTATATGGATAATGTGATGTCAGAGGTTTTGGGACAGAAGCCGCAGGGACCTAGAAATAACACCTGGCCAAACCGTGACCAAAGTGATGGAGTCTTTGGAATGCTGGGAGAGATTCTCCCTTTCGATCCTGCAGGTATGTGAAACCTCCCACCCCTTGCCCAGTGTCAACAGCAAACACAGCTTCTGAGGTCTTCCCAGGGCCTGTCTGCTGCAGCTTTACTTGTGAAGGTGAAGTCACTCAATCCCTCTTTACAACCCTTTCTAACTGTGGAGGCAAGTATGGGACAGATCTAGCAAGAGTGGGAAACAATAGTGAGAAAGGAGCTGAGAATGTGAGTGGTCTATTTTTCTTATTTTATAGAGAACAGAATTGAGGCTAAGAGAGGTTACTTGAATAGCTCAAAGTCCCATAGTTCAAGTGGGCTCCAATCTATGCCAGCCCACTCCTGGAAGCCAACATGAACAGCCCTTTTTGGGGTGCTTTTTTCTTGACTGTATAACCTGTTCTTTGCAATGCTTTTTTTTTGGGGGTAAATTCTAGGACCTATGAAAGGTGGTAGACACCCTTTTGCCTTTATAGAATACAGCTTCTCCTGGCCTAAACAATGAAAATACTACCATAGTCACCTTAAGAAATTAGAGAAGGAATTTACAAACAACAAACTAGGAGGAGGAATTAAGGGGGAAAAGCCAAAAATAAGTAAATTAAAAGAAAAATATAGTAGAAATTGCAAATAACTCTAAAAGAAGGATCTTTCGAAGACCAATAAAATGTTTAAGCCAATTTATTCTAAGCCTGATTAAGAGAGAACAGAGAGAAACAAATTAGGAAATATAAAGGACACATGGCTGGGTGCAGTGGGTCACGCCTATAATCCCTGCACTTTAGGAGGCTGAGGCTGGCAGATCACGAGCTCAGGAGATTGCAACCATCCTGGCTAACATGGTGAAACCCTGTCTCTACTAAAAATACAAAAATTAGCTGGGCGTGGTGGTGTGCACCTGTAGTCCCAGCTACTCGGAAGGCTGAGGAAGGAGAATCTCTTGAACCCGAGAGGCAGAGGTTGCAGTGAGCCGAGATCACGCACTGCACTCCAGCCTGGGCAACAGAGCAAGACTCCGTCTCAAAAAAAGAAAAGACACATTAAAAACGCTTTAGTGGCTCATACCTGTAATCCCAGCATTTTGAGAGGCTGAGGCAGGAGGATCACTTGAGGCCAGGAGTTTGAGACCAGCCTGGTCAGCATCACAGAACCCTCATCTCTACTAAAATTTAAACAAAAAGTTAGCTGGTTGTGGTGGTGCTTGGGAAGCTGAGGCAGTAGGATCTCTTGAGCCCTGGATTTTGAGGCTGAAGTGAGCTATGATCATGCCACTGTACCCCAGCCTGGACGACAGAGAGAGAGATCCTGTCTCAAAAAAAAAAAAAAAAGCACCTTAAAACATTACCATCTGAGACTTAATAGCAATACCTTTGAAAATTCAGCAGAAAATGGATTCTTTCATAGTAAAATAGGCGTTAGAAAATTATACCAAGAAGTGGAAAACCTGCGCAGGCACGGTCTCCTACGCTGGTAATTCTAGCACTTTGGACGGCTGAGGTAGGTGGATTACATGAAGCCAGGAGTTCAAGACAAGCCTGGCCAACATAGTGAGACCCCCATCTCTACAAAAAATAAAAAATTAGCCAGGTGTGGTGGCACATGCCTGTAGTCCCAGCTCCTCGGGAGGCTGAGGTGGGAAGATTGCTTGAGCCCAGGAGGTTGAAGCTGCAGCATTCCAGCCTGGGCAACAAAGTGAGACTGTCTTTAAAAAATAAGTAAATAGGCCGGGCATGGTGGCTCACGCCTATCATCCCAACACTTTGGGAGGCCAAGGCGGTGGATCACGAGGTCAAGAGATCCAGACCATTCTGGTCAACGAGGTGAAACCCCGTCTCTACTAAAAATACAAAACTTAGCTGGGCATGGTGGTGCGCGCCTGTAGTCCCAGCTACTCGGGAGGCTGAGGCAGGAGAATTGCTTGAACCCAGAAGGAAGAGGTTGCAGTGAACCGAGATCGTGCCATTGCACTCCAGTCTGGGTAACAACAGCGAAACTCCATCTCAAATAAATAAATAAATAAATAAATAAATAGGCCAGGCACAGTGGCTTGTGCCTGTAATCCCAGCACTTTGGGAGGCTGAGGCAGGTGGATCATGAGGTCAGGAGATCAAGAACATCCCTGCCGTGGTGAAATCCCATGTCTACTAAAATATAAAAAAAAAAGAAAAAATTGGCTGGGCGTGGTGGTGCATGCCTGTAGTCCCATCTACTCAGGAGGCTGAGTTAGGGGAATCACTTTAATCTGGCAGATGGAGATTGCAGTGAGCTGAGAGTATGCCACTGCACTCCAGCCTGGCAAAAGAGCAAGACTCCATCTCAAAAAAAAAAAGTAAATAAATAATGACTATCTACCAAAAGCTAAAGTAGTTGCCTTATATAATGAAACAAAAATCATTTTACTTAATATCAGGACTCAGAAAAGGGCAACTGTTATCACCTGTAGCATGTAACTTTGTCTTAGACTTGACAGCAAATGCAGTAAGACAAAAAGCAAATAGCTTTGGAAAATGATAGATTAAGCAGAACATCTTTTTGGTCATAACAGAATTGAAATCCCCTTCCCCCCCAAAAAAAATTCTAAAATTAGCAAGAGAATTTGGTAACATACAAACTTTTTTCTCTAATTAATTTAGCAAAAGGCATACAGAAATAGAAAATATACCTCATTCACAGGGAATACTATGAAATGTTACCGATAAGTATAGCAAATATTTGTACAAGTAAATCACTACCAGAAGAGAAGATTCCTTGCTGAAACACCTCAACCCCAATCATTATGAGAAGGAAGTTAATGCTGGAGTTAACACTCCTTTTTTTTTTTTTTTGAGACGGAGTCTCACTCTGTTGCCCAGGCTTGGAGTGCAGTGGTGCGGTCCCCACTCACTGCAACCTCTGCCTCCCGGGCTCAGGTGATTCTCCTGCCACAGCCTCCCGAGTAGCTGGGACTACAGGTGCATACCAACACACCCGGCTAATTTTTATTTCCTTCGTAGAGATGGGGTTCACCATGTTGGGCAGACTGGTCTTGACTGCCTGATCTCAAGTGATCGCACCCACCTCAGCCTCCTAAAGTGCTGGAATTACAGGTGTGAGGCACCATGCCTAGCCATTGTTTGTGTCTTCTGAAAATTCTTTATGCCACTGCTCCTGCTGTCTGGTGCTTGCTCCCCTTGGGTGGATGGATGTAGGAAACCCTTGTGCCTGCAGCTCTCAGCCACAAGAAGGGTAAACACCTCCACCCTGCTAAGAAACAGCAAGGACACTGGCTGCCATCCACTAGTGTGGGCACAGTGTGTTTTCTCAGTTGGTCATAAATGGTCTGTACATTTTTTGAATGTCTTGTAAAACTAAATCCAGAGTATAAACAGTATTTTTCAGAATTTTGTCATATTTGAGGCCAGGCACAGTGGCTCACACCTGTAGTCTCAGCACTTTGAGAGGCTGAGGCTGGCAGATTGCTTGAGGCCAAGAGTTCAAGACCAGCCTAGCAACATGGCGAAACCCTGTCTCTACCAAAAATAAAAAGAATTAGCCAGGTGGCCCAGGCACGTTGGCTCACACCTGTAATCCCAGCACTTCAGGAGGCCAAGGTGGGCGGATCACCTGAAGTCAAGGAGTTCGAGACCAGCCTGGCCAACATGGTGAAACCTTGTCTCTACTAAAAATACAAAAAGATTAGCCAGATGTGGTGGCACATGCCTGTAATCCCAGCTACTCAGGAGGCTGAGGCAGGAGAATCTCTTGAACCTGAGGCAGAGGTTGCAGTAAGCCAAGAACGTGCCATTACACTCCAGCCTGGGCAGCTAAGAGAGACTCCATTTCAAAAAAAAAAAATTAAAATTAACCAGGCATAGTGGCACACACCTGTAGTCCCACCCACTTGGAAGGCTTAGGCACAGGAATTACTTGAACCTGGGAGGCAGAGGTTGCAATGAGCTGAGATTGTGCCACTGCACTCCAGCCTGGACAACAGAGTGAGACCCTATCTCTAAACAAATTTTTTTTTTTTTTTTTTTGATACAGAGTCTCACTCTGTCGCCAGGTGCCAGGCTGGAGTGCAGTGGCGTGATCTCAGCTCACTGCAGCCTCTGCCCCCCAGGTTGAAGCAATTCTGCCTCAGATTCCGGAGTAGCTGGGACTACAGGCGCCCGCCACCATGCCCAACTAATTTTTGTATTTTTAGTAGAGACGGGGTTTCACCATGTTGGCCAAGATAGTGTCGATCTCTTGACCTCGTGATCCGCCTGCTTCAGCCTCCCAAAGTGCTGGGATTATAGGCATGAGGCACCATGTCTGACCTCAAAACAAATTTTTTAAATAAATAAGAATGTTACCATATTTGATCTCTGAGTGCTGTACACCTCTTAGGTTTTTTTAGACTACAAATCCTACTGTTTTCCTTCTGTGTGTTCCTTTCTGCCCCTGAGGTCCATGGTATACCTTTCTACAGTCCCTGCCCTGAGGGCATAAGGTCTGCATAGCCCTTGATGCAGATTAAGGAGGGGTACTCCTCTGGACAGAATTAGAGAGGACGCCATCTACTGCCCCTGTCTGGATAGACAAATTCATTACGGGTTGGAGGTCAGGAGACAGGACAGCTTGACTGAGATCATCTTGTTACAGTGCTCTAAGAACAAGCTGATAATGGGATTGTTCCCTTGTAGCCTCCCTAATTTTAAGCTAAAAAATGCATTGTTGCATCATATTTGATTTGATTCATAGATGCTTTCCTGCCGTATGTTTTTGTTTGACACTTTATCTAAACGCCACCTGTGCTTTTCTCCCATTTGTACTGCCTGCATATCCCGTTCAGCACTGCCAGTATGTTTCCAGCCACCTCTTAAAGCATTCTGAAGTTTCATTTTATTCTTTGCTACACTTAGGATGTTCACATGGAATGAGCAAGTCTCCTGTCCAATAGCCAGAAAATTACTAGATCAAACTTTGACACAAGTGGGAACAGCATATATCCTCTGTCTGGCTAACCCCAGTGCTTTGATGCTTTGTTAACTTTCAGGTTATCAGTTGGCCAAAGTCATCATCTGATTTTCTTTTTTTTTTTTTTTTTATTTGAGATGGAGTTTCACTCTTGTCACCCAGGCTGGAGTGCAATGGCGTGATCTCGGCTCACCGCAACCTCCGCCTCCTGGGTTCAGGCAATTCTCCTGCTCAGCCTCCTGAGTAGCTGGGATTACAGGCATGCGCCACCGTGCCCAGCTAATTTTTTGTATTTTTAGTAGAGACGGGGTTTCACCATGTTGACCAGGATGGTCTCGATCTCTTGACCTTGTGATCCACTTGCCTCGGCCTCCCAAAGTGCTGGGATTACAGGCGTGAGCCACCGCACCCAGCCTTAATCATCTGATTTTCTAAGTTGTTGGCTAATGACTCAAGGTAGAGAGCACCAAGACACCAGACTTTTTTTTTTTTTTTTTTTTTTAAGATAGGGTCTGGCTCTGTCTCTCAGACTGGATTGCAATGGCACAATCTCAGCTCATTGCAGCCTCTACCTCCTGGGCTCAAGTGATCCCCCACCTTAGCCTTCCAAATAGCTGTGACTATAGGTGCATACCACCACACCCAGCTAATTTTTTTTTTTTTTTGAGACAGAGTCTCATTCTGTCGCCCAGGCTGAAGGGCAGTGGTGCAGTCTCAGCTCACTGCAACCTCTGCTGCCTGGGTTCAAGCAGTTCTCCTGCCTCAGCCTCCCAAGTAGCTGGGATTACAGGTGCCTGCCATCACAACCAGCTAATTTTTGTATTTTTAGTGGAGACAGGGTTTCACCATGTTGGCCAGGCTGGTCTTGAACTCCTGACCTTGTGATCCACCTGCCTCAGCCTCCCAAAGTGCTGGGATTATAGGCATGAGCCACCATGGCCGGCCCACACCCTGCTAATTTTTGTAGAGATGGGGTTTCGCCATGTTGGCCAGGCTAGTCTTGAACTTCTAGGCTCAAGCGACCTCCCTAACTCAAGCTCCCAAAGTGTTAGGATTATAGGAGTGAGCCACTGCACCTAGCTGATGCTGGAAACTTTTTTTTTTTTTTCCCCCGAGTTGGAGTCTTGGTCTATCACCCAGCCTGGAGTGCAATGGCTCACTGCAACCTCCCCTCCCAGGTTCAAGCGATTTTCCTGCATCAGCCTCCCGAGGAGCTGGGATTACAGGTGGCCGCCACAAGACCCAGCTAATTTTTGTATTTTTAGTAGAGATGGGATTTTACCATGTTGGCTAGGCTGATTTTGAACTCCTGACCTTGTGATCTGCCCACCTCGGCCTCCAAAAGTGCTGGGATTACAGGCATGAGTCACTGTGTCTGGCCAAAAATTTTTAAAGTAATTAGTATTTGTCTTAGTCATGAGTAAATGAAACCATTTTTCTCTTTTTTTTGTTTCTTTCACACTTAGCTTGCCTCTGTCCTAGGCATAGCCCTTCCTGACAGCCCCAGCACACACTGTACCCCAGCCTCAGCCCTAGGTGCTGCAAGTCCCATCTCCCCACAGCAGGGTGCTGGGTACAGCCTGCAGCCCACACTGTGCGGCACAAGCCTGGCAGCTCCTCACTACCTTTTATTGTATATGGGACCAGCATGTCAGCAGAGTGTAAGCAAGGACCAAGAGGCCGGTTTGTCCCCAAACCCTGTTTGTTCCTTTGTCCCAATGCAGTGGGGTCAGACCCAGAGTTTGCACGCTACGTGGCAGGAGTGAGCCAGGCAATGCAGCAGAAGCGGCAGGCCCAGCATGGTCGCCGGCCAGGCAACCCCCGGGGCAACTGGCCGCCTATGGATGACACCCATCGGACGTGGCCTTTCCCCGAGTTCTTCACAGAAGGGTGAGTGCTGGCTACTCCAGGGAAGCCAAATTTGAGACCCAGATGTCTCTGGTGGTGGTGGGGGGGTGGCCTGTGAGAAGAGGGGCTCCTTGGCCTGTGTGAATTTTCTTCAAGCAGTTCAATTCCATGCCCCCAAGTGAGAAAGTGACAAGGGATTAAATCTTTAGGGGTCAGGGTCATATGGCTGTTAGATGTCACCTGGTGTGATGTATCCCTGTGAATTTGCCATTGGTATACATTCATGATTTTCAAAACAGACTCTTCAGCCCTAGACAAGGCTCTTACATGATGGTGCTTGTGAGTTAAATGCTTTATACTAAAATGAGTATGGCTGCGAAGCCCACATGATTTATGGAATGCTGTCATATCCTATGAAAAGCAAAAGTGTATGGTTCAGATTCTAGTATATTGAGAGGATTGTGAATTTTTATCATAAAGACAGCTGGGGATTTTTCACATCCATACTGCTACCTGGTTAGTAAATCTGGATGACTAAAGACCATCTCAACTTTTTGTTTTTTACTTGTTAATGATTTTTTTTTTTTTTTTGAGATGGAGTCTTGCTCTGTAGCCCAGGCTGGAGTGCAGTGATGCCATCTCAGCTCACTGCAACCTCCGCCTCCTAGGTCCTGGTGCAAGCAATTCTCTACCTCAGCCTCCCAAGTAGCTGGGATTACAGGCACGAGCCACCATGCCCAGATAATTTTTGTATTTTTTAGTAGAGACGGTGTTTCATCATGTTGGCCAGTCTGATCTTGAACTCCTGACTTGTGATCCACCCACCTCAGCCTCCCAAAGTGCTGGGATTACAGGCATGAGCCACTGCGCCCAGCTTTTTTTTTTTTTTACTTTTAAAATGTTATTTTCCTTCAACTTTTATTTTAAGTTCAGGGGTATATGTGCAGGATGTACAAATTTGTTGCAAAGGTAACCATGTGCCATGGTGGTTTTCTGCACAGATCATCCTATCACCTAGGTATTAAGCCCAGCATCCTTTAGCTATTCTTCCTGATGCTCTCCCTCCCTTGTTTTTTCTAAAACAAATTTCATATACAAATCACAGGCTTCTTAGAGGAATAAAGGAATGTGATGAATATGTATTACTTTTGAAATAAGGCAAAGGAGGAAAACCTCACATTTTAAGAAGGGAGAGACAAGAGACCACTATTTGGTTATGGGATGAGTACAGGGTAAGGACTGTCCTTTGAGGGTGGGGTGGAGGGTGGTGGGGCTGCAGGAGACCCTGGCCCAGCTTTTCTCTCCGGTTTTCAGGGATGGCCTGCACGGTGGCTGGTCAGGTGCTCAGGGAGACTCCGCCAGCTCAAGTGATGAGACGTCCTCAGCCAATGGGGACAGCTTGTTCTCCATGTTTTCAGGGCCTGATCTCGTTGCTGCTGTCAAGCAGAGAAGGTATGAAGGGATTTCTAAACCAAGGTGGGGAGAAAGGGGCATGTGATTGCAACCCACAGCTCACTCCCTGGGAAAGCCAGGATCCCAGTTGCCCCCAGTCTCCCTGTGTGAGAGGGGAGGGGCTCTTCCCGCAATGCCTGGCTGAAGCCTCTAAAGAGCACCTGCAGGAGGTGGTTTCCACAAGGAAGAGCCAGCCTCATTTTGCACGGCCTCTGGGGCCACCACTGTGACAGGCAAGGGAGGATTTGGGAGACAGGGGTGGCTCTTTCTGTGGGAAGAGCAGGCCCTTGATTACAAGTTCTAATCTGGACTCACTCACAGGCTCTGCAACCCCAGACAAGGGGCTGTCCCTATCTGACCATCAGTCTCTTTATTAAAAGATGGACAGGCCGGGCGCAGTGGCTCACACCTGTAATTCCAGTACTTTGGGAGGCCAACACGGGCAGATCATTAGGTCAAGAGATCAAGACCATCTTGGCCAACATGGTGAAACCCTGTCTCTACTAAAAAATACAAAAACTAGCTAGGCGTGGTTGCGCGTTCCTATATGTAGTCCCAGCTACTCAGGAGGCTGAGGCAGGATAATTGCTTGAACCTAGGAGGTGGATGTTGCAGTGAGCTGAGATTGCACCACTGCACTCTAGCCTGGCACCTGGTGACAGAGTGAGATTCTGTCTCAAAAAAAACAAAAAAACAGATGGACAAAATGACTTCTGGGTGGCATTTCAAAGTTGGAAAAAAGTAGTAATGTAGGATATTCAGACCTAAGAAGGTTTTCAAAAGTAGTCACAAAAATTAAAATGGGCTCTGAACTAAGAGGAGAGTTTGGTTAGAAATAAGTAGAGAAACTGCTGTGGATATGAGAAAGCGAGGTCTGGTCGGGATGGCAGACTGAGGGCCATGGGTGGGAGTGGAGGGTACGCAGGCCTCCCAGGCACTTGAAGCCATGCTGTGGAGCAGAACAGGAGGCCAGGTTACATGGTCCTTGCAGGACAGGACAGGCTGCATCAGATAGGCAATGGGGAGCAGGCAGGTGAAGACAGAAGGGTACTTGCACAGAATAGTAGTGGGGGTGGTGGCAGTGACCAATTGCTAGAACACATTCAGCTGTTTTCTGTCCACACTTGCAGTCCCAGCTACTCTGGAGGCTGAGGTGGGAAAATCACTTGAGCCTGGAAAGCTGAGACTGCAATGAGCTGTGTTTGTGCCACTCTAGCCTGGGCAACAGAGTGAGACGGTGTCTCAAAAAACAAAAAATCATGTCAGGTTAGGTTAGGTGCTTTGAAGGTAAATAAAGCAGGGTTTGAGGGTTGTAAATGCAGAGAACAGGTGGATGTTCTATTTTCAGAACTTAGTGAGGCTTCTGATAATCAGAGCTGAACAAAGTGCAGCAGCAGCTGGTGGGGAATTAGCAGTTGGGTATGGGTGAGGTGGGAAGAGTCAAGGATGACACACAAGTTTTCTGCCTTAGCTTCCTGTGAAGGGTGCCGTGAACTGAGGTGGGAAGCCTGCAGGAGGAGCAAGTTGAGCTTGGGGTGGAGTTTGAGACTTCCCTTTAAGACATATGACTGATTCGACTTCTAAGTCATGTCCGGCACCATCTGCAGAGACTGTTGTCTGCATGCTGGAGTGCTGGCTCTGATGTGGTCACATCCTGCCTTTTTCATTCAACCTTGTAACAAACTTTTTCATGTGATTAGTAAAACGAATGAGCTTTAAGTCATATATCCCTAGTGCTTGGAAACAGTATCTATTAAATAAATTAACCAAAAGCAGGCCAGGCAAGGTGGCTCACGCCTGTAATCTCAGCACTTTGGGAGGCTGATGCAGGCAGATCACCTGAGGTCGAGTTGGAGACCAGTCTGGCCAACATGGTGAAACCCCATCTCTACTAAAAATAAAAAATTAGTTGGGTGTGGTGGTATATGCCTGTAATTGTAGCTACTCAGGAGGCTGAGACACAAGAAACACTTGAACCCAGGAGATGGAGGTTGCAGTGAGCTGAGATCAAGCCACTGCACTCCAGCCTAGGAAACAGAGTGAGACTCAGTCTCAAAAAATAAAAAACGGTGGGAGGCGGTGGCTCACGCCTATAATCCCAGCACTTTGGGAGGCCAAGGCGGGTGGATCACGAGGTCAAGGGATCAAGACCATACTGGTCAACATGGTAAAACCCCATCTCTACTAAAAATACAAAAACTAGCTGGGCGTCGTGTTGCATGCCTGTAGTCCCAGCTACTTGGGAGGCTGAGGCAGGAGAATTGCTTGAACCCAGGAGGTGGAGGTTGCGGTGAGCCGAGATCGCGCCATTGCACTCCAGCCTGGGTACCAAAAGCAAAACTTCGTCTCAAAAAAATAAAGTTAAATTAAATTAAAATTAAAAAAAAAACGAAGAAGGTGGACTCAGCAGCTGGGAAAAGCCAGAGCCTGTCTTTGCCTGCCACTGCCATATCCAACTCAGCTCTGACTGCACTGGCCATGCAGGAGCGCATTGTTCAGTGCCGGCTCCCCTTAGTCCCCGTTACACCATGGACCCAGGCAGGCCTCCTCCCCTCCTAGAACCAGAGCCTAGAGATGCTGGAGCCTAGCACTCTTGTGACCCCTGCAGGTGGGCTGGGCAGGAAGCCAGGCAATCACTGCCCTGAGCTCTTTGTTCTTTCAGGAAACACAGCAGTGGAGAGCAGGACACCAGCATGCTGCCCTCACCGCCTCTCCTCACCACAGTGGAGGATGTGAACCAGGTATTCAGGCTGGCTCTGTGGGTATAGACTTGGGCTAGCTTCTATAGCTGCAGTTTCAGAGCACCTCAAAATAATGAGGGGTCTTCTTTGTGTTAAATAACTGTGCAAATGATTAGCCACCTCGGCTGACTCAAAGCCACAAGAAACTTTACGACTGTGCTATCCAGTGTGACAGCCGTTCACCACATATGGCTATGTAAATTTAAATACAAATAAAAATTCAGGCCAGGCGTGGTGGCTCATGCATGTAATCCTAGTGCTTTGGGAGGCCAATGCAGAAGGATGACTTGAGGCCAAGAGTTTATGACCAGCCCGGGCAATGTAGTGAAACACAGTTTCTACGAAAAAGTTAAAAGATTAGCTAAGGTTGTGTTGGAATCACATTATTAAAATAAAATAAAAAAAGAAAAAAAAAAAAAGGATTAGCTAAAGCATGGTGGCACATGCCTATAGTCCTTGCTGGTCAAGAGGCTGAGGCAGGAAGATGGCTTGAACCCAGGAATTTGAGGTTACAGTGAGCTATGATTGCACGACTGCACTCCAGCCTGGTTGACAGAGCGAGACTGCCTCTAAAATATATTTTTAAAAGAATTCTGTCTGGGCTCGGTGGCTCATGCCTATAATCCCAGCACTTTGGGAGGCTGAGGCGGGTGGATCACCAGGTCAAGAGATCCAGACCATCCTGGTCAACGAGGTGAAACCCCGTCTCTACTAAAAATACAAAAATTAGCTGGGCATGGTGGTGCGCGCCTGTAGTCCCAGCTACTTGGGAGGCTGAGGCAGGAGAATTGCTTGAACCTAGAAGGCGGAGGTTGTGGTGAGCTGAGATCATGCCATTGCACTCCAGTCTGGGTAACAACAGTGAAACTCTGTCTCAAAAAAAAAAAAAAAAAAAAAATTCCTCAGTCTGCACTAGACACATGTGGCGAGTGGCTACCATACTGCACTATAGAAGCACAGAAGATGGCTATTAATACAAGGAGCTCTGTTGGACAGGGCTGTGGGAGTGAGTGGGGTTCTGACCCTGCTTCCTAGGAGGAAATAAGGGCCAGGGATCTGGGGAGGTGGGAAAAGATGACACATTGCCAGAAATGCCACTAAGAACTCTCTTCTGTCTCTCAGGATAACAAAACCAAAACATGGCCACCCAAAGCACCCTGGCAGCACCCTTCCCCGCTTCCCAGCACGCTGCCCAGCCCCAGCGCACCACTCTATGCAGTCACCAGCCCTGGCAGCCAGTGGAACGACACCATGCAGATGCTGCAGTCCCCCGTGTGGGCCGCGACTAGCGACTGCAGTGCCGCCGCCTTCTCCTACGTGCAGACCCCACCACAGCCCCCACCCCCACCAGCACACAAGGCAGCACCCAAGGGCTTCAAGGCCTTCCCTGGGAAGGTTGAACGCAGGCCAGCCTACTTGCCCCAGTACTGACCCCAGACCAGCCTGCCTGCCTGCCCAGAGCTGTGGGGACAAGTGTCCACACCCCAGGGCCGCCTAGGTGACACCAGCCCCTCAGAGGACCAGCACACCCCATCCCAGGGAGGGTTCCTTGGGGACAAGGGTAGTTGGCAGCTCCAAGCCTTTAAACCTGGCTTCTCAAACATTGGTGGCATCAGAGCCCTGGAGAGCCAGCTGGAGACACAGGCGTCTGGCCCTTGGGGGTGTGCTGGGGAACCTGCATGCCTGGTAAGCCCCACAGGCGACTCTGATGCAAGCGCCATGGCCACACTTGAAGAAACACAGCTCTTGGGTTTTTAGTCCTGCTGTGTATTGGAAAAACATCAAGCCTGAAAGCTGAGGGCATAACTGACCATTTTTCGGAAACCCTCTTCTTCTCCCTCCTTCACACCTTGAGTGATGACCCCACCAGTCACTGTATTTTATAGCTGTTTTTTTCATGTAGGTTTCTAGTTAAAACATCTCCTGCCTAAAATGTATTGAATATTTTAAGATAACAGATACACTGGCTGGAGGTTTGTTTAACACTATCTTTATTTAAGCTTACACAAAATGGGCGGAATACAGAATATTTGTGATTGGAAGCAGTCACCTGGGGTTTCTGTGGGTGGACAGCTCCTCGCCACCCAGCAGCACCTAAGGAGTGCGGCCTTTCCCAGCTTTATGAAAGCAGGATGGTGCAACATGTTGGAGGTGCATTGCTGAAGGTGCGTGGTGGTGAACCAGCCGGCTGCTGTCCACGTGCAGAGCCAGGCTGCACCCACTGCCCTTTGATCCCTCCACACATGGCCAGGGCACTGCCACAGTCCTTGGGGAGTGGTCGAGGGACACTCAGAGACACCTGCACTCGAAATTACATTAACATTGTGAGCTGGCTCAGAAGACGAACCAATTAAGATGTAGATAGAAATTAATTTAAGTTCTGTTCTTAAAAAAAAAAAATCCACCTCATTTTCAGTTAACATGTGCCATTAAATAGATAACATCCTGTGGATTTAGGGATATTTTCCAGCCAGAATGGATCCAGAAGAATTGAATGGTGCTTAAATTGAGAAATAATAATAAATATATCTATATAGAATAGACATATCCCACTGTATATTAATTGAGGTTACAGAAAGTTCTTTATATAAAACTTATTTAAATTTTTCATATTTCATCTTTGAAAAAGTCTGAGAAAAATCCATAATATTTTCTGGTATGAAAGTTTGACAGTATTAATATTTTTTTTATATTTTCTTAAATCATTAAACCATTTTAATATATGTTAACTACTAATAAATGGTTTATTCTTTCTAACTCCATATAAGCTTTTCCAGAAAAAATTGTAATAACACATTTATGTTCTCATTTTTCTACAGATATAAGTAAATTTATATATAAAAATACCAAAAAGAGGCCGGGCGTGGTGGCTCACGTCTGTAATCCCAGTACTTTGGGAGGCCGAGGAGGGCGGATCACGAGGTCAGGAGTTCGAGACCAGCTTGGCCAATATAGTGAAACCCCATCTCTACTAAAAATACAAAAATTAGCCAGGCGTGGTGGCGCGTGCCTGTAGTCCCAGCTACTCGGGAGGCTGAGGCAGAAGAATTGCTTGAACCCAGGAGACAGAGGTTGCAGTGAGCCGAGATCATGCCACTGCACTCCAGCCTGGGCGACAGAGCGAGTTTCCGTCTCAAAAAAAAACCAAAAAGAATAAAAAAAAATATATGTATGTACACACACACATACACACTAATTCTAGAGGACCCCTAGGGTGTCTGAGCCCAGCCACCTGAGTTTTTAGTACTGTGTTGTCAGGCTGTTCCCAGGCCTTGGGTGTTGTCTTTTGTGCTGTGTGGGGATGCGTTGCTGCCTGTATTTATGATCTTTCACCGTGGTTCTGAGCATTCACCTCACCATGTTTACAAAGAACTGTTTTGTATATAGACATTTTCAGGCACGTGCTTTGCACCCACCCTGCGGGGCTCTTGTCTTTGTTAGCTGTCACAGTGTGCACACTAATCTCTGTTAAAGTTGTCTGTGGCTGTTCTACTTGTAAGGTAGTTTTCTGTTTCCTTCAGTAATGTGTCCACAGTACCCTGTATTTCGAGTTCTATTATACTGAAGTATTCTTGTTTTAATAGTGCCTCCCCATAGGCCTCACCTTGGACGGAGGTCAGTCCTTGATGCCCCAGCACAGGTGACATCGCTAGGCGACATTTCCAGTTTGTTTTTCTCTATTAAGGAAGACATTTTCTAATTGCATCTCCATGGGCTGTGAGACTGTGTGAAGCTGTTTGTATAGTCTCCATGTAGGTGCTGTGTTCCTGGCACCGCTTTGCTCTGAACACTGGTAATTCCAGGTGCTGCGCTCGGCAGAGGGGTCTCGCCAAAGCGCATGTGTGCGCGTGTGTGAATGTGTGTCCTTTGCATGGTCAGGTGTGGCTGCCTTGCTCGGGCATCAGCAGGACATTGTGTGTATAGTTACAATGCTTCCAAACTGGAACTCTACATTTTGTATCTTACTTTTAAAGCTCCTATAAGTAAAACAACTATTAGCTTTATTAAAAATACACATTTAATAATACTTGGTATCCTTGTTTAAAATGAACTGCAGAGGACATTATGTCAAAAGCCTGCCTGATTCATTGCTTTGAAAAGCTGCACACTGAGTTGGTTTTTAGGTCAGCCTGTCCTCTTGCTCCAGCAAGGGGAAGACTACTTGGAATATTATGGTGAGCTGAAGTGGATGGGCAGGAGGCAGAACAAGCAGCCACACTTCCACTATTGGCTTCCCTAAGGCCTGAGCTGGTATAGGTCCCTATGCAGGCCTATGTACAGGGGTAGCCAGTGCAGTAGTGAAGGAGATGTCGTCTGGAAGGGTGCAGGCTCTCTGGGTTGGAGTCTGCCAACACCCATATCCGACCAGATGCTGTGACATGCCCAGCCAGCTGTCCAATGAGCAGACCCAGGAATGAGGGTTTGTTTTACCCTCTTCCCACACCAGGAACCTGATCTGTGGCAGAGATACTGTGCCTCACAGGGATAAAAAGGAACTGTCTTGGCCAGGCGCAGTGGCTCACACCTGTAATCCCAGCACTTTGGGAGGCCAAGGCGGGTGGATCACTTGAGTTCAGGAGATCGAGATGATCTTGGCCAATATGGTGAAACCCCATCTCTACTAAAAATACAAAAATTAGCTGGGCGTGATGGCACATTCTTGTAATTCCAGCTACTCATGAGGCTGAGGCAGGAGAATCGCTTGAACCAGGAAGTTGGAGGTTGCAGTGAGCTGAGATCATGCCACTGCACTCCAGTGTGGTGACAAATAGAGGCTCTGTCTCCAAAAAAAAAAAAAAATGGTGGTGACTCACACCTGTAATCCCAACACTTTGGGAAGCTGAGGCAGGTAGACCACAAAGGAGTTTGAGAGCAACCTGGCCAACGTGGTGAAACACCACCGTCTCTACTAAAACTACAAAAAATTAACCGAGTATGGTTGCAGGCGCCTGTATTCCCAGCTACTCAGGAGGTTGAGGCAGGAGAATCACTTGAACCTGGGAGGTAGAGGTTGCAGTGAGCTGAGACCACACCACTGCACTGCCTGGGCAACAGAGCGAGACAATGTCTCAAAAAAAAGAAGGGCCTGTCTCACTGGTCATGCTATCCGGTTAAGCAGAAGGAAGATGATATCATGAGAACCACAAATGGAGGGTGGGTCACATTTCCTTTTTCTCTTTTGGAGACAGTTTTGCTCTTGTGGCCCAGGCTGGAGTGCAATGGCACGACCTCGGCTCACAGCAACCTCTGCCTCCTGGGTTCAAGTGATTCTCCTGCCTCAGCCTCCTGAGTAGCTGGGATTACAGGCATGTGCCACCACGCCTAGCTAATTTTGTATTTTTAGTAGAGATGGGATTTCTCCATGTTGGTCAGGCTGGTCTTGAACTCCTGACCTCAGGTGATCCACCCACCTCAGCCTCCCAAAGTGCTGGGAATATAGGCATGAGCCACCGTGCCCAGCCTCAACTCATTTTCATTTGCAGAAAGACAGCATCTCATTGGAACCTTTTTTGATGAACTGAAGGAAGTAGAGTAATGTGGGCACTAAGGTATAAGCTTCTGGTGTATGCACCACTCTTCTTTCTGCCATGGTGCCCTGAAGTTGAGCATGGGCACCGAGTCCCAGAGCCTTCCAAATGCACCTAAGGATAAAGTTGCTCAGTAACAACCACGTTGCCTGAGTGTGCTGAAGAATACACTGGAAGTTCATATTAAAAAGCTAGCAAGGGCTGAGTGTGCAGACCCATGCTTGTAATCCCAGCAGTTTGGGAGGCTGACCTGGAAGGATTGCTTTAGGCCAGGGTTCAAGACTAGCCTGGGCAACATAGTGAGACCCCCCCCCATGTCTTAAAGGCCCACATTTTATTCAAATGTGTTTCCATTTAACACAAGCACCCAGTTCTCTTCACTAGTTCTGATTCACAGCACTGATGGAGGCTGGAGGGTAGGAGTTCTGTAGCCCTGGCTATGTGCTGATGAGTGGGGAGGGACGCTGAGTGGATGTTACACTTGAGCTCCTGTGGGGGCCTTAGAGGCTTCGGCCTATCTGAGAAATGCTCAGGCAGCAGAGGTACCTGGGAGGCTTATGACTTCGCTTTCCCTTCTGGGAGCTCCTTGGATGGGGGGCTTCCAGCTTGGAAGCTGAGATGCTGTATGCCAACCATGGGGCTGTGAGGGGAGTGGCCACAACCTGCCTCCTGATGTGGAGACAGGAAATAAGCCTTCCCAATAATCAGCTTCTTGACTGCCCAAAAGCCCTGTATGTGGGCAGAGTGACCAGCTGCCTTCCAGCCACAGATGCCCGGTAGTCTAAGGCATCTCCAAGGGTAGGCTCTGGAAGTAACACATGCAGCTGGCCTTACAGCACAGGGGTGGGCTGGCTGGGCCCAGGCCTCTGTGTGTCGGTGTGGGGACTGGATATGGCTTGAACTAGAATACTGACTTAAGATGTGGGCCTAGGTGAGGGAGAAGGATTGTTTTAAGCATGTCACATTCAGCATTCACTAATGTTACATAAGGGCTAGACCCTTGCTAGGAGCCAGGATGGCAAAGATGCAGTCCCTGCCTTTAAAACTCAGTATTTTGGCTGGGCAAGGTGGCTTAGTCTCTAATTCCAGCACTTTGGGAGGCCAAGGCAAGTGGATCGCTAGGTCAAGAGACCGAGAGCATCCTGGCCAAGATGGTGAAACACCGTCTCTACTAAAAATACAAAAATTAGCTGGGCGTGGTGACACGCACCTGTAGTCCCAGCTACTTGGGAGGCTGAGGCAGGAGAATCTGCTTGAACCCAGGAGGTGGAGGTTGCAGTGAGCAGAGATTGTGCCACCGCACTCCAGCTAGGTGACAAAGTGAGACTCTCTCAAAAAAAAAAATTTTAGGGGCAACAACCCATCTTTCCCATCCTTGATAAGAGAACCACCATCCACCAGCAACCCAGTTCGACTAATCCGCAAGTCCTATATGTGTATTCCTAAGTACACTCAAATTCCACCATGTTCTTACATCTCCACTGCTATCTACCTGGACTTCGCCTAGCTCCTGCCTCTCCCCCCACAGCCTCAGGGTTTCCCATGCACCCTAACCTACTTCCAAGTAGCCTTGCCATGTGCCTTCCAACTTGCCTACTTGTTGCTCCTAAGGCTCCTAAGGCATCTCCATCAGTCTTCTGCGGTCAGAGCCCATCTTCCATCCTGGCTTCGTTTCTCATACTAGCACTTAGCACCCTCCTGCAATTGTGTGTTTGCATTTGTGCCTCACTAGAATGAAGGCCCCACCAGAGCAAGGAGCGAGTCTTGTTCATGGCCTCATGTTCAAGGTGCAGGACAGCTCCTGTGACCATCACAATGCAACTTGAGACAGATGAAAAGATGTGTTGCTGGGGCCAGAATTTAACGAATTCTAATACTGAGCAAAAAACAGAACTAGAGGCCGGGTGCGGTGGCTCACGCCTGTAATCCCAGCACTTTGGGAGGCTGAGATGGTAGGATCAGTTGAGCCCAGGAGTTCGAGGCTGCAGTGAGCCGAGATCGTGCCACTGCACTCCAGCCTGGGTAATACAGCGAGACTGTCTCTAAAAACGAAAAACATAGACAACCAGATGAAAAGGCTCTCGCGTTGGGCTATAGAATACTATTAAATACATCATCAGGGCCTATCCCAGGACTGAAAAGGGATTAGCACTACGATGGAGCTGCGGAGAGGCCCATGCAGGCCTAGAATAAATGTAAAGCTTTCTATTCTCGTGGAAACGCCTATGTACATTGGGAAATATGTTTTTAAGTACCTAGCATAGGATTCACGGGGCTCTGGTAACGAAGCCCCGTAACGACAAGACTCGTTCGCGCAAACTACGGCGAACACCGAGAACAAACCCTAGGCTTTCTAGGGGCGAGACGAGGAGGCGGCACCTCTACGCACCACCCTCGGTGTGCGCATGCGCACGGCCGCCCCTCACAGCGCGTGCGCACATTCACGCACCATGTCCATCCCAGACGTGCGGACCCGGGTGTCTGCGAGCCCTTTCCCTCTCCGCATCCCCAGCGCCCGACCATACGCAGGGACCTGCGTACAAGCGCGCGCCCCGCCCACCCGGACGTGCAGGCCCACACGCACACGCTTCCGCACTCCTCCCTCGTCCGCGCCTGCGCTCAACCCCGCCTACACCTGCTCCGTGGCCTCCCCGGAGAGGATGAGCCAACTTCAGCAGCTTCACGGAACCCCCGAGGCGCAGCTCCCTCGCCTTTGCCTGTCACCATGACTCAGCATCCTCGGTGGGCTCGCCCCCACCCCCACCCCCACCCCGCAACAGCTCTCGAAAATCCATCGGCGTGTAAACGCCACGCCCCGTTCCTGACTCCTTCAGCTCAGGCCCCAGAACTGACCACCGGACCAATCCCCTACTCCAGTCCCTCTCCCTTCATCCCCATGACCACCTGTCCTCCAGGACCTGCCTGACCCCTGTCCAGCGGCCCTGAAGTAAGCCCTGACATATCTCAGTTTTCCCAGCTTTAGAACGGGGCTGTTGTTTGGAATGTGCTCTCCACAGTCTGCAGTAAGTGCTACCTTCATTAATACTCAGTGGCAGTCAACTGCCTTTCTAGGGCTGCCTTATGCTTGGAACTGAATCTTTGCTATCCAGAGTTAGGACTGTCCCAGTACTTCTTAACTTGCCTCTGCTATCAGATGTACCCTCTGGTTTGCTCTTTTCTCAAGGCCAGATCATCTTGCTGGGGGCATTTGAAGGTACCTCTGCAGCATGCTCTCTTGGAATTTCCGGGCTAGGTTTCTTTGGATTCTTTTGGGTCAGTTTCTGGTCTGGGGGAATGACCCCTCCCAGCTTCACTGCCCCCTAAGCTCTACGGTTTGCAGGACTTAGCTCAGCATATGGTAGTGATTGTAGTGATGGTGGTAGACAAGAGAACATAAAATGACCTTATGGCTAGGCACAGTGACACACACCTGTAATCCCAGCACTTTGGTAGGCCAAGGCAGGAAGATCTCTTGAGGCCAGGAATTTGAGACTAGACTGGGCAACATAGTGCAAACCAGTCTCTACAAATAACAATAAGAAATTAGCTGGGTGGGGTGGCTATGCCTGTAGTTCTAGCTACTCAGGAGGCTGAGGTGGGAAAATCGCTTGAGCGTAGAGTTCAAGGCTGCAGTGGGCTGTGGTCATGCCCTGGCACTCCAGCCTGGGTGACAGAGCAAGACTCTGTTTCAACTAATAAGACAGAACTGGGATGATGAGGAGCAGAGAAAAGCATTGCCTGCTCCTCTACTTTTCCCTCCACCTGGGACTGAAGAGGGCTGCGGTTAAGCCCAGGGCTCAGGAAGAAATCAGGCAGCCTGGGTTGATTCTCTAGTTAAGAGCAGAGTGGGCTTGTTTCACATTTCTTTCTTTTTTGTTTTTTTGAGACAGGGTCTCCCTCTGTCACCCAGGCTAGAGTGCAGTGGTGCAATCTTGACTCACTGCAGCCTCTGCCTCCCGGGTTCAAGCAATTCTCCTGCCTCAGCTTCTCGAGTAGCTGGGATTACAGGTGTCTGTCACCATGCCCAGCTAATCTTTGTAATTTTACTAGAGACAGGGTTTCGCCATGGTGGCCAGGCCGGTCTCAAACTCCTGGTCTCAAGTGATCCATCTCCCAAAGTGTTGGGATTACAAGCATGAGCCACTGTTCCCGGCCCTGTTTCACATTTCTCTGTTAAATGGGTATCCCTTGTAGGACTGCCATGAGGGATACATGGAGAGGATTTAGCATGGAGCTCTGCACATAGTAAACCTGGCTGGAGTAGTGGCCATGTTAGTTGTATTATAGTATGATAATGAATGGTTTTGGATTAGTAATGACCTTTCTTCATACTTTCTGTGTTTTCTCCCCATAACCACTGTGACTTACAGCCCACCAGAAAGGAACCTAAGTTTCCTGCTAATGTAGAAAATCCAGGCCAGGCAGTGGCCCACCCCTGAAATCCTAGCACTTTGGGAGGGCAAGGTGGGTGGATCACCTGAGGTCAGGAGTTCAAGACCAGCCTGGCCAACACAGTGAAGCCTGTCTCTACTAAAAATACAAAAACTAGGCTGGGTGTGGTGGTTCATGCCCGTAATCCCAGCACTTTGGGAGGCCAAGGTGGGTGGATCATGAGGTCAGAAGATAAGACCATCCTGGCTAATGGTGAAATCCCGTCTCTACTAAAAATACAAAAATTAGCTGGGCATAGTGGCACCAGCCTGTAATCTCAGCTATTCCGGAGGCTGAGGCAGGAGAATTGCTTGAATCAGGCAGTTGGAGGTTGCAGTGAGCTGAGATGGCGCCATTGCAGTCCAGCCTGGCAACAGAGTGAGACTCTGTTAAAAAAAAAAAAAAAAATTAGCTGGGTGAGGTGGTGGACACCTGTAATCCCAGCTACTCAGGAGGTTGAGGCAGGAGAATTGTTTGAACCTGGGAGGTGGAGGTTGCAGTGAGCCTAGATCCCACTATTGCACTCTAGCCTGGGCAACAAGAGCGAAACTATCTAAAAAAAAGAAAGAAAAAAAAGAAAAGAAAATCCATGTAACTTTAGAGTTTCAAAGTAAATGTGAAACTTAAAGTATGGGAAAAATCTGGAATAGCTGAAGCTTCTGGGAATCACAGAGGCCAAATTGTGAGAGGTGTACATTATGGAAGGTTAAAAGGCAGTGGAAACCTTGGAAATGGCAGTCATCAGAGGCCTCACCTCCTGCCTCTTCTCCAGTACCCAAAGCTGCTTTTATGGGTTCTGGGTGGCTGGGAGAGGACACTGGACAAGACTGTTTTAGTGGACAGGTGAACACCCATAACATCTTTGGAAAGACTTGGAGTTGTGAATGACAACTCCAAACAGACACTAAAGGGAATTGTTGTTTACATTCTAGCTGCAGGCAGAGGTGGCCTGGACCCCGGAACCTGGGCACTGTCAGGTTCACTCTGGCATCTCTCTAGGGATCATTCTCTTCGTTATTTTCCTCAAGACCAGGGACTAAAGCTCAGGTCTGTCCTTTCTGGCAGGCAGCTTAACACCATACAAAGCAGAGACTCTGCTACTGGCTGCAGGGCCCTGGGAAAGGACCCTGTTTAGCTGGTCTAAGTTATTTATGCCTCTCTGATGGATTCAGGCACAGGAAGAAACACAAGGGTAGGAGAGGATGGTTTTAGACAACAACAGTCATCCATATGGTCACAAACATAACCTATGAAAAAAGGCAGTCAGCTATTGGGCTAGAGTCATCTGGGGAATCACAGGGTAAGTGATAATGGGGCAGTGGCTGCTGAGACTCACCTTCCTACCGGTTGAGGTTCTGTTCTGAAACACCGGATTTGGGGTGGGAATTCTCTTCTGTGCAGATGAATAACTGGCTTGGAAGACCCTGATTGGAGTGTTTCTCAGAACTCCAATAGAACAGATATTGTTCGGCACTACCAGGGTTGTGGTAGTTGTGGACACGCAGTGAAATCTTAGACTTGACAGTTCTTAGAGAAGGGTCGTGTGGACAGGGCTGTTCCCTGGAAAGTCCTGTGACCACTTATTTCTTTTGTTGTCAGCCTCTCCCTATCTTCTTTCTTTCTTTCTTTTTTAGACAAATTCTTGCTGTGTCACCCAAGCTGGAGTACAGTGGTGGTCATCACCACAGCCTCAAACTCCTGGGCTCAAGTGATCTTTCTGCCTTGGCCTTCTGAGTAGCTGGAACTCTGCAGGTGTGTACCACCACACACCCTGGTAATTTATTTATAGTATTTTAGAAGCAGCGTTTTGCTATGTTGCCCAGGCTGGTCTTGAATTCCTGGCATCAAGCTATCTCAGCCTCACAAAGTGCTGGGATTATAGGGAAGAGCACCTAGTCCCTAAATTCTTATAATGACTCACAAGGTCTTTTTTTTTTTTTTTTTGAGACTGAGTTTCACTCTTGTTACCCAGGCTGGAGTGCAATGGCACGATCTCGGCTCACCACAACCTCCGCTTCCTGGGTTCAGCCAATTCTCCTACCTCAGCCTCCTGAGTAGCTGGGATTACAGACACGCGCCACCGTGCCCAGCTGATTTTTTGTATTTTTAGTAGAGACGGGGTTTCACCATGTTGACCAGGATGGTCTCGATCTCTTGACCTCGTGATCCACCCACCTTGGCCTCCCAAAGTGCTGGGATTACAGGCGTGAGCCACCGTGCCCAACCGACTCACATGTGATCATGTTGCCTTCCTTTTGCTCTCTGACCTTATCTTTTTTTTTTTTTTTTTTGAGACAGAGTCTCTCTTTGTTGTCCAGGCTGCAGTCACTGCAATCTTCACCTCCCGGGATCAAGTGATTCTCCTGTCTCAGCCTCCCAAGTAGCTGAGATTACAGGCACACCTATCTTTTGAGTATCTTTTTCTTAATTGCAACCCCAATTCTCAGCACCCTTTTCATCTTGCTTTTCCTCAATTCCCTTTACCGGCAACTGACATATCATCTGTTGTACTTGCTTATTTGGCACTTATGTATCCACAGCGCCTGGAATACTTCCTGTAACGTGGACGCTGTTCGATCTATAGAGTTTTGTCGAATGAATGAATGAATGAGTGAATGAATGAATGAAGTCGACCAGTGCACAGGTAGTACAGTGGCGCGATGATAGATAGCTCTCTGCAGCCTCCAACTCCTAGGCTGCGACGATCCCCGGGCTCTGCTCACCCCTCCCCACAGCCACTATGGGGGAGAGGCCAGCAAAGCGGCTGCTCAAGGGGTAGGGAGAGACGAGCTGAGGCCCCAGATCAACGGCCGCGAGCAAGGTCGCCCAGGGGGCACCCGGCCTAGGTGTCCGGGCGACGGGGAGGGGCGGGGCCGGGGCTCGGGGGCGGGGCCGGGCCACGCGCCTGCGCCATAAAGGCTGCCGTGAGCCCCCGCGCCCCGCTAGCTGCTCGTCGCCCGCGCTCTTTCCTCTTCGGCGTGAGTCTCCGCTAGTGTACCTTCTAGTCCCACTATGGCTGCTCTCACTCGGGACCCCCAGTTCCAGAAACTGCAGCAATGGTACCGGGAGCACGGCTCCGAGCTCAATCTGCGCCGCCTCTTCGATACCGACAAGGAGCGCTTCAACCATTTCAGGTGCCGGCGGGCCGGCCGGAGGCGGGGGCTGCCACGTCCAGAGCCCGGCACGCGGGGCTGGGTCCTGTAGGCGGGGGCAGCGGTGCCCGGGGACCCCCGCCCCCCACCTCCAGGCCATGGATGGGGACTCAGGCCGAGGCCGCACTTCGTCCTTGGCGTCTCCTTGGAGCGCGTTCCTGGGGGCTTGCGGCCTTGCCGGGGGTCTCGACGCCGGGGCTGCTTCGTCACGAGGAAGAACGGGACCCTCCATGGGGACATCTCCCTCCCCTCCCGCACCCCTTGCAGCCCCAGCCATTAGAGTAGGGGCTCCTTTCGCATTTTTGAGGAGAGGCCCTGGCTGACGCAGCAAGCGGGAAAGGGCTGTCCCCTTCCATCTGCTCCTGGCCACATGGGTTTAGGACCTTCTGCAAGGCAGCCAGCCGGGGCGTGGGTGGGGGGGTTTGAGGGAGCCGGGTGGAAGGTTGGAGACGTTGGGCGTGATTCCGGCAGAAAAGACCTGTACACGACCGGGAAGTGGGAAGGAGCGTTGGAGGAAATCATTGGTGGGGTGGGGCCGAGCGAGCTCTGATCTCTGATGCTGGTGGAAAGGGGCCGGAGCGACTGTGGCTCCGGACTAGACGTCCCGATGGCTAACCCTGTCATTTGGGTGGGTACCTGAGTAACTTGAGGCAGGGAGTAGAAGCCCTGGGAAGGGGTGATCGCTCCCTTCAGGCCAGTCTCCTCACCCAGCGTCTGCCTGCATCTAGGGTGTGTGAGGATGGCTTCTTTCTTTGTCCTGCTATTGTAGATAAGCTCTGTGGGCTGGCAGGTGACAGACACCACTGTTGTGTTGGGTGGCCGTGGACCTTGTGGGTCGTGTCTCGGGGAAGATGTTTCTTCTGGGAGCAGCTCCTGCTCAAGACGCAGCTGCCCTCTAGGGAGACCAGGGTGTGGTCAGTAGCATCTGCATCTTTCTGCAGCTTGACCCTCAACACCAACCATGGGCATATCCTGGTGGATTACTCCAAGAACCTGGTGACGGAGGAGGTGATGCGGATGCTGGTGGACCTGGTAATGTTCTGCTTGGGGAGGCATAACTGGTAACCCACAGAGTGGTGGGCGAGCTGGGCTCCTGGGAGCCCCTGGGACCTTGAGTGACTTGTGTATTTCCTCTCACTGGACCTCGGTGATCGCCTCTGTGCTGGTGAGGCACCTGTCCCTGGCTTAAGTTTTAAGCAGCATCCCAGGGACCCCAATGGCTGATGTCTGGGCAGACCCTTCCCAGACAGTGGGAGAGGGAACTAGGCAGCAGCCATCTGTCTGTCTCATTGGGGACTGCACCAAGCCTTGTGCTCAGAGGTTGACACTTGGGGTGGCCAGTGTGGGTGGGACCAGGCCTTAGCATTTTCTTTTCTTAGGCCAAGTCCAGGGGTGTGGAGACTGCCCGGGAGCGGATGTTCAATGGTGAGAAGATCAACTACACTGAGGTGAGCGGGCTCCACATACGCTCTGGGCCTCTTCCTTCGCTTTGGGGTTTATCAGACTGTTAGCCGCATTACCCTATGTCTTCACCCCTTCTCTTAGGCAATGCTTTTGCTTAATGAGGGGCCTGAAGGGCTTTTTCCTCCTACTGTAGCAGGGCTTTGGGGTTTGTCTTTCATAAGATTGGCTGTCTAGGTTTGGTGAGCCTCTTGGAATGGTTCCAAGGTCTGCCTGGGAGGAGCACATCTCGGACCCAGAGGGAGAGTTTCTCAAGGCTTGCTCACACTTTCTTAGAGAAGTGGATTCTGTCCTCGTTGTGTCATTATTCTCTTCTTCTCTTCTTACATGTGAGGAATCTGAGGTTCAGAGACCACATCACTTATCTAAGATGTCATAGCTGTAAGAGGCAGAGTGGAGATTCACATTCAACCTGTCTTGCATTGCAGAGAGAGGATCCAGTCAAGGAAGGCTTTCTGGAGGGGTGCATTCGCCTGTGAAAAGTGGGGCAGAAGTGGGGTCAGCAGGGTGAGGGTGGGGTGGCATGAAGCCCTCCACCTTAGCAAGCCTCTCACTGGGTTGAAATCCTGAGATGATCCTTTGCCTGCCCACCTGGGGTCTTTAGACCTTCCCTCAAGAACTCTTCTTCAGGCTGTTTCACTCACGTGGCCATGCCAGCCACCTGGCACCAGTCACAGACTTCAAGTCTGGTTCAGTTCCTGGCAGTTGGTAGTTACCCGGCTGCTTGGTGAGGGAAGCTTGAGTTGCATGCCTTGTTGCAAATCCAAGGAGCTGAGGACACTGCCCAAATGGTGCCAGCAAACACCATGGGCACACTCTGGGAGGATGAAGTTACTTGAGGCTTCATGAGCGCTTATCCTCTGAAAGCATTTGCTCATTTATTTTTTTATTTTGAGATGAAGTTTCGCTCTGTTGCCCAGGCTGGAGTACAGTGGTGCGATCTCGGCTCACTGCAACCTCTGTCTGCCAGGTTCAAGCCATTCTTCTGCCTTAGCCTCCTGAGTGTCTGGAACTACAGGTGTGTACCATGCCACCTGGCTAATTTTTGTATTTTTAGTAGAGACAGGGTTTCACCATGTTGGCCAGGCTGGTCTTGAACTCCTGACTTCAAGGTGATCCACTTACCTTGGCTTCCCACAGTTCTGGGATTATAGGTATGAGCCTTGGCACCTGGCCTCTGAAAGCATTTATTGCTTGTTTCTGACATGTGTTGTCACCATTATCTGCCTTTGCTCACTATTCCTCTTTTCTCTCGCTCTTCATGCCCTGAGCACCTATGGCAGGCCCTTGGGGCCTGTCCTAGGCATATTCGGGTCCCCTGCCCCACCTCCTCCTGTCTGTAGCACGTAAGTCCTTGGGGAGCTCCTACCTCTGTAAGCATACAAAGGGTTCTTGGAACAAGATCAGGGTGCTAACAGAGACTTCAGGGCCTGCCTGTCTAGTGGATGGAGGGCCGAGCTATCATCTAGCTGGGAGCATGGCTGCCCTAGGGGACAGTCTTCACACCCTGACCCCCATCCCCAGGGTCGAGCGGTGCTGCACGTGGCCCTGAGGAACCGGTCAAACACACCCATCCTGGTAGATGGCAAGGATGTGATGCCAGAGGTCAACAAGGTTCTGGACAAGATGAAGTCTTTCTGCCAGGTAAGTGGCTGCTGGGCCGGACTTGCCCTTGGCCATATGCGTGAGTATTTGGGAATCTGGGAGCCCTGAGGGGCAACTCTTCCCCTCTTGGAAGCAGGACTCAGGCTCTTACTGCAGCTTAAGGGAGGGGTTGCCTGTGTGATCACTGATGGGTCTCTGCTGAGGCCTCCCACAGTGCTAGAATTACAGCTGTGAGCCAGTGTGCCCGGCCAGAAGGAGCTTTTTCTAACCTCTTTTGTCATACATCCTTATCGCCCAGTCTAGAAACAAATAAAACATTGTAAAATTTCCTCAACCCTGGCTGGGCATACTGGCTCACACATGTAATCCCAGAACTTTGGAAGGCCGAGGTGGGTGGATCACTTGAGGTCAGGAGTTCAAGACCAGCCTGGCCATCATGGTGAAACTCCATTTCTACTAAAAATATAAAAATTAATCAGGTGTGGTGATGCGTGCCTGTAATCACAGCTACTCAGGAGGCTGAGACAGAAGAATCACTTGAACCCAGGAGGCAGAGGTTGCAGTGAGCCAAGACTCTGTAAAAAAAAAAAAAAAAAAAAAATTCTCATCCCTGTTCCCAGCTAATCCTCCAGAAGCAGCCTTTGTAAAGTTTCCTATAGCCAGGTACAGCAGCTCAAACCTCTAGTCCTAGCTGTTCGGCTGTATTTGGCAGGATAGCTTGAGCCTGGAAAGTTGAGACTGCAGTGAGCCATGGTGACACGACTGCACTCCAGCGTGGGCAACAGATTTTCTGTGAAATCTTCCAGAAAGTTCCTGTGCATGTACACATCTGTCATTTCCTCTTTGAAGCATGCACACAGTTGCACATGCACACAGGTGGTTTTTTCCCTGCTCCTCTGCAGCTTATTTCCACCTGGAACTATGTAAGCAGTGTCCCTGTGTCAGTGACAGTGCGTGTAACATGCCTCCTTTTCCTTGTGTAGGGTGGTAGGGGTTGCGTCAGAGATCAGCTAAGTTTCCCCATGTCAAGCACTTTGCCTTAGTGTCTATCCTAGGGGTGATTCTGCAGGGGTGAGTTGGCAGACGTCCTCAAGCCTAGAGAGCAAGGGTGATGCCGCTATGTCTGTGTGGACTGTGCATGCTCTGAGGGTGATCATCTTAGCTCTTGTCAGCTGTGATCATTTGCTGCTTGTCCTAAGTGGCCACCACATGTGTCTGGTCAAAGTCTGGTTACCTTGGTGAAGAGCTACTTTCTGACCTGAAAAGGTGCTGGGCCCGGTGGCTTATGCCCGCAATCCCAGCACTCTGGGAGGCCAAGGCAGGCGGATCATTTGAGGTCAGGAGTTCGGGACCAGCCTGATGAACATGGTGAAATTCTGTCTCTACTAAAAATATTAAAAAATTAGCCAGGCATAGTGGCAAGCACCTGTAATATCAGCTACTGGGGAGGCTGAGGCAGGAGAATTGCTTAAACCGAGGAGGCGGAGGTTGCAGTGAGTCAAGATCGTGCTACTGCACTCTAGCCTGGGCGATAGAGTGACACCCTGTCTCAAAAAAAAACAAAAAACAAAAAACCCGTCTCTGCAAAAAATAAATAAATTAGCCAGGCATGGCAGTGTAAGTCTGTAATCTCAGCTACCTGGAAGGCTGAAGTAGAATTACTTGAGCACAGGAGGTTGAGGCTGCAACGAGCCTAGAATGTGCCACTGTCCTTCATGCCGGGTGATAGAGTGAGACACTGTCTTAAAAAATAAAAAAGGGGCCGGGCGTGGTGGCTCAAGCCTGTAATCCCAGCACTTTGGGAGGCCGAGGCGGGTGGATCATGAGGTCAAGATATCGAGACCATCCTAATCAACATGGTGAAACCCCGTCTCTACTAAATATACAAAAAATTAGCTGGGCATGGTGGCACGTGCCTGTAATCCCAGCTACTCAGGAGACTGAGGCAGGAGAATTGCCTGAACCCAGGAGGCGGAGGTTGCGGTGAGCCGAGATCGTGCCATTGCGCTCCAGCCTGGGTAGCGAGCGTAATTCCGTCTCAAAATAAATAAATAAATAAAAAATAAAAAAGGAACCTAGAAGATGCCAGAAGCGAGGAGAGGTCTTAGCATCAGTCCTAAAGTCTTGGCAGCCATATGGGTGGGTCTTCCTAGGGCAAGGAAGTTGTGGGGTCCTGATGGGAGTCTGGATTTCCAGAATGCTGCTTAGGGTGGTCAGTCCGTGTGATGGACTTTGGGTGTATGGCAGGGCCTTTCCAGCCATCTGCTGTGAGTGGCAGAGCTGATGTACATCAAAAGCCTAGTGCTGTGTAATCACTCTGGGTGTACTCAGCCATGCCACATGGTGAGGGTGGCACTGCATCGTCTGGGGTGCTGTTTCCAGGCAAGCTCTCCCTTAAAGCTGGCCACTGGAGTACCTGACTCAGGCGGATGGGGTATTTATAGTTCAAAGAAAGTTGCTGAACGGCAGCAATTCCCTGGTGAGGAACATTCCACGTGGCCGTGCTCTCCAAAGTTTTCCAAGATTAGGTGAAGATGTTCACTGTGACCTGGATTGTAGTAGCAAAACCTGAAACCAGTCTGTACCCATCTGTCAGGGGACTTACTTAGTAGAATCAGCGTATATTCATATACTGTCATCCTGGGCACCATTAGGAATTAGGGAGCTATAGTTGGATTGGCTTGCCAGGCTGTTCAGGATGGATTGGGAATTTGAAAAAGGAAGTTGCAGAATTGGTGGGTATGGTAAAGCCTGATTTCGTCAAATGAAGGCTGGATGTGATTGTATTAAAAATAGACATTTTCCCTCTGGGATGCTTCTTTTTTTTTTGAGACAGAGTTTTGCTGTTGTTACCCAGACTGGAGTGCAATGGCACGATCTCGGCTCACCGCAACCTCAACCTCCCGGGTTCAAGCAATTCTCCTGCCTCAGTCTCCCGAGTAGCTGGGACTACAGGCGCGCACCACCATGCCCCGCTAATTTTTGTGTTTTTACTAGAGACGGGGTTTCACCTTGTTGACCAGGATGGTCTCGATCTCTTGACCTCGTGATCCACCCACTTCAGCCTCCCAAAGTGCTGGGATTATAGGCGTGAGCCACTGCGCCTGGCCGGGATGCTTCATTATAACAAACTTTTGACAGTCGGGGAAGGAGACTTGCTTTTTTTTTTTTTTGCTCTGTTGCCCTGGCTGGAGTGCAATAACGAGTTCTCAGCTCACTGCAACCTCTGCCTCCCGGGTTCAAGCAATTCTCCTACCTCAGCCTCCCAGGTTCAAGCGATTCTCCTACCTCAGCCTCCCAGATAGCTGGGATTACAGGCACACATCACCATGCTCAGCTAATTTTTGTGTTTTTAGTAGTGATGGCGTTTTGCCATGTTGGCCAGTCTGGTCTCTAACTCCTGACCTCCGGTGATGCACCTGCCTTGGCCTCCCCGAGTACTGGGCTTTACAGGCATGAGCCACCATGCCCAGCTGGGACTTGCTTTTTTGTTTTTTTGTTTGAGATGGAGTTTCGCTCGTTACCCAGGCTGGAGTACAATGGCGCGATCTTGGCTCACCGCAACCTCCGCCTCTTGGGTTCAGGCAATTCTCCTGCCTCAGCCTCCTGAGTAGCTGGGATTACAGGCACGCGCCACCACGCCCAGCTAATTTTTTTTATTTTTAGTAGAGATGGGGTTTCACCATGTTGACCAGGATGGTCTCGATCTCTTGACCTTGTGATCGACCTGCCTCGGCCTCCCAAAGTGCTGGTATTACAGGTTTGAGCCACCGCGCCCGGCTGGGACTTGCTTTTTCTAACCTCTTTTGTCACATACCTGTGAGGGAGGGTTGAGCAACTTACTTATTTTTTTCCTGTATCGATGGAAATTTTCCCATAGCAGTTTATTTAAAGAAAAAGTAGGGCCAGGCACAGTTGCTCACATCTGTAATCCCAGCACTTTGGGAGGTTGAGGCAAGAGGATTGCCTGAGGCCAGAGTATAAGATCAACCTGGGAAACATAATAAGACCCTGCCTTTAAAAAAAAATGTAAATATCGGATTACACACATGTAATCCCAGCACTTTGGGAGGCCAAGGCAGGCAGATCACTTGAGGTCAGGAGTTCGAGACCAGCCTGGCCAACATGGTGAAATCTTGTCTCTACTAAAACTACAAAAAAAATTAGCTGGGCTTGGTGGCGGCTACTTGGAGAACAGGAGTTCAAGACCAGCCTGGCCTTGAATTAATTCCAGCTACTTGGGAGACTGAGGGAGGAGAATCACTTGAACCCAGGAGGTGGAGTTTACATTGAGCCAAGATGGCACCACTGGACTGCAGCCTGGGTGACAGAGAGAGGCTCCATCTCAAAAAATAATAATAATAATTTATAGCGGGGCATGGTGGTGCACACCAGTAGTCCCAGTTACTTGGGAGGCTGAGGCAGGAGAATTGCTTGAACCTGGAAGGCAGAGATTGCAGTAAGCTGCACTCCAGCTTGGGTGATAGAGCAAGACTCCATCTCAAAAATAAGTAAATAATAAAAAGAAAGTAAAGTTGCTGGATCTTGTTTGTGTATACTAATTTTCTATTGACGTGTGGGAAATTATTCCAGAATTTAGCAACTAGGAACAATAATCACCATCTCTTTAGGTTGGGAATTTGCAGTGGCTGCGCTTGGTGGTAGTGGGTCAGAGCTAAGGTTGTAGTCAAGACATTGGCTAAGGATGTGGTCAGTTGAAGGCTTAATGGGGGCTGGAGGGTCTGCTTTGGAGATGACTCACTGGCAGTTGTAGCTTTGGTAGGCAAAGACAGTTCGAGTGTCCTCATGACAAGGCAGCTTATTTCTCCCAGTGAGTGAGTGAGCCAGTAGAACACAAGGGAGATGCCTGGAGGTGTTTTGTGACCTAATGTCAGGATTCACATGCTTTCTTTTCTTTTCTTCCTTTTTTTTTTTTTTGGTGATGGAGTTTTGCTCTTGTTGCCCAGGCTGAGTACCGTGGTGTGATCTCGGCTCATTGCAACCTCTATATCCTAGGCTCAAGCGATTCTCTTGTCGCAACCCACCGAGTAGCTGGGACTACAGGTGCCTGCCACCATGCCCGCCTATTTTTTGTATTTTTTTAGTAGAGAAGGGGTTTCACCAGGTTGACCAGGCTGGTCTTGAACTCCTGTTCTCAAGTGACCTGCCTGCCTCAGCCTCCCAAAATGCTGAGACTACAGGCTGAGCCACCGTGCCTGGCTACACTCTTTCATTTCTGTAATACCCTGTTGGTTGTATAGCTCAGCTCTGGTCATCATGGGAAGGGACTGCACCAGTGTGTTAACGCCAGGAGGCAAGGACCACTGATAACCATCTTAGAAGGTGGGTGGCTGTCGTCCTGCTTCTGGCTCCTAGTGATTGCGTTTCTTCTGCATCAAATACCCCACTCACTTCCTCCTAAGTCCATATCCTGTTACAGTATCAGAAGTCTAGAACATCATCTTGTTGAATACGGGTGTAGTGGTACCTACATTTCCTTCAGAACAACTCAAGTACAGTTCCTTTCAATCTGAAGACATGCAAATTTAAAAAGACAAGTTATTTACCCCTCACACACCCAACATACAATGGTGAGGTGGGCATAGGATGACTGGTATGTATGGGATAACTTCTTTTCTTTTTCTTTTGTTTTTTATTTGAGACAGGATCTTGCTCTGTCGCCCAGGCTGGAGTGCACTGGTAAAATCACCCATTCACTGCAGCCTTGAACTCCTAGGCTCAAGAAATCCCCCACCTCAACCTTCTGAGTTGCTAGGACTACAAGCAAATGTCACCTCACCATGCCTGGCTAATTTATTTTTTGTAGAGAAAAGGTCTTGCTATGTTGCCTAGGCTAGTTTCAAACTCCTGGGTTCCAGTGATCCTGCTGGGATTACAGGCGTAAGCCGCTGTACCCGGCCTGCATATTTAGGTTTTCATTATGCCCACACTGTAGTTCTGGTACTAAACTCTGTATTAGTTACCTATCATTGTATAACAAATGACACCAGAACTTGGCTTCAAACAGCTGTAAATTTTTTTTTTTTTTTGAGATCGAGTCTCGCTCTGTTGCCCAGGCTGGAGTGCAGTGGTGTGATCTTGGCTCACTGCAACCTCTGCCTCCTGGTTTCAAGCAATTCTGCCTCAGCCTCCCAAGTAGCTGGGATTACAGGTGAACACCACCACACCCTGCTAATTTTTGTGTTTTTTTTTTTTTTTTTGAGATGGAGTTTCGCTCTTGTTACCCAGGCTGGAGTGCAATGGCATGATCTCGGCTCACCACAACCTCTGCCTCCTGGGTTCAAGCAATTCTCCTGCCTCAGCATAGCTGGGACTACAGGTGTGTACCACCATGCCCAGCTAATTTTTGTATTTTTTTTAGTAGAGACAGGGTTTCACCATGTTTACCAGGATGGTCTCGATCTCTTGACCTTGTGATCCACCCGCCTCGGCCTCCCAAAGTGCTGGGATTATAGGCGTGAGCCACCGCACCCAGCCTAATTTTTGTGTTTTTTTTGGTAGAGACAGAGTTTCACCATGTCAGGCTGATACTGAACTCCTGACCTTGTGATTAGCCTCCTCGCCCCCTGCAAAGTTCTGGGATTACAGGCGTGAGCCACCGTGCCCAGCCTAGCAGTAAACTTTTGTTACTTCCCACAGTGTCTGTGGGTCAGAAGTTTGGGAGTAGCTTACCTGGTGGTTGGTCTTGGTTTGGGGATCTCTCATGAGGCTGTGGTCAAGATGTTGGCCAGTGCCCCAGTTAACAGAAGGTTTGATGGGTTTGGAGGACTCCCCTCTAAGGTGTCCCATACACAGAAAGGGAGTTGGCTGTGACTGTTGGAAGAAGGCCTCAGTTCCCTGTGGTGTGGGCTTTATAGAACTTTTTTTTTTTTTTTTTGAGATGGAGTTTCGCTCTTGTTACCCAGGCTGGAGTGCAATGGTGTGATCTCAGCTCACCGCAACCTCCGCCTCCTGGGTTCAGGCAATTCTCCTGCCTCAGCCTCCTGAGTAGCTGGGATTACAGGCACGCACCACCATGCCCAGCTAATTTTTTGTATGTTCAGTAGAGACAGGGTTTCACCATGTTAACCAGGATGGTCTCAATCTCTTGACCTCGTGATCCACCCGCCTCGGCCTCCCAAAGTGCTGGGATTACAGGCTTGAGCAACCGCGCCCAGCCTATAGAACTCTTAGGGTCTTTACAGCACAATAGAGGGCTTCTCCAAAAGCGAGTCATCCAAGAGAGCAAAGCAGAAACTGCAAGCTCTCTGAACTCACTTCTGAATTCACATTTCACCCCTTTCACAGTATCCTGATGGGTGCACAGGCCAGCCCTCCCAGCACAGGTGGGAGCTATGCAAGGGGCATGAGCTCCAGGAAGCAAAGATCACTGGTATCTGATTGGAGACTGGATGTGGGTCTGATACTCCTTTCCCTGGCAGAGCCCAGTCACAGTTTCAGCATTTCACATCTCTTAGTCTCTCTGGCATAGTAGTTTCTGCCGAGTTATCCCTCGTTTTGCAAATTCTGACAGTGTCACTGTGAGGTAGGGATGTTTCCTCACTGTTGTAACCAGGAAACAGTCTAGTTGGTGGTAAGTGTGGCAAGGACCACCGTGGTCTCCAGAAACTCCTAGGCCTTGCATGGTAGCTCACGCCTGTAATCTCAACACTGGGGAAGGTCAAGATGGGAGGATTACTTGAGACTGGGAGTTAGAGACCAGGCTGGGCAACATAGCAAGACCCCGTCTCTATGGGAAAATAAAATAGGCTGGGCATGGCAGCTCACGTCTGTAATCCAAGCACTTTTTTTTTTAAAGATGGGGTTTCACCATATTGGTCAGGGTGGTCTTGAACTCCCAACCTCAGGTGATTCACTTGCCTTGGCCTCCAAAGTGCTTGGATTACAGGCAGGAGCCACCATGCCCAGCCAATCCAAGCACTTTGGGAGGCCTAGGTGGTGGATCACCTGAGGTCAGGAGTTTGTGACCAGCCTGGCCAACATGGTGAAACCCCGTCTCTACTAAAAATACAAACAATTAGCTGGGCATAGTGGTGAGCACCTATAATCCCAGCTACTTGGGAAGCTGAGGCAGGAGAATCTCTTGAACCTAGGAGATGGAGGTTGCAGTGAGCCGAGATTGTGCCATTACATTCCAGCCTGAGAGACAGAGTGAGACTCTATTTCAAAAAAAAAAAAAAGGGCTAATGCAGGGGGTTTTGTTTGGTTTTGGAGTTAGGGTCTTGCTCTGTCACCTAGGCTAGAGTGCAGTGTTGTGATCTTAGCTTGCTGCAACTTCAACTTCCTGGCCTCAAGCAATCCTCCTGTCTCAGCCTTGAGCCACTCTTCCTGGCCCCTAAGGCACAGTTTTAAAAATAAATAAATAGTGAGGCACTAGGGCTCATGCCTGTAATCCCAGCACTTTGGGAGGTTGAGGCGGCCAGATCACTTGAGGCCAGTAATTCGAGACCAGCCTGGCCAACATGGGGAAACCTCATCTCCACTAAAAATACAAAAAAATTAACCAGGCATGGTGGTGGCTCAGGTCTGTAGTCCCAGCTACTCAGAAGACTGAGATACAAGAATTGTTAGAATCCAGGAAATGGAGACGCTGGATTCTATATTATTATCTAATAATATATTATCTAGATAATATATTATTAGATAATAATAAATATTATAAATTATAAACAAAAAAATAGAGGCACCTGCGATGGCCTGAAAGCTGGGTCTGAGGCACCAGGACACGGCAGTAATGATATTTTTGAGCAGTGGCTTACGCTTGGGGGTTTGGGCTGATGGCATCTTCCTCCCCCCTGCCCCCTCGTGCCAGCGTGTCCGGAGTGGTGACTGGAAGGGATACACGGGGAAGACCATCACGGACGTCATCAACATTGGCATTGGTGGCTCTGACCTGGTAAGGAGAAAACTGCCTTATGGTAGGGTGGGAGTCTGGGCACTCTTGGTTCTTACTTTCTCCAGGGATGGGACCTGGCTGTCCCCACTTTTCATAGGCTCTGAATTCTTATTCTCTGATGCTATGTCTCCCCACCAGGGGCCCCTCATGGTGACTGAAGCCCTTAAGCCATACTCTTCAGGAGGTCCCCGCGTCTGGTATGTCTCCAACATTGATGGAACTCACATTGCCAAAACCCTGGCCCAGCTGAACCCCGAGTCCTCCCTATTCATCATCGCCTCCAAGGTATGAGTGCTAAAAACTGCCCAGCCCCTGGCCCTGTGTGTGTTGGGACAGAGAGGGATGGCTGTCTTACCAGCCCACTGGCCGTTGGTCCCTCTTGGCTGGTTCCGAGTGAACCATGGTTTATGGATTGGGTCAGTATGGCTGCCCTAGATTGTTTCCGTGCCTGGCAGCAAACAAGGTTGACTGATGAAAGCCTGAACACATCAGTTTGAACCTTTGTGTCCTGACCACACCCCTCGCCTTGCAGGATCTCCCCTCAGCCTGGGACTGCTCACCACTGTCTCATAAACCTGTCCTTTATGCCTGCTTCTTTCTTTCTTTCCTTCCTTCCTTCCTTCCTTCCTTCCTTCCTTCCTTCCTTCCTTCCTTCCTTCCTTCCTTCCTTCCTTCCCTCCCTCCCTCCCTCCCTCCCTTTCTTTCCTTCTTTCGACGGAGTTTCGCTCTTGTTACCCAGGCTGGAGTGCAATGGCGTGATCTCGGCTCACCGCAACCTCCGCCTCCTGGGTTCAGCCAATTCTCCTGCCTCAGCCTCCTGAGTAGCTGGGTTACAGGCACGAGCCACCATGCCCAGCTAATTTTTTGTATTTTTAGTAGAGACTGGGTTTCACCATGTTGACTAGGATGGTCTCGATCTGCTGACCTCATGATCCACCCACCTCGGCCTCCCAAAGTCTTCCTTATTTTTATTTTTTGGAACAGAGTCTGGCTCTGTTGTCCAGGCTGGAGTGTAGTGTAGTGACACCATGTTGGATCACTCCAATCTCCATCTCCCAGGTTTCAAGTGATTCTCCTGCCTTAGCCTCCCAAGTAGCTGGGACTACAGGTACCTGCCACCAGGCCTAGCTAATTTTTGTTTTTGTTTTAGTTTTGATGGGGTTTTACCACGTTGGCCATTCTGGTCTTGAACTCCTGACCACAGGTGATCTGCCTGCTTTGGCCTCGCAGAGTACTGGGATTACAGGCTTGAGCTACCATGCCCGGCCATGCTTGCTCCTTTCTGATCCCAGAGCCATGCCCTGATACTAGAGGGGTTTTGTTTGTGTCATTTATGCTCTCTTTACTCACATGAATGCATAAAAAATATGAATAATTCCATCTGAATTCTGAGATCCCTTCCAGCCCGGGCTGAAGAGAGCCTCATGCTGACTGCATCCCCTTTAGGGAGAAGCTGTGGCGTTTTACCTGCAGCCTTAGGGTGGGGGGTGTGTGTTTATGAGTCCCCCTCGTCTGATTGTAAAGAGCTGGAATCTCAGAAGATTATGTGGTCTCACTGTCGCTGACCTGCAGTTACTGCTCCATGTGACAACTGGGCATCGCCTCAGCCTCTGCTGCTGAGCCCTGGCTCAAGGCTGCGCCCACCCCTGAGCTCAGGCGCCCACTGCTGTTCTCTTTGGTTGCAGACCTTTACCACCCAAGAGACCATCACGAATGCAGAGACAGCGAAGGAGTGGTTTCTCCAGGTGGCCAAGGATGTGAGTGGTCTCTAAAGCCTCCTTTGTGGTTGATCTGTGGGCTGGGAAGAACAGGGTGGGCCCCCTGCGGGACCAAGCCTGGCCCTGTTTCTCCTGAAGTTGGAAGTGGAAGGTGGCCTTGCCAGTGCCTGCCTTTGCTAGTTGAGATGATTGTTCATCTTGGCTTTGCTAGACCCAGCCTTGCAAATGTGACAGAATCTGCTCAGGCTGGCTAAGAGCCCTCTCATGGCCCTTTCTTTCTCTAAGGTTCCTTGGCGCTGCAGGAACTCTTGGCCACACCTATTTTATAGGGGAAGAACGTCCCTGGCCCCCATATGTTTGTAAAATGGGATGAGCAGGTGGCCTGTGACCCGTCTGCTTTCTTGACCTTGATGTGGGCCTCCTCCAACAGTCTCAGAACCAAGGACCGGGAATCTCAGTCCCACACAGGGCCTTGGTTCCTCTAGGGATGGGGAGTGACTACCCTTTGTCCCCCTGGGTTGGGTTTGGTAACTTGGCTCTGTCTCTTGTAGCCTTCTGCAGTGGCGAAGCACTTTGTTGCCCTGTCTACCAACACAGTAAGTGCCCCCATGATACCCTGTACTGCCTTCTTGGGAGGGCCCAACAGGTCCAGGTCATGGCCTCTCAGAGACTCAATTCATGGGTCTTGGGGATCTTTGGCTGATGGTGTGGAAGAGTTGGTTGCCTGTGGTTTGCAAGCCATCCTTGCCTTTTCCACATTCACCCATTCAACCTCTGCAGCCTTGAAGAGAGAGGCTTGCAGTCAGCTGGATCACGATAACCCCTTCTTCCATCTCAAGCCTGACTGATACTCAGAACCCTCCATACACATGACCTTCCTAGGCTTCTGTGCCCAGCATCTCCCCAAATGGGACAGGCTGGGTAGGGATAGAGGATGCATTCCATTTTTCACATAAGGACGTAAAGCCTCAATGAAGGGAGTTGACATTTTGCCCCCTACTTAGTGATTTTGTGTGTGTGTATGTGTATGTGTTTGTGTTGTACGTGTGTGTTTTGAGACAGAGTCTTGCTCTGTCACTCAGGCTGGAGTGCAATGGTGTGATCTTGGGTCACTGCAACCTCTGCCTCCCGGGTTCAAGTGATCCTCCTGCTTCAGCCTGGTGTGCACCACCATGCCTGGCTAATTTTTGTATTTTTAGTAGGGACAGGGTTTCACCACATTGACTAGGCTGGTCTCAAACTCCTGACCTCAAGTGATCTGCCCGACTTGGCCTCCCAAAGTCCTGGGATTACAGGTGTGACCCACTGTGCCCTGTTTTTTGGGACAAGGTCTCGATTTGTCACTCAGGCTGGAGTGCAGTGGTGTGATCTTGGCTCACTGCAACCTCTGCTTCCTGGGTTCAAGCAATTTTCATGCCTCAGTCTCCTGAATAGCTGGGATTGCAGGCACCCACCACTATGTCCAGCTAATTTTTGTACTTTTGGTAGAGATAGGGTTTTGTCATGGTGGCCAGGATGGTCTTAAATTCCTGACCTCAAGTGATCTGCCCACCTTGACCTCCCAAAGTGTTGGGATTACAGGTGTGAGCCACTGTACCCAGCCCACTTAGTGATTGTATTAATAGGTGATGCCAGGATTAGAACCTGGGTCACCTGCCTCCCAGTTCTGCCTGGCCATGAGGTTTTGTAGGCTCAGCAGGGCAGGGCAAAGTGAGGGATGCTTCAGGAATGACAGCAGCAGTCAGCCAGTGGGCACTGTGTTGTTTTGGAGCTGGGGACCACATCCACGTCTACTCCCTGCCACTCCCTCCACGGTCACTCCCACCTCTGCCTCCAGTGCTTTCCCATCTGCAGCAGGATACCGTAAGGCTGGCTAACCATAGCGCTGTTGCCTGCCTCCCACTGACTGGTCAGTAGGGCTTCTTCTCCTGTGGGGAGTAGATAAGGGATTGCTGGCCTTGTCTCCTCTGGGGACCAGAATACTTGATGGGTCCTCAAAGCTTCCTGGTGCAGTCACCCTCCCAGATGTGGGAAGGGCTGGGTGGCTCTCCAGCCTGTGTGTGATTGCCTGACCTGGTAGGTGGCCCCTGCTCATGCTCGGATCCCAGTCCTAGGTTCAGTTCTCACATGTCCTGAGGGTTCATGCTCTGGTGTCCCATACAGGCCTGGGTGAGAGCTATTGCAGGATATTTGTGTGGGCCAGGTCCTTATGCAGGGTTATAGCCACTCTCAGCAGGGAGCTTTGCAGGTGCAATGTCACAGGTGTGCTGGTCATGGACTGACCTGGTGTCCAGCTTGGGGTGGGTATATTCTGGGCCCCGCCCTCGACTCAGAGGCTGCTCCAGCCCTGCCCCATCCCTGGCTCTAGGGAAAGTGAAGTTCAGCTCACAGAGCACAGCTCCCTGCCTCCCAGAGCTCCTGTTCCCATCCCGCTAGCAAATGCTTCCTTTCATTTCTGTCCTTTTGTTTTTTATTTAGGCCAAAGTGAAGGAGTTTGGAATTGACCCTCAAAACATGTTCGAGTTCTGGGATGTAAGTACAGGCACTTCTGCACTGGGTGAATTAAGTGTCTTTTCCAAGTCATGGCTGTTGAGTGGCCCATGAGGTCAGGTCGGTGTTTATCGAGTACCTGCTGCTTACCCAGCTTGGAGAAAGGAAGAGAGAGGCTTGGAGGGCAAGAGCAACTGAGGCAGGATGAGGGCTCTACTTCCACCTGAGGGCAGACTAAGTTTGCAGGGCCAGGTGACACTCCCTTGGGTGCCTGCCTGCAACACCCTCTGTGGGGTAACCTGAGTCCCCCTTACCCCATCCCACAGAACTGAGGTTGTGAGTTATTCTCAGTGATGACCTTTGTCTGAATGGCAGCCACCATCTGTAAAGGCCAAGGGGCAGGGTGAAGTATGAGGTGTGACTGGGTAGCCCTGGAAAGGAGCAACAGGAGCTGCAGGAGGAGCTGGGGGTGGTGGAAAGGAGGTACCAGGGTAGGGCAGCTTGCAGAGCAAACCCTGCCTCAAATGACAGAGCTGCAGACCCCTCTGCTAGAGCCAAGCAGTCAGCTGTAGCTTTCCTTGTTCACTTGCCTGAGCTCAGCAGTGGTGTGAGGAGGGCTCTGACTTTGAAGCCTGGGGTGCAGCGGTGCACTGCAGGGTGTGGTGCGGGTGCTGTGAATGCCGTGGGCATGGCTGGGCTTAGGTGCAGTACTCTAACGCTGTGGCAGGTGCAGCAGACAGGGTATTGCCCATTTGGTAATTTTTTCCCCCCGGGGCTATTTCCAGGCATTTGGACCAGGGGCCCTTTGCTTGGTGATGGCATCCACAGACATAACCTCATTCCTTTGAAGGTTCTACAGGCCTTTTACTACTGGGGGTCTGGGAGAGAATGAAGCCCTAATGCCTTAAGCCATCCACTGTGTATAATGAGTTAACTTCTTTCTAGAATGGGACTAGTTATATACCATCCTTGGAAGAATTGACAAGAGTCACTCAAGTCATTTTCTGCATCCTGTGGCTCAGATGTGGAACCCCAGTCAAGAGAGACTGTGCAGCTTCTAATAAATGTTGCATGCCTGATAATGGAGGGCAGGCATCTTCCACCTCCTCCTTGGGATCTGGAGCCTGAGCAGGTGGTGGGCAGGGATGTGTGGGTGCAGCTGCCAGCCAAGGAGCCAAGCAGAACGGGGGTGTCCTTGCCTGTCACCACCCAGCATGCAGAGATGAGTTAGGGTGTGGCTTAAGGAGAGGCTGGGTCTGGCCTCCCAGGTAAGGCCTAGGAATGATAGTTAGGCACAGGAACATGGGGACAGGGTGGCTGGTGAGACCCAAGTAGAGGCTTCCTGGGCCAGGCTAGATAGACTGCAAGGGCAGGAGGAGAGACCTGCCTGAGTCTCTAGAGTGTATCCTGCTGAATCAAGAAGGTGATGTCTGAAGAAGCCAGGAATAGGAGCAGGTGAAGTTCCTAGAGGTGGGGTCTTGGGTGAGCTAAAGGCATCCGCTCAGGCCTAAGGATGCAGTGCCAGTTTTCGGGTGAGATTGAAAGAGTCCTGTCTGGTAGGGGTATCTAGAAGTGGTGACTCTCGGTCTGTCAGGGCCAGTCTTGGGACAGCCCTGGGTGTTGGAATCAGGCAGGGGTATGGTGGGAAACCATGGGGTCTCTCAGGTCTCAGCCAGAGCCAGCGCACACTGCAGGGCCGGTCTTGGCTGGTGAGGCCTGAAGAGGAGCCAGAGCCGGTCCGGGTGAGTTCTGAGCAGGAGTCAGGACAGGGATAGGGACCCGTGAGTCTGTGAATTCTGGAGGAGATGCAAGGTATTTAGAGTTGGTTCTGTTAGGTGAGGTCTGAGGAGTCAAAGCCATGTACATATGTTATCCGGGCTCTGGGAGGCAGTGTAGACCTATGGCATGGGACAGGTATGCACACTGGGGTCTCTGGCCATTCTGAAAAGTGAGGATCAGGTAGTGGGTCGCTGATTGCTCAGGGGTAGTTAGAACTCAGGATTTGGCACACACAGGTCAGCACCTGGTTCTCAGTGTGCTGACTGGGTGTGATGGGCAGAGCTCAGGGCATCAGAGTATCCGTGACTGAAGTCCAAGTCTGTGGCATCCGGGTCTGCAAAGCCCAGATGAGGGAGAGGTAGGAATATACCTGGTGTTACGAGGGGAGGACAGGGGAGCTAGGGCAGGCGAGGAACACAGGTGGCCTTGAGGAGATGTGCTGGAAGGTGTGGTCTGAGTGGTCAGGGTGTGTAAAGGTCCAGAGAACCAGGTCTGCAGGGCAGACGTCTGAGGCTGAGCTAGTCAGATAGTGTTTGCCAACACTGGGCTCTCACAGGTAAGGTCTGAGCTGCTGAGGTTGGGCCCTGGTTTGTACCCCAAGTCTGAGAAGCTGCATCAAGCATGGTGGGTAGAATTTGTTGGGTTTCGTCTATGAAACCACGGGCACGCAGAGGTAGGTGGACCGGAACAGCCATGGTAAAGCTAATTAAACCATCCTGCAGTTGAGGTCAGGCACAGGTATAGAGAGTGGATCTGTCAGTTGAGGCCCAAGGAGCCGAGGGTAGGCTCATCTAGAAAGACCTAGATGTGGTAGACGACCTTTGAGGATGTGAATTAAAGGCAGGTGGATAGAGCCAGGTCTCTCAGGAAGATCTGAGGAAATGGGATCTGGCACAGTGAGCAGGTCTGGATTTCCCAGGTGGTGTCAAGACGGTGTATAGGCCAGGTGCGGTGATTCGTGCCTGTAATTCCAGCACTTTGGGATGCCGAGGAAGTCAGATCACTTGAGGTCAGGAGTCCGAGACCAGCCTGGCCAGCATGGCAAAACCCCGTCTCTACTAAAAATACAAAAATTAGCCAGACATGGTGGTACACGCCTACAGTCCTAGCTACTTGGGAGGCTAGGGCACTAGATTTGCTTGAACCAGGGAGGCAGAATGAGCCAAGATCATGCCCCTGCATTCCAGCTTGGGTGACAGAGCAAGACTCTAGCTCAAAAAAAATAAAAGGTGGGGGGCAGTGCCGGGTGGGGTAGCTCATGCCTGTAATCCAAGCACTTTGGAAGGCCGAGATGGGCAGATCATCTGAGGTCAGAAGTTTGAGACCAGCCTGGCCAACATGGTGAAACCCTGTCTCTATTAAAAAAATAAATTAGCCTGGTGGCGTGTACCTGTAATCCCAGCTACTTAGGAGGTGGAGGCAGGAGAATCGCTTGAGGCCAGGAGGCGGAGGTTGCAGTGAGCTTAGATTGCAGCACTGCACTCCAGTTTGGGCAATAAGAATGAAACTTCGTCTCAAAAAAAAATAGATGAGTAGGTAGAAGTTCATCTCCTGGGTGAGGTTGAGGAGCTGTGGCCAGGCACGGGTATGTAGAATTAAGTTTCTTGGGTGAGGTCTGTGGAGGCTGGGCCAGGTTTATCTTTGGGTATATCAGGTTTGAAGAATGGGAGTTAAACATAGGTGTTTAGAGCAGGGTTTGGCAGGTAAGGTCTTTGGAGCCAGGATCAGGGCAGCTTCACAAAGCTGGATGTGTTCATGAGACCTAAAAAGTCATAGTCAAGCCCAGGTAAGAAGAACCAAGTGTGTTGGATGAGGTATGAGCAGCTGAGGTGCTCCGGAACCCTCATCACATGCAGGTAGGGATGCTCGTCCACCAGGTACAAGCCCAGGAGCTAACATTAAGCACAGGTGGGCAGACCTGGCCCGCCAGGTGTGATCTGAAGAGCCAACATCAGGCTCAGGTAGGTAGAGCTGGCATGCCAGGTATACTCTGAAGAGCCAGGGTCAAACACAGTAGTTAGAGATAGTCTTTCAGATGTGGTGTAAGGCGCCAAGGTCAAGTACAGTTAGGTAGAGCTGGCCTACTGGATGTGGTTTGAGGAGCTGGGGTAAGCTCAGGTAGGTCAAGATAGCCTTTCAGGTGTGGTTTGAGGAGCCAGGGTGTGCACAGGTAGGCAAAGTTGGCCTACCAGGTGTGGTCTGAGGAGCCAAGGTCAGGCTCAGGTAGGTAGAGCTGGCTGCCAGGTATGGTCTGAAGAGCCAGGATCAAGCACAGGTAGGTGGTCTGGGTCACTAGGTGTAGTCTGAGTACCCAGGGTCAAGCACAGGTAGGCAGAGATGTGCTTCCAGGTGTGGTCTGAGGAGCCAGTGTCAAGCACAGGTAGGCAAAGCTGTTCTACCATGTATTGTCTGAGGAGCCACAGTCAGGCAGGTAGGCAGAACTGGTCTTCCAGGAGTAGTCTTTTGAAGGAAAGCTGAGGAGTTAAGAGTTGAATGCAGGTAGATAGAGTTGGCTCTTTCAGGAGTTGGATTTAGGCACAAAAATGTACCGCTGGGTCTTTGAGGTGAAGCCTGAAGAACCAGAGTTGAGGCTAAGTGGGTAGAGTGACCTCGCAGGTCAAGCCCATAGCATGGGAGTCTCTACAGGCAGGCAGAACACTGGGTTTCCTAGGAGGTCTGTGGCCCCTAAATTAGACGTGAGTAGGCAGATATATCTCTCTCAAGCAAGGACTTTGGAGCTTGAGGGACGTATACCTTGGGTCTTGCACATGAAATCATTGGTGCATTATTCTGGCTCAGTTGTGCTGACCCAATCTTAGGCCTGGGGGCAATGGGTTAGTCACAAGTTGGTGGAACTGCAGATCTCAGCTGGGGTCTGTAGAGCACAGGTATGCAGAGATGTTCCATTTTATGAGGTCTGACGCTCCTCAGTGAGCTCATTGGTGCTGACATTAAGCAGAGATTGGCAGCATTGGATCTGTCTGTGAGACATGCAAAGCCAAGCCAGACATGGGATGTGGACTGCCAAGGCCAGGCTCGCCTAGATAGAGCTGATCCTGGGCACCTGTAAGGAATCTGAGTTGGGCTCAGGCAAGGGAACCTGAGTATGTCAGTCAAGGTGTGAGGGGTCAGATTATCTCTTCCATCAGCTGAGATCTGGAACCCATCTTTGATAGATATATAACTCTGTAGCCTGAGGCACTGGAGTTGGACACAAATAGGCAGAACTAGGTCTCCCAAGTGAAGCCATTGCATCCATGCTCAGTGCTGGTATGTTTACCTAGTATTGTCAGTGAGTCTGTGGATCCGGGCTCACACAGAGGTTGTACGAACATGGTTTTAGGTAAGTTCTTGACATGTGGGTTCAAGCATAAAAGTACTGCTGGGCTTGTTAGGTGAAGTGGGTAAGGGTCTAGCCCAGGAATACATAATTGGTGTGGCTGGCCAGGCCTGGAGAAGGTGGGTCAGACATAGGTGGGACCTTTGGTGGTAGGGTCAGACACAATTAGGTGAGTAACATGGGCTCTTATATCAAGGGAAAGCTGTAGTCATTGTAGGTGTTTGTACCTGGGTGTGCCTGGTGATGTCTGGAGAGCCTTAAGGATCAGGTGGGGCAGGTATCTGTTGTCAGCACCCTTGTCAGGTATGATAGCGTTCAGAGTATTACACAGGCCTGAAGATCTGTGTAGTCAGTCCGTGGTATTGGCCTGCATCCAAAGTGGCATTGTGTTGCGGATGACATAGGATCTGAGTTAAAAGTGAGGAAAGTTGCCAGACGGGGTGGCTCACACCTGTAATCCCAGCACTTTTGGAGGCTGAAGTGGCTGGATCACCTGAGGTCAGAAGTTTGAGACCAGCCTGGTGAAACCCCATCTCCTAAAAATACAAAAATAAGCTGGGTGTGGTGGTACATGCCTGTAATCCCAGCTACTCAGGAGGCTGAAGCAGGAGAATCGCTTGAACCTGGGAGGTAGAGATTGCAGTGAGCTGAATCATGCCACCACACTCAAGCCTGGGCAATAGAGTGAGAGACCCTGTCTCTAAAGAAAAAAAAAAGTGAGGAAAAAGTAGATGGTTAGATAAGGTGAGATCTGGGGGATTGGGGCAGGTGAGGCACAGACGTTGAACTGACTGAGGAGCTGCGTCTGTAATGTGTGGTCTCAGACGCCACTGCACTTAAAGGTGAGGTCTGCAGGTTGAGGGTTCAGAGGCTCAAGTCGGACACTGCTTGGCATTTCTGGGCTCTTGCAAAACTGGGATCTGAGGACCTTTTCTCAGCCAAGGTGAGCAGCCTCAACTCTGTCAGCCAGCGGGCTGGCTGTGTGCTGAGGTTTAGTTTCTAGAGTTGAGTCTGGGCTGGATGTGGTGGCTCATGCCTGTAATCCCAGAGCTTCAAGAGGCTGAGATGGGAGGACCACTTGAGACCAGGTGTTCAAAACCTGTCTGGGCAACAGAGCAAGACCCCATCTCTACAAAAAAATTTTAAAAATAGCAAAGCATGATGGTGTGTCCCTGTAGTCGTAGCTCCTGGGGAGGGAGGATCACGTGAGCCCAAGAGCTTGAGGCTGCAGTGAGCTGTGATCATGCCACTGCACTCTACCTGGGTGACAGAGCAAGACTCTGTCTCTTTAAAAAAAAAGAACTGAATCTGTTTGGTCAGATGTAAGAGCTTGTGTCAAGCATGTGATATTCTGTGGGACTCCATCTGTCAGGTAAGCTTCCCGGGAACTCAGTCTTTCCAAGTGAGTGGATCCACCTGTCATCTCATTGCCCAAGCCAGAAACCTCTCAGCCACACTGGAGAGCTCCCAGAATTAGTCCTCTGCACTCCTCAGTCCATATTCAGGGCTCCAAAGTGGCTTGTTTGCTTCTGCCCTCGCCTTAGCCACAGACTGTTCTCAGTGCCTCTCAGCTTCCACCCTGCAGCCCTCACCCCTTCCTTTATCCTCTGGATGGTGCTATGCTTCCCCCTGCCTCAGTGGGCTTCCAGGAGAAAATTAAGCTCTCCCTTCCCAAGGCGTCTACTGGATGTAATAAGTGGGCACCTCTTCTTCATGTCTAGAAGGTTACTAATCTTGGACCATCCTTGGGAGAACTGAGAAATCAAGTCGCTCAGATAATTTTCTGTGGGGCTTAATTCTCTCACCCTTGAGAAAGGCTACTCTGGCCACAGGACCTTTGCATGTGCTGTTCTGGCTGCTGGAATGCTTCTCCTTCAGTGCTTCCCTGGGTCATGCCTGCTCCTTGAGATCAAGGCTCAAGCACCCCTCAGGTTCCTTTTATAAGCACCACGTTCTATTTCTCCTGAGCACTTGTTTCTCAGTTCCACATTTACTGGCGTGATTATTTTCATGTACGTATCTCCCCAAACTCTGCATCTGTTGCCTGTACTAGAAATGTGGGAGGTGCTCTATAAAAACAGCTGTTAGGAAGACGTCCATGAAGTTCTGAGGATTCTGATGGCACCAAGTAGAGCCTGTGGGTGTGACTTGAGAAGGTGCAGTGTGAATGGTAGGCCTAGCCGTGTCTTGGGACTGAGATGATCCATTGGGCCTGTCACTGTCCAGGAGGTGGGGTGAGGCACAGGTCTGAGGTTCTGGATCTGTTCGTACCATCTGAGAAGTTGGGAATGGGCACAGGTACAAAGTGATGAGTCTTCATTGTCCAACAAAGAATGTCTGGTACAGGTATGAGGATCTGGGTCTGTCAGTATCTGAGGATGTAGGACCTGGCCCAAGCATAAGGCTCTGGGCCACTGGTGAAGCATGTGGGCTGGGGAACAGAAATGTAGCTGTGGGTTTTTAATATCTGAGGAGGCCCTGCCAAGAGCAGCCGAGAGCTGCTGGGTCTGTCATTGTCCAAGGAAGCATACCTGAGCACAGGTATGAGACTCAGAAGGTGGGTCCTGACACTGCTACAGGGCTCTTGGTCTGCCAGTGTCTAAGGAAGTAGGGCCTGGTACAGGTATATGGTGCTGGAAGAGGTATACGAGGAGGTGGGTTAAGCACTGTATGACATCTGGGTCTTCCAGTGTGTGGGGAGGTAGGATCTGGTACAAGTATGAGGCCCTGGGTCTGCCAGTGTCTGAGGAGGTAACAGCAGGTACAGGTATGAAGATCTAGGTCTTCCGGTGTCTAAGGAGGTAGCACCTGGTACAGGTATGAGGATCTAGGTTTTCTGGTGTCTAAGGAGGTAGCACCTGGCACAGGTATGAGAATCTAGGTCTTTCCATGTCTGAGAAGGTAGCACCTGGCACAGATAAGAGGATCTGGGTCTTCCAGTGTTTAAGGAGGTGAGGTTGGTCTCAGGTGTGAGGCCCTGGAGCTTTCAGTGCCTGAGGAGATAGCATCTGGCACAGGTATGAAGTCCTGAGTCTTCTAGTGTCTGGAGGGGTAAGGCTGGGTATAGGTATGAGGATCTGGGTCTGTCAGTATCTGAGGAGGTGGGATTGGGTCCTGGTATGAGGATCTGGGTCTCTCTATGTCTGAGGAGTTACCGTCTGATACAGGAATGAGGATCTGGGTCTGTCAGTATCTGAGAATCTGGTACAGGTGTGAGGATCTGGGTCTGTCCATGTCTGAGGAGGTGGGAATTTGGTACATGAATGAGGATCTGGGTCTGTCAGTATCTGAGGAGGTAGGATTTGGTACAGACGTGAGGATCTGGGTCTTCAGGTGTCTAAGGAGGTGGCATTTGACAAAGGCATGAGAATCTGGATCTTCTAGTGTCTGAGGAGACAGGATCTGGTATTAAGTATGAGAATCTGGGTCTATCAGTGGCTGAGGAGGTAGGATCTGGTACAGGTGTGAGGATCTGGGTCTGTCCATGTTTGAGGTGATAGGATCTGGTGGAGGTATGAGGATCTGGGTCTGTCAATTTATGAGGAGGTAGGATCTGGCTCTGCTAAGAAGATCTGGGACTGTCAATTTCTGAGGAGGTAGGATCTGGTACAGGTGTGAGGATCTGGATCTGTCCATGTCTGAGGATGTAGGATCTGGCCCTGGTGAAAGGATCTGGGTCTGTCAATTTATCAGGAGGTGGGAACTGGCACAGGTATGAGGATCTGGGTCTGTCAGTATCTGAGCAGGTAGGACCTGGTGCAGGTATAAGGATCTGGGTCTGTTAAGGTCTGAGGAGGTAAGATCTGGTACAGTATTAAGGATCTGGCCGGGCGCGGTGGCTCAAGCCTGTAGTCCCAGCACTTTGGGAGGCCAAGGCAGGTGGATCACGAGGTCAAGAGATCGAGACCATCCTGGTCAACACGGTGAAACCCCGTCTCTACTAAAAATACAAAAAATTAGCTGGGCATGGTGGCTCGTGCCTTTAATCCCAGCTACTCAGGAGGCTGAGGCAGGAGAATTGCCTGAACCCAGGAGGCGGAGGTTGCGGTGAGCAGAGATCGCGCCATTGCACTCCAGCCTGGGTAACAAGAGCAAAAACTCCATCTCAAAAAAAAAAAAAAAAAAAAGTATTAAGGATCTGGGAATCTCCATGTCTGAGAAGGTAGGATCTGGTATAAATATAAGGATGAAGGAGGTAGGATCTGATGCAGGTATAAGGATCTGGGTCGGTCAATATCTGAGGAGGTGTGATCTGGCCTTGGTATGATGGTCTGTGTCTTTCAATGTCCTAGGACGTAGGATCTGTCCGCCCTGGTATGAGGGTCTGAGTCTGTCACTATCTGAAGAGGTAGGAACCTGGTACAGATATGAGGATCTGTGTCTGTCAGTGTGTGAGAGGTAGGACCTGGCTCTGATACGAGGATCTATCTGGGTCTGTCAATATCTGAGGAAGTAGGAATTGAACAAGTAAGACGATCTGGGTCTGTTAATGTCTGAGGAGGTAGAATGCGGCATGAGTATGAAGATCTGAGTCTGTTCATGTCTGCAGAGGTAGGATCTGGTGCAGTTATAAGGATCCGGATCTTACAATGTCTGAGAAGGTAGGATCTGGCCTTGGTATGACGATCTGCGTCTGTGAATGTCTGAGGAGGTAGCATCCAGCATGAGTATGAACATCTGAGTCTGTCCATGTCTGTGGAGGTAGGATCTGGTGCAGGTAAAAGGATCTGGATCTTACAGTGTCTGAGAAGGTAGAATCTGGCCTTGTTATGAGGATCTGGGTCTGTCAATGTCTGAGGAGGTAGGATCTGGTACAGGTATGAGGATCTGGGTCTCTCCATGTATGAGGAGGTAGGATCTGGTACACGTGTGAGGATCTGGGTCTGTCAGTGTCTGAGAAGGTAGGATCTGGCTCTGGTGTGAAGCTTATGAAGATTTGGGTCTGTCATTATCTGAGGAGGTAGGATCTGGGTGCAGGTATAAGGAGGTAGGATCTGGCTCTGGTATCAGGATCTGAGTCTGTCAGTGTCTGAGGAGGTAGGATCTGGTACAGGTGTGAGGATCAGGGTCTCTCCATGTCTGAGAAGGTAGTAATCTGATACAGGTGTGAGGATCTGTGTTTGTCAAAGTCAGAGGAGTTACCACCTGGTACAGGAATGACCTGCGTCTTCCAGTGACTGAGAAGGTAGGATCTGGTACGGGTGTGAGGATCGGGGTCTGTCAGTGTCTGAGGAGGTAGGAATCTGGTACAGGTATGGGGATCTAGCTCTGTATCTGAGGAGGTAGGATCTGGCTCTGGTGTGAGGATCAGGGTCTGTCCATGTCTGAGAAGGTAGGACCTGGACCTGGTATGAGGCTTATGAGAATTGGGGTCTGTTAGCATCTTGAAGAGGTAGGATCTGGGTGCGGGTATATGGATCTGGATCTGTCAGTATCTGAGGAGGTAGGATCTGGCCCTGGTATCAGGATCTGAGTCTGTCCATGTCTGAGGAGGTAGGATCTGGTACAGGTGTGAGGATCTGGATCTCTCAGTGTCTGAGGAGGTAGGATCTGGTACGGCTGTGAGGATCTGGGACTGTTAGTATCTGAGAAGGTAGGATATGGCCCTGGTATGAGGCGTGTGAGTCTGTCAGCATCTGAGGAGGTAGGATCTGGGTGCAGGTATAAGGATCTGGATCTGTCAATATCTGAGGAGGTAGGATTTGGCCCTGGTATCAGGATCTGAGTCTGTCAATGTCCGAGGAGGTGGGATCTGGTACAGGTGTGAGGATCTGGGTCACTATACGTCTCTGGAGGTAGGATCTGGTATAGGTATGAGGATCTGGGTCTCTCCATGTCCGAGGAGGCAGGGTCTGGTACAGGTGTGAGGATCTGGGTCCATCCATGTCTGAGGAGGTAGGATCTGGTATAGGTATGAGGATCTGGGTCTCTCCATGTCCAAGGAGGCAGGATCTGGTACAGGTGTGAGGATCTGGGTCCATGCATATCTGAGGAGGTAGGATCTGGTATAGGTGTGAGAATCTGGGTCTCCCCATGTCTGAGCAGGTAGGATCTGGCCCTGGTATGAGGATCTGGGCTCTCCATGTCTGAGAAGGTAGGATTTGGTACAGGTGTGAGGATCTGGGTCTGTCAGTGTCTGAGAAGGTAGGATCTGGCCCTGGTATGAGGCTTGTGAGGATCTGGGCTCTCCACGTCTGAGGAGGTAGGATCTGGTACAGGTGTGAGGATCTGGGTCTGTCAGTGTCTGAGAAGGTAGGATCTGGCCCTGGTATGAGGCTTGTGAGGATCTAGGTCTCTCCACATCTGAGGAGGTAGGATCTGGTATAGGTGTGAGGATCTGGGTCCGTCAGTGTCTGAGAAGGTAGGATCTGGCCCTGGTATGAGGCTTGTGAGGATCTGGGCTCTCCACGTCTGAGGAGGTAGGATCCGGTACAGGTGTGAGGATCGGGGTCTGTCAGTGTCTGAGGAGGTAGGATCTGGTACAAGTGTGGGGATCTGGGTCTCTCAATGTCCGAGGAGTTAGGATCTGGTACAGGTGTGAGAATCTGGTTCCATCCATATCTGAGGATGGAGGATCTGGGTCTCCCTATGTCTGAGCAGGTAGGATCTGGCCCTGGTGTGAGGATCTGGGTCTCTCCATGTCTGAGAAGGTAGGATTTGGCCCTGGTATGAGGCTTGTGAGGATCTGGGTCTCTCCATGTCTGAGGAGGTAGGGTCTGGTGTAGGTGTGAGGATCTTGGTCTCTCCATGTCTGGGAAGGTAGGATCTGGCCCTGGTATGAGGCTTGTGAGGATCTGGGCTCTCCATGTCTGAGGAGGTAGGATCTGGTACAGGTCTGAGGATCTGGGTCTGTCAATGTCTGAGGAGGTAGGATCTGTCCCTGGTATGAGGCTTGTGAGGATCTGGGCTCTCCATGTCTGAGGAGGTAGGATCTGGTACAGGTCTGAGAATCCGGGTCTGTCAATGTCTGAGGAGGTAGGATCTGTTACAGGTTTGAGGATATGGGTCTCTCCATGTCTGATGAGGTAGAATCTGGTACAGGTGTTGAGATCTGGATCTCTTAGTGTCTGAGGAGGTAAGATCTGGTACAAGTGTAAGGATATCTCTCCATGTCCAAGGAGGTAGGATCTGGTACAGGTGTGAGGATCTGGTTCCATCCATGTCTGAAGTGGTAGGATCTGGTATAGGTGTGAGGATCTGGGTCTCCTCATGTCTGAGCAGGTAGGATCTGGCCCTGGTATGAGGCTTGTGAGGATCTGGGCTCTCAATGTCTGAGGAGGTAGGATCTGGGACAGGTGTGAGGATCCGGGTCTGTCAGTGTCTGAGGAGGTAGGACCTGGCCCTGGTATGAGTCTTATGAGAATTTGGGTCTGTCAGTATCGGAGGAGGTAGGATCTGGGTGCGGTTATAAGGATCTGGATCTGTCAGTATCTGAGGAGGTAGGATCTGGCCCTGGTATCAGGATCTGAGTCTGTCCGTGTCTGAGGAGGTAGGATCTGGTACAGATGTGAGGATCTGGGTCTCTCAGTGTCTGAGGAGGTAGGATCTGGTATAGGTATGAAGATCTGGGTCTCTCCATGTCTGAGGAGGCAGGCTCTGGTACAGGTGTGAGGATATGGTTCCATCCATGTCTGAGGAGGCAGGATGTGGTACAGGTGTGAGGATCTGGGTCTCTCTCTGTCTGAGAAGGTAGGATCTGGCCCTGGTATGAAGCTTGTGAGGATCTGGGCTCTCCATGTCTGAGGAGGTAGGATCTGGTATAATTGTGAGGATCTGGGTCTCTCCATGTCTGAGGAGGTAGGATCTGGTACAGGTGTGAGGATCTGGGTCCATCCATGTCTGAGGAGGTAGGATCTGGTATAGGTGTGAGGATCTGGGTCCATCTATGTCTGAGAAGGTAGGATCCGGTACAAGTGTGAGGATCTGGGTCTGTCAGTGTCTCAGGAGGTAGGATCTGGCCCTGGTATCAGGATCTGAGTCTGTCAGTGTCTGAGGAGGGAGGATCTGGTACAGGTGTGGGGATTTGGGTCTGTCAGTGTCTGAGGAGGTAGGAATCTGGTACAGGTACGAATATCTAGGTCTGTGTTTGAGGAGTTGGGATCTGGGTATGAGGTTCTGGGTCTGTCCATGTCTCAAGAAGGTAGGACCTGGCCCTGGTATGAGGCTTATTAGAATTTGGGTCTGTCAGCATCTGAAGAGGTAGGATCTGGGTGCGGGTATATGGATCTGGATCTGTCAGTATCTGAGGAGGTAGGATCTGGCCCTGGTATCAGGATCTGAGTCTGTCCATGTCTGAGGAGGTAGGATCTGGTACAGGTGTGAGGATCTGGGTCTCTCAATGTCTGAGGAGGTAGGATCTGGTACAGGTGTGAGGATCTGGGTCTCTCAATGTCTGAGGAGGTAGGATCTGGTACAGGTGTGAGGATCTGGGTCTCTCCATGTCTGAGGAGGTAGGATCTGGTACAAGTGTGGGGATCTGGGTCTCTTACGTCTGAGGAGGTAGGATCTGGTACAGGTGTGAGGATCCGGGTCTCTCCATGTCTGATGAGGTAGGATCTGGTCCAGGTGTGAGGATCTGGGTCTCCTCATGTCTGAGCAGGTAGGATCTGGCCCTGGTATGAGGATCTGGGTCTCTCCATGTCTGAGAAGGTAGGACCTGGCCCTGGTATGAGGCTTGTGAGGATCTGGGTCTCTCCATGTCTGAGGAGGTAGGATCTGGATCTCTCCATGTCTGAGAAGGTAGGACCGGGCTCTGGTATGAGGCTTGTGAGGACCTGGGTCTCTCCATGTCTGAGGAGGTAGGATCTGGTACAGGTGGGAGGATCTGGGTCTCTCCACGTCTGAGGAGGTAGGATCTGGATCTCTCCATGTCTGAGAAGGTAGGACCGGGCTCTGGTATGAGGCTTGTGAGGATCTGGGTCTCTCCATGTCTGCAGAGGTAGGATCTGCTACAGGTGTGAGGATCTGAGTCTGTCAATATCTGCGGAGGTAGGATCTGGTGCACGTGTGAGGATCTGTGTCCATCCATGTCTGAGGAGGTACGACCTGGTACAAGTATGAGGATCTGGGTTTGTCGGGGTCTGAAGAGGTAGGATCTGGTACAAGTTTGAGGATCTGAGTGTCAGTGTCTGAGGAGGTAGGATCTGGTACACGTGTGAGGATCTGGGTCTCTCAATGTCTGAGGATGTAGGATCTGGTAGTTGTGAGGATAGGTGTCTCTCCATGTCTGCAGAGGTAGGATCTGGTACAGGTGTGAGGATCTGGGTCTGTCAATATCTGCGGAGGTAGGATCTGGTACACGTGTGAGGATCTGGGTCTGTTAGTGTCTGAGGAGGTAGGATCTGGCCCTGGTATGAGGATCTGGGTCTCTCCATGTCTGAGAAGGTAGGATCTGGCCCTGGTAGGAGGCTTTTGATTATCTGGGTCTCTCCATGCCTGAGAAGGTAGGAATGAGGTTTGTGAGAATCTGGGCTCTCCATATCTCAGGAAGTCGGATCTGGTACAGGTGCGAGGATCTGGGTCTGTCAATGTCCGAGGAGGTACGATCTGGTATAGTTGTGAGGATATGGGTCTCTCCATGTCTGAGAAGGTAGGATCTGGTACAGGTGTGAGGATCTGGGTCTGTCAGTGTCTGAGGAGGTAGGATCTGGTACAAGTGTGGGGATCTGGGTCTCTGAATGTCTGAGGAGGTGGAATCTGGTATAAGTGTGAGGATCTGGGTCTCTCAATGTCTGAGGAGGTAGGATCTGGTACAGGTGTGAGGATCTGGGTCCATCCATGTCCGAGGAGGTAGGATCTGGTACAGGTGTGAGGATCTGGATCCATCCATGTCTGAGGAGGTAGGATCTGGTATAAGTGTGAAGATCTGGGTCTCCCCATGTCTGAAAAGGTAGGATCTGGTACAGGTATGAGGATCTTGGTCTCTCCATGTCTGAGGAGGTAGGATCTGGTACAGGTATGAGGATCTGGGTCTGTCCATGTCTGAGAAGGTAGGACCTGGCCCTGGTATGAGGCTTGTGAGGATCTGGGTCTCTCCATGTCTGAGGAGGTAGGATCTGGTACAGGTGTGAGGATCTGGGTCCATCCATGTCTGAGGAGGTAGGATCTGGTATAGGTGTGAGGATCTGGGTCCATCTATGTCTGAGAAGGTAGGATCCGGTACAAGTGTGAGGATCTGGGTCTGTCAGTGTCTCAGGAGGTAGGATCTGGCCCTGGTATCAGGATCTGAGTCTGTCAGTGTCTGAGGAGGGAGGATCTGGTACAGGTGTGGGGATTTGGGTCTGTCAGTGTCTGAGGAGGTAGGAATCTGGTACAGGTACGAATATCTAGGTCTGTGTTTGAGGAGTTGGGATCTGGGTATGAGGTTCTGGGTCTGTCCATGTCTCAAGAAGGTAGGACCTGGCCCTGGTATGAGGCTTATTAGAATTTGGGTCTGTCAGCATCTGTAGAGGTAGGATCTGGGTACGGGTATATGGATCTGGATCTGTCAGTATCTGAGGAGGTAGGATCTGGCCCTGGTATCAGGATCTGAGTCTGTCCATGTCTGAGGAGGTAGGATCTGGTACAGGTGTGAGGATCTGGGTCTCTCAATGTCTGAGGAGGTAGGATCTGGTACAGGTGTGAGGATCTGGGTCTCTCCATGTCCGATGAGGTAGGATCTGGTACAAGTGTTAGGATCTGGGTCCATCCATGTCTGAGGAGGTCAGATCTGGTATAGGTGTGAGGATCCGGGTCTCTCCATGTCTGATGAGGTAGGATCTGGTCCAGGTGTGAGGATCTGGGTCTCCTCATGTCTGAGCAGGTAGGATCTGGCCCTGGTATGAGGATCTGGGTCTCTCCATGTCTGAGAAGGTAGGACCTGGCCCTGGTATGAGGCTTGTGAGGATCTGGGTCTCTCCATGTCTGAGGAGGTAGGATCTGGATCTCTCCATGTCTGAGAAGGTAGGACCGGGCTCTGGTATGAGGCTTGTGAGGATCTGGGTCTCTCCATGTCTGCAGAGGTAGGATCTGCTACAGGTGTGAGGATCTGAGTCTGTCAATATCTGCGGAGGTAGGATCTGGTGCACGTGTGAGGATCTGTGTCCATCCATGTCTGAGGAGGTACGACCTGGTACAAGTATGAGGATCTGGGTTTGTCGGGGTCTGAAGAGGTAGGATCTGGTACAAGTTTGAGGATCTGAGTGTCAGTGTCTGAGGAGGTAGGATCTGGTACACGTGTGAGGATCTGGGTCTCTCAATGTCTGAGGATGTAGGATCTGGTAGTTGTGAGGATAGGTGTCTCTCCATGTCTGCAGAGGTAGGATCTGGTACAGGTGTGAGGATCTGGGTCTGTCAATATCTGCGGAGGTAGGATCTGGTACACGTGTGAGGATCTGGGTCTGTTAGTGTCTGAGGAGGTAGGATCTGGCCCTGGTATGAGGATCTGGGTCTCTCCATGTCTGAGAAGGTAGGATCTGGCCCTGGTAGGAGGCTTTTGATTATCTGGGTCTCTCCATGCCTGAGAAGGTAGGAATGAGGTTTGTGAGAATCTGGGCTCTCCATATCTCAGGAAGTCGGATCTGGTACAGGTGCGAGGATCTGGGTCTGTCAATGTCCGAGGAGGTACGATCTGGTATAGTTGTGAGGATATGGGTCTCTCCATGTCTGAGAAGGTAGGATCTGGTACAGGTGTGAGGATCTGGGTCTGTCAGTGTCTGAGGAGGTAGGATCTGGTACAAGTGTGGGGATCTGGGTCTCTGAATGTCTGAGGAGGTGGAATCTGGTATAAGTGTGAGGATCTGGGTCTCTCAATGTCTGAGGAGGTAGGATCTGGTACAGGTGTGAGGATCTGGGTCCATCCATGTCCGAGGAGGTAGGATCTGGTACAGGTGTGAGGATCTGGATCCATCCATGTCTGAGGAGGTAGGATCTGGTATAAGTGTGAAGATCTGGGTCTCCCCATGTCTGAAAAGGTAGGATCTGGTACAGGTATGAGGATCTTGGTCTCTCCATGTCTGAGGAGGTAGGATCTGGTACAGGTATGAGGATCTGGGTCTGTCCATGTCTGAGAAGGTAGGACCTGGCCCTGGTATGAGGCTTGTGAGGATCTGGGTCTCTCCATGTCTGAGGAGGTAGGATCTGGTACAGGTGTGAGGATCTGGGTCCATCCATGTCTGAGGAGGTAGGATCTGGTATAGGTGTGAGGATATGTGTCTCTCCATGTCTGCACAGGTAGGATCTGGTGCACGTGTGAGGATCTGGGTCTGTCAATGTCTGCAGAGGTAGGATCTGGTACACGTGTGAGGATCTGTGTCCATGTCTGAGGAGGTAAGACCTGGTACAAGTGTGAGGATCTGGGTTTGTCAGGGTCTGAAGATGTAGGATCTGGTACACGTGTGAGGATCTGAGTCTGACAGTGTCTGAGGAGGTGGGATCTGGCCCTAGTATGAGGATCTGGGTCTCTCCATCTCTGAGAAGGTAGGGTCTGGCCCTGGGATGAGGCTTGTGAGAATCTGGGCTCTCCATGTCTGAGGAGGTAGGATCTGGTACAGGTGTGAGGATCTGGGTCTCTCAATGTCTAAGGAGGCAGGATCTGTTACAAGTGTTAGGATCTGGGTCTGTTAGTGTCTGAGGAGATGGGATCTGGCCCTGGTATGAGGATCTGGGTCTCTCCATGTCTGAGAAGGTAGGATCTGGCCCTGGTATGAGGCTTTTGAGGATCTGGGTCTTTCCATGTCTGAGAAGGTAGGAATGAGGCTTGTGAGAATCTGGGCTCTCCATGTGTGAGGAGGTAGGATCTGGTACAGGTGTGAGCATCTGGGTCAATCAATGTCTGAGGAGGTAGGATCTGGTACAAGTGTGAGGATCTGGATCTGTCAGCGTCTGAGGAGGTAGGATCTGGCCCTGGTATCAGGATCTGAGTCTGTCAGTGTCTGAGGAGGGAGGATCTGGTACAAGTGTGGGGATCTGGTTCCATCCATGTCTGAGGAGGCAGAATCTGGTATAGGTATGAGGAGCTGGGTCTCTCCATCTTCGAGGAGGTAGGATCTGGTACGTGTGTGAGAATCTGGATCCATCCATGTCTAAGGAGGTAGGATCTGGTATAGGTGTGAAGATCTGGTTCTCCCCATGTCTGAGAACTTAGGATCTGGCCCTGGTATTAGGATCTGGGTCTCTCCATGTCTGAAAAGGTAGGATCTGGTATAGGTGTGAGGATCTGGGTCTCTCCATGTCCGAGGAGGTAGGATCTGGTACAGGTGTGAGGATCTGGGTCCATCCATGTCCGAGGAGGTGAGAACTGGTACAGGTGTGAGGATCTGTTTTTATCCATGTCTGAAGAGGTAGGATCTGGTATAGGTATGATGATCTGGGTCTCTCCATGTCCAAGGAGGTAGGATCTAGTACAGGTGTGAGAATCTGGATCCATCCATGTCTGAGGAGGTGTAGGATCTGGTATAGGTGTGAAGATCTGGGTCTCCCCATGTCTGAGAACTTAGGATCTGGCCCTGGTATTAGGAGCTGGGTCTCTCCATGTCTGAAAAGGTAGGATCTGGTACAGGTATGAGGATCTGGGTCCATCAATGTCTGAGGAGGTAGGATCTGGTACAGGTGTGAGGATCTGTTTCTATCCATGTCTGAGGAGGTAGGATCTGGCACAGGTGTGAGGATCTGGATCCATCCATGTCCCAGGAGGTAGGATCTGGTATAAGTGTGAAGATCTGGGTCTCCTCATGTCTGAGAACTTAGGATCTGGCCCTGGTATGAGGATCTGGGTCTCTCCATGTCTGAAAAGGTAGGATCTGGTACAGGTATGAGGCTTGTGAGGATCTGGTGTCTCCATGTCCGAGGAGGTAGGATCTCGTACAGGTGTGAGGATCTGGTCTCTCCATGTCCGAGGAGGGATGATCTGGTACAGGTTTGAGTATATGGGTTTCTCCATGTCTGAGGAGGTAGGATTTGGCATGAGTATGAGGATCTGGCTCTGACCATGTCTGAGGAGGTAGGATCTTTCCCTGGTATGAGGATCAGGGTCTTTCAATATCTGAGGAGGTAATCTGGTAGAGGTATGAGGATCTGGGTCTCTCCATGTCTGAAGAGGTAGGAATCTATTAGATGCATGAGGATCTGGGTCTGTCAATGTGTGAGGATGTGGGATCTGTCCCTGGTATGAGGAACTGGGTCTGTAAACGTCGGAGAAGGTAGGATCTGGCCCTGCTATGAGGTTTATGAGGATCTGGGTCTGTCGGAATTTGAGGAGGTAGGATCTGGGTGCGGGTATAAGGCTCTGGATCTGTCAGTGTCTGAGGAGGTAGAATCTGGCACAGATATAAGAATCTAGGTGTTTCAATGTCTGGGAAGGTAAGATCTGGCCCTGGTTTGAGGATCTGGGTCTTTCAGTATCTGAGGAGGTATAGGAATCAGGTACAGATATGAGGATCTGAGTCTCTTCATTTCTGAGGAGTAAGGAATCTGTTACCGGCATGAGGATCTGGATCTGTCAATGTCTGAGGAGGCAGGACCTGGCACCGGTATGTGGGTCTGGGTCTCTCCATGTCTGAGGAGGTAGGATCTGGCTCTGTCCATGTCTGAGGAGGTAGGATCTGGCACAGATACAGGGATCTGGGTTTTTCAATTTCTGCGGACATAGGATCTGGCCTTGGTTTGAGGATCTGGTCTGTCAGTATCTGAGGAGGTACAAATCTAGTACAGGTATGAAAGTCTGGGTCTCTCCTGTCCGAGGAAGTAGAAATCTGGTACGGGTGTGAGGATCTGTGTCTCTCCATGTCCGAGGAGGTAGGATCTGGTACGCCTGTGAGGATCTGGGGTCTGTCAGTGTCTGAGGAGGTAGGATCTGGCTGTGGTATGAGGATCTGGGTCTCTCCATGTCTGAGCAGGTAGGATCTGGCCCTGGTATCTGTATGTCTGGTATGAGGATCTGGGTCTCTCCATGTCTGAGAAGGTAGGACCTGGCCCTGGTATGAGTCTTATGAGAATTTGGGTCTGTCAGTATCTGAGGAGGTAGGATCTGGGTGTGGGTATAAGGATCTGGATCTGTCAGTTTTTGAGGAGGAAGGATCTGGCCTTGGTATCAGGATCTGAGTCTGTCCATGTCTGAAGAGGAGGATCTGGTACAGGTGTGAGGATACAGGTCTCTCCAGTCCAAGGAGACAGGATCTGGTATGCCTGTGAGGATGTGGGTCTGGCAATGTCTGAGAAGGTAGGATCTGGCCCTGGTATGAGGTTTGTATGGGTTTGGGTCTGTCAGCATCTGAGTAGGTAGGATCTGGGTGGAGGTATTAGGATCTGGTCCTGTCTGTGTCTGAGAAGGTAAGATCTGGCCCTGGTATCAGGATCTGAGTGTGTCAGCATCTGAGGAGGTAGGATCTGGGTGTGGGTATAAGGATCTGGATCTATCAGTATCTGAGGAGCTAGGATCTGGCCCTGGTATCAGGATCTGAGTTTGTCAGTGTCTGGGGAGATAGGATCTGGCACAGATGTGAGGATCTGGGTCTCTCCTTGTCTGAAGAGGCAGGATGTGGTATAGGTGTGAGGATCTGGGTCCATCTACGTCTGAGGAGGTAGGATCTGTTGCAGATGTAAGGATCTGGGTCTTTCAGTGTCTGGGAAGGTAGGATCTGACCCTGGTATGAGGATCTGGGTCTTTCAATATCTGACGAATTAATCTGGTACAGATATCGGGATCTGGGTCTCTCCATGTCCAAAGAAGGTAGGAATCTGTTAGAGGCATGAGGATCTGGGTCTGTCAATGAAGAGGTAGGAATCTAGTATACATATGAGGATCTGCATCTGTCAGTGTCTGAGGAGGTAAGATTTGGCGGAGGTATTAGGATCTGGGTCTTCAATGTCTGAGGAGGTAGGATTTGGCGGAGGTGTTAGGATCTGGGCCTGTCCGTGTCTGAGGAGGTAGGATTTGGCGGAGGTATTAGGATCTGGGCCTGTCCGTGTCTGAGGAGGTAGGATTTCGCGGAGGTGTTAGGATCTGGGCCTGTCCGTGTCTGAGGAGGTAGGATTTGGCGGAGGTATTAGGATCTGGGCCTGTCCGTGTCTGAGGAGGTAGGATTTGGCGGAGGTGTTAGGATCTGGGCCTGTCCGTGTCTGAGGAGGTAGGATTTCGCGGAGGTGTTAGGATCTGGGCCTGTCTGTGTCTGAGGAGGTAAAATTTGGTTCAGGTATGACGATCTGGGTCTGTCCATGTCTGAGGAGGTAGGACCTGGCCCTGGTACGAGGATCTGGGTCTCGCCATGTCTGAGGAGGTAGGATCTGGCATGAGTATGAGGATCTGGCTCTGACCATGTCTGGGGAGGGAGGATCTGGCACAGATATAAAGATCTGGGTCTTTCAATGTCTGTGAAGGTAAGATCTGGCCTTGGCTTAAGGATCTGGGTTTGTCAGTGTCTGAGGAGGTATTAATCTGGTACAGGTGTGAGGATCTGGGTCTCTCCATGTCTGAGGAGGTAGGATCTGGCCCTGGTATGAGGCTTATGAGGATCTGGGTCTGTCAGTAACTGAGGAGGTAGGATCTGGCCCTGGTATCAGGATCTGAGTCTGTCAATGTCTGACGAGGTAGAATCTGGGACAGCTGTGAGAATTTGATTCTGTCTATGTCTGAGGATGTAGGAATCTGGTACAGATATGAGGATCTCGATCTGTTCATGTCTTAGGAGGTAGGATCTGGTGCAGGTATGAAGATCTGGGTCTGTCCATGTCTGAGGTGGTAAGATCTGGTACAGGTGTGAGGATCTGGGTCTGTCCATGTCTGAGGAGGTAGGGTCTGGTGCAGATAAAAGGATCTGGGTTTTCAGTGTCTGAGAAGGTACGATCTGGCCCTGTATGAGGATCTGGGTCTTTCAGTATCTGAGGAGATAGGAATCTGGTACAGATACGGGATCTGGGTCTCTCCATGACTAAGGAGGTAGGAATTTGTTTGAGGCATGAGGACCTGGGTCTGTCACTGTGTGAGGAGGTAAGATCTGGCCCGGGTGTGAGGATCTGGGACTGTTAATGTGTGAGGAGGTAGAACCTGGCCCTGGTATGAGGATCTGGGTCTATTCATATCTGAGGAGGTAGGATCTGGCACAGATATAAGGATCTGAGTCTTTCCGTATCTGATAAGGTAGGATCTGGTCCTGTTTAGTGGATCTGGGTCTTTCAATATTTGAGGAGTTAAGAATCTGGTACAGGTATGAGGATCTGGATCTGTCCATGTCTGAGGAGGTAGGAATCTGTTACAGGCATGAGGATTTGGGTCTGTCCATGTCTGAGGAGGTAGGAATCTGTTACAGGCATGAGGATCTGGGTCTGTCCATGTCTGAGGAGGTAGGAATCTGTTACAGGTATGAGGATCTGGATCTGTCCATGTCTGAGGAGGTAGGAATCTGTTACAGGCATGAGGATCTGGGTCTGTCCATGTCTGAGGAGTTAGGATCTGGCCCTTGTATGAGGATCTGGATCTGGCAGTATCTGAGGAGGTAGGATCTGGCCATGGTATGAAAATCTGGATCTGTCCATGTCTGAGGAGGTAGGAATCTGTTACAGGCATGAGGATTTGGGTCTGTCCATGTCTGAGGAGGTAGGAATCTGTTACAGGCATGAGGATTTGGGTCTGTCCATGTCTGAGGAGGTAAGATATGGCCCTGATATGAGGATCTGGGTCTGTCCATGTCTGAGGAGGTAGTATCAGGCCCTGGTATGAAAATCTGGGTCTGTCCATGTCTGAGGATGTAGGATATGGCCCTGGTAGGAAGGTCTGTGTCTTCTAGTGTCTGAAGAAGTAGTATCTGGCCCTGGTATGAGGATCTGGGTCTATCAGTATCTGAAGAGGTAGGGTCTGGCCCTGGAATGAGGACCTGGATCTATCAGTGTCTGAAGAGGTAGGGTCTGGCCCTGGTAGGAAGGTCTGTGTCTTCTAGTGTCTGAAGAAGCAGTGTCTGGCCCTGGTATGAGGATCTGGGTCTGTCCATGTCTGAGGAGGTAGGATCTCGTACAGGTATGATGATCTGGGTCTTTCAGTATCTGAGGAGGTAGGATCTTGCACAGGTATGAGAATCTGGGTCTGTCAGTGTTTCAGGAGGTAGGATCTGGCACAGGTATGAGCATCTGGTCTGTCCATGTCTAAAGGGTTAAAGTACACAGGTATGAGGCCTTGGGTCTGCCAGTGTATGAGGAGGTAAGGCTGGGCACAGGTATGAGACCCTGGGTCTGTCCATGTCTGAGGAGGTAGGATGTGGCATGAATATTGAGCTCTGGATCTGTCCATGTCGGAGGAGGTGGGCCCTGGCACAGGTATGAGGCCCTGGGTCTGTCCATGTCTGAGGAGGTAGGATGTGGCATGAATATTCAGCTCTGGATCTGTCCATGTCTGAGGAGGTGGGCCCTGGCACAGTTATGAGGCCCTGGGTCTGTCCATGTCTGAAGAGGTAGGATCTGGCATGAATATGGAGATCTGGGTCTGTCCATGTCTGAGGAGGTGGGACCTGGCACAGGTATGAGGCCCTGGGTCTGTCCGTGTCTGAGGAGGTGGGCCCTGGCACAGGTATGATGCTCTGGGTCTGCTGGTTTCTGCAGAGACAGGGCCTGACCTCTCGGGAAGACCATGGTAAGTAAGGCCATCAGTTTGTCTTGTGGCTGTGGTCAGTTCCACATGTAGTCTGCCCTGTTGGTCCTCCCATGCATCGCCAGCACCTGCCTGCTGCCTTGCTTACTGGAGGTCGGTTGGGCCAGGACCCTCTGAGATGCACTTGTGCAAGAGCTGTGCCAGGGACAGGGTTTCTGGCAGGAGGTGGGGGGCGGGGTGTGCCGGCCCTCCCTCAGCACCTTGTTCTGTCTCTCCTAGTGGGTAGGAGGACGCTACTCGCTGTGGTCGGCCATCGGACTGTCCATTGCCCTGCACGTGGGTGAGTGTGTGTTTCTGTGTCTTGCAGCCTCTGTGGGAGACAGTGTTGCAGTCTAAGGTTAGGGGTAGGGGACTTGTGTCCCATCAAACACCATGCTGTCTTCACAGGCTGCTGTCTTCTCTGCAGCTGGCTGGGATATTTATTTCATGTCCAGAAAGAAGGTCTGGGTTTTTTGGGTGTACAGTTTGGTCCCTGTGTCTACCCCTCACAACTGCAATCCTTTTCCTCTCCCATCCTAGGCAGAGTCAGATCCCTGCACTCAGGTCCACCTCTCACCAGAGGAGCTGTCTCTGGGCCTATATCCTCCCATGTACTGTCTTCTGGCTTTCCATGCAGCCTTCCTCGGTTGCAGAAGGAGCTGCGTCTGCTGCCCACAGGGTGCAGGGTGTTACCACTTTTTTTGACTGTTTTTGTGTCACAGGTTTTGACAACTTCGAGCAGCTGCTCTCGGGGGCTCACTGGATGGTGAGTGCTGAGGATGGTTCTCTGCAAGGTGCTGGCCAGAGGCGCGTGTGTTGGTCCTGGTCCCTCCATTTTTTCCCCCACTCTCCTGTCCCTCCCCTCCCTGTGCAGCTGCTCAGCTCCCACTCATGCTGCTCCTGTTTCAGGACCAGCACTTCCGCACAACGCCGCTGGAGAAGAACGCCCCCATCCTGCTGGCCCTCCTGGGCATCTGGTACATCAACTGCTTTGGGTGTGAGACTCACGCCATGCTGCCCTATGACCAGTACCTCCACCGCTTTGCTGCATATTTCCAGCAGGTACCAGCTGCCAAGCCAGGCCTTGGAGTCAGCAGCGTCTGTGGGGGGTCTGGGAGGTCCTGGAACCTGGGTTTCAGCTCCTCCAGGTGCTCTTTGCTCCATTGCCCTTGGGCCTGGCCAAGGTCTGTCTGTGCCCCTTGTCTCAGCATGAATCTTAGTAATTGAAGTTGGTTCCATTTGAGCATCATTTGCATTTGACCACTATGGGAGGGGCATGACCGGTGATCATGGTGCCTTGGCTAGGGAGGTCCTGGCGTGGCTCAGGGGATGCTTTTCAGCTGAGGTCACTTCTTTCTTGTACATGCTCATGATAGTGTCTGAGGACGTAGGATCGAGCCCTGGAATGAGGACCTGGGTCTGTTAATATCTGATTTTGAGGAGGTAGGATCTGGTTGGTACAGATATGAGGATCTGGGTCTGTCCCTGTGTGAGGAGGTAGAATTTGGCCATAGGATGGAGCTGCAAGCTGGAACCCCTTATAGCCCATACTGCCTTTATCCCTCCAGAAAATCTTATCTGTATCTAGTCTGTGGTAGCCTGTAGCCTCTTTGGACTACATGGGCCTCTTCTCCCTTGGGATCTCTAGAGCCTCCAGAGGCTGAACAGGCCCTCTCCTCATCATATTATGTTCTGGAAAGCTTTTCCATACCTGTCCCTACTTTTTTTTTTTTTTTTTTTGGAGACAGAGTCTTACTCTGTCACCCAGGCTGGAGTGCAGTGGTGTGATCTTGGCTCACTGCAACCTCTGCTTCCTGAGTTCAAGCGAGTCCTGTGCCTCAGCCTCCCAATAGCTGGGATTACAGGCATGCACCACCATGCCTGACTAATTTTTGTATTTTTTAGTGGCGATGGGGTTTCATCATGTTGCCCAGGCTGGATTCAAACTCCTGGCCTCAACAAATCCACCTGCCTTGACTTTCCAAAGTGCTGGGATTACAGGCTTGAGCCACTGTGCCCTACCCTGTCCTTGCTTCTGTTTCGTATAAAACCAGTCCCTTTCCAGCAGCTCTTGAACTGTTTGGGGAAAGTACAGAAGGCTTCACCAACACTTGGAAGCAAATCTTGTGATTGAAGGAGAGGCCAAGGTTCCCCAAATCCCAGCTGCCTTTGTGAGGGTTGCCATGAGCAGGGTCCAGGTGGGTACCCAAAGCCTAGTGTCTAGTTGAGGTGACAGCCTTCAAAGGCTGTACTGTCAGCCGAGCATGGTCGCGGATGCCTGCAGTCCCAGCATCTTGGGAGGCAGAGGCTGTGGGGGATTGCTTGAGGCCAAGAGTTGGAGACCAGCCTGGACAACGTAGTGAGACCCTGTCTCTAAAACAAATCCGGCAGGGTGCGGTGGCTCATGCCTGTAATTCCAGCATTTTGGGAGGCTGAGGTGGGTGGATCACCTGAGGTTGGGAGTTTCAGACCAGCCTGAACAACATGTTGAAACCCTGTCTCTACTAAAAATACAAAAAATTAGCTGGGCATGGTGGCGCATGCTTGTAATCCTAGCTACTTGGGAGGCTGAAGCAGGAGAATCGCTTGAACCCGGGAGGCAGAGGTTGCAGTGAGCTGAGATCGTACTGTTGCACTCCAGCCTGGGCAACAAGAGCAAAACTCTCAAAAAAAAAAAAAATCCAAAAACTAAAAACAGCTGGGCATGATGGTATGGTGCCTGTAGTCCCAGCTGCTTGGGAGGCTGAGGCAAGAGATTTGCTTGAGTCCAAGAGATCGAGGCTTTAGTGAGTTGGGATTCTACCACTGTGCTCCAGCCTGGGTGACAGAGTGAGATTCTGTCTCTTGAGGAAAAAAAAAAAGTTGTGCACTCTGGACCCCAACCTGCTCTCCCTTAAGAAATGAGTTGATTTTGTGACCAATTTTGTCTTAAGAGAGGTCCTCACCTGACCTCCAGACCCACCTTTTCCTGGGCATGGGTCCTTCCTGCAGTGGCCTAAGCCGGAAAGCTTGGGAGGCTGTGTCCTCACAGGTGTGGGGAGGAAAGGGATCGTGCCTCACGGGGCCAGGGCAGGGTGGGTCTGCCTGGAGCATCTGGGCAGGAATTGGGCTTGGTGCAGGAAGGAGCCAGACATGGGTACAGTGTGCAAAGGATCAAGACTTGCAGGTAGAGGACTGGGGTCTTTCTTTCTTTCTTTCTTTCCTTCTTTCCTTTCTTTCTTTCTTTCTTTCCTTCTTTCTTTCTTTCTTTCTTTCTTTTTCTTTCTTTCTTTCTTTCCTTTTTTCTTTCTTTCTTTTTAAATGTTCTTTCATTTTGCCAAGGGCTGGGTTTCTGTTCCTTTTCCAGGGTGACATGGAGTCCAATGGGAAATACATCACCAAATCTGGCACCCGTGTAGACCACCAAACAGGCCCCATTGTGTGGGGGGAGCCAGGGACCAATGGCCAGCATGCTTTTTACCAGCTCATCCACCAAGGTAGGCCCCTGTGGCCTGGGCAGGGTGGCGCTGGGGAGGGAAGGGATCTTCCAGAAGAGACATCTCACTTAGGTCAGTGCCCTCCTCTAGGCTGTATGGCTAGCTCCCATGGGCTGGGGTCATGTGGGTGACCACAGTACCCTTCACAGGCACCAAGATGATACCCTGTGACTTCCTCATCCCGGTCCAGACCCAGCACCCCATACGGAAGGGTTTGCATCACAAGGTAAGAGCCCCCATCTGGCCTCATTTGAGGATCTGGCTCACATTGCACCCAGACCTCTGAAAACCTGATGCGTTGGTTGGCAGTCACGTTAGTTTTCTGTTCCTGCCGTGACAAATGACAACAAACATAGAGGCTTAGAACAACACTCTTATCTCAGAGTATCTTCTTTTTTGGGGGGCGGGGAGTGGGGACAGAGTCATGTTCTGTCACCCATGCTGGAGGGCAGTGGCACGATTTTGGCTCACTGCAGCCTTCATCTCCCAGCCTCAAGTGATTCTCATGTCTCAGTCTCCCAAGTGGCTGGGACTACAGGCACACACTACCACACCCAGCTTATTTTGTATTTTTGGTAGAGATGTGGTTTCACTGTTGGCCAGTCTGGTCTTGAACTCATGACCTCAAGTAATGCACCTGCCTTGGCTTGCCGAAGTGTTGGGCTCGTAGGCATGAGCCACCACGCCTGGCCTATGCCATTTGAGTTTCTGAAGCTCAAATGTCTAGCAGGCTCTGGTGTGTCTCTGCTTAGAATCTTGCAGGCTGCAGTCAAGGTGTCAGCAGGACTGTGTTTCTTTCTGGAGACCCTAGGGGAAAAGCCTTTTCCATGCTTGTCAGGTGGTTGGCAAAATTTATTTCTGTATGGTTGTGGAACTAAGGTCCAGCTTCCTTGCTGTGGCCTGAGAGGATTGTTCTCAGATTCTCAAGGTCACCTGCATTCCCTAGCTTGTGGACCTCTTCACTGCAGAACCAGCAATGGCAGGTTAAATCCTTCTGAAGCTTTGATTCTGTCTTGCCACTTCCCATCTCTCTGGCTGATTTGTCTACCTTCCTCTTCTACATTTTTCTTTTATTCCCTAAGTGACAGCGTCAGGCAGTGTTATCCAGGCTGGACTTGAATGGCACGATCACAGTTAACTAACCTCGACCTCCAGGGCTCAAGCAATCTTCCTGCCTTAGCCCCTCGAGTAGCTGAGACTTACAGGCACACACCACCATGCCTGGTTAATTTTTAAACTTTCTATAGAGACAGGCTTCATTATATTGTCTAGGCTGGTCTCCAACTCCTGGGCTCGAGTGATTCTCCCACCTTGGCCTCCCAAAGTCCTCAGATTACAGGTGCAAGCCACCGTACCTGGCCTTCTTTTACTTTTAAGGGCCGGTGTGATTAGATTGGGCCTACTAGATAATCCAGGAAAATCTTCCCTTAATTTTAATTTAATTTAATTTGATTTTAGAGATAGAATGTCACTCTGTTGCTGAGGCTGGAGTGCAGTGGCCAACTCATACTTCAACCAATCCTCTTATATCAGTCTCTCCTGAGTAGCTGAGACCACAGATGTGCATCATGCCTAGCTAATTTTTTTTTTTTTTTTTTAAGAGACAGTCTTGCTCTGTTGCCCAGGCTGGAGTGCAGTGGCACAATCAGGCTCCCTGCAGTGTCACCCACCTGGGCTCAAGCAGTCCTCCTACCTCAGCCTCCTGAGTAACTGGGAAAAGGTACATGCCACCACATCCAGCTGATTTTTTTTTATTTTTTGTAGAGATGGAGTTTTACTATGTTGCCCAAGCTGGTCTCGCGCGCCTTCGGAGAATTTATTGTGCCTTGTCTTGGGTGTGCAGAGCAGCACAGGGTTATGGTAGCACTACCTTTGGAGTCAGTGGCCTGGATTCTGATTCTTCCCAGCACTGTGGATCCAGCACTGTGGACTTGCAGAACCCGAGGCTCAACTAGAACAGGGCGATGATGACTTTCCTCCTTAGGATTCTACTATTATTCTTTTCTTTTCTTTTTTTTTTTTTTTTTGAGACAGAGTTTCACTCTTGTTACTCAGGCTGGAGTGCAATGGCGCAATCTCGGCTCATTGCAACCTCCGCCTCCTGGGTTCAGGCAATTCTCCTGCCTCAGCCTCCCGAGTAGCTGGGGCTACAGGCACGCGCCACCATGCCCAGCTAATTTTTTGTATTTTTAGTTGAGACGGGGTTTCACCTTGTTGACCAAGATGGTCTTGATCTCTTGACCTCGTGATCCACCTGCCTCGGCCTCCCAAAGTGCTGGGGTTACAGGCTTGAGCCACTGCGCCCGGCCCCCCCCTTTTTTTTTTTTTAATGAGACACGGTCTCACTTTGTCACCCAGGCTGGAGTGCAGTTAGTGTGACCTCAGCTCACTGCAGCCTTTGCCTTCTGGGTTCAAGTGATTCTCGTGCCTAAGCCTCCCAAGTAGCTGGGATTACAGGCGCATAATACTACAGCTACCTTCTTAGGATCTTAAGAGATAAGTGTTGGTAAAATTGTTAGCAGGACTCCTGGCAAGTAGTGCGTAGCCCTTAAAGAGTGGTTATCACTGTTCCCTGCCTTGAGGTGTCATTGGATGTGTCCCTCTCTTTCCAGCTGAGCTATCCAGTGAGTGACCCAGGCTGGGACTGACCCCTGCTGAAAAGTGCCAGGCAGTCTTGTCTCTCTGCCTGAAGCTCAGACAGTGCTCTCAAGCATAACTGATATCTCTCTCATCAGATCCTCCTGGCCAACTTCCTGGCCCAGACAGAGGCCCTGATGAGGGGTAAATCAACAGACGAGGCCCGAAAGGAGCTCCAGGCTGCAGGCAAGAGTCCAGAGGACCTTGAGAAGCTGTTGCCACATAAGGTCAGCATTGCTGCAGTCAGCTTCAGGGCACATGCTGGAGTTGGAGGGTTGAAGCTGTGGCACCAGGCAAGGGCTTGGGGGCATGCCTGGCTTGTCCTACAGAGTGGGAGGGCCTGTCCTCAAGACCTGCATGTCTCAGCCTCTGGGGCAGGGCATGCTTCCCTTCTAGGGGTTTGGGGATCAGAACTTGCTTAGAGACATTCCTTGGTGTTTTCTGCAGGTCTTTGAAGGAAATCGCCCAACCAACTCTATTGTGTTCACCAAACTCACACCATTCATGCTTGGAGCCTTGGTCGGTGAGTGAGTTGGGGAAGGTCCTGGCTTGGGGTAGGTTGGAATGAGCTTGCGGAGCCCTGACGTTCCCTGTCTGTCACCTCTGCAGCCATGTATGAGCACAAGATCTTCGTTCAGGGCATCATCTGGGACATCAACAGCTTTGACCAGTGGGGGTGAGTTGCTCACTTAGGGGAAGGCTGGGAATGCCTTTGGTAGAGCCTTCCTCATACTACTCTTCCCTTCTTGGCAGAGTGGAACTGGGAAAGCAGCTGGCTAAGAAAATTGAGCCTGAGCTTGATGGCAGTGCTCAAGTGACCTCTCACGATGCTTCCACCAACGGGCTTATCAACTTCATTAAGCAGCAGCGCGAGGCCAGAGTCCAATAAACTCGTGCTCAGCCACAGCCTCCTCTGTGACTGCTCCTTTTCATCCCTTCTCCCCAAAGCTGGAACTGCATGGTCCTGGCCCCCTCCCACCCAGAGCACCCTCTGGTTGTGGGCTTGGACCACGAGCCTTTTTCAGGGAAGGCTGGTCTCGAATTGCTACCCTCAAGCCCCTCCATGTCTGCCGTCCCTCTGTGTTACAATTGGCTGAAGTGTTTTTATGCAGCTGACTTTTCTGACCCATGTTCACGTTGTTCACATCCCGTGTAGAAAAATAAAGATGCTGCAGAGGAGGCTGTAGGGCTCAGCCTCTGATTTTTTTCCTGAGATGGTGCTTTATGTAGCAGAAGGCAGGTGAGCTCAGCACAACACAGGCTGTGCCTCCGTGGACACTGAACACTTAAGTGGTGAGCAGATCTAGAGTGGGGCACGGTGCCTTGAGAAGACAGTAGTGTGGTGAGGGCACAATCAGGAGGGCAGCTTGGCCTGTGTCACCAAATCCCATAACTGTTCTCTACTCCTAACCTCTGTGACTGGAGAAATTGGATACTCTGTTTAATGGATGGTTCTAAAAACTGCATTGAGATTTTGTTTGGGGTGAATTCCTGGACAAGACCAAGGGCAACTGCCATCTCCTGGCAAGATGCTCGGGTAATTCTTTCACTTTAAAAGGCAGAAATTGAAACCAGGATTGTTTTTCTCGAGACAGAGTCTTGCTGTCACCCAGGCTAGAGTGCAGTGGTACGATCTCAGCTCACTGCAACCTCCATCTCCCTGGTTCTCCTGCCTCAGCCTCCCAAGTAGCTGAGATTAGAGGCATGTGCCACAACACCCAGCTAATTTTTTCATTTTTAGTAGAGAAGGGGTTTCACCCTGTTGGCCAGGCTGGTCTTGAACTTCTGACCTCAGGTGATCTGCCCGCCTTGGCCTCCCAAAGCGCTAGGATTATGGGTATGAGCCACTGCACCCAGCCTGATTTTTTTTTTTTTTTTTTTTTTTTGAGATAGGGTCTTGCTCTGTTGCCCAGGCTGGAGTGCAGTGGCATGATCACAGCTCACTGCAGCCATAAGCACTCAGACTCAAACAGTTCTCTTGCCCCAGCCTCCCAAAATTGAGACTACAGGTTGTGCCACCATGCCCTGCTAGTTTTTAAATTTTTGTAGAGATGGGTCTTGCTATGTTGCCCAGACTAGACTGGTCTTGAATTCCAGGGCTCGGGAGATCCTTCCACCTCGGCCTCCCACAGTGCTGGGATTGCAGGCATGAGCCCCCACACCCAGCCTATTCAAAAATTTTTTTCTTAGAGACAGGGTCTTTGTTGCCGAGGCTAGACTACAGTGTTGCAATTATAGCAGACTGAAGCCTTCCCAGGCTAAGGTGATTTTCCTACCTCAGCCTTCCAAGTAGCTGGGACTACAGACGCATGCCAGTACACCCAGCTCATTTCTAAATTTTGGTAGATCAATATAGTGCTGTAAAAGAAAAAACTAAATTTTTGCAGTGATAGGGTCTCACTAAGGCAGGAGAATAGGGTTTAGAGACAAGGGAGTGTTCACTTCAGCCTCTGATTGGTCGCAGGCCAAGTCTTTATTTACATAGGATGTAACCAAATAGGAAACCACTAAAGGGTACTTAAACTCCAGATTTTTCCAACTGCACTTGCTTAAGCCTCCTCCTGCTTTCTGGAGTGTACTTTCGCTTCAATAAAACTCTGCTTTTGTTCCTTCTTTCTTGCGTTGCTTTGTGTGTTTTGTCCAACTCTTTGTTCAGCATTCCAAGAACCTGGACAACTTGTAGGCAGGACCCTCCACTGGTAACACCACTGTGTTGCCCAGGCTTGTCCTGAACTCCTGGGCTCAAGTGATCCTCCTGCCTTGGCCTCCCAAAGTGGTGGGATTACAGGCGCAAGCCACTGTGCCCAGCATCACAGAGCCTTTTAAAGCTGTCAAGTTGAAGCGTGATAGAACAGGAGTAAGCAGGTTTCATCTCCTGGGCTAGAGCCGAACAACACAAAGGCTGATGCTTCCTCTTTTGAGGTGTAGATCCTTGAAAAACATAATTTCCTTTGCATACCATGTTATGAATCCTGAAATAATGTTTTTGCAGCCGGCATATTTTTAAAAGTCAGGTTTATTGGTGTATAATTTACATATAATAAGATTCACCTTTGGTACACAGTTCTGAGTTTTCACTAGTATATACAGTCTTATAACTATTACAGATGAGATGTACAGCATTTTCCTCACCCTAAAAAGTTCCTGATGCTCTGTTGTGGTGCATTCCTACTCCCTCATCCCAGCTCCTGACTACCATTGATCTGATTTTTTCCCCTTAAGATTCTCCTTTTACCAGAACAGCACCTTTTGTGTCTGGCTTCCTCCCATGATACTTTTGAAATTCACCCATGTTGTGCTGCAGGATTTAAAGAACTATTGTGTGGCCTGGTGCAGTGGCTCATGCCTGTAATACTAATACTTTGGGAGGTGGAAGTGGGTGGATCACTTGAGTTCAGGAGTTCAAAACCAGCCTGGCCAACATGGTGAAACCCCTTCTTTACTAAAAATATAAAATAATTAGTAGGGCATGGTGGCAGGTGCCTGTAATCCCTGCTATGAGGGAGCTGAGGCCAGAGAATCGCTTGAACCCAGAAGGCAGAGGTTGCAGTGAGCCAAGATCGTGACACTGCACTCCAGCCTGGGTGACCCACTGAGACTGTGTCTCAAAAACAAAAATAACAACTGAAAATTTTCAAACATACAAAACCCAAATAGAATAAATCTCCATGTGCCTGGCACCAAATTTCAACAACTATCAACTCATGGCCAATCTTACTGTATCTATATCCCACCTCAATTATGTGGTAGCAAATCTCAGATATTTCATCTATAAGCATTTTGGTGTGTTTCTCTCAAAATTAACTTTATTGTTGTTCTTAATGATTGATAACACCATTATCCCATCTAAAATTTTTATTTTCTGGAAAGGCTTTTTGGAGCCTGGGCCCCCTGGTGGCTCACACCTGTAATCCCAACACTTTGGGAGGCTAAGGCGGAAGGATCGCTTGAGCCCAGGAGTTCAAGACCAGTTTGGGCAATATAGCAAGACATAGTCTCAAGAAAAAAGAAAAAAGCTTTTTGGCAAAACTACTACCTAGTAGATGGTGTTCTATCGCAGCGCACTATGGGGCACATAATGCCTGGGACTCCCGGATTCCGAGCGAGCCTCTGACGCCAGCAGGCACCTCTGTGGTTCTGGGACCTGAGTGCATTCGCCTTAAGGCTACGCCTCCGCATCGGATCCCAATAAGGGGGCGGGGCTACCTCAGCGTAACTGTTACGCGTGCGCAGAGAGATGCGCCCGCTCGGCTTCCGTGGTTCGTGTTTCCTCCTGGTCGCCCGGTGGCTATGGCGGCCGTTCCGAAGCCGGTGCTGCTGGGCCTTCGAGATGCGCCGGTGCACGGCAGCCCCACAGGGCCGGGAGCCTGGACTGCTAGCAAGCTGGGCGGCATTCCGGTGAGAGTGGGCGCCGGGGCAGGGGTCGGTGGGTGCTGGTGAAGGGTGCAGAGAGAGTGGGCGAGGTCCCGCGGGGAGTTGGGGTCTGAGCGCCTCCTCTGCCCTCAGGATGCTCTGCCCACCGTGGCTGCGCCCAGGCCCGTGTGTCAGCGCTGTGGGCAGCGGCTCGCCCTGGTCGTGCAGGTGTACTGCCCGCTGGAAGGCTCCCCGTTTCACCGGCTGCTGCACGTGTTTGCGTGCGCCTGCCCCAGCTGCAGCACCGGCGGTGCGCGCAGGTAGGTGGGAAAGGCATGGAGCTGCTCCCGGGGCGTACTTTCCAGCGGGCTGGGGCGGGCCGGCGGGCCGGAGTCGGGGTGCAGCCCTCACGGCCGTTTGTCTTCACCCCGAAGCTGGAAGGTGTTCCGTTCCCAGTGCCTGCAGGTGCCAGAGAGAGAGGCTCAAGACGCTCAGGTAAAGCAGTTGTGATTGGCATGTTATTGTTTTCCTGTCATTTGAAGATATTTTTCAGAATATTGTTTGGGACAAACTTTGAAGCCGTGTTCTTTGAAGTACATTGGAATGTTTTTGCTGGTCTGCAGAATCGTAACACTTAATTTTCTTAAGATTTTGGTAAGGGCTTTTTTTTTTTTTTAGACGGAGTCTCACTGTGTTGCCCAGGCTGGAGTGCAGTGGCACGATCTCGGCCCACTGCAACCTCCGCCTCCCAGATTGAAGCAGTTCTCCTGCTTCAGCTTCCTGAGTATCTGGAATTACAGGCATGTGCCACCATGCCCGGCTTATTTTTGGATTTTTAGTAGAGTCAGGGTTTCACCATGTTGGTCAGGCTGGTCTTGAACTCCTGACCTTGTGATCCGCCGGCCTAGGCCTCCCAAAGTGCTGGGATTACAGGAATGAGCCACTGTGCCCAGCCGAGGGCTTTTGTTTTATTTTGTTTTTTCCTTCTATTTTACTTTATTTTTATTTTCTAACTCCTGGGCCTGGCATGGTGACTCACGCCTGTGATTCCCAACATTTTTTTGAGAGACTGAGGTGGGAGGATTGCTTGAGCTCAGAAGTTGGAGACCAGGCCGGGTACCTTGGTTCATGCCTGTAATCGCAGCACTTTGGGAGCCTGAGGCGGGCAGATAACCTGAGGTCAGTTGTTCAAAACCAGCCTGGCCAATATGGTGAAACTCTGTCTCTATTAAAAATAAAAACAAAAATTTAGCCAGGCATGGTGGCAGGTCCCAGCTACTAGGGAGGCTGAGGGAGGAGAATCACTTGAACCTGGGAGGTGGAGATTGCAGTGAGCCAAGATCATGCCACTGCACTCCAGCTTGGGCAACAGAGTCAGACTTTATCTCAAAAACAAAGACAAAAGAGAAGTTGGAGACCAGTCTGGGCAACACAGAAAGACATCATCTCTATAAAAAGTAAAAAATTAGCCTGGCATGGTGGCTGTGCAACTGTAGTGCCAGCAACTCAGGGTTGAGGTGAGGGGATTGTTTGAGTCCAGGAGGTTGAGGCTGCAGCGAGCTACGGTTGTGCCACTGCACTCCGGCCTGGGTGACAGAGCCAGACCCTGTCTCCAAAAAAAAAGTGGGATGGAGACTTCCTCCTGGATTTCTTCAACATTTTTTAACTATAAATCAACAGTTTATAATAATGTATAAATTTATACATTAGAGGTATAAAATGATGCTTATGATTCATGAATATCATGTGGAATAATTAAATCAAGCCAGTTAATTCATTTGTTGCCTCAAATACTTAACATCTTGTGAGAACATTTGAAATTTCCTCTTGCAATTTTGAGATATACAATACTCTGTTATTAACTATATCCATGCTGTGCAATAGAAATTTTTTTTTTTTTGAGATGGAGTTTCGCTGTTGTTACCCAGACTGGAGTGCAATGGCACGATCTTGGCTCACCGCAACCTCCGCCTTCTGGGTTCAAGCAATTCTCCTGCCTCAGCCTCCTGAGTAGCTGGGACTACAGGCGCGTGCCACCACGCCCAGCTAATTTTTGTATTTTTAGTAGAGACGCAGTTTCCCCTTGTTGACCAGGATGATCTCAATCTCTTGACCTCGTGATCCACCCGCCTCGGCCTCCCAAAGTGCTGGGATTATAGGCGTGAACCACCAAGCCTGGCCAATAGAATTTTTTAAAACCCACATTCCTCCTATATAACTGATGTTTTGTATTCTTTGACCATCATCTCCTTATTGCCACCATGCCCTGTTATTTTATTTTTTTTTTTTGTATTTTTAGAAGAGATGTGGTTTCACCGTGTTGGCCAGGCTGATTTCGAACTCTTGACCTCATGTGATCCATCCACCTCAGCCTCACAAAGTGCTGGGATTGCAGGCATGAAGTTGCAGTGAGTCTAAATCGCGCCACTGCACTCTCCGCCTCCCGGCTTCAAGCTATTCTCCTGCCTCAGTCTCTCTAGTAGCTGGGATTACAGGCACCTGCCACCACGCCTGGCTAATTTTATGTTTTGTTTTGTTTTTGAGACAGAATTTCGCTCTTGTTACCCAGGCTGGAGTGCAATGGCGTGATCTCGGCTCACCGCAACCTCCACCTCCTGGGTTCAAGCAGTTCTCCTGCCTCAGCCTCCCAAGTAGCTGGGACTACAGGCGTGTGCCACCATGCCCAGCTATTTTTTTCTTTTTTTTGGTATTTTTAGTAGAGACGAGATTTCACCATGTTGACCAGGATGGTCTCGATCTCTTGACCTCGTGATCCACTCGCCTCGACCTCCCAAAGTGCTGGGATTATAGGCGTGAGCCACCGCGCCCGGCCGTTTTTGGCTTTTTTTCAATAGAGACAGGGTTTTGCCATGTTGGCCAGGCTGGTCTCGAACTCCTGACCTTAGGTGATCCGCCCGCCTTGACATGTACCACCATGCCTGGCTTTTAAGCTGAGGCAGACTTAACACAGGAGTGAGGTTTTTTACCAAGTGGATAGGCTGAAAGAAGAGGCTCCAGGAATGTCCTCTAGAATCACACCTCAGAACTGGCCATGAAGGAGCTGCTATGCCACCTCTCCTGCAGTCAGGAAGCCTAGGTGTGATCTGGTGAACTAGAAGCTGTCCTTGCCACAGAACTGTTGGCTCAAAATCCTTGTTCTGTCTGTGTCTGCAGACTGGCTGCCTTTTGCTTCATGCCCTTTCTACTTCACTCTGTCTCAAGTTCGTGTCTCTCTCTAGTGGCCCTGATTAGTAGACCCCTAATCAGATCTGAAACCCTGGCTGCTAAGGATTCTGGGAAATGTAGTTCTTTCTTTTCAGTTCCTGTAATACATGAAGCAGAACAGAAAGATATTGGAACAGATGGTTGAAGAAACCACATACTATATCTGTCACACTGACCCTGAAAAGGAAAGACAAGTATTTTAAGTTGCCTCCAACATGCTTTTGAGTACATAGGGTCTAGAAAGTTGGACTGGAGTGTGCCAGAGGGGAACGGGCTGGTGTGAAGGCTCCATCTGGAAGGCACAGGGAAGGGTGACTGGAGCTGAAGGAATAGAATAAACCTCCCAAGTGTGCTTGGACTTCATTCACTGGATATTTTTCCAGAAACAGGAAAACAGCCTTGCAGCTGAGGACTGGTGTGAAGGTGCAGATGACTGGGGAAGTGACACTGAGGAGCTGCCTTCGCCGCAGCTTACCTTGGATTTTGAGAACAATGCCAGCAGTGCCAAAGACATAGACTGGACTGCTCGGCTGCAACACCTCCATCTGCAGGATGCTCTCCTGGGTGCTGCCCCTCCTGGGCCTCCCGGGGAGCAGATGGCCTTGCCTCCTGGGATGCCACCATTCCTGCCCTACTATATCTGTGTTGCAGACGAGGATGATTACAGGGACTTTGTCAACCTGGATCATGCCCACAGCCTTCTGAGGGACTATCAGCAGAGAGAAGGAATTGCCATGGATCAGTTGCTTTCTCAAAGGTGAGGATGTGTGCTGCTGAGATTGATAGGTGACCTGATTGGGAAGCAGCCATAGTAGTTACCCTTCAGTTTCCCCCCCGGGACCTGGGGAAACATTCAGGCAGAACTTGTATGTAGGACCTTTTCGTTTCACTCCCTTATCAGCCAACTTGAATTATCTTGAAAACACTGCTCTATTTATAATTATCATTAAAAAGTGAACAAAGATGGAGAAACAGAAGTTAGAGATAACAAGTATTTATAGAAGTTGCATTCACTGACTCTTTAACTTTTTATTTCTAAAATGTCCTTATAGCAGAGACAGGTAAGTTAGAAAACTGCCATTTGATCTAAGACTGGAGCAAAAACATGGAAGAAGGAAAAGAAAAATGCCATTTATTTATTGACTCTTGGCTGTGGCTCTAGAACTGGCCCAGGACTTCAGAGATGCTTTCAGATCTTCAGTTACCTCCTGTAAAGTGAGAGTGATGGTGATATCTCTGTTCTCTGTCTCATCACATGATTTTGAGAGTCAAGCAAGATAGTAGATCTTGAAAGGCTTTATAAACCAAAGCTCTCTAAAGAAGTAAGAATGATTATTTTCGCTTATTGATTGATTGATTGAGAGAGACAGAGTCTCACTTTGTCACCCAGGCTAGAGTGTAGTGGTGTGATAACAGCTCACAGCAGCCTCGAACTCCTGGGCTCAAGCAGTCTGCCTCAGCTTCCCAAGTAGCTTGGAGTACAGGTGCATACCTCCATGCCTGACCAATTACAGATTTTTGTGTGTGTGAGTTGCACTCTTGTTGCCCAGGCTGGAGTGCAATGGCATGATCTCAGCTCACTGCAACCTCTGACTCCTGGCTTTAAGTGATTCTCCTGCCTCAGCCTTCCAAGTAGCTGGGATTACAGGCATGCGCCACCATACCTGGCTAATTTTTGTATTTTTAGTACAGATGGGGTTTCACTATGTTAGGCTGGTCTCAAACTCCTGACCTCAGGGTGATCCACCTGCTTTGGCCTCCTAAACTGCTAGTATTACAGGTGTGAGCCACTGCACCTGGCCCTCCTATTTTTTAATTTTTAAAATTTTTATGTATTTACTTATTTTTGGTGGCTTCCTTCAGACTAGAGTTTTTGTTTGTTTGTTTGTTTGTTTTTTTAAAGATGGGATCTTGCTTTGTTGCCTAGGCTGGAGTGATATGGTGTGGTATGGCCATGGCTTTTTTTGTTTTGAGACAGTCTCGCTCTGTTGCCCAGGCTGGAGTGCAGTGGCACTCAGCCCACTGCAACTTCTGCCTTGCAGGCTTAAGCAGTTCTCATGACTCAGCCTACCAAGTAGTTGGGACCACAGGCGTGCTCCATGGTACCCAGCTAATTTTTGTATTTTCTTTTTAGTAGGGATGGGCTTTTGTCATATTGGCCAGGCTGTTCTTGAACTCCTGGCCCCAAATGATCTGTCTACCTCAGTCTTGCAAAGTACTGGGATGGCAGATGTGAGCCACCATGCCCAGCCTGCTCATGGCTTACTGAAGCCTCAAACTCCTGGCCTCAGCTTCCCCAGTAGCTGGGACTACAGGTGTGTGCCACCGAACTCAACTAATAAATTTTTTTTTTTTTTTTTTTTTTTTTGAGACAGAGTCTCACTTTGTAGCCCAGGCTGAAGTGCCATGGCATGATACTGCTCACTGCAACCTCCACCTGCCAGGTTCAAGTGATCCTCCTGCCTCAGCCTCCCAAGTAGCTGGGATTACAGGTACCCGCCACCACACCCAGCTAATTTTTCTATTTTTAGTAGAGATGGGGTTTCACCATATTGGCCAGGCTGCTCCTGACCTCAAGTGACCCACTGTCCTTGGCCTCCCAATGTTCTGGGATCACAGGCAGGAGCCCCTGCACCCAGCCAAAATTTATTTATTTTATTTATTTTTTGAGACAAGAGTCTCGTTCTTTTGCCAGGCTGGATTGCAGTGGCATGATCTCAGCTCACTGCAACCTCTGCCTTCCACGCTCCACTGCCTCTCACCTCAGCCTCCCAAGTAGCTGGGACTGCAGGCATGTACCACCATACCCAGCTAACTTTTGTATTTTTAGTAGAGATGGGGTTTTCACCATATTGGCCAGGATAGTCTCAGTCTTTTGGCCTCGTGGTCCACCTGCCTCAGCCTCCCAAAGTGCTGTGATTACAGGCGTGAGCCACCGTGTCCAGCCATCAAAAATATTTTTTTTTTATGAGCTGGGGTCTTGCTATGTTGCTCAGGCTGGACTTAAACTCCTAGTCTCAAGCGATCTTCCTGCCATGGACTTCCAAAGTGTTGAGATTACAGGTGTGAGCCACTATGCCCTGCGACTTTTTAAATTATAAATAATTATCCAAAAGTTGAAAATGGCTTGGGATTAAGAGTGGGACAGGGGACTACAGAACTACAAGTACACAATTTAAATGTTAAAAATATTTACTTGACGGTTTTTGGCTGGCTGCAGTGGCTCATGCATATAATCCCACCATTTTGGGAGGCCGAGTTGGATCACTTGAGTTCAGGAGTTGGAGACCAGCCTGGCAACATGGCAAAACCCCGTCTTTACTAAAAGTAAAAAAATTAGTTGGATGTGTTGGTACACACATGTAATCCTAGCTACTCGGGAGGCAGGAGAATTGCTTGAACCAGGGAGGCCGAGGTTGCAGTGTGCCGAGATCCCCCCCACTGCCTTGCACCTTTGAGAGGTGACACTCAAAAAAAAAATTTTTTTTTACTTTGTAGTTTTACAATTTTTTACTTTGACAGTTTTTTTTTTTCTTTCTGAGACAGGGCTTCACACTGTTACCCAGGCTGTAGTGTAGTACTCATGGCTCACCACGGCCTCACCTCTGTAGCGTAGCACTCATGGCTCACCACGGCCTCACCTCTGTAGCGCAGCACTCATGGCTCACCACGGCCTCACCTCTGTAGCGCAGCACTCATGGCTCACCACGGCCTCACCTCTGTAGCGCAGCACTCATGGCTCACCACGGCCTCACCTCTGTAGCGCAGCACTCATGGCTCACCACGGCCTCACCTCTGTAGCGCAGCTCTCATGGCTCACCACGGCCTCACCTCTGTAGCGCAGCACTCATGGCTCACCACGGCGTCACCTCTGTAGCGCAGCACTCATGGCTCACCACGGCCTCATCTCTGTAGCACAGCACTCATGGCACACCACGGCCTCACCTCTGTAGTAGCTGGGACCACAGGTGCATGCTACCACACCCAGCTAATTTTTGTATTTTTCTGTAGAGACAAGGTTCTGCCATGTTGCCCAGATGGTTTTGAACTCCTGCACTCAAGTGATACGCCTGCCTTGGCCTCCCAAAGTGCTGGGATTACAGGCATTAAGCCACTGCACCGGCCTCATAATCTTTTTTGTTTTTGAGACAGAATTTCACTCTTGTTGCCCAGGCTGGAGTGCAGTGGCACGATCTTGGCTCACGGCAATCTCTGCCTCTTGGGTTCGAGTGATTCTCCTACTTCGGCCTCCCAAGTAGCTGGGATTACAAATTCCCGCTACCATGCCCTGCTAATTTTTTTTATGTTTAGTAGAAATGGGATTTCAGGATGTTGGCCAGGCTGGTGGTCTCAAACTCCTGACCTCAGGCGATCCACCTGCCTCGGCCTCCTAAAGTGCTAGTGTGACTCCTAAAGTACAGGCGTGACTGATAGAGTTTTTTAAAAGAAAATTATCTTGTTTTGTCTTGCAAATGCTGTAATTTTCTGGATATAGACATTCAAAAATGTTTTCTGCTTCTGTTTTTAGCTTTTCTAATGATGGTGATGAAAAATATGAGAAGACTATAATTAAAAGTGGAGATCAGACGTTTTACAAATTCATGAAGCGAATTGCTGCTTGTCAGGAGCAGATTTTGAGGTAAAAAAAAAAAAGGCACAGTTCCTTTTATTGTGTTCCTTGATTATAAAGGTAATACATGTTAGTTTGGAAAACACAGAAAAATATGAGAAAACCAAAACCTACAGTATTCTCTAAGCCAAGAGAGAACCTAATACCAGCTTTATAGTATGTATAGGAGGATTCAATAAGGTAAAGCGCACTCATTTGTCTGACAAATACTCACGGAGTCCATTCTGCATGCCAGGTGCTGCTCTGTGTAGGTGCTGCAGATATAGCAAGAAATGGCATAGACGAAGTCTATGTTGTCATAGCCTTTATTATTATTGTTTATTTATTTATTTTCTTTGAGAGGGAGTTGTGCTCTGTCGCCCAGGCTGGAGTTTAGTGGTGTGATCTTGGCTCACTGCAAGCCTCACTGAGGCTCCTGCCTCGGCCTCCCGAGTAGTTGGGATTACATGTGCTCACTACCATGCCCGGCTAATTTTTTTTTGTATTTTAGTAGAGATGGAGTTTCACCATATTGGCCAGACTGATCTTGAAGTGCTGGCCTCAAGTGATCCGCTCACCTCAGCCTCCCAAAGTGCTGAGATTACAGGCGTGAGTCACCACATCTGGCCTTAATTTTTTTTTTTTTCTGACATAGTCTTGCTCTGTTGCCCAAGCTGGAGTGCAGTGGTGTGATCAGTCATAGCTCAGTGCACCCTCGACCTCCTGGGCTCTTGTGTGTGTGTGTGTGTGTTTTTTTTTTTTTTTTTTTTTTTTTTTTTTTCAGAAATGGTATTTCACTATGTTGGCCAGGCTGGTTCCAAACTTCTGGACTCAAGCCATTCCTCTGCCTTGGCCTCCCAGAGTTTGTTCTAGGATTACAGGCATGACCCACTGTGCCTGGCCTGTTATTACTTTTTTTTTTATTTTTTTTTGAGATGGAGTTTCGCTGTTGTGACCTAGACTGGAGTGCAATGGCACGATCTTGTCTCACCGCAACCTCTGCCTTCTGGGTTCAAGCAGTTCTGCCTCAGCCTCCCGAGTAGCGGGGACTACAGGCGCACGCCACCATGCCCAGCTAACTTTTGTATTTTTAGTAGAGACGGGGTTTCACCTTGTTGACCAGGATGGTCTCGATCTCTTGACCTCGTGATCTACCCGCCTCGGCCTCCCAAAGTGCTGGGATTTTAGGCGTGAGCCACCACACCCAGCCTATTATTACTATTTTTTAAAAATCTTTTTTAGAGATAGGATCTTATTCTGTTGCCCAGGCTGGAGTACAGTGGCGTGATCATTGCTTACTGTAACCTTACCTCCTGGGCTCAAGTGATCCTCCCAAGTAGTTAGAACTACAGGTGTGTGCCACTATGTGTGGCTAATTTTTTAAAAAATGTGTTTTGTAGAGATGGTGTCTGACCATGTTGCCCAGTCTGGTCTCAAGCTCCTGGCCTCAAGTAATCCTCCTGCCACAGCCTTCCAAAGTGCTGAGATTACCAGCATAAGCCATGACCCAAACCCATATAGTTATAGTTATTTTTATTTTTTGAGCCAGAGTCTCACTCTGTTGCCGTAAAATATAGTAATGTGTCCACAAAAAATTTTGTTTTTTTGGAAACGGAGTCTGTCTCTGTTGCCCAGGCTGGAATGCACAATCTTGGCTCACTGCAACCTCCATCTTCTGGGTTCAAGCAGTTCTGCCTCAGTCTCTCAAGTAGCTGGTACTACAGACATGTGCCACCATGCCTGGCTAAGTTTTGTATTTTTAGCAGAGACAAGGTATCAGCATGTTGGCCAGGATGGTCTTGAACTACTGACCTCCAATGATCCAACCCCCTTGGCCTCCCAAAGTGTTAGGATTACAGGCATAAGCCTCTGCTCCTGGCCTAAGAATTTTCAGTTAATATTGTGCCTGGGCTGGGCTCGGTGGCTCACACCTGTAATTCTGGTACTTTGGGAGGTTGAGGCAGGTGAATCATAGGATCAAGAGATCAAGATCATTCTGGGCAACATGGTGAAACCCCATCTATACTAAAAATACAAAAATTACTGGGCATGGTGGCACACGCCTGTAGTCCCAGCTACTTGGGAGGCTGAGGCAGGAGAATCACTTGAACCCGCAAGGCAGATGTTGCAGTGAGCTGAGATTGCGCCACTGCCCTCCAGCCTGGCAACAGAATGAGACTCTGTCTCAGAAAAAAAACTGTGTCTGGAAGGAAGCACACAGGAGGAGAGTTTGCACCTTCTAATGTGGAGGATGGTGGATCCAGCTATGGCTGAAGAACTGGGTGTGGTGGGGAGGTGGTGTAGGAATCAGAGATTGCCTCTCAGAAGCAGCATTCATTTGTTCCATGATGAGTCAGAGCAATGATTGGAAAGTTAAGGGCAGTTTCGACTTCATTAGAGTAGAATCTTTCTCAACATACAGCAATTTACAGTGTCTCAGAGGGAAAAGCAAAGCCAAGGAATTCTAATAAAGATTGCATCTGGCTGGCCATGATGGCTCATGCCTGTAATCCCAGCACTTTGGGAGGCCAAGGTGGGCCGTTCATGAGGTCAAGAGATTGAGACCATCCTGGCCAACATGGTGAAACCCTGTCTCTACTGACATACAAAAATTAGCTGGGTGTGGTAGCACACACCTGTAGTTCCAGCTACTTGGGAAGCTGAGGTAGGAGAGTCAGTTGAACCCAGGAGGTGGAGGTTGCAGTGAGCCGAGATCACGCCACTGCACTCTAGCTTGGCAACAGAGCAAGACTCCCTCTCTAGGAAAAAAAAAAAAAAAAAGATTGCATCCAGTCCCAGAAGAACTATCTCCTCACCCCAATCCCCTTTTTTACTATCTATAGAAATGAAGAGGAAATGGATAATACTCTTAGAGAGGGGAAAAACAGATCTCAGATATGAGATGGACAGGAAATCAATGAGAACCTCTGGAGATATTTCAGAGCAAATAGGTGGTCTAAACTGAGATGGCCCCTTCAGGCGTGAGCTAGATGAAAAGCAGTATGCCACCTAGGTAATCATACTGTGGCAAGAATAGTTAAGGAAATGAAGAGAACATACAAAAACCTCAAGAACCAAGTCTGTCGGGCGTGGTGGCTCACACCTGTAATCCCAGCACTTTGGGAGGCTGAGGTGAGTTGATCACGAGGTCAGGAGATCAAAACTATTCTAGCCAACATGGGAAACCCCGTCTCTACTAATTCTACTTCTTGGTGACCCAAGTTGCCTACGTGGGGGTGAACCAACCCAAGTCGGAAATGGAGCAGGTCAAAACTCCTGTGCTGATCAGTAATGGTATTGCGCCTGTGAATAGCCACTGCACTCCAGCCTGGGCAACATAGCAAGACCCTGTCTCTAATAAAAATAAAAATAAATTTGAAAAATGGCTGGGCGCGGTGGCTCAAACCTGTAATCCCAGCACTTTGGGAGGCCAAGGCGGGTGGATCAAGGTCCACCCGCCTCAGTGTGGTGGTGATCAAGGTGGGTGATCTCTCGAGGTCAAGAGATCAAGACCATCCTGGTCAACATGGTGAAACCCCGTCTCTACTAAAAATACAAAAAATTAGCTGGGCACAGTGGTGCATGCCTGTAATCCCAGCTACTCAGGAGGCTGAGATGGGAGAATTGCCTGAATCCAGGAGGCAGAGGTTGCAGTGAGCCGAGGTCGCGCCATTGTACTCCATCTGTGTGGGCAGATCACAAGGTCAGGAGTTCAAGACCAGCCTGGCCAAGATGGCGAAACCCTGTTGCTACTAAAAATACAAATATTGGCTAGGGGTGGTTGTGCGCACCTGTAGTCCCAGCTACTAGTGAGGCTGAGGCAGAAGAATCGCTTGAACCCAGGAGGCAAAGGTTGCAGTTAGCCGAGATTGTGCCACTGCACTCCAGCCTGAGCAATGGAGTGAGACTCCATCTCAAAAAGAAAAAAAGAATTATACTTCCTGCATATCTTTGTTAATGCTTGGGATGTTCAGTTTTTAATTTTAGCCATTTCAGAAGGTGTGTAGTGGTATTTTATTGTGGCTTTACTTTGCATTTCCTCAAATGGCAAATGATGTTGAGCATCTTTTCAAGTGGTTGTTTTCCATCTCTGTATAATCTTGGATAAAGTGTTATTCAAATCTCTTGCCATGTTGTTTATCTTTGTGTGACTGAATATAGGAATTCTTCATATGGTCAAGAGTACAAGTCCTTTTTCAGATATATGTATTTCAAATATTTTCCCTCTCTGTAGCTTGCCTTTCCATTTTGGTAACGCTATCTTTTGAAGAGAAGTTTTTAATATTTTTTTAATTTAATTTTTTTTTGCTCAAGTTCAACCTAAACCGTAACTGTTAAGTTGAACTTGATCATAATTTAAAACCATCTGTCAGAAACAGATTCTGTCAGAAACAGTATCTGACAGATGGTTTTAAATTTTGATCAAGTTCAACTTAACAGTTATGGTTTTTTTTTTTTAAACATAGAATATGCAGTCACTTTAATGTAATCATTGATATTTTTGGGTCAATTTTTTTTTTTTTAAGACAGAGTCTCGCTCTGTCACCCAGGCTGGAGTGCAGTGGCATGATCTGGGTTCACTGCAACCTCTGCCTTCCAGGTTCAGTGATTCTCCTGCCTCAGCATCCTGAGTATCTGGGTTTACAGGTGCACGCCACCACGCCTAGCTAATTTTTTTGTATTTTTGGTGGAGACACATTTCACCGTGTTGGCCAGGCTGGTCTCCAACTTCTGACCTCAGGTGATCGGCCTACCTCTGCCTCCGAAAATGCTGGGATTACAGGCGTGAGCAAGCACACCCCGCCATGTTGGGTTAATTTTATCATTCTGTTATTGTTTTTTTCCTCTTATTTCTTTTTAAGAGATCTTACTGTGTTACCTAGGCTGGTCTTGAACTCCTGGACTCAGGGTTATAGGCATCTGTCACCACACCTGACTTTCCATTTGATGGGGTTTTATGTGTCTCTATTCCTTTTATTTAACCTGCTTGTCAGTGACTTCAGTAATTTTAGTTTACTATTTTGTTTCTTTTCTTGTCTTTTATTTTTAACTCTTTATGTTGCTTTTTTTTTTTTAAAGAGATTGGGTCTTGTTCTGTTGCCCAGGCTGGAGTGCAGTGGTACAGTCATGGCTCATTGCAGCCTCACACTCCTGAGCTCAAGTGATCCTTCTGCCACACCCTCCAGAGTAGCTGGGACCACAGGCATGCACGACTATGTCTAGCTAACTTTTGTATTATTATTATTATTATTATTACTATTTTGAGACAGACTCTGGCCCTGTCACTCAAGCTGGAATGCAGGGGAGCAATCTCGACTCACGCAACCTGTGTCTTACAGGTGTAGGTGATTTGGCAGCCTTAGCCTCCCTTGCAGCTTGAATTACAGGCACCTGCAACCATGTCCGGCTAATTTTTGTAGTTTTAGTAGAGATGGGATTTCACCGTGTTGGCCAGGGTGATCTCAAACCTTTTACCTCAGATGATTCACCTACCTCGGCCTCCGAAAGTGTTGGGATTACAGGCATGAGCCACCGCGCCGCCAACTTTTTTTTTTTTTTTTTTGCAGGCACACACCTGTGGTCCCAGATACTCAGGAGGCTGAGACAGGAGGATCATTTGAGCCTGGGAAGTTGAGTCTGCAGTGAAGTCTGATTGCACCACTGCACTCCAGCCTGGGCAACTGGGCAACAGAGTGAGACCTTATAAAAAAAATTTTTTTTGCTAAGGCGCGGTGTCTCACACCTATAATCCCAGCACTTTGGGAGGCCAAGGCAGGCGGATCACCTGATGTCGGGAGTTGGAAACCAGCCTGACAAACATGGAGAAATCCTGTCTCTACTAAAAATACAAAAATTAGCCAGGCATGGTGGCACATGCCTGTAATCCTAGCTACTTGGGAGGCTAAGGCAGGAGAATTGCTTGAACCCAGGAGGCAGAGGTTGCAGTGAGCCGAGATTGCACCACTGCACTCCAGCCTGGCAACAGAGCGAGACTCCATCAAACAAACAAATAAATAAATAAATCTATCTTTTAAAATAATTCTCCACCTATTTACCCTTTTGATGTTCTGCATTTCTTCATGCAGTTGTTTCTGTCCTTTCTCTTCAGTCTTGAAGAACTTATTTGTATACTTTCTGTAATGCAGGTTTGCTAGAGTTTCTCAGGTTTTTGTCTGTCTAAATATTTCATATTTCTTTTGAATGAAAGTTTTCTTTGTATATGAAACATTTCATTTCTTTCCTTTTAGCTCTGAAAAGACTTTATTCCATTTACTCTTGCCTTATTTCTTTTTTTTTAATCTTTTTTTTTTAAGAGTATTCAAGTACAGTAGTGAGAAGGGGAGAAAGAGTAGAACAAGGAGTTTGATCTGTAACTGATTGTGAACGATCAATTGAGATAACTCACTACCTTCGGACCAGCCTCGCCTTTCTTATTTCTATTAGAAATTACTTGTAGCTGGGCACGGTGGCTCATGCGTAATTCTAGCACTTTGGGATCATGAGGTCAGGAGTTTGAGACCAGCTTTACCAACGTGGTGAAACTCCATCTCTACTAAAAATGCAAAAATGAGCCAAGTGTGGTAGCACACGCCTGTAATCCCAGCTACTTGGGAGGCAGAGGCAGGAGAATCACTTGAACCCAGGAGGTGGAGGTTGAAGTAAGCTGAGATTGCGCCACTGTACTCCAGCCTGGGTGAAAGAGCGAGATTCCATTTCAAAAAAAAATAAAGAGAGAGAGAGAGAAATTACTTATAATTCAGGCTCGTGCCTGTAATCTGAGAACTTTGGGAGGCCGAAGCAGGTGGATCACCTTAGGTCAGGAGTTCAAGACCAACTTGACCAACATGTGAAACCCATCTTTACTAAAAATACAAAAAATTAGCCGGGTGTGGTGGTACATGCCTGTAGTCACAGCTACTGGGGAGGCTGAGGCTGGAGAATTGCTTGGACCCAGAAATCGGAGGTTGCAGTGAACTGAGATCATACCATTGCACTCTAGCCTGGGCGACAAGAACGAAACTCCATCTCAAAATAAAAAAAGAAAGAAAGAAATTAGTTGTAATTCTTGCTCTTTTGTTTGTAAAGTGTCTCTTTTTTTCTTCCTGGCTTTCAAGAGTTTGACTATTACATGCTTTCGTGTGTGTTCATGTATCCTGCTTGAGATTTTCTGATCTTTTAGGATTTGTGGGATGTCTTTTCATTAATTTTGCAAACATTTTGGCTATTATTATTTGAAATATTTGTTCTCTTTCCTTGCTCTAGGTGTCCACTTATTTGTATGTTAGACTGTTTGAAATTATACCATAGTTCTTAAATGTTCTTTCCCCCTTTTTGTTTAATTTTAGATAATTTGTATTTACCTTTTTTGAAATTCACAGATTAAAAAAAATTGTGTTGTCTATCCTGCTGTTAACTTTTACTTTTTCCTTTATTTTATTATAAGATAGAGGTGAGATCCCAGCATGTTGCCCAGGCTGGTCTCAGACTCCTGGGCTCAAGCAGTTCTCCAGCCTTGGCCTCCCGAAGTGCTGAGATTACAGGCAAGAGCCCCTCTGCCCAGCCATCTGCTGTTAATTTTTGAATGAAGTTCTTTATTTTGATATAGCATTTTTGATTTCTAGCATTTCTGTTTTGATCCTTTTTGTTTGTTTTCATTTCTGTGCTAAATTTTTCATCTGTTTATACCTGTTTACCTTTTCTACTAGGTTCTTTTACATATTTATTATTGTTATTTTAATGTTTTTGTCTGATAAATTTATCATCTTGTCCGTGGGTCTCCTTGAATTAACTTTTTTTTTTTTTTTTTTTTTTGAGGAAGGGAGGGATGAAGGAAGGGAGGAAGCGGGGGAGGGAGGGAAGGAAGGAAGGGAAGGAAGGAATTCAAGCAATGAGAGAGACATTGCTGGCCTGGATCTAGAGGTTTACAAGTTGATTTCTTTTTTTTGAGTGAAGGAAAGAAGAAAAAAATGAGTAAAGGAGAGGAAGAAAGAGGGAGAGTGAATGGAAATATTGCTTTATTCTTAAAAAAAAATGGGTATTAATAATGGCCAATCAGTGTTTCATTTAAACCTATGAGTACGTGTGTTGTGGTATTGACTAGAATGTTTATTTTGTGTATTTGAAGTGGAGAGCTCTATAAATATTTATTAAGTTTACTTGTTCCGGATCTGAGTTTGAGTCCTTGATATCCTTATTAATTTTCTGTCTCATTGTGTCTAAGTCTCTATGTATCTGGGTGTTAGGATCGTTAGTTCTTGTTGTTGCATTGATCCTCTTACCACTATATCTTTGTTGCTTTAAAATCTATTTTATCCAATACGAGAATTGCAACTCCTGCTATTTATTTATTTATTTATTTATGCTCTCCATTTGGTTGGTAAACTTTCTCCATCCCTTTGTTTTGAGTCTTTGTGTATCCTTGCCTGTGAAACAGGTCTGGATGTAACATGCCCTTGGGTTTTGGCTGTGTCTTTTGATTGGGGGATTTAGTCAATTTAAATTTAGGGTTACTGCCCTTTGATGTTAACTGGCTGTTTGATCCATTCGTTGGTGTAAATTCTTCTTTATGTTGGTGCTCTTTACTTTTTGGTATATTTTTAGAAGGGCTGATACTGGTTGTTTCTTTCTGTGTGTAATGCTTCTTTCAGAAGCTCTTGTAAAGCAGGCCTGGTGGTAATAAAATCTCTGAGTTCTTGCTTGTTCATAAAAGATTTTATTTTTCCTTCAGTTGTGAAGCTTAGTTTGGCTGGATATGAAATTCTGGGCTGAAGATTCTGTTCTTTGAGGATGTTGAATATTGGCCCCCACTCTCTTCTGGCTTGTAGAGTTTCTGCTGAGAGATCTGCTGTAAGTCTGATTGGCTTGCCTTTGTGGGTAACCTGACCTTTCTCTCTGGCTGCCCTTAGTATTTTCTCCTTAGTTTCAGCCCTAGTGAATCTAATGATTATGTGCCTTGGGGTTGCTCTTCTTGAGGAATATCTTTGTGGTGTTTTCTGTATTACCTGGGGTTGAATATTGACCTGCTTTGCTAATTTAGGAAAATTTTCCTGAATAATTTCCTGAAGGGTATTTTCCATCTTGGATTCATTCTCTCCGTCGCATTCAGGTACACCTATCAAACGTAGATTTGGTCTTTTCACATAGTCCCACATTTCTTGGAGACTTTGCTCATTCCTTTTTATCCTTTTTTCTCTAATCTTTTCTTTGCGTTTTATTTCATTAAGTTGGACTTTGACTTCTGATATCCCTTCTGCTTGAACAATTCGAGTGTTTAAACCTGTGCAAACTTCTTGGAGTTCCTGTATTGTATTCTTCAGTTCCATTATTTCACTCATACTCCTCTCTAAGTTGTTTATTCTCAATAGGATTTCATCAAACTTTTTTTCAAAATTCCTAGTTTCTTTACGTTGGGCTACAACATGTTCTTTTAACTCACCGAAGTGTGTTATTATCCATTCCCTGAAGCGATATTCTAGCATTGGGATGCGCTCTTTCTCCATCAAGCCTTGTTCCATTGTGGATGTGGAACTGTGATCATCTTTAGAGGGAGAGGCGTTCTGACTTTGAGTATTCTCAGCTTTTTTACGCTGGTTTCTTCCCGTCATTGTAAGTTTATCCTCCTGTGGTCTTTGAATTTACCAACTTTCAGATTATTCTCTTGAGTGGGCGTCCAGGTTGTTAGTTCCCAGGGCCAGAGCAGCGGTGTTAAAACTGATGATGCTTTTCTGCCCAGGATTCTCTTGTCTGGCTTCCCTCTTGTGTCTGTAGTGGGTGACTCTGCCTTCCCGGGGCTCCAAACCTCAGTCAGAAGGGGAGCCAGTCCCGTTTACTCTGTGCTGAGCGCTGCTGCGACAAGGTGCCGTCACAGCCACTGCGCCGGGCTCTGGTTTCATGCTGGGGGCCCTTGTGGGTCCTCTGAACCTGTTTACTCTGCTCTGAGAGCTGCTGCGCCGAGGCGCGGGCGGAACTGCTGCACCAGCCACGAAAGTCACGCTGGTGACCCGTGTGATTCCTCCACTGGGGATCTTCTGCTCCATGAGCGACCAGAATTTGTCTGAAAGTGTGGCGTCGTCTAGTTCTCCACGCCTTCACTGAGAGCTGCAGTCCCGAGATGTTAGCGATCGGCCATCTTGGATTGGTCCCCGAATTAACTTTTTTTTTTTTTTTTTTTGAGACAGAGTCTCTCTGTCACCCAGGCTGGAGTACAGTGGCATGATCTTGGTTCACTGCAATCTTTACTGCCTGGGTTCAAGCGATTCTCCGGCCTCAGCCTCCTGAGTAGCTGACATTACAGGTGCCTGCCACCATGGCCAACTAATTTTTCTATTTTTAGTAGAGTTGGGGTTTCTTGGCCAGGCTGTTCTTGAGCTCCTGACTTTGTGATCCACCCGCCTCACCCTCCCAAAGGGCTGGGATTACAGGCATGAGCCATCACTCCCAGCCTTATTATTATTTTATTTTTTTTGAGACAGAATCTTGCTCTTCTTGCCCAGGCTGGAGTACAATGGCGTAATCTCTGCTCACTGTAACGTCTGCCTCCCTGGTTCAAGCAATATTCTCCTTCCCCAGCCTCCCAAGTAGCTGGGATTATAGACTCCTACCACCATGCCTGGCTAATTTTGTCTGTTTATTAGAGACGGGGTTTCACCATGTTGTCCAGGCTGATCTTGAACTGACCTTGTGATCTGCCCACCTTGGCCTCCTAAAGTGCTGGGATTACAGGAATGAGCCATTGTGCCCGGCTTAACTTTCTTTATAGGTTAAATTTTCCTACTTCTTTGTATGTTTGTAACTTTTAAAATTTTTTACCAGAAATTGTATATTGAAGAACAGTAAGTAATACTGAAGTGAGCTGGATGTGGTGCCTCACACCTGTAATCACAGCAGCTTAGGAGGCTGAGGTGGGAGGATCACTTGTGGCCAAGAGACCAGCCTGGGCAATACAGCAAGACCCTGTCTCTACAAAATTTTTTTTAAAAACCTACCTGGGTATGGTGATGCACATCTGTGGTGCCAGCTACTCAGGAGGCTGAGGTAGGAGGATTGCTTGAGCTCAGGGGGTCAAGGCTGCTATGAGCTGTGATTGTGCCACTGCACTCCAGCCTGGGCAACAGAAAAAGGTCCTATCTAAAAAAAAAAAAAAATCCTAAAAACTAAAGTGAATGTTTTTTCCCTCTAAGGCAGCAGTCCCCAACCTTTTTGGCACTAGGGATTGGTTTCGTGGAAGGCACTATTTTCACAGACCAGGGTGGGGGACATGTGGGATGGTTTGGGGATGAAACTGTTCACCTCAGATCATCAGACACTAGATTCTCATAATGAGATCCCTTGCATGTGCAGTTCACATTAGGGTTTGCACTTCTATGAGAATCTAATGCTGCTGATGTGACAGGAGGCAGAGATAAGGTGGTAATGCTCGCTCGCCCGTTGCTCACCTCCTGCTGTGTGGCCCTGTTCATAATGGTACGGACCAGTACTGGTCCATGGCCTGGGGATCCATGGCCAGGGGGTGGGGACTTCTATTCTAAGGCATGCCCCTTCCTCTGTAAGGCCAGTAATGTGGAGGGCTGATTCCATTAATCTGCAGTGGAGCTGGGTGTGGACTTTGTTGCAGGTTTAGCTAGATTCAGTTGAACATTGGCTTTAGTGCCTTTGAGACTGAATCGAACACTGACAAGATTTTTCAGGTATCTTGCTATGCTTTACTGCCATGGTACTAGGTTTTTGGGCCTCTGCAGGATTTCTGCAAGAAACAAAGAAAGGTTGCAAAGCATAGCCTTAGATGCTGGATTGTAACTTGTGTGGCTCTGATTCGAGGTTCTTTGTTTCCTTGTCCCAGGTATTCATGGAGTGGAGAGCCACTGTTTTTGACCTGCCCTACATCAGAAGTCACCGAGCTCCCCACCTGCAGCCAGTGTGGAGGCCAAAGGATATTTGAGCTTCAGCTTATGCCAGCGCTGGTCAGCATGCTCAAGAGTGCTAATTTAGGTGAAAAGCCCTTTATTAATTTGAGTTTGTGGATTTCTGGCATTATTTTTAAATAAATGGAAAACTTTTTGTTTACTTATAAAATGTCAGCAAATTATAGAAAATTTGGGAGTGAAAAAATTATTTTAAGAAATTTAAGGACGGGCACGGTGGCTTACGCCTATAATCCCAGCACTTTGGGAAGCCGAGGCGGGTGGATCACGAGGTCAAGAGATCGAGATCATCCTGGTCAACGAGGTGAAACCCCGTCTCTACTAAAAATACAAAAATTAGCTGAGCATGGTGGTATGTGCCTGTAGTCCCAGCTACTCAGGAGGCTGAGGCCGGAGAATTGCTTCAACCCAGAAGGCAGAGGTTGCGGTGAGCTGAGATCGTGCCATTGTACTCCAGTCTGGGCAACAACAGTGAAACTCTGTCTCAAAAAGAAAGAAAGAAATTTAGGCCAGGTGTGGTGGCTCACACCTGTAATCTCAGCACTTTGGGAGGCTAAGGTGGGCAGGTCACGAGGTCAGAAGATGGAGACCAAACTGGCCAACATGGTGAAACCCCATCTCTACTAAAATACAAAAAATTAGCCTGGCATGCTGACACGTGCCCATTGTCCCAACTACTCAGGAGGTTGAGGCGGAGGTATCACTTGAACCTGGGATGCAGAGATTGCAGTGAGACAAGATCGAGCCACTGTACTGTCTGGCAACAGAGTAAGACTCTGTCTCAAAAAACAAAACAAAACAAAACTGGTTGGACTGTAAATTTCGGTTTTTTTTGTTTGTTTGTTTGCTTTTTTTGAGATGAAGTCTCTCTCTCTCACCCAGGCTGGAGTTCAGTGGCACGTTCTCAGCTCACTACAATGTCTGCCTCCCAGGTTCTAGCAATTCTCCTGCCTCAGTCTCCCAAGTAGCCTGCCAACACACCCAGCTAGTTGTTATATTTTTAGTAGTGATGAGGTTTCACCATGTTGGCCAGCGAATTTTTGTATTTTTGTAGAGACAGGGTTTTGCCATGTTGCCCAGGCTGGTCTCAAACTCCTGGACTCAAGCGATCCTCCCGTCTTGGCCTCCCAAAGTGATTACGAGCATGAACCGTGCCTGGCCAGAAATTACAACTATTATCAATGTTAATAACCATTATTCCAATCATCATTTTTGACATAAAGACAGATAGCAAATTAGATGACTATATGGATGGCTAGAAGAAAATAATTCTCCTAAAATAGGAAATTCACTAAAATGGTAATTAAAAGTCTTAGAATAAATTTTTGTACAAATTAACAGAGGAATGTTAAGTGTAAGTGAAGCAGTTGCTGGACTGGTAATAGGGTTCTTTAAAGTTGCTTCTCTTATTAACAGAAAATTACATTCTTTTATGTTTCAGTTTTAGATAGTATGCATCTGGCTCCTTACCATAGTAGATAAGGAAATTTATACCCTACTTCTACCTTGAAATATTTCAGTATTTTTTTTCTTGAGACGGAGTTTTGCCCAGGTTGGAGTGCAATGGCATGATCTTGGCTTGCTGCAACCCCTCCCTCCCAGGTTAAAGGATTCTCCTGCCTCAGCCTCCTGACTAGCTGGCATTACAGGTACCCACCACCACATCCAGCTAATTTTTTGTATTTTTAGTAGAGATGGGTTTCAGTGTGTTGACCAGGCTGGTCTCAAACTCCTGACCTCCGGTAATCCACCTGCCTTGGCCTCCCAAAATGCTGGGATTACAGCCATGAGCCCCCGCATTCAGCCTCAGTATCTTTTTTTTTTTTTTTTTGAGATGGAGCCTCACCCTGTCACTCAGGCTAGAGTGCATTGGCACTGTCTCAGCTCACTGCAACCTCCATCTCCCTAGTTCAAGTGATCCTACCTTAGCCTCTGAGTAGCTGGGTTTACAGGCGCCTGCACCACGCCCTGCTAATTTTGTATGTTTAGTAGAGACAGCATTTCGACATGTTGGCCAGGCTGGTCTCAAACTCCTGACCTCAAGTGATCTGCCCACCTTGGCCTCTCAAAGTGCTGACTGAGATTACAGGCATGAGCCACCATGCCTGGCCAATATCATTTTTTTTTTTCTTTTTTTTTTTTGAGGCAGACTCATGCTTCATCTTCCAGGCTGGAGTGCAGTGGTGTGATTAGGCTTACTGCAACCTCTGCCTTCCAGGTTCAAGCATTTCTCCCACCTCAGCCTCTCAGGTAGGTGGGATTACAGGCACCTACCACTGCGCACGGTTAATTTTTATATTTTTAGTAGAGACAGGGTTTCACCGTGTTGGTCAGGCTGGTCTCAAACTCCTGACCTCAGGTGATCGACTTGCCTCGGCCTCCCAAAGTGCTGGGATTACAGGCATGAGCCACTATGCCCAGCCTCATTTTTACATTATCAAGATTTACAAGTCTGTATGCTGCAATCATAATTATCACAGCTGTTTGGATAGCCTTAGTTCTGTGTACAAATGGATTCAGTGTTCATCACCATTCTTACAATGAGCTTTTTTTATTCCTGAATTATTTTGCACTATCTGGATTTTATCAAGTAATAGCCTTAAGGAGGGCTCAGAGGCATCTTGCTTCAGATTGTGCATGATAATGTGTGTTCATATTTTAGGGGCAACCCATGTATACATTTTTGAAATCCTACTTTCTCTTTTCAGACCTTGTAGACCCTGTGTTTTCTTCTGACAGTGAAAGCCCTGCCAGCCCTTTTCCCTGGTGCCTCCTGTAATCTCCCAGTAGTTCTGTCTCACTGGGAAGTATATTTTTCTGGAAAGGCTTATGGGCATTCTAGACTCAGATTTTTCACTCACATAGAAATGTGTTTTGGATGGAATGTAGCTTTGTAGGGGTCTGAGGGTGGCCTGATTTTTCCCCTTCTCTGTAACTAACATTTCTGCCACAATACTGTTAGCAGCAGCAACCTCAGTTCTTGGCCACTAAGAAGAAAGAATTTGACTGAGGCACATAAGGCAGAGGAGAGACCAAAGCAAATTTTAGAGCAGGAGTGAAAACATATTGGAAAGTTTTAAAGCAGGAGTGAAAGAAAGTAAAGTACACTTGGAAGATGGTCAAGTAGGCAGCTTGAGAGCTTCAAGTGACCATGTGACCTTTGACTTGGAGTTTTATACTTCTTAGTCTTGTGTTACTTCTCTTGTTTCTTCCCTTGGGGTGGGCTGTCCACATGCTTAGTGGCCTGCCAGCTCTTGGGAGAGGCCACATGTACAGTGCAGTTACTGGAGTTGTACGCATGTTCACTACTCACTTTTCCCTTACCAGTCAAATGCTCCTAGAGGAAGGTCATATACCTTCCTCCATTTTGTGTTTTGTTTTTTTTTTTTGAGACGGAGTTTCGCTCTTGTTACCCAGGCTGGAGTACAGTAGTGCAATCTCGGCTCACCGCAACCTCCGCCTCCTGGGTTCAGGCGATTCTCCTGCCTCAGCCTCCTGAGTAGCTGGGATTACAGGCACGCGCCACCATGCCTAGCTAATTTTTTTGTATTTTTAGTAGAGACAGGGTTTCACCATGTTGACCAGGATGGTCTCGATCTCTTGACCTCGTGATCCACCCGCCTCGGCCTCCCAAAGTGCTGGGATTACAGGCTTGAGCCACCGCACCCAGCCTTGTGTTTGTTTTTTAGTTGAGACAGAGTCTTGCTCTATTGCTCAGGCTGGAGTGCAGTGGCATGATCTCTTCTCATTGCAATTTCTGCCTCCCAGGTTGAAGTGCTTGTCCTGTCTGAGCCTCCCAAGCAGCTGGGAGTACAGATGCCTACCACCATGTCCAGCTAATTTTTTGTATTTTTAGTAGAGACAGGGTTTCACCATATTGTCCAGGCTGGTCTTGAACTACTGACCTCAGGTGATCCGCCAGCCTCGGCCTCCCAAAGTGCTGGGATTACTGGTATGAGCCTCTGTGTTGTGCCCAGCCAATGCACACATTTTTAAACAATGTATTTCTCCTTTGCTGCTGCAAGTCATTGTCTATGTCATCCTCTTGATTCTTGCATTTCTGTTCTAATATCAGGAGTTATTGCTTGTTTTCTTCGTATCATTTTATATGGCTTTATTCATTGATCATTTTCTATAAACTCTTAGGGTTTATATTTTTTTGCCTGAATCCTTATCCTTTCTTGGCAGTAGTGTGTTCCATGATATATATATTTCTCTTTTTTTTTTTTAAGATAGGGTCTCACTATGTCACCCTGGCCAGAGTACAGTGGTGCAATCATAGCTCATTGCAGCCTCGATCTCCTGGGCTCAAGCAGTCCTCCTGCATTAGCCTCCTGAGTAGCTGGACTACAAGTGTGCACCACTACGCCTGGTGAATTTTTGTTTTTGCTTAGTAAAGTCTCACTATATTGCCCAGGCTATATATATATGTATATATATATATATATGTGTATATACATATGTATATATACGTATATATATATATGTGTGTATATACATATGTATATATACGTATATATATATATTTATATATATGTATTCTTTTTTTTTTTTTTTTTTGAGATGGCGTTTTGCTCTTGTTACCCAGGCTGGAGTGCAATGGCGCGATCTCGGCTCACCGCAACCTCCGCCTCCTGGGTTCAGGCAATTCTCCTGCCTCAGCCTCCTGAGTAGCTGGGATTACAGGCACGAGCCACCATGCCCAGCTAATTTTTTGTATTTTTAGTAGAGACGGGGTTTTGCCATGTTGACCAGGATGGTCTCGATCTCTTGACCTTTTGATCCACCCACCTTGGCCTCCCAAAGTGCTGGGATTATAGGTGTGAGCCACCGCACCCGGCTCTTTTTTGTTTTTAAGTACTTTTTTTTTTGTAGAGCCAGGGATCTCACTATGTTACCTAGGCTGCGTTCGAGTTGTCCTCCCCCATTGGCCTCCCAAAGTGCTCGGATCATAGGCATAAGCCACCACACCTAGTCAGAAGCTGTGTGATATATTTTAATATAGATTTTCAACATCAGATAGTCTAGACAGTTGTAATGAAGACATGTTGAAATTTTTGTTTATTTTTAAAGTATATTTTTCTGCCACTTTAAATTAACTCTGTTTTTTGTTATCAATGTTCACTTATTACAGGATAGACTATGATTTTGTTACAGCTGAAAGCAGTAAGCACTGTTTTTGCTTTACCTAATTATTTTTTCAGTTTCTAAGGTAAAATCGCTCCTTTTAGTAACATCAGTCTCATAACTCTTTTTGCTGGAAGCCTGAATATGTTGTATTTTTCAGGTCTTTCTGTGGAATTTGGAACAATTCTAGTTTATACATGTGAGAAGAGTTGCTGGCCCCAAAATCATCAGACCCCCATTGAAGAATTCTGTATTATACAAGAAGACCCAGATGAATTATTGTTTAAGTAGAGCATTTCCTTTCATTAATGTAAATTAAAACAAATTTTCATGTCCAAATATGTGGTGTATGTACCTTATTTAACTCACAAGTTATTAACCTTTGTTTTCCTGAGTTGCCTTTTTGTCTTTGGGTGCCGGTGCTGGGGCTGGGCCTGGGGCTGGGGCTGGGGCTGGGCCAGGACCTCCTAACTGTGGGTTGGTCTACCCTTCCAGGGTCCAGGGCCAGCTGTATCAGTGGCAGCTAGGAAGGTAGTGCCTCTCTAGTCCAGAGGGCTGGTGTTACCTGCACAGCCATCCCAGTCGGCATTCTAACTGGGTGGGAGAGCAGGAAAAGAGCCAAGAGCAGTGGTCAGTTTCTTGTTTACCCCTCTGACACCTGCACTCCAGTGCTCCCTATGCTATTCCTGGCACCTTATAAAGCCACTGAACCTGCTCTAGCTGCTGGAGGTTCTGGCTCTGTAACCCTGGTTGTTTAGACCTGCCCATGTTCATCAGCTCAGGTCACTGCCCTCACCCACTCCCACCTTCTGCTTCTGCAGCATCCCAAGAAGGAGTCTTTATTCCTTTCTGGATGCTGTCCCTTTATCAGCTGCCTTCCAGTCTCCCCTTTCTTCCTTTTTTTTTTTTTTTTTTAAAGAGGGGGTTTCATCATGTTGGTCAGGCTAGTCTTGGACTCCCAACCTCAGTGATCTGCCCGCCTTGGCCTCCAAAGTACTTGGATTACAGGTGTGAGCCACCATGCCTGGCCCGTCTCCCCTTTCTTTATTTACTTTTAACATTATCAACCCTTTTCCTTCTTCAGCCCCATAATAGCAGTATAAAAACATTCCCAGCAATGTTCAGACATGTTCTGCTGTGTAGATGAGGATAATGAGGTCCAGGTGATCATGGGGTGGGGTTTTCTCTTTTGCATTTAACATTATATTTGAGCATTTCCCCATTAATATTTTTCCCACAACATAATTTATACTTGCTGTAAAGCATTTTTAAAATATACATCAAAAGCTTTATACAATTTCTAACCACTTGTGTTTTCCAATTTTTATTCCCATGATAACCATCCCTATAGCGAATTTTTTTTTTTAATAAGTGATAACTGCTACAGGACAGTTTCTTAGAACTGGAATGAATAAGTCAAAAGTTGTGCACAATTTTAGGTTTAGTTTTGTTTTTTTGCCAAGACAGGGTCTTGCTCTCTCTCTCAGGCTGGAGTGCAGTAGTGAGGTCATAGCTAACTGCAGCCTCGACCTCCCAGGCTCACGTGATCCTCCTGCCTTAACCTCCTAAGTAGCGTGGGACTACAAGTGCAAGCCACCACGCCCTCTAGAGAAGTTTTGCTTTGGAATCCTTACCTGGAGTGTGGGAGTGGTTGTTTCTCAATCCCTTGTTAAGTGTTATTTTTTTTTCCTTCTACCAGTTTAGTAGGTGGAGTGCAGTGGTGCAAACTCCATCTCCTGGGTTCAAGCAATTCTCCTGCCTCACCCTCCTGAGTAGCTGGGACTAAAGGCTTGTGCCACTATGCCTGGCTGTTGTTTTTTTTTTGAGACGGTCTCGCTGTGTTGCCCAGGCTGGAGTGCAGTGGTGCGATCTTGGCTCACTGCAACCTCTGCCTCCTTGGTTCGAACAATTCTCCTGCCTTAGCCTTCTGAGTAGGTGAGAGTACAGGCACGCTCCACCATGACCAGCTAATTTTTGTATTTTTAGTAGAGATGGTGTTTCACCATGCTGGTAAGGCTGGTCTCGAACTCCTGACTTCGTCATTCGCCCACCTAAGTCTGGGATTACAGGCGTGAGCCGCTGCGCCCGGCTGGTGAAAATCTTAATACCATTGTGAATGGTTTATAATTTTTTTTGAGACGGAGTCTTGCTCTGTTGCCCAGGCTGTAGTTCCCTGGCACAATCTTGGCTCACTGCAACCTCCGCCTCCCGGGTTCAAGCCATTCTCCTGGCTCAGCCTCCTGAGTAGCTGGGATTACAGACGCATGCCACCACGCCCAATTAATTTTTGTATTTGTAATTTCACCACGGTGGTCAGGCAGGTCTCGAACTCCTGACCTCATGATCCTCCCGCCTCGGCTCCCCAAAGTGTTGGGATTACAGGCGTGAGCCACTCAGCCTGGCGGTTTTTTTTTTTTTTTTTTTTTTGGGAGGGGGGATAAGAGTGTAGATCTGTTGCCCAGGCTGGAATGCAGTCGCGCGATCTTGGCTCACTCTAACCTCCACCTCCAAGTTTCAAACGATTCTTCAATGGTTTATATTTTGAAGGCTTATTGATCATGTTGTCCAATTATTTGTGAGTTTCCTGTTCACATCCTTTGCCTATATTTTTTTAGGGGTGACTCTTAATTTGTAAGAGCTCTTTATGTATAGGAGTATCAGTTTTCTAACCTGTATGGAAGTCTTGGCTGGGAGTTGAAACCCCAGGTTAGAAGGCGACCCTTGGACTTTTTAGGCCTGATGGTGGGCCTGTGCTCGTGTGGGAATAACACAGCCAGCCCCAGTGGGAGGTCTCCAGGTTTTTGCAAGATCAGGCCCGGGCCTGGAGCATTCAGCACCGCCGGGTCTGGCCCGCCGGACCCCGCCTGTGACTGCTGGAGGCCACAGTGCGCAGGAGCGGAAGCCGGGTCGCCCTTCCCCCAGCCGCTTCCGGCCGAGGCTCGGTTCTCCCGCCTCCGCCTCTGCCGCGCTCGTGGTTGTCCCGCCATGGCACTGTCGCGGGGGCTGCCCCGGGAGCTGGCTGAGGCGGTGGCCGGGGGCCGAGTGCTGGTGGTGGGCGCGGGCGGCATTGGCTGCGAGCTCCTCAAGAACCTCGTGCTCACCGGCTTCTCCCACATCGACCTGGTAAGGCCCGGGCGCGAGCGGTTGAATGGCGGGCTGTGGTGCGGGGGCCGGTGTTCGGGGGTTCTAGAACTCTCGTGGCTCTGAGGCTTGGGGCCCCTAGCCTGGGACCGAAGTTGCGGGGCGGGGGCAAGCTGAGAGGCCCGGGTTGTGACCCCTCGCGGGAAGGGACTGTTCTTTGGGGACGGGGCGGGCCTCTGCTCGCTGGGCCGGCTCCGGACGCCGAGGAGGCCGCGTGCCCCCGCCTCCCCTGCAGCGCCAATGTGGTGCGCTTCTAGGGCGTGAAGCCTCCTTGTATCCTCGCTTGAAAACAAATCCCCAGCTGCTAGGGGATGCGGAAGAGGACCGAGTCCCTCGCGGATATTGTAACTTTAATTTGGAGGTCGTCCTCCGAGCTCTGAAGTAACGACCCGGGGCGGAGGATGGTGGTGATAGCGACCAACGCATCCCGAGCACTGGTCGCGAGCGGGTTTACACACAGAACGCGCTCCATCTTCACACCACCCGAGGAGTGCAAACGCTGTTTCCACCGTGCTTTATTTTTAACAGATGAGGAAAGGGAGACGCAGTGGGGTTGAGTAACTTACCCTAGGTCACGGAGCGAGTGGCAAGGCTCCCCCGCAGGCTGCGTGACTGTCATTGCTCTCGCAGTAGATGGTACTCGCTTGTTTCATTAAAGACGTTAGGACTGTGCCCTTTGCATTGGTGTACACTGACAAGAAGCCAGTGACATTTTGAATCAAGTTGTTTCTACTAATGCAAACTTTTTAGAGATTGGAGATGTTACCTGGCCCTTAGGTGTGAGTTGAAAGTGTTTTAAGGGCCAGTGGAAACATGGAATGAACAAAAAAGTAGAGCTGGCCTACTGAATCATTGTTTCTTTCCTTTATATATTATATATTTAAGCAAAAATGAGATCACGTTTAAAACATGACGCTTTTTTTTAACCATGTGTAAAAGTTTCCTTTCACAGTTCTCAGGTTAATAGTAAAGGAAATTGTGTATGGATGAAGACGAATTAAGGGAGGCAGCAAAAATTCAGTAACTGTTTGCCATGTATCATTCAAGAAAAAGAACACAAGTAGGGCAACATAGGGAAACGCGGTCTCTACCAAAAAAAAAAAAGAGTTAGCTGGGTATGGTGGTGTGCACCTGTAGTCCCAGCTACCCAGGTGGCTGTGTCTGGAGGATCGCTTGAGCCTGGGAGGTCGAGGCTTCAGTGAACTGTGTTTGCACAACTGCACTGCAGCCTGGGCAACAGAGTGAGACCCTACCTCAAAAAAAAAAAAAAAAAGAAGAAGAAAACAGAGCACAGTTAAATTTAATATTTTGTATTTCATTTCATAGAGTAATCAGATTGATAGAGAAATACTTTTTTGATTTTCGAGACAGGGTCTCACTGTCGCCAATGCAGGTGTGCAGAGTGGCACGATCTCAGCTCACTGCAACCCCTGCCTACCACACTCCAGTGATCCTCTCACCTCAGCCTCCTAAGTAGCTGTGACTAGAGGTGTGCGCCACCATGCCCGCTAATTTTAATGGTTCTATTTCTTGTAGCCACCAGGGTCTCACTATGTTGCTTAGACTGGACTTGAATGCCTGAGCTCAATCCATTCTCTGTCTTTGTATCCCAAAGTGTTGGTATTCTAGGTGTGAGCCACCACTCCCGGCCCAGAGAAATATTATTTTCAGTTAGTGTTTACCTCGACAGTCCATATATATTTTTTTCTTCGTTTTGTTTCTTAAAACAGAGTTTCGCTCTTGTTGCCCAGGCTGGAGTGCAATGGCGCAATCTCCGCTCACTGCAACCTCAACCTCCTGGGTTCAAGCGATTCTCCTGTCTCAGCCTCCTGAGGAGCTGGGATTATAGGCATTCACCACCACGCCCGGCTAATTTTGTATTTTTTACTAGAGACAGGGTTTCTCCGTGTTGGCCAGGCTGGTCTCAAACTCCCGACCTCAGGTGATCTGCCCACCTTGGCCTCCCAAAGTGCTGGGATTACAGGTGTGAGCCACTGAGCCTGGTCAACAGCACACATATTTTTAATAAATTTACATGTATTTTTATGGCATTCAAGGAATTTCCTGAAATATTTGCCAGGATGATTAAACAAAAAAATGCATCTTTTAAAAAGTATTTTTGAGAAGATTATCTCTGACATTAAATCTAGATTTTTAGGCCCTGTGCGGGGGCTCACGCCTATAATCCCAGCACTTTGGAAGGCCAAGGCGGGTGGATCACGAGGTCAAGAGATCCAGACCATCCTGGTCAATGAGGTGAAACCCCGTCTCTACTAAAAATACAAAAATTAGCTGGGCATGGTGGTGCGCACCTATAGTCCCAGCTACTCAGGAGGCTGAGGCCGGAGAATTGCTTGAACCCAGAAGGCAGAGGTTGCGGTGAGCCAAGATCGTGCCATTGCACTCCAGTCTGGGTAACAAGAGCGAAACTCCTTCTCAAAAATAAATAAATAAATCTAGATGTTTACATGCGTTACATTATTCTTTATCAGTTTAATAATTTTGGTATGGCGGATTCGAAAAATGTTTTCTCCACTAATGTAGCAAATATCAAAGGTTCTGGATTATAGGTGCTGAGGGTAGTGGCACAGCCTAAACATACCAGAACTTTTGTCATTTATCTGGGGTTTATGCATTTGTAGATTGATCTGGATACTATTGATGTCAGCAACCTCAACAGACAGTTTTTGTTTCAAAAGAAACATGTTGGAAGATCAAAGGCACAGGTAACTATATTTCTCATACCATTTCTATAATTCTTTGATGGAGCTTCTGTTTGTGATACCAGATTAATTCTACCTGTCCTGTAGGAGGGAAAAAATAGGCTGAGGGATTGTGAAGGATAAAAATATATCAAGTAAAGGACTAAAGATTAAACCCTCCTTTTTTGGTCTAAAAAGGAAATCATCCATGAATGGTGTGACTTTCATGGCCTCTTCATATTGAAGTTTCTAATGGTTACTTAGGATGCACTTTATATTCCTACGCCCCCAGAGGTTGACTACTGCTGTGTTTGGGGGCTAGAGGAGCTACAGCCTATGCTGCTGTCCTCGTTGAAACAAGACGGTTTCCCCCGACCTTTGTTTAGTCTTTTAAATGTTCCTTGGTGATTCAGAGCCTCTCCCCCACCCCATGGAGTCTTGCTCTGTCCCCTAAGCTGGATTGCAGTGGCGTGATCTCGGCTCACTACAGTCTCTGCCTCCTGGGTTCAAGTTATTCTCCTGCCTCAGCCTCCCGAGTAGCTGGGATTACAGGTGTGCCACCATGTCCAGCTAATTTTTTGTATCTTTAGTAGAGACATGGTTTCAGCATGTTGGCCAGGCTGGTCTCAAACTCCTGACCTGCCTCAGCCTCCCAAATTGCTGGAATTACTGGTGTGAGCCACCATGCCCGGCTGATTCAGTCTTTTTTGAGACAGAGTTTCAATATTGTTGCTCAGGCTGGAGTGCAATGGCTGAATCTCTGCTCACCTCAAAACGCCTCTGCCTCCTGGGCTCAAGTGATTCCCCTGCCTCAGCTTCCTGAGTAGCTGGAATTAAGGCATGTGCCACCAAACCCGGCTAATTTTTTGTGTTTTTTTAAGTAGAGACAGGGTTTCTCTGTGTTGGTCAGGCTGGTCTCAAACTCCCAACCTCAGGTGATCCACCCGCCTTGACCTCCCAGAATGCTGAGATTACAGGTGTGAGCCAGTGCACCCGGCTGTTTCAGAGTCTTAAAACATTTTTTCCCTTTGCCTGTCTTTCAGTCTGTTTGGCAAACCCCTACTTGTTTTTCCTTTTCATCATTTGGCTTCCTTATCCAGGAGTACTTTCCTAAACCTTTTAGACTAAGTCAGGTTGGTATTTTTCTCATAACAACTTTTACTTTTCCTATCATTTTCTGGTTTTTGTTTGTTTGTTTGTTCGTTTGAGTTAGAGTGTCACCCAGATATGGTGGTCATGGCTCACTGCAGCCTAGAACTCCTGACCACAAGGGATCCTCCCACCTTGGTCTCCCAAGTGCTGGGATTACAGGCATGAGCTACCTCGCCTGGCCTTTTCCTGTCATTTTCTTTCGTTTCTTTTTTTTTTCCCCTATCATTTTCATGTCATTTATCATCACAGTTTGTAAAGTTACCTGGATGGCTATTTGATTAATGTCTCTCTTGCTCACCATGTACATTATCTAGTTCCTGGTACATACAAGATGCTCAGTAAATACTTTAAGTGAGTGAATGAATGACACTTGATTACTTCATGTTGTATATTTGCTGAAGCTTGCCATTCATATAGAAGTGTGTTTGGTGGTACACAGGTTGGGTGGGGCGGCCCTGTTATAAGTATAGGGTATAAAATGTGTGTAGCTTAGTCCTAATGCAGTTTTGTCACATTTTTGGACTTCTTTGGTGTTTAATATGAATAAGGTACTATGTAAGTAGATAAACAACAGCACTGTGACTTCTAGAAGCAGATTTCAGATAGGAACAGAAGTTTTGTAGTAATTCAGTGTTGTTTATTTTTCCAGGTTGCCAAGGAAAGTGTACTGCAGTTTTACCCGAAAGCTAATATCATTGCCTACCATGACAGCATCATGAAGTATGCTCTAATGATGACGTTGCAAAGTTGTGTAAAGTATAAGGGTTTTATAAGACAAATATATAAGCTCAGAAGTCTTTGTGAGCTTATTAAAAATGATTTTTCTGGAATTATTAAATAGTTATAATTTCTGCTCACAAATAGCATTCTTTTTACCAGTTCATAAATACATGGTTTGAATGATTTAAATAAGCAGTGAGAAAGTAAGTTACTTGGAAATTTATAAAGACCTTATATTCTTGCCTTAAGTAGGAAGATACTTTAAACTATGAAATATCCTTATTTATGATGATTCAGACTTTTCTAAAGTGTTTGCCTTTTTCTGTTTAAAAGGTTTCTTTCCAGGCCGGGTGTGGTGGCTCACGCCTGTAATCCCAGCACTTTGGGAGGCTGAGGCGGGCGGATCACGAGGTCAAGAGATCAAGACCATCCTGGCCAACATGGTGAAACCCCGTCTCTACTAAAAATACAAAAGTTAGCTGGGCCTGGTGTTACACACCTGTCGTCCTAGCTACTTGGGAAGCTGAGGCAAGAGAATCCCTTGAACCCAGGAGTTAGAGGTTGCATTGAGCCAAGATCGCACCACTGCACTCCAGCCTGGCAACAGAGCAAGACTCTGTCTCTAAAAAAAAAAAGTTCCCTCCCAAAATAATCTGTTTATTAGAACTCTGACTTCTGTAGTATAACACTTGGAATTGTAGTAGGGCAATAGTATTGACAGTACATAAATATGTTTATCTCACTAAAGAGAAATAGAGTAAATATATAATTTTGGAGGTATTGGAGCAAAGGAACTGTGGGCTGAAATTGTCCATTATTTATGGTAGTTTAGCTCACAAGTAAATGGTATTAAAATAATCCTTGCTTGAGGTACTTATACTTTCTCAGGGCATTTGTGTCTCCAGCTTGTTTTTTAATGACTGGATGTTTACTGTCTGAACCTGCCTATAGCTCTGTAACCTCCTTACCCAGTGTTGCTTTCCCAGTGCTGCTAAAAGCAGAGACCCTAGAGGCCTGAACCTTGCCTGATCCTTATGTGAAGTGAAGCCAGAAGCCAGGCAGATCCTGGGAATGTGTTCTTGATGTGTTCCCAGGCACTTGCTGCCCAAAGAAGGCCTAGTGGGACTAATGGAAGTCATGCCATCTTTCTGCCAGTTTGAGATCCTTCTCTTGTGCCCTAGGTAGCTGGCCAAACATGATAGGAATTTGAGAGAAATAATTTCTTTAATATCTGCTTATGTTTGGAAACAGTCAAACCTTAACTATTTATATGGCATATAATCCTAATATCAGTTTTGTTTACACTTATGTTTTTTCAGAACTGTTTATTATACTGCAAAGATCATGTGGAAGGCCAGTTGTTTTGGTGACCTTTTTTATTTTGTTTTGTAGCCCTGACTATAATGTGGAATTTTTTCGACAGTTTATATTGGTTATGAATGCTTTGGATAACAGAGGTGAGATTATTTTAATACTTTCAATTTCTCAGTATTTCCTGTTCCCCATATCAAATTGGTTTACAAATTTAATATTTATTAAGACTGTTTACTTGTGATTTAGAAATTAAAAGATGAAAAAAAGGAAATTAAAAGATCAAGTTTAAAGCTCCCCCACTGATTGCAGTTTTATATAGAAATGACTTATTCCAGGCAGGAATTTAGCTATCATATTCTCTGCATTTCTTCCAAAAGGCATAAACAAAATTGAATTGAAAAGCTCTCAAAAAGTGTGACTGTGGCTGGGCACAGTGGCTCATGCCTTTGATCCCAGCACTTTGAGAGGCCGAGGCAGGAGGATCACTTGAGGTCAGGAGTTCAAGACCAGCCTGGCCAACATGGTGAAACCTCATCTCTACCAGAAAACACAAAAATTAGCCAGTGTGGTGGCGTATGCCTGTAGTCCCAGCTTCTTCAAAGGCTGAGGTGGGGGAATGGCTTGAACCCAAGGAGGCAGAAGTTGCAGTGAGCCTAGATCACACCATTGCACTCCAGCGTTGGTAACAGAGTTCAGTCCTGTCTGAAAAAAAAGGAAAAGTATGACTGGAGGGTGGGGTGGAAATGCTTCAGTGATATTTTTGCCTGTAATTACTTGAACATGTAAAAGTATATCTGTCAAGTGAGTTTGCAACAAGCTGGGCAAGAAATACCAAAACAAAAAACAGAAGGAAAAGTCAAAATTACTTTTATATATTTTTTAAGGCTGGTGGGGTGGTGTCACTGTTGCCCAGGCTAGAGTGCAGTGGTGTGATCATAACTCACTCCAGCCTTCACATGGGCTCAGGTAGTTTTCTTGCCTGAGCTCTGCAGTAGCTAAGACTACAGTCATATGCTACCACACCCAGCTAAATTTTTTTATTTTTACTTTTGTGGAGATGAAGTCTTGCTTTGTTACCCAGGCTGGTCTGGAACTCCTGGCTTCAAGCAGTCCTCCCATCTTAGACTCTGAAAATGCTGAGATTATGGGGTTGAGCCACTGCTCCCAGCGTGGACTTACTCTCTTAACCTGACTCCTCTTTTTTCCTAGCCTTAAACTGCTTTAATAGTTCCAAGTTGGTGTTCTACATTCTGCCTTCACTTCTGTTGTGTATTATCAGATAATTATATTAGAATAATGGTGAGTTAAGGAACACCTTGAAGCAATGTTTTGCGTAAGGTGCAGAAATAGAAAGATGGCACTGTGGATTTTTTTAAATCATGTGTTTCTGTGGGTGCTTTTTTCTGGAGTAAATTTGTGAAATAAATTCTATTTGATATTTTGCTAAATGAGTGTTGCTTAAATGTTTATGATTAACAGTTGTATTACTCTGGCCCTATTCATAAGAAAATTGTATGACTGGGTACAGTGGCTCACACCTGTAATCCCAGCACTTTGGGAGGCCAAGGCGGGTGGATCACATGGTCAGGAGATCAAGACCATCCTGGCCAACATGGTGAAACCCTGTCTCTACTAAAAATACAAAAAAATATATATTAGCTGGGTGTGGTGCACGCCTGTAGTCCCAGCTACTTGGGAGGCCGAGGCAGGAGAATTGCTTGAATCCAGGAGGTGGAGATTACACTGAACCGAGATTGTGCCACTGCACTACAGCCTGGGCAACAGTGCGAGACTCTGTCTCAAAAAAAGAAAGAAAGAAAATGGTACAAAAAATGAAGTCAGTATGATAGTTTTGGGTCTGTGTCATCCTAATTAAAGATGACTAATTTGATTTTTCAAAAACTCATGCTGTTTTTTTACTTCTAGCTGCTCGAAACCATGTTAATAGAATGTGCCTGGCAGCTGATGTTCCCCTTATTGAAAGTGGAACTGCTGGGTATCTTGGACAAGTAACTACTATCAAAAAGGTAAAGAAAAGTTTAATTTTCTTTAACTTCCAAATACTTATTAGGAAACTTGGAGGGAGAGGAAATAAACTTTGTTTTTATATAAAATGAGCAGATGGGATATCCAAAATGTAAGGATTTTTATGCTTATATAAAACTTAAAATTCTATAAGGGTGCCTAAAAGACTATGGGTAAGGAAATCTTTCAGCTATGCCATTTTGTTTCATTTAATTTGTGTATTAAAATCCTTAGACTGATAAATATGATCTATCAGGCATCAAAAATTTCTTTTTGTTGGCCGGGTGTGGTGGCTCACACCTGTAATCCCAACACTTTGGGAAGCTGAGGCAGGTGGATCACCTGAGGTCAGGAGTTCCAGACCAGCCTGGCCATCATGGTGAATCCTAGCCTCTACTGAAAATATAAAAAATTCACCAGGCATGGAGGTGTGCACCTGTAGCCCAGCTGTTCGGGATGTTGAGGCAGGAGAATGAGCCAAGGAGGTAGAGCTTGCAATGAGCTGAGATTGCGCTATTACACTTTAGCCTGGGCAACAAGAGTGAAACTCTTATCTCAAAAAAAAAAAATTCCATTGTCTAAAAGAGTCTGGGTTTATAGAGTGGAAGGGAACTTTGAAAACTTTTTAGGGGTATATTTGTGAAGTATTTCGAACATTTAAATACAAGTAGAGAATAATAGAGCAAAATACCTGTGTGTTCATACCTCAGTTTTTTTGTTTGTTTGTTTTTTTGCTTTTTGAGACCGAGTTTTGCTCTTGTTACCCAGGCTGGAGTGCAATGGCACGATCTCGGCTCATCGCAACCTCTGCCTCCTGGGTTCAAGCAATTCTCCTGCCTCAGCGTCCTGAGTAGCTGGGATTACAGGCACGCGCCACCATGCCCAGCTAATATTTTGTATCATTAGTAGAGACAGGGTTTCACCATTTTGACCAGGATGGTCTCGATCTCTTGACCTCGTGATCCACCTGCCTCGGCCTCCCAAAGTGCTGGGATTACAGGCTTGAGCCACCACGCCCGGCCTCATACCTCAGTTTTTAAAACCTCAACACAGCTTCATTTGCTGTACAGATCTTCTTTCAGTTCAAGAAATTAAATATCATAGATAGATTTGAGGAACTGTTGTTCACATTTTGAAACTATAGAAAGACAATTATACTGTGCTTAACATTTGCTGGTTGTCTCTTAATATTTTTTTGGCAGCTTATCCATGTTAGAAGTTTGGCCTCATTTGTTTTAACTGCTAAATGTTATTCTTGGAACCTTACTCAGTACCATTCTACAAAAGACCATTGTGTATGTCAGTATGTATTAAATTGTTAAATAAATGCAGGCCTTCAGTATCTATTGACAGATCAAGGCCGAAGTTCTCTGTCTGCATTGCAGTATGCGTCTCATGACTGCATGTTGTGTGCCTGCCCTCAAGAAAGCATATGGGATGATTGAGGGCATCAGAAATGGTGTTTCGGAGAAGACTTAAGTCTGCTGCAATTTATGTTAAAATAGTATTTTGCTGATGCCTTAGGAAGAAAAAAAAACAGTATTTGACAGTTTTGGCTGCTCTGAGTTATGATCACACCACTACACTCCAACCTGGGTGATAGAGTGAGATCTTGTCTTAATTATTTATTTTTAAAAATATTTTGAGAGGGAGTTTTACTCTTTTCGTCCAGGCTGGAGTGCAGTGGCGCAATCTCGGGTCACTGCAACCTCCATCTCCCAGGTTCAGGCCATTCTTGTGCCTCAGCCTCATGAGTAGCTGGGATTACAGACAGGTACTGCTACACCTGGCGAATTTTGTATTTTTACTAGAAATGGGGTTTCACCATGTTAGCCAGGCTGATCTCAAACTTCTGACCTCAGGTGAGAGATCCTGTCTTTAAAAAAAAAAGACAAGTTAGGAATATTTGAGATGATGAAAGATTATTCATTTGATAGTTTTGAAAAGTTGTCTCAGGTGTTATAAACTTTTTTGAAGGCATAAATTCCTTAAATTATAACTTTAAACTTAGATATATATTGATAAAATGGGCTGGGTGCAGTGGCTCATGCCTGTAATCCCAATACTTTGGTAGGCCAAGGTGGGCAGATCCATGAAGTCAGGAGTTCAAGACCAACCTGGCCAATGTCGTGAAACCCCATCTCTACTAAAAATAAAAAAAATTAGCCAGGTGTGATGGCAGACACCTGTAATCCCAGCTATTCAAGAGGCTGAGGCAGGAGAATGGAGAATGGCTTGAACCTGGGAGACAGAGGTTGCAGTGAACCAAGATCACACCACTGCACTCCAGCCTGACAGCAGAGCGAGACTCTGTCTCCCTCCCAAAAAAGTATATCAATAAAATGAAGAGTATGTGGTTTAGTGATACATAGGATTTTTCTGTGTGCGTTGTTTTATCTTGAAATTAACATTTAGTTTAATTTACTGGGGATTACAAGGATATGGTTAATATTCGCCAGACCCACTTAGTTTTGCTCAAAAAAGAAAAAAATGCAGGGATATGGCTGTGGATAATATTTAAATAACATTTACAACTTTCACAAGTAATTTGTTGGAAAGCTGCTATTTGTCTTTCCAGTCGTTTTTCTGTTTAGTGCAATCAAGGTAAACTCAGGTGTAATAATTTTTATTTGGCTTGTAAATCTTGTTCATTGAGCCAGGCGTTGGAGTCCTGGCACAGCCTTAGCTGTGACTGGTAGATTCAGTTAGCTGTTGTGTTAGTTTATCGTAAAATAGGGATTTAGGAGTCACTAATACTTTAAAATTTCTTGACAACATAAAACCTAGTTGGAATAAAGATGAATGAGTGTTTGTATTACCTTATAATGTTCAGAAACTACCATAATGGAGTAACTATTTTTTTCATATTCTGACTTCATAGGGTGTGACTGAGTGTTATGAATGTCATCCTAAGCCAACCCAGAGAACCTTTCCTGGCTGTACAATTCGCAACACACCTTCAGAACCTATACATTGCATCGTTTGGGCAAAGTACTTGTTCAAGTAAGAGTGTGTTTATTTCTTGGCATGCTTTTCGGTACTAGCAATGGAAAATGGAGTTTTTATTTAATTTTCTTGAAAAGACTGAACTTAGGATGTTTAAATAGGGTGAAGGGACACCAGCAGATTTCTTGTAGTGTTTTTTAGGTTAAATTCAGCCAGCTTGGCACGGTGGCTCACACCTGTAATCTCAGCACTTTGGGAGGCTTGAGGTGGTTGGATCACCTGAGGTCAGGAGTTCGAGACCAGCCTGGCCAACCCCCTGCCCCGTCTCTACTAAAAATATAAAAATTAGCTGCACATGGTGGTGCCCCTATAATCTTAGCTACTCAGGAGACTGAGCCATGAGAACCACTTGAATCCGGAAGGTGGAGGTTGAAGTGAGTGGAGATGGCACTACTGCACTCCCACCTGGGGGACAGCATGAGACTCTGTCTCCAAAAAAAATTAGCTAACTCAAAAGGAAATAGAAAGCCTGAATTTAGCACTGTACCTTAGAGAAACGTAATAGTTTAAATTTTTCTAAATAATGCCCCAAACCTGTATGATTTTTAGATTCATTTCACTAAACTTGCTAAAATCTCCCCAAGGAATTTTTTTTTTTAATTGCATTTCAGGTTTTGAGGTACATGTGAAGGACATGCAAGATTGTTGCATAGGTACACACGTGGCAGTGTGATTCGCTGCCTTCCTCCCCTTCAACCTATATATGGCATTTCTCCCCATGCTATCTCTTCCCAACTCCCCACCCCTCCGCTGTCCCTCCCCTATTTCCCCCCAACAGACCCCAGTGTGGTGCTCCCCTCCCTGTGTCCATGTGTTCTCATTGTTCAACACCCACCTGTGAGTGAGAACATGTGGTGTTTGATTTTCTGTTCTTGTGTCAGTTTGCTGAGAATGTTGGTTCCCAGATTCGTCCATGTCCCTACAAAGGACACAAACTCATCATTTTTGATGGCTGCATAATATCCCATGGTGTGTATGTGCCACATTTTCCTGTCCAGTCTATCATCGATGGGCATTGGGTTGGTTCCAGGTCTTTGCTATTGTAAACTGTGCTGCAATGAACATTCGTGTGCATGTGTCCTAATAGTAGAACGATTTATAATCCTTTGGGTAGATACCCAGTAATGGGATTGCTGGGTCAAATGGAATTTCTATTTCTAGGTCCTTGAGGAATCACCACACTGTCTTCCACAATGGTTGAACTAATTTACAGTCCCACCAACAGTGTAAAAGTGTTCCTATTTCTCCACATCCTCTCCAGCATCTGTTGTCTCCAGATTTTTTAATGATCGCCATTCTAACTGGCGTGAGATGGTATCTTTGTAGTTCTGATTTGCGTTTCTCTAATGACCAGTGATGATGAGCATTTTTTCATGTTTGTTGGCCTCATGTATGTCTTCTTTTGTAAAGTATCTGTTCACATTCTTTGCCCACTTTTGAAAGGGCTTGTTTTTTTCTTGTAAATCTGTTTGAGTTCTTTGTAAATTCTGGATGTCAGCCCTTTGTCAGATGGGTAAACTGCAAAAATTTTCTTCTCTTCTGTTGGTTGCTGATTCACTCTAATGACTGTTTCTTTTGCTGTGCAGAAGCTGTGGAGTTTGATTAGGTCCCATTTGTCTATTTTGGCTTTTATTGCCAATGCTTTTGGTGTTTTGGTCATGAAGTCCTCGCCTACGCCTATGTCCTAAATGGTTTTGCCTAGATTTTCTTCTAGGGTTTTTATGGTGTTAGGTCTTATGTTTAAGTCTTTAACATGTGGAGTTAATTTTAGTGTAAGTTGTCAGGAAGGGGTCCAGTTTCTGCTTTCTGCACATGGCTAGCCAGTTTTCCCAACACCATTTATTAAACAGGGAATCCTTTCCCCATTGCTTGTTTTTGTCAGGTTTGTCAAAGATTGAATGGTTGTAGATATGTTGTGTTGTCTCCAAGGCCTCTGTTCTGTTCCATTGGTCTATATCTCTGTTTTGGTACTAGTACCATGCTGTTTTGATTACTGTAGCCTTGTAGTATAGTTTGAAGTCTGGTAGTGTGATGCCTCCTGCTTTGTTCTTTTTGCTTAGAATTGTCTTGGTTCTGCGGGCTCTCTTTTGGTTCCGTATGAAGTTTGTTTTTTTTTTTTTGAGACGGAGTTTCACTCTTGTTACCCAGGCTGGAGTGCAATGGCGCGATCTCTGCTCACAGCACCGGCTACCTCCTGGGTTCAGGCAATTCTCCTGCCTCAGCCTCCTAAGTAGCTGGGATTACAGGCATGCGCCATTATGCCCAGCTAATTTTTTGTATTTTTAGTAGAGATGGGGTTTCACCATGTTGACCAGGATGGTCTCGAACTCTTGACCTCGTGAGCCACCGTGCCTGGCCCATATGAAGTTTAAGGAGGTTTTTTCCAGTCTTGTGAAGAAGGCCATTGGTAGCTTGATGGGGATATAGCATTGAATCTATATATTACTTTGGGCAGTATAGCCATTTTCATGATATTGATTCTTCTTAACCATGAACATGGAATGTTTCTCCATCTGTTTGAGTCCTCTCTTATTTCGTTGAGCAGTGGTTTCTAGTTCTCCTTGAAGAGGTCCTACATTCCTTGTTCGTTGTATTCCTAGGTATTGTATTCTCTTTGTAGCAATTGTGAATGGCAGTTTGTTCTTGATTTGGCTCTCTTTAAGTCTGTTATTGGTGTATAGGAATGCTTGTGATTTTTGCACATTGATTTTGTATCCTGAGACTTTGCTGAAGTTGCTTATGAGTTTCAGGAGATTTTGGACTGAGACGATGGGGTCTTTTAGATATACAATCATGTCGTCTGCAAATAGAGACAATTTGGCTTCCTCCTTTCCTATTTGAATACCCTTTATTTCTTTTTCTTTTTTTTTTGGAAACGGAATTTCGCTGTTGTTACCCAGACTGGAGTGCAATGGCACCATCTCGGCTCACTGCAACCTCCGCCTCCTGGGTTCAAGCAGTTCTCCTGCCTCAGTCTCCTGAGTAGCTGGGACTACAGGCGTGCACCACCATGCCCAGCTAATTTTTTGTATTTTTAGTAGAGACGGGGTTTCACCATGTTGACCAGGATGGTCTTGATCTCTTGACCTCCTGATCCACCCGCCTCTGCCTCCCAAAATGCTGGGATTATAGGCGTGAGCCACCGCCCTCGGCCCCTTTATTTCTTTTTCTTGCCTGATTGCTCTGGCTTCCCCAAGGAATTTTTAAAAGGGAATTCTACTTAGCTCATGTTATGAGGCTAGCAAATGTTTTTGATGGCAAAACCTGTTGAGGCCATTATGGCATAAGAAAAAATTGCTAGTCAATCTCACACATAAATAATAGATGCAAAGATTCTATATAAAATATTAGCATATGGGGCCAGGCGCGATGGCTTACACCTGTAATCCCAGCACTTTGGGAGGCTAAGGTGGGTGGATCACCCGAGGTCAGGAGTTTGAGACCAGCCTGGCCAACATGGCAAAACTCCATCTCTACTAAAAATACAAAAATTAGCTGGATTTGGTGGCGAGTACCTGTAATCCCAGCTACTCAGGAGGCTGAGGCAAGAGATCCACTTGAACCCAGGAGGCAGAGGTTGTACCACTGCACTCCAACCTGGGTGACAGAGCAAGACTCCACCTCAAAAAAAAAAAAAAATAGTGTATGGATTTAGAATCATATAAAATAAAAAGTGTACCGTGGCCAAATGTGTTTATTCAGGAATGCAAGCAAGGTTTAAACTAGAAAATCTGTAAACATCGTTCATTAGTTAATAAATTAAAGAGAAACGGCTGGGAACAGTGGCTCACTCTGTAATCCCAGCACTTTGAGAGGCCAAGGTGGGCAGATCACCTGAGGTCAGGAGTTCAAGACCAGCCTGACCAACATGGAGAAACCCTGTCTCTACTAAAAATACAAAATTAGCTGGGCATGGTGGCACATGCCTGTAATCCCAGCTGGGGAGGCTGAGGCAGGAGAATAGCTTGAATCCAAGAATCAGAGATTGCGGTGAGCTGAGATTGCGCCATTGCACTCCAACGTGGGCAACAAGAGCGAAACTCCACCTCAAAAAAAAAATAGAGAAACTATATAATTTTCATAGATGTAGAAAAAGCATTTGATAAAATTGAGCAAATATTGTTTCATGACAGAAGTTCAGGTGGTTGGATCACTTGAGGCCCTGAGTTCGAGACCAGTCTCGACAACATGGTGAAACCCCATTTCTACCAAAAGTACAAAAATTAGTACCTACCAGGTTCAAATGATTCTTCTGCCCCAGTCTCCTGAATAGCTGAGATTACAAGAGCCCACCACCATGCCTGGCTATGGCTAATTTTTGTATTTTTAGTAGAGATGGGGTTTCACCAGGTTGGCCAGGCTGGTCTCAAACTTCTGACCTCAGGTGATCCACCCACCTTGGCCTCCCAAAGTGCTGGGATTACAAGCATGAGCCACCATGCCCAGCCAAAAATGTATTTTAATACCTCAGTTAACCTGTTGTAAAATAGAACAATCATAGGTGGAGCTATTGTAAGTTAGGGGATGTCTACTATTTTGCATTCACTAGTTGGCAGAGCATTAATTTTAGCAAGTGTTACATGCACTTTTTGGGAGTGAATAGTAAAGCTTTGAAATTATACTTGGGTGGGGGGTTGTACCAAGGATTTCTCTAAGATAACTTTCGTTAGTCATATACTTAAGGAAATACTGGAAACTTAAATCCACAAGTTATTAAACAGTTTTTAAGATAACTTTATTAATAAAAGAGAATCTCAGTTTAATAACTTCAAATTTGTTTGTTACGACTCTATTCAGCAGTAAAGAGCTATACTACCATGAAAAAAAGGTACTTTGTTCGTTGCCGAATTTCTGTCCCCTAGATCAGGACTCTGCACATACCAATATGGTGATGTTCGTTGAACAGGTAGCTGCAGGTGTACTTCACAAACATTCTTCTGGTGTTAGAATGTTATCCAGGTTGTAAGTGAAAACTGCTCACTTGATTCTTGAGTAGAGATTTTAACGTTAACATGTGCAGAGCCTCGCTGATAGGAATGGTTGTAGGCCTGCTAACATTTAACCTTGCTTGAATTGCTCTTCACATTACGATGCAAGCTAAGCACATTGTGTTAATACTTTTAAATTTATAGTCATTTATCAGTTCATTTTTTTTTTTCTTTTCTGGAGAGGGAGTCTTGCTCTGTCACCCAGGCTGGAGTACAGTGGCACCATCTCAGCTCACTGCAACCTCTGCCTCCTGGGTTCAAGTGATTCTCCTGCCTCAGCCTCCTGAGTTGATGGGATTACAGGCACACACCACCACCCCTGGCTGATTTTGGTATTTTTAGTAGAGACGGGGTTTCACCATGTTGGTCAGGCTGGTCTGAACTCCTGACCTCATCATCTGCCTGCCGTGGCCTCCCAAGGTGCTGGGATTATAGGCATCAACCACTGTGCCCAGCTAGTCGTTCACTCTTTATCTCTGCTAAACATTTGGAATAATTAGGTGTTGGTTCAGAATGCTCTTTTGTACATAAGTATTTTACTATTCTTAAATTATAGCCAGTTGTTTGGGGAAGAAGATGCTGATCAAGAAGTATCTCCTGACAGAGCTGACCCTGAAGCTGCCTGTGAGTAAATTATTTGGCATGTGTTTTATTAGCGACTGTTATCTTTATTTTGTTGATTTAATTTTGGTAGCTTAAGGGAAAAAATTGCTGTATGTGCTAGATAATGTATGTTTAATGTGTTATTTAATTTTTTTTTTTAAGATGGAGTTTTGCTCGTGTTGCCCAGGCTGGAGTACAATGATATGATCTTGTCTTACTGCAACCTCCACCTCCTAGGTTCAAGGTAGTGGGCTTACAGGAGCCTGCCACTGTGCCCAGCTAATTTCTGTATTTTTAGTAGAGACGGGATTTTACCATGTTCTCCAGGCTTGTCTGAAATGCCAGGCCTCAGGTGATCCACCAACCTCAGCCTTCCAAAGTGCTGGGATAACAGGCATAAGACACCCTGCCTGGCCAAAACAATGTTTTACGAAAAAATGGGATTTTAGGTTACCAAAAAGGAAATCAAGGTTGAGAGAAATTTTACAAGTCTAATAGAGCTGCAAATTGTTCCTAGATCTCATAATTGGTCTGTGCTTTGAACTGTTTTATGTGTAGCTTTCAGAAACTGAGGTACAGCAGGCCAGGCGAGATGGTTCACGCCAGCAATCCCAGCATTTTGAGAGGCTGAAGCAGACAGATTGCTTGAGGTCAGGAATTCGAGACCAGCCGGGCCAACATCGCAAAACCTTGTCTCTACAAAAAATACAAAAATGAGCCAGGCATAATGGTGTGCACCTATAGTCCCACCTGCTTGTGAGGCTGAGACAGGAAGATGGCTTGAGCCACGAGGTAGAGGCTGCAGTGAGCCAAGATCTTGACATTACCCTCCAGCCTGGTTGACAGAGCAAAGACTCTGTCTCCAAAAACAAGAAGGTAAGAAACAGATATAAAAAGATGCTGATGAGCGTGTTACTTCTTTTTTCCTTGAACTCAGAGTATATTGCATTTGGGGATTTCTGTGAGTGACTCTCTTTTTATTTCCAAAGCTGAGTAAGAATTCAGTTCTACATTTATTACAATTGAAAATAAAATGATGATTGTTTTGTAGGGGAACCAACAGAAGCTGAAGCCAGAGCTAGAGCATCTAATGAAGATGGTGACATTAAACGTATTTCCACTAAGGAATGGGCTAAATCAACTGGATATGATCCAGTTAAACTTTTTACCAAGGTTAGATTTACTTTTTTATAATTGTGAGTAGATGTATTGTTGTGCATAGATGTATTGTTCTAGTTCTGCTTGTTTTAAAATAGTTCATAAAATTGAATTAAGCTTCTGTGTATATGACTCATGACATCCTGATAAAATGATTATTTTGGTCCAGATATGCAATTTTTAAAATGTTAGAATCTGTTAGTATAACATCTAAATAGGAGGTAAAATTAGAGGCTTGCTTGTATACCTTCTTAGTTGTCTTTTTTTCCCTCACTTTTTACAGAACTTCTTGGTTTTTCTGCTTCTCATCACTTTTTTTCTGAAATGGAGTCTCGCTCTTGTCACCCAGGCTGGAGTGCAGTGGCATGATCTCAGCTCACTGCAACCTCTGCCTTCTGGGTTCAAGCAGTTCTCCTGCCACATCCTCCTGAGTAGCTGGGATTACAGGTGTGTACCACCATGCCCGGCTAATTTTGTATTTTTAGTAGAGGTGGTGTCTCACCATGTTGGCCAGGCTGGTCATGAATTTTTGACCTCAGGTGATCTGCCCACCTTGGCCTCCCAAACAGGCAGCGACCTCGCCTGGCTTCATCTTTGCTTTTATTTCCTGCTCCTATCTTCTATTAGCGGTTTGACTGACATTTGTCCTAAATTGCCCTTGAACTCCATAAGCCCCTTGTTCTTGGTGAAATCCCTTTTCATCAGTATATATTATTTGCCTGTTGAATATTTCTAGAGAAATCTATGAGATTGTTTTGATTGGGTCTCCATAATTGTTGTTCATCTAGACCATCAGGTTGGTGTTTAAAAGTTTTTTTGGGCTGGGCACAGTGGCTCACGCCTGTAATCCCAGCACTTTGGGAGGCTGAGGCAGACGGATTGCCTGAGCTCAGCAGTTAGAGATGAGCCTGGGCAACACGGTGAAACCCTGGCTTTACTAAAATACAAAAAAATTAGCTGGGCGTGGCAGCATGCGCCTGTAGTCCCAGCTACTCGGAGGCTGAGTACCTAGGAGGCGAGCTGAGATCCTGTCACTGCACTCCAGCCTGGGCAACAGAGTGAGACTCAAAAAAAAAAGTTATTTGTTCTGACTTGACTCCCTAGCAAGTTGTACGTGTGTGAGTGTTTTAGTTTTGTTTTGTTTGGTTTGGTCTCTTTTTTTCTTTTTACGGAGAATGGGCTCTCACTATGTTGCCCAGGCAGATCTCAAACTCCTGGTTCAAGCAATCCAGCCTCTGCCTCCATGAGTGCTGGGATTACAGGCATGAATCACTGAGCCTAGCCCCCAACATGTTTATTCCGGTAGATACTTAAAACTTTCTCAGCTCTTATCAACCTGCCTCGGTAGTCTTGCAACTCTCACTAAGCAGATGACCTTAAGGATGTATTAACGGGTTTGAAGCCATTGGACATAATTTACCTGTTGAGAGAATGTTCCACATCACTGAAAACTGTTTTTTTGTTTGTTTGTTTTGTTTTTGAGATGGAGTCTCATTTGTACAGGGCTGGAGTGCAGTGGCACAATCTCGCCTCACTGCAACCTTTGCCTCCCGGGTTGAAGCTATTCTCCTGCCTCAGCCTTCTAAGTAGCTGGGACTACAGGTGCACACAACCACGCCCAGTTATTTATTCTTTTTTTTTTGAGAAAGAGTCTTGTTCTGTCGCCAGGCTGCAGTGCAGTGGCACGATCTCTGCTCACTGTATCCTCCGCCTCCTGGGTTGAAGTGATTCTTTTGCCTCAGCCTCCCAAGTAGCTGGGACTAATAAATAGAGAGGCTGAAACCCCAGGCGTGCCACCATACCCAGCTAAGTTCTGTATTTTTAGTAGAGACAGGGTTTCACCATGTTGGCCAGGATGGTCTCAATCTCTTGACCTCGTGATTCGCCTGCCTCGGCCTTCCAGAGTGCTGGGATTATAGGTGTGAGCCACCACGTCCAGCCCACTGAAAACTCTTTTATCTTTTTGTTTCTTTTTTTTTTTTTTCCCTACTAGAGAGAAACCACTTTCAGTAAAGGCTAACTCTTCCACATGGGATTTTGCTTTCAACAGTGTTTTTGTCTCTGCCCTGTGTCTTGGATGATTTTTTTCCCTTGGTTTCTTTTGTCTGCTCTCCAACATGCACAGGTTCTGCTATCTTAAGCAAGTGGCATACTGTTCTCCCCAGCTTGCATTTCACCTCATTTCCTCAGTGGTAACAGATGTCACATGTTGACTGACTTTTTTTTTTTTTTTTTTTTTTTTTGAGACAGAGTCTTGCTCTGTTGCCCAGGCTGGAGTTCAGTGATAATGATCTCAGCTCAGTGCAACCTCTGCCTCCAGGTTCAAGCTATTCTCCTACCTCAGCCTCCTGAGTAGCTGGGATTACAGGCACCCTCAAGCACACCTGGCTAATTTTTGTATTTTTAGTAGGTACAGAGTTTCGCCATTTTGGTCAGGCTGGTCTCGAACTCCTGACCTCAGGTGTCTACCTGCCTCTGCTTCCCAAAGTGCTGGGATTATAGGCGTGAGCCACCCTTCCCTGTCCTCTGTTGACTTTCTTAGGCCTCTTGTATTTATTTCTTCACTATAACCGTTTTCTAAAAAGTGATTCTATTAGTCAGAGTTCTCTAGAGGGACAGAACTAGTAGGATAGATACATATATAAAGGGGCATTTATTAAGTATTAACTGACACGATCACAGGGTCCCACAGTATGCCCGTCTGCAAGCTGAAGAGCAAGGAGAGCCAGTCTCAAAACTGAAGAATTTGAAGTTCGATGTTTCAGGGCAGGAAGCCTCCAGCATGGGGGAAAGATGTAGGTTGGGAGGCTAGGCCAGTCTAGTCTTTTCATATTTTTTTTTTTTCTGCCTGCTGTATATTCTAGCCTCGATGGCATCTGATTAGATGGTGCCTACCCAGACACACCCAGGATTGGTACTTGTATTCTTCAGTCAGGTTGACACTGAGTATTAACCATCACAATGCTTTTTATGTTGATTATGCTTAAAATGCAGTCAACTTTGATGTGGGCAACAGTAGTATCTTCCAAACTAGTACCCCTGTTTCCATTCCAATGTGAGCAACATTTGAATGCCAGAAAAATCTGAAGTGCATCTCCAATCTGTTGTTCAGCAGATAATTTTAAACATCGGCTGTGTGCTAGACACTATTTTAAGTACAGGGGATTTACAGAGCCCTTGCTTTTTAGAGGGAGCTCACAATCTAGATGAGAAGTCAAACATTGAACTATAAATTTCAGCTTCAGAGTTTTAATGACATTAAGTTCAGATACTTTACAGCCCTTTAACAGTGAGTAGCATCTAATGGACTCATCTCCTGGCTTGTGTACCCATTTCAGATGTTGCTAGGGAGAGGCTTCAGAAGAGACTTTCTAGAGGAGGTAACATTTCAGCCCAAGACCCGAAAGAATAAGAGTCAAAATAGGGTACAGTATGTACAAGGAAACTCTGTTGGAAAACTGACATAAATCCTATTAAGGGGGAGAGGGGGAAAAAAATGAATGGAGAGATAAGTTGAGGTCAAATTAGACAGACTTTCTAGGCCTTATTAAGAACCTTATAGCAAGTCAGTGGGAATCCATTGAAAGGTAGTCTTACAGGATCACTATAAGGGCATAGAGGACATGCTCGTACCACCCTAGGACCTGATGTTCATATTATAACCAGTCTGGGACAGTGCCCCTGGAGTTGTGCAATACCAGAATAATCTGGAGTACAACTGTCTGTACTCCCAGTGGAGCATGGAGGAGAAGTAGACTTAACAGGACTTTCTATGTATTTGGTGAAGATCAGTGGAATAAAAATGGTACCTGGCTGGGCACTTTGGCTTACACCTGTAATCCCAGCACTTTGGAAGGCCAAGGTGGGAGGATACTGCAGGCCAGGAGCTTAAGACCAGCCTGGGTAACATAGCAACACCCCATCTCCACCAAAAAAAAAAATAGCCAGGTGTTGCAGCATGAGCCTGTGGTCCCCAGCTACTTAGGAGGCTGAGATAGGAATATCACTTGAGCCCAAGAGGTTGAGACATCAGTGAGCTATGGTCAGACCGCTGCACTCCAGCCTGGGCAGGTCAAAGAACGGGGGCACTATTCTCTGATATAAGTGAGTTGGGAAGTAGATGTGTGTATAGAGATTGGGAGGGAAGTAGAGTGGTTTCAACTAGGGATGTGATTGGGATTCCTAGGTTTATAGATGTGGTTAACTACTGGAAGTGGACATGATACACCACAGAGGATAGAATGAAAAGATGGCTCAGTACAGAACTCTGAGGGGCTCCTAATATTTAGTAATAGTTGAATCAAAGAAAAAGACGTGGCATTTAGGCTTAGAAAACTATTGGTTCAAGTTTTCAAGATCCTCTACAAAATGTTTCCAGCCACATTTGTTACCCAAGTCATAGTGGATTCATCTCCCTGCCTTTGTACCCATTTCACATGTTGCTTTCACAAGGAGACATTTTCCTTATTTCTCAGATAAAATAGAAATCCTTATATTACTAAAGGCTTTGTTATATTCACACTGAATTGTATTCTGATTAATTTTGTTATTTGGCTTATTCTCTAAAGATTAAGGATGCTCAATTAGTATTGGTGGATTGAGTATATTTTGATAGAAATGGCTGTGATTTTTAAATATAGCCAAATCTTGATTCTTACCTGGTACCAGCAATAAATATGTTAGATAAATTAATCAACAATAGAAAGCCGGGCGCGGTGGCTCAAGCCTGTAATCCCAGCACTTTGGGAGGCCGAGGCGGGTGGATCACGAGGTCAAGAGATTGAGACCATCCTGGTCAACATGGTGAAACCCCGTCTCTATTAAAAATACAAAAAATTAGCTGGGCATGGTGGCGCGTGCCTGTAATCCCAGCTACTCAGGAGGCTGAGGCGGGAGAATTGCTTGAACCCAGGAGGCAGAGGTTGCAGTGAGCCGACATCGTGCCATTGCACTCCAGCCTGGGTAACGAGCGAAACTCCGTCTCAAAAAAAAAAAAACAATAGAAAATACAGATAAGGAAAAAGATAATAAGATCACCTAAAGTTCTAGCACATCTTTTCATGTAATAGTTTCTCAGTCTGCTTGTTGTAAAGTTTTCGTTTTTGTAATAATTGTATGTTTGGAGTTTTTATGTTTTATTTTTGCTTTTGTTTAGTTTCTGTAGGTTATTTTTGGAGGGGGGGGGCACATTTTAAAGATACCACAGTTCAGAAGTTCTGTTGTTAAGCACTTTAGTTTTAAAATGTGTATACTTGATTGGTATGTCCCCATGAGCTCAGAGGTAACGAATGGCAATCCTAGGCTCAGTGATTGTCTGTAGTTCCTGCGGAGCTGGTGTACATTTATTTGTATGATTATGCTTCAGACTGATCTTTGGAGTTTTAGGGGAGCTCTTGGAGAGGTGACTTAGGAAGGCAGGGGCAGTCAGCGTAGTTCAGGGCTCCCCAGAGTACTTCTCCATTTCACTGTTTTCTTTCTTTCTTTCTTTTTTGAGAGAGTCTTGCTCTGTCGCCAGGCTGGTGTGCAGTGGCACACTCTCAGCTGACTGCAACCTCAGCCTCCCGAGTAGCTGGGACCACAGGCCGTTGCACCACGCCTGGCTAACTTTTGTATTTTTAGTAGAGACAGTGTTTTACCATGTTGGCCAGGATGGCCTCAATCTCTTGACCTCATATCCGCCTGCCTCGGCTTCCCAAAGTGCTAGGATTACAGGCATGAGCCACCGCACCCAGCCTTCACTGTTTGCAATGTAGCGATTCTTTTAGAACTTCCTTTTACAAATGTTTTTCCTTTTGGAAATTTTTATGCTGCTGGTATATGACATGTGTCTTTAAATCAGATTTCACAGTGTAATGTAATAGATCAGCAATGAAATTTTCTTTTATCAGTTAGGAATTGTAGGGTTCATGGGATCTTTCTTTCTTTTTTAAGCTTTTTAAAGATGACATCAGGTATCTGTTGACAATGGACAAACTATGGCGGAAAAGGAAACCTCCAGTTCCATTGGACTGGGCTGAAGTACAAAGTCAAGGTAAAGAATACATTTTAGTCTTGGAAATACCTAATCTAGAAATGCCTTCGCCTGAAGTCTTTGTATAGCCCTGTTGTTAGTTGAAAATGATGTCTGGCCGGGCCCAGTGACCCAGGCCTGTAATCCCAGCACTTTGGGAGGCTGAAGTGGGCGGATCACAAGGTCAAGAGTTGAAGACCAGCCTGGCCAACATAGTGAAACCCCGTGTCTACTAAAAATACGAAAATTAGCCGGGTGTAGTAGCATGCACTGTAGTCCCAGCCACTCTGGAGGCTGAGGCAAGAGAATCACTTGAACCTGGGAGGTAGAGGCTGCAGTGAGCCAAGATTGTGCCACTGCACTCCAGCCTGGGGGACACAGTGAGACTCCATCTCAAAAAAAAAAAAAAGGAAAAGGAAAATGGTATTCTTTATACATTCAAGCAATGCAAAAAAGTATGCAGAACAAAAGTCACTGAAGTCCCACACTAGAGAAATATCCACTAATAACATTTTCAGGAGTGTTTTGGCGGTCCACTCTGTGCAGTCCACAGGCAGTCGTGTATACACTATGTAAATGGAATCATACTGTTGATAAATTCTGAATTGCTTTTGTCAGTCTGTATAGTTAACTAGTGTCTTACTGATTAAAACATAGTATTTTTATATTTTCCCTGAAATAAAGTTTTGAGATCATGATATATTTATATACATCTTTTTTTTTTTTTTGAGACTTAGTCTCACACTATTGCCCAGGCTGGAGGGCAGTGGTACAATCTCACCTCTCTGCAGCCTTCGCCTCCCAGGTTTAAGCGATTCTCTTGCCTCAGCCTCCTGATTAGCTGGGATTACAGGCACCCACCACCACATCCAGCTAATTTTTTTATTTTTAGTAGAGACGGGGTTTCACCATGTTGACCAGACTGGTCTCGAACTCCTGACCTGAAGTGATCTACCCACCTCGGCCTCCCAAAGTTCTGGGATTACAGGGGTGAGCCACCGTGCCCGGCCTATTTAGGTACATCTTTGTGCCCTTGTGATTATGTCTTTAAGATTTAATCTGGAAACACATTTTTAATTTAAATTTTTTTAATTTTTAAAAATGAAAAGTTTTTTGAGGCACAGTCTTGCTGTATTGCCCAGATTAGAGTGAAGTGGCTGTTCACAGGCTGTCATAGCACATGGCATCCCTGGACTCCAGGGCTTAAGTGATCCTCCTGCCTCAGCTTCTCGAATAGCTGGTACTGTGTGCCACTGTGCCTAGCACATTGTAAAAATTTAAATGTAGGAAAGAAAACTGTTGTAGTGGGTGCTTTCTCCCCTTTAATACTTCTTGTCTCTCTTTTATCTGAACTGTGTTAGGATTAATTTATGCACAGCAATATAGCGCCCATTGAAACTGAAAAGATCCCAGGAGACTTGGGATATCATTTTGGAGCAGTTCTCAATAATATGGGATAATAATCAAACAAATTTAATTATGACTCTAATAATATCCACTTACTGAGTACTCACTAGGTGGTGGGCATAATGCTTATTTATCATCTTATCTACATTTTATCTTCAAATCTCCCAGTAATCCTGTGAGGTTCTGATGTGGTCTTGTACCTTTCCTATCTCAACGTTAAGTTTTCTTGTACAGGTATATGTATTGTTGTGGTAATTATTTTAATGGAATTTATTTCATATTTGATTTCTTATTGGTGGGTATTGAACTTGTTAAATAGTGCACAGTAGAGGAATGATGTTTATTAGTGAAATTCCTAATATATTTTTTCTTTAGGAGAAGAAACGAATACATCAGATCAACAGAATGAACCCCAGTTAGGCCTGAAAGACCAGCAGGTTCTAGATGTAAAGAGCTATGCACGTCTGTTTTCAAAGAGCATTGAGACTTTGAGAGTTCATTTAGCAGAAAAGGGGGATGGAGCTGAGCTCATATGGGATAAGGTTCGTTTTGACAATGTGTGGCAAGTACTTACATATCAAATGTGTGTTTTAGTTGTTGGGATGTCATTTTTTGAATATTTACTAGATTTGGGGGAAATACATTGAATTTGGCTTGGATATTTTCAGCTCTAATTGTGGTATGGAGCTGAATTTTCTGTATATGGATTCAAACAATATCATAAAACTTCATTTGGGATTTTAGTCATGTGTTCAGGGTTGATCAATATGTTGATCAGAAAAATAATGTGAGTATATTAAGGTGAAATGTTTCTTGTGTCATGTAGATGTGTTCATAGAAGTCAGAATCATTTGGAGAAAACATCTCATTGGCCTGATTTGCCCTTGAAAGTAGTAAGATTGTCTTTGAATTCAAATAGTTATAAATATTTCAAAGGTCCAAAAGACAGAGCTCTAATACAAAAATGAGATATAATTATTCTTAGAAGTTAAAATAATAGTACTCTGCAATTATGGCATATTTTGAGATTTGGTATTACAAACTAATCTTACTTTTTTTTTTGAGACGGAGTTTCGCTCATTACCCAGGCTGGAGTGCAATGGTGCGATCTCAGCTCACTGCAACCTTCGCCTCCCGGGTTCAGGCAATTCTCCCGCCTCAGCCTCCTGAGTAGCTGGGATTACGGGCACGCGCCCCACCATGCCCAGCTAATTTTTTGTATTTTTAGTAGAGATGGGGTTTCACCATGTTGACCAGGATGGTCTCGATCTCTTGACCTTGTGATCCACCCGCCTCAGCCTCCCAAAGTGCTGGGATTACAGGCTTGAGCCACCGCGCCCGGCCCAAACTAATATTACTTAATTGTAATCAGTATTTTCTATGGCTAAAAGTGTTTCATTTCATTAAATTTGTATGTTTCTATGGTGGTAAAGATAGTCGTCGGTTTTAAAGTAAGGGATAAAGGCCAGTTTTAGAAACCTAAGAAAAATTTGTGTGCCCAGATTTTGAAACTTTCGTTGAATCAGACATCTAAATATACTAAAATGAAGCTAATATATTTAGATTCTTGGGATTCTTATAAACATTAGTCTCTTGGGTTTTGTGATATAAAGGGTAACTTTTCATATTTTCATTGTTATTGTTATGCTAGTGATTTGGGAAGTTTTCATTAGTGCACAGAGGCTAAATAAAGGGCCCTTGGAATGGGAATTGTTATCCTCTTGAGTAAAGTCCACATGTAATGGATTGATAAGACAGCTGCCTAGGGAAGATGCTGTGTTGAGTATTCAGTATTCTTTCTTAGTCCTCACCACACCTTAAGAGATAGGGATATAATTTCCCCTATTTAATAGATTAAGGGATTTTGACTCTGGGAAGTTGACTTGCCTGAAGTTTCATAGCCAACCAATAAGTACATAAAGAGCCTACATGTGACCTGGTGTGGTGGGTCATGCCTGTAATCCCAGCATTTTGGGAGGCTGAGGCAGGCAGATTGCAAGGTCAGGAGTTCGAGACCAGCCTGGGCAATATGGTGAAACCCTGTCTCTACTAAAAATAAAGTTAGCTGAGTATGTTGGTGGGCACCTATATTCCCAGCTACTTAGGAGGCTGAGGCAGGAGAATCGCTGGAACCCGGGAGGCAGAGGCTGTAGTGAGCCGAGATTGTGCCACTGTACTCCAGCCTGGGTGATAGAGTGAGACTCCATCTCAAAAATAATAGCAATAATAATAACCTAATGCTATCAGTGCTTTTTGTTCTATTCTGTGGTGCGTGTGGGTTTTAGATCAGGATACTATCTTAGTTCAAAGCAAGAAGCCTTGCTGAAATCTAGAGACCAGGATATAGTCTCAGGAAAAGTGCCAATTGTAACAGGAAAAAGTTGGTTAGTGTTACATTATCTGAAGAAACAGCACGTATGAAAGTGGTGCATATGAAGAGTTTGGCAAAGTTGAGCTATAAAGAGTCATCCAGGTTTTTCTGAAGTGTTAGTGAAACACCTTTTTTTTTTTTTTTTAATTGAGACAGGGTCTCACTCTGCCACCTAGGCTGGAGTACAGTGGCATGTTCTTGGCTCGTTGCAGGCTCCTCCTCCTGAGTTCAGGTGATCCCACCACCTCAGGCTCTAGAGTAGCTGGGACCCTAGGTTTGTACCACCATGCCTGGCTGATTTTTTGTATTTGGTGGAGGCGGTGTTTTGCCATGTTGCCCAGGCCGGTCACAAACTCCTGAGCTCGGGCAGTCTACTTGCCTCAACCTACTAAATCGCTTGAGATGACAGGTGTGAGCCACATGCCCAGCCTGAAACAGTTTTCTTAAATAGCCCGTCTTTCTTTTTGCCTTGATTCTATATTTGTTCAACAGCCTTCTCATTACTGATGAAAGGACCCATGAACGGGTTGCTGTTGTCAGTAGAATTGAGGTTCCAGTGTATACACTCCGTCTGTAGCGCCTTTATTTAGGCTGGAGTGAGTTCCTAGAAGCTGGTGGTTCTTGGTGTTCTTGTCAGACTACATTACTGGACCAGAGGAACTGATGATGAGACCCTGCCTGCTACTTAGCCCGCCTCCATACTACTGTGAGATCCTAGCTGACTAGTTTCTCCCTCAACAGCCTCTTGTTCTAGTTGAAAGTCTACAGTGTTACAAAACACATGGAAGTATTGTTCTGAAAGTAATGCTTCAAGATACTCCCGAAGAAACTTGTTAAATTGTTTCAATTATTGGCAGGATGACCCATCTGCAATGGATTTTGTCACCTCTGCTGCAAACCTCAGGATGCATATTTTCAGTATGAATATGAAGAGTAGATTTGATATCAAATGTAAGTTGTTTGTACTAAAGTTCTGTCACTAAAACCTTGAAGTTATTTTTTTAAACAGCGAAACATATTCATCTTTTTTTTTTTCCAGCAATGGCAGGAAACATTATTCCTGCTATTGCTACTACTAATGCAGTGATTGCTGGGTTGATAGTATTGGAAGGATTGAAGATTTTATCAGGAAAAATAGACCAGTGCAGAACAGTGAGTATTTCTGTTTGCATTTTTATTCAACCTCCTTTAAGAAGTAATTCATAAAAAGCACATTAAACAGATAATTTTTTAAATGAAAACTATAAAATTGGTTTAGAGCAATGGAAAAGTAATTGTTCTAGTTTCCGAGTGAGCGTTCAAGTGGAGTGTTCCCCCTCCACTAAGCACTATGTTCAAGCTTCCTGGAAACTGCAGCAAAAAGGGAGAGTTAAGTTGCTTTTTCTTCTATCATTTCTAATTTTTTTTTGAATTCTTGGAAGAATTCATTGTGTGGTCCTTATACTAAGAAGATATTCCAATTGTTTGTCAATTCTGAGAGTGCTATGTGGTTTTTAAAATTTGCTTGGTCATTTTATAGTACTCTGTTCAGTCATTCTCATGTTGAGTCATTCTTTTCAGTTTTAAAGTTATTTTATGGCCGGGGGTGGTGGCTCACTCCTGTAATTTAAGCACTTTGGAGGCCAAGGTGGGCGGATCACCTGAGGTCAGGCGTTCAAGACCAGCCCGACCAACATGGTGAAACCCCGTCTTAAAAAAAAAAAGAAGTTATTTTATATTTTTTTTATAATGTCTGAAATCTTTATGGGGGAGTCTACTGTCATTTCTGCTATCATAGTGCTTTGCTCGTATGGCTTATGATTTAAAAAAAAACGGAATTAATGTGTATTAGAATTGTGTCTGATAATTCTTTAGGGACCCATTGTAGATGTAGTTCTTCAAAGAGAATTTGTGTTTATTATATTTGGCTTCTTGGGACACTGCCAATACAGGATCACTTCTAAATTCTTAGCTTAGGATTTTCAATACATATGTATTCAGACCATAAACCTGCACGAGCCCTGTTACTGTAATGAATTATATGGGAAGATACTCCTCCCCCTTCACTAAGCACTAAGGTCAAGATAATTTTTCTTGTTATTTCTATGAGAAAGTATTTTTCTCTTCTCCTTTCAGGTCCTTGCTGTGTAAGGATCTCCTATTTTAACAGTTCCTACCTTAGTGGTGGGTGGTGTAGGTGTATCTCTTAAGACTAACACCACTTGGATGTTCTCTTTGGATTCCTTCCTTCACTGCTGTGTCTGTAGATGCTTCTTCGCTTTCTTACCAACTCAAGAAAGCTTCCTAAGAAGTATTAGCCAATACTTTTACTGTTGTTTAGATTCTCCTTTTTATTGTTGAAATGCAATGACCCATTAACTTTCAGGTATTTCTAAAAATATCTAGTTTGCAATGGTATTCTTATTTTTCAGTGTCATTGGTGCACTCCTTTCTTTTTCTTTTTCTTTCTTTTTTTTTAATGAAACGGAGTCTTGCTATGGTTGTCCAGTTGGTGTTGAACTCCTGGGCTCAGGCAGTCCTCCCGCCTTGGCCTCCCAAAGTGTTGGGATTGCAGGTGTGAGCCACTGCACCTGGCCCTATGTGCTTTTTTTCTTTCTTTCTATTTAATTTTTTTTTATTTTGAGACAGAGTCTCGCTCTGTCACCCCAGGTTGGAGTACAGTGGTGTGATCTTGGCTCACTGCAGCCTCCACTTCCTGGGTTCCAGTGATTCTCCTGGCTCAGCCTCCCTAGTAGCTGTGGTTACAGGCATGTGCTACCACACCCGGCTAATTTTTTTATTTTTAGTAGAGATGGTGTTTGACTATGTTGCTCAGGTTGCTCTCAAACTCCTGGCCTCAAGTGATCTGCCCACCTTGGCCTCCCCAAGTGCTGGGATTACAGGCATAAGTCACCGTGCCCAGCCTGGATGCACTCTTAAAATACCTTATTTTTATGAAATTGCAGTTGGAAGGAACAGAATCAAAATGTCCAGTCTGCCATCTTGATTCAGTTTTCTATTTAAACTCTTACTTTATATGTCATACTTTTAATTTCTAAGAACTTTTTTGGGCTTTGTTTTGTTTTTGAGTCTTGCTCTGTTGCCCAGGCTGTAGTGAGTGGAGTGGTGCAGTCAGTCTTGGTTCATTGCAACCTCCACCTCCTAAATTCAAGTGATTCTCCTGCCTCACTCAGCCTCCCAAGTAGCTGGGACCACAGACATGCACCACCATGCCTTGCTCATTTTTGTATTTTTAGTAGAGATGGGGATTCACCATGTTGGCCAGGCTAGTTCTTAACTCCTGACCTCAGGTGATCCACCTGCCTCAACCTCCCAGAGTGCTGGGATTACAGGCATGAGCCACCGTGCCTGACTGATAACTGTTTTAAAATTTATTTGCGTATGTGTGTGTGTATGTTTTTTTTTTTTTTTTTAGATGGAGTTTTGCTCTGTTGTTCAGGTTGGAGTGGAGTGGCATGATCTGGGCTCACTGCAACCTCTACCTCCTGGGTTCAAGCAATTCTCCTGCATCAGCCTCCTGAGTAGCTGGGATTACAGGCATGTGCCACTACGCCCGGCTCATTTTTGTATTTTTAGTAGAGACCAGGGATTCACCATAATGGCCAGGCTAGTCTAGAACTCCTGACCCCAGATGATCCACCTGCCTCAGCCTCTTAAAGTGCTGAGATTATAGGTGTGAGCCACCATGTCTGGCCGATACCTATTTTTTAGTATATGTGTATATATATATATATATATATATATATGTATGTATGTTGTTGTTGTTGTTTTTTGAGATGGAGTCTTTCCCTGTCGCCCACACTGGAGTGCAATGGCCTGATCTGGGCCCACTGCAACCTCTATCTCCCGGCTTCAAGCGATTCTCCTGCCTCAACCTCCTGAATAGCTGAGATTACAGGCATGTGCCACCACGCCGAGCTAATTTTTGTATTTTTAGTAGAGATGGGGTGTCACCATGTTGGTCAGGCTGGTCTTGAACTCCTGACCAGTCGCCTCAGCTTCCCAAAGTGCTGGGATTATAGGTGTGAGCCACTGTGCTTGGCCAATCTCTCTTTTTTTTATAGCAACCTGAATGTATGGCTGTGGTATCCCTTTGAGCTCACCAATGACTAATTACTGAACTTATTAAAATGTCTGTGATTATTATTAACATCCTTCTGGTTTCTTTGCCTGCTCAGCTCCATGCCACTCTTGGACTATTAGTAGTAATATATCTGGGTTTGATTTGTTTACATTTGTAAATGAATACCACCATGGGTTAATGTTAGCCCAGGTATTTATAGTGGTAGCAATTGCTTTTATTACTATTAATTTCCCTTAGCACACTTAATTTCCTGGTAAAGCCCAAAATCAAACAAATCTTTCTGCCTCTGTAGCCTGCTTGGCCTGGGCAGTTTGCTTCTAGCCCTTCTATATAACAGTATTCATTGTAGGGAGAACCTATCATACAGAGGAGGGCTTTTCTGTCTCTTGAGGGATTTAGTTCTGTACGCTTGGGGGAGTCCATAGAGTACTCCTTTAGAATTCATTCCTCTTGGCAGAATCAACACTACATTGTAGTCATAAGATAAAAGTTTGTGTCTCAACTTTGTCTTCTGACATTGTTGTTAGTGTTGGATCTTGCTATAGTGTCTTCCAAACTTTAGTAGTAGCAGAAGCTTGGGGCTTTTCTTAATTTCAATGTAATTTTTATATTTGCCTTGGTTCTTAATTATGTTTTTGTTCAGTACTAGAGAAATGGTAAATAGGTACATATACTGCCAGAAATATAATATTCTTTCCCTAATTATATAAATGTTAGTATAATCAGAAAATTTGGAAAGGCAGTGACATTAGTTCTAGACATCTGTGAAAGGCATTGCTAACTGGAGAAATGAATGTTTTGGTCTTGTCAGGAGGTTGCTTGGTTGATAAGATTAGCTGCAGGGAGGGACGCCAGCAGCTGATACAGTGATGGCACCACAGATGAGCATGCTTGTGCCCTTACTCTTGCTAAATTGGGTTGCAGAAGAACACAGAGTCGTATATAACATAAGGAGATGTCTTTTCAGCAAGCCTAGGCTTTAGCTGATTAGTAAAGAAAAGTTGAAAACAAGGCTCCTAAAAAAGGTCATGATTTTCTTGATCCTTTTTGCCATCTGAAAGGGAATATTTAAGTCATTTTTTATTGGATATCTGGTAAATGAGATTTTAGATTGTATAATTTTATTATACAATCTGTATAAAATTATAGCACACATTTCTGATTTCTTTTTGTTTTTCTCCTCCAAAGATTTTTTTGAATAAACAACCAAATCCAAGAAAGAAGCTTCTTGTGCCTTGTGCACTGGATCCTCCCAACCCCAATTGTTACGTATGTGCCAGCAAGCCAGAGGTGACTGTGCGGCTGAATGTCCATAAAGTGACTGTTCTCACCTTACAAGACAAGGTCAGTGCAAGGGCTGGTTCTGTTTTTCTTTTTACAGTATTACTGTGATAACAAGCCAACACTAGCTAATGATTCTGAAAAGGTCCAACTGCAGAGGTGTGTTGCTGTGATTTCCTGGGTTATTTCAAGGATTCCTGCAGGTTTTTCTGTCTGTGATTCCAGAGTAAGTGCCCCACATCCCAGAATGGAGTAGGTCCAACTCCAGCAAATTAGGGGGTTTTCTTATTTGAAGTCTGAGTTGAGGCTTGGTGATGATACACAGTTATCTAATATGACCTGGTTCTGGTGTGGTAAGTTAGTCCTTGAGGTCATAGGGCATTTGCATACCTGGATTTACCTGTGGAGCTGAAATAAGGGAAGAAATGAGGATTTAGGACAGGGTCTGGTCCTTAAGTTCCTCTTAAATTGGCTAGATTTGTTTATTAGGGGAGATTTTCTTTCTTTTTTTAATGACCCAGAAGTGTCACTTTCCACTTTGGGATCACTTCCTATTGTTCTATGATTGTGACCATCATAATGGTACATATTTACATGCCTCTTGAGAGAGGAGGAAGCGGCCCTTCTCATGTAACAGTGCTGCTTGACAGGGAATGGCCATCCGAAAATTCATTACACAGGTTGGATTGATTCGAACTTATGTTTTGGTCAGGGAACTGGCAGGTACAGCAGAGGGTGGTTGTCCCAGTTTCTTTTCTAGGAAATAGTTATCTTCGGTATCTCCTGATGGTTGAGCTTAAAGATAATTCCTCTATTTGGAAGGAGACGCTTATCTGAGAGTCAGGTTAATGAGAAATGATTTCGTCTGTCAAACACCTGCCATTACAGGGTTGGCACAGAGACTGAAATGAAATATGTCAAGTGTGTATAGCTCACTGCCTAATCTACAAAGAAAGACAAAGTAGCAAGAGCCAGCCAGGGAGTTCCCAGTCCCCTGTTGGGATGAAGTTGGATCTGATCTGCATCAGTGGTCAGATATGGGGATGGAACTCGGATGAATCCCCATGGCTTTTCTGCTTGCTCTAAGGGATCTTGAAGGGTGACTTGGCCGCTTTCCAATAAGTAAAAGGGGGATGTAAGAGCCTTCATAGAAAAGAGGTCTAGGATTTCTTAACGATGTTTACCTACATTAATATTTTGAATCCTTTTGTTTTGTTTTTTTTTTTTTGTAGATAGTGAAAGAAAAATTTGCTATGGTAGCACCAGATGTCCAAATTGAAGATGGGAAAGGAACAATACTAATATCTTCCGAAGAGGGAGAGACAGAAGGTATCATACATTCCATTTATTCACTCCTCTCATGAGGAGACTGATTAAAGGAAGAGTCCACATTAGTGGATCCATTTACTGTATATGATAGTATTACAGAGAGCAGTAGTGTTTGGTCATGGAGGTGCTCTTTCAAGGTGACGTTGCTGTGGGGGTCATCACGGTTCCACGTTTTGGAGCTATGTGTCAGACGTTTACAGTGACTACAGTGCTCTTTGTCCACTTTCAAGGAACCTCCTTGCCGGTGTCTTGGATCCTGGGAGCTAACTTTGTCATGAGAAGACTGTTCTGTCTGTCAAATCACAGTGGGGAGGGTTCTAAAGCATTTGGCGGTTTTCTCCAAGAGAGGGGAAGCCTTTGTAGCCTCTTCCTACTTAACATAGCAGAAAAATTTCTGAAATTCAGTGCCCGGTTTTGACTTAGATCTTTCCTTTCAAAAGTTCAAGCACGTCATCCCTTTTGTTAATGCATTTGCTGTACAAGGTACAATACCTCTGATTCTGTTGAAGCTTTCATAGTGAGAATTGCATTGTGGTTATTCCTCCTTCAGACTATATTATTGGTCCCATAGCTCCTCGGTCACTTTTGCAGTTCATTTATTGGTTTGCTGTTCTAGTTGATTTTTCCATGTCCCAGTTTTTGCCTTTTATTATTTTCAAAGGTTTGAGGGCCTGTTTTTTCCCTGTATATTGGCTTAATTCATACCTATTGGTCCATTGGTCATTTATTCATACTTTGGGAGATCCTGATGGGGATTCAGATGTTAACCTTTCTTAAAATTCAGGTTTAGCGTCAGGGTTGTTCTTGGTTGTAGTTGCTTGTTGAGAAATTGTTTGGGATATTAGGTCATTTGTAATTGGAGGCCATGTTTTGGCTGTGTGGTGCTCTATTTTAGGAGTCTGCTTGAATATTCAAGCCTCATTCTAGCCAGCTGACTTTTTAAAAAAAGGTTGTGGGCCAGGCGCAGTGGCTCAAGCCTGTAATCCCAGCACTTTGGGAGGCCGAGGCAGGTGGATCATGAGGTCAAGAGATGGAGACCATCCTGGTTAACATGGTGAAACCCCATCTCTACTAAAATCAAAAAATTAGCTGGGTATGGTGGCGCGCGCCTGTAATCCCAGCTACTCAGGAGGCTGAGGCAGGAGAATTGCTTGAACCCAGAAGGCGGAGGTTGCGGTGAGCCGAGATCGCGCCATTGCACTCCAGCCTGGGTAACAAGAGCGAAACTTCGTCTCAAAAAAAAAAAAAAAAAGTTTGTGATCATATGCTGTCCCTTAGTTGTAGCCAGCTCTTTCAAACTCTAGCTTAAAATGGAAACTGGTCAGGAAATTCAGTGGCTTCAGAGTGACCCTTCTCTATGGAGTAAATGTTCCGTGGAGGGTGAGACAGCACTTAGCAAAATATGTGTGGAGTCCTGTATGACAGGCATAGACTTGGATATTCATAAGTCAAGGATGAGTAAGACAACAGGCCTTGGCTAGAAGTACCTTGCAGCCTGGAAGGAGAGTCAAGATTGTCAACAGGTAGATTCAGTATAGTCCAAGGAAAACTGTAAAAAGATGTGTACACAGTATGAATCTAAGGAAATTATATTTAGCTTTGTGAAAGGGAGAGGGAGTCATAGGAGAGGGCAGACTCTTGGGTCAGTTTTTGAAGAAGTAGTAAGGATCCTCTAGGCAAAGCGAGCATTTAGACAGAATGAACATCTGTCTACAGAGGTGTGAACTTGTGAAACAACCAAAACTGCTTTGAGAGTGGCCCGTAACTGGGTTTCACTGGAAGTTGGGGTGCTGAGGGATTAGCGGCAGTGCTTAAGTTGGAGTCTTTCTTGTCATACGTGCAGGGTGTGTGTCTTCCTCCTCTCCCTTGACCCCTGCCCTCCAGAGGAAGGGGCAATATTGCCACCAGTGTTTAAACAGGAGTAGCAGGGAGCTAGTTAGGGAGGAGGGAATTGAGGGATTTTTAACTACTGTGGAGGCAAGTGACAGATTTGAGATTCGCAAAGTCAGAACTTGGAGCCCAGGTGAGGAGTAGCAGCATCGTTAGGCCAATACAAGACTTCACGGGTGATGCTAGTTCACCAAGATGAGAACCTACATTAACTGGTTTTCCTTTTGAACGTGATGGTTCCAAGAGGTTTGTAGTCAGTGGTGATGTGTGAAAGGGCTTGGAGATGGAAATCTGGGGAAGAAATATTTTCCACAAGCATTCCAGATAGATTAAAAAGGTAAAGCAAGCAATAGATCTAGAAAAGAACTGTAAGAAACCGCCAATATTTTCTGGATGTCAGTGTAAAGAAAGGCTTTCTGAGCATTTTCCTTATAAGCAATGAAAGAAATGTTAAACAGCCAAAAACAAAAGTTATGAGATTGAAAATCGAGATTATATAGATAATTGGGCTGGGTGCAGTGGCTCACACCTCTAATCCTAGCACTTTGACAGGCCGAGGCGGGAGGATCACTTGAGGCCAGGAGTTTGAGACCAGCCTGGCCAACATGGCGAAACTCTGTCTCATGTAAAAATACAAAAATTAGGCCGGGCGTTATGGCTGTAATCCCAACAGTTTGGTAGGCCGAGCTGGGTGGATCACCTGAGGTCAGGAGCTCAAGACCAGCCTGGCCAACATGGTGAAACCCTGTCTCTACTAAAAATACAAAAATTAGCCAGGCATGGTGGTGGGTGCCTGTAATCCCAGTTACTCTGGAGGCTGAGGCAGGAGAATTGCTTGAACTCAGGAGCCAGAGGTTGAAGTGAGCCAAGATTGTAACACTGCACTCCAGCCTGGGCAACAGAGTAAGACCCCCGCTTTGAAAAAAAAAAGTTGGGTATTGGTGGCATGCACCAGTAGTTCCAGCTGCTCTGGAGGCTGAGGTGGGAAGACTGCTCAACCCCGGGATATGTACTCCAGCCTGTGTGACAGAGTGAGGCCCTGTCTGGTTTTTTTTTTTTTTTTTGGTAGACAGAATCTCTCTGTCACACAGGCTGGAGTGCAATGGTGCAGTCTTGGCTCACTGTAACCTCCACTTTCCCAGTTCAAGCAATTCTCCTGCCTGAGCCTCCCAAGTAGCTGGGATTATAGGCACGAGTCACCATGCCCAGCTCATTTTTGGTTTTTGGTTTTTTTTTTTTTTGAGGTGGAGTCTCACTCTGTTGCTCAGGCTATAGTGCAATGACGTGCTCTCAGCTCACCACAACCTTCTCATCCTGGGTTCAAGTAATTCTCCCGCCTCAGCCTCCCGAGTAGCTGCCATTACAGGCACATAGCACCACACCCAGCTAATTTTTGTATTTTTAGTAGAGCCAGTGTTTCATGGTCAGGCTGGTCTTGAACCCCTGACCTGGTGATCTGCCTGCCTCAGCCTCCCAAAGGGCTGGGATTATAGGCATGAGCCACCACACTAGGTGCCGTGTGTGTGTGTGTATTTTGCGACAAAGTCTAACATTTTTGTTGCTTCGTTACCCAGCCGGCTGGAGTACAGTGGTGCAATCACATGCCTCACTGCAACTCCTGGGCTTCAGCAACCAATCCTCCTGCCTTGGCCTCCCAAAGTGCTGAGATTATAGATGTGAGCCACCGTGCCTGGCCTTCCTCTTCCTTTAAGGACATCAGTCAGCTGGGATTAGAGCCCACTCTACTTGCCCCATTTAAATTTAATCATTCCTTTAAAAAGTCCTATCTCCAAATACCGTCACATTCTGAGATACTGGGGATTAGGGTTTCAACCTTTGGATATTGGTGGATATAACACAGTTCAGCTCATAACAGGTTTAGCTTTTTAAAAATGAATCTGACTTCTCTATGAAGATGTAACTGAAGTATCTAAATTATCTTCGTATTTCCTAGCTAATAATCACAAGAAGTTGTCAGAATTTGGAATTAGAAATGGCAGCCGGCTTCAAGCAGATGACTTCCTCCAAGACTATACTTTATTGATCAACATCCTTCATAGGTAAGAGCTATTAATATTTTAACTGTAAGGTATTGTTTGAATAAATAAACTTTAGACAAAATGGAGGATAAGTGTTTTCTTAACCTTAAACCCTGCTGTTCATTTGAAATTGTATAGTATATTTGGTTGAGTTGGTCACTGAGTTCCCTGGCATTTGACCTACAAAAAAATTTGGAGATTCAGAAATTGGCCGGGTACGGTGGCTCACGACTATCATTTCAGTACTTTAGGAGGTGCAAGCAGGCAGATCACCTGAGGTCAGGAGTTCAAGACCAAACTGGGCAACATGGTGAAACTACATCTCTGCTAAAAATATGAAAATTAATTGGGCATAGTGGCAGGCACCTGTAGTCCTAGCTTCTTGGAAGGCTGAACTGAGGCAGGAGAATCCCTTTAACCCCGGAGGTGGAGGTTGCAGAGAGCCGAGATCGCACTACTACACTCCAACCTGGGTGACAGAGTGAGACTCTATCTTAAAAAATGCGTGTGGGCCGGGCGTGGTGGTTCACGCCTATAAGACCAGCACTTTGGGAGGCTGAGGCGGGTGGATCACGAGGTCAAGAGATCGAGACCATCCTGGTCAAAATGGTGAAACCCCCGTCTCTGCTAAAAATACAAAAATTAGCTGGGCATGGTGGCGCGTGCCTGTAATCCCAGCTACTCAGGAGGCTGAGGCAGGAGAATTGCCTGAACCCAGGAGGCAGAGGTTGTGGTGAGCCGAGATCGTGCCATTGCACTCCAGCCTGGGTAGCAAACGAAACTCTGTCTCAAAAAAAAAAGTGTGTGTGTGTGAGAAATAAGCAAAAAATGTTTAAGAGTAACTATCATCAGTGGTGGCTGATCAGAAAGACTTAGACCAGGTATTTGAATAGTTTAAACAGAGGTGAATTCATTATAATAATTGAACTGGAATAAAATTATTTTTCAAGGTTCTCTAGAAAAGAGAAATATTTCTTCCATAAAACAAATAATTTCATTTGTGATTTTGTGGCAATAACAAAAGAATACTGAGAATCGGCCAGGGGCAGTGGCTCATTTCTGTAATCCTAGCACTTTGAGAGGCTGAGGCAGGTAGCTTACCTGAACTCAAGAGTTCGAGACCAGCCTGGGGAACATGGTGAAACCCCGTGTCTACTAAAAATACAAAAAAGTAGCCGGGTATGCGGGCATGTGCCTGTAATGCCAGTTACTCGGAAGGCAGAGACAGGAGAATCACTTGAACCTGGGAGGTGGAGGTCATGGTTAGCCAAAATTGTGACATTACACTCTAGTCTTGGTGACAGCATGAGACTCCATCTCAAAAAATTTAAAAAATACTGAGAATTGTCTGTACTGGCCAGGTGTGGTGACTCAGGCCTGTAATCCCAACGCTTTGGGAGGTCAAGGCATGCAGATCACCTGAGGTCAGGAGTCAGTCTGGCCACCAGGCTGGTGGTAGTGCACACCTGTATTCCCAGAAACTCGGGAAACCGATGCAGGAGAATCGTTTGAACCCGGGAGATGGAGGTTGTAGTGAGTCGAGATTGTGCCATTGTACTCCAGCTTGGGTGACAAGAGCAAAACTCCGTCTTAAAAAAAAAAAAAAAAGAATTAACCTGTTACAGATTCCTGAGTCTACAGCACAGTTAAGATAGATATGGTCCCCTACTCTACTATATTCATGTGTTGACCAGGGTGCATTTTGTCCATGCTCGTTGACATGGTGGAACTGCGCCCTGACTTGGGGTTTTCTGTGTAGCATCTAACATAAATGGGTTAGTGGTGCTGCCACCTGCGTCCAGTTATTTTGCCAATATTGCCATGAGTATACAAACATCTATAGCATTTGTGCGGTTATTTGGAGAGAACTACATTTTAAAATGCATAAAATGACAGGAAGGACTGAATGTGAGTTATTAGTAAGTAGTGAATTTCAGTTATCTAATGGAGTCAAAATGGTGCTGCTTCAGTTAGACACCAGTTAGATGTAAGTGGCATGCTTGTGTTTACCTGTGAAGGAAAAGACAGTGGAAGGACATGTACAGTAAAGTGGAAATACCACATGGTACCTAAAAGAGAAGGCATAGTTAGGGTATTTAATTACATTTTTTAGCTCTCTGGGTACAGAATCCCACCCCTTAAAACATGTAAGTATTTTGTTTGACTTAATGTGAGTTCATGTACAGAAGCAGGGTATAACTTACAAAGATGGGGAGACTGAGAAACTATGTAGTCCTGCTCGTAAGACACCCATTACTGTAGTTAAGATCACATTGTAGGCCCTGTGCGGTGGCTCAGGCCTTTAATCCCAGCACTTTGGGAGGAGGATCACAAGGTCAGGAGTTCGAGACCACCCTGGCCAATGCGGTGAAACCCCATTTCTGCTAAAAATACAGAAAAAATTAGACAGGCATGGTGGCATGCACCTGTAGTCCCAGCTACTCAGGAGGCTGACACAGAAAAATCACTTGGAACCTGGGTTCCTTACTGCAGAGTTTGCATTGAGTGGAGATCTCACCACTGCACTCTAGCCTGGGCGACAGAGCAAGACTCCGTCTCAAAGAAAAGATCACATTGTAAGTAGAGGATGTAGAAATTTTTGGCATAGGAGCTGAAGAAATAATGTCTAAGAGTTTTAGGCTACAGAGTTTTGGGCTCAGTTTTCTGCTTCAGCAATAAGTTATTTACTGTTTTTTTTTTAAAAACAAAACAAAACAAAAACCTTGCCCTGATTTGAAAGTGCATTTAGAGTTTTCGATTATCACAGAAATTTGTTGTGTACCGTCTTTTTTATTGTAAGTTTAGCTCTTTGAAAAGTAGACTACAGGCTGGGTATGGGTGGCTTACACCTATAATCCCAGCACTTTTCAAGGCCAAGGTAGGAGGATGACTTGAGCCCAGGATTTCAAGACCAGCCTAGGCAACATTATGAGACCCCATCTCTAATTTTTTTTTTTAATAAAAATTGTTTAAAAATTAGAATCCAGATATTTGGTGTGTACATAGTGTATGCTTTGAGCTTTGTGGAACAACAGGATTTCTCTGTTGCTCCTTTGTTTTGTACACGATCGTAGCTGTGACCTATGTGATTTTCCTACAGTGAAGACCTAGGAAAGGATGTTGAATTTGAAGTTGTTGGTGACGCCCCAGAAAAAGTGGGGCCCAAACAAGCTGAAGATGCTGCCAAAAGCATAACCAATGGCAGTGATGATGGAGCTCAGCCTTCCACCTCCACAGGTGAGTATGGCCCCAACCAGCAGGTTGTTAAAAATCCACCAAGCAGGTTATTAGGAAGATTGACCATAAATCCATAAAACTACTAGAGGTGTGTATTGGTTTGATACCGATTGTTGGAATGGAGCTTTGAATTTATGAACCATGAAGACATTTAAGGCCAGGTGTGGTAGCTCACACCTGTAATCCCAGCATTTTGAGAGGCCAAGATGGGAGTATTACTTGAGGCCAGGAGTTGGAGAGCAGCCTGGGCAACACAGTGAGACCCCATCTCTACCTAAAAAATTAGCCAGGCATGGTAGCACATACCTGTAGGGTCAGCTACTCAGGAAGCTGAAGTAGATCACTTGAACCCCAGAGTAAAACACTGCAGTGAGCCATGATCACACTGCTGCACTCCAGCCTTGGCAACAGCAAGAGCATGTCTCAGGATTTAAAAAAAAAAAAAAAAAAGTCATTTAAGACTGGGAGAGGTTCTTACAGAAAACCTGAACACTTCGTTGTTTTTGTTAATTGACTTTTACAATTTGAAATGATAGTGTACTAGTACGCAAAGTCAGCCTATGTAGTAGCAGGTTGGGATTTTGTGTGCTTGTAAAGTTACCAAATTTTTACCTCTTTGTTTTCATGTCTTTGACGTGGCCTTCTTTGGAATGTGTTTACTCTTGGCTCTAATGTTCTCTTGAGAATTTTGGAGATGGACATTCAGGTGCCTGGGGCCATTGGTTCATGACCTTTTTTCCTTCACTGAAACTAGAAAGGTCCATCATCCTCCTTTGGGGAAGAGACTATATGGTAGCTTTTCCAAAATTGTAATTTGAAATATATGTTTATTTATGCTCTAATGTGGGTAGGTTTCCAGGGTTACAGCCATGAGTAAGATAGGTATTCTGCCTTTGATTTTGTTGGACAGGAGATAAAACCACCTTTAGTGTCAGTTTCTGCTCCTGTGTACACTTGGGAAGTCATTCACTGAGTTTCCTTTCCTGGAAAGTGGATAATCATGTGATCTTCTTTATAGGGTTGTGATGATTAAATGAGTTGTGATATGCACAGTGCTCAGAACAGTTCCTGGCACATTGTAAGTGCTGCATTGTTGTTGTTATTGTTACCACCACTACCATTATTAGAATATGCACCCTCTGCTTTTCTGTTGGAGAAGGTAGAGGTGGAATCGAGGATATGTAATGAGTCCTTTGAGTTATATAATGCTTCTTACAATTTTTTGTTTTGATTAGAAAAGAAATAAGTGCTTATTATATAAAACATTTACAACAGTATGCAGATATGTAATGTGTAAAGTGAAGATTCCTTAATGGCAGCCATTCTTTAGTTTGGTGTGTATTACAAGAGTCAGCGTTCAATTATATAAAATATTGGTGAGCAAGGTAACTCCCACACTTTTAACCATTTTTTTTTTCTTTCTTTCTGAAATAAGCTCAAGAGCAAGATGATGTTCTCATAGTTGATTCGGATGAAGATTCTTCAAATAATACTGACGTCAGTGAGGAGGAGAGAAGCCGCAAGAGGAAATTAGATGAGAAAGAGAATCTCAGTGCAAAGAGGTCACGTATAGAACAGAAGGAAGAGCTTGATGATGTTATAGCATTAGATTGAACAGAAATGCCTCTAAACAGAACCCTCTTACTACTTAGTTTATCTGGCAGAACCAGATTATTTGTTGTGTCCTTTGTTCCAAAGGGAAAAAATTGACACCAGTGACTTGAAAATGATTCTGCTCCCTTTGAAAGCATTCATTTTGCTAAAGCTGTTAGACACATTGCAGTATGCTGTATTGAAAGTAGGAATATAGTTTTAAAAACCCTTTGAACAAAGTGTGTGCATAACCAGTCATGAGATAAAACAACACAGTGCATGTTGCCTTTTTAATGTAAATACCCTTAGGTATCATTAGTTTCAAAATATTGTGGTTTAGTAAAGTTGATACCTGGTTATAAATATTATGCCTTTATTTTTGGCTAGAAGAAGAATTATTTTTAGCCTAGATCTAACCATTTTCATACTCTGACTGAAACAGATACAAAGAAATATCAAGTGCTATGCATTGAAACTTGTTTTTAAATGTTAAATGGCACTATGTATATTAATGTAAAACAATGTTAATTTACTCAAATTTTCAGTTTGTACTGCCTGGTATGTCTGTGTAAGAAGCCAATTTTTGTGTATTATTACAGTTTCAGGTTATTTATATTCGATGTTTTGTAAAACTCAAATAACGACTATACTTATGGACCAAATAAATGGCATCTGCATTCTTGTTACACATGCCTGCACAGTTTCTGTTTCTGCTGCCTCAGTAGATATGAGGCAGCAGAAACAAACTGTGCCATTAAATTTTTTTCATTAAGAAAATAACTTGGCTGGGCTCAGTGACTCATGCCTATAATCCCAACACTTTGGGAGGCCAAGGTGGGCGGATCGCAAGGTCAGGAGATGGAGACCATCCTGGCCAACATGGTGAAACCCGGTCTCTGCTAAAAATCCAAAAAAAAAAAAAGAAAGATGGGCATGGTGGCATGCACCTGTAGTCAAAGCTATTCAGGAAGCTGAGGCAGGAGAATCTCTTGAACCTGAGAGGCAGAGATTGCAGTGAGCTGAGATCATGCCACTGCACTCCAGCCTGGCAACAGTGAGACTCCCATCTTTAAAAAATAAAAAAGTAACTTGGCTGGGCATAGTGGCTCATGCCTGTAATCTCAGAATTTGGGGAGGCCAAGGTGGGTGGATCACCTGAGATCAGGAGTTTGAGACCAGCCTGGCCAACGTGGTGAAACCCCGTCTCTACTTTAAAAATAATAATAACAATACAAAAATTAGCTAGGTGTGGTGGTGGGTGTCTATAATCCCGCGACTTGAAGGCTGAGGCAGGAGAATTGCTTGAACCTGGAAGGCGGAGGTTTCAATGAGCTGAGATTACACTGTTGCACTTCAGCCTAGGCGGCAAGAGTCAACCTCCCCATTTCCCAAAAAAAAAAAAAAAAATGTATTTTAGTAGAGGTGCGGTTTCACCATGTTGGCCAAGATAGTCAATCTCCTGACCTCGTGATCCACCCGTCTCCACCTCCCAAAGTGCTGGGATTACATGTATGAACCACTGTGCCTGGCCAAAAAAAAAAAGGCTGAGAAGATCTCCACTGTTCGCCGTAGACGAGTATTTTTTTTTTTTTTTTGAGACGGAGTTTTGCTCTTGTTACCAGGCTGGAGTGCAATGGCGCAATCTCGGCTCACCGCAACCTCCGCCTCCTGGGTTCAGGCAATTCTCCTGCCTCAGCCTCCCGAGTAGCTGGGATTACAGGCACGTGCCACCATGCCCAGCTAATTTTTTGTATTTTGAGTAGAGACGGGTTTCACCATGTTGACCAGGATGGTCTCGATCTCTTGACCTCATGATCCACCCACCTCGGCCTCCTAAAGTGCTGGGATTACAGGCTTGAGCCACCGCGCCCGGCCCATAGGCGAGTATTTGTTTGTTTCCTGGAGACTTCACAGGTAGGAAAAGTACTTTCTAAAATAAACTTCCTCCTGGGTGTGGCGGTGGTGTACATCTGTGTCCCAGCTGCTCAGGAGGCTGAGGCAGCAGGTTGGCTTGAGCCCCGAAGTTCGAGGCCAGCATGGGCGACATAGCAAGACCCTGTCTAAAAAACAAAGCTTCTAATGGCAGTGTTTTTAAAATTTGGATTGTCAGCAGTTGGCCTTTGTTGAAAAAGTATGTGACTTTTGCTCAAGCCCAGTAACTTGGAGCCTTGTATTTGAGATACTAGAGAGGGAGTCCTTCCTTTCTGCAGTGTTTGTCTGAGTTGTCCCCTAGTTTACGAAAGTCTAATTTGAGTGTACCATCCCCAGCCCAACTCCAGTCTACAGATAGTGCCAGACTGGCACTAGGTGAAGTAGCACTTGTCTTCCTGGTCCTGGACCTCACAGGGCTTTGCCCCTTAGGGTACTTTCATCACTCAGAGGTGTGCCTTGAGTTTTCAGAGAACGGAAACCCATTAAGCTATTTCCCCTATTGTATGCATGTGCCCTTTGTGTTTCTGGCAATATTTCTTTTGTATATCAACTAAATTTCAAATTTCTAATTCAAGTATTATTCTACTTTGTGTAATTCTTACTCTGCCATTCAGCTTATTAACCATTACTCCTTGTACATCATTTGTAAATCAGCTTTCAGAAAAACCATATTGAAGGCTGGGTGTGGTGGCTCACACCTGTAATCCCAGCACTTTGACAGGCTGAGTCAGGAAGATCACTTGAGACTAGGAGTAAGAGACCAGCCTGGGCAACATGGCAAAACCCCATCTTTACAAAAAATTAGCTGAGCGTGGTGGCACTTCCCTGTAATCCCAGCTGCTTGGGAGGCTGACACAGCAGGATTGCTTGAGTCTGGGAGGTGGGGTTTGCAGTGAGCCAAGACTGCCAGTATACTTCAGCCTAGGTGACAGAATGAGACCCTATCTCTAAAGAAAAGGAAAATCGGCTGGGCACGGTGGCTCATGCCTATAATCCCAGCAATTTGGGAGGCCGAGGCGGGTGAATCACGAGGTCAAGAGATCGAGACCATCCTGGTCAACATGGTGAAACCGCATCTCTACTAAAAAATACAAAAAATTAGCTGGGCATGGTGGCGTGTGCCTGTAATCCCAGCTACTCAGGAGGCTGAGGCAGGAGAATTGCCTCAACCCAGGAGGTGGAGGTTTCGGTGAGCTGAGATTGTACCATTGCACTCCAGCCTGGGTAAAAAGAACGAAACTCCGTCTAAAAAGAAAAAGGAAAATCATGTTGAAGATGCAGCCGGCCAGGCGCAGTGGCTCATGCTTGTAATCCCAGTACTTTGGGAGGCCGAGGTGGGTGAATCACCTGAGGTCAGGAGTTCGAGACCAGCCTGGCCAACATAGTGAAACCCCGTCTTTATTAAAAATAAAAAATAAAAAAAAGCCTTCTGGAGCCCCAGAGTGGATTGACTTTCACCTGAAAGTTATGCCAGCAAGCTGGGTCTCCATCCACAGCCGTGAGCCTGTGAGCTTCATCTGCCTTTATGTTTACAGAAGGTGTTTAATTTTCTTCGGAAAATAACTTGAAACTTAACAGAACTATGTAATATAAAATGAAGTATCTTAGGATGTATCATTTTTGATACTTTTTATTCTGAAAACCTCCCTAGAAATTTGCATTTTGAAATTCCCTTCATTCTTTACACATCATCCTGCCTTATTTTTGAAGTGGTGCCATCATAGGTCACTGCAGCCTTGACCTCCTGGGTTCAAGCAATTCTCCCACCCCAGCCTCATAAGTCCCTGGAACTACAGGAGCTCATCACCATGCACAGCTAAGTTTTTACAAATTTTTTGTGGAGACAGGGTCTCATATTGCCCAGGCTTGTCTCCAATTGCTGGCCTCAAGGGATCCTCCCACCTTGGCCTTGCCAAATACTGGGATTACAGGCACTGAGCCATGCACCCACCCTTGCCCTGCTTTTTTCTTTTTTTTTTTAAGAGACAGAGTCTCACTGTCGCCCAGGCTGGAGTGCAGTGGCGCCATCTCGGCTCGCTGCAACCTCTGCCTCCTGGGTTCAAGTGATTCTCCTGCCTCAGCCTCCCGAATAGCTGGGACTACAGGCACATGCCACCATGCCCTAATTTTGTTGTTGTTGTTGTTTTTTTTTAGTAGAGACGGGGTTTCACCATGTTAACCAGGATGGTCTCCTGACCTTGTGATCCACCCGCCTCGTCCTCCCAAAGTGGTGGGATTACAGGCTTGAGCCACTGCGCCCAGCCATACCCTGCCTTTTAGTTAACAGTTATCAACAATGCATTTCTGATGTTTTGTGTATGTCCTTTTGTTCTTTCCCATTTGAATGTATAGTACATGGTGATAAGTGCCAGTTAGATCTGCGGAGGGGTTTCTAATTTTGCAGACCAGTGGTTTTCATCTTTGCATAAACTATTACTACCTTTTCCAGCAGGTTTGTCAGAAAGGCAGGTCTGACTGCTAGTTCCAGGGATCCTGTCCAACTAGACAGTGAACCAAAGCAGATCCAAGCTTCCCCCAGGTCCTTAGAGGGTGGAGACACTTCAGATCTTGTGTTGTATTCTTGTAAATTGTCTCACCAGCTGGGAGCTGGGAGTAGGGCTTATGAAGGGAGTTTACTCAACAGCTTCTTTTCACCTCCAGCCTGAAGTACGATATTGACAAACTATCTTCCAGCCTCACTGGGAACAGTGTGGTGACAAGTTTACCTAAAGAATCCTTTTTTTTTTTTTTTTTTTGAGACAGAGTCTCCCTCCGTTGCCCTCAGGCTGGAGTACGGTGGCACAATCTCCGCTCACTGCAACTTCCGTCTACCCGGTTCAAGCGATTCTCCTGCCTCAGCCTCCCGAGAGGTTCCAACATTTTAACACAGAGCCCTACCCATTAATGAGATAACCAGCCAGGCAAAGATCAGTGGGTGCCAAAACCTTTCAAGTAAAAGGCTGCCAAGGAACAGAATTTTAGCATAAAGCTCAAATGTTGCTGCACTCCTGGGCTCAAGTGATCCTCCTGCCTCAGCCTCCCAAGCAGCTGGGACTGTAGGTCATTTGCAAAAGGAAAGCATTAATATTTATTTATTTTAGAGATAGGGTCTCGCTCTGTCCCTCAGGCTGGAGTGCAGTAGTGAGTGTGATCACAGCTCACTGCAGCCTCAACCTCTCAGACTCAGATTTTCCCGCCTCTGCCCTGCCTGAGTAGCTGAGGCTATATTTGTGAGCCACCACGCCTGGCTAATTTGGGAAACATCAATCTTCACAATGGACAGATCTGACTGCTGCCACCATAATCAAGTGATCAAACCTAGTATCACTTACAGGACAGCCTGATGTTACTGTGCTTCCTAAGATAATATCAAGAACAAAACAGCATCTCACCAAGAAATTGTTGACTGGATTCCAACCAAGCATCTAGACTTCCAGCTGACAGGAAATGGAGAGAGGGTAGAGGAACAAGATAACCTTCAGAAACAATCAGGTGAGCAGAATATATGTGATACTCTGTAACTGGCTGGGCTCTTCAGTAAGTCATTGTCATTTCAAAAAAGGAAGGCACAGGTATTCTGGGTTAAAAGACATTTAAGAAACAACCCAATACAATGTATGAATTGGATTTTTTTTTTTTTTGAGACAGAGTTTCGCTCTTGTTACCCAGGCTGGAGTGCAATGGCGCGATCTCGGCTCACCGCAACCTCCGCCTCCTGGGTTCAGGCGATTCTCCTGCCTCAGCCTCCCGAGTAGCTGGGATTACAGGCACGCGCCACCATGCCCAGCTAATTTTTTGTATTTTGAGTAGAGACGGGGTTTCACCATGTTGACCAGGATGGTCTCAATCACTTGACCTCGTGATCCACCCGCCTCGGTCTCCCAAAGTGCTGGGATTACAGGCTTGAGCCACCGCGCCCGGCCATGAATTGGATTTTTTACATCTTAGTTCAACAAAAAAAATGACTAATAATTCTTGTGACAATTGGAAATTTGGAACTGGAATGAATATAGGTAATGTAGAATTACTTTCTTCAGTATGATCATATGGTTGTAATTATGTTCTTTGTAGTGGATTCCGGGCGAAGCTTCAATATCAACACTTTTTTTTGAGATGATCTCACTCTGGTGCCCAGGCTGGAGTAGAGTGGTGCAATCATAGCTCAGTGTAGCCTCAAACTCCTGGGCTCAAGTGATCCTCCTGCCTTAGCCTCCCAAGTAGCTGGGACTGCAGGTGTTATGCCACCACACCTGGCTAATTTTTTCAATTTTTTGTAGAGGGGGTTTTGCTGTGTTGCCCAGGCTGGTCTCAAATTCCTGGGCTCAAGCAATCTTCCCTCCTTGGCATCCCAAGTGCTGGGATTGCAGTCGTGAGCTCCTGCACCTGGCTCAAACTATATGGAGAGGAAAAAAAACAGCAAAATTAACTTTTATTGAACCTAGGTATGTGTATAGATAGCTATATATATATCTCTATATACAGTTCATTGTATCATTCAGCTTTGAAAACTTTCTCTTTTTTTTGAGATGGAGCCTCATTTTTGTCACCCAGGCTGGAGTGCAATGGCGCAATCTCAGCTCACTGCAACCTCAGTCTTCCAGGTTCAAGCAATTCTCCTGCCTCAGCCTCCAGAGTAGCTGGGATTACAGATGCCCACCACCACATCCGGCTAATTTTTGTATTTTTAGTAGAGATGGGGTTTCACCATGTTTGCCAGGCGGGTCTCGAATTCCTGCCCTCCGTTGATCCGCCCACTTCTGCCTCCCAGAGTGCTGGGATTACAGGCGTGAGCCACTGCGCCTAGCCAAAAACTTTCATAATAAAAGTGAATATATATATACACACACAAATACATATATACATACACAGGCAGTCTGTTTTCCTTTTGTACCTATTTGACTTTTCCAAGTTTTATATTGAGTATGTCCTATGATTAAAGTCAGAAAGGCAATAAAGGTTATTAAACATATAAGGTGGAAAGAGAAAGTGGTAGTGGGATTCCAGGATCATCACTGTTGAACTCAGCTTTACCCATCCTCCTTGTTGCTAGGCTGTGACTTAGGAAAGATTCTCTTTCATTTGAGCCTCCAGACAACTAAGCCAGGTGGTTCCCACTAGATGAATGGCCTACTTCAGAGGCTGCCAGACAGCACTGGGTTATAATAGATGTTCCCGAAAATTGCCCATCAGTGCCATACATGTCTGACATGGACTTGTGGACTTGGCCTATGGCCAAGGAACATGGGCAAATGTAAGCCACTTACCAGCCTTTTGTAATATACAAAAAACAAAAATGTGGGCCAGGCGAGGTAGCCCATGCCTGTAATCTCAGCACTTTTGGAGGCTGAGCCAGGTAGATCACTTGAGGCCAGGGGTTCAAGACCAGCCTGGCCAAGATGGCAAAACCCCAACTCTACTTAAAAAAAAATACAAAAGTTAGCTGGACGTGGTGCACACCTGTAATCCCAGCTACTTGGGAGCCTGAGGCATGCGAGTCACTTAAACCCGGGAGGCAGAGGTTGCAGTGAGCTGAGATGGTGTCACTGCATTCCAGCCTGGGTGACAGAGTGAGACTGTCTCAAAAAATTAATTAATTAACAAAATAAAATAAAAATGTGAAAAGTAAAGAAAAACCCAAAGAGATCAGAGAAGAAAAAACGTCAGCAGATGTTTCTAGTCATTGTGACAGGTTGAGGCAGGGAGGGCCTCCCGTTTCTTTGCATTTTAAAGCAGTATTCCTGAGGTCCATTTGGTCATTATGAGGGAGGATATATTTAGAGAAGTATTTTTATTTCACACTGGGAACACATTATTTGCATTCTGCTCACAGAAGAAACATTTTCTTTTTCCTGCATCCAATTCAAAACACATTCCATCCAAAAGCTTATTTGAGAAATTTTAGAACTCACATTAAAGAAACTAAAAATCACCAGTTGAACTACAGGGCTACAATGCTGCTGTGCAGTTTGGCTATGTTTTGAAGACAATTATCTCCTGGTAAAGTAATATTTTAGGAAGTTTTGTTTTTGTTGGTTTTTTTTGAGATGGAGTCTCGCTCTGTTGCCAGGCTGGAGTGCAGTGGCGTGATCTCGCTCACTGCAACCTTCGCTGCCCAGGTTTGGTTCAAGTGATTCTTCTGCCTTAGCCTCCTGAGTAGCCAGGACTACAGATGCGTGCCACTACGCCCAGCTAATTTTTGTATTTTCACTAGAGACAGCGTTTCACCATGTTGGCCAGGATGGTCTCAATCTCTTGACCTAGTGATCTGCCTGCCTTGGCCTCCCAAAGTGCTAGGATTACAGGAGTGAGCCGCTGGGGCCAGCTGAAAGTTTTTTTCCTTGTTTTGCTCTTGTTGCTCAGGCTGGAGTGCAATGGCGCGATCTCTGCTAACCGCAGCCTCCACCTACCTCCCGGGTTCAAGCAAATTCCCTGCCTCAGCCTCCCAAGTAGCTGTGATTACAGGTATGCACCACCACGCCTGGCTAATTTTTTTTTTTGAGATGGAGTGTTGCTTTCTTGCCCAGGCTGGAGTGCAGTGGCATGATTTCGGCTCACCGCAACCTCTGCCTCCCACGTTCAAGCGATTCTCCTACCTCAGCCTCCCAAGAAGCTGAGACTACAGGTTTGCGCCACCATGCTCAGCTAATTTTTGAATTTTTGGTAGAGACAGGGTTTTACCATGTTGACCAGGACGGTCTTGATCTCTTGACCTCGTGATCCATCTGCCTTGGCCTTTCAAAGTGCTGGGATTACAGGCGTGAGCCACTGCACCCATCCAATTTTGTAATTGGGTTTCTCCATGTTGGTCAGGCTGGTCTCAAAATCCCAACCCCAGGAGATCTGCCCACCTCGGGCTCCCAAAGTGCTGGGATTACAGGCATCAGCCAACATCTTAGGAAGTTTTGCTAAATGTCTCTGATTCATGCCAGTTTAAAAAAATTTTAAGTCTAGCAACAAGTGATGACTCACAGATCGGGAAGACTTTGACTAAAAGCTTTACTAGAATGTACAGAGTCTGGTAAGTTCCTCGGGCTTTGCACTTTAGAAATCTTTCAACAGTTTACTTTGATTCTCCGATCAGCCAATCTCAGGAAACGTAGGCACTGCACACATGATGTCACTCAGCCATTCTGTTAGCACGAATTGTTTCCCTGCCCTGTGCAGTGCTGCACTTGGTGGAAAACCTTGCCACTGTCACCAGCCTGGGTAGAAACCTTTGAAAGCACAATGAACTAAGGACTAGTGTGCATGAAAACCCAACTCCTCATCTCATTTTGACGCAGTAGATGGTGAGTTGGGGATCTGAGTACCCATACCCTGTATTATGCCACGCTGAGATGCAGAAGTACCAGTTGGTTCCAGCAGCAGCTTCCAGGAGGTTTGGCAGTCATAAACAACAGCCTCATACTCAAAAGTGTACTGCCAGGTTGGGCATGGTGGCTCATGCTTGCAATCCTAACACTTTGGGAGGCTGAGGCAGGAGGATCATTTGAGCCCAGGAATTTAAGACCAGTCCGGGCAACATAGTGGGAACCATATCACAACAAAAAAATTAAAAATTGTCCAGGCGCAGTGGCTCTTGCCTGTAATCCCAGCACTTTGGGAAGCTGAAGTGGGTGGATCATGAGGTCAGGAGTTCGAGACCAGCCTGGCCAACATGGTGAAACCCTGTCTTTTCTAAAAACGCAAAAATTAGCTGGGCACTGTGGTGCACGCCTGTAGTCCCAGCTACTTGGGAGGCTGAGGCACAAGAATCACTTGAACTTGGGAGGTGGAGGTTGCAGTGAGCAGAGATCCTGCCACTGCACTCAAGCCTGGGTGACAAAGCAAGACTCCATCTCAAAAAAAAGAAAAAGAAAACAAAGCAAGCTGCAAGTATCATGTCCTAGCCTTAATTCTTAGATTGGGGAACCAATCTATCCACGGCTTCAAGGGTCAATGCCAAGAAGGTTGAGTCATCTTATATCCTCAGAGAGGCCTAAAGAGGATAATAGGATGGGGGGAGACTGAAGTTAGGCTCAATCTGGTAGAAAGAGTGGGGCCTCAGAGAAGAGGGGATGAAAAATCCCCTTTGTGCCCAGTCTAGTATTATATTTTTGAGTATGAGGTTGGTTTCTATGACTCTCAGAGCTCCTGGAAGCTGCCTCTCAGCATGGCAGCACACACGGTGGGTGCTCAGAGAAGAGGGTGTGGGGGAAACTCCTGCATATGCCATGGCAAGGGTCTGAAGTCTCAGCCTGTTCCCATATAAATATTAATTTAGAAAAGAATTAGAAATGTAGGCACATAGTTATTCCTTTATATAATCATATATAATCTTATAGTTACTCATAATCATAAAGATATATACTCAATATGACCTTTAATTTTACTATTGGGTTATGAAGCATGGAACTGAAGTGACACTGTGAACAAAGTGATCCTAAGGCAAGATGCTGTAAGCCCTCTGTCACACCCACATAAGGGCTGCTGGAGGGTGCCTCTGCTGTGCAGCAGCGCCAGTGCTGTGAAAGCGCCGCTGTTTAGCCAGCTAGAGAAGGAGATGTCCAAAGTGACTGAGATATCTCATTCCTGGGGAAGTCAGGAGGAAACTCCACTTCTCCAAGCTCTCATGGCAAGGCCTGACGGCTGTTAGGGAGGCCTGCAGACATCTGGGGGCTTAACTGTCTCTATGCGATGCTGTGCTTCAGTGGTCACGTTCCATGTTCACTCTCGCTCTCCTTCTGCACCTGGTTTCTCTTCTCAGAAGATAAGAATTAATGTCCTTGATATTTCTGACAAATATGTGAAGAGTGCTGATGAATTCGTTTTTCTCCTCGCCACTGCTACTTGAAAGTCTTGGCCCCCCCCCCCCCCCCCCCCGTCTTCAAGACACGTGATTTACCTGACCCTATCACCTACCACCATTACCTCACCCTACCTTCCCAGCCCCCTGCTTTGCACTCAGTAAAAGTCAGAGTGTCCAGGTCTCCACGCTGTGGTTGGCAGGGAACCCCCAGGCCCAAACTCTCTTTTCTTTATCTCTGTGTCTTTTATTTCTACAGTTTCTTATCTCTGAACCAACAGGGAGGGGCTCACTGGACCCTATAGAGGGGATGGAAAAAACCCTCCCAGTGGATAGGACAGAACCTGCACCTTGATCCTGGTGCTGTGTGGGAGGAGTGGTCCCCAGGCGCTGGGCTGGAAAGGTGTGTGTGCTTCTGGTGAGAGACCGGTGCTGGAAAGTCAACGGTGAAAACTGTCGAAGGCTAAGGAGAGAGAAAGAAGTGTGGGTCCCAAAACTTCTCTATGTGGAGTTTGCCTGCCATCCCCCTTCCCTCATAACCCAAGTTATCCAGCCACAGCTGATTGATAAGCGGCCCAAGACTCTATGGGAAACCTCCTGAATTCTTTCAATATCTGGGGTCCCTACAGTACAGACTACAAGTGCCCGTCACCACACCAGGTTAATTTTTTATTTTTTATTGTAGAGATGAGCCTCGTTCAGTCGTCTAGGTTGAAGTGCAGTGGTGCCATCACTGCTCACTGCAGCTTCGACCTCCTGGGCTCAAGGATCCTCCCGCCTCAGCCTCTCAAAATAGCTGGGACTACAGGCAAATGCAACCATGAGCAGCTGATTTTTAATTTTTTGTAGAGATGGAATCTCACTATGTTGCTCAGGCTGAGGCAGGAGAATTGCTTGAACCTGGGAGGTGGAGGTTGCAGTGAGCTGAGATCGAACCACAGCACTCCAGCCTGGCGCCTGGTGACAGAGCATCTGTCTCAAAAAAAAAAAAAAAAAAAGAAAGTGCACAATTAATGTAACACAGTTGAATCATCCTGAAACCATCCTCACCCTCCCCATTCCTGTCCATGGAAAAATTGTCTTCCACGAAACCTGGTGCCAAAAATGTTGGGGACCGCTGGAGATTACCTAATCGATGTTGAGATTACACGACATTGTTGTGATTGGATTATTGACTGGATTTTGGATTACTTCCCTTGAGTAGATTCTTAGAGGCAGTATTACTGCTTCTAAGAGTGTGTTTGTTTGTGTGGATGTTGATACCACCAAAATGTTTTTCTCAAAAGGATCTCAATTTGCACTCATGCCAGTAGCATATGTTTTACCACAGTCCTGCCAATACTGTCTTTTTTTTTTTTTTTTTTTTGAGATGGAGTTTCGTTCTTATTGCCCAGGCTGGAGTACAATGGCGTGATCTCAGCTCACGGCAACCTCTGCCTCCCGGGTTCAAGTGATTCTCCTGTCTCAACCTCCTGAGTAGCTGGGATTACAGGCATGCGCCACCAAGCACACGTAAGTTTGTATTTTTTTGAATAGAGACAGAGTTTCTCCATGTTGGTCCGACTGGTCTCAAACCCCTGATCTCAGGTGATTCGCCCGCCTCGGTCTCCCAAAGTGTTGGAATCGCAGGTGTTAGCCACAGTGCCCGGCCACAATATTGTAATTTTTAAATGGTAGATAATGGAATCTGAAATGTGATATGACTGAACTGGCTTTTCCTTTCTCATGAGAAAGGTAGACCATTTTTCATATCGTGGCTTCCCTGGGTATTTGCTCTCCAAAATGCTGGCTTCTAGCCCTCGCACAGAGGCTCATGATGATAATGTCAGCATTTTGTGTGATGGTGTGTGCTTGTACTCCTAGGGGCTCAGGAGGCTGAGGTGGGAGGTGGAGGCTGTGAGCTGTGTGTGATCATTGTGAGCTGTGATCATACCACTGCACTCCAGCCTGGGGGACAGAGCGTCACCCTGTCTCAAAAAAATCAAAACGGAGCAACTCTCCCACCCACTGCACACACGAAACACTTGCTTCCACTTCCAATACCCGGGTGGGGCAGGGGCTGGAACTCCACAGGCTCTGGGAGGTAACCCCAGCGGGTGCTCAGTGGTGTTGAGAACACACTGCCCTTGGCGGTCTGGCCGGGACAGTCCCCCCCTGCGGGCTCCCTGCGCCCTGAGCCACTGTGGGCGCCTTCCCTAAAATTTCTGAGCAGAGTGCCTGGAAAACAGTACTCCTACCACGCAACACTTTTCCATCAGGCCCTGACAGTCAATGGTTTGGTTTTCTTCTCTATAGCCTGTGACGCGTACAAGGGATTTTAGCTGTGTCCTTGGGCACGAAGCCGTAGTCACCTCTTGATTCCCCACCTATATGGCCCCACCGGTTCCACGACCTCCCCTCGAAGCCTCACCCACCACCCTGCGAGCAAGTGATGGAAAAGGGAGAAGTCCCCACATTTCACCGGGACTGTCTGTGGTGGCCACAGCCGAGGCTCGCCGCCCACCGGCTCTGAGCCAGAGGCCTGCTTCTGGCCTGGCCTTGGGGGCCTGCGCAAAGCGACCCAGCGCGAGGACTAGTCCCCAGCAACCCGCTCCTAGCTCTGGGCAGTCAGGAGGGGGCTCCAGAGGCCCGTGCGCGGCCACTTGGCCCCGGAGCAGGCAGGGGGTCGTGGGGACGCATGTGCGCGAGGCGCACAGTCTTCCTGGGCGTGGGGCGGGCGCACCGCTTGGGCTCCAAGCTGAGCTGGATCGGCCCTGCAGCGCGGGAGAGCGAGGCGGCGCTGGGAAGGGAGATGGGGCGGGATATGAGGGACACTGTCGACTGCTCGGATCTCTCCTGCCCGGATGACGCCAGCAGCCTCTAGCTCAGCCTGAGGGAATCCGGGCTCATCCCAGCAGTCCGACAGCCCGGGTGCCTCACAGACCCCGTGCTCTCCCCGCTGTGCCTCCGCCGCCCGCCCCCGTGCCCCAGCCCCGCCTCCACGCCCCTCAGAGTTCCAGGCTCAGCACGGCCGCCGCCACTCCCCCAACATTCCAGAGGCCGCAGCGCCGTCTCCTTCCTCGCATTCCTGTCTCCGCAAAGGAGTCCCTCCGCCCTCCGCCCCCCGCGCGGCCGCAGCGAGGAGGGGGCGCGGCCCGGCGCCTAGGAGCGCACATTCCTCCGCCGCGCGCGCCACCGAGCGGGGCGCCGAGTTTCCCGGCCCGCGCGAGGCCGCCGGAGCGACCCCGGCCCGGCGCCGGCCCCGCCCCGCCCCGCGCCCAGGGGTCCCCGGGCGGGCTCCGGGCTTCGGGCGGACGATGCGGCGGCCCGGCCGAAGCGGCGGCGGGAAGCGGAGACGGAGGTGACGCACCAGGGCCGGCGGGCAGGGCCATGCAGCGCTCCCGGGCGGCCGCGGACGAGGCGGCCCTGCTCCTGGCTGGGCTGGCCCTGCGGGAGCTAGAGCCTGGGGGCGGCTCTCCGGCCCGGGGGCGGCGGGGGCCGCGGCCTGGGCCTGGAGACGAGGCGGCGCTGGGCCGTAGAGGGAAGGGCGGCGGAGGCCCCGAGGCTGGGGCGGACGGACTGAGCCGCGGGGAACGGGGTCCCCGGCGCGCGGCGCCCTCAGAGCTTAGCGTGCAGCCTGCGGGCAGCCCGCGGGCCAGCCTGGCGGGCTCCGACGGCGGCGGCGGCGGCGGCAGCGCCCGCTCCAGCGGCATCAGCCTGGGCTACGACCAGCGCCACGGCAGCCCGCGCTCCGGCCGCTCGGACCCGCGCCCTGGCCCCGGGCCGCCGTCGGTGGGCAGCGCCCGCTCCAGCGTGTCCAGCCTCGGCTCTCGGGGCTCCGCCGGCGCTTACGCCGACCTTCTCCCGCCCGGCGCTTGCCCGGCGCCCGCTCGCTCCCCGGAGCCTGCGGGGCCGGCCCCCTTCCCGCTGCCTGCGCTCCCGCTGCCCCCGGGCCGGGAGGGCTGCCCGAGCGCGGCCGAGAGGCGGCTGGAAGCGCTCACCCGGGAGCTGGAGCGGGCGCTGGAGGCACGCACGGCGCGGGACTACTTCGGTAAGCGGGCTCGGGTCTGCAGTTCTCTGCGCGCGCGGCCGGGGTCCGGGATTCCGAGACTGCCTCGAGGAGTAGGCTGGCTCTGCAGAGGAGAGCGCACGGCGGGCTCGGGGTGCAGTGGGTGCACGGGACTGGGACGAGGAAGACGCGTTTCCCGGGGCCTAGGGAGCGCAGAGGGTGAGTGAGTGTGCATGGATCCCCAGCAGCGGCTTCATCCCCGCTCCTGGGTTCCCTGCCACTGGAGGGGTTCTGGGCGAGTGAGTTGATTCGAGGTTCCTAACAGGCAAGTCAGTTTCATGGGTACACTGAGCCATTTCTTTTGATAATTTCTTCTTTCTTCCTGTTTTAATTTTCTTTTTTTTTTTTTTTTTTGAGACAGGGTCTTGCTTCCTTTTGTTCTGTTTCTTTTTTTTTTTTTTGAGACAGGGTCTTGACCTGTCGCCCAGACGAGTGCAGTGGCGCTCGCTCTTTTGGCTCACTGTTGCCTCCGCCTCTCAGGCTCGGGCGATCCTCCCGCCTCAGCCTCCCCTAGTAGCTGTGACTACAGGTGCACACCACGCCTCGCCTTTTTTTTTTTAGAAACGGAGTCCCTATGTTGCTCACTGTGTTGCTCAGGATGGTCTCAAACTCCTGGGCTCAAGCGATCCGCCCTCCTCGGCCTCCCAAGGTGCTAGGATTACAGACTTGAGCCACTCTGCGCCTGGCCTGATCTTTTATTCTTTATCCTTGGCGCTTTCATCCTATCCGATCCTTTCATACTTCGTGATCAGCAAAAGGGGTGCTTCCCCATCTGGCCCACCACGGTATGGGTGTGGACAGCAAACGGGAGATGGAGTGGCCCAGGTACCAGCGGACACCGCCTGACCCAGGCTTTGGTGGTGGTATCAGCTGGAGAGGGAGACTGTGAGGGAAGAAAGCCCACTTTGGGGGAGAGGGGAGCCAAGCCAGTCACATTGGGGCTGCCCTTGCCTGGGCTGTGCTGTGGAGACAGGGTGTTTCCTGAAGGAATCCTGCTGCAGGTGCATCTGCAGAGCCCAGCAGCCTGACAGCCTCCACTTCCCAGTGTGGCCTGGGCGCCCAATCTCTAGTTCTTGGGACAGCTCTTTGGGTGAGATTGTGAGCGGGGCAGAGGAGTGAGGCCTTAACCCGCCTTCTGTGTTAAGCACCTGGCTTTGGTGGATGGATGGTCACCATGCCTGAGACCGTGGCCGTCCTGGGGTTTGTGTCTTTGAGCATTTGATTGTGTCAGCAGCTCATGGCTGCCCTTTTTTTTTTTTGAGACGGGAGTCTCCTTGGGTCGCCTGGCTGGAGTGCAGTGGCACGATCTTGGCTCACTGCAACCTCCACCTCCCGGGTTCAAGTGATTCTCCTGCCTCAGCGTCCCCAGTAGCTGGGATCACAGGTGCGCACCTCCACGCCTGGCTAATTTTTGTATTTTTAGTAGAGATGGGGTTTCACCATGTTGGCAAGGCTGGTCTCAAACTCCTGACCAGGAGATCCACCCACCTCAGCCTCCCAAAGTGCTGGGATTGCAGGAGTGAGCCACTGTGCCAGGCCCACTTTCCTGATTTAAAAAAATATGGGTAACTATTTGTTTGAACTATATGGCTCTGATGATATTTGACTTTGATGAGTTACAAAAGTGGCAATTTCATAGAGTTCAACCAGAATAATACAGCATTTTACAAAAGGAAGTCTGCAGGTAGCTTGAGCTTTAGTGATCTCTGATAAATCTTGTCCTCAGAATGTGGCTTTTTTGTTTTAAAGTAATTTTTTTTTTTTTGAGACAGAGTTTTGCTGTTGTTACCCAGACTGGAGTGTAATGGCACGATCTTGGCTCACCGCAACCTCTGCCTCCTGGGTTCAAGCAATTCTCCTGCCTCAGCCTCCTGAGTAGCTGGGACTACAGGCATGCGCCACCATGCCCAGCTAATTTTTGTATTTTTGTTTTTTACTTGAGACAGAGTTTCGCTCTTGTTACCCAGGCTGGAGTGCAATGGCGCGATCTCGGCTCACTGCAACCTCCGCCTCCTGGGTTCAGGCAATTTCTCCTGCCTCAGCCTCCCGAGTAGCTGGGACTACAGGCTCGTGCCATTGTGTCCAGCTAATTTTTTGTATTTTTAGTAGAGATGGGGTTTCACCATGTTGACCAGGATGGTCTCGATCTCTTGACCTCGTGATCCACCTGCCTCGGCCTCCCAAAGTGCTGGGATTACAGGCGTGAGCCACCGCGCCCGGCCTTTTTTTTTTTTTTTTGAGACGGAGTTTCGCTCTTGTTACCCAGGCTGGAGTGCAATGGCGCGATCTTGGCTCACGGCAACGTCCGCCTCCTGGGTTCAGGCAATTCTCCTGCCTCAGCCTCCCGAGTAGCTGGGATTACAGGCACTTGCCACCATGCCCAGCTAATTTTTCGTATTTTGAGTAGAGACGGGGTTTCACCATGTTGACCAGGATGGTCTCGATATCTTGACCTGGTGATCCACCCGCCTCGGCCTCCCAAAGCGTTTTTTGTTTTTTATAGACAGGGTCTCACTCTGTCACCCAGGCTGGAGTGCGGTGGTGACATCAGAGGTCACTGCAGCCTTGAACTCCCAGGCTCAAGCAATCCTCCTGCCTCAGCCTCCTGAGTAGCTGGGACCACAGGTGCACATCACCACGCTTGGCTAAATTTTTTTATTTTTTGTAGAGATGAGGTTTTGCTTTGTTGTCCTGGCTGGTCGCGAACCCCTGGATTCAAGAGATCCTCCCTCCTTGGCTTCCCAGTGTAGGGATTACAGGCAGCAGCCACTGTGCCTGTCCAGAGCATTTTTTTTTTTTTTCCAACCCTCATGCCTTCCTGTCCTTGGCCCTGGTACCAGCTGACCTCTTGGTCGCTCTGTGCTATTCACTGATGTCTTCGGAACTTTCCCCTCACCCCTCCCCAAGTTCTGCTGCCATTAGCCAGCCAACAGCCTCGGCTTCCGGAACCTCTTCAGCTTTGGTGACCTCCCTGCCTTCTCTCTTCAGCCACCCACTCTCAGGGCCGCGCCCTGTTTTTGCTTCACTCCAGCAGTCCTTAGTTGTAACCCCAGCCTGCTTCTCGGCAGTTCCCCTCATTCCTGTAATCGCTGTCTGCCCAGCAGAACTCCGACTCTGGGTCTGTGCATCAACCCCCTCTGCGGCTGCTGTATCAGGCTGGGAAGGGTTCTGAGGACGCCCTCAGGACCCTGGGAGGTTTGTCGTCCTCCCCTCACAGGTCTTCCTGGTTCCAGTGATACCCTAAGCCTTTCTCAGTTTCCTCTGTTATTCTGTCTTTTTTTTTTTTTCCTTCCCTGAGATGGAGTTTCACTCTTGTTGCCCAGGCTGGATTGCAATGGCACGATCGTGGCTCACCTCAGCGTCTGTCGCCCGTGTTCAAGTGATTCTCCTGCCTCAGCCTCCCGAGTAGCTGGGATTACAGGCCCTCGCCACCTTGGCTGGCTAATTTTTGTATTTTTAGGGGAGATGGGGTTTTGCCATTTTGGCTAGGCAAACTTCTGATCTCAGGTGATCTGCCCATCTTGGCCTCCCAAAGTGCTGGGATTACAGATGTGAGCCAATGCGCCCGGCACCTCTGTTACTCTCTCAACAACCTTCCTCTCTCCTCAGACCCCTACCTTTGCTTCTGACTTTGCTTGGAATCTTGAGGTCTGCAGTTACAATCCATCTCCACCAGCTTCCTGCCCCTCCCATTCCCTGTAGATACTCCAAGTTCATGTCAACCGCACTCGCCTGTTGTCTGAGAAGATGAGGTTCCTCCCATTGCCAGTCTCCACCTCTTGCACCTTCAGCTCTCCTCTTCATTTGCCCATTCCCTTTGTTTATTTTTATTTTTAATTTATTTTATTTTTACTATTTATTTATTTATTAAAGACAGGGTTTCCCCATATTGATCAGGCTGGTCTCAAACTCCTGACCTCAGGTGATCCATCTACCTTAGCCTCCCAAAGTGCTGGGATTACAGGCATGAGCCACTGCGCCTGGCTAATATATATATATTTTTTGAGATGGAGTTTCACTCTTGTTACCCAGGCTGGAGTGCAATGGCGCGATCTCGGCTCACCGCAACCTCCGCCTCCTGGGTTCAGGCAATTGTCCTGCCTCAGCCTCCCGAGTAGCTGGGATTACAGGCACGCGCCACCGTGCCCAGCTAATTTTTTGTATTTTTAGTAGAGATGGGGTTTCACCATGTTGACCAGGATGGTCTTGATCTCTTGACCTCGTGATCCACCTGCCTTGGCCTCCCAAAGTGCTGGGATTACGGGCTTGAGCCACTGCGCCCGGCTAATTTTTTTTTTAAGAGACAGGATCTAGCTTTGCTGCCCAGGTTGGAGTGCAGTGGTGTGATCACAGCTTACCACAGCCTTGAACTCCCAGGCTCAAGCGATCCTCTTACCTCAGACTCCTGAGTAACTGGGACCACAGATGCAGGCCACCACACCTGGATAGTTTTAAAAAATTTTTGTAGGCTGGGCATGGTGGCTCACACCTGTAATCCCAGCACTTTGGGAGGCCGAGGCGGGTGGATGGAGATCGAGACCATCCTGGTCAATATGGTGAAACCTCGTCTCTACAAAAAAACAAAAACAACAAAATTTTTGTAGAGATGGGGGTCTTGCTATGTTGCCCAGGCTGGTCTGGAACTCTTGGGCTCAAGTGATCCTCCCGCTTCGGCCTCCCAAAGTGCTGGGATTATAGGCATGAGCCACTGCACCCAGCTCCCTTCCTTATTTCCTTCAGGCCTTTGTTCAGATATCACCTTGTGAATGAGGATTCTATGAATACCTGGCCGGGCATAGCGGTACTTGCCTGTAATCCCAGCTACTCAGGAGGCTGAGGCAGAAGAATTGCCTGAATCCAGGAGGTGGAGGTTGCGGTGAGCCGAGATCGCGCCATTGCACTCCAGCCTAGGTAACAAGAGTGAAACTCCATCTCAAAACAAACAAACAAACAAAGCAAAGAAAAAGGTTCGGTGCAGTGGCTCACACCTGTAATCCTAGCACTTTGGGAGGCCAAGGCGGGTGGGTCACGTGAGGTCAGGAGTTTGTGACCAGCCTGACCAACATGGTGAATCCCCATCTTTACTAAAAATATAAAAAATTAGCTGGGTGTGGTGGCACGTGTCTGTAATCCCAGCTACTCGGGAGACTGAGGCAGGAGAATCATTTTAACCCAGGAAGCGGAGGTTGTGGTGAGCCAAGATTGTGCCGTTGCATTCCAGCCTGGGAGTGTAAGAGGGAAACTCCATCTCAAAAAAAAAAAAAAAAGATGGGAGTCAGATGGTGTCCGTTGGGTGGCATAGGCCATGGCGCTAACCCCTGCTCTCTTCTGCCTCTCCTCTCCTAGGCATTTGCATCAAGTGTGGGCTTGGCATCTATGGAGCCCAGCAGGCGTGCCAGGCAATGGGGAGCCTGTATCACACTGACTGTTTCACCTGTGACTCCTGTGGTAGGTAACCTCGTGCCCCTGTGAAGGGGACCTGCCACGTCATCCCCATTCCCTTCAAACCCCCTTGCACCTGAGTCCAGGCAGATGGACCACCTGGCTCTGGCCCAGGCTGGGCTGTGGAGGACTCTGTCTGGGGAGGAGGCGTGGGGCCACTGAGGAGCCTTTTGCTGGCTGTAGGGCAGGGCTGCCCCCTGCTTGTCAGCCGTGGAGCCTCTGTAACATGCAGGGCACCAGTGTCATCCAGCTGCCTGGGAGCAGGGTTGGAAGCCTGTGAAGAACCTTCTGCCTGTCTGGACATACGACAAATATTTCTTTTTCCTGCAGTCTATTTTTGTTGTTGTTGAGACAGCAGAGTCTTACTCTATTGCCAAGGCTGGAGTGCAGTGGAGTGATCTCAGCCCACCACAGCCTCTGCCTCCCAGGTTCAAGTGATTCTCCTGCCGCTGCCTCAGCCTCCTGAGTAGCTGGGATTACAGGCACGTGCGCCACCACACCCAGCTAATTTTTTGTGGGTATTTTTAGGTAGATACGGGGTTTTGTCATGTTGGCCAGGCCGGTCTGAAATTTCTGAGCTTAAGTGATCTGTCAGCCTTGGCCTCAAAGTGCTGGGTGTACAGGTGTGAGCCACCTCACCTGCTTAAATACCCTCAACACTTTGATCTTGCCCTTTTTCAGTTGATCCTGTGTGTTGCTTATCATATCTGTCCAACTGGTATTCTGATTTCTACTACTGTGTAAGAGTTTTGTCCATTCTAGAACTTGATATAAATGCATTCCTATAGTGCGTACTATTTTATGGCTGATCTTTTATTCAATGTCTTTCTTTTTTTAAGAGGCAGGGTCTTACCCCTACATCCAGGCTGAAGTGCAGTGGCCCAATCACGGCTCACCGCAACCTCAACCTCCTGGGTCCAAGCGATCCTCCCGCCTCAGTCCCACAATGTGTAGCGGGACTATAGGCATGTGACACCATGCCCGGCTAATTTTTTTATCTTTGTAGAGACAGGGTCCTGAACTCCTGGCCTCAAGTGATGCTCTTGCCTCGGCCTTCCAGAGCACTAGGATTACAGGAATTAACCATCGTGCCTGACCCTCTTCATTTTTTTTGAGACGGAGTTTCGCTCTTGTTACCCAGGCTGGAGTGCAAAGGCGTGATCTCAGCTCACCACATCTCCGCCTCCTGGGTTCAGGCAATTCTCCTGCCTCAGCCTCCTGAGTAGCTGGGATTACAGGCAGGCGCCACCATGCCCAGCTAATTTTTTGTAGTTTTAGTAGAGACAGGGTTTCACCATGTTGACCAGGATGGTCTCGATCTCTTGACTTTGTGATCCACCCGCCTCGGCCTCCCAAAGTGCTAGGATTACAGGCTTGAGCCACCGCGCCCGGCTGACCCTCTTCATTTTTTTTTTTTTTTTTTGCCGATCAGTTTGAGCTTATGAGGTTGCTCGGGTTAGCCTTGAACTCATGACCTTGCCTTCGCAAGTGCCACGACTTCCAGCGGGAGCCACTTTGGACCCCAGACCCTCTTCATTTTTAAAAATTCATGTTGTTGTATGTATCTGCAGTTCGCTCCTTTTTATTGCAGAATAGAAATTCACTAAATGAATGAATATACCACAGATTTTAAGTCCATTTATCTGTTGGTGGATATTAGATTCTGCTGTGAATATCCTTGTGGAGTTCATTTTGTAGATACAGGTTTTTATTTCTTTTGAGTAAATTCCAGAGTGGTATTTCTGGGTCATAGGATTAAATGTGTATTTAACTTGCGCCAAACTGTTTTCCAAAAGAGTTGTACCATTTTGTACTCCCACTAGAAATGTAAGAGAGTTGGGTTATTCTATCAATACATGTTTGCCAACAATTTGTATTTGGGTCATTTTTTTGAGTCTTATTCTGTCACCAGGCTGGAGTGCAGTGGTGCCATCTCGGTTCACTGCAACCTCTGCCTCCTGGGTTCAAACAATTCTCCTGCATCAGCCTCCCAAGTAGCTGGGATTACAGATATACGCCACCATGCCCTGATAATTTTTTGTATATTCAGTAGAGATGAAGATTCCCTATGTTGGCCAGGCTGATCTTGAACTCCTGACCTCAAATAATCTTCCCGCCTTGGCCTTCCAAAGTGCTGGGATTCAAGGCGTGAGCCACTGTGCCTTGCCTACATTACCTTTTAATACTGGACGGCAAACACATCTGCCTTCTGATCCAGAGAGAGATGCCACCTCTGTCTTCTTAGGGGTTTGCTTTACAGATATCTTTGAAAAGATAACCCAGAATGAGAGTTATCTGTTCTCTGTAAAATGTTCAGAAATTTGAGAGACCTAGTGGAAAATTGTCTCCTAGCAATGATGTATCTATTTATGTAGGTCTTTTGAATTTCACTTAGATAAATTTGGTTTGCAATGTAAGGTCATATACATCTTTCAGTAGGTCTCTTAGTGTTTTTTTTTTTTGAGACAGAGTTTTGCTCTTGTTACCCAGGCTGGAGTGCAATGGCGCGATCTTAGCTCACTGCAACCTCTGACTCCTGGGTTCAGGCAATTCTCCTGCCTCAGCTTTCTGAGTAGCTGGGATTACAGGCACGTGCCACCATGCCTAGCTAATTTTTTGTATTTTTAGTAGAGACGGGGTTTCACCTTGTTGACCAGGATGGATGGTCTCGATCTCTTGACCTCATGATCCACCCACCTTGGCCTCCCAAAGTGTTGGGATTACAGGCGTGAGCCACCACGCCCGGCCTTTTTTTTTTTTTTAATCGAGACAGCGTTTGCTGTGTTGCCCAGGCTGGAGTGCTGTGGTACAATCTTGACTCACTGCAATCTCTGGGTTCAAGCTATCTTCCCACCTCAGCCTCCCTAGTAGCTGGGACTACAGGTGTGTGCCACCGTGCCCAGCTAATTTTTGTATTTTTAGTAGAGACGGGGTTTCACCATGTTGACTAGGATGGTCTTGATCTCTTGACCTCATGAGCCACCGCACCCGGCCCTCCCCATTGCTTGTTTTTGTTAGGTTTGTCAAAGATCAGATGGTTGTAGATGTGTGGTGTTTCTTCTGGGGTCTCTGTTCTGTTCCATTGGTCTATGTCTCTGTTTTGGTACCAGTACCATGCTATTTTGATTACTGTAGCCTTGTAATATAGTTTGAAGTCTGGCAGTGTGATGCCTCTGGATTTGTTCTTTTTGCTTAGGATTGTCTTGGCTATGCGGGGTCTTTTGTGATTCCATATGAAGTTTAAAATGGTTTTTACCAGTTCTGTGAAGAAGGTCATTGGTAGCTTGATGGGGATAGCATTGAATCTATAGATTACTTTCGGCAGTATGGACATTTTCATGATACTGATTCTTCATAACCATGAGCATGGAATGTTTCTCCATCTGTTTGAGTCCTCTCTTATTTCATTGAGCAGTGGTTTTTAGTTCTCCTTAAAGAGGTCCTTTACATTCTTTGTTAATTATATTCCTAGGTATTTTATTCTCTGTAGTAATTGTGAATGGGAGTTTGCTCTTGATTTGGCTGTTTGTCTATTATTGGTATATAGGAATGCTTGTGATTTCTGCACATTGATTTTGTATCCTGAGACTTTGCTGAAGTTGCTTATCAGTTTGAGAAGATTTTGGGCTGAGACGATGGGGTCTTCTAGATATACAATCATGTCATCTGCAAATAGAGACAGTTTGACTTCCTCCTTTGCTAATTGAAAACCCTTTATTTTTTTTTCTTTTTCTTTTCTTTTGAGATGGAGTTTCACTCTTGTTACCCAGGCTGGAGTGCAATGGCGCGATCTCAGCTCACTGCAACCTCCACCTCCTGGGTTCAAGCAATTCTCCTGCATCAGTCTCCTGAGTAGCGGGGACTACAGGCGTGCATCACCATGCCCAGCTAATTTTTGTATTTTTAGTAGAGACGGGGTTTCACCATGTTGACCAGGATGGTCTCGATCTCTTGACCTCGTGATCCGCCCGCCTCTGCTTCCCAAAGTGCTGGGATTACAGGCGTGAGCCACCGCGCCAGGCCCCTTTCTTTCTTTTGCTTTCCTGATTGCTCTGGCTAGAACTTCCAGTACTATATTGAATAGGAGTGGTGAGAGAGGGCATCCTTGTCTAGTGCCTGATTTCAAAGGGAATTCTTCCAGCTTTTGCCTGTTCAGTGTGATACTGGCTGTAGGTTTGTCATATATAGCTTTTATCATTTTATGATACGTTTCGTCAGCACCTAGTTTATTGAGAGTTTTTAGCATGAAGGGCTGTTGAATTTTATTGAAGGCCTTCTCTGCATCTATTGAGATAATCATGTGGTTTTTGTCTTTGGTTCGGTTTATGTCATGGGTTACATTTATGGATTTGCATATGTTGAACCAGCCTTGCATCCCTGGGATGAAGCCTACTTGGTCGTGATGGATAAGCTTCTTGATGTGCTGTTGCAATCTGTTTGCCAGTGTTTTATTCAAGATTTTTGCGTCAATGTTCATCATGGATATTGGCCTGAAGTTTTCTTTTTTAGTTGAGTCTCTGGCTGGTTTTGGTATCAGGATGATGTTGTTCTCATAAAATGAGTTAGGGAGGATTCCTCCTTTTGTGTTGTTTGATACCGTTTCAGAAGGAATGGAACCAGTTCCTCTTTGTATGTCTGGTAGAATTCGGCTGTGAACCTGTCTGGACCTGGACTTTTGGTTGGTAGGCTATTGATTGCTGCCTCAACTTCAGCCCTTGTTATTGGTCTATTCAGGGTTGCAACTTCCTCCTGGTTTAGTCTTGGTAGAGTACAAGTGTCTAGGAATTTATCCATTTCTTCCAGGTTTACTGGTTTATGTGCATAGAGTTGTTTGTAGTAATCTCTGATTATAGTTTGTATTTCTGTGGAGTCAGTGGTGATGTCCCCTTTATTGTTTTTTATTGCATCTATTTTATTCTTCTCCCTTTTCTTTTTTATTAATCTGGCTAGTGGTCTATTTTGTTGATCTCTTCATAAAACCAGCTCCTGGATTTATCGATTTTTTTGAAGGGTCTTTTGTGTCTCTATCTCCTTCAGTTCTGCTGTGAAGTTATTTCTTGTCTTCTGCTAGCTTTTGAGTTTTTTTGAACTTGCTCCTCTAGCTCTTTCAATTTTGCTAATAGGGTGTCGATTTTAGATCTTTCTTCTCTTTGGTGGGCATTTATTGCTATAAATTTCCCTCTCGACACTGCTTTAAAGGTGAAGGACACCTCTTTTTTATTGGGGTCCTTCTCCTGGTGAACGTTGTACTGCTAATGTTCATGGGTTAGGAAGATTAATTCTGGCTGGGCTCGGCAACTGAGCCTGTAATCCCAGCGCATTGGGAGGCTGAGGTGGGTAAATCATTTGAGTTTGAGACCAGCCTGTGCAACATGATGAAACCCCATCTCTATCAAAAAATAAAAAAATTAGCCAAGAGTGGTGGTGTATGCCTGTAGTCCCAGTTACTTGGGAGGCTGACAGGAGGACTGCTTGAGCTTGGGAGGTTGAAGCCGCAGTGAGTCATGATTGTGCCACTGCACTCCAGCTTAGGTAACAGAGTGAGACCCTAGCTTTAAAAAAACAAAAACAAAAAACAGGACGGGTGTGGTAGCTCACACCTATAAATCCAAGCACTTTGGGAGGCTGAGGCGGGCAGATCACGAGGTCAGGAGTGCAACACCAGCCTCGCCAGCATAGTGAAACCCCGTCTCTACTAAAAATGCAAAAAATTAGCCAGGCATGGTGGCAGGTGCCTGTAATCCCAGCTACTGGGGAGGCTGAGGCAGGAGAATTGCTTGAAGCCAGGAGGTGGAGGTTGCAGTGAGTGGAAATTGCGCCACTGCACTCCAAACTGGGTGACAGAGACTCCATCTCACAAAAAAGAAAAAAAAAAAGACTGATTCTCAGAAATCCTCTCTGAATTCACCTGATGTTCAAGTGATTGTGTTTATTAATCAATGCATGATTTATTTACATTAGCGAAATGTTTCTTATTATATTTGCTTTGACCATTTTTTGTAATTCTATTGACAGTGTATTTTTTTCTGAAATTTTGTTATTATAACAATGACGACATAATATTAAAGGGAAATTTAGAAAACCACCCATAACCCAGTGTCTCATCTGTTGGAGGAGGGCGCTGAGAGCTGGAAGCGTGGCTCCATCCCTGGTCTCAAGCGTTGCAGGGACCCCTCTCAACCCTCATCCTTGCAGGGAGAAGACTCCGTGGGAAGGCATTCTACAACGTGGGTGAGAAAGTGTACTGCCAGGAGGACTTCCTGGTGAGTCTGAGCTGTGCCCCAGTGGTGCCAGGGGTGGGAGCTAGGGCAGGGACCCTCATTCTGACTTGCGTGGAAACCTGAGGCCAGGACGCAGGTGCTGGCTGGGCTGCAAGTGCCCCTTTGTCACACAACATCCTGGATCCTGTGTCCCCTCCCAGTACTCTGGGTTCCAGCAGACGGCCGACAAGTGCAGTGTGTGCGGACATCTCATCATGGACATGGTGAGCCCCTGCCCCCACCCCCCGGGAGCCCCTGTGATACGGGCGGAGTCTGAGGGCCCCACCCTCTCCCCTCCCTGCTCCGGACCAGCCTGGGGTTCAGAGCCTGGAGCCTCCCCTGGGGGGCGGCGCTGAGCCTCAAGCCTGCGCCGACCCCTCAATGCGCACCATCCTTCTGCAGATACTGCAGGCCCTGGGCAAGTCCTATCACCCAGGCTGCTTCCGGTGCTCTGTGTGCAACGAGTGCCTGGACGGGGTTCCCTTCACCGTAGACGTGGAGAACAACATCTACTGCGTGCGAGACTATCACACGTGAGTTGCTGGCGCTATGGAGCAGGGGGCACTCAAGCTGTTCTTCCTGGCTCCCTTGGAAGCATTTTGCCTGCCAGCCTAACTGTCCTTGGTTCTTAGCCTTTTCCCTTCTGCCTCCCCTTATGCACCTGGGCCTGGGGCAGGCAGCGATGGCCTGCGTCCCCTCTCCCGGCAGTCTGGCCACCAGCTGTCTTTTGCCTCCTCTCCTCCTGGCGCCGTACCCACCATCTCTCCCCCCTCCTCTTTTTCATCCCCTGCCAGGCCAGGCCTCTTCAGGCTGATCTGTTTCCTCCTACCGTGGCTGTGGGTTTATTCCTGGGAACTCTGGTTCTGAGCAGGGCCTTCCATGGGATTGGAGTCCTGGGCATAGGTCCCTGGTACTCAGGTTGGAGCCAGGTCGCGCAGTGCTAAGCTGTGTCCCAGACCTGGACATTAAGGAGAAGGGAACTCACAGGAAACATGCGGGTGGATGGCAGAGCAGCACCCGCAGCCGTCCTGGAGGAGGAGATTGGGTGGAGGTGAAATGGGCAGTCACATAAGAGGCCAGGGCTGGGCACAGCGGCTCATGCCTATAATTCCAGTACTTTGGGAGGTTGAGACGGGTGAATTACTTGAACCCAGGAGTTTGAGACCAGCCTGGGCAACATAGAAAGACCTCATTTCTGTTAAGAAAAAAAAGCGTAGGGGGCCAGTACAAGAAGGCACGGTAGAAGTTGTTCCCTATCTGCCCTGAGATGTGCACACAGGGAGACGGGGCCCGATGCTTGGGCCACGATAGGGGCTCCTGTGGGTGCACTTGTCCTTGTGCCCTTGGCCTCTGGTCACTCAGCTGATCACTTCTGGTTTCCTTTATTCCTCCAGGGTTTTTGCACCAAAATGCGCCTCCTGTGCCCGTCCTATCCTCCCTGCACAGGTAGGAGCCACTCACCCCTAGATGATCAGGTACCTGGCCCAGCGCGGCCACTGCCCTGTTCTGTGTGGGTCTAGACCGGGTCCTGGGCCACAGTGGGCGGGATGAGCAGGTGCTCCTCCCACAGCTCCTTCAGGACTGAGGGATGGGTATTGTGCGTGTGCACATGGGGTACAGATGTCCCCTGGCACGAGGTCAAGGGAAGTGTTGGCCCCTGCTGTTTGGCTGCCCCACTGCCAGCCTCCACTCCATTCCCTGTTGACAGAAGGGCTTCTCCTGGGTCTGTTCAGCTCTGCAGGCTGAGGTGGGGTGGGCTGGGGGAGCAGATGAGGGATGGGCGTGATCTGTGTGGGAGCCCCCACCATGGGTGCTGCAGCTCTCCTGGCCTGGGGTCTTCCCACAGTGCTGGCTCTGTCCCAGGCTGGTGTGCCTGCCGAAGCAGAACTGGCAGTGCCCTTTCAAGACTTCAAGGAAGTGTAAACAGGCCCGGCACAGGGGCCCATGCCTGTAATCCCAGCACTTTGGGAGGCCAGGGTGGGAGGAGTGCTTAAAGCCAGGGTTTTGAGAGTAGCCTCGGCCATCTCTACAAAAAAAAATTAAAATTAGCCAGGTGTGGTGGTGCATATATGTAGTCCCAGCTACTTGGGAGGCTAAGGCAGGAGGATCATTTGAGCCCAGGAGTTTGAGGCCTCAGTGAGCTGTGATTGCGCCACTGGACTCCAGCATGGGCAACAGAGAGAGACCCTTTCTCTTTAAAAAAAAAAAAGAAAAAAAAAAAAGGCCAGGCACGATGGCTCACACCTGCAACCTCAGCACTTCGGGAGGCCAAGGTGGGCAGATCACCAGAGGTCGGGAGTTCAAGACCAGCCTGACCAACATGGAGAAAGCCCATCTCTACTAAAAATACAAAATTAGCCTGGCCTGGTGGCGCATGCTTGTAATCCCAGCTACTCGGGAGACTGAGGCAGGAGAATTGTTTGAACCCGAGAGGTAGAGGTTGCAGTGTGCCAAGATCGGGCCATTGCACTTCAGCCTGGGCAACAAGAGAGAAACTGCATCTCAAAACAAAACAGAAACAATGAGGTGAAAATAATATCCACATCCATTGACACCCATGTGACACCCTTGTGGTCCTTTGTGTGTGCTGTGGGCTGTGGCTGTAGAGGACACTTGAGGCCCACATATGTCTGTGTCTGTGCACCTGCTGGTACCTGTCCCGCCCCAGTGAAGCAGTGTGGCAGTGCTTCTGGGGCGGGCATTCGCATCTGCCAGGACGGGAGCGTGGTGTGTGGGAGTGCGCGCTCACGGATGGCTTCCCTCCCGTCCTCGCATGCTCATTGTGTGTGAACTCCATCTCTTCCTCCAGGGCTGTGAAACAACCATCCGTGTGGTGTCCATGGACAGAGACTACCATGTGGCATGTTACCACTGTGAGGTGAGTCTGGGTTCCCGGGAGGCTGGCAGCTGGGGCAGTCTTCTCACATGGCTCTCCTTTCCAGGTGTTCTGTGGGCTCTCCTTTTCAAAATTTTAGTTTGGCCAGGTGCAGGGGTTCATGCCTGTAATCCCAGCACTTCGGGAGGCCGAGGCGGGTGGATCACCTGAGGTCAGGAGTTTGAGACCAGCCAGACCGACATGGTGAAACCCTGTCTCTACTAAACAAAAAATTAGCTGGGCATGGTGGTGCATGCTTGTAGTCCCAGCTACTTGGGAGGCTGAGGCAGAAGAATTGCTTGAACCCAGGAGGCAGAGGTTGCAGTGAGCAGAGATTGAGCCATTGTACCCCAGCCTGGGCAATAAAAGCTAAAGTCTGTCTCAAAAAAATAATAATAATTAGCCTGGCGTGGTGGCGTGTGCCTGTTGTCCCAGCTCCTCTGGAAAGGGCAGAGGTTGCAGTGAGTCCAGATCCGCCACTGTGCTCCAGCCTGGCAACAAAAGCAAGACTCTGTCTCAAAATAAAAATAAAAGCTAATTTTTTTTTTTTTTTTTGAGACAGAGTCTTGTTTCTTCACCCAAGCTGGAGTTCAATGGCATGATCTTAGCTCACCGCAGCCTCTGCCTCCCTGGTTCAAGTGATGCTCTACCTCAGCATCCCGAGTAACTGGAATTATAGGCACCCACCACGACTAGTTTTTATGTTTTAGTAGAGATGGGATTTCACCATCTTGGCCAGACTGTTCTTGAACTCCTGATCTCTTGATTCATCCGCCTTGGCCTCCCAAAGTGCTGGGATTACAGGCATGAGCCAGCACGCCCAGCAGTTTTTATTTCTTAGACAGGATCTTGCTCTGTTGCTAGACTGCAGTGCAGTGGCACAGTCATAGCTCACTGGAGCCTCAGCCTCCTGAATAGCTGACAGCACAGGCTTGTGCCACGACATCCAGCTAATTTTGATATTTTTAGTAGAGATGGGGTTTCATCATGGTGCCCAGGCTGGTCTTGAACTCCTGGGCTCAAGAGATCCACCTGCTTCAGCCTCCCAGAGTGCTGGGACTACAACGTGAGTCGCTGTGCCGGCCTCACCTGTTTTATGGCATCTACCTCATTCTGCCTTTCCTTTTCCAGCCCTGCAGAGAGTGAACTGGGGGAGGGAGTGAAGGCAGGTGCTCCCTGAGCAGCTGGAGGAATCAGGATTGGGGGCCCAAGTTCAGGGAAGTAGGTTGAATGATGGTTAGGCCATTGAAAGGACTGGATTTGGCCGGTGTCTGGATGTTGGGGGTTGAGGGTTGGGGGATGTTCATCAGAACCCCAGCAGAGAGTGAGGGCAGGGGGAAGAGGGGATGAGACGCTCTCGTTTTTGGTAGCTGGAGACCCCTAATGAAGATGTCCAGTAGACCTTTAAGTGGGTGGGGTTCAACTACCTAGCCGACACCTGTGGGAATTTGGGATCACTAGCATGTGGTGCTCCCTTCTCTGAATCTTATTGAGACAAGTCTTGCTCTGTTGCCCAGGCTGGAGTGCAGTGGCACCATCTCAGCTCACTACAACCTCCGCCTCCTGGGTTCAAGCAATTCTCCTGCCTCAGCCTCCTGTGTAGCTGGGACTACAGGTGCCTGCCACCATGCTTGGCTAATTTTTGTATTTTTAGTAGAGCTAGGGTTTCACCATGTTGGCCAGGCTGGTTTCAAACTCCTGACTTCAAGTGATCTGCCCACCTTGGCCTCCCAAAGTGCTGGGATTACTGTTGTGAGCCATCACACCAGGTCTGAATCTTGGCCCTGGGAATTCCGGTCGCCTTGGCCTCCCCAGCTTCTCAACTCAGGGAGACCACAGGGCTCCCCTGGGCAGCCGGAGCAGTGTCCAGGCGGTCAGTGGGGCATTGTGGTGTGCACCTGCAGGGTTTCCCTTCTCTGAGAGATGATGGGCCTCCCTAATCTATTGTCTGGGGTCTGGGAGTCATCTGTTCAGCCTCTTATTCTCATAGACGGTGGGAGGAAATCCAATTTCTGTTCCCCTGTCCTGGCGGGAAGCAAGGGTCCCATGATGGATGCAGGGACAGCTGAAGCCAGGGAGAAAGCGAATCTTCCAGGGCAAGTTGGAGAACAAGGAGTGGGGGGGTCAGGATGGTTCAGGGAGCACCGCCACTTACAGGACACACGCAGATGAAGTAGCCACAAAGGGAGGCTGAGGAGGCCTGGGCAGGAGGAGAACCAGGCTTTGGGTGACTGTGTCCCAGCAAGAGCAGAGGGCGTGGCGGTGGGGAATCTGCAGTAGCAATCAGAAATCCCTTGGGTGACAGGGTCTCCTGGGTGGGGGCGAGTGGCGCCATGAGAGCACAGATGGTGTCAGGGTACCCAGGAGGGAGGATGAGGAGCAGGGATGTTCTGCAGAAGGGCCAGGGCTCCTGTCCAGCACTAATGGGGCCTCCATGCCCCTCTACCTGCTTGGCTGTCCTGTGGACTGTGTGGTCCCCTGGGGATTGCCCAGCACCCAGTGCAGCAGAGGGAGGGGTTGACGCTAAGAGTCATAGAACAGGGCAGGCACCGATGGTGCTGCTTGTCCGTGGCAAGGCGGTTGGATGGGGACTGATACCTCCAGAATCCCACACTCCTCCCTGGCCTGGTGTGCAGTGGCCTGTGGTGGGCCAGGCAGGAGACCAGGGACAGGAAGGGTTTGGTGGCACCGCAGCCGCCCAGCTCCCTTCCCTATGCAGGGCATGGCAGGTGTTGGTGTCAGGGGCTCTCGGTAATGGGTGAAAGCTGCCAGCATTCTAGTCCCCAGCCCGAAATAGGACGTGAAGCCAGCCCCCTGCTTCCCCTGGTGTCTCCAGGTCCTCTCACCATTGCCTTTTCAGATCACCTCGGGGTGGCACTCATGCCGCCAGCCTGCTCCAGGGACCCCTGTGTAGCAGGAAGTGGTGGACACATCCTTCCAGGACCCCAGCAGCTTCCAGCACAGGAACTGCTCCGTCCTCCACACCTGCTTTGCTTTACCCTTGGGACGGCCGGGTTGGTTTTCTTCATCTTTGTTTCTCCTTAAATATCCTCTGTCCAGGCCTCTTCTCTTCCCACCTCATCATGGAAGGGTCTTCTGTTTGCCCGCTTCTCTTTTCTAGTGACCTGCATTCCCTGGAAGAGGCAGTCTGCTGTTTTTTTTTTTTTTTTTGGAAACAGTCTCACCCTGTCACCCAGATTGTAGTACAGTGGTGCAGTCTTGGCTCAGCAGCCTCTGCCTCCTGGGTTCAAGCGATTCTCCTGCCTTAGCCTCCGGAGTAGCTGGGATTACTGGTGAACACCACTGCTCCTGGCTAATTTTATTTTGTATCTTTAGTAGAGATGGGGTTTCACCATATTGGCCAGGCTGGTCTTGAACTGCTGAACTTGTGATCTGCCCGCCTCGGCCTCCCAAACTGTTGGGATTCAAGATGTGAGCCACCATGCCTGGCCTGTTTTGTTTTTAAAAATCATCATGTTTGGCCAGGTGTGGTGGCTCATGCCTGCAGTCCCAGCACTTTGGGATGCTGAGGTGGGAGGATGGCTATGAAATCAGGGGTTCAAGATCAGCATAATCTGCATTGCAAGATACCAGCTCTACAAAATACAAGGGGAAAAAATTTAGCTGGGTATGGTGGTATGTGTCTGTACTTCCAGCTACTTGGGAGGCTAAGGTGGGAGGATTGCTTGAGCCCAGGAGTTTCAGGCTGCAGTGACCTGAGATTGCACCATTGCACTCCAGCCTGGGTGACAGGGTGAGACCTTGTCTAATAAACAAAAAACAGGCTGGGCGTGGTGGCTCACACCTGTAATCCCAGCACTTTGGGAGGCTGAGGCGGGTGGATCACGAGGTCAAGAGATCGAGACCATCCTGGTCAACATGGTGAAACCCTGTCTCTACGAAAAATACAAAAAATTAGCTGGGCGTGGTGGCGCGTGCCTGTAATCCCGGCTACTCAGGAGGCTGAGGCAGGAGAATTGCCTGAACTCAGGAGGCAGAGGTTGCGGTGAGGCGAGATTGCACCATTGCACTCCAGCCTGGGCAACAGGAGCGAAACTCCATCTCAAAAACAAACAAAAAACAGTCCATGCATGGTGGCTCAGTCCTGTAATCCCAGCATTTTAGGAGGCTGAGGCGAAGGATCGCTTGAGGTCAGGAGTTCAAGACCAACCTGAGCAACATAATGAAACCCATCACTACAAAAAATGAAATTCACAGGACTTGGCGGGTGTGCTGGTGGTCCTAGCCACTCAGGAGGCTGAGGTGGGGGCAACAGTGAGAAACCCTGTCTCAAATGACAAGCGAATAAACAAAAAACACCCAAAGCATCAGGTTTTTTTTTTTTAAGATACCCATGTTGACTGCCCAGCCCTCTCCCGCAGCCTGGCTTCTATCCAGGGACTTCCTCTTGGGTGCCTGAGAGGCAGCGCCAGTCCTCTGTGCTCCATGCTGGGCTTCCCATCCCTTCTCTGGCAGAGGAAGTCTTACTTATTTTTGAGATGGAGTTTTGCTGTTGTCACCCAGGCTGGAATGCAATGGCAAGATTTCGGCTCACTGTAACCTCTGTCTCCTGGGTTCAAGCGAGTCTACAGCCTCAGCCTCCAAGTAGCTGGGATTACAGGCATGTGCCGCTACACCCAGCTAATTGTGTATTTTTAGTAGGGACAGGGTTTCACCATGTTGGCCAGGCTGGTCTTGAACTCCTGACCGAGGCAGTGCCTTGGCCTCCCAAAATGCTGGATTCCTGCACTCTTGGAAGAGTCTTCATGATCTTATAAGGAGCCCTGCAGGTCTGCCCCCTCCCATGACCTCTAAAATGCCCTAATGTGCCCCTTTCTGCTGACTCTGGGGCTGGGGGTTGTGTTCTTCCCTAGGACTGTGGGCTGCAGCTGAGTGGGGAGGAAGGACGCCGATGCTATCCCCTGGCAGGCCACCTGCTGTGTCGTCGCTGCCACCTTCGGCGCCTCCAGCCTGGGCCTCTTCCCTCACCGACCGTGCATGTCACTGAGCTCTGAGCAGGGGAAAACCCATCCCTGGACTGGGGTGGGTGTGGAGGGAGGGCCTCGTGGGTGGCCCCAGTCAGTGTCAGGGTGGGCTTCCCCCAATCCCACCTTCCCACCGAGCTGCTGTCTGCAGGGGCCGGACCCCCGCTTGGAAGCTTCTATTTATTCACCGTCTGTGCCTGCTCAAGTCACTTCTGTGCAGGCCCTGCCTCCCACTCACCTCATCACCAGCTTTCCACTTGGGGGTCCCCATGCATCCTGCAGCTTCAGGGTGGGCCGTGGATCACCAGGATGGAGAGGGCCCCTGCCCTGGCCACGGGTACAAGGTGACCCAGGTGCATTCCTGGATAGGAGCTGCTGTCCGTTGTTTAGGGGCCTGGGACTCCCCCAACACAAGTGTGGGCAGGGTGTGGTCTGGAAGGCGGCACTGGCCTTTCAGTGCCTGCTGGTGGGTGGGAAGGTGCCTGGTTTAGGTGGGGTCCCAGCAGGGGGTGAGGAATGACACCTGTGGGGAAGCGGCCTGCAAAGGACACTGTGGCCATATGCTCACTGTGGGAATTGGCTCTGGGAACTCTGATGGGTGTTTGCAGCCACAGTTGCTGCCCTGCTCCCTGTTCCAGGGCTACTGGCTTGGGACTCCCCTACCCTCCTGCTCAGCCGGGGAAAAGCCCGCGGGGGCTGCAGCCCCAGGTCTCGCTCAGGAGCGACGCGAAGGGGTGCCCTGGCTGCACTGCAGAAAAGCCCGTGTCTGAGCGCCGGGCATGGGTTCCACTACAAAAGGACAGGATTTGACTTAAATTAAGTTTTTCCCTTGAGGATATTTTCATTTTCTTTAAAAGAATATAATTTTCTAAGATCTTGGACCAGGTTTGTTATTTCTTAAGCAAATTCCAGCAAATTCACGTGTCCAATTTGTCTGTTATGGAGCTGGTTTTCAGGTGTTAAGAACCTTGTGGTTTCAGGACTTTTGTATAAATTCCTCTAAAACCTCACCATGTGTCCGCCTTTCAGACTTTAGGGTAGCCTGGGGTTCCGTGTGTGTTGGGGTAAGGGTGGTTGCCCCATCAAATGCAGTGTGTGGGGGGAGGGCTTTCCATGCTCCCCAGGACAGGAACGTGGGGTCTGCACTTGGGGGTTCCTGGTCCTGATGGCAGCATCCCCGCAGGTTCAGGGGACATCTGGACTGAAGTCACCCTAGGAGAACCTGGACCCGAATTTTGGCTGCTGTTCCCCTCTCCCTCCCCCACCGTCAGGTGTGAGGTCTGTGACTTACCGCAGGGCCAGGCTGGGTGCCCCCGGGAACCAGCTGGGCTGTACAGGCCAAGCCCAAGGAAACACTAGGAGGTGCCCATAGGGGAAATGGCAGCCCCAGAGTCCAGCGGGCTGAGACCTGGCACGGGCGCCCCCTGGTGGGCTGAATTGGCAAGTACAGGGAAGGTCAGGGAGTCGTCTTAACCAAGGACTTCCATAGCGTGGAAAGCACTGAGATAAGGGGAATGGGGCCATCAGCAGGACCAGGGAAGGGGCACTTCTTGGAGGAAGTGATGCCAGTGGGGCCAGAGAGTAAAGTCCAGCCATGGAGGCTCCGGTGCTGGCTCTCTCTTCCCTGTGAGCTGAGTTGCTTTGCTTTGCTTTTTTTTGATCCTACACTTGATCTTAGCCAAAAGGCTGAGAAGTAGTCTTTTTTTTTGAGACAGGGTCTTGTTCTGTCGCGCAGACTGGAGTGCATTGGCGCGATCTGGGCTCACTGCAACTTTCACCTCCCAGGTTTAAGCGATTATCTTGCCTCAGCCTCCTGAGGAGCTGGGACTATAGGTGTGGACCATGATGTCCAGCTAATTTTTTTTTTTTTTTTTTGAGACAGACTCACTTTTATTGCCCAGGCTGGAATGCAATGGCGCAATCTCGGCTCACCACAACCTCTGCCACCCAGGTTCAAGAGATTCTCCTGTCTCAGCCTCCCTAGTAGCTGGGACTACAGGTGTGTGCCATCACGCCCAGCTAATTTTTTGTATTTTTAGTAGAGACAGGGTTTCACCGTGTTAGCCAGATGGTCTCGATTTCCTGACTTCCTGATCTGCCCACCTCGGCCTCCCAAAGTGCTGGGATTACAGGCGTGAGCCACTGTGCCTGGCCTGGGCTGCTTTACCTTCTCACTGGTCAGTTGCAAAGTTGTCCTCTGAACTGTCCTCTCTGCTTCCTCCCTCAAACCAACTTTGAGCTGGGTTTCTCCTTGTTGCCAACCTGGTCCTTCTACTCTTCCACACCCTGTGTAAATTGGAGTGGCCATCATTTGGCTAGACAGCAGGACATATCCCAAGGCTGTATGGAATGTGGTGACAGGTTCCCCTGGGCACCCAATCAGTTTCCATATATTGACCAGTGGCTAGGCTTAGTTCAACAGCCCCCCTCTCTTGGCTTTAACGCTGCTTAAAGCATGCTGGGTTACAGGTTATGCTGGCAGGCCCCAAGAAAGCCCCTTTGGCACCAGCCATACTCCCTTCCCCGGCAGAAGATCAAGAATTACCTCCACCCTACTCAAGGCCCCCCAAATCGGGGCCTCAGCGTCCTCCTTCAGACAGTACCAGTAACCAACCCTTGTCCCCCCTGCACACCTGCAGGGGTGCTCCACACCCACCGGCAGTCCTTCCTCTCCAAGAGGTGCCCCCAATGGGAGGAGACAATCGGGATCGCCCATTCTTTGTTCACATCCCCTTCTCTTCAAGTGACTTATTTAACTGGAAGGCTCAATATCCCCCATTCTCTGAGAAGCCCCAGGCTTTGACAGGGTTCTTGGAATCTGTACTCCAGACTCACTGCCCCATTTAGGACGACTGCCAACAATTATTACTGAGTCTGTTCACCACAGAGGAAAGAGGCTGAATTAGACAGGAAGCCCTGAAAGCCATCAAAGGTCCAGGGGGAGGAACAGTAGAAGAGAACCGGGACCGAATTGAGGCTTTTCCCTCTACCCAACCCCAGTGAGACCCCGACACCTCAGGGGGTCACCAGGCTCTGAACAATTTTCACTGGTATCTTTTAGCAGGGGTTAAGGGGGCAGCTAGGAGGCCCATCAACCTCTCCAAGGTAAGAACAGTGACTCGGTCCGTAGGAGTCGCTGGCTGCTTTCCTGGAATGCCTGCAAGAGGCTTATCGTACCTATACTCCTACAGACCCTGGGCCCCGGAAAAATCAACGGGTCATTAACTTGGCCTTTGTCTCCTAGTCAGCCCCAGATATCAGGAAAAAGTTACAAAAACTAGATGGATTCCAGGGAATGAATTTGACCCAATTGCTGAAAACTGCCCAAAAGGTTTTTGATAACAGGGATACACAAAAAAGTTACTAAGGCAGTAATAGCAGCCCTTCAGGAGACAAGTCATTCAATGAGGGCAGGGGGCCTTGCAAAATGGCCCCCAGGGTTCCTAGCCCCGTTAGGAAGAAACCAATGTGCATACTGTAAAGAAGATGGACATTGGAAAAACAAGTGCCCTGAGAGGAAAAAAACGAGTAACTGCTCAAGAAAAACCACCAAGGGCTATCCTCAATTTAGAAGGTCAGGATTGACAGGCCAGGGCTTTTATTTGCTAAGCGTCCAGGAGCCCAGGATTACTTTAAAGATTGGGGGCAAACCTATCAGTTTCTTAGTGGACAGTGGGGTGGCCCACTCAGCCCTTACTCAGCCTCTGGGACCACTATCCAGTAGGAAAACAGTCATCCAGGGGGCCACAGGAAAGACCATGACAAGTTCATGGACCACAAACTGAGGAGGCCACAGGAAAGACAACGACAAGTTCATGGGCCACAAATTGAGTCATTGACTTAGGAAACAGCACCATTACCCATTCCTTCTTAGTTCTTCCAGAATGCTCTCACCTGCTATTAGGGCAGGACCTACTTCACAAACTTCATGCAACTATCTCCCTTCTGTGAAAATCAGGCTTGCCTCTCTATCCCCGCTTTGCCCTCCATATCGAAAAGCTCCTCAGCAAATCCTCATCACTTGTGCTGTCAGATGAGTATCTCTTACAGGAAGCTTTTTTTTTTTTTTTGAGATGGAGTTTCGCTCTTGTTACCCAGGCTGCAGTGCAATGGCATGATCTCGGCTCACCACACACCACAACCTCCGCCTCCTGGGTTCAGGCAATTGTCCTGCTTCAGCCTCCTGAGTAGCTGGGATTACAGGCACACGCCACCATGCCCAGCTAATTTTTTGTATTTTTAGTAGTGAAGGGGTTTCACCATATTGACCAGGATGGTCTTGATCTCTTGACCTCGTGATCCACCCACCTCGGTCTCCCGAAGTGCTGGGATTACAGGCTTGAGCCACCGCGCCCGGCACAGGAAGCTTTATCACTGGAAACAAGTCAGACTTCCTCCGCCAATTCCAGGAGAGTGTACCTGGAGAGTGGGCTGAGACAAATCCCCCAGGTCTGGCAAAACACCATACCCCAGTTGTGGTCCAACCGTTGGTGACAGCAGCTCTGGTCCAGGTACAGCAATACCCAATAAGTCAGGAAGCCAGGTGGGGAATCACTCCACACATAACGAGACTCCTGGAAGGAGGAATCCTCACCACCTGTACGTCACCCTGGAACACCCCTCTGCTACCTGTTTTAAAACCTGGCACAAAGGATTACTGGCCAGTACAGGATTTAAAAGAAGTAAATAAAAGAGTAGAAACTGTCCACCCCACGGTCCCAAATCCATATACCCTAAGTCATCTGAACCTGAAACCACCATTACTATAACATCCTGGACCTCAAGGATGCATGCTTTTGCATCCCACTGGCCCCAATCAGCAGACCCATATTCACCTTTGAGTGGATGGACCTGGACACTAGGGTCATGGGGCAACTCACATGGACCTGGCTGCCTCAGGGATTCAAAAACTCTACCACCCTATTTGATGAGGCACTTAGCCAGAATCTTGCCACCTTCCAGGCTGAGTTCCCTGAGTGCACTCTACTCCAATATGTAGATAACTTACTTCTGGCCTCAAGAACCCAAGAGACCTGCAAGGAAGCCACCCAGTCACTGCTGTTGACCCCACAAACTCCAGGATATCGAATCTCAGCCGAAAAGGCCCAACTCTGTCAACAAAAGGTTACAGACCTGGGCTATATCAAGAAAAAGGCAACCGGGTGCTGGCGCCCAGCCGAGTCCAAGCAGTACTACAGATACCCACCCCTACCACAGAACGCCAACTTCGGGAGTTCCTTGGGGCGGTAGGGTGCTGTAGGCAACGGATTTTAGGTTTTGCTGAAATAGCCACACCTCTGTATGCCTGCACAGGAGGGAATCAACCCCTAATTTGGACAGCAGCAGAACAACAGGCTTCTGATAAACTTCAAGTCGCTCTGACCTCGGCCCCAGCCCTGGCCTTGCCAGATACTTCTAAACCCTTCCGGTTGTTTGTACATGAAAAACAAGGAATCGCGAAGGGGGTGCTCACCCAGACATTAGGACCATGGTCCAGGCCAGTCGCCTACCTATCAAAAAGACTTGATCCTGTAGCCCTGGGTGGCCCACCTGCCTTCGGTCCGTGGCAGCAACAGCCCTGCTGGTAAAGGAGGCGGACAAACTGACTCTGGGGCAGGAATTAAACCAAGTGGCACCCCATGCAGTAGAATCACTACTCCGCGGGGCTCAGGAAGGTGGATGTCTAATGACCGCATAGTACAGTATCAGGCTCTACTCTTGGACCAGCACCGCATCAAGTTCCTGAAGACTACAGTCCTGAATCCAGCCACACTGCTGCCTAAGAGTGAGCCAGAAGAACCCATAAATGACTGGCAACAAATAATAGATGCCATCCAAACCGCTCGACTGGACCTCACCGATGTCCCTCACGGAACCCAGAAGAGGTACTATATACGGATGGCAGCAGTTTTACGGTCAACAGAGTCAGGTATGTGGGGGCAGCCATAGTCACCCTAGAGCGGGTCATCTGGGCCCAGGCCCTTCCTCATGGGACTTCAGCCCAAAAGGTTGAACTTACAGCCCTGATAAAAGCCTTAAACTGGGCAGAGGGAAAGACTGTCACTATTTACACCGACAGCCGTTATGCCTTCACTACAGCTCATGTACATGGAGCAATATATAAAGAAAGAGGACTACTTACCTCAGAAGAAAAAGCTATTAAAAATAAAGAGGAAATTCCAGCCCTGCTGGAGGCTGTGGAAGCCCAAGACTGTGGCACTAGTCCACTGCAAGGGACACCGAAAGGGGGAGTCACCAGAGGCAAGGGGAAACAGGGCTGCTGACTTATCAGCCAGGCAGGCAGCCATGGGCCAGTGAAACCACTGACCCTCCTTGTAACCCTGCCCGCCCCAGTTCTGCCCCCTACTCCCACGTACTCCTCAGGTGAGAAGGACTTTGCAAAGGAACAGGGTGCCACACAGCACTCCACAGGATGGTGGATACTGCCAGACCAAAGCATTGTGGTCCCTGAGGCTCTAGGATGGGCCCTAGTTAAGGACACACACCAGGCCACTCACTTAGGACAGACCAAACTAAACTGCTAAAAGCCAAGTACTACTTTCCCCACTTACATGAACTTATCAAATCACTACTCGGTGTGATGTATGTGCCCGGTAAATCTGGGAGGGAACAGGTCTAGCCAGGTAGGAGTGAGACTCGGAGAGACCAGCCCTGGGGAGCACTGGAAAGTAGATTTCACTGAAATAAACCCCCCAGTAAATGGCTATAAATATCTCCTGGTGTTTATAGCTACATTCTCTGGATGGATTGAGGCCTTCCCCACTAGGTCCGAGACTGCCTTGGTGGTCACAGAAAACTATTACAGCACCTTGTTCCTCGGTTCAGCCTCCTTCTAACGTTGGGGTCGGACAATGGGCCTGCCTTGACTCACAAATTTCTCAGGGCCTACCCAAGGCCTATTGTCCCCAGAGTTCAGGACAAGCCGAACAAATGAACCAGACCATAAAAGAAACCCTGACAAAGTTTATCCTAGAGACCGGTGAAAACTGGGTCAGCCTGCTTCCTTTGTCCTCCTCCGTGTCCAATGCGCCTGCTATCAGAAAGGCCTCTCCCCTTTTGAAATCATGTTTGGCAGGCCCCCTCCCTTACTCCCCAGACCCGTGGATACTATGCATGCCGAAGTCCATAACTATACACTCCTTAAGTCCTTACAGGCACTCCAGTCTGTTCAATCCCAGGTACACCAGCTCATTAAGGACACCCGTCCCACCCCATTGGACCTCACACACCAGCCGACACACCCTTTCCAGCCTGTAGACTCTGTCCTTGTTAAAATATTCGATATGTCTAGCCTCATACACACACACACACACACACACACACACACACACACACACCCAGTGGAAGGGACCCTACACAGTTATCCTGACCACTCGCACTGCACTCAAGGTGGACGGACTAAGGGCCTGGATTCATCACACCTACATCAAGACTGCCCCACCGGAAGGACAAGGAGCACCAACCATTCATCCCCCGACTCACTGAAGCTAAGACTTGTGCGCTCTTCACAGTCACCACCCTCCCCACCCTAATCCGTGCTGTAAATCCTCCCCCACCCCCAGAGAACCCACCTACTATCAATGGGTCCTCACCGAGGGCTCTACTGGAGGATGTTTTCGGGACGGGACAAGGATCCACCCTAGTCAACTTAACCCTTGAGTACATTACAAAGAACCCCATTACCTTCTCCCTAGACCTCTGTGTCCTCCTGGGCTCCAACCTAAATTTCAGAACAAGTGGAAGTACAGCTGGGTGCGGCAGTTCAGGGGCAGAGCAACAACTTCAGACCATGGGATTATATCTGTGCCCAGGATCTGCCCCACAAAAAAGACGGAACTGTGGAGACTTAAATGAGTTATTTTGCCCCTATTGGGGTTGTGAGACTCTCTCCACCATATCAGGATACAACCAAAACACAGACACTTTCATTTCCCTTCAGTGAGGGTCTCCTCCATCCCCGTGTTCTGCCGGGTCTTGCAACCCACATCAGGTAACTGTAAAAGACCCCTGATAGTAAATAGAACATGGGACGGACCTGGGGTCTCAGGGTATATATAAGTCGGTGGGACACAGGAAACATTTTACCATCCAGCGTATAACCCCGCCTCAACCCATAGGACCCATTGCTCAGGTCATACAAGCCCCTATAAAGATACAAAGCCCCCTCATCCAAACAAACAATTCTCCCCCTCAGCGACCTTCCCTACAACCCTAACTCTGCTCCAAGAAGACTAGATTTGTTATTCTTAAAACAAGGGGGGTTACGTGCCACCCTTAATGAACAATGTTGCTTCTATGCTAATAGGTCAGGCCTCATCCGAGAGAGCCTCTCCCTGGTCAGACAGAATCTTGAAACCAGAAAACAACTTCGAGAAGCTTCAGAAAGTTGGCATCAAAAAATGTTTTCCCGGTCCCCTTGGCTCACTTTCCTCCTTACGGGGCTGGTGGGACCTCTGGCCCCTGCCTCCTAAACCAACTGCTCAGGTTCATTACATCTAGGGTGGACTCTGTAAAATTAATGATATTAAGGTCTCCATATGGACCCTTAGAACAAACAAACAGTACTGACCTGCTGGAGAAATCAATGATTTAATTCCTGTAAATAAAACGAGGGGGAACGTGATGTGGTAAAAACTGCATACCTCGACCGTACTTCGGCTTTCCATTGAAACCGCTCTGTAACCCTAATTGTGACAGGCAAGCAGCCCAAACCAACGCCATTTTGGCCCCTGTGCCATTGTAAGACTTGTAATAAGCAACTAAGGTCTATAACTTCCACCCTACCCAGACAATGTGTAAACTAACGCTTCCCTTGACTTCTGTGAACCACTTAAGTAACAATTGGAATGTCCAAAGCCCCTCGCCCCCACCCCTGCCCAGGAGGTGGTTTACGGAATGTCCAAAGCCCCTCGCCCCCACCCCCAATCAGGAGGTGGTTTTTGGGCATAGAAGTTCTTGACACCCTCCTTTCGGGGCCATGGGTTAGAGAGATGTGGGTCCTCTGCGGCCGCCGGCAATAAAGACCCTGTAATTTGGCCTAGTCTTTGTCTCAGTGGTGATTTCGCGCTCGCTAGGTTACAACAAATCCACATTGCTGTCTTTATGGTTCAAGAAATCTACCATGTGTACCGATTCTACTATCATAACACTGCAGGGAGCTCTTAAATGAACATTTGTTATTGAACAGGTTTGTGCCTGTGTGTGGAATTTTAGGTGATACGGCATTCATATTCTTGGCTGTCCGAGGAAACAGGAAACCTTTAAAGCAGTTGTGCAGTGCACATCCCCAGCCACACTGTAGTATTTCCTGCTGCTCTACATCGCCACCAGCTGGTACTGTCCGAGTCGTGTGAACCATCTGTAGGTGGTGTCAGGGGCATCTCACTGTGGTTTCCATTTGCATTTTCTGGTGTAATGAGGTTGAGGCCTCTTCATATGTCTACTGGTCACTGAGTGAAGTGTGAGAAGTCTTTCTTCCCGTTTATTACTGTATGTTCTTTCTTTTTTCCATCTCTGGTTGATTTGTAGGAGTTCTTTGTATATTCTTTTTTTTCGAGACAGAGTCTCTCTCTGCCGCCCCGGCTGGACTGCAGTGGCATGATCTCGGTTCACTGCAGCCTCAACCTCCTCAGCTCAAGCAATCCTCCTGCCTCAGCCACCTGAGAAGTTTGTACTACAGGTGCGAGCCACCAGGCCTGGCTAATTTTTTGATTTTTTTTTTTTTTCCTGAGACAAAGTCTTACTCTGTCACCAGACTGGAGTGCAGTGGCATGATCTCAGTTCACTGCAACCTCTGCCTCCCAGGTTCAAGCAATGCTCCTGCCTCGGCCTCCCAAGTAGCTGGGACTACAGGCACAGGCTACCACGCCAGCTAATTTTTGTATTTTTTAGTAGAGACGGGGTTTCAACATGTTGGCCAGGGTGGTCTCAATCTTTTGACCTCATGATCCGCCTGCCTCCACCTCCCACAGTGCTGGGATTACAGGTGTGAGCCACCACGCCCAGCCTGCAGCTTTAATGTTTAACATTATAACACTTACTGGCTCCTCTGGGTGACTAAATGTCTTAAAATGGCCACTAGCTAAAAAGAATCTCTAAGTAAAACTCAACAAAGCTGCAAGCTGCTGCTCTAAGAAATGCACACTAATTACACTACCTTCGCTGGGCCCGGTGGCTCACGCCTGTAATCCCAGCACTGTGGGAGGCCGAGGCGGGTGGATCACGAGGTCAAGAGATTGAGACCATCCTGGTCAACGTGGTGAAACCCTGTCTCTATAAAAATACAAAAAATGGCTGGGCACGGTGGCTCATGCCTATAATCCCAGAACTTTGGGAGGCTGAGGCAGGCGGATCACGAGGTCAAGAGATCGAGACCATCCTGGTCAACAAGGTGAAACCCCGTCTCTACTAAAAATACAAAAAATTAGCTGGGCATGGTGGCGCGTGCCTGTAATCTCAGCTACTTGGGAGGCTGAGACAGAAGAATTGCTTGAACCCAGGAGGCAGAGGTTGCGGTGAGCTGAGATCACGCCATTGCACTCCAGCCTGGGTAATGAGCGAAACTCTGTCTCAAATAATAATAATAATTATTATTATTATACTATCTTTATTTGTTCTACTGCAGAATCCTGTTTACAAATGGTGTCACTGCAAAGATTTACATATAATTTCTAAATCCTTCAGATTGTTCTATCATTAATCTTCTGATGTCTAGCAAGATAAACACTTAGTGAATGCTTTGCTACATCTCTTAAATGAGATTTCTCTACAGCTTGAGTGTTTTGTAAAATAAGGGATGCTCTTGAAACTGAAGACTTCCCTCAATTTCTAAATTTTCTGCATTCACACAGCTTCTCTCCTGTAGGAGTCTGTAGAGATTCCTGTTGCCTAGTCTTTCCCATATTTGCTACATGTACATGGTTTTCTCCTAGTGTGAGTATGCTTATGTCAATTAAGGATTAATACTGACAAACGCTTTCCCACATTTATGGTCTTCATATGATTTCCCTACAGTATAAACTCTGATAAACAAAATGATCTGCATAACTGTCTTCCCATATTCACTACATTCGTAAGATTTCTCCAGTATAAATATTTCTGATGTTAAATGAGAATCTACGAATGAGGTTTATCATAAATACTGCTACATATAGCCTCTCTTCTGTAAGATTTCTCACGCGTATAGTGATTCATGTGGCCTAGAGGCTTTTCCACACTTACCACACTACTGGGTTTCTCTCCATTATGTATTCTTTGATGGGCGGTAAGATTTGAGCCTTTGCTAAAAGCTTTCCCACACTCACTACATTTATATGGCTTTTCTCCAGTATGAATTCTCTGATGGACAGTAAGGTTTGAACTGCAGCTAAAGGTTTTCCCACACTTAATACATTTGTAAGGTTTCTCTCCAGTATGAATTCTCTGATGTTGAAGCAGGGATGACCTGTGACTGAAGGCTTTCCCACATATACTGCATTCATAAGGTTTCAATCTAATGTGATTTCTCAAATGTATGTTCAGTGATTCAAGCTGGTTAAAGGATTTCCTGCATTTCTGACATTCAAAATGTCAGTATGAATACTCTGGTGCTGAACAAGAAACGAGGGCCTACTAAAGACTTTCAGACATTTGTTGCATTCATATTTTTTCTTCATAGTGTGAATTTTTTGATGTTGAGTAAGGTGTGAGCTACAGCAGAAAGCTTTCCCACATTCACTACATTCATAGGGTTTCTCTCCAGTATGGCTTTTCTGATGGTGAAGGAGAGATGACCTATGAATGAAAGCCTTTCCACATATACGACACTCATAGCGTTTTTCTTGGGTATGAATTCTTAGATGTTCAATGAGATGAGATACATGACTAAAAGACTTTCCACAGTTCATACATTCATATGGTTTCTCTCCACTATGGCTTATCTGATGTCGTGTAAGGGATGAGCCATGGCTATAAGTCTTCCCACATTCACGACATTCATAGGGCTTCTCTCCTGTATGAATTCTCCAGTGTCGATTGAGGACTGACTGTTTGCCAAAGGCTTTCCCACATTCGCTACAGATATAGATTTTCTCTCTATCACAAGTCTGGGGAAGGGTAAGAGATCTGCTCTGGTTAAAGGCTGCTCCACTTTCATTAGAATTCAAAAATTTCTTTCCATTTTTTATAATTGACTTTTTGGGTAAATTCTTCTTTAATATATATTTGTGTGAATTCCCTTCAGCAGAAATTTTTTGTGGTTCGGAAAGAGTAGACTTTGAATGAAAGGTGCTTCTCAATGTGTTGTATGTGCAACTGTCCCCAGTGGAGCTTTCTCTAGAGGTGAGAGTTGGTCTGAAATAATGCTCCACCTGACGTCCATGCTTCCCTTCCTGCTTCTCTATATATTCCAAGTTCTTACTAAAATTTGAAAATTCGTAACTTTGCTTTACAACTTTTTCTATTATTGTCTGAAGTGAATCTTCCTCATAAACATCTTTCTTTGATGATAATTCCTTGTTTCCCAATCTTGATTCCCAATCTGAAATATATCAAGAACGCAAAGCACTGCTTTTTTTTGTTTGTTTAACTTCTTGAAAAGAAACTTCTATGGTGGAATTAGGAGAAATGGCTTTGAAGCCTCCATAAAATGCATAGTTCAGAAAACTCAAAATATTTCAATGATTTCTCAACAATGCTCAAATGGAGCAGAGAGTACAAAGTTCACAGAATCAAGAGGAGAAAGTGCTAAGAGAAATAGGTAAAATATACATAATGGATAAAATAGTATGTGAAAAAAAGAAAACTATCGGAAATAAATGTGTAAGACATTCTGGATTCCGAGCCATCATTTTGTGCCAATATTCGTGTGTGAAAGATTGCATTTTGTCTCATGGCCTTCTTCTCCAGCCTTCCCTTAATCTCAATTTGCTGCCAGATTAACATGCTTAAAATACAGAATTGATATTACTACATTAAACAGTAAAACAAAATAATCTAAATGCTCTTTATAGCTGACAAAGATTTGGGCTTTCTGAAGTTATGAAGAAACTGTGAATCATACCATCTATTGGACGTTAGAAAATATTATGCCTAGCAACGTATTTTTATGTTCATATTTCATCTACAAAGCTCAGCTTTAGAAAACTGATTTTCTATCCAACTGACAGCTTTTCTTAGCCCAAAACAATCAGTATGTTTTTCCTTAAGTAGATTTAAGAAGGAATAATTTGCCTTACTTTGTCTGAATAGAGTAACAATTTGAATTATTATGGTGGCAAAAACCTCTAACCTTGATTAGATGACATGAGTGGTACAGATAATAATTTGGGATAGAGGAACAACTGTTTGGAAAAGCTAAGCTAAATACCCCTCAGTTTTCATTTATATCGGAGATCTTTGAAGACAGTATCCCTAAAATGCCTCCACCCTCACTATAAGCATCTTTAACAGAAACTTCCCTTGTCTCGTTCACCATGACTCACCTGGAGTCACACCTTTGGACATTTTTTCCTCCACCATCCAGGGCTCTTTTCCATCCTCCAATAGCGTGATCACATGTGGCTTAGTTATGGAAAGACCTGCTTACAGGAAGAACACAGAATTGCGTAAGCTGCGGTCGTCTATTATGAGAGGCCATCACAAGAGACCACAGGAAGGGATGAAGGGTGTCACTGGCATGGAAAGATAAGCTTCAGGCCGGGCACAACAGAGCTATACATTTCCTTGGAAACATGGTACAGAAATTCAGCCATTTACTTAGGAGGATCTCCAGCAATTCAGAGCGGCAAACGAAAGGTGTTCCTTATTGGAGTGGAAGGGGTGATGTCCTTACCTAGAGAGGCCAGGTTCTCATAATTCTGGACCATCACATCTTTGTATAAGTCCCTCTGAGCAGAATCTAGCCATTCCCACTCTTCATGAGAGAAGTCTATAGCCACATCACTAAATGTCACCTGAAATAGCAAATATATTTAGGTTCAACCATAGCGCAGGCCTCTTCTGTCACTGAAGAGGGGTAAAATTAGGCTGGTTGTGGAAGAAATGGAACAAGATTCAGGAGTTGTGACAATGATTGGGACTGTGATCTCGGTTAAGTAATAATAGTTATACAGACAGAATTATTATATAATAAGGGACACTATGTGCTTAGAATTATTAAATAATAAGGGTGAGACAAATAGAGGTTTGCTTCAGTGAACTTCTTAAAAGTTATAGAATTACACAAATTTTAAAAAATCAGCATTTATTTGACAGCACAGAGTCAAGTATTTAATTATATCTTTTACGTATTAAGTAATAGGCAAGTAATTAAAAAATGAGGCTAAAGTGATTGTTCCTCAAATCAGATACTTGGGATGATCCACTAAGGCTCACAAAAAATGGGTTCAGAAAAAAAGACATCTTTATATTAAACACTGATAGACATCATGGCTAAGGTTTGACTGTGACCCTCAAAAAAGCATGCATTGAACTTAAGCACTGTTGTAACAGTACTGAGTAGTGAGACCTTTAGAAAATGACTAGGCCTACAGAGCTCTGCCTTCCTGAATGGACTAATGTCATCATCATGGGAGTGGGTTCCTATTTAAAAAATGTGTTCAGGCGTCCTTTTGCCTCTGTCTCTTCTCTCTGCCCATCCACCATAAAAGGACACAGCAACGGGGCCCTTGCCAGATGCCTGCCCCTTGATCTCGGAGATCCCAAGCTTCGAAACCATGAGAAGTCAATTTCTTTCTTTCTTTTTTCTTTAAGAAGGCTAAAAACAGGCCCCAATCTTTTCTGGTTTGTAAAATGTTTGCTGAGAAGTCTGCTATTCGTCTGATGGGATTTCCTTTTCTAGGCTGCATGCAGAAAGCTCTCTAAAACATGGCACTACATCCCCAGGAATGGTTCTTAATCAGACAGTGATGATGGAAATCACAGATGCAAGAAATCGGAATCTAGATGGCAACGATGATTGCAATTCAGGAGAAAGCTGAAACCTAACTTGAGGAATCTAAGGAATCCAGTAAAAAAAATCAAGACCTCCAGGGGAGAGAGTTCGGTGGTGGTGTGCCAGGCAGGAGAACCACCAACCTCTGTTGCCCAGGCTGGAGTGCAATGGTGTGATTTCGGCTCACTGCAACCTTGCCTTCTAGGTTCAACAGATTCTCCAGTCTCAGCCTCCCGAGTAGCTGGGATTACAGGTGCCTGCCATCATGCCCGGCTAATTTTTGTATTTTTAGTAGAGACAGGCGTTTTAACATGTTGGCCAGGCTTGTCTCAAACTCCTGACCACAAGTGATCCGCCACCTCATCGCCTTGGCCTCCTAAGGTGCTGGGATGACAGGTGTGGGCAACTAGGCCCAGCTGAGAAGTCAGTTCCTACTGTTTATAAATTACTCAGTCCACAGTATTTTGTTACAGCACGACAAATGGACTAAAACATATGCATAACTGATACATAAAAAAGAAAAATATATCGATGGTGTATACTTAAACTCTGTATTGACAGACATTTAATAATTAAAATGTGATGCCCCTGGGTGAAAAGAATGAAGGATGATTTCATGCCATGGATCAGCAGTCCCTAAACCCACAAACTGATAGCAGTCTGTGGCCTGTCACGGACCAGGTCACACAGCAGGAGGTGCATGGCAGCCAAGTTAGCATTACCACCAGAGCTCTGCCTCCTGTCAGATCAGCCATGGCATTAGATTCTCATAGGAGTGCAATTTCTACCGTGAACTGTGTGAAGGGATCGAGGCTGCACGCTCCTTATAAGAATCTAACCTATGGGCCAGGTGCGGTGGTTCACGCCTGTAATCCAAGCACTTTGGAGGCCAAGGCAGGTGGATCACCTGAGGTCAGGAGTTCAAGACCAGCCTGACCAACATGGTGGTGAAACCCTGTCTTAAAAAATAAATAAAATAAATAAAAAATAAATTTTAAAGAAAGGAAAAAAAAGAATCTAACCTATGTCTAAGGGTCTGAGGTGGAACAGTTTCGTCCCAAACCACCACCTCCACCACCTCCCACTTCCATGGAAAAACTCTCTTCCATGAAACTGATCCCTGGTGCCAAAAAGCTTGGGGACCCCTGCCATAGACAGTCCTTACATAGGACCAGAAACTAAGAGGAAAAAATAACAACACATTTCAAAGAAAATATTCTAAGGAAATGCTCACAGATGTGCTTAGAATTCCTCTCAGTAGTACTCATTTCACAGTATTGAAAATAGTAAAACTTTAGAAGCTTAAATATTCAATACCTTATTGGCTAGTCAAAGTATAATATGTGCAAAAAATACATCCACTTAATACAGCATTATTACTGCCTTTGATTTGTGAAACAGACTGCTCTACTGTGGTAGTTTTAGTTCTGAGAGTTAAAATTCAATACTGTATTACTTTATTTAGCTATTTTACATGCATGTTCACCAGTGGTCTTTGGTTTTAAACACAGAATTGAGGCCAGGCGCGGTGTCTCAAGCCTGTAATCCCAGCACTTTGGGAGGCTGTGGCGGGTGGATCACGAGGATCAAGACCATCCTGGTCAACATGGTGAAACCCTGTCTCTACTAAAAATACAAAAAATTAGCTGGGCACAGTGGCACGTACCTGTAATCCCAGCTACTCAGGAGGCTGAGACAGGAGAATTGCCTGAACGCAGGAGGCGGAGGTTGCGGTGAGCCGAGATCGCACCACTGCACTCCAGCCTGGGTAACGAGAGCAAAACTCCGTCTCAAAAAAAAAAAAAAAAGCAAATAAACAATAACTTATCTTCAAGTAAGACTTGACAGTTCAATTTGCTACACATTATTTACCCTAAACTCACTTGTTAACTGGAGTTGATACTGTGTTAATTGCCTTTATCCTAAATAAAAAAAAACATTTCTCAAAGCTTTATGACAAACCAGTCATGACAAGTTAGAGCCAGGGACGCTTCTTTCTTCCCCCTCAGTTACCCGGGCAGCCTGCAGTATTCACCCATCTCTGTCCCCAAAAGAACCTAGGATATCCGTCCTAACATTTGTTATAATGTCTAATGCTTTCTTACTTTCCTACCAGTGCTGCAATCCTCAATACAGTAGCCACTAGCCGATTTGGCTACATACATTTAAATGAATTAAAATGTAAAATTAAAGAAAATTTAAAATTCATGTCCTCCATTGCTTAAGCCATAGTTCAAGTACTCAATCGTCACATGGGGCTGATGGCTACCGTATGATCAGTACACATGGAGAACACTTCCGCCACTGCAGAAAGTTCTCTTAGACAATACTGCACTGGATCATGAAGTCCTGTGTGTCAGTGTACACCGAAATCCACGTACAACTTTTCCTAACAGGTACTTCATAAGTGTTTAGAGGATGAACCAATAAATGATTTTAGCATTAGTTTCCCTTAGCCTTTATTTTTATTAATTATTATTATTTTTTTGAGACAGAATCTTGCTCTGTCACAAGGCGCCAGGCTGGAGTGCAGTGGTGCAATCTTGGCTCACTGCAATCTCTGCCTCCTGGGTTCAAGTAATTCTCCTGCCTCAGTCTCCCAAGTAGCTGGGACTACAGGCGTGCGCAACCATGCCCAGCTAATTTTTGTATTTTTAGTAGAGATGGGGTTTCACCATGTTGGCCAGGATGGTCTCAATCTCTTGACCTCGTGATCTACCCGCCTTGACCTCCCAAAGTGCTGGGATTACAGGCCTGAGCCACCGCGTCCAGCCTATTATTATTATTTTTAAAGTGACAGGGTTTTGCTCTGTCACCAGGCTGGAGTACAGTGACATAATCATAGCCCACTGCAGCCTTGTACCACAGGGCTCAAGAAATCTTCCCACCTCATCAGCCTCCTGAGTAGCTGGCACAAGAGGCATGTACCACCACACCAGTTTTTCAATTCTAATTACCTAATTTTTCCAAGAAAACAGACTTCACCCAACAGGTACACCTGCCACCCACATCCCCTCCTGTGCAAGCTTCACCTTCCATGCCATGATTCTGCCCCACCAGTTCTTCATGACTCATCTTATTCACTCCACAATTACTAATCATCTATTTGGTGCCAGGTACCACTCTGGGTACTGAAGCTATAACAGTCAACAAAAAAGAAAAAATATTCCTCCCACCAGGAAGAGACAATGAGCATGTACATCTACTGAACACACAGTACATCAGCTAGTGAGTGACACAAGCCGTGGAAAACAACCAAGCAGTGATGGAGGAGTGGAGGTGCTAGGTCAGGGAAGGTGACTGCAATTGCAAACCGGCATTCAGGGAAGCTTTTCTGAGAATTCACCACTGAGCGAACACACGAAGGAGATAAGAATGCAAGCTTGTGCATATGTGGGTGAAGAATATTCCACGTGGATGGCACAGCAACTGGTGACAGTGGCTGGAGCTCACAGGGATGAGGAGGCAGAGAAGGAAGGTGGAACCAGAGAGATAATAGCCTAATTGTACAAAGAGGTCACTGCAGAACTGACTTTGAGCTAGTCACTGAAAACGTTTAGGTTGAGGAATGACAGGAATTTACATAACAATAGGATCACGGGGACAGCTGTACTGAGAACAGACTGATGAGGGTTAAGGGCAGGTGCAGGGAATCTGGCTAGGAGGCTACTGTGATAATACAGGTGGCTTGGATGAGGTGGTGGTGGTGATGGGGTAACTGATGGTCAGATGCTGTACATGGTGTATAATTTAGATCCAATTAGAGGACCTGAATATGAGTTATAAGTCAAGGGGAAGAATCAAGGATGACCGCAAACATCTCTTCACTTGAGACCACATGGTACAGTTTTGACAACCATAAAACAACCTTACATTCCAAACCTGCATTGTGAATTACAGTTTAAAAATTTTGGCAAGACTACAAAGTCTTCTAGCAGAAAACTGTAGAAAACGGGAACGCTAGGTGAGAAGGACAATGAAAGAAACCGTAATCCAGTCCCTTAAATGGACTTGATTAGGTGGGAACAGGCGGACGCAAAGCAAACACACAGAGGCCTGATAAAGTGTTTCCGGGAGATTTAAGGACACACCGACTTACTTGAGACATTGCTCTGCAATTTCCAACAGCCAGCAGAGTCGTCTTTCCAGGCTCTTATCTTAGAAATGGGCAGTGTCTTGAAGGCACAGAAGGGCAGGAAAAAGCAGTTAGGAAAAATCACGCTTTTATCTTGCAGCACCTGTGACACCCCGTAATGGAAAAGCACCTTGGTAATCACTCTCCGGGGCGCTAATCTCTCCCTGGGAACAAACAGGTGTTTCTCCGCAAGGTGTAACAATTTACCAGGTGCCACTTGCGAGGAAAATCAATTATTCTGTACATAAAAGCCTCATAAAACAACAGCAATAACTTTATCAGTTCGTTCAATCTTCACCACTATGCGCGATGGGCATTCACATTATTCCAAATTTCTTCTTTAAACGATGACAAAACCGAAATTCCAAGATACCGAACCCATTTGTTCAAGGTTACACAACTGCAAAGCGCCGGCTTCATGGCTACATAACCCAAAACAACTGTGGCTGGCGTCTGCTCTCGCGCTCACTTCGCTCTCACAACCGCGCCAAGAGGTCGGGGCCGTCATCACCCCGTGTTTACACAGCAGGACACGAAGGCCAGGAAAAGCCAAGACCCCAGCCGGGGTCACACCGCGGGCCGACCCAGGACCCGAGCCCCGCCGCCGCCCCCGGGACCCACACTTGCCGGAGTCCTCAGCGGGGCCTCACCGTCCCCGCAGGCGCCCCGAACCCGCACCTCTGCGGACCTGAATCGCAGCGTCGCTGGTGAGCAGTCAACGGCCGTCGACCTCCGGGAACAACACTGCTCAGAATCGTTCCTGAGTCTGGAAGCCGCCGCCAAACTTGAGGCTACCGCGGGGCGTACCTTGTATGGCGTCCACGACCGAGCCACATTTCCCAGAATCCTCCGCGTGCCGGACAAAAATCCCGGGTGCCACGAACCGCCGACACCGGAAGACCATACTTCCCAAGAGTCTCTGCGGCAGCGGGATCTTGGCGCGCCGCGGGCAAACCGGTCTTGGCTTCGTAAGAAACTAAACTACCTGGGGATGTCGACCCAGAGCCTGCCAGCTAGGACCACGGGCGAAGTGTCCTTAGCACACACAGTCGTCCTCTGTTGACCGATACACCTCGGAACCAAGGGACACCCGCTACTTGTAAGGACCAAGAAACTACACTTCCCAGAAAACTCTGCAGCCGCGCCAAGGTCTTCCGGGTGATTTGTGCGCTCACACAAACGTTTCCCTCCGGCACGTGGGCAGTCCTTGTTGGTTCCGTGAAACGTTGCTAGCAAAGGGGCTCCTCTCATCCCGAAACCCTGCCCTTACACTGTCCACCTGAGCAAACAAGCTTGGGCCTCTTTTATGAGGGCACCAATCCATTTATAAGAACTCCAGCCTCATGACTTAATATCTCCTCAAAGGTCTCACCTCTTAATATTGTCACATTGGGGATTTGGTTTCAACATATGATTCAGTGGCAGAGGCAGGGGACAGACATTCAGATCATAGCGCGCCCTGAATCTTAAAACAGCTTCAGCATCAACGCAAACCGGCTTTTCTTCTCCCAAGTACATATTCTAAAATGTGCCCTCGACTAGACAGATCCCAACAGCAAAAATCACTGATTGGAAACACTGCATTATATTAAGTAGGAAAGGGACAGAAGGCAGCTAAGAGCTAGTGGAAGGGGGTAGGCTCAGAATTGCATGTAGTGTGTTTTCCTTTCTCCTTATTGCTCTCTTTCTCTCTCTCTCTGCCTCATTTACTTTCTCAATTGTCTGGCGTAATATTTGTTTAAAACAGACTTGTTTATGCTGGTGATTCTCTCCACCTCACGCGCCTGATTTCTCCTCCTTGGTCCCTATTCCGGTGCCTCTATCCTTTCTGCTAACAGTGCAAGTTATGGTGTTACTGGAAAAGGGGTCTCGATCCAGACCCCAAGAGAGGGTTCTTGGATCTTGTTCAGGAAGGAATTTAAGGTGAGTCACAGAGTGCAGTAAAAGAAGCAAGTTTCTTAGAAGCTACACCATTAGAGAGCAGGAGGCCCTCAGAAAGCAAGAGGAGGAACGTACTGGCTTTAAGTTTTTCTTATACGGGAGTCTTATCTATAAACAAACTAAGCTAAGCTGTGTCTATGTGTGGATGAGCAGGAAGAATGACAAAATTTATTACTGTATTCATTTAAACTAGCCTTGACATTCTAGTGTCAAGCACATGAAAGCATAACTATTATCTTGAAAGCATACATTGTTATGGGTATTGGGATATCTAGGCTCCCCACTGTTGTACGAGTGTCCCTGTATCTATCTTCAGACTGTTTCCTCAACTATAAAGACTTCGTGACTACGGCTCATGACAGGCAAGGAATGTACTTTGCTAGTCTCAGAATGGAGCTGTACTTAAAATGGCATTCTCTAGCTCTCCTAGGCTTCTGCTTCCCTAATGATGGAGCACTCACAGGTTAGGGGTTTAGCTTCACAGTAATGCTGGCCAGACATAGCTATTGAATCAAAAGGACTAGCCTCCATTTAAAGTTCTCACCTCTGCCCTGAGTCATATCTAGTCCTCAAATGTTGGCCCTCTCTCCACTCATGAACTTAACTCACATTACAAATATCTGAGGACTCACAATGGGAAGTCACCATAATTCTTCCAGGGAGCTCATGAGGAAAAGCAGCAATAAAGAAGAGTCTCTATGTAAGCTTTTCTGGATGGACTGAGCAGGGACGTAAGTCTTAAGTGTGGTTTAACGTGGTTCCAGAGTGGTAGGGATCCTGGTCTTGTCTGAAAATAAAATTCCATCATCTCTAGACGAGAAAGGCACTTTCATCTAAGGATATGGGGAAGCTCCATGAATTTTAAGGAAAGACAAAGGTAACCAACAAAAAAGGATGCAAAGCAAACTGATTGAAATATTTAAAAATAAACTTCCCAAGGGGCTAAAATCTTCAGTTATTATTATCAGATACATTTTATGAAGCAACTATGCCTACCATGTTAAAAACATCTTTGAAAAATTGAAATTAATATGTCCTGGAGAGAGAATTATGAATAGTCGATTGAAATAAATGATCCAGGATGCAACATAGAGATTGAAGGATGGAAGTTACAGAGAATTTAAGACTCCTGGAGGATAGAGAGTGGTAACACATTACTGCCTTAAAATGAATTGGAGTTCTCAAGGGAGGGAAAGAATGGGGAAGAGGCGATGTATGAGAGGAAGAGTTTGCTGAGCACTGAAGATGGTGCTTCACAGATTCAAGTTGTTAAGCAAATACCAAGCAGGAAAGGATTTAAGAATCTCATAACCAGAAACATTACACCAAACTGCAGAAAACACATTCAGTTAGTATTTCAGTTGAAAACCCAGGATTCTAAGTGGGAAACAATTTTAATATCCTAGTCACTGCACTGCCTCCTTAAAAATCTCATTTTTGGCCAGGCGTGGTGGCTCACGCCTATAATCCCAGCACTTTGGGAGGCCAAGGTGGGTGGATCATGAGGTCAAGAGATCCAGACCATCCTGGTCAACAAGGTGAAACCCCGTCTCTACTAAAAATACAAAAATTAGCTGGGCATGGTGGTGCACGCCTGTAGTCCCAGCTACTCGGAGGCTGAGGCAGGAGAATTGCTTGAATCCAGAAGGCGGAGGTTGCGGTGAGCTGAGATCGTGCCATTGCACTCCAGTCTGGGTGACAACAGCCAAACTCTGTCTCAAAAAAAAAAAAAATCATTTTATCCTATGCCTCTTGCATTTTAATATTAAAAAGGTCATCGTTTCAAAAGAACATTGAGCAAGCTGGGTGCGATGGCTCACGCTTGTAATTCCAGCACTTTGGGAGGCCAAGGCAGGCAGATCACCTGAGGTTGGAAGTTCAAGACCAGCCTGATCAACATGGTGAAACCCCATTTCTACTAAAACTACAAAATTAGCTGGGCATGGTGGCGCATTCCTGTAATCTCAGCTACTCAGTAGGCTGAGGCAGAAGAATTGCTTGAACCCGGGAGGTGGAGGTTGCAGTGAGCTGAGATTGTGCCATTGCACTATTCCAGCCTGGGCAACAAGAGCGAAACTCTGTCTAAAAAAAAAAAAAAAATTATATATATATATATATAAACAAAACATTGAGCAAAGGACCTGCAATTAATTCTCAGAGAAGGAAATACTAAGGCCAACAGACATTCAAAACCATTCTCGATCTCATTAACAATTAAACAGTGCAACTTTAAGCCACAGTGAGTTATGATTTCACACCTAGTAGATAAACAAAATGTTGGCAACCAAAATAACCATAAACTCTGGTAGGACTGAAAATTGGTACAATTTTGAAAACAATTTGACGTACAATAAATTCATAGACGGAATATGCTTTGCACAATCCAGTCTTTCCTTATTACACACTCTAAGTCTTGAGAGGAAGCCAGCTGATGCCACAATGCTTTTTTTTTTTTTTTTTGAGACTGCGTTTCGCTGTTGTTACCCAGACTGGAGTGCAATGGCATGATCTCAGCTCACCGCAACCTCCGCCTTCTGGATTCAAGCAATTCTCCTGCCTCAGCCTCCCGAGTAGCTGGGACTACAGGCGCACACCACCACGCCCAGCTAATTTTTGTATTTTTAGTAGAGACGGGGTTTCACCTTGTTGACCAGGATGGTCTCGATCTCTTGACCTCATGATCCACCCGCCTGGGCCTCCCAAAGTGCTGGGATTATAGACGTGAGCCACCGCGCCTGGCCCACGGTGTTTTTTAAAACTATGACTGCTATAGGAATTCACCACTGCATGCACAGGATACACGAGAATAGGGCCGGGTGAAATAAGGCTGAGACGTACTGGGCTGCATTCCCAAACAGTTAAGGTATTCTAAGTCACAGGATGACACAGAAGGTCAGCACAAGATACAGGTCATTAAGGCCTGCTGATAAAACAGGTTTTGCAGTAAATTAGCCAATCAAAATGCACGGAAACCAAGAGAGTGAGGAGAGTGACCTCTGGTTGTCCTTACTGCTCCTTATATGCTAATTATAACGCATTAGCACGTTAAGAGACACTCCCACCAGTGTCATGACAGTTTACAAATGCCATGGTAAGGTTCGGAAGTTACCCTGTATGGTCTAAAAAGTAGGGAAACCCTCAGCTCCCGGAATTGCCCACCCCTTTCCCAGAAAACTCATGAATAATCCACCCCTTGTTTAGCATATGATCAAGAAATAACCACCAGCTTCCTTAGTCCAGCAGTCCAAGCTGCTGCTCTGCCTATGGAGTAGCCATTCTTTTGTTTCTTCGCTTTCTTAATAAACTTGCTCTGGCCTTGCACTGTGGACTCCCACGGATTTTTACTTGCGTGACACCCAGAAACCCTCTCTTGGGGTCTGGACTGAGACCCCTTTCTGGTAACAGAAGCACTGCTCCACGAAGATCATGAAGGTCAGTACTTGACAAGTACAAAAAAGTCTATAGCCACACTATAATTAAAAACGTGAAATTAAAATTTAATTCAAATGTTAAAAAGAAAGCAAACAACCCAAATATATACCAACAGTAGACTGCTCAGCCTTGCATATAGAGAGGACCATTGTCCTTTTGGGTTGATTGGGTAAGGTCAGAGCCCAAGAAGCACTTCGAGGTTGGGGGGAAGCCTCAGGCTCTGATGGCTGCGTGAGGAATGACTTCTCCCAGGATGAGGGTCTGTCCTGGTGCTCACTCAAGTTCCGTGTTTCCCAGTCCCCCGAGGGGGCGTAACTCACATCAAAACGGCCATAGTGTCCCAGATACTTGTACGCATGCATTTCCAGGAAATCTCCTTGGTTGGCGAAACACAGTCGTGACAGTCCGGCCACAGGGCGTTTTGTGAGTTATCGTCTTAGGCAAATGACCGAAAACCTCAAAGACCATGCGAGGTGGACAGCGTAGCAGTAGGGTTTGGGATGAGAGCAGTCCCTTTGCTAGCAACCGCCAGCGCCTTGGGCGGTACCATGAACAGCGGCGCACGTCCCAGAGGGAAACTTGTGTGTGAGAGACCGCAAGAATGACCCGGAAGAACTTCTCGCACAGCTGTAGAGTTCTCTGGGAATTGTAGTTTCGTAACGCGGGCGCCATTGTCCTTACACGTAGAGGGTCCCTTAGCTCCGAAGCGTATCGTTCACCATAGGACGACTGTGTGCGCCCAGGGCACTTCGCGTGTGGTCCTAGTTGGCCGGCTCTAGAAATAACAGCCCCAGGCTTTTCTTACGAAGCCGACAACCATTTGCCCGCGGCGCGCCAGGTCCGCGCGGCGGCAGAGACTAGTGGGAAGTGTAGTCTTCTGGTGCCGGCGGTTCGCGGAGCCGGGGACTTTTGTCCCGAGCGCGGAGGATTCTGGGAATTGTCGCTTGGCCGTGGGCATTGCAGTGGGTCGGTCCTGCGGTAGCCTCAGGCCTGGGGGCGGCTCCCAGGTTCAGAAACGGTTCTGGGCAGTGTCGTTCCCGGAGGTCGGCAGCCGTTGCCTGCTCACCAGCGACGCAGCGCGTCAGGTCCGCGGAAGTGCGGACTCGGGGCGCCTGCGTGGACGGTGAGGACTCCGGCCTGTGTGGGTCCCGGGGGCGGCGGCGGGGCTCCGGCCCTGGGTCGGCCCGCGGTGTGACCCCAGCTGGGGTCGTCTTGGCTTTTCCGGGCCTTCGCGTCCTGCTGTGTAAACGCGGGTGATGACGGCGCCGACGTCTTGGCGCTGTTGTGAGTGGAAAGTGGGCGCGAGAGCAGACGCCAGCCACGGTTGTTTTGGGGTTATGTAGTCATGAAGCCGGCGCTTTGCAGTTGTGTAACCTTGAAAAAAATGGGTTCAGTATCTCGGAATTTGTTTTGTCTTCGTTTTAAAAAAAGAAATCTGGTTTGGAACTCCTGACCTTAAGCGATCTGCCCGCCTCCACCTCCCAAAGTGCTGGGATGACAGGTGTGAGCTGCCACACCGGCCTGACCAACATGGTGAAACCCTGTTTCTACTAAAAATAAAAATTAAAAAAATATATAAATAAAGAAATTAGCCTGGGCGGCACAACGAGACTCCCATCTCAAAATCAGAAGAAGAAAAACAATCTGGAATAATGTGTATGCCCACCGTGTATAGTGGTGAAGACTGAACGAGCTGATAAAGTTATTACTATTGTTTAGGAGTCTTTTTTTTTTTTTTTTGAGACGGAGTTTCAAAACTCGGTCTTGTTACCCAGACTGGAGTGTAATGGCGCGATCTCGGCTCACCACAACCTCCGCCTCCTGGGTTCAGGCAATTCTCCTGACTCAGCCTCCTGAGTAGCTGGGATTACAGGCATGCGCCACCATGCCCAGCTAATTTTTTGTATTTTTAGTAGAGACGGGGTTTCACCATGTTGACCAGGATGGTCTCCATCTCTTGACCTCGTGATCCACCCACCTCGGCCTCCCAAAGTGCTGGGATTACAGGCTTGAGCCACCGTGCCCGGCCCACGAGTCTTTTATGGACAGAAAAAAATTGACTTTCCCCGCAGGTGGAACCTGGAAAATGGTTAAACCTTGCCGAGAAACACCCTGTTAGTTCCCAGGGAGAGATTGACGCCCCAGAGAGTGATTACCAGTGTGCCTTTCCATTACAGTGTGTCACAGATGCTGCAAGAGAAGCCTGCTTTTTCCTGACTGCTTTTTCCTGCCCTTCTGTACCCTTAGGACACTGCCTATCTCTAAAATTAGAGCCTGGAAAGAGGACTCTGTTGGCTGTTGGAAAGTGCAGAGTAATGTCTCAAGTAAGTCGGTGTGTCCCTAAATCTCCCTGAATACTTTATCAGGCCTCTGTGTGTCTGCTTTGCTTCTGCCTGTTTCCACCTAATCAAGTCCATTTAAGGGACTGGGATCTATGGTTCCTTTCAATATAGGAGGGATGGAGCCCACGGGAGAGCTCCAAGGTATTGTCCTCCTCACCCAGTGTTCCTCTTTTCTAGTTTTCTGCTAGAAGACTTTTCAGTCTTGCCAAAATTTTTAAACTATAATTCACAAAGCAAGTTTGAATTTTAATGTTATTTGCATTATGGTTGTCAAAACTGTACTCTGTGGTCTCAAGTGAAGAGATGTTTGGAGTCATCCTTGATTTTTTCCCTTTGACTTATAACTCATGCAGGTCCTCTAGTGGGATCTAAATTATGCATCATTTACAGCATCTGACCATTAGTTATCCCACCACCACCACCACCACCACCACCCCAGTCTAAGCCACCTGGAGTATCTTGGTAGCCTCAAAGCTGGATTCCCTGCATCTGCCCTTAACCCTTATCAGTCTGTTCTCAGTATAACTGACACCGTGATCCTTTTGTTATATAAATTCCTGTCATTCCTCAACCTAAAATTTTTCAGCAGCTAACTCAAAGCCGGTTCTGCAGTGACCTCTTCCTACAATTAGGCTCTTACCTCTCTGATCCCACCTTTCTCCTCTGCCTCCTCATCCCTGTGAGCTCCAGCCACTGTCACCAGTTGCTGTGCCATCCACGTGGAATATTCTTCACCCACATATGCACAAGCCTGCATTCTTATCTCCTTCGTGTGTTCGCTCGGTGGTGAATTCTCAGAAAAGCTTCCCTGAACGCTGGTTTGCACTTGCAGTCACCTTCCCTGACCTAGCACTTCCACTCCTCCATCACTGCTTAGTTGTTTTCCACGGCCTGTGTCACTCATTAGGTTGGGAGACACGTGCATGCCTATTGTCTCAGCTACTGGGGAGGCTGATGAGGTAGGAAGATTTCTTGAGCCCAGTGGTATTAGGCTTCAGTGGGCTATGATGATTATGTCACTGTATGATTATGTCACCAGCCTGGCGATGGAGCAAGACCCTGCCTCTTTTTTTTTTTTTGAGACCGAGTTTCGCTCTTGTTACTCAGGCTGGAGTGCAATGGCGCGATCTCGGCTCACCACAACCTCCACCTCCTGGGTTCAGGCAATTCTCCTGCCTCAGCCTCCTGAGTAGCTGGGATTACAGGCATGCGCCACCATGCCCAGCTAATTTTTTGTATCTTTAGTAGAGACGGGGTTTCACCATGTTGACCAGGATGGTCTCGATCTCTTGACCTCGTGATCCACCAGCCTCGGCCTCCCAAAGTGCTGGGATTACAGGCTTGAGCCACTGTGCCTGGCCCGAACCTGCCTCTTAAAAAAAAAAAAAAAGTAAAGGCTAAAGTGAACTATGCCAAAATAGTTCATTGGTTCATCCTCTAAACACTTATGAAGTACCTGTTAGGAAAAGTTGTACGTGGATTTCGGTGTACACTGACACACAGAACTTCATGATCCAGTGCAGTATTGTCTAAGAGAACTTTCTGCAGTGGCGGAAGTGTTCTCCATGTGTACTGATCATACGGTAGCCATCAGCCCCATGTGACGATTGAGTACTTGAACTATGGCTTAAGCAATGGAGGACATGAATTTTAAATTTTCTTTAATTATTTTATTTTTACATTTTAATTAATTTAAATGTTGTAGCCAAGTTAGCTAGTGGCTACTGTATTGAGGATTGCAGCACTGGTAGGAAAGTAAGAAAGCAGAGAAATTAAAATAAGTGCTAGGACTGATATCTCATGTTCTTTTGGGGACAGAGATGAGTGACTACCCCAGGCTGCCCAGGCAAGTGAAGGGGAAGTAAGAAGCATCCCTGGCTCTAACTTGTAATGACTGGTTTGTCAAAGCTATGAGAAATGTTATTTTTATTTGGATAAAGGCAATTAATTAACACAGTGGCAACTCCAATTAACAGGTGAATTTAGAATAAATTTCCTGCAGCAAATTGTACTGTTAAATCTTGAGGATACGTTTGTGTGTGTGTGTGTGTGTGTGTGTGTGTGTGTTAGATTGCATCTGCTTGCTTATATAAAAGGATGAGATTTCTTCCTGTCCTTTAATCTCATTAGTTGATTGCTTGTGAAGGGCATCAAGGTCTGATTTAATGCTTATTCAGTAATAAAACTGTTTTTTTTTCTATATTTGTGGAGAGGATTTTCTGCCATTGGCAAGAGAGATGAATTTTATTTTCCCAACACCTGGCAAAAGTAAATTCTGCCTTTAAAACCAAAGACCACTGTCACTGGTGAACATGCATATAAAATATCCAAATAAAGTAATAAATACTGAATTCACTCTGAGAGCTAAAAAGTAAGCATAGTAGAGCAGTATGTTTTACAAATGAAAGGCAGTAATAATGCTATATTAAATGAATGTCTTTTTGCACATACTCAATAAGCTCTTACTGAATAAGCTTCTAAAGTTTTACTATTTTAAGTGATGCTGTAAAATTAGAGTACTATTGAGAGGAATTTCTAAGCACATCTGTGAGCATTTCCTTAGAATATTTTCTCTGAAATGTACCCTTTTGTTTTTTTCCCCTTACTTCCAGGTCCTATTTAAGGACTGTTGGCAGTCCTTAAAGGTTGGTAGGAGTCCCCAGCCTTTCTGACACCAGAGGTCGGTTTCATGGAAGACAATCCACAGAAGTGGGAAGTGGTGGAAGTAGTGGTTTGGGGACGACACTGTTCCACCTCAGATCCTCAGGCATTAGATTCTCATAAAGAGCGTGTAACCTCAATCCCTTGCATGCACAGTTCACAGTAGGGACCCAGCTCCTGTAAGAATCTATGGCACAGCTGATCTGACAGAAGGTGGAGCTCAGGTGGTAATGCTCACTTGCCTGCCACTCACCTCCTGCTGTGTGGCCAGGTTCCTAACACACCTTAGACCCAGTACCAGTCCGGGACTTGGGGGTTAGAGACCCCTGATCTATGACATGAAACCATCCTTCAGTCTTTCACCCTGGAGTCCCATATTTTAATTATTAAATGTCTATCAGTACAAAGTTTGAGTATACACCATGAATATATTTTTCTTTTTTGTTTATGAATCAGTTATGTGTATGTTTTAGTCTTTTTGTGCTGCTTTAACAGAATACCCCAGACTGAGTAGTTTGTAAACAATATAAATTGACTTCTCATGGTTTTAGAGCCTGGGAAGTCCAAGATCAAGGGGCAGGCATCTGGCAAGGGCCTTCTTGCTGTGTCCCTTCATGGTGGAGGGGCAAAGAGAAGAGAGAGAGGCAAAAGGAGACTTGAACTCAATTTTTAAAATAAGGAACCCTTTCCCCAGATCATGAGGTTAATCCATTCATGAGGGCAGAGCCATCAAGGCCTAAATGTCTCCTGAAGATCTCACCTTTCAATACTGTTAGAACAGGGATTAAGTTCAATGCATGCTGTTTTGGGGGGACATAATCAAACCATATCAGTTTATGTCTATCAGTCTTTAATATAAAGATATATTTTTTCTGAACCCATTTTCTGTGAGCCTTAGTGAATCATCCTTAGTATCCCATCTGAGAGACAATCACTTTAGCCTAATGTTTTAATTACTTACCTAGCACTTAAGCTATTAAAGATATTAGTATATACTTGACTCTGTGCTGTCAAATGTTAAATTCTGATTTTTAAAAATTCATATTATTCTGGCTGGGCGCGGTGGCTCACGCCTATAATCCCAGCACTTTGGGAGGCCGAGGCGGGTGGATCACAACAAGGTCAAGAGATCGAGACCATCCTGGTCAACAAGATGAAACCCCGTCTCTACTAAAAATACAAAAATTAGCTGGGCATGGTGGTGCGCGCCTGTAGTCCAGCTACTCGGGAGGCTGAGGCAGGAGAATTGCTTGAACCCATGAGGCGGAGGTTTCAGTGACCTGAGATCGTGCCATATGCACTCCAGTCTGGGTAACAGCAGCGAAACTCTGTCTCAAAACAAAAATAAAAAACAAAAATTCATATAATTCTATAACTTAACAAAATTAACTCTACTGAAGCAAAGCTCTCATATTTGTCTCTTATTGTCTAATAATTCTAAGCACATAACTGTATTATTACTTAAGTGAGGTCACATTCCCAATCCTTGTCACAACTCCTGAATCTTGTTCCATTTCTTCCATTAGTAGGGTAATTTTACCCCATGTACAGTGACAGAAGAGGCCTGATCTATGGTTGAATCCAAATATATTTGCTATTTCAGGTGACATTTAGTGATGTGGCTATAGACTTCTCTCATGAAGAGTGGGAATGGCTAGATTCTGCTCAGAGGGACTTATACAAAGATGTGATGGTCCAGAATTATGAGAACCTGGCCTCTCTAGGTAAGGACATCACCCCTTCCACTCCAATAAGGGACACCTTTCCTTTGCCACTCTGAATTGCTGGAGATCCTCCTAAGTAAATGGCTGAATTTCTGTACCATGTTTCCAAGGAAATGTGTAGCTCTGTTGTGCCGGCCTGAAGCTTATCTTTCCATGCCAGTGAACACCCTTCATCCCTTCCTGTGGTCTCTTGTGATGGCCTCTCATAATAGACGACCGCAGCTTACGCAATTCTATGTTCTTCCTGTAAGCAGGTCTTTCCATAACTAAGCCACATGTGATCACGCTATTGGAGGATGGAAAAGAGCCCTGGATGGTGGAGGAAAAACTGTCCAAAGGTGTGACTCCAGGTGAGTCATGGTGAACGAGACAAGGGAAGTTTTTGTTAAAGATGCTTATAGTGAGGATGGAGGCATTTTAGGGATACTGTCTTCAAAGATCTCCGATATAAATGAAAACTGAGGGGTATTTAGCTTAGCTTTTCCAAACAGTTGTTTCTCCATCCCAAATTATTATCTGTACCACTCATGTCATCTAATCAAGGTTAGAGGTTTTTGCCATCATAATAATTCAAATTGTTACTCTATTCAGACAAAGTAAGGCAACTATTCCGTCTTAAATCTACTTAAAAGAAAACATTCTAATAGTTTTATGCTAAGAAAAGCTGTCACTTAGGTGGAAAATCACTTTTGTAAAGCTGAGCTTTGTAGATGAAATATGAACATATTAGAGGAAGTAAGGAACATATAAAAATGTGTTTCCAGGAATAATATTTTCTTTTTCTTCTTTCTGAGATGGAGTCTCATTCTGTCACCCAGGCTGGAATGCAGTGGCATGATCCTGGCTCACTGCAACCTCTGCCTCCCGGGTTCAAGCAATTCTCCTACCTCAGCCTCCTCAGTAGCTGGGATTATAGGCATGTGCCACCATGCTTGGCTACTTTTTTGTATTTTTAATAGAGACAGGGTTTTACCATGTTGGTGTGGCTGGTCTCGAACACCTGACCTTGTGATCTACCCACCTCGGCCTCCCAAAGTGCTGGGATTACAGGCATGAGCCACTGTGCCCAGCCAGGAAGAATATTTTCTCATATCCAATAAATAATGTGATTCACACAGTTTCTTCAGCTCCTCAGAAAACCCAAATCTTTGTCAGCTATAAAGAACGTTTAGATTACTTTGTTTTTACTGTAATTGTTTAATGTAGTACTATCAATTCTGTATTTTAAGCATGATAATCTGGCAGCAAATTGAGATTAACTGAAGGTTGGAGAAAGAGGATATTGGACAAAATGCAATCTTTCACACATGAATATAGGTGTGGTAGTTCAGTCAGGGTGGTGGCAAAAATACTAAGGGAACAGTATTAGAGATAGTTACAGAAAATAGTCACAAGATCCCCTTGAAAGGCCAGAGGGTTTACAAAGCTTCAAATAAGGGGATGGGCAAAGGCTATTGATTCTTACCCCAGGGCATCAGAACACAGAATAAATACTAGAAATTGTAAAGAGGCTTCCCCAGATAAATCTGTTTACCCCCACTTTCATTAGTAAACCTTTGATCATCCATGCATGCATAACTACCTTTTGGGGGGGTGGTCAGCAGAAGTTAATTACCCTCTAATGGTGTTTACCTAAAGACCCTTGTCCTTTGATCTACACAAAATAAAAGCCTGCAAGGCCAGTGAGTTGGAAAGGCAGTCATTAACTCCTTTGGGACACCTTTCCTTTGCCACTCTGAAGGGGTGGAAGGGAGTGGAAGGGGTGATGTCCTTACCTAGAGAGGCCAGGTTCTCATAATTCTGGACCATCACATCCTTGTATAAGTCCCTCCTCGCTCTTTCACCGAAAATCTATGTCTGAGTGACTTTATTCATCCATATAGGCACAAAATGATGGCTTGGAATCCAGAATGCCTTCCACGTTTTATTTCTGATTGTTTCCTTTTTTTTGGATATTATTTTATCCATTTCCTATATTTGACACATTTCTGTTATCACACTCTGTTCCTGCTTCGGTGAACTTTACATTCTCTGCACCATTTGAGCGTTGTTCAGAAGTCACTGAAATATTTGAGTTGTCAGAGCTTTGTGTTTTCTGGGGGCTTCATTTCTTATCCAGTTCTCCTAATTCCACTGTAGAAGTTTCTTTTCAAGAAGTAAAAGAAAAAAAAAGCAGTGCTTTGCTTTCTTGATATATTTCAGATTGGGAATCAAGATGGACAAACAAGGAATTATCATCAAAGAAGGATCTTTATGATGAAGATTCATCCCAAACAGTAATAATACAAAAAAGTGTAAAACAAGGTTATGAATTTTCAAATTCTACAAAGAATTTGGAATATATAGAATGCAACACATTTAGAAGCACCTGTTCTTCAAAGGCTACCCTTTCTGAACCACAAAAAAGTTCTGCTGAAGGGAATTCACACAAATATGTATTAAAGAAGAATTTACCAAAAAAGTCAGTTGTAAAAAATGAGAAAATCAGTGGTGGAAAGAAACTTTTGAATTCTAATGAAAGTGGGGCAGCCTTCAACCAGAGCAGATCTCTTACCCTTTCCCAGACTTGTGATAGAGAGAAAATCTATGCATGCAGTGAATGTGGGAAAGCCTTTGGCAAACAGTCAGTCCTCAGTCGCCACTGGAGAATTCATACAGGAGAGAAGCCCTATGAATGTCATGAATGTGGGAGGACTTTTAGCCATGGCTCATCCCTTACACGACATCAGATAAGCCATAGTGGAGAGAAACCTTACAAATGTATTGAATGTGGGAAGGCCTTTAGCCATGGCTCATCCCTTACTAACCATCAGAGCACTCACACTGGAGAGAAACCATATGAATGTACGAACTGCGGAAAGTCTTTTAGTCGTGTTTCCCTTCTCGTTCAACATTTAAGAATTCATACACAAGAAAAACGCTATGAGTGTCGTATATGTGGAAAGGCTTTCATTCATAGTTCATCTCTCATTCACCATCAGAAAAGCCATACCGGAGAGAAGCCTTATGAATGTAGTGAATGTGGGAAAGCTTTCTGCTGTAGCTCACACCTTACTCAACATCAAAAAATTCACACTATGAAGAAAAAATATGAATGTAACAAATGTCTGAAAGTCTTTAGTAGCCTCTCATTTCTTGTTCAGCATCAGAGTATTCATACTGAGGAAAAACCCTTTGAATGTCAGAAATGCAGGAAATCCTTTAACCAGCTTGAATCACTGAATATGCATTTGAGAAATCACATTAGATTGAAACCTCATGAATGCAGTATATGTGGGAAAGCCTTCAGTCACAGGTCATCCCTGCTTCAACATCACAGAATTCATACTGGAGAGAAACCTTACGAATGTATTAAGTGTGGGAAAACCTTCAGCTGCAGTTCAAACCTTACTGTCCATCAGAGAATTCATACTGGAGAAAAGCCATATAAATGTAGTGAGTGTGGGAAAGCTTTTAGCAAAGTCTCAAATTGTACCGTCCATCAACGAATACATGATGGAGAGAAACCCAGTAGTGTGGTAAGCGTGGGGAAAAACGTTTAGACCATGTGAATCACTATACATGTGAGAAATCTCACAGAAGAGAAACTACATGAAGCAGTATTTGTCATGGTAAATTTCATTCATAGATCCTCCCTTATTTAACATCAGGAGAATTTATACTGGGGAAAAGCTGTATGAATGTAGTGAATATGGGAAGTCTTTTAGCAATGATGCAGACCCTTTTGTTTAGCAGAGTTTATACTGTAGGGCAATGATATGAAGATCATAAATGTGGGAAAGCGTTTGTCAGTATTTTTTTTTTTTTGAGATGGAGTTTTGTTCTTGTTACCCAGGCTGGAGTGCAATGGCTCGATCTCAGCTCACCGTAACCTCCGCCTCCTGGGTTCAAGCAATTCTCCTGCCTCAGCCTCCTGAGTAGCTGAGACTACAGGCATGCGCCACCATGCCCAGCTAATTTTTGTATTTTTAGTAGAGACGGGATGGTCTCGATCTCTTGACCTCATGATCCACCTGCCTCAGCCTCCCAAAGTGCTAGGATTATAGGCGTGAGCCACCGCGCCTGGCAGCGTTTGTCAGTATTAATCCCTTAATTGACATAAGCATACTCACACTAGGAAAAAACCATGTACATGTAGCAAATACAGGAAAGACTAGGCAATAGGAATCTCTACAAACTCCCACAGGAAAGAAGCTGTGTGAATGTAGAAAATTTAGAAATTGAGGGAAGTCTTCCGTTTTAAGAGCATCCTTGGAGAGAAATCTCATTAAGAGATGTAGCAAAGTGTTCACTAAGAGTGTTTATCTTGCAGACATCACATGAATGGTAGAACGACCTGGGTGATTTAGGAATGACATGTAAATCTCTGCAGTGCTATTTTTAAACAGAATTCTATAAAAGAGCAAATAAGCATAATTAAGTGTGCATTTCTTAGAGCAGTAGTTTGCAGTTTTACTTGACTTCTACTTAGAAATTCTTTTTAGCTAGTGGGCATGTGAAGACATTTAGTCCCCAGAGGAGCCAGTAAGTGTTAAAAATGAAAGCTGCAAAAGCAATAAAATGGTGTGAATCAAAGTTTCGGTATCTAATAAAATCATTTTGTCTATCATGTACCCTTTCTCTATGACTGTTTCTGGCCAAAAAAAAAATTTTTTTTTCACTAAGATTAGCCTTTAGTGGGAGACTAGCAAACCTAGAGAAAAATGGCCTGCTCTTTGTACTAAGAATAGCAGTATTTTGGTGAGAATTATTCTGAGGGCACTTTCAGCGAGCTATGTTTCAAGAAAATCTACTGAGCATCACTCATATGTGTATTATACAGGCATGGGATATAGGAATCCAATAGTTCTGAGCTCTAGTGATGTGTCAAAATCACTGGGAGGGCCTGTTAAAGCACAGATTGCTAAGCCTCAATCCTAGAGTTTCTGTATAAGTTGATTTAAATTTGTATTTTTCATATTTTCTTATAAGAAATATGACCGAGCATAGAAAGTCAACACCAAGACAAAAGTATGCCAAATTGCAGGGTTTATTGCCGGCGACCACGGAGGACTCATGTCTCTCCAACCCGTGGCAGAGAAAGAAGGGTGACAAGACCTTTTTATAACTGTAAAACCACCTTGGGAGTGGGGGTGAGGAGCGGAGATGGGGATGAAAGGCTTCAGTCATTTCAAGGGCTAGTGGATTCTGTAAATCACCTGGGCTGAGGCGGGGGTGGTGGGGGGGTGGACTCTGGACATTCCAAGGGCCAGGGGACTTTTGTCATTCCGATTGTTACTTAAGTAGTTTACAGAAGTCAAGATAAACATTAGTTTATACATTGTCTGGGCAGTATTAGAATCCACAGATCTTTAGTTACTTATTACGAGTCGTAGGAGCCAGGATGGAATTAACCTGGGCTGCCTATCTTGGTTATTACCGGTAAGCAAAGGCTAGCAACTCTGGCAGTTACTGATAAGAGAAGGTGAGCAGCTTTACCTCTTCACATTCTGCAAAGTAAACCAGCAGTTTTATTTACAGAAGCCGAGGTGAGCAGTCACTGTGAGGAGAATGGGGTAACTTATTTTTGGAAAACAGCTTTTGTCTTTTATAAAATGGTGTTGCTCAGGTTCCAGCTATAGCACACTTAGGTGACATTAACGGTGTCCAGAATATAATAATGATGTCACAGATGGACATATTTCCTCAGTCATACCTATTAACCATTTCTTGAGTATTCACTGTGGACCTAGTAGAAAGGAAACACTGCATACCCTATCAGAGCGCCAAGGTGTGTGTGTGTGAAGAGCATTAAGCTTTGGAGTCATGTTACCTGGGTTTAAATCCAAGTGGCATATATACTGGCTTTGTGTGACCTGGGTCAAACTGTTTCACTGTGTCATGCCTCAGTTTCTTCATCTGTAAAATGTTAATAACAAACCTATTTCACAACATTACTATGAAAATTAAGTGAGTTAACTGATGCAAAGTGTTTACAACAATGCCTGGCCTCAACAGCATTCAGTAAGTATAAGCTGTTGACTCCATCATCTCATCATCGTCTTCTCATGGTTGCTTCATCACTAGTCTCAGATTCACATCTAATCACTTGTCGCTCCTATTTGTTTACTGTTTCACATTTTTTGGGGAGAGTTCTTACAAAACACTTCCGTTTCCTTCCAACAAATCCTTTAGTATCTGAGCCATTTTGAGGGAGTGAATGTTTCTTGCCTAAAATAATCTGAGGAGAAAGAAACCAGGTAGGAGATGAGACAGGAACACAGCAGGTCTGTAAGAAGTAAGGAGGGTGCTTTACAGAGTTGGAAAAGGGGCCGAGTGAAGGAGGTGTCAGCCTTCCACGTGGAGGAAAGGGGGGCTTAGGCACTGACACCAGAAGCCTAGAGGTCTTTAGTGTCATCTCTCAGTACAGAGTCCTTGTGCTGGGTGCCACTGCCCTCTTCTTGATTGGAGGTTACAACCTGTCTTTGAAGGTCACTGATGCCTGGTAAGTCAGTTTCCCTGTTAGCCTTGGGCCAGTCAGGTGGGATTAGAGCTCAGTTGTTGGTAAACATCTAGAAAGAACCAAGGCACATATCACTGAGCACTTCCTGGGAGCTTATTTGTTTGCTGCTGTTGGGGGGATCAGTTTTTAAACAAATTGCAATTGTGTTAAAAAAAGCTTTATATGCAGAAGTAATTTATGCAAGATGCAAGACAATGACAAGGCCGTATGGCCCGAGAGGTGCAGAGTGTAAGCACTCTGGCATTAGAGATAAATAGGGAAAAATTATAATGATCATAATACAATACTGTTAATAGCAGCAGCAACTGAGCCTTGGGTTTGCACTGTGTGCTGCTTTCAAACAATTAACTGTTCTCAGTTGTGGACCCAAATTCCTAGTGTGAATTCAGTCTATTGGGACTTCCGCTTACTCTATAAACTTGGGGAAGTCACTTGCTTTCCTGATTTTTCCATCAAAACAAAAATAATTGCCATCTTCCCAGGTGGTTGAGAGAATTAAAAGATTTATAACACAAGCAACGAAGTGCCTGTGTGTGGAAGTTTGCTGCTGTGTTTTTCCTGGTTTTGGTAATATTCCTGTTATATCGAACCGAGCATAGAAAGTCAACACCAGAACAAAAGTATGCCAAATTGCCGGGTTTATTGCTGGCGACCACGGAGGACTCACGTCTCTCCAACCCGTGGCCCCGTAAAAGAGGGTGACAAGACTTTTTATACCCGTAAAATCACCTTGGGGGTGAGGAGAGAGGATGGGGTTGAGGGGCTTTAGACATTCCGAGGGCCAGTGGATTCAAATCACCTTCTGGGCGGGGATGAGGGTGAGCGGGGGGGGGGGGGGGGGGGGGATGAGGGTAAGGGGGGGATGAGGGGGGGGATGAGGGTGGGGGGGGATGAGGGTGAGGGGGTTCCGGACATTTCGAGGGCCAGGGGACTATTTGACATTCTGATTGTCATTCAAGGGGTTCACAGATGCTAAAATTAGCATTTGTTTACACATCGTCTGGGGTGGGATCCATAGATTTTTATTTACTTGGTGCCAGGATGGAATTATCTGGGGGTGCTTACTCTGGTAAACAAAGGCCAGCAATTCTGGCAGTTACAGATAATAGAAGGTATGCAGCTTTACCTCACTTTGCATCCTGCAAATAATCCAGCAGTTTACAGAAGCCAAGGTTAGCAGTCATTGAGAATGGAAACAGTTTTGTCTTTATAAAATGGCATTGTATGGGTTCTAACTCTAGCCTAGCTATATCACATTCCCACTTGCCGTAAGGTAAGTGCCATAGTCATATGGTGACTATGCTGGTGACCTGAGACTCAGGCAGCTCTAGCACGTCTCTCAGAGTCATACATCTTAGGATACAGGCTACATTTGAACATTCAGTAAAACGCCATACAATACTGCCCTCCTAGGACTGATCTCAGAAAACTGGGGTTTCTCTTGGCAACCAAACAGCCCCTCTTGCCTCCTTGAACAAAGAACGTTTCCTTGGGCCGTGCCATTTTTTCTGCCTGGAGGGTGCCACAAAGCTCATTTATTACCACGCTCACCTGCTGAGGGAGGCCTGCCCACCTTGCAAAGTTCACTACGTGTATCAAAGATGAACAAAGCTGAACATTAATGACAGTGGTGAGAACAGAGTTTAATTGGTGATAAGGATTGCAATGGGAAAAGGAATTTGGCATGAACTTAACTCAGCTTTGATATGTACAAAGGTGAATGAATATGTTAAAGGGAGGGTGGGGAAATAGGGAGGGGGTGGTGGTGAGTAGGGGTTCAGTAGAGTCAGAAAAGCGAAAAATTACAAAGCACAGGAAGGGAGGGGGTTGGTCCATCTGGGTTCGCTACTGGCACTTTGAGTTAGGCTCCTATCCTCCCACAGAGGCTGGGAGATGGGCCTTATCTTCAGGTGTTGGCCGGAAGAAATTCTTTGGACAGCCTTGAGTTTTTTGGGCTGGCACTTTAAAAGTTATTAGAAACTGTTAGTGTTGTTCAAGTCTGAATAGGCCACAGTTGACAGGCCCATTCAGGAAGGCTCAGAGGGGCCTGGCTAGAGTTTGGTTGAAGAGAAAATCTTTGTCAGGTGTCACCCCAGGCTTCCCCAGCCCACTGAGGCGGAATGGTGGTGAAGAAGAAAGAACATAGGCTCAAGGGATCAAGGTACAGGGTGTGAGTTTCTGCCAAGAGTTTCGTGACCCTGAGAAGGTAACTTAATTTTTTTTTGCTTCTCAGATGGATCTCCTGGAAGTTGCTTTTCTATTTCCAGAGGATTATTCTCTACAGGACTGCAAAAGTTACTTTTATATTAACATTTCTGGTAATATACAGTGACATCTAGCGGAGGCGACCCAGTATTACAATTCATTGGGGTAACTAACAGGTGTCAAACTCCATTGTCATAGTTAAGGTCTACAGTACTCCCCACTAACAATGGTAATCTTAATACTCATATACTAACCCTATATTGTAAACCTTGTAAAATTTACTCTTTTTTCCCAGAAGCACTCAGACTCCAAATGGTGATGCAAAGGGAGGCACACTCGAACATGCCATTCTTTCAGGAACTCTTAGAACAACCTCAGGAGTCTCAACTGCTGTCCCCCGACATGATGTCCCCTTTCAGCAGGTAGTAGTCAGAATTCTCACCCAACACGCATTAACAGCAGTTAGGGTTATGTCTCCTGACAGGAGATATAATACAGTAATTACTAAGAAATTATTTCTAGGCCAGGTGCGGGGGCTCAAGCCTGTAATCCCAGCACTTTGGAAGGCCGAGGCTGGTGGATCACGAGGTCAACAGATCGAGACCATCCTGGTCAACATGGTGAAACCCCATCTCTACTGAAAATAGAGAAAATTAGCTGGGCATGGTGGCACGTGCCTGTAATCCCAGCTACTCAGGAGGTTGAAGCAGGAGAATTGCCTGAACCCAGGAGGCAGAGGTTGTGGTGAGCCGAGATCGTCCCATTGCACTCCAGCCTGGATAACAAGAGCGAAACTCTGTCTCAAAAAAAAAAAAAATAATAAAATAAAATAAAAATAAAAAGCAGCCTCAAACCATTTCTTCTCCAACAGAAAGCAGCCTCATAAATATGCAAACTAGGAGCTTTCATGGGTAAATGTCTGCAGCTGTACCTGTAAGCAAGTACCTTCAATATAACGGTTCCCACTCTCCTTTTCCTCATCACCATGTGTGTAGGTATCATGGTGACCCACTAGGAAGAAGCCACATTTGCATAATAAAAGACTAGGGTAGGAGGGCCAGTCTTTTTGTGGGCTATGCAAATGGCACACCTGGTCAAACCAATCCCCTGGACCCCATGTAAATCAATCACTGGCTCCTCAAGCCTCTGCATAAAATTGATTATGTAAGACTTGGAACCAACCCAAATGCCCATCAGTGATAGACTGGATAAAGAAAATGTGGCATATATACACCATGGAATACTACGCAGCCATAAAAATGGATGAGTTCTTGTCCTTTGCAGGGACATGGATGAAGCTGGAAACCATCATTCTCAGGAAACTAACACAAGAACAGAAAGCCGAATACCACATGTTCTCACTTATAAGTGGGAGTTGAACAATGAGAACACATGGACACAGGGAGGGGAACACCACACACTGGAGCTTGCTGAGGAGTAGGGGGCAGGGGGAGGGATAGCATCAGGAGAAATACGTAATGTAGATGATGGGTTGATGGGTGCAGAAAACCACCATGGCTCATGTATACGTATGTAACAAACCTGCATGTTCTGCACATGTACTCCAGAACTTAAAGTATAATTGAAGAAAAAAAAAGAAAGAAAAAAAATTAATTGCGTTCTGTCACAAACCGGAGACCCTTTCTTGGGCGACCTGCTTTCTCACCTTGAGGAAGGCCTTTCTCTCTCTTCTTTGTATATTAAACTGTCCATTCCTAAACCCACCTCTCATGTGTGTCCATGTCCCGAATTCTTTCTTGACTGAGACAAAGAAACAGGGTACATACCCCAGACAATGGAGCCATTTTACTTTCCTCCTTTTCTTCCTGCTCCTCCTCTTTCTTCTTCTTCAAAAGACAGGGTCTCACTCTGTCACTCAGACAGTAGTGCAATGGAGTGATCACGGCTCACTGCAGCCTCAACCTCTTGGGCTCAAGCCATCCTACCCCTTCAGTCTCCTGCGAGTAGCTGGGACTACAGGAACTCAGCACAAAGGGTTCCCCTGCCCACAAGCCCTTCTCCAGCTGACCTGCCTGGGGAACCCTGGCTCATTCTGCCAGCTCCCCCTTGCCTCCTCCCTGCAATTTCTATGCAGCCTCCATCTGTGCTCATCTCCTCTATCCCCTGAGAATCAGAGTCTCTGGAGGCCACGGCCTGCGTCCACTTTGCTGCTGGGTTCCCGGACCTACCAAAATGACAGAACAGGGACAGGGACATTTTAATGTCTTAAATACAACTGAGACCCCCCTCAAACCTGCCAAAAGGTCCAGGGGCCTCCGAGGACTCCTGAGCTAAATCTCTGTCAGGCTCCCACCAATGCAGAATCGGCCTTCTTCCCTGGTTCTGAGCTGCTCCCTGGTAGAAGGAAGGCCGCTGAGCCATCCTCTCTGCTCTGACCAGCACTCCCCCATCCTCCCTCCAGTCCAGCCCCATTTCACCCCTCCTGCCTGAGGTCAGCCTCCCAGACCCTCCACAGCCACCTCCCAGGATCATGCCCATCTCAGATGGACAAGACATCTAAGTGTTGACCTTCCCATAGCCTCCCTCCAACCCCTAAGTCATTGCCCAGAATGCAGAGGTGACCTCTCAGAGTCCATGTCTCATCACGTCACCAACACCCCATACACTTCCCCATATCTCCCACCATGGAGTCCACACTCAGTGACAGGACACACAACAAGCAGGACCCAGCCAGCCAAACTCAGGACCCGATGCCCTGCTCTCCTTCAGTGCCCCCTGGCTTTCCACTACACTGGTCCCATCTCCTAGGATTCTTCTTGTTTCTGACCCCTGCCAGGGTGGTTCAAATGCCTGATTATCCATTCTCCTTCTCCAAATCAAGAGTGAACCCTCAGTCCCCCTATTTCCTCCTCTTCCATCCATAATTTATCCCATACTTGCCCTGAGGCCAGTGATCAGGTCGCCACCTTCCTGTTGGTCTCCTGCATGGGCTCTGCATGACTTTACTAGACACCAAGTCACATTGGTGGAGTTCAGAGGACATTGGCCCCTGTGCAGAAAATCCGGTGAGAGAGAGACTGGAGTGGGAGGCTGAGGTGGGGAATCTTCCATTCAAGCCAATGGTGATAAGGATTTCCTGGTGCCCCTCAGCCAAATCTCCCACCCTACCTGGCCCAGCCTGGCTCTCACTGGTATGCAGACCTACAGCCTGGGTGGCAGCCACATCACTGAAGAATTGGCCCTCAGCCAGGGGTGATTTTCCATGATTAGGTTTTCTCTCATTAGAGTTGTTATGAACAACAAATTAGAAAACTTAACAGAAATGAATAAATTTCTGGAAAAATGAAACCTCCCAAGATTGAACCAAAAAGAAATCAAACTCCTAACAGACAATGATTAGTAACAAATTAAGTTTGTAATAAAATGTCTCCTATCAAAGAAAAGTCCAGACTCTGATGGGTTCACTGCCGAATTCCACCAATTACTTAGGAGGAACTAATAGCAATTCTTCTAAAACTCTTCCAGAAAATCCTTTTCTGAGTAGGGAAGAGTAGGAAATTCTTCCAAATTCAGTTAACAAGTCCAGCACCATCCTGATATTGAAACCACAGAAGGGCACAACAACAAAAAGAAACCTATAGGCCAATGATATGGTTTGGCTGTGTCTCCACCCAAATCTCCTCTTAATTCTAGTTTCCATAATCCCCACGTGTTGTGGGAAAGACCCAGTGGGTGGTAACTGAATCATGGACATGGTTAATTTCATGCTGCTGTTCTCATGCTTGTGAGTGAATTCTCACGAGATGATGGTTTTATTTCGGGTTTTTCCTCCTTTTGTTCCACACTTCTCCACCCTACCAGCATGTGAAGAAGGATGTGTCTGCTTTCCCTTCTGCCGTGATTGTAAGTTTCCTAAGGCCTCCCAGCGATGCATAACTGTGAGTCAATTAAATCTCTTTCCTTTATAAATTACCCAGTCTCAGATATACCTTTACTAGGAGTGTGAGAACGAACTAATACAGCCAATATCCCTGATAAATGTAGATGCAAACACTCTTCACAAAATACTAGCCAATCAAATTCAGCAGCACATTAAATGACATCCCATGGCCAAGTGGGATTTAACCCAGGGATGTAGGGATAGTACCAGATGCATAAATCAATAAATGTGACATATCACATCAACGGAAGGAGTACGAGAACCATAGGATCATCTTAGCAGGTACAGAAAAAGCATGACAAAATTCAACAGTCCTTCATGATTAAAAACTCTTAGCAAACTGGGCATAGAAGGAATGTAGCCCAACACAATAAAGGCAATGTATGGCTAACCCAGAGCCGACATCACACCGAATAGGGAAAAATTGAAAGCTCTTTCTCTAAGATCTGGAACAAGACACGAACGCCTGTTTTCATCACTTTTATTCAACATAGTAGTGGAAGGCCCAGCCACAGCAATTAGTTAAGGGGAAGAAATGAAATAAAGGGCACCCAGACTGGAAAGGAGGATGTCACATTGTTTCTGCTTGCAGATGACATGGTTTTACATATAGAAACCCTAAAAGTACCATAAAAAAACACTTAGACTTCATAAACAAATTGGTTAAAGATGCAGGACACAGGCGGGGCGCGGTGGCTCACGCCTGTAATCCCAGCACTTTGGGAGGCTGAGGTGGGTGGATCACGAGGTCAAGAGATCGAGACCATCCTGGTCAACATGGTGAAACCCCGTCTCTACTAAAAATACAAAAAATTAGCTGGGCACGGTGGCGCATGCCTGTAATCCCAGCTACTCAGGAGGCTGAGGCAGGAGAATTGCTTGAACCCAGGAGGCGGAAGTTGCAGTGAGCCGAGATAACGCCATTGCACTCCAGCCTGGGTAACAAGAGCGAAACTCCGTCTCAAAAAAAAAAAAAGATGCAGGACACAAAAGCAACATATTAATATGATTATCATTCCTATACATCAAAAATGAATCTGGAAAAAATAAAGTGAAAAAGAAATCCCATGTAAAATACTACTGAAGAAAAAGTGCCTCAGAATAAATAAAAACAAAAAGGTCAAAGATCTCTCCTAAAAACCTCTAGAACATTGAGAAAACAAATTGAGGAAGACACTGAGCAATGGAAAGATATCCCATGTTCATAACTGGAAGAAACACCACTGTGAAAATGACCATGTTACCAAAAGCAATCTGCAGATCCAATAAAATTCCTATCAAAATATCAGCGATATCGTCTAGAAACAGAAAAAATAATTCCAAAATTCATAGAAAACCACAATAGGCTCTGAAGAGCCAAAGCAATCCTAATCAAAAAGAACAAAGCTAGAGGTATAGCCTGACTTGACTTCAACATAGACAACACAGCTACACTAAACAAAACAGCATGGTACTGGTATCAAAACAGACACATACACCAGTGAAACTAAATAGATAATCCAGAAATACATCCACATGTTTACAACCAATTGATTTTCTTTCTTTCTTTTTTTTTTTTGAGACGGAGTTTTGCTCTTGTTACCCAGGCTGGAGTGCAATGGCACGATCTCGGCTCACTGCAACCTCCGCCTCCTGGGTTCAGGCAATTCTCCTGCCTCAGCCTCCTGAGTAGCTGGGATTACAGGCACGCGCCACCGTGCCCAGCTAATTTTTTTGTATTTTTAGTAGTGACGGGGTTTCACCATTTTGACCAGGATGGTCTTGATCTCTTGACCTCGTGATCCACCCACCTCGGCCTCCCAAAGTGCTGGGATTACAGGCTTGAGCCACCGTGCCCGGCCATTTCTAGCGTTCTAAAGGATTGTAGGGTGACTGTAACACACAATTTACTACACATTTTTAAATACCTAGACAAGCAGATACTGCATGTTCCTAACACAAAGTAATAATCAATGTTTGAGGAGGTGTTTGTGCCAATCTCCCTGCTTTGGTCATTACACATTGCACACATGTACTGAAATATCACACAGGGTCCCCCAAATACATACAATTATTACTGTGTCCATGTAAAATAATGAAACAAAAGAAAAGAAAAACAGTTTAATATCTGCAATGAGCTACAGTTTAATATCTGTAATGAGCATAGATTTTAAAATATTTAATAAAATAGTAGAAAATCAAGTGCAAACACATTTAACGAAATTATACATATGACCAAGTAGAATTTATTCCTGAAATAAAAGGATAGTTCTGCTGGGAGCGGTGGCTCACGCCTGTAATCCTAGCACTTCGGGAGGCCAAGGTGGGTGGATCATCTGAGGTCAGGAGTTCAAGACCAGCCTGGCCATCATGGTGAAACCCCATCCTAAAATAAATAAAAATAAATGAATAAATAAATAAAATAAAAGGATAGTTCAACATAGGACAAGTCAATCAATGTGACATACCACATTAGCAGAGTGAAGAATATAAACCACAGGATCATCTTAAAAGATGCAGAGAAAGCACTTGATAATGCTCAACATCCATTCATATTAAAACCATCAACAAAACAGGTATTGAAGAAACTTACCTCAACACAAATATGGTCAGTATGTAAAAAACCCACTGCTAACATTATAATCAATAAAGAGAAATGGAAATTCTTTCCTGTAAGATCAGGAACAAGATAAAGATGCCCACTCTTACAACTTGTATTTAACATGGTATTGGAAGCCCTACCCAGAACAGTGAGGCAAGAAAAGGCATCTAAATCAGAAAACAATGAAGTAGAATTATATCTCTTAGAAGATCACATGATGTTGGCTGGGCGCAGTGGTTCACGCCTATAATCCCAGCACTTTGGGAGGCTGAGGTGGGCAGATCACCTCAGCCTCCCAAAGTGCTGGGATTATAGGCGTGGCCAGGAATTTGAGACCAGCCTAGCCAAAACATGGTGAAACCCCTTCTCCACTGAAAATACAAAAATTAGCCAGGCCTGGTGGGGCGCACCTATAATCCTAGCTACTCAGGAGGCTGAGGCAGGAGAATCGCTTGAACTAGCTGGGTGGATGTTGCAGTGAGTCAAGACTGCACCACTGCACTCCAGCCTGCACACAGAGCAACACACTATTTGAAAAAAAAAAGAAAAAAAGGTCACGTGTTATATGTAGAAACCCCCAAAGACTCCACACATACACAATTATAAACTAAGAAACAAATTTAGTACTGTTGCAAGGTACAAAATAAACCTACAAAAATCATAAATGTTTCCGTATGTAACAATGAACTATTCAATAAGGAAAATATGAAAACAATTACATTTGCAATAACAACAAAAGGATAAAATACTTGGAGTCGGGAGCCGTGGCTCACACCTGTAATCCCAGCACTTTGGGAGGCCGAGGCTGCTGGATCGAGACCATCCTGGTCAACACGGTAAAACCCCATCTCTACTAAAAATACAAAAAATTAGCTGGGCATAGTGGCGCGTGCCTGTAATCCAAGCTACTCAGGAGGCTGAGGCAGGAGAATTGCCTGAACCCAGGAGGCGGAGGCTGTGGTGAGCTGAGATCATGCCATTGCACTCCAGCCTGGGTAACAAGAGCGAAACTCCGTCTCAAAAAAAAAAAAAAGAATAAAATACTTGGGATAAACTAAGCCAAAGAGGCGAAAGACTTGTATGCCAACAACTATAAAACATTGATGAAGAAAATTAAAGAAGACACAGAGCAATGGAAAGACCTTGTTCATTCACAGATTTGAAGAATTAATCGAGTTAAAATATCCATACTACCAAAGAATCTACAGATTCAAGCCAATCCCTATCAAAATCCTGATGGCATTTTTGATAGAATAGAAATAAAATGCTAAAATGTATTTGCAATCACACACACAAAAAAGCCAAAATAGACAAAGCAATCCTGGCCAAGAAGACGAAGCTGGAAGAATCAACCTACAGAAGGAGAGACAGTATTCGAGAACCATGTTTGATAAGGGGTCAATATCCAAAATATATAATTAATTCATGTAACTCAATAGCAAAAATAACAAACTCCAATTGAGAATAGACAAAGGACCTACATAGACATCTTTTCTAAAAAGACATACAAATGGCCGACAGATGCTTGAAGAGGTGTTCAACATCACCGATCATTAGAAAAATGCAAACCCAAAGCATCAACCGGGACATTACCTTATTTGGTCTAAAAACGGAAGGAACCCTCAGTTCTGGGTGCCCACCCCTTTCCCAGAAAACTTATGAATAATCCACCCCTTGTTTAGCATAGAATCAAGAAGTTACAGTAAGGATAAGCAGCTGAGCAGCTTATGCCGCTGCTCTGCTTATGGAGTGGACATTCTTTTATTCCTTTCTTTTTTTTTTTTTGATGGAGTTTCGCTCTTGTTATCCAGGCTGGAGGGCAATGGCTCGATCTTGGCTCACCACAACCTCCACCTCCTGGGTTCAGGCAATTCTCCTGCCTCAGCCTCCTGAGTAGCTGGGATTACAGGCACTCGCCATCATGCCCAGCTAATTTTTTGTATGTTTAATAGAGACAGGGTTTCACCATGTTGACCAGGATGGTCTCGATCTCTTGACCTCGTGATCCACCAGCCTCGGCCTCCCAAAGTGCTGGGATTACAGGCGTGAACCACCGCACCCAGCCTATTCCTTTACTTTCTTAGTCAATTTGCTTTCACTTAATGGACTTGCCCCAAATGCTTTCCTTTATGAGATCCAAGAACCCTCTCTGGGGGTCTAGTATAGAACCCCTTTCTGGTAAGCCCCTCTGCGAAGGCTGACCCACCCCCCTAACTCTGATTGCTCTGCAGCTGCATTCCTGAGCTCCTATCTACGTGCTACAATTAAGCAAAGCCTGATTACAGTCATCTGGGCAGCTTTGGGGAGGCCAGGGAAAACAAATGTTTGTTATCCATATTTGTAAATTCCTGTTTGACATGTATCTGTAAAAAATCCTGGTTTCTCTCTTTTTTAAAAAAAAACTGCTGCCACAAAAGTCACAGGATGATGAACTGTAGAGCTGTCACAAGTTGACAAACTACCTCTGTGCCCATTATGAGTGGATAGATGACCTCAGTCCTGAAACTCCCTTATGCCCCTCTCGCCCCATATAAACCCCTTGTTTTGTAAGCTTGGGCTGCCTACTCTGATTGTTACAGAGCAGCCAGCAGGTTAATAAAACTTGCTTGCCTGACTTGGGACATATTCTCCTTTCTCTCAGCCACCCTTACACTTACCTTGGCCATGGTACTGGCATAGGAAGTGCACAATCTGGTCATGTCACGTAGGTGAGGATACCTGTGTGCCAGGTAACCTCAGGTGGACATGGTGGCACTTGTGGGGCAGTCCTGTAACCTGCAGTATGGTGGGTGGGATGGACCATACAGGCAGGAACTACTCCTGATGGCAGTTGAGGGCCCACGTGTGTACTGGGTGGGGGCCGATGGGAGTGACCGGTGACTGGCTGGGCACAGGCAGACGAGTGACAGCCATACAAACCCCACCACTAAGCGCGTCCCTCCCAGGGCAAAGCAGCTGGGAGACCCAAGGGGCCTCAGGTCCTCAGGAAGCCTCCTGGCCCTCTCTGCCCTCAGAGGACCCCACCTCCTTCTAGCTGTGGGAGTGCGAGGGGGACACAGTGATCTGGGGTCCCGAGAAGGAAGGTAGATGGAGGGAAGGCGGCCCTCTGCTCCCAGATCCTGCTGCTCAGCCCCCTGCGGCCTTCCTGGAGCCCACAGCTTTGAGCTGCGGCCTCCCAGCCTCCGTCCCCAGGATGACGCCCAATAGTCTTTTCCACTGTTGGTGGCTTTTCCCTTTGGGGAGGGTCCCCAGATTGTGGAAAGTGTGGAAGGCTCCCCGGTCCCTGTCCCGCCGGGCCCCCACTCCTGTCCTCCTCATCTCTCTCTGTCTCTCTCAGAGGCAGAGGCAGAGGCAGAGGCAGAGGTGGAGGTGGAGGCAGCATTAAATTAAAATTTAATTTAAATGTTAAAAAGGAAGTAAACTGCCCAAATACACACCAACAGTAGACTGTTCCGCTTTGCATACAGAGGTCCGTTGACCCTTTGGGTGGGCCGGGCAAGGTCAGGGCCTAAGAAGAGCCTCTGGGGAGAGGGGGGCTCACGCTCTCATGACTGCGGGAGGAGTGACTCCTCCCAGGATGAGGGTCTCTGTCCTCCTATGCTCACTCAAATTCAGTATTTCCAAGTCCTCCCAGGGGGCGTAACGCACATCAGAACGGCCGTCATTAGTGTCACAGATACGTGTCCTCATGCATTTCCAGGAAATCTCCGTGGCTGGCGAACTACAGTTGGTATAGCCCAGCCTCCGGGCGTTCTGTGAGCTGTAGTCTCGGTAAGTGGGTTCCAAAAAAATCTCAAAGATCATATAAGGTGGACAGCGTAGCAGCGGGGTTTGGGAAGACGGGAGCCCCTTTGTTAGCAAAGGCGAGTGCTCGCGCGGTACCAGCAAGCGCTCGCTGCCCACGCCCTGGGAGAAAAACGTTTGTGTGAACGCACGAATGGCCGGAAGAGTTTGCCACGGCCGCAGGGTTTTCTGGGAAGTGTAATTTCTTGGTCTGGGCGTCATTGTACTTACAAGTAGAGGGTGGCCCTTGGTTCCAAGGTGTATCGTTCACCAGAGGACGACTGTGTGCCTTAGGACACTTCGCGGGTGGTCCTAGCTGGCCGGCTATGGAATAACAGCCCCCAGGCGGTTTACTTTCTTACGAAGCCGAGACCGATTTGCCCGCGGCCGCAGAGACTCCTGGGAAGTGTGGTCTTCCGAGGCCGGCGGTTCGCGGCACTGGGAACTTTGGTCCCCAGCGCGGATGATCCTGGGAAATGTCTGTCGGCCCTGGGCGGCGCTCTGGGTCCATCCCGCGGTAGCCTCGGTCCTGGTGGCGACTTCCTGGCTCAGGAACGATTCTGAGCAGTGTTGTTCCCGGAGGTCTGCAGCCGTTGCCCGCTCACCAGCGACGCTGCGATTCAGGTCCGCAGAGGTGCGGGTTCGGGGCGCCTGCGGGGACGGTGAGGCCCCGCTGAGGACTCCGGCAAGTGTGGGTCCCGGGGGCGGCGGCGGCGGGGCTCGGGCCCTGGGTCGGCCCGCGGTGTGACCCCGGCTGGGGTCTTGGCTTTTCCTGGCCTTCGTGTCCTGCTGTGTAAACACGGGGTGATGACGGCCCCGACCTCTTGGCGCGGTTGTGAGAGCGAAGTGAGCGCGAGAGCAGACGCCAGCCACAGTTGTTTTGGGTTATGTAGCCATGAAGCCGGCGCTTTGCAGTTGTGTAGCCTTGAACAAATGGGTTCGGTATCTTGGAATTTCGGTTTTGTCATCGTTTAAAAAAGAAATCTGGAATAATGTGAATGCCCATCGTGCATAGTGGTGAAGATGAAATAGCTGATAAAGTTACCGTTGTTTTATGAGGCTTTTATGTACAGAATAATTGATTTTCCTCGCAAGTGGCACCTGGTAAATTGCTTCCCCTTGCGGAGAAACACCCTGTTGGTTCCCAGGGAGAGATTAGCGCCCCGGAGAGTGATTACCAAGGTGCTTTTCCATTACGGGGTGTCACAGGTGCTGCAAGATAAGCCTGGGTTTTTAAGACTGCTTTTTCCTGCCCTTCTGTGCCCTTAGGACACTGCCCATCTCTAAGAGCCTGGAAAGGGGACTCTGTTGGCTATCGGAACTTGCAGAGTAATGTCTCAGGTAAGTCAGTGTGTCCCGAAATCTTCCTGAAACACTTTATCAGGACTTTCTGATCAAGTCCTGATAAACACTTTCTGCTAGAAGACTTTCTAGTCTTGCCAAAATTTTAAAACTACCATTGACAATGCAGCTTTGGAATATAAGGTTATTTGCTTTATGGTTGTCAAAACTGTACCATGTGGTCTCAAGTCAAGAGATGTTTGTAGTCATCCTTGATTCTTCCCTTTCACTTAAAACTCATATTCAGATCCTCTAGTTGGAGCTAAGTTACACACCGTATAGAGAATCTGACCATTAGTTACCCCATCACCACCAACACCACTGTCACCCCAATCCAAGCCACCTGTATTATCACAGTAGCCTCCTAACTGGATTTCCTGCATCCACCCTTAACCCTCATCAGTCTGTTCTCAGTACAACTGTCACCGTGATCCTATTGTTATATAAATTCCTGTCATTTCTTGATCTAAAAATTTTCAGTAGCTCTAACCCAAAGTTCTGCAGTGACCTGTTTGTACAACTAAGCTATTACCTTTCTCTGCCTCCTCATCCCTGTGAGCTCCAGCCACTGTCACCAGTTGCTGTGCCATCCATGTGGAATATTCTTCACCCAGATATGCACAAGCTTGCATTCTTATCTCCTTCGTGTGTTCGCTCGGTGGTGAATTCTCAGAAAAGCTTCCCTGAATGCCGGTTTGCAATTGCAGTCACCTTCCCTGACCTAGCACCTCCACTCCTCCATCACTGCTTAGTTGTTTTCCACGGCTTGTGTCACTCACTAGCTGATGTACTGTGTGTTCAGTAGATGTATGTGCTCATTGTCTCTTCCTGGTGGGAGGAATATTTTTTCTTTTTTGTTGACTGTTATAGCTTCAGTACCCAGAGTGGTACCTGGCACCAAGTAGATGCTTAGTTAGTAACTGTGGAGTGAATAAGATAAGTAACGAAGAACTGGTGGGGCAGAATCATGGCATGGAAGGTGAAGCTTGCACAGGAGGGGATGTGGGTGGCAGGTGTACCTGTTGGGTGAAGTCTTTCTTAGAAAAATTAGATAATTAGAATTGAAAAACTGGTGTGGTGGTACATGCTTGTTGTGCCAGCTACTCAGGAGGCTGATGAGGTAGGAAGATTTCTTGAGCCCTGTGGTACGAAGCTGCAGTGGCTATGATTATGTCACTGTACTCCAGCCTGGTGACAGAGCAAGATGCTGTCTCTTAAAAAAAAACAACAAAAGTAAAGGCTAAATTGAACTAATGCTAAAATCATTCATTGGTTCATCCTCTAAACACTTATGAAGTACCTGTTAGGAAAAGTTGTACGTGGATTTCGGTGTACACTGACACACAGGACTTCATGATCCAGTGCAGTATTGTCTAAGAGAACTTTCTGCAGTGGCGGAAGTGTTCTCCATGTGTACTGATCATACGGTAGCCATCAGCCCCATGTGACGATTGAGTACTTGAACTATGGCTTAAGCAATGGAGGACATGAATTTTAAATTTTCTTTAATTTTACATTTTAATTCATTTAAATGTATGTAGCCAAATTGGCTAGTGGCTACTGTATTGAGGATTGCAGCACTGGTAGGAAAGTAAGAAAGCATTAGACATTATAACAAATGTTAGGACGGATATCCTAGGTTCTTTTGGGGACAGAGATGGGTGAATACTGCAGGCTGCCCGGGTAACTGAGGGGGAAGAAAGAAGCGTCCCTGGCTCTAACTTGTAATGACTGGTTTGTCATAAAGCTATGAGAAATGTTATTTTTATTTGGGATAAAGGCAGTTAACTAACACAGTGACAACTCCAATTAACAGGTGAATTTGGGATAAATTATGTGTAGCAAATTGAACTATCAGGTCTTACTTGATTATCTGGAAACTTTATGTATTGGATTGTATTTGCTTGGCTATATAAAAGGATGAGATTTCTTCCTGTCCTTTAATCTCATTAGTAGATTGCTTGCGAAGTGCATCAAGGTCTGATTTAATGCTTATTCAGAAATAAAAGTGTTTTCTTTTTTTTTTTTCTTCTACATTCGTGGAGAGGATTTTCTGCCCTTGCCAGGAGATTTGAATTTTATTTTCCCAACACCTGGCAAAAGTAAATTCTGCCTTTAAAACCAAAGACCACTGTCACTGGTGAACATGCATATAAAATATCCAAATAAAGTAATAAATACTGAATTAAGTCTCTGAGCTAAAAAGTAACCACAGTCAAGCAGTCTGTTTCACAAATCAAAGACAGTAATAATACTGTATTAAATGGATGTATTTTTTACACATATTATAATTTGACTAACCAATAAACTATTGAATATTTAAGCTTCTAAAGTTTTACTATGTTAAGTAACATTGTGAAATGAGTACTATTACGAGGAATTCTAAGCATATCTGTGAGCATTTCCTTAGAATATTTTCTTTGAAATGTACTCTTTTAATTTTTCCCTTTACTTTCAGACTTAAGGACTATCTATGGCAGTGGTCCCCAACTTTTTTGTACCAGAGATAGGTTTTGTAGAAGACAGTTTTTCCACAGAAGTGGAAGGTGGTGGTTTAGGGATGAAACTGTTTCACCTCAGATCATCAGGCATTAGTTCAGTTCACATGAGGAATAGACAGCCTCGATCCCTTGCATGCGCAGTAGGGATTGTGATCCTATGAGGATCTAATGCCACAGCTGATCTGACAAGAGGCGGAGCTTGGGTGGTAATGCTCATTTGCCTGCCACTCATCTCCTGCTGTGTGGCCCAATTCAGGCGGTTAGGGACCCTGATCTATGGCATGAAACCATCCTTCAGTCTTTTTGCCCAGGGGTCTCATATTTTAATTGTTAAATGTCTATCAGTACAAAGTTTAAGTGTACATCATAAATATATTTCTTTTTTTGTTTATGAATCAGTTTTGTGTATATTTAAGTTCATTGGTGCTGCTGTAACAGTATCATAGACTGAGTAATTTATCAACAATAGAAATTGACTTTTCGTGGTTTTAGAGCCTGGGAAGTCCCAGATCAAGGGGCAGGCATCTGGCAAGGGCCTTCTTGCTGTGTCCCTTTATGCTGGAAGGGCGGATAGGAGAGAAAGGCAAAAGGGGGCCCAAACTCATTTTTAAATAAGGAACCCACTCTTAATGATGATGACATTAATCCATTCATGAGGGTAGAGTCCTCAAGTCCTAATAATCTCGTAAGTTCTCACCTCTTAAAACTGTTACAATGGCAATTAAGTTCAATACATGCTTTTTGGGGGTCACAATCAAACCATAACAGTGTATATCTATCAGTTTTTACTGTAAAGGTTTTTTTTTTTTTTTTTTTGAGAGAGAGTTTTGCTCTATTACCCAGGCTGGAGTGCAGTGGAGTGATCTTGGCTCATCACAACCTTCGCCTCCCGGGTTCAAGCCATTCTGCCTCAGCCTACCAGGTATTTGGGATTCCAGGTGTGAGACACTACACCCAGCTACCCATTTTTTGTGAGCCTTAGTGAATCATCCTGAGTATCCCATGTGAGGGACAATCACTTTAGCCTCATTTTTTAATTACTTAACTAGCACTTAAGCTGTAACAGATATAACTAAATACTTGACTCCGTGCTGTCAATTGTCAAATGCTGATTTTTAAAAGTTTGTGTAATTCTATAGCTTTTAGCAAAATTAACTCTTCTGAAGCAAAGCTCTCATATTTGTTTCTCATCCTTACTGTAATAATAAGTCCAAGCACATAACCGTCCCCCTTACTGTATGCTAATTCCATCTATATAACTGTCCTGTTATTACTTAACCAAGATCACAGTCCCAATCATTGTCACAACTCCTGAGTTTTGTTCCATTTCTTCCACAACCAGCCTAATTTTACCCCTCTTCAGTGACAGAAGAGGCCTGCGCTATGGTTGAACCTAAATATATTTGCTATTTCAGGTGACATTTAGTGATGTGGCTATAGACTTCTCTCATGAAGAGTGGGAATGGCTAGATTCTGCTCAGAGGGACTTATACAAGGATGTGATGGTCCAGAATTATGAGAACCTGGCCTCTCTAGGTAAGGACATCACCCCTTCCACTCCAATAAGGAACACCTTTCGTTTGCCGCTCTGAATTGCTGGAGATCCTCCTAAGTAAATGGCTGAATTTCTGTACCATGTTTCCAAGGAAATGTATAGCTCTGTTGTGCCCGGCCTGAAGCTTATCTTTCCATGTCAGTGACACCCTTCATCCCTTCCTGTGGTCTCTTGTGATGGCCTCTCATAATAGAGGACCGCAGCTTACGCAATTCTATGTTCTTCCTGTAAGCAGGTCTTTCCATAACTAAGCCACATGTGATCACGCTATTGGAGGATGGAAAAGAGCCCTGGATGGTGGAGGAAAAAATGTCCAAAGGTGTGACTCCAGGTGAGTCATGGTGAACGAGACAAGGGAAGTTTCTGTTAAAGATGCTTATAGTGAGGGTGGAGGCATTTTAGGGATACTGTCTTCAAAGATCTCCGATATAAATGAAAACTGAGGGGTATTTAGCTTAGCTTTTCCAAACAGTTGTTCCTCTATCCCAAATTATTATCTGTACCACTCATGTCATCTAATCAAGGTTAGAGGTTTTTGCCACCATAATAATTCAAATTGTTACTCTATTCAGACAAAGTAAGGCAAATTATTCCTTCTTAAATCTACTTAAGGAAAAACATACTGATTGTTTTGGGCTAAGAAAAGCTGTCAGTTAGATAGGAAATCACTTTTCTAAAGTTGAGCTTTGTAGATGAAATATGAACATATTAGAGGAAGTAAGGAATGTATAAAAATGTTTCTAGAAAAAATATTTTCTAATGTCCAGTAAATGACGATTCATATAGTTTCTTCATAACTTCAGAAAGCCCAAATCTTTGCCAGCTATAAAGAACATTTATTTTGTTTTAACTGAAACTGTTTAATGTAGTAATATCAATTCTGTCTTTTAAGCATGTTAATCTGGCAGCAAACTGAAATTAATTGAATGTTGGAGAAAAAGGCTATGAGACAAAATGCAATGTTTTATACATGAATATACACACAAAATGATGGCCTGGAATCCAGAATGCCTTCCACATTTTATTTCTGATCGTTTCCTTTTTTTGCATACTATTTCATCCATTACACATATTTTACCCATTTTATATATTTTACCTATGTCTGTTATCACATTCTGTTTCTGCTTCTGTGAACTTTGTATTCTCTACTTCCCTTCAGCATTGTTCAGGAATCATTGAAATACTGGAGTTGTCAAAACTATGTGTTTTTTGGGGCCGGGCGCGGTGGCTCAAGCCTGTAATCCCAGCACTTTGGGAGGCTGAGGCGGGTGGATCACGAGATTGAGACCATCCTGGTCAACATGGTGAAATCCTGTCTCTACTAAAAATACAAAAAATTATCTGGGCATGGTGGCGTGTGCCTGTAATCCCAGCGACTCAGGAGGCTGAGGCAGGAGAATTGCCTTAACCCAGGAGGCGAAGGTTGCGGTGAGCCGAGATCGTGCCATTGCACTCCAGTCTGGGTAACAAGAGCGAAACTCCGTCTCACACACTTACACACAAAAACTATGTGTTTTCTGGGGGCTTCATTTCTAATCCAGTTCTCTAATTCCACTGTAGTAGTTTCTTTTTAAGAAGTTAAAAAAAAAAAAGCAGTGCTTTGCTTTATTTCAGATTGGGAATCAAGATGGGAAAACAAGGAATTATCAACAAAGAAGGATATTTATGATGAAGATTCACCCCAAACAGTAATAATAGAAAAAGTTATAAAACAAAGTTATGAATTTTCAAATTCTAAGAAGAATTTGGAATACATAGAGAAGTTGGAAGGGAAGCATGGAAGTCAGGTGGAACATTTCAGACCAGCAACTCTCATCTCTAGGGAAAGCCCTAATGGGGACAGTGTTTACAAATACAATATTTTTAGAAGCACCTTTCATTCAAAATCTGCTTTTTCTGAACCACAAAAAATTTCTGCTGAAGGAAATCCACACAAATATGATATATTAAAGAAGAACTTATCAAAAAAGTCAGTTATAAAAAATGAGAAAATCAGTGGTGGAAAGAAACTTTTGAATTCTAATGAAAGTGGGGCAGCCTTCAACAAGAGCAAATCTGTTACCCTTCACCAGACTTGTAAGAGAGAGAAAATCTATACATGCAGTGAATGTGGGAAAGCCTTCGGCAAACAGTCAATCCTTAATCGCCACTGGAGAATTCATACAGGAGAGAAGCCCTATGAATGTCGTGAATGTGGGAAGACTTTTAGCCATGGCTCATCCCTTACACGACATCAGATAAGCCATAGTGGAGAGAAACCTTACAAATGTACTGAATGTGGGAAGGCCTTTAGCCATGTCTCATCACTTACGAACCATCAGAGCACTCACACTGGAGAGAAACCATATGAATGTATGAACTGTGGAAAGTCTTTTAGTCGTGTATCCCATCTCATTGAACATCTAAGAATTCATACTCAAGAAAAACTTTATGAGTGTCGTATATGTGGAAAGGCTTTCATTCATAGGTCATCTCTCATTCACCATCAGAAAATCCATACTGGAGAGAAGCCTTATGAATGTAGTGAATGTGGGAAAGCTTTCTGCTGTAGCTCACACCTTACTCGACATCAAAGAATTCACACTATGGAGAAACAATACGAATGTAACAAATGTCTGAAAGTCTTTAGTAGCCTCTCATTTCTTGTTCAGCATCAGAGTATTCATACTGAGGAAAAACCCTTTGAATGTCAGAAATGCAGGAAATCCTTTAACCAGCTTGAATCACTGAATATGCATTTGAGAAATCACATTAGATTGAAACCTTATGAATGCAGTATATGTGGGAAAGCCTTCAGTCACAGGTCATCCCTGCTTCAACATCACAGAATTCATACTGGAGAGAAACCTTACGAATGTATTAAGTGTGGGAAAACCTTCAGCTGTAGTTCAAACCTTACTGTCCATCAGAGAATTCATACTGGAGAAAAGCCATATAAATGTAGTGAGTGTGGGAAAGCTTTTAGCAAAGGCTCAAATCTTACTGCCCATCAAAGAATACATAATGGAGAGAAACCCAGTAGTGTGGTAAGTGTGGAAAAGCCTCTAGGCCACATGAATCACTATACGTGTTAGAAATCTTACAGAAGAGAAAATACATGAAGTAGTATTTATCAGTAAATTTCATTCATAGAGTCTCCCTTATTTAACATTAGAAAAATTTATCCTGGGGAAAGACTTATGAATGTAGTGAATATTGGAAGACTTTTAGCAAAGATGTAGACCATTTTGTTTATCAACGTTTACACTGTAGGGAAATCATGAAGACCATAAATGTGGGAAAGCATTTGTCAGTATTAATCCCTTAATTGACGTAAGTATACTCACACTAGGAAAAAACCATGTACATTTATCAAATACAGGAAAGACTATAGGCAATAGAATCTCCTACAAACACCTACAGGAGAGAAGCTGTATGGATGTAGAAAATTTGGAAATTGAGAGAACTCTTTAGTTCCAAGTACACCCCTTATTCTAGAGCAGAGAACTGAAACTGGAGAGAAATCTCATTTAAGAGACACGGCAAAGTCTTCACTGAGAGTGTTGGTCTTGCTAGACATCAGAAGATTAATGGTAGAACAACCTGACGGGTTTAGGAATTATGTGTAAATCTTTGCAGTGATGCTATTTGTAAACTGGTTTCTACAGGACAGCAAATAAACATATAATTAAATATGCATTTCTTAGAGCAGTAGCTTGAAGTTTCCCTTGAGTTCTACTTAGAAATTCTTTTTAGCTAGTGAGCATGTGAAGTTATTTAGTCACCCAGAGGAGCTAGTAAGTGTTATAATGTTGAAAATTAAAGCTGCAAAAGAAATAAAATGATGTTAATAAAAGTTTTGTATCTAATAAAATCATTTTGTATATTGCAAACTCTTTCATTGTGACTATTTCTTGCAAAAAATTTTGCTACGATTAGCCTTAGAATAGCCTTTAGTGGGAGACTAGGAAACCTAGAGAAAAATGACCTGCTCTTTGTACTAAGAATAGCAGTATTTTGATGAGGATTATTCAGAGTCAATTTACAGTAGGTTTAATTAGATACATTTCAAGAAAATTTACTCAGCATCACTCGTGTATTACACAGGGATGGGATACAGAAATCCAGTAATTCTGAACTCTAGTGGTATGTCAAAATCACTAGGAGGGCTTGTTAAAGCACAGATAACTAAGTCTGAATCCTAGAGTTTCTGTATGAGTTGATTTGAATTTGCATTTTTCATGTGTTCTTAGGTGACAATAACACTTTCCAGAAAGTACATTTTGATAACCATTGTAATAATGAACAAAACAAATGTGATCTTTTTCTCACAGTGATGTTATCTAACAAGAAAGATAGCAAATAAATTGAAATACCCATTTACAAGTGCAATGAGGACATAACCAAGAAACAGCATGCTACAAGAGATCAGAGCAGGCTCACCTAGATATAATGTTGAAATGAATCCTAAGTGATAAGTACTAATTATGTAGTGAGTACTACTCATGTAGCTGTGTGCATTCCTGCATGTGCCCGTGAGTGTGTGTATGTGGTGTGCTGGGCGTTAATTTTAGGTCATTCAGACAGTTGGGTTCTGTCATACCTGCTTCAGCTGGACTCCATGTTCCCTTGTCTAGTTTCAGATTCTGCGGCTTTGAGGTAGTACTGCTGGCAGCATCACTGCTTTCAGCAGCAGTCATTTCTCCATCCCTGGGTCATAGTTATGGGAGTTTACCTCGAAATCACTCGTCCAGAAGTGCCCTCATTATGTTTACAGTCCACCTACCAATTTTAAAAGCACGAATTTGCTGCACTGTATGTCCTGAAATAGGTAGGAGAGTTTTCATTCTCTGCACTGAACCTTGACAGATTAATTATGGATTGTAAGGAGGGAGGATGACTTCAGATATTCTAAGTTCTAGTTAAGAAATGGAACAGTCTCACTGGCCCTGTAATTAGAATCTTATCTTGTGATTAGAAAGGTAATAAAGATAAATTCGATTTGGAGTGTATGGACATTGACGCAAGTGGAGGACTGTGATATGGATTGTGTTCAGATTTTGTTCTTTCTTACAAGTGAGAGTAAGATATTTTAAAAAGGAACATTACATTATAGATATGATAATTCTGGTGTGGAACGACTAATGAAGTTTCTGACTTTAAACAAAATATATCTCCTCTGATATACGTGCTACCTTAACCGAATGCCAAAGCACAGAGGCATAGTCCAATAGCAGTTTGCAAGAGACAGTAGGTTTGGAATGGGGTGGTAAATTTTGACTGTTCTCCAGGGCTTTTATCTTTCATTTATTTTTAATCATGAAATTTATATTGAGATTCTATGGAACACTGAAGGATCTTTGAGAGATTTATGATTAAGAAAGGACAGCGTGCAGTGACTCATATCTGTAATCCCAGCACCCTGGAAGGCTGAGGCAGGAGGATTGCTTAAGGCCAGGAGTTTGAGACCAGCCTGGGCAACATAGCAAAACTCAGTCTGTTAAAAATATATATTTTTAAATTACCCAGCTGTGGGCATATGCCTGCAATCCTAGATACTCAGGAGGTTGAGCGGGGAGGGATTGCTTGAGTACAGGATTTTAAGGTCACAATGAGTTATCACACCACTGCTTTCCAGCCTGGGCAGCAGAACAACACCTTGTCTCCAATGTAAATATAATTAAGGCAGCATGATGTGGTATCAAACAGTTGTAATTATGGGTAGACTAGCTACCACATATATACTTACGGGATAACGAGAGGAGCTTTCTTTTCTCCCATTATCTGTCTGCATCTGCTGTCACAAGCAACTGGTACCACAAAGATTAGATTTTATTTGTTTCCACTACACGTAGTTTAATGCCTCCACGTCATTTTGTTATGAGAAGATTCATCAAAATACCACAGCTTTGTCATTTAAAAAGCATGGACATACATATGATAGTGCTTTACATTTCTGGATTTAAATTGCCTTCACAATACAGAAGTAGGAAAAAGAAGGCTATATTTTAAATGCAGATAGCTTTAAGAGAGCAGGAAGAGACTATTACTTTGTTAGAAGATTGGGCCAAAGTCATAATGATGTTATTGTCACTGATGTCGTATTATTTCCTCAGTCATACTTATTAACCATTTCTTGAGCATCCACTGTGGGCCTAATAGATAAGAAACACACCATACCCTTTAAGGGCTCCAAGGTGTGTGTGTGAAGAGCATTAGCTTTGGAGTTATGCTCCTGGGTTTAAATCCATGTTGCATGTATACTGGCTTTGTGTGACCAGGGACAAACTATTTCACTGTGTCATGCTTCAATAAGTTTCTCCATCTGTAAAATGGCTATTTCACAGCATTATTAAGAAGATTAAATGCGTTAATTGGTGCAAAGTGTTTACCACAATGCCTGGCCCTCAATAGCATTCAATAAGTATTAGCTATTTATTTCATCATCATCTTCTCATGGTTGCTTCAACATTCTGGTCTCAAATGTCACATCTAATCACCTGTCACTCTTATGTGTTTACTGTTTCAAATGTTTAGAAGGAGCGCTTATAAAACACCCTCGTTTCCTTACAACAGATTCTAGCGTGTCTGAGCCATTTTGAGGGAAAGAATGTTTCTTGCCCTAAATAATCTGAGGAGAAACAAAGAGGCCAGGTAGAAGATGAGATGGTAACTCAGCAGGTCTGTGGGAAGGAAGGAGGTTGCCCTACAGATGTGGAAAAGGGGCTGAGTGAAGGAGGTGTCAGGCTTCCACATGGAGGAAAGGGGAAGCTTTAGGCACTGAGACCAGAAGCCTACAGGTCTTCAACGTCATCTCTCAGTACAGAGTCCCTTGTGCTGGGTGCCACTGCCCTTTTTTTCCTGAATGGAGGTGACAGCCTGCCAGTGAAGGTCACTGATGCCTGGAAAGTCAAAGTTTCTTTGTTAGGCTTGGGCCAGTCAGATGTAATTAGAGCTCAGGTGTTGGTAAACATCTAGAAAGCACCCAGGCACATATCACTGAGCATTTCCTGGGAGCTTAATTCTTTGCTTCTTTAAACAAATTGCAATTGTGTTAGAGAAAAAACCTTTATGTGCAGAAGTAATTGATTCAAGATGCAAGACAATGACAAGGCCATATGGCCCGAGAGGTGCAGAGTGTAAGCACTCTGGCATTAGAGATAAATAGGGAAAAATTATAATGATCATAATACAATATTGTTAACAGCAGCAGCAACTGAGCCTTGGGTTTGCACTGTGTGCTGCTTTCAAACAATTAACTGTTCTCAGTTGTGGACCCAAATTCCTAGTGTGAATTCAGTCTATTGGGACTTCCGCTTACTCTATAAACTTGGGGAAGTCACTTGCTTTCCTGATTTTTCCATCAAAACAAAAATAATTGCCATCTTCCCAGGTGGTTGAGAGAATTAAAAGATTTATAACACAAGCAACAAAGTGCCTGTGTGTGGAAGTTTGCTGCTGTGTTTTTCCTGGTTTTGGTAATCTTCCCACGTACCGTAAGGTAAGTGCCATAGTCATATGGTGACTATGCTGGTGACCTGAGACTCAGGCAGCTCTAGCACGTCTCTCAGAGTCATACATCTTAGGATACAGGCTACATTTGAACATTCAGTAAAACGCCATACAATACTGCCCTCCTAGGACTGATCTCAGAAAACTGGGGTTTCTCTTGGCAACCAAACAGCCCCTCTTGCCTCCTTGAACAAAGAACGTTTCCTTGGGCCGTGCCATTTTTTCTGCCTGGAGGGTGCCACAAAGCTCATTTATTACCACGCTCACCTGCTGAGGGAGGCCTGCCCACCTTGCAAAGTTCACTACGTGTATCAAAGATGAACAAAGCTGAACATTAATGACAGTGGTGAGAACAGAGTTTAATTGGTGATAAGGATTGCAATGGGGAAAGGAATTTGGCATGAACTTAACTCAGCTTTGATATGTACAAAGGTGAATGAATATGTTAAAGGGAGGGTGGGGAAATAGGGAGCGGGTAGTGAGTAGGGGTTCAGTAGAGTCAGAAAAGCGAAAAATTACAAAGCACAGGAAGGGAGGGGGTTGGTCCATCTGGGTTTGCTACTGGCACTTTGAGTTAGGCTCCTATCCTCCCACAGAGGCTGGGAGATGGGCCTTATCTTCAGGTGTTGGCCGGAAGAAATTCTTTGGACAGCCTTGAGTTTTTTGGGCTGGCACTTTAAAAGTTATTAGAAACTGTTAGTGTTGTTCAAGTCTGAATAGGCCACAGTTGACAGGCCCATTCAGGAAGGCTCAGAGGGGCCTGGCTAGTTTGGTTGAAGAGAAAATCTTTGTCAGGTGTCACCCCAGGCTTCCCCAGCCCACTGAGGCGGAATGGTGGTGAAGAAGAAAGAACATAGGCTCAAGGGATCAAGGTACAGGGTGTGAGTTTCTGCCAAGAGTTGTGTGACCCTGAGAAGGTAACTTACGTTTTTGAAGCCTCAGGTTTCTTTTCTATAAAGCAGGAATGATAATACAACCTAACTCTGAGGAAATTGGGATTAAATGAAGTGCTACAAAAATCACCCTCAAAGCTCAATAAAGGCAGCTATTATCTTATTTTTATTTTTCATCTTTGCTTCTACACCACCCTGGAAAACCCAACCAAGTCCTGATGTCTACTTTTGTAAGTCTGCCACATTCCCGGCACAAAAATTCCAGACGATGAGAAATACTTAATCTAGAACTAGCAAGGCCAAAGCGGGGGAAAAAGACTCTCCCAGTAGGTGACATTGGTGAAGAACAGGGAAGGATGCAAGGGAGGAGAGGAGAGGCACTGCAGAGATTTGGACTCAAGTGTCCCAGGCAGAAGGAAAGACTGGGAAGTGGGAAAGAGCTTGTAATGATTAGGACAGCTTGGCAGGAGAGCAGTGAGCAAAGGAAGTTGGAGTAGTAGACAGATTTATAGGCCTAAGGATGTATTTCCCTAGAAATAGCATCCAGAGGGATGGTCCTCGCATGGTGCTGTGCACCAGGAACACACATTAGTCATCTCTGATACTCTCACCTGGAATGAATGATTGTTAATATTTCCCCTTTAAGCCTTCCTTGAGGAAAATGGAGGTGAAGGGTAGCAAGGAAACTTGCACAAAGCCACAGACCTGAGACAGGGCACAGCATGATTCAAACAGGTCTCTGGATTCTGCAGGCCATGCTCTTCCCAAGGATCTGCACATGCTGCCATACATGAATGGGGGATACTGAGAAGTTATAGTTCATACTTTCCTACCACATAACATCAATTGCCAGAAAGAGGAACTTTCTCTTGTAATACTTGATCTAAATATAGAACCCTTAACTGAGAGTGACCGTCTCAGCAGGAAGAGAAGGCCTAAAGAATCAGAGGAAGTGCTACAAAATGAAGGACATGAATAAAGGAAAAAGATGTATGAGCAAACTGAGGGTAGAAATAAAGAGATAAAATCATTTTTAAAAAGAACAAAAAAAATTCTGGATCAAAATGTACACTAATGGAAACAAAAAATATGAATACAATAAAGGGATTCAAAAGATCATAGAGATTCAGCAAACTTAAAAATAGGAAAATATAAATTGTTAATATAAAAAAGAATGAGGGAGAGTGAACAGAGCTTTTTGGAACTGTAGCACACCAACAATTTGGGAATCCCTGAAGAGGAAGAGAAAGAAAGGGGCAGAAAAAACATTTGAAGACATTAATGGCTGAAAAGTCTCCAAATTTGATGAAAAACATGAATTTGCAAATCCAGCAAGACTTCACCATGAATGAACTCTTAAGTAGGAGAACCGCAAAGAGACCCACACTGAGACACATAATCAAATATCAAAAGCCAAAGAGAGATAATCTTGAAAATAGTGAGAGAGAAGCAACTCCTCTCATGCAAGGGATCCTCACTGTGGACATTCATATCCCAGATGACTTCACCCTTGCCCAGAAGCTCACTGCTGGAGATGAGATTGCCCCAGCCCAAGATTTTGCCATTGTAGATGACTTTACCTCTTGTGCCAGGGGCAACTTCATCCCTGATATGAAAACCTCTGCCCCAGTGGTGCCTGTGGACTGCCTCTCCTAAGGTATGCATTAGACATGGGACATTGCTGCTTTTTTCTCTTGGATGTTAAATATTCTGCTATGTTTCTGAGCTTGCTGTCTGCCTAACTCATGATTCTGGTATATTCCTTGCTCTCTGCCAAAATGTATACCCTACACTTCCATGTCCAATAGGAAATCTAGTAGAGGTTACTATCTATGCCATTCTAAAAATTAGTGGAAATTATTGTTTTCCTCAGGAGATATCTGCTTCAAATCAGTCAACCCCTTCTCCCCCAGGAAAGAGTACCATTTACTCTCCGATGCCTTCTTCTGCTATCACCCTACATGTCCTATTATAATCTCCTTCCCCTTGATCACACAGAAATACTACTAACCTTTACATATACCTTACTATTATTTCATACCCTCCAATATTACAACTGCCAAACATGTCACTTTGACTGAACATGTTTCTAATGCCCTTAATAACACTACCAAGATATTGTTAGTGACCCTAAAGATTTCAGACCTACTGTCTTGGCTAATATCATAAATAAAACCTCCCAAAGCCCCATTTGCTTAAATCCACCACCTGCCTTCATTCCTCACCAGGGATGGTGACATGTCATGACCAAGTCACCCCTATGGGCTTACCACTTGTGCCCAGGAGCCAACCACCAGTGGCCAATTCCCCACCCTGAGGCCTTCACGCTCCTTACAGTAATAGTCTGATGGGTACAGTATACTCTGAATAATGGCACATTTGGGTTTTATTGTGGCTAGAAGTCACAGGCACAGCACCTTAGGTATTTTTCCTTGCTGATGCCCCTGCACGTTTTCCCTAATAAAATCTGGTAAACGGTGATTATGCTGGGGATTGCCATGGGTCTCTGTCCCTGGGTACCTCCCTGTTTCCATTAACCCGGAGGCATAAAGCAAAATGGGCACTGTTTATCCCTATCTTAATAGGACCTGCCAGAGGCACAGGAGCCACCACTGCTGGCACCGGTACAGCAGCCTTTGTCAAATAAGACCAAAGCATAAATGCTAAGCAGAGTCATTAGGTAGCCCTTTCAGATCATATTCAAAGGCTGCACAAAATACTGTCCTTAATACAACAAGTCCATGAGTCTCTAGCTCAAATGGCAACAGGTAACAGGCTGACTGTTAGCCAGGGAAGGAGGAGTTTGTGCCATGCAGGATACCTCCTGCTGTAGGTACATTAATATCTCTGGACAGGTACAGGCCAACTATGAGGAACAGGTCAAGTGGTAAAGGTTTTTCATGACTTGGCTGAATATTCCAACAGATACCCTTAAATCCAGAGGTGCCTGGCCCATTCTCTTGGCTTTCTTCCACAAAGTGGGATGCCTTGTTACAAACTGGATACCAAACCCTCATCATATGCCTAACAGGACTCCTCTGAACTGCTACCTTTATTAAAGTTTACCTTCAGTAGCTAAGCCATGCTGTCCCAGGTACCTTTAACATTTCCACAACCCAGGTGGCAAGTGTTATCCATCTGATTAGTATTGTAATAATGTTAGGGCACCACAGCACAAACGTTAATGTAAATTTTAAAGCTCTGTATTTTCCTGCTGCCTCGATATCCCCACAAACAGGCTGTGAGCTCTGAGCAAGCTATACTAGTCTGATTACGCTGGCCCTGCCACAAGTTCTCTTGTGCTGTTTGTGTACTCCATCCTGGCTGCCAATAACGGCACTTCCCCATCTTCATTCTCTCTCAGCTCCCTAACAGCTTAGTTGGGCCAGCTTCTTTGATGCTTTCTCTGTGCCCCCTTGGCTCCTTTGGTGTGCAATGACTGTCTCTCTAGGACTTGTAAGTATAATAAACTTTGTTCTGCTACAAGCCTCTCCTATGTTTCCTCCTGTGCCTATACCTGACTGACAGTCCTATGAGCACACAATTTAAATAGTTCTAACAACAGAGGAATCATGCAAAATATTCAATCCAAAGGCAGAAGTGGGGAGGGGGGAGAAAATAAAGAGAACAGATTAAATAAAGAGAAAACGAATAGCAAAATGATAAACTGAAACCCAGCAATATAATCACACTAAATTAAATGTGGTTTAGCAAAGATTTTCAAAGTAGATAAAAATGCAAGATCCAGTAATGTTTCCTACAAGAAAACCATTTTAAATATAACTACAAAAATTATTTAAAAATCAAAAGACACAGATACACCATTCTAACAGTAAGCAAAAGAGCACTAGAGAGGCTGTATTAATATCATACAAAATTAACTTCAGAACAAAGACTATTACCTAAATATTTATGTACCTAATAAAAGAACTAAAAAATGACAGACATTCAAAGAGAAATAGACAAATCCATAATTACAGTATTTTTTTCTTAAAGAAAACACCATTCTCTACATAAGTGACAGGACAAGCAGAAAATCAGGACTCAAGACATGAGGAACACTCAACCATATTGACTTACTTGACATTTATAGAACACTCTACCAAGATCAGAGTGCACATTATTTTTAGTAATAATGTGTAAACATTCTTCCAAGATAGACCACATTCTGGGTCATAAAACAAACCTCAATAAACAGAAAAGGGTTCAGGTCATGCAAAGTATGCTTTTAGACCATAATCAAATTTCATACATCAAAGAAGAAATCACAAGGGAAATTAAAAATTATTAAAACTGATTGAAAATTATGTCAAAATTGGCCGGGCGCGGAGGCTCACGAGGTGAAGAGATTGAGACCATCCTGGTCAACACGGTGAAACCCCATCTCTACTAAAAATACAAAAACTTAGCTGGGCATGGTGGCGTGTGCCTGTAATCCCAGCTACTCGGGAGGCTGAGGCAGAAGAATTGCCTGATCCGAGGAGGTGGAGGTTGCAGTGAGCTGAGATCGCGCCATTGCACTCCAGCCTGGGTAACAAGAGTGAAACTCCGTCTCAAAAAAAAAAAAAGAAAATTATGTCAAAATTTATGGAAACCTACTAACCCAGTATTTAGAGTGAAATCTATAGTATTAAAGGCCTATATTAGAAGAAAAGGTCTCAAATTAATGACCTCAGCTTTAGAAGGTTGAGAAATTCTGACCCAAGTATAAAACATACAACTATTAAATTTTTAGAAAAAAGTCTTTTGTGTATCTGCTAAAGCCATCCCATGACTTGACATAGCAATTAGAATTAAATTGGAATTTTATGGTACCCTATCTATACATATGGCCCTGCTACTCCACTCCATCATTAATTTCTATTCTGTCAAACCACCCTGGCACTGAGCTGTATCCACCAACAGACCAAGCTCTTGACACTCTTGAGGTATTGGATATGTGGTTCTCTCTTCTGGGCTCCTGAATGTTTCCTGAGTCTGCATGTCACCTAACATACTGTTGGTTCATTTCCCATATGTTAATTTTTTATTTTTTAATTTTTTATTGGATTTTAGGTTTTGGGGTACATGAGCAGAGCATGCAAGACAGTTGCGTAGGTACGCACATGGCAGTGTGCTTTGCTTTGCTTCTCCCCTTCACCCACATTTGGCATTTCTCCCCAGGCTATCCCTCCCCAAATGTTAATATTTTAATGTCCACCTTCCTACCCTTAGAGAGAGTAACGCAACTCCATGGAGAAGTGGCATGGCCAAGGTCACCCAATGGGTCATGTAAACCTAAATTATCTGAAATCCCAATCCATCATCTAGGCTCTTAGCCACGAGGCTCAAGTATAGGTGCAGCCACAACTACAGCAGAGGTGGCAACTGTGAGGGAGAATGGGGTCTTCAGCTCTCTGTTATAACTCCAAAATCAGTACTTGGAGGTTTTTGCATTTTTGCAGTTATTTGCAGACATGAACAGAGTGATGAAGAAAATGAGTCAGCAAGCCTGCATGTTACTAGCTGAGATCAAAGGTGACGCTTACTTTCTTGTTTCAGCATTTATAATGTATCATTTTCAGTCTATTTAGTGACATGTTTTTGGATGTTTTTGATTTTTATTGGGGGTAATTTTGCTATGTAAAATGGCCCCCAAGCAGTGTTCAAATGCTGTCTAGTGTCCCTAAATACAAAAAGGCTGTGATGTGACTTAAAGAGAAAATGTGTGTTAAATAACATTCATTCAGGCCAGGCGCGGTGGCTCAAGCCTGTAATCCCAGCATTGTGGGAGGCCGAGGCAGGTGGATCACTTCAGGTCAGGAGTTTGAGACCAGCCTAGCCAACATGGTGAAACCCTGCCTCTACTAAAAATACAAAAATTAGCCAGGTGTGCTGGTAGGCGCCTGTAATCCCAGCTACTTGGGAGGCTGAGTCAGGACAATCGCTTGAACCTGGGAGGCAGAGGTTGCAGTGAGCCGAGATTGCACCATTGCACTCCAGCCTGGGCAACAAGAGTGAAACTCCATCTCAAATAAAAAAAATAAGATGCATTCAGTCATGAGTTATACTTCTAATGTAATTATAATTAAGAAACAAAACACTGATAAGGTGCCTTTAAACAAACAAACACACACCCATAGAAGGTTGTGTGTTGACTAGTTGATAAAAATGTTTGAATCAGAGGCTCACAGAAGCTAACCCTGTATTTCCCCTAGCAACAATCATTCAGCATTCACTACTTCAGTGTGCACAAAAAATTCACAGAACCTAACTACCATGAATAACAATTCACTGCATATAAATACATGTGTGTGCATGTACACGTGTTAAGTATTTCATGACTCAAGCCTTTATATTTCTCACAAACACGCTACCTCAAGGGTAGAGACGACAGTTTCGGAACAATAAACACTTCTAATAAATGTTGGCAGAGCTGCCCTCACAATTCTCCTGGCTCTGGAGACATATATACATATATATTGTCAGGCCTCCATGTACAAGCCCGGATTCAGAAAGTCTGAAGTCCTGCCTGCCTCGGCTGATCATCCCCTGACCCCTGCCTACGTTTACCATTATCCCTGATAGCCCAGTGGAGCTTCTCCCAGTTAAGATGGTTCACCTCACACTGCCATCTTAACTGTTATTATGATAATGCAAATACTTCTCACCCCAACCTGCCATTTTAACTGTTATGATAATGTGAATACTCCTCACCCCACCCTACCATCTTAACTACTTTTACCTCACCCACCATTGTAATTGAACTTATGGTAAGGTATACTCCTTGCCCCTACCCACACCACTGTAACTGATCTCACTCTGTAACTTTTCACTGCCCACCCCAAACCTATAAAACCAACTCCTATCCCACTGCCCTTCATGACACCCTTTTCAGCCTCAGCCCAGGCTGTTTATCCAGGTGAATAAACAGCCATGTTGCTCACACAAAGCCTGTTTTGAGGGTCTCTTAATCCAAAGCGTGTGTCTTAGTATGTGTGTGTGTGTGTGTGTGTGTGTGTATATATATATGTAAAACATACAAAGGGGATGAGACATTCCCTGCTCCATCCCCTAACCTGCCAAATGATGAACTATCATAAACAGGGAAACTGAAAACAAGTTTGCACTTCTTTTTCTTTTCTCTTACAGATTGTTTACGCCATCTGTCATTATTTTAAAATATGCTTGAGATGGATTTGTAGTATTAATAAGAGGAACATTGTTGCTGACATTTTACGTAAATGCATGTTAACTACCAGGTCTCTTCCCTCAATTATTCTCAGGTTACAGTGTAAGGCTCTAAACTGGGTCAATCTTTAACATAATTCTTTGAATGACAAGTGATTACCTGCTATAAAAACATTTCACAGGGACAATTATGTTTCTCATTAGTATGAATTTTCAGATCTTAAGATGTTTCTCTGGCCAAAAGATTTTCCTCAAGTTATATTCAAAAGGAAAGGTATGTTACTACTATGAGTTCACTAAAGATGAACACACTTGTAAAAGACCTTCCTATATCTTTTAAACTCTGCTATGAATCTTTCGATGGTGAGTGAACGATGAACTGTGGCTGAAGGTCTTTCCACATTCACTGCATTCAAAGGGTTTCTCTCCAGTGTGAGTTCGCATGTGCTGAGTTAAAGCAAAGTTGTTGCAAAAGGCTTTCTCACATTCTTGGCATTCAAAGGGTTTTTCTCCAGTGTGGATCCTATTATGCCGAACAAAATTTGCAGGTTGGGTAAAAGCCTTTCCACATTCTCTACAAACATAGGGCTTCTCTCCAGTGTGAATCCTCATGTGTCGCGTGAAGGAAGAGAGATAGTAAAAGGCTTTTGCACATTCTTTACACTCCAAGGGTTTTTGTCCACTGTGGGTCCTGTTATGTCGAATAAAAACAGAGTGGTGTGTAAAGGCCTTTCCACATTCACTGCACTCATAAGGCTTCTCACCAGTGTGAATCCTCATGTGCTGAATTAAGGAAGAGCTGTCACAAAAGGCCTTCCCACATTCTTTGCACTCAAAGGGCTTCTCTCCAGTATGGGTCCTCTTATGTCTGATGAAAGTAGAGCGATGAGTAAAGGCCTTTCCACATTCACCGCATTCATAGGGTTTCTCTCCAGTATGAATCCTCATGTGCTGAGTGAAGGATGAATTGAGGCAAAAGGCTTTTCCACACTCTTTACATAAAAATGGTTTTTCTCCTGTGTGGGTCATGCTGTGCTGGATAAACGTGGAGCGGTGTGTAAAGGCCTTTCCACATTCACTGCACTTATAGAGTTTCTTTCCAGTATGAATCCTCATGTGCTGAGCAAATGAAGAGCTGTAGTAAAAAGCTTTGCCACATTCTTTGCATAAAAAGGGCTTTTCTTGAGTGTGAGTCATATTATGCTGGATAAAAGAAGAGCGGTGGGTGAACGCTTTGCCACATTCTTTGCACTCGTAGGGCTTATCTCCAGTGTGAATACGCTGGTGCTCTGTGAGGTGAAACCTGCGTTTGAAGGCTTTCCCACACTCAATACACTTATATGGTTTTTCCCCAGTATGAAGCCTCATATGACGAATGACATCGGCCATGTAACGACAGGCTTTCCCACACTCACTGCACTCATAGGGCTTTACCCCAGCATGAATCTGTTGATGCCGAACAAGGGCCCACTTCTTGCTAAACCCTTTCCCACATTCCGTGCATGTGTAAGCATTATTCCTTCTATCAATCATGGGATCTTTTCCTGGTCCTTGAGTGTCACGTTCATGAAGAACATCTTGTGGAGTGACTTGTTCCTGTAAAACCCTTAAACCCAGACTATCAGCTGGCTCCAAATCATCATGTTTATAGCTCAACTTCCCAGGGCATATCTGTTTGTGGGGGTCTGTTCCTGGCCTCAAGTTCCCTTCCTGAATTTCTTTAAGCTTTTCCTCATCTCTAGCTTGCCCCAACCTGGAATTCCTTGAGGATCTCTGTGCCAGCAGTCCTTGGAAAGAGGATTCCTCAGAGAAGGCCAGCTGAGAAGCAGTAGGTTCTGTAGTCTTGGGTTTTGCTTTTTCACCTGAAGGAAATCCAATATTAAAGAATAAAAGAACATTAGTGATGTCACCATAGAACAAACCACTTTAGCAGAATGAAGGTGAAAACCATCTCTAATACCTACTGCATTTTTTACATCTCTCAAAACCAGGCTTGCAATGTCTTTCCTAATTCTTGGGCTCTTGACATCTTCAAAAGGAAACCCAGAAGGAAAAGCAAGGGCAGGGGACAGAGAATCTGGAATGGAGGCTGTTCCTCACTCTTTCAAATGAGGGAGAGTGGGCAGACTAATAATTACAATGTGTGTGATAAATGTGCTCTGACAGAGGCAGTCTCATGGCACTATGACAGTGCAGGGAAGGTAAACTTAACATGGCCCAGATGAGAGACAGAGATGGATCAGTAGATCTCTTGGATCACAGCACCAAAAAAAGGTGCTATGTGAGCTTTCTTTAAAAAGGAGAGTAGGGCAGGGCATGGTGGCTCACGCCTGTAATCCCAGCACTTTGGGAGGCCAAGGTGGATCATGAGGTCAGGAGTTTGAGACTTGCCTGACCAACATGGTGAAACCTTGTCTCTACTAAAAAATACAAAAATTAGCTGGGTGTGGTGGCACACACCTGTAATCCCACCTACTCAGGAGGCTGAGGGAGAAGAATTGCTTGAACCCAGGTGGCGGAGGTTTCAGTGAGCCGAGATAGTGCCACTGCACTCCAGCCTGGGCGACAGAGTGACACTCTGTCTCAAAAAACAAAAAACAAATGGAGAGTAGGAGTTCCCAGACAGAGTAATTTGGAGGGAAACTTCAGCAGATGAAAACAGGATGTACAAGGGTTGAGAGTCTTGAGAGAATGCTGATTGCTGAATAATGTGAATGGGATGAGACAATGATGGAGATGAAGATGGAAAGGCAGAGGCGTAACAGATTCTCAGGATTCTCAGTTGTGTAAAAGTGAGGAGGGTGGAGGGTCAGAAGCAGCTGGACAAACATAATGAGTTCACTGTATCTGAATAAAGAGTAAGCAAACATACAGAAAATACGTAAGATCTACATGAAGAAAATTATAAAACTTAACACATTAAAGAAAATCTATATGAAAAGAGATTAATCAATATAAAGTTGTCAATTATCCCTAAAGTCCCAATAGGGTTTTTCATAGATATTGATAAGCTGACTGTGGATGGAGATCAGTCAGCTGATACAGAGACCAGGATAACTCTGAAGAATAAAGCAGGGGACTTACCCCATTAGGAATTAATAATATGATGAAATTATATGCATTCAGGCAGTGTGATTAGGCACAGATTTAAGACAAATGGTGAAAGGGAAAAATGAAATAGAGAACTCAGAAATGTATATATGTAACTTTGATATATGATAGAAGCAGCAGAGAAGGCCACTGGGAAAAGGAGGAGCCTTCAGTAAATGGATCTAGAAAAATTATTCGCCACATAAGAAAAAATGAAATAATATTCTTACCTCATACCACATACAGAATTACCTCCAGACTGATTAAGATTTAACTGTCAGAAGCCAAACATTAAAAACATTTAGTATATAATAAAAATGAATCTTTTGAGAAAGATTTCCTAAACAAGATATAAAGCATTAATAATGACAAGAGTAGTTAATTTGACTATAGTAAATATGATAAAGAAAAAAGCAAACAAACAAAAATGCTAATATTAGTATCAGATAGAAGACTAGAGACCAGAGAAAATGAGACACAGAGGGGCATCACAAGATGAAGAGAAGACCACAGCACCAGAAGACAAAAGAATCCTAAATCTGTACATGCCCAACACCAGAGCCTCAAAATACATGATCCAAAAATTGAGTTGAAAGGAGAAACAAATGCACAATTATGGTTGGGAACTTCACTCTATCCAAAAATGAAAAATGAACATATTATGCACTGATATTTTACGGAAGATATACATTGACCAATCAACATAAGAAGTGTTCAACTTTCTTGGTAATGGGGAAAAATCAAATTAGGACCATAGAGACATGCCATTTTATACTCACTAGGCTGAAAAAACTAAAGAAGCTAACAATATCAAGTATTAAAGACAATGTTGTTTTATGAAATTGTTCAGATAAGACAAAGGAAGTGAAATGTGTATAACCATTTTAGGAAACAACAGAGCATCATCTAGTAAAATTCTCCTTTCGCTTACCTTATAATCCAGAAATGCCAGTCCAAGGAACCTTACTATGAGAAACTCCTACATATGAGTCTCAGGACAGATAAATATGAATTTATGGCCACACTGTTTGTGAGAACAAAAAACTATAAGCAAACATTTTCAAGCTCTCTCTGAAAATGGATAAATACGCTGTGTTATAGTCACGCAATTGATTACAGCAGGAAGAAAATGAGTGAATTATAGCTATCTGCATCAGGAATGTTAGTAACTTACTGTTGAATGAGTGAAACCTCAGAAGACAATATAAACCATAATACACTTTTTATAATGATCAAAAAAAAAAAGCAAAATACATGAAAATACAATGTAACAACCTTTTATTTTTTTTTGAGGTTTATCAGTTTTAAATGGCATTATAAAAAGATATGTAGATATGTTAAATTTATTTTTCTGACTTTTTTATTGGGATAAAATATAAAATTTACCATTTTAAGATGAAACAGTCTTAAAAAGTAGCATGAAGACAAAGCTAAGCATTTTGGAAGGCCAAGACAGGCAGATCACTGAAGGGTGGGAGATCGAGACAAGTCCGGCCAATATGGTGAAACCCTGTCTCTACTAAAAATACAAAAATCAGCCAGGCCTGATGGTGGGTGCCTGTAATCCAAGCTACTCGGGAGGCTGAGGCAGGAGAATCCCTTGAATCCGGGAGGCAGAGGTTGCAGCAGGCCAAGATCAAACTACTGCCCTCCAGCCTGGGCAACAGAGCAAGGTTCCATCTCAAAATTAAAAAAAAAAAAAAGTCCTGCAGAGGATCATAGTTAACTTCATGGTCTCTGAAGACAAACACCTCAGTGTGAAATTCTACCAATACTCCACACTAGTTCTGTGGCCTTTATTGCCTTTTCTTTGAAAGGACTGTGGTAAGGATGAAGCAAAATAGCACATATACAGTGCTTAGTAAGGCACCAGGAACCACGTTGGCAAACAACATATTAGCTATTGAGTCAATAGTATGAGACCTACCACACTTGTGTTGAGTTGACAGTATAAACATAAATGAGTACCCCCAGGGGAAGCATAAATAGAAAGGTCTGTGAGATGCCTGTTGAAGCCAATGTTGGAGAAGTGATCAGAGTGAAAAGACAAGTGAAGGTCATCAGAAGAGGAAAAAGAAAACAAGTGGGCAAAACGCTATAAAAGATTAAGTATGATAATGTGGGAAGAGTTTCTGCTGAGTTGAGACACAGTAGAGCATCATGGTTAAGAGCTGGGTACAGAGCCAGAATACTTGAGTTCCAATTCCACTTCTGTCCAGGAGCAGTGGCTACCGCCTGTAATCCCAGCACATCGGGAGGCCGAAGTGGGTGGATCACTTGATGCCAGGAGTTCGAGACAAGACTAGCCAACATGGTGAAATCCCATCTCTACTAAAAATACAAATATTAGCTGGGCATGGTGGCGTGCACCTGTAATCCCAGCTACCTGGGAGTCCGAGGGAGGAGAATCGCTTGAAACTGGGAGGTGGAAGTTGCAGTGAGCCAAGATGGCACCACTGCACTCCAGCCTGGATGACAGAGCAAGACTCTGTTTCAAAACAACAACAACAACAACAAATTCTACCTCTGCCAAGCTAGATGTCCTTGGCAAATTAGATTTTTGTTATCGACCAAAAGTTTGTGTTTCCTTAAAAGGGAGGGCTGTTATAAAAGTAATTATGGTGCAGTGAGGTCATAAGGATAGGGCTGAGAACTGTCAGGACTGGCACCCTTGCAAGAGACACCAGAGAGCTTCCACTGTGTGTGAAGGCATGGAGGGAAGGCCATGTGAGCACAAAGTGAGAAGGCAGCTGTCTGTAGGCTGGGAAAACAGCCCTTACCAGAACCCAGCCGTGCTGGTACCCTGACCTTGTTCTTGTAGCCTCTAGACCTGACAGAAAATACCTTTCTGCTGTATAAGCCATAAAGTCTATAGCATTTTATTACAGTAGCCAGCCAGACTAACACACTTTTCTAAGGTTCACGTTTCTCATCTGAAAGACTGGGATACTCTCAGTTCCTGCCTACAAGTTGTTAGGAGAAAAAGCATGTAAAATGTTCATTTGTGGCCAGGTATGGTGGCTCACATCTGTAATCCCAGCACTTTGGGAAGCTGAGATGGGCAGATCACTTGAGGCCAGGAGTTACCAGCCTGGCCAACATAGCAAAACCTCTTCTCTACTAAAAACACAGATTCAGCTAGGTGTGGTGGTATGCACCCATAATCCCAGTTACTCAGGAGGCTGAGGCATGAAAATCACTTGAACCCAGGAATTAGAGGCTGCTGAGATTGTACCACTGCATACTAGCCTGGGAGACAAAGTGAAACCCTATCTCAAAGAGTAAAGGGAAAGATACCAACTGCTCGGGTGTATGTGGAACAATGAAGACTTTCATATGTAGCTGGTAGAAACATGAAATGTACAGTTACCCTGAAGCTGGTGGTTTCGATTAAAGCTAATCATGTGCCCACACATGATCTGGCCAGTCCACTTGTGTGTATATTCCCAACAGAAATATGGGTTTATATCCAACAAAAAATACAATCAAGAATACTCCTAAGAGTAGTCTTCCCTTTCAGCTCCGACCCCGGACTCTACAGTCGTCGCAATGTTGATGCCTAAGAAGAACCGGATTGCCATTTATGAGCTCCTTTTTAAGGAGGGAGTCATGGTGGCCAAGAAGGATGTCCACATGCCTAAGTACCCAGAGCTGGCGGACAAGAACGTGCCCAACCTTCATGTCATGAAGGCCATGCAGTCTCTCAAATCCCGAGGCTATGTGAAGGAACAGTTTGCCTGGAGACATTTCTACTGGTACCTTACCAGTGAGGGTATCCAGTATCTCCGTGATTACCTCCATCTGCCCCCAGAGATCGTGCCTGCCACCCTACGCCGCAGCCGTCCACAGACAGGCAGGCCTCGGCCTAAAGGTCTGGAAGGTGAGCGACCTGCAAGACTGACAAGAGGGGAAGCTGACAGAGATACCTACAGACGGAGTGCTGTGCCACCTGGTGCTGACAAGAAAGCCGAGGCGGGGGCTGGGTCAGCAACCGAATTCCAGTTTAGAGGCGGATTTGGTCGTGGACGTGGTCAGCCACCTCAGTAAAATTGGAGAGGATTATTTTGCATTGAATAAACTTACAGCTAAAAAAAAAAAAAAAAAAAAAAAGAGTAGTCTTCATAATATTCCAAAAATGGAGACCAAGTCAAATATCCATCAATAGGAAAATGGGTATATGTAGTCTATTCATTCAATGATGGTAATAAACTAACTCCAATTATATGCAGCCACATGAATGAATCTGAGTCATAAAGATTATCAAAAGAACTTGGCAGAGTATGTACTGGGGGGTTCTATTTACATGCCTTAAAAACTAATGTATGGTGATAGAGTCTAAACACTGGCTAATTTTGTAGAAGAGGATATTGACAAGGAATGAGCACAAGGAGCCTGTTAAGTGGTGAAAACACTGTATTTCTTGACCTGTGAGGTGGTTTGTCTGATTTGCACATATACAAAATTTTATAGAAATGAACCTTTATGATTTGTACACTTATGTGTAAATTGCACCTCAGTACAAAAATAAGGGAAAAAATAAATAAAGGAAGGTCGTGTGTAGATGTCTCTTCCAAGAATGAGAAGACTCCTCCAACAAGCTTGGTTGTTCAGGTGAAACAGAGTCAACAATATTTAGATGCTGCTGGTGAGGTAAGAGCATTAAAAAAAAAAGTCTCGGCTGGGCATGGTGGCTCACGCCTATAATCCCAGCACTTTGGGAGGCCGAGGCGGGTGGATCACGAGGTCAAGAGATCGAGACCATCCTGGTCAACATGGTGAAACCCTGTCTCTACTAAAAATACAAAAATTAGCTGGGCATGGTGGTGCGCACCTGTGGTCCCAGCTACTCAGGAGGCTGAGGCAGAAGAATTGCTTGAACCCAGAAGGTGGAGGTTGCGGTGAGCCGAGATCGTGCCATTGCACTGCAGTCTGGGTAACAACAGCGAAACTCTGTCTCAAAAAAAAAAAAAAGAATAGAATATGGCAAAGATGATGGTATATACATGATAAAATAAACGTAATTTTAGGCCGGGCACGGTGGCTCAAGCCTGTAATCCCAGCACTTTGGGAGGCCGAGGCGGGTGGATCATGAGGTCAAGAGATCCAGACCATCCTGGTCAACATGGTGAAAACCCCGTCTCTACTAAAAATACAAAAAAAATTAGCTGGGCATGGTGGCGCGTGCCTGTAATCCCAGCTACTCAGGAGGCTGAGTCAGGAGAATTGCCTGAACCCAGGAGGTGGAGGTTGCGATGAGCCGAGATCGCGCCGCTGCACTCCAGCCTGGGTAACAACAGGGAAACTCCATTTCAAAAAAAAACCAGGTAATTTTCTAAGACTGTAGCATCTGTCTTGCTGGAGTCTCCCACAGTGGCTTGATTTGAAGAAGTGAGCTGACTGTGATGATGAGCTATTAGCTGCCTATGACAGGCTTGAGAGGACCCGACTAAGCTGTGCCTGGACTCCCAATCCATAATAAATGAGTGATGTTTTCAGCTACAGTGTTTGTGGTAATATTGTTACATTTTAATAGCAGTAGATGGCTAGTACACCTGAGAAGGCAGAAGGTGTGATCTAGATTCTATTGGAGAAATTAGCCATGGCCAGGAAGAAAACTCCTCCACAGAAGTGAGAAGGAAGCTGCAGGGATGATGAGTCAGATGCACATGAATCAGTAAATGTCAAAAAGCAAGAAAATCAGCCAACAAAAACGATGAGTTCGTGTCCTTTGTAGGGACACGGATGAACCTGGAGACCATCATTCTCAGCAAACTGACACAAGAACAGAAAATGAAATACCACATGTTTCACTCATAGGCAGGTGTTGAACAATGAGAACACATGGACACAGGGAGGGGAGCACTACACACTGGGGTCTGTTGGGGGGAATAGGGGAGGGACAGTGCGGGGTGGGGAGTTGGGGAGAGATAGCATGGGGAGAAATGCCAGATACAGGTGAAGGGGAGGAAGGCAGCAAATCACACCACTGCATGTGTACCTATGCAACTATCTTGCATATTCTTCACATATACCCCAAAACCTAAAATGCAATTAAAATAAGCAAGAAAACCAAGGGTGTAGCCTTTATTCATAAAGTAGGTTAGATGTTCTGACATCAGTGGCAAGGGGGGTGGTGATACTTGGAACATGTAAGTGGATGCAGATATTATACACAAGGCCGACCAGAGGCACAGGACACATGTGGGGAAAACAGGGAGGAATCTGTTAGCATTACGCAGGCAAGAGATGATAATCACTTGGCCTAGAGTACTAATGTTGGAGCTGATGGAACTGGTGAAGGTGATGGATTCAGGAGACATGAGTGATGTAAAATGGTCAAGATTCAGGGATGGTTGGATATTGGGTATTAGGGAGATGGAGGTGCTGAGGGGTTGTCCATGTTTGTTTTTAGCTTTCTCTACTCACTGTAAGGGCCATTAGCTGAAAATGGGGAGATTATGTGATCCTTTTGAGGCATGATGAGTGTGAGGTGCTTCTAAGACATTCAAGTGAAGACATGGAACTGGGGAGAGGAGTGAAAGCTGGCTCAGCAGACAAGAAGGACGCTAGACGGGCGAAAAGGCGAATCTGCAGTGTCACAAATCCACCTGCTTAGTGGCTTTGGCTTCCCGTGGCAGCCCAGTTGTGAGACTGACAAAGGCAATTGTCACTTTGAGGTTTTATAAGACAGGAAGACCAGAAAACAACAGGAATAGGGAGTGCTTCTGCGCATTTGATACACAAATGAAAGGACGGATGGATGGATCAATAAATGACAGGCTGGAGAAGGTGAAAAATGGTGGGATGCAGAGTGTAGTTTGAAACAGGAATCTGCAGGAAAAGAAAGGACTGTCTTCTGAGTGCAGAAGAACGTCTGAGCTGTCACTATTCCTTATGACTAACACTACATGAATATTATAAACAGGTGACTTCCACTGAGCCACTCTGGGTCAGGCAGTGTCCTAGGCAGTCTCCTGTTATGCAATCACATTCCTAAACAACCCAATCATGCAGAAACTATCATCACTACCTTTCAAATGTAGGCTAAGTTTATCAGACAAGTATGTGTTCACTATACCCATGGGCTCTTCTCCTTGGGCATAAAAAAGCTAAACCACATTTCCCAGCCTGATACAACATGTAGCCTAATACCCAGTTCTTGTCAATAAAATGTGAATGGAAGTGACGTGTGTGTGCAAGTGGAAATGACTACTGCCCTTCTCTCCCATTCCTCTTGCCAGGGCAACCTTAAGCTGCATACTGACAACAGAATGCTCCTGATTCCTATATAAGTACAGGGTACAGAGCTTTCCTGCTGACCCACGCTGGACTATGGCATGGATGAAAAAAACAAAACAAAATAAAACTTAATCTTTCAGTCATCAGGATTTTTGAGTTTATTTTTCAGAGAAGGTAATTAACTCAGCCTAACTTATATACCAAAGGCACAGTGACATCAGACAACTTCTCTAGAGTCATGAGGCTAGTGAGTCGCAAATCATTAAAGCCTAGAGTCCGTCTCCTACCTAATATATTCCAACCTGAATAAAGGCAAACAGTGTGTGATAGCAGTGGAAAGATGGGGGACCATGGGGTCAAGGGCTCCATGACTGCCCAAGACCACAATAAAGCTGCCCATGGCATTACAGACACAGTGATGCCCAGGTGGTCTGCAGGCTGCCCTGATACCCACTGCCAGACTGTCAGTCACCAACCTGCACAGGTGCTTTGGGAGAGGCCTCTTTTCTCTGTCCAAGGTTCCTGCCCATGTTCCAGCAGGTAGATCATCTCTGGTTTGGGAACAGGATGCCCTGTGCATGGAGAGATAAATGGAGTATGGTATACAGGTACAGACAGAAAAGTCTGAGGTGTAAAGGAGTATATACCTTTAACATACTGCAGTGGAACCCCAGAAAGGGCCCTCCTGTACCTCACCAAAAGTATTTTCTAATTAATCCAAGTCAGTAGGATTCAACCACCCTGTGCATCAAAACTACCTAGCAACACCCAGTTCCAAAAACAGAACGAATTAAACCAAATCTCTGAGCAGAAGGATTGAGTACTGATAGTTTTTAAAGCTCCCCAGGTGATTTTGTTGCCCACAATGGTTGAAAAACATGGGACTAAATCACCTGATGAATGGCATCTACTGATCATCAGTTGTGTGTGGCAGGCCAGGGACCGAAGCTGAACATGGAGGCCTGCTGCCCTGCAGGGGGACTGGCCAGGGCCCTAGACCAAGGAGAGAAAGCAGACAGAGAGAAAGGGGTTGGCACTGACCAAACCAGGAGCCAGCAGCACCTCAGGGCTTCTCACTAGATGAAGTAATAAATTATTTTCAGGGTGAAACTGGCATGAGGTGGTCTTCTTCCACATACAGTCACACACATTTTGCCAACTGTGAAGGCTAAAAGACAGAAGCCTCTGGAGAAAAGTCAATGACTGAGGCACCAGGACCCAGAAGCATCAGCTGGAAAATCTTGTCCTGGCATGCATCCAGCTGTCACTTAGCAAATGTTCACCATAGGACTACACACACTAAAATGGCACATGCACACCCAGCAAATGTTCTCCCATTGGTGCTGAGCTGGATAATGAGCAGTGTTAAAGGGGAATCAGGCCTGCCTTCATCTCTGTTAAAGAATCAAGCACCCTCCTCCCACAGGGACGTGGTTCGTGTTGATCCCTCCTCCTGGAATGCTGTTCCCCATACATCTCCTTTGGACTGCTAATCACAGTTGTCATAAAAGAACACCGTGTTTACTTCATTAATGACTGATTCCTTGTGAGGACACAGGGCTGGGAGAGCCCTGTCGAAGGTAACCATTTAAACACCTAGAAGAAGCCAGACCTTGGGCCTCCATTAATTCCTACTCAGACCAACGTCTGGGAAAACTGGCCATTAAAGGTTTAGGTAGGAGAGCATTTGGTATTTATTCATATGTTAAATACAACAAACACATGTGGAACACCTGCTATGTTTCCAGTTCTACTCTAAGCACTTTACAAATATTAGTTAACCTGCTGTGACAGGTTACTATAAAAACAGCAAAATCAGGCTGTGCATGGTGGCACACGCCTGTAATCCCAGCACTTTGGCAGGCCGAGATGGGTGGATCACAAGGTCAGGAGATTCAGACCATCCTGGCTAACAAGGTGAAACCCGTCTCTACTAAAAAGATAAAAAATTAGCTCGGTGTGTTGGCACATGCCTGTAGTCCTAGCTACTCAGGAGGCTGAGGCAGGACAACTGCTTGAATCCAGGAGGTGGAGGTTGCAGTGAGCTGAGATTGCACCACTGCACTCCAGCCCGGGTGACAGAGCGAGATTCTGTCTCAAAAAATTAAAAAGGCAAAATCAAAATGATATTAGGTCCCAGCAAGTTCATGCTGCCTGCTCAAGGCTGGGAATTTGAGGTTACTCTTTCTACTGAGGAAGCAATTAGCCACCAGCTACAGGAGTGTTAAAGGCTCAGCTCTAAGCCAACACTCAACATTCAAGAGACAGGAAAAAGAAAAGAAAAAAGGAACAGCTTTCTTAGCATATATCCATGCCATTTGATAATGTGTCTAAGCTGCCTCTATATAATCATCACCTGTAGCAGCAGAGGAGCAAGGCACCAGCCTTAGGAAATAAGGGTTAACTGTACAGGTGCCAGGGGCCAAAGAAACCTTTCAGCTGAGACTGTGTTGCTTAGAAAGATACCAGCAGCACTGATAACAAACACCTTCTTAGTGCCTGTGTCAATCACCCGCTGCTTGCAGAACCTTCCATTATTCACAGAGCCTGCTAACTGGGCTGTGTGGACATCTGACTCAATCAAGCTGGGCCAATTACCTCTTATGGAAATCTGGGATTAGGATGTCAGACTGAGGCCAGCTGTGCTAGACACCAGGATAAAAGTGTTGAGGAGGACTATGTTCCTTATACAATAATCTCTGATGGAGATAGAGGGAAACCCAGCAAGAGGAGGTCAGACCACAATGTGCTGAGGCTGCTTTCTCTGAGGGATCAGAGAAGGTTGGGGCCTGCGGCTTCTGGACTAGCCATGCCTAGAAAGGATGAATTCAAAGAGGCTGTGAGTCCCCTACATGGGAGGGTAATGAGGTCTTACCCAGTGAGATCAGGAGCCTGAAGGTCTCCAGCATCACCTCCTGGTACAGGGTCCTCTGGGCCAGGTCCAGGTGCCCCCATTCCTCTCCAGTGAAGGTCACAACCACGTCTTCAAATGATACTAATGCCTGGGAAGCCAAACAGAGGTGACAGGTGGCTGGGGAGATATTAGAGATGAAATTAGAGCCCATTTCTTGGTTGACAGTAAAGGGTCCAGACCCTGAAACACTGAGCATCTCCTGAGAACCACTGAGCTCTGTGGAGGCAGACGGTGCCTTTGACAGAATATAAGGATGTGGGAGATAAAAGCCTCTTATGTTGGAAGCCACTGGAAAATGATACAAGACAATGATAATCTTTCTTCTCCGCAATGCCAAAAATGCTGCTCCCGCCTCACCTCTTGCCCTCGAGGCTCTCATTCCCTCTCCTAGCTTTTGGTAGGGCTAGACTCCCCCTGGAGTGATCCCCTAAAACAACAGGAGGATCTGGGGAGTCCTTCTCCAAAAACAGCACCCAGAGTGATGCTCTCCGAGCACTGAAGGACAGGACTCACATCAGTCACAAGGGTACCCACTCTAGTTCCCTCAATAGAGAAAATTATTGAGACTCGCATTTTAGACCCTTCTATTTAGGAATAGAAGTTAAGGACAGCCAAGCGACAGCTCAAGGTTAGAGCCAGAAGCAGGGACTTCTCCTTACAACCCCTGTCCTGGATTCAGGCCCCTGGGTTGGAAGTGCTTAGCCCTGCCCCCTCACACACCCTCTTTTGGGATCTCCAGATCCTAGGGCATCAAAACGGAGAAGGGCAGAGTCCCAGGATTCCCCCGTATTACAGCGGATGGGACGGTGCGGGCAGTGACCCAAGCTCCGGCGGGCTGCAGAACCCTCCACTCACCAACGCCGGCGCCGCCATGGGCCCAGGCGACGGAGTGAGGCCTTGAGAGGAGGCGAGGAAGCCGGTCCGCCGGCCGATCCCTGGCTCCGGCTCTGGGTTGCGAGGGACATCAGTCCCTGCCGCCGTGTAAAACGCGTACAAGGTTCGCGGCGCCGCCTCCGTGCGCCGTAGTGACACAGGGCTGGCACCAAGGCCCCAGGAAACGTTTTGCAGACGCTTGTAGGGGTGGGATAGCGGCTGACATAAAAGCATGTGAGTCCTGTCCTTCTCACTGTCCGTCTCTACTCGGCCTGGAAAAGTGTCCCCCGTCCGGCGTTCTAGCCGGTGTAGTGTCGGTAACTACTGCAGCCACTACCGAACCGGGTCTGAAGACTCGACGCCGGAAGTCCCGCCCACGCCGCTACGGGAAACGCCCCTTTGCTCCCTTCGTCTAGGGCCTGGAGCCGGCTTCCGTCCCTTGTAGCACTGCCTTCTGGGTAATGTAGTTTGACGGAATCCGGGTTGTACCTGGAACGCACTTTCTGTTCTCGGTGAACTGCTTCCCAGCGTTCCCAAAAGAGGGAGTGGCTTAGCTTCCTCTTAAAGGAGAGGCACACAGATTTCTCTGGAAATGACCTGAGGCAATCACCCACTCTCAAAGGTCTCTACCAAGTGACCGACACCTTGAGTTTCCTCCCTCTGTACCCCTGCGGCAGCACTTCATCTCTCTGAGCCTTGAGATGGAGATTCCTAAGAAAGGTGATGGTATTTAATATGATAATACTAAAATTTCCCCTATCAGTAATTTTCAGATGACATCAGCATTACCTGGGAATTTGTTACAAATGCAAGTTCTCAGTCCCCACTCCAGATCCCACTGAGGCAGGAGTAGGTACTCTGGGGGTGGGGCCCTGCATTCTGCTTAAGATGTCCAGGAAAAGTAGATGCTCCAAACATTTGAGATCTGGGCTCTTTAAATTTCAGTAAATAAATGAGACAAAGCCACTTGTTTAGTGGGAAGTAACTAAGAACTGCTTAGCACTGGGCCTGGAACATACCGACAAGAACATAAAAGCTAATGATGTTATTATTAAGATTCTGTATCATTGGCAACATCGTTACAATACACTGCTGGCGGAGGGGCTGAGATACTTCTTTGCAGACTCTGATATTTGTCAAAATATAAAATATGTTGACTGATTCAATAGGAGCCTCAGAATAGTGTTTACATTTTTACATAATACTTTGCCCCGTTTGGGGTTGCCACGGCAATGTAAACTGACATGGCACACTGGTGGGTGTGTCTTATGGAAAGCTGCTTCCACTTCATCCCTGTTTTAGCAAGTCCTCAATTTGGTCTAATGTCTGACCCTACCTCTGGAGTTGAGTCTCCTACCTCAAAACCATAAAAGCATTTGAGGAAATTGTCAGGCCCAAGGGTGAGGTGAAGAATTCTCAGACATGATACCAAAGCACAAAGGGGACAAAAACCTGATCAATTTAAAAAACATTTGCTCTGGATATATATAAAATGAAATATTATTCAGCCTTTAAAAAAAGAGGAAATCCTGCCATGTGCAACAATATGGATGAACCCAGGGGGCATTATGCTAATTTAAATGGCCCAGTCACAGAAGAACAAATACTGTATGATCCCACTTATATGAGGTATCTTAAACAGTTAAGCTCATAGAGGCAGAGAGCAGAATGGTGGGTACCAGGTCTGGGAGGAGAACTGGGGAGATACTGAACGGGTACAAAGTTTCAGTACGCAAGGTGAATACTTTCTAGAGCTCTACTGAAGGGTCTCAATCATGGGTCTTAGTTTCCACATTAAGAAATCAGAAAAGTTCCTCTCCAGGGGTCCGCGGAGGGAGCGCAGGCTCGAAGAGCTCCTGGACGCAGAGGCCCTGCCCTTGCCAGACGGCGCAGACATGTCAGAGCAGAGTAAGGATCTGAGCGACCCTAGCTTTGCCGCCGAGGCACCCAGCTCCGAGGCGCAGAGCAGCCCTGGGGTTCCGGGGGGGGGGTTCCTCCGTCCGCGACCCTGGCGGAGCCGCAGAGCCCTCCCCTAGGCCCGACGGCCGCCCCGCAGGCCGCGCCGCCGCCCCAGGCCCGGAGCGACGAGGTCGACCCGAAGGCTTTGCTGGAGGCCGCAGAGGAGGGCCGCGCCCACCAGGCCCCGAGCGCGGCCCAGCCAGGCCCGGCGCCGCCCGCCCCGGCGCAGCTGGTGCAGAAGGCGCACGAGCTCATGTGGTACGTGCTGGTCAAGGACCAGAAGAAGATGATCATCTGGTTTCCAGACATGGTGAAAGATGTCATCGGCAGCTACAAGAAGTGGTGCAGGAGCATCCTGCGGCGCACCAGCCTCATCCTCGCCCGGGTGTTCGGGCTGAACCTGAGGCTGACCAGCCTGCACACCATGGAGTTTGCGCTGGTCAAAGCGCTGGAGCCGGAGGAGCTGGACAGGGTGGCGCTGAGCAACCGCATGCCCATGACGGGCCTCCTGCTCATGATCCTGAGCCTCATCTACGTGAAGGGCCGCGGCGCCAGAGAGAGCGCCGTCTGGAACGTGCTGCGCATCCTGGGGCTGCGGCCCTGGAAGAAGCACTCCACCTTCGGGGACGTGCGAAAGCTCATCACCGAGGAGTTCGTCCAACAGAATTACCTGAAGTACCAGCGCGTCCCGTACGTGGAGCCGCCAGAGTATGAGTTCTTCTGGGGCTCCCGGGCCAGCCGTGAAATCACCAAGATGCAAATCATGGAGTTCCTGGCCAGGGTCTTTAAGAAAGACCCCCAGGCCTGGCCCTCCCGATACAGAGAAGCCCTGGAGGAGGCCAGAGCTCTGCGGGAGGCTAATCCCGCTGCCCACTGCCCCCGCAACAGTGTCTCCGAGGACTAGTAAGGTCTGGAGGCAGATGAAATGCTTTCTGACCCTCACCGGGGCTGTGGAAGGGTGGGGGTGGGTCATTAGAGTGTTCGGGATTTACAGTGCAGTATTCACGTGTAACTTTTAAGTTTTCAGTACAGTGCTTTTATACCTTTAATGCAATGTTGTATTCATTTGGGTACTCTTGTGTAGTATTTAGGATGTATGCATGTTTGTTTATATGTAAGCTTGGTTGGTGCTTTCGCTTTTATGCTACCTTTCTTGGATTTTTGTACCTGAGACATGCTAAACTGACGAAGTACCTTGAGAAAGTTTGCATCTTATTATTTTATATGGGACTGGTGATGTGTGTTGGGGTAGACTGCTCCTGCAGAGTTTGGAAGAACTCACCAGCAAAGCTGGCCTAACCAAGAGAAAAGTCAAGGCCCTTCATGACCTTGCTGGGCACAGAAGACATTCTCGTGGAGTAAACTGATTTGAACTGGACTGGTCTCAATGTGAGCACTTGGCACAATTTACTAAACACATATACAACCCTACCGTGAGTCAACTTTAAAGTAAACATTAAAGATTCTTGTGATACAATAAAAAAAAAAAAAAAAAAAGAAATCAGAAAAAAAGGCCGGGCGCGGTGGCTCACGCCTATAATCCCAGCACTTTGGGAGGCCGAGGCGGATGGATCACTAGGTCAAGAGATCGAGACCATCCTGGTCAACACGGTGAAATCCCGTCTCTACTAAAAATACAAAATTTAGCTGGGCATGGTGGTGCAGCCTATAGTCCCAGCTACTCGGGAGGCTGAGGCAGGAGAATTGCTTGAACCCAGAAGGCGGAGGTTGCAGTGAGCCGAGATCGCACCATTACACTCCAGCCTGGGTAACTCAGTCTCAAAAAAAAAAAAAAAAAAAAAAAAAAAGAAATCAGAAAAAGAAAAGAAACAAATTCAGAAAAAGGATATATTAAAGATCAAAACAGAAATCAATGAAATAAGGAGAAAAAACTTAGAGAAAATCAGTGAAACTAGAAGCTTGAGATCAATGAAATTGATAAACCTAGCAAAGTTTTGTCAAGAAATAGAAAATATACAAATTATCAATATGAGGAATGAGAAAACGTCACTATAGATCCTATAGGTAAAAGTTAATACAGGAATATCATGAACATTTTTATATAGGTTGCTGCAAAATTAACTGAGGGTTTTGCCATTAAAAATTATGGGTGGAGATTTTGGCTTCTCATATTAAGAAGCATGTAAGAATGCAGAATGTATAGGATAAATAATAGAATGGAAATCCGATGACTAAATAAGTGGATTTTGCTAGAAAATGGCTGGGGCTTATCAGTCCTTCTATCTCTTTCTGGTTGCTCTGGAGGACAGCACATCCCAGCTTCTCTTACATGTGGGGCTATTGGAGTGGGCCATGGGAATGAGCAAAAGTGATTGCAACATTGTGTTTTCATTGTTTTCTCATTTCTGCTCCATCCTGAGGTGCCTCTTTGGATATAATGCTTTCACTTTTCACAGTGCCCAGAATTACTGACCTCTTCTGGTGGACTACATGTTTGGGTGGGTGGGCTGACAGTGTCTTGATGAGACAAGATCTGGTGACCTTTAGCTGCTGGGCATAAGCTGTTTACTGAGGCTGGAGCTTTGAATAATTTCTCACATTTGCTGTACTCATAAGGTTTTTTCTCTGGTGTGAACTCTTTGGTGTTTAAAGAGGTCAGAGTAGTGATTGTCAAATTTAACCACTGCTCTAGATAGAAAGGCAGAGTCCCCAGCTCACATCTCTTAGGAGGTGCACTCATAAGGCCTTCATCCAATGCGGATTTGCTGATGCTCAGTAAATCTCACATGCTGTTAAAGGCGTTTCATTTGCTACACAGACTTTTCTTCAGTGTGAACTCAGATGCATATTGGGAGTGGAGGCCTGTCTACAGAATTCCCCATATTCTCTACACCCATAAGGCCTTTTCCCCAGGGCAGACTCTCTGGTGCTGAACAACTGTGAAATTGTGGCTGAAGGCATTTCCAAATTCACTGCACTGGTAATGCCTTTGCAGGAAGAGAAAGGCTGCTGCACATGATATGCTCTTTTGTGGCTCCTCCATGCTAGGAGTGACCTGGTGCTGGAGAAAGCCTGCTGTGGCTAGAAAGTCCCCATCCTCCCTGCATGGGAAAGACTCTTCTGACATGTGGTTGCTTCAGGTCTTCATAAGCAAGATCCTGCCCTACTCCTTTCTGATGGACTTCTCTATCTTCTCTGCACCTGTTGCTGGGGAAGGTTTACACTCACTCATAATTTTCTCCACGTACCACACGTGTATGATTTCTGCCCTGGGTGTGTTACTTGGTATCTAACCAGGTGCAAAGTGTCTTTCAGAGTAGATCACATGGCCAGGTGTGGTGGCTCATGCCTGTAATCCCAGCACTTTGGGAAACTGAGGTGGGAGAATTACTTGAGGTCAGGAATTTGAGGTCAGTCTGGGCAACATGATGGGACCCTGTCTATACAAAAAAAATTGAAAATAAGCTGGGTGTGGTGGTGTGTGCCTGTAATCTCAGCTACTTGGGAGGCTGAGGTGAGAGGATTGCTTGAGCCCAAGAGGTTGAGGCTGCAGCTGTACCACTGCACTCCATCCTTCATGACAGACTGACATCCTGTGCAAGAAAGAGAAGAGGAAGGAAGGGAAGGAAGGAAGGAAGGAAGGGAGGAAGGGAGGAAGGAAGTAAAGGAAAGAAGGTTTGGAATAAGATCTCAGTGTATGGGGAACTGACGCAGGAGACAGAGCGGAACAAAGCCCCAGAGCAGATCTGCAGAGATCAGTTAGGAGTCTGTTAGCATCATGCAGGCAAGAGGTGATGATGTTGTGAACTAGGGTGTTAGTGGTGGAGCTGACCGAGTTGATGCAGATGATGAATTCGGAAGTGTAAGATGTAAAATGGAGAGAACTTGGGATGTTGGGTTGAAATGTTGAGCTTTTGTGTGAGGTTTTTTTCCTACTCTCTCAAATTTTCTGGATGGCAGAGCCAGTCGCTACAACTGGGGAAGTGGGAGCAGCGGACAAGATCGTGAGTTCCTTTTTAGGCATGATGAATCTGAAATGCCTTTGAGACGTTCACATGGGGATATGGGATTGGGGAGAAGGGTAAAGTTTTGGAACAAACTCTAAGAGGCTGAGGAGGGGTTGGCCGGAAATATGCAGCTGACTGTGCAGTCTGAGGAACTACCAGAAAGGGAGACCGTCAATCTCTGGTGGTGTCAATTAACACAATGATGTCTCCTAGGTGCCTTCAGCGCCCAGATGTGGGACAAACAAGACCAAGAGATACCTCAAGGTTTTATGGGTCAGGGGGAGGAGGTAGACATGGAGAAATGACTGCTTCTAAGTGTCTGACAAATGGAACAATGCATGTACATACAGACAGATAGGTGGATGAAGAAGGTGGGAAATGGGGGGATGCAGAGTGTAAATGGAGACAGGAACTGATAGAGGAAGAAAGGCTCTTTTCTGTCTGAGCCCAGAAAGAAATGTGCACTCTTGGTAGAAATGTAAATTAATGCAGCCATTATGGAAAATAGTATGAAAATCTTTCAAAAAACTGAAAATAGAATTATCATATGATCAAGCAATCCCAGTTCTGCTTACATATCCAAATAAATTGTGACCGGTATGCCTAAAATATATCTCCACTGTCATGATCAGTAGCATCATTCATAAGCATCAACCTAAGTGTCTGTCAAAGGATAAATGAGTACAGAAAGTAGGGCATAGATTGACAATGCAACACTAATCAGCCTTAGAAAAAGAGAGAAATTCTGTCAATTGAAACAACATGATGACCCTGGAAAACATTACACCAATTGAAATAAGTCAAGCACAGAAAGACAAACACTGTGTGATCTCATTTATATGTGGAATTGAAAAAAGTTGAACTCATAGAAGTAGAGAATAGAGGGCCTGGGAGGAGGGGGAGAGAAAGAGGAGGGAAAAATGTCGATCAAGGGCACAAATTTCAGTTTAAAAGGAGGAATAAGTTTTATTAATCTACAGCACAGAACTGTGACTATAATAAACAATGTACTGTATATCTTAAAATTGCTAAAATAGATTATAAATGTTTTATTATAAAAATCCATATTAATATATGGAATGATAGATTTAGTTAGCTTGATGTAATCAATCCACATTGTAAATATGTATCAAAGTATCATATTGTACTCCATAAATATGTTATTTGTCAATTAAAAATAAAAGAAATTAGAGAGAAAAAAGAAATGTGTTATTATGATTCATTGTAATCAATGTTATTACAGGCACAATACCAATACAAAAAGCTAAGTCTTTTAGAGCCACTGTGTTTCACAGTGGCACAATACCTGTAATAACAATGTGGAACTCATATAGTTCCACATATTATCTAACTACACCCTCAGACAATCCAAGGAGATGAAAAGTATTATTACCACCATTTGCTAAATGTAGGCTAAGTGTAGCAGAACAAGATAGATGTCCATTAAACCCATTTTCTCTTCTTTTTGGGTGCACAGCTAAACCACTTCCTAGCTCTGAGAATCCAGGTGTGGCCAAATGCCCAGTTTGGTCCATATGTTGCCCATACAGCAATGTGTGTGTGCAAGTGGGTATGACTTGCCTTTCTCATGTTCTCCTGCTGACAGATAATGCCAAGAAAACTTTAAGTTAAACGCATGTTGACAATAGAATGTTTCTTGTTCCCAGAATAACTGTGTGGTGCAGAGCTCCTTGCTGACCTGAGTGCATCTTGGCATGAATGAGGAAAAGAAAAAGGCAAAACCCCAAAACTCTCCCTGTGCTGGGATGCTGATATCACAAAGTGTTTCTGTGTTACAATAGCCAGCATTAACTTAGCCAGCTTTTACACTGATGAAATCATGCAATGTCTCACAAGGCTGGAGAGGGGCAATGTCAAGTATTAAGCCCAAAGACGTGGAGCTTGGAGCTTGATTTTTAACCAATACAACCTACGCCTCCTCCAGTAGCAGGGAAGTGTATAAGAGGTAAGAGGATGGTCAAAAGGCTGTATGGATCACAAGCCCCCAGGGAGGTCGCAACAAGAGGCTTCCCTCTTCCCAAAGAGGTCCCCAACTGATCTGTGGAGTTCAGGGTCCCCCACCTACCCAGCTCTTGGTCACCTACCTGGACAGGAACTTTCGGAGAGGGGTCTCTTTATCACACAATAATCTTGCTCATATTCCATCAGGTAGCTCAGTTCTGATTTGGGAAGAAGACACCCTTTCATGGAGAAATAGGACAGCAATATGTGGGTAAAGATAAAAATGAAGGCTGGGTGCAGTGGCTCACGCCTATAATCCCAGCACTTAGGGAGGCCGAGGCAGGTGGATCATGAGGTCAAGAGATCGAGACCATCCTGGTCAACAAGGTGAAACCCCATCTTTACTAAAAATACAAAAAAATTAGCTGGGCATGGTGGTGCACGCCTGTAGTCTCAGCTTGGGAGGCTGAGGCAGGAGAATTGCTTGAACCCAGGAGGCGGAGGTTGCGGTAAGCCGAGATCATGCCATTGCACTCCAGTCTGGGTAACAACAGCGAAACTCCTTCTCAAAAAAAAAAAGATAAAAATGAAGCTCTATATTCAGTCTGGTGTTCAAGACAAGAGCAGGAGCCCAGAATGAGGCTGCTCCCTTCTATGCAAAGAAAATGTTGACCTGTAACCTGGAAATCAAACCAAGAGCACAAAAAACATCCCTGGGGCAAGAGTCTATAGAGGGTCATGATCACCATCTATGTAACATTCATCCCGTTCAATCTCCATCCTACAGAATCCAACACCGTTCAGGGGCAAGCCCTTCCCCCTTTACAGCCATGGGACCCTGAGAGACATTTCATACCAGCAATTATTTTATAATGAACTTAAGTCAGTGTATCTCAACCTCCCTGAACAAAAGAACCACCTGGGGATGTCCTGACTATGGGCCAAATATAACAAAATTCTGGGATGAAGCCTGGACATGAGGAGCTCTAAAAGTTCTCCAGGCACTCAGGGAGGATTGAAAAGCATGGGTCTAGGCTGGGCGCGGTGGTTCAAGCCTGTAATCCCAGCACTTTGGGAGGCCAAGGCAGGTGGATCATGAAGTCAAGAGATCGAGACCACCCTGGTCAACATGGTGAAACCCCGTCTCTACTAAAAATACAAAAAATTAGCTGGTCATGGTGGTGCGTGCCTGTAATCCCGGCTGCTCAGGAGGCTGAGGCAGGAGAATTGCCTGAACCCAGGAGGCGGAGGTTGCGGTGAGCCGAGATTGCACCATTGCACTCCAGCCTGGGTAACAAGAGCGAAACTCCGTCTCCAAAAAAAAAAAAAAAAAAAAGAAAAAAAAAAAGAAAAGCATGGGTCTAAACTGCCTGATGCCCGACTTTCTGCTCTGTTTCTGTTTTTTTCAGAAAATGTTGGGTGCCTGGGCGTGGTGGCTCACACCTGTAATCCAAGCACTTTGGAGGCCAAGGCGGGCGGATTACCTGAGGTCGGGAGTTCAAGACCAGCCTGACCAACATGGTGAAACCCCGTCTTAAAAAAAAAAAAAAGAAAAAAAGAAAATGTTGGGTGTTCTGCTACTATGGAGCTATGATTTGTGAGGGTGCAAGTGAGGTAAAGGGAATCTGTATAAACCAAGGAACAACTGCATCAAGAGTCTCAAGACAGAAATTAATCCTTGTGCTGTCAATCTCACAAACAGGATATCAAGTGAAAGACCCTGGACAAAAAGCAGTGCACACCATGTGAATCCATACACGTAACCTTCAAGAAGAGGCCAATCCAATGCATGGGGATGGAAGTCAGCACAGTGATGTTAAGGGCCTGAACTGTATGTATTTCTGAGTCTTCCCTAGTAGGGCTGGATAGCAATAGGTCATCCACATATTGTAGGAGGAATTCAATAGTTAATTGTAGTTCCCTTAATTCTTTTGCCAATGCATTCCCAAAGAGATGGGGACTGTCCCTAAAACCTTAGGGGAGGACAGTCCAGGTAAACTGAGATGTAGCATGAATGTATGGATCAGTCCATTCAAATGCAAAAACATATTAGAAGTCCAGATGTAAAGGTACACAAAAGAAAACAACCTATGAGTCGAATACCGTGAACCAATTAACATCTTCACGAACTTGGGTCAATATTGTGTAAGGATTAGCAACTATTGGGACCACTGCCTTATTAACTGCTCTATCCCTATTGCTGTAAACTCCCAAGAGTTGGCTCATTGGAATTTGAGGTCCCATTTCTTCCTTGTGTAGCTTCCTCCTAATGTCAGGGGCAGATTGAGCAATAAAATACACACCAGGAGAGCTCATCCCTTCAAAGAGTCTTCATTAGTATATGAAGCTTCAACTAGGCAGCCCTGAAACAGAGTGGAATTTTCACCTTTCCCTGGAGTTACTGCTGAGTTATTTCCCCTGAGTTATTTATTTTGAGACAGCGTCTTGCTCTGTCACCCAGGCTGGAGTGCAGCGGCATAATCTGGGCTCATTGCAACCTCCGCCTCCCAGGTTCAAGCGATTCTCCTGCCTCAGCCTCCCAAGTAGCTGAGACTACAGGCATCTGCCATCACGCCCAATCTCATGCTGAAATTTGATCCCAATGTTGGAGGTGGGGGCCTAATGGGAGGTGTTTGGGTCATGCGAGCTGATCCTCATGAAGGGCTTAGTGCTGTCCTCACGGTGATGAATCACTTCTCCCTCGGTGAGTTCCTGCCAGAGTTCCCTGAGAACTGATTGTTTAAAAAAAAAAAAAAAAAAAAAGCCTGGCACCTCCCCACTCTCTCTCTTCCTTCTGCTCTTGCCAAGTGATCTCTGCACTCCAGCTCCCCTTCACTTTCTACCATGAGTGGAAGCAGTTTGAAGCCCTCACCAAAAGCCAAGCAGATGCAGGTGCCATGCTTCTTGTTCAGCCTGCAGAGCTGTGAGCCAAATAAACCTCTTTTCTTTTTCATTTTTTGAGATGGAGTTTCACTCTTGTTACCCAGGCTGGAGTGCAATGGCATGATCTCGGCTCACCGCAACCTCTGCCTCCTGGGTTCAGGCAATTCTCCTGCCTCAGCCTCCTGAGTAGCTGGGATTACAGGCACGTGCCACCATGCCCAGCTAATTTTTTGTATTTTTTAGCAGAGGCGGGGTTTCACCATGTTGACCAGGATGGTCTCCATCTCTTGACCTCGTGATCCACCCACCTCAGTATTCCTTTATAGCAACACAAATGGACTAAGACAGCTAGGGTGACGTCATTGGAGACCATGGTGAGCTCCTGGCCCAGGGCAACGTCATCTGGGATGTGGAACTGGGGTATCCCTTTTAAAAAGAATATCCACTCAAGTTGATTTGTGTGTTGTTTTAATGCCTCTATGGTACTAGTATGAAGCTGAGAGGTGGGAGCTTCAGCATCATCCTGTAGGCAGGACCTCTAACTTGGCCAATTATTGTGGACCTTTTGCCTCAGTTGTTGGTTTGAATGGTGATGGAAAAACTGGCAAGATCTTTGGATGGTAGGGTTTGTATTAGCCAAATGCAAGCATAGGAGCCTCAACATGTATCACCTGGTTGAAACAATGGCTGATTTGAAGGGTTTGGGTCCCTGAACAGCAGATCAATGAAAGCAGATGAGCAAATGCCTGGTCCCTGGGACAATCTATGATTAAGGGATCATGGGAAATTATGCACCCTTGATCTGGCCTACAGCACTTACCAGATGGGGGAAGACTGAACATTTATTAAGACAGATTAGGACCTCCGGCAACATACAGACCCATTTAGGGGTCCACTTGCTAGACTGGAATTTGAAAAGAAATTGAGGAGACCTCAATTAAACTAGCTATCTGAGCTGGGCACAATTCAATTGGGAGGCTGGGAGCCTGAGGTGGGAGGTTCACTTGAGCCCAGGAGATACGCCTGGGCAATGTAATGAGACCCTGTCTCTATAAATAAATAAATAAAATAGAATAAATTGACTATCTGGCACCTATCAGGGACATGAAAGTTCCATTGGATAGCTTTACAAGAACCCAGAATTGTGTATTCTAGGAAATGAAATGTATGCCTTGGTTATTATCAGTCATATCTAACTCTGAAGGAAATAAGGAGTTGTTTGGCCTTGTATTGTGGTCATAGGTAGAGACATGTGTGATTTACATTTATGCTGCTTTAGGTATCTGTGAGGTAGGAGATTCCTAGAGCTTTTTTTTTTTTTTTTTTGAGACGGAGTTTCGCTCTTGTTACCCAGGCTGGAGTGCAATGGCGCAATCTCGGCTCACCGCAACCTCCGCCTCCTGGGTTCAGGCAATTCTCCTGACTCAGCCTCCTGAGTAGCTGGGATTACAGGCACACGCTACCATGCCCAGCTAATTTTTTGTATTTTTAGTAGAGAAGGGGTTTCACCATGTTGACCAGGACGGTCTCAATCTCTTGACCTCCTGATCCACCTGCCTCAGCCTCCCAAAGTGCTGGGATTACAGGCTTTAGCCACCGCCCCTGGGCTTGATTCCTAGAGTTTTTTACTCTGAAGTGGGCAACTCTGAGGGAATGGCCCAAAAGTTTGCAGTAAATGTGAAGATGGGGGCCGTTTCTCGACCAGGTCATCCAGTGCTAAGATGACTGCCTCAAGTTTGGCCAATTGTGTTGACTCTTGGGGACATCCTAAGAGATGCAACGTAGCAAGATTCCACTAATTTAAAAAACAACACACAAAAAAATCAATATTTCTGATGGCCGACAGTATCATTCATACAGTCTGCAAACTCCTATTGCTGTTTACTTGGTTAATCCCAAGGGGCTCCCCAGGTAGCCAACTGGTCTAGGAGAGGGGGTGACTTCCTCCAGTACCATGGCATGTGGCAAGAGACTGAGGACAAAGGAGACTGCCCCTCCTGTAGATGGAATATGCCAGAGGGCCCAGATTTGGCTCTATCCTGTTGAGGCCTTGGTAGTCATGCCGTTTGTGGGCTGCTGTTTCTTGACCCCAAATGGGGAGCTAGGTATTAGGTCTGCGAAAGTCTCTGTTTCTAGAAGAAACTAGTATGTAGTTAGTCCTCTTGTTTTAATGGAGGCATAGCATGAGTTTGAGAAGGGCAGTTTCTTTGATCAGACGCCCTTGGGAAACTTCTGGCCATCAGAGGTGGTCTAGAGACTCAGGGACAGATGAGAAAAGGCTGCCAAACCTTGGCAGTGAAGGGATCTCTTAGGCACTAACAAATGTGTCCGCTGAGGTCGATGTGGGCAGATTTTAAAGCTTTTGTTGCAGAAATCACCCTGTCTGATATTATGGGTTATTATGTAGATAAGGATAGAAGACACTGTGGCACCGAGGAGGGGTAAACAACATAGGTCTAAATTACAGAAGAGAACCCAGAAACATGCAAAGAAATATAACCAACTAATTTTTCACAAATCAATAAAAACCCTGACTGGTGAATTGTCTGGTGAATAATATGATACACTTAAAGAACTAACACCAATCCTTCTTAAACTTTTCCAAAAATTGAAGGTGAGAGTACTTCCTAACTCATTTCATGAAGCCAGAATTGCCCTGATGCCAAAGCCAGACAAACACAAGAAAACTACAGACCAGGCCAGGTGTAGTGGCTCAAGCCTGTAATCCCAGCACTTTGGGAGGCTGAGGTGGGTGGATCACGAGGTCAAGAGATCGAGACCATCCTGGTCAATATGGTGAAACCCCGTCTCTACTAAAAATACAAAAAAATTAGCTGGCCATGGTGGCATGCACCTGTAATCCCAGCTACTCAGGAGGCTGAGGCAGGAGAATTGCCTGAACTCAGGAGGTGGTGGTTGTGGTGAGTGGAGATCGCGCCATTGCACTCCAGCCTGGGTAACAAGAGCGAAACTCCGACTCAAAAAAAAAAAAAAAAAAAAAAAACTACAGACCAACCTCCCTTATGAAAATTGATGTCAAAATTCTAAATCAAATATTAGCAAACCAAATTAAGCAGCATGTTAAAAGGATTATAAAGCATGTCCAAGTGGAATTTATTCCTAGAATGCAAGATGGTTCAACACATGAAAAACAATCAATATCAACAGAATAAAGGGGAAAAATCATCTATCTTGATACAGAAAAAGCATTTGACAAAAATTCAATACCATTTCATGTTTTAAAAAAAAAGAAAACACTCGAAGGAGAGAGATCCAAGATGGCCATCTAGCAGCAGCTCAGGGTCGCAGCTCCCTGTGAAGGGCATGGACTGAGTGGACGCCAGACTTCCAGATGAATTTTTGTTGCTTATGGACCAGGAGATTCCCGGCAGAGGAGCCCCACGGGTCGCCAGCGTGACTCTTTTGGCCGGCGTGGCTCTTTGGCTGGCGTCCCAGGGCAGCGGTTCTCAGTGCAGAGTATGCGGGACTGGGTGCCCTTTTAGTTGGCGTTTGGAGCTCCCAGAAGGCAGAGTCACCCATTCAGCTGATTAGGAGGGGTACTGAAGCCGGGAGCCAGACCGGGAGATTCCTGGGCAGAAAGACGCCACAAATCTGAGCGCAGCTGTTTCAGCTGTCGTGGTTGCTGCTCAGGAAATTGTATAGATCCCGGAGCCTTTTCGGTGGGCGACTGGGGCACCTGGGAGAGAATCGATCGTTCAATTAGGAAAAGAAAAATAGGGGGCTCCGAAGCAGGGAGCCAGGTGATCGGGTTCGGCTGGTCCTACCCCACAAAAAAACAGCAATTGGAAATGCTGACGGTTCAGTTTCACAGCAAGCACAGCTGAACCTGGGAAGGTCCAGCTCTGTGGGGGAGAGGCATCCGCCAAAGGAAAACAAAGAAACAGAAATAACATCACCACCAACAATCTGGATGTCCACTCAGAGACCCAATCTAAAAGTCAGCAATTACAAAGACAACAGGTGGATAAATCCACAAAGATGGGAAGAAACCAGCATAAAAAGGCTGAAAACATCCAAAATCAGAATACCTCTCCTCCTTCAGGGGATCGTAGCTCCTCATCAGCAAGGGAACAAGGTCTGATGGAGAAGGAATGTGATCAGTTGTCAGAATCAGGCTTCAGAAGATGAGTAATAAGAAACTTCTGTGAGCTAAAAGAATATGTTCTAACCCAATGAAAAGAAACTAAGAACCTTGAAAAAAGGTTTGACGAAATGCTAACGAAAATAGACATTTAGAGAGGAATATAAGTGAATTAATGGAGCTGAAAAACACAACATGAGAATTTCACGAAGTATGCACAAGTTTTGACAGTCGAATTGATCAAGCAGAAGAAAGGACATCAGAGGTCGAAGACCAACTTGAAATAAAACGAGAAGACAAGATTAGAGAAAAAAGGATAAAAAGGAATGAGCAAAGTCTCCAAGAAATATGGGACTATGTGAAAAGACCTATGTTTGATAGGGGTACCTGAATGTGACGAAGAGAATGAATCCAAGCTGGAAAATACTCTTCAGGATATTATTCAGGAAAACTTTCCCAACCTAGCTAGGTATGACAATATTCAACTCCAGGTAATACAGAGAACACCACAAAGATATTCCTCAAGAAGAGCAACCCCAAGGCACATAATCGTCAGATTCATCAGGGTTGAAATGAAGGAGAAAATGCTAAGGGCAGCCAGAGAGAAAGGTCAGGTTATCCACAAAGGGAAGCCCATCAGACTCACAGCAGATCTCTCAGCAGAAATCCTACAGGCCAGAAGAGAGTGGGGGCCAATATTCAACATCCTTAAAGAAAAGAACTTTCAACCCAGAATTTCTTATCCAGCCAAACTAAGCTTCACAAGTGAAGGAAAAATAAAATCTTTTGTGAACAAGCAAGTATTTAGAGATTTCATCACCACCAGCCCTGCTTTGCAAGAGCTTCTGAAAGAAGCACTACGCATAGAAAGGAACAACCAGTAACAGCCTTTCCAAAAATATACTAAAAAGTAAAGAGCATCAACATAATGAAGAATTTACATCAACGAATGGGCAAAACAGCCAGCTAGCATCAAATGGCAGTATTAAACTCACATATATTTTCATTAATCCTAAATTTAAGTCAACTAAATCCCCCAATCAAAGGACACAGACAGGCATTTGGATGGAAAGTCAAAACCCATTGGTATGCTGCATCCAGACCCATCTCATATGCAAGGATACACAAAGACTCAAAACAAAGGGATGGAGGAAAATTTACCAACCAAATGGAGAGCAAAAATAAATAAATAAATAAAAAGCAGGAGTTGCAATTCTCACCTCTGATAAAATAGACTTTAAAGCAACAAAGATCAAAAGAGGCAAAGAAGAACATTACATAATGGTAAAAGGATCAATGCAACAAGAAGAGCTAACGATCCTAAATATATGTGCACCCAATACAGGAGCACCCAGATACATAAGACAAGTTCCTAATGACTTATAAAGAGACTTAGACTCCCACACAATAATAGTGGGAGACTTTAACATCACATGGTTAATATTAGACAGATCAACGAGACAGAAAATTAACAAGGATATCCAGGACTTGAACTCAGACCCGGAAAAAGTAAACTTAATAAATGTTTATAGAACTCTCCACCCCAAATACACAAAACATACATTCATATCAGTACCACATCACACCTACTCTAAAAGTGACTACATAATTGGAAGGAAATCACTCCTCAGTAATTGCACAGCATTTCACAGGTTTAAATGAAATATTGGTTGGCTGCTTGTTTGTTATTTTCCTCCCTTATTCCTTCCTGTCTCCATTGTTAAGCACAATTATTGCCATAAAAGAGGTTTTCAGTACCCATTTTTAGACTGCATTCTAGCCTGGGCAATAAAACAGGACTCCCGTTCTCTCTCCCTCTTTCTCTTCCTCTTTCTCTCTTTCATTCTTTTTTATTTTTTTGAGACAGAGTTTCGCTGTTGTTACCCAGACTGGAGTGCAATGGCACGATCTCGGCTCACCGCAACCTCTGACTCCTGGGTTCAAGCAATTCTCCTGTCTCAGCCTCCCGAATAGCTGGGACTACAGGTGTGCACCACCATGCCCAGCTAATTTTTGTATTTTTAGTAGAGACGGGGTTTCACCTTGTTGACCAGGATGGTCTCGATCTCTTGACCTCATGATCCACCTGCCTCGGCCTCCCAAAGTGCTGGGATTATAGGTGTGAGCCACCGCGCCTGGCCCCTCTTTTTTTCTTTCTTTCATTCTTTTTAAGAAACAAAATAAAGGAGTTTCCTTTTATTCGTCACTACACAAAGCTGCTGATCTAACCCTAGTACATGAGATGAATATCCATCTCTAGGATCTTCTCTCCCCACTGTAATATTCCCTAATATTACCAGCCTTGAATTTATTTGGCAAAAAAAAAAAAAACATTCAAGAAACGAATAAAAGAAAACTATGTCAATGTACCAAAAACCACATATAAAAAAACCTACAGTTAAATCATTCTCAATCGTGAAAAACCAAAAGCTTTTTGATCAGGAACAAGGCAAAGATCTCCTCTTTCTCTACTTCTGTTCAACATGGTACTGGAAGTCCTAGCCAGTGTAATTATGAAAGAAAAGAAGTAAAAGGCAGCCAAATTGGAAAGGAAGAAGTAAAATTATTTCTGATCACAGGTGATATTATCTTACATGTTGATAACTCTAAAGGTTTGCAAGATTGAAGAGTTCTGGAGATAAACACTGGTGATGGCTGTGTAACAATACTCATTACCACTGAAGTATACACTTAAAATGGTTAGGATGGTAAATTTCATATGTATTTCATCATATTTTTTAACATTTTTTTTTTTGAGACGGAGTTTCGCTGTTGTTACCCAGACTGGAGTGCAATGGCGCGATCTCGGCTCACCACAACCTCCGCCTCCTGGGTTCAAGCAATTCTTCTGTCTCAGCCTCCCGAGTTGCTGGGACTACAGGCATGCGCCACCATGCCCAGCTAATTTTTATATTTTTAGTAGAGACGGGGTTTCACCTTGTTGACCAGGATGGTCTTGATCTCTTGACCTCGTGATCCACCCACCTCGGCCTCCCAAAGTGCTGGAATTATAGGCACGAGCCACCGCGCCCGGCTTTTTTAACATTCTAAAATAAATCACAAATAACTATGGTGTACTCAACCAGCAGAGCACTACTCAGTAGTAAAAGGAATGAACCATATATACACAAAGCATGGATGATTCTCAAGATAATTATGCTGCATGAAAGAATCAGACCGCAAAAGAGTATAAATACTTTATGATTCCAATTGTATCAATTCTAGAAAAGGTAAACAAATCTGAAGTGAAAAATGTAAATCAATGGTTTCCTGGGGAAGGCAAGGAGGGACTGTAAAGGGGCAGGAGGTAGCTTTGCCTGGGATGGATACGTTCACTATCATGACTATGGTGTTGGTTCCCTGAGTGTACAAAACTTACCAAATGTGTACAATTATTGCATGACAATTACGTATCAACAAAGCACCAAAAGGAACTGTTGCACATAAAAATCCAACCTCCTACTCATTTTAGAAAATCAGATTTGGCAACCCTATATTGACTCTGCCATCTCTTTCTTCTTGCTTTGGGAACAAAGAATGGCTGGCTACGTCAGAGATGCTATAATCCCTGTTTTTTCTTAGTCCCTATTTTCCTGCTAGCACAGCACTGGCCTTGAGATGCACAGCACAGAGACAGTAATCCATTAAACTAAAATCTCTTTTTTATATGGAGATTATTTGCTCTGCCAGTAACATTAGTCATAGGACAGAGGTCTAGAGGTCCTGAGAATTTCTGCAAACCCTGAATCCTGCACAGCCATATTCAAGGGAACATTCATGGGTGCACCTATAGAACAGGTCCATTTCTGCTGGTTTACTATAATCTCACCTACTCCCTATTAATCACACCCAGTGTTTTTCTACAAATTATGGCCCCAGCAGGGTAACAGTTAAGAGACACATGCCTAATGCTGAACCTCAGGGCATATGGCCCCTTGGCAGGTGCTAAACAGCATCTGCTTTATGGTGTTGGGGAATATGGGGCACCTCTTGGGAATAAGGGACCCAATTCACGCTGCTCCTACATGCACTGGAGGTTGTCACAACTGCCCCCTCCTCGGGGTACAAATTCATGCCATTCAGATCATAATAAATTCCTACAATTTTTCCTAGCAGGACTAGATAGCAATGTAAATAAGGCCCAGTCTGGATTGACAGCTGTTCTCTGCCATCCTCCTGTCCCCTCCAAGATAATCTGGCCACCTCCTTAGTTTGGTAGATCTTAATTCTGTTCTTGAACCACCCTACACAGTGATCAGACCATGGAAGATTAAAGGCAGCTTTATCATAAGGCCCTTATCATCGCAGGAACCAGGGTGATACACAGGAGATAAGTTGTTGCACTGAGTAACATGAAGGCTGGACAAACCCATCACAGGCATACCATGAGACCAACATGTCCCAGAGAAAGGGAAACCTTCTCTAGAACAAGCTGTCAGCAGAACCCTGCTCAGGTCTTCACAGCCAAAGGCTGATCATGTCCACAGCTAAACCAGGCATACAGGATGGGAATGACATCTCCCCACAGCTTCAGACTACTCCTAATTCCCTTTAGGGATTGGAAAGAGAGAGGAGAAGTCTGCCTTCCCTGAGCACAGTGGAGTGGTCAACACAGTCTGGAGAGTTGCAGTGTGTGGTGCTGATGTGGGTTCTATCGCAACCCCAGCAGTGAAAAAATGCTGATAAAATCCATGGTAAGAGAATGTAACTTGGCTCCAGAAAGCTTCCAACATAGCTAGCACTCCTAGGGAACCTCTCCAGGGTGGGTACTTGGATGAAAAAGGTTCAACTTGTAGTTGACAGCACCCTCATAAGGTCTGTTCTCAGAGCTTATCTCTGCTGTGTGCTGTTGCATTGAACAGGGACGGAGCACATTCTCCATGCTCCTTTCTCTAGTGTGAATCTTCTGATGTCGAATGAGGGTAGGCCTTTGGCTGAAAGCTTTCCCACATTCACTGCACTCATAAGGCCTATCTGGTTTGTGAACTTTCAGGTGCTGCCTCAGATTGGACCTCTGCCTAAAGGTTTTCCCACATTCGCTGCACTCATAAGGCCGCTCGCCGGTGTGAAGTCTCCGGTGGTTATTGAGGCTGGAGCTTTGGTTAAAGAATTTCCCACATTCACTACACTGGTAGGGCCGTTCACCAGTGTGAAGTCTCCGATGGCTATTGAGGCTGGAGCTCTGGCTAAACAACTTCCCACATTCATTGCACTCATAAGGCCGCTCACCGGTATGAACTCGCTGATGTTTCATGAGGTCAGAGTTTCGGCTGAAGGCTTTCCCACACTCACTGCACCCGTGAGGCCGCTCGCCAGTGTGAACTATCTGATGCTGAATGAGGCTGGCGATGTGGCTGAAGAATTTCCCACATTCGTTGCACTTGTAAGGTCTTTCTCCAGTGTGAACTCTCCAATGTTTAATCAGGCTGGAGTTGCAGTTGAAGGATTTCCCACATTCACTGCACTCATGGGCACTTCTGCCCGTGTGAACCCTCTTATGATGAATGAGGTTGGAACGCTGGCTGAAGAACTTCCCACAGTCACTGCACTCATACGGCTTTTCGCCAGTGTGAACCCTCTTGTGCTGGATAAGGTTAGAGCTTCGGCTGAAGAACTTCCCACAGTCACCGCACATGTGAGGGCTTTCACCAGTGTGAACCCTGCGATGCTTAACGAGGCTGGAGTGCTGGCTGAAGAATTTCCCACATTCGCGGCACTCATATGGTTTTCCTCTATTGTGAACTTTCTGGTGCTGGATGAGGCCAGCAGCATAATTGAAGAAGATTCCACATTTGCTGCACTCATAAGGCCTTTCTCTGCCGTGGATTCTCTGGTGCTGAACAACAGTGGATTTGTCATTGACGGCATCCCCAGATTGACGGCACTTGTTATGCCTCTGTGCAGTGTGAAAATCCACCACACCTTCAGTGGCCTTACGTGGCTCCCCATCGGTGGGAGTGATCTCATACTGCAGAAACCCTGCTCTGGCCACACAGTCCTTCCTGCCCTCCCTGCAGGTGAAAAGCTGCTCTGATGTGTGGTCTCCGTTGGTCTCCACAGGCGAAACCTGGTCCTCCTCCCTTCCAATGGGGTTGTGTACGTTCTGCTGCACCTGTGTCTGGGCAAGGTTTGCACCGAACTCATAGCCTTTCACATATGCCTCACACATAAATGGTTTCTGCCTGGGATGTGCTGCCTGGTGTTCAGCCAAATGCAAGATGTCTTTCAAGCACAGGCAACATATGTCAGAGGGGCAGGTCTTCTCGGGGCACAGAGCTGGCTTGGGACTCCTGTCCTGTGCCACCCCTTCTACAGAAACATTATGCTCAGAAGGTAACTCCTTGCCCTCTGTTCCACAGCAAAAATCTGAAAGCAGAGAAATGCTGGTGACATTCGTATAAACTTTACCTAGAAGGAAAGTGCCCCCATCACCTATGCTTGGCTGACCTAAGAATGAGTCCACAGGATTGCTGGTAACAAGAGAATGCTCAGGTCGGGGTGAGGAATAATCTGCTCTGCCATATACTGTGCCTGGCCAGGTCACAAAATACGGGAGGCCTTATCAGGACCAGGGACACAGGAAGGAGGACACTATTGGGCAGAGAGCCAGGGTCTCTCACTCACTTCTCTTTAAAGGGCTTTTGGCAGGGCCGGGGCTGCTGGTAACCTGTCAAGGCTATGCAGTGAGAGCATCTAGACCCAGGAAAACCTGCAGCTGAGTAGCTGGTGTTCAAGCATGTCAAAGAAAAAGCACATATCTCGCAACATATTAAGTGTAGGCCAGTGTTGCAAAGTTAGGCAGAGGAAGCTGAAAGAGAGAAATGAAGGCCAGAAAGGTGGGGCACAGCCAGGGGGTCCAATTTAGAATAGCAATGACAAGTGGATCAAGCACGGGGAAGGAAAAGCAGAGAGGAGGTCTGGCTACTGGTATTGGTACCAAATGATGATGAATAGGAGTGAAGATGCTGTATGATGTAAACACAGTGGTGAGGTCACATCCTCCCCCAGCTCCCGTCGCTGCTTACCAGAGCCAGGCCTGCCATAAGCCCCTCTGGCCACGGCTGAAGTCATATCCATACTGTCAGGCACCCAGGGCTCTTTCCCCATCTCCAGTTGGGAAACAATGTGGGACCTGAAAGATATAAGTCCTAAGGGAAAGACAGAGTGGGTCAGTGGCCAGCACCTGCCCAGTTGAACTACCCCATGACAGACTATGGGACAGGAAATCCGAAGAGGATATCTGTACAGGGAGAGAGGGAGAGACAGCTCCAACGCTGTTGTGGGGGTGCATTCCAGAGAGGGAAATCTGTAGGACACCAGGGACATCCCAGTGATTACAATAAGCAGTAACCACATCAGTGCTTGGAATTCCTGGCACAGTCAGGCTTAGGAAATAATAGCAAAATGAAAGGCACAGAATCTAAACCACAGAACTGTCAGATCTGGATAATCACCCAGGAGGGAGGGAATGGCCGAGTCAGAGGGAGTCATGCACCTAACTGCAACACCCCTCATGCCTGGAGCTTCCCTGCAAGGCTTCAGGCAGCAAGTGTGGGGGCTGCTCAGAGAGAGGAGTGGGTAATGCACAGAGCTCAGCCCTAGAAGCTGCAACACGCATACCAGGAAAGTAGGGATGGAAGCAATACCAGTGGTCTGGCTGTGGGAAGGAAAGAGCTGTTTCTTGGGCAAAGGTGACAGGCAGAGATGGGCTTGGGACCTTGGGGTAGGGATGACGGTCTTACCCAGTGAGGCTATAAGTGCAAAGTTTTCCAGCATCACATCGCAGTACAAGAGTCTCTGAGCCTCATCAAGGAGCCCCCACTCCTCCTTTGAGAAGTAAATGGTCACATCCTCAAAGGTCACGCAGCCCTGCCATGATGGGGACAGTTCGTTCCACGATCAGTCTCTGTCCTTGGGACTCCCTATCCATCCCCTGCTCACTCTCCTCCCCAGCTCCAGGAGATAGCAGGCCCTGGTTCTGTGGGCACCCAGCGCATAGCAGCAACAGGCAGGGCAGAGAGGCACCCTCTAAGCTCTGGGCCTGAAGAGCAGCCTCTTCCCCTAGTGTCGCCAATGCCACACTTCTCAGATCCAAACGTGGGCTTCTCCCTTCAACCCCAGTCCAGAGCCCTGAGGTGAACAGCTCATGCTCCCTCCCACATGCATTTCATTCTTTGGACTACACCATCCTCACAGCTCCAGACCTCACCACAGCCTCCCACTGCACTACTAACCTCTCCCCAGCCCGGCCCCTATCACAGCCACCTCCACGGGCTCCCACCTGTCACTCTGCACACGGCATCTAGAGAGTACCTGGCAAATACAACCCCGATCCCAGCCTGCCCCAGACCTTTGATGGCCTCCACTGCCAAGGGCAACACCCAGGTAAGGGGGAGAGGGAGCACTCCACTCTTGCCTTGGAGACCCCCAACTCCCCTGGCCTGGGCTTCAACCTAAGCCACCCATGGCATCCTAAGCCACACATGGATGTCACATACTCTTGGCCTTCTTCGTTGCACATTCTGACCCTGTCATCACTCACACTCATTGAAAAAAAAAAAAAATGGCCATCCTATCCCCCCACCCACCTAAGGCCAGCAACTCTGCCAACTGACCCCTCTTGTCCCAAGCTAATTCCCCAGCCTGAGGACAAACCCCATCAAGGGTCACCACAGAAGCCTGGAGAGAACACAGATGAGCATATAAGCACCAGCCCAAGCCTCACTGCAGTACCTCCTCTGCTGCTAACCCTCAGCATCCATCTCATTCATGTCTACACTCTCTGGAAAGATCCGGCCACCTGCCAGACCCTTTTGTAATCGGCGGGCGGGAAGACAGGGGCTCCCCGTGCTTGCCAAAGATATAACCAGGCCTGTCCAGGTTCTTGGGCTCACTTGCCCCAGGAATGGGGAAAGGGTCCTGGCGGTGTGGTGAGCTTACCATTCAAGTATATATTGAACCCAAATAGTTTTGCAGAAAGTGATTTATTTGCGGGGAGGGGGGGCGCGGAGAAAGTGAGAGAGAGCTCGAGCTCTCATGCTGTTGTGGGAGGGGATCCTAGAGAGGGAAATCCGTGTAGGTAAGGGGGCAGTGGGATTTTAACCCTGAAGTTATTCCCTCCTTATTCTTTTTTTTTTTTTTTTGAGGCAGAGTTTCGCTCTTGTTACCCAGGCTGGAGGGCAATGGCGCAATCTCGGTTCACCGCAACCTCCGCCTCCTGGATTCAGGCAATTCTCTTGCCCCAGCCTCCTGAGTAGCTGGGATTACAGACACGTACCACTATGCCCAGCTAATTTTTTGTATTTTTAGTAGAGACGGGGTTTCACCATGTTGACCAGGGTGGTCTCGATATCTTGTCCTTGGGATCCACCAGCCTCAGCCTCCCAAAGTGCTGGGATTACAGGCGTGAGCCACCGCGCCCGGCCCCGCCTCCTTATTCATGTTCTTGTCCAATGAGAGGAGTTCTTTCAAACATCCTCTGGAGTGATTGATCTTTGACTCTGATCCTGGATTGGTTGTTTGGGCCCACAAAAGGGCGGGGGGGGGGGTGTTGGTGGTGGATGAAGGTATGGCACTGGGAAATTACCGCCTTTGAAACAGACAATTTTCCTTAACACAGTTCCTCACTCTGACACTCCCACATACCCCCACCGCCACCACCATGACCACTACTGTTCCTCACCTGCCTTTACGATGCCAAACAAGCCACAGTTCCCAAGCAAGAACCCTCCTCTCAGTTTTCCAGCCCCGCCTTCCTCTTTTTTCAACATCATTGCCACGACTACTTGAAGTTTTACCTCCAAAATCTGACACACAGCTACGCTCCCGTCCACACACCAGATGCCACATTTTGGATGTTTCTAACTGTTGAAATAAACAAAGACCAACAAAATGAGAAAAGCCCAGGCTACTTATTCAAAGCTCGCTATAGCAAGAGAGACTCAATGCAAGCCAAGAATGGGAAAGCCTGTAATCCCAGCTACTGGGGAGGCTGAGGAAGGATAATTGCTTGAACTCGGAAGGCAGAGGTTGCAGTGAGCTGAGATTGCACCATTGCACGCCAGCCTGGGCAAAAGAGTGAGAAACTTGGTCTCAAAAAAAAAAAAAAAAAGGAAAGAAAGAAAAGGTAGGTTTCAGGCGTGCCATGATTGGAGGATCCTATTTGCAGATGGGTGAACTAGAAGTGGGCATCCTATGTGATTGGTTAGGGTGTATAACTGCCTTTCTCCGGTTGGTCTTAAGTCAAAAGCAGAAGTTAAAATTAGGGAAGGTATCTGTTATTAATCAAACCCTGGCCGTTGGGACTGCTCATTACAGAAGTTATTGTTTTAACTTCCTGGATTGTCAGTCCAGATAGCAATCTGGCTTCCCCCGGGTCTGACATACAGTAGGCTGGCTTCCTGCTGCAGGGGTTGCTTTGTGCAGATAAGGGGGTTGGTTTCCTCGGCAGGTTCTGGGACATGATCTGGCCATTGTTCACATGAATATCCAGTCTCTCATAACCTTAACAAATCTCTCAGAACACCCTAACTGTGTGTCTAGCTGCCCACTCTTCAACTCCACTCCGGGGTCTCCGGGCCATCACGGGCTCAACCTGGCCAAAACCTAACTTCTACTGGTTCCATGGAAAATTCCTCCTACAACCAACTTAGTTCACGAAGCTAGATTCATCAAACAAAAAACCACTGATTCCTCCCTTTTTCTCCTCGTCCACATCAGAAAATTTGGTCAGTCTGACTTAAAAGACATCAGGTTCCCAATCACTTCCTCTACCTCTAGTCTCCACCCTGGTCGGGCCGGCAGCAGCACCCTGGACTATTCCATCAGGCTACTCCTTGGCCTCCCTGCCTGCGGCTCACCCTACATTCAGTTCTCCACTCTGCATCCATAGGGAGGCTGTTAAGACGTGAGTCACGGCATCTTCCTCCTCTGCCCTAAACCTTCCATGGCTCCCATCGCCCTCAGAACAGAGGCCCAGCTCTCCGGCCTGCCGTTCTGGGCTGTCTTCGGCCCACCAGCTCTCTGGTTCCAGCAGACATAACATTAGTAACGGTGACCTGGGCGGGGTTCCTGAACACTGCCAACTCAGTCTCCACACCATACCCCACCCCACCCCCAAGCTTTTGCGCATGCTGGTTCCTGTGCCTACAAAGCCCTTTCTCCCTTCATCCCATTACATTTCAGAAACGGAAGCCTCTCTGTATAAACCCTGCCCTGATTCAGGATCCCAGCTGGGAGCGTCTCCCTTCCAGGATCCCCTGATAAAAAAGCAAGGAAATGGGAAAGGCGAAAAGTCCTAGAACAAAGCCATCTTTTGCATCTCAACGCCAGGAACAGGAGCGCCTGACGCCCAGGCACTCACCTGTGCGGGGTCCCGCAGCGCCGCCGCCGCCGCCGCCATTGGAGTCCGTGATCTGAGCAGGGCTCCAGGGTGCGGGCGACCGCGGGGCGGGGGGAGGGAGTCTCGCGGGCTCAGGCTACCACCACCTGGCCGTGTCCAGTGCGAGGTTTGCACTCCCAACCTCAGTCTCCCCCGTGCAAAATGCGCACGGGGCCCGGGGCGCAGGCTCTAGGGGCGTGGAGAGCGCGCAGCTCCGCCGGGCACCCCAGTTGCAAGGGGTCACAGCTGGTGCAAAGGCGCGGAGGGGGTCCCGGCCTCACAGTCCCCCGCGCGGTGCCGGAAAGCCGGCGGGGCAGCTTCACGGGGTTAGCCCCACCTCCTCCGGGCTCAGCCTCCCCGCCGGGAAATGACCTGTGAGGCTGCAGCTCAGGAAGTTCCGGCCCCCACCCAGGCGGCCCGGAGAGGCGCCCTCTCCCGGACTGTCACAGGGCTGCCGCCAGCCGCTGACACAGACAGGGCCTGGGGATCGCGAGTTTTTGCCTAGACTCTCGCCTGGCGCGGGGTCCGGGGCCGGACTGAGAGCGGACCTCGCCGCGTCTCCATCGCCGCCGCCTGCAGCCCTCGGGCCTTCGTCTTAAAGGGGCAGCTCCGGCGCCTGAGGCTGCCAGCGCTACACCCCGCCCATCTCGGAGGTCCAGGAGAGGCCTAGGCAGTGCTCTTTTAGCGCGTGTGGGCGTCGGCGAGCCGCTTGACCCCTAAGGGACCTAAATTCACACTGAAAAATGGGGATAGTACGCAATGGGCAGGGTCTTTGCGTAGTAATATTAAATGTTGCTATCATTCAGAGCTTCCCAAACCAGCAACGTCAGCATCACCTGGGGACTGGCTGAAAATGCAAGTTCTGGGGCAACAACTTAAACCTAAGGACTCAGAAATTCTGGGGATGGGGCTCAGCCTTCTCTGCTTTTTGCGGGGAGGCGGGGGATGGGTCTCGTTCTGTTGCCCAGGCTGGAGTGCAGTGGCATGGCGTGATCATAGCTCACTGCAGCCTCCATCTCGGGCTCAAGCCATCCTCCTGCCTCAGCCTACCAGGTAGATGGGACTACAGGCGTGCACCATCATACCCAGCTAATGTTTAATTTTTTTGTAGAGACTGGATCTCCCTGTGTTGTCTAGGCTGGTCTCAAACTCCTGAGCTCAAGTGATCCTCTCACCTCAGCCTCCCAAAGTGCTGGGATTAGGAGAGTGAGCCACAGTGCTAGGCCTCCTTCTCTGTTTTAACAAACCCTCTGGGACTCCAGTGTGGCTCCAACTTCTGGAGCAGGGACTTCCATTGAAATCTGGCAAATAAAACGGGAAAAATAACACTACATGTCTCATGGTGAAACCACCTTTGCAAAAATTATAACTGAGAAAAATATGGCAGTGAGAGATCTGACCTAACCAACTCCATCTTGCTTCTAACCTCCAAGCTGTCCTTGTTCATTCCTGAGCATAGGCCTAACTAACTTTGGGAGAAACTTAGTTTATAGTTAAACTTTGAAATAAAGATAACAGCCCTTTCCCAAAACAAACCCTAGTCATGCGTGGGGACCAAACTGCCTTTGTAGGACTAACACATTCTCCACAAGATTAGAGATTGTGGTTTTGGAGTCATGCAGCCAGAGGACACAAGATTCTAAACCTTTCCAGGTGCTCCTTGGGATAACATCACTATTGTAAAACCTAAGATATTTTTCAGACCCAGCACTCCATGGATCAGCTAGGGCCACCCAGATTAATGAACTGGGTCATCTGGTCCTGTGGTTCCCCACCCAGGGATTTACTCAGCGCAAGAAGACAACTTTGACTCCCTATGATTTTATCTTTAACCCAACCAATCAGTACTCCCACTACCTGGACCCCACCCACCAAACTGTCCTTAAACACCTCTGATCCCTGGCCGGGCGTGGTGGCTCACACCTGTAATCCAAGCACTTTGGAGGCCAAGGTAGGCGGATCACCTGAGGTCGGGAGTTCAAGAACAGCCTGACCAACATAGTGAAACCCCGTCTTTATTTAAAACAAAAACAAAAACAAAAAAAACCTCTGATGCCTGAATTTGAGGGAGATTGAGTTAATAAGTCTGTCTGTCTCTCACATGGCGTGGCCAGCCTGGTGTCAATTAAACGCTTTTTTTTTTACTGCAATGCTGTGGTCTTTTTGCAGTGGGCAAGAAGCACCCGTTGGGTGTTCACGATGATAGATAATAGGGCCCAGGACACAGTTCCTGCTGTCTGCATAAAAGCTCTTGTCATTACCAACATCATCATCACAGGAATCTCCCAAACACTGCGGCGGGGTGGCAGGGAAGACACACCTCTGTGCAGTCTTTTAGATGTTTGTCAAAGTATACAATGACTCTAACTCAGCAAGTACTGCCTCAGAGATAATAGTTATGATTTTTATGAAAAGACACCGTAGTAACATTTGCCTACTTGATTGTATTTTCTTATAGCTACATTTTTTTGTTTTTCTAAATTGACAAATAAAATCATATGTAATTACTATATGCAACATAATAGGCTGAAATATATATACATTGTGGAATTGACAGGGACAGGAGGCAGGGAAATTCTGGACAGAAGAGGGTGGGTCTATTAAGCCAAAAAGCCCAATACCACAGCCCAAAGTGAGAACTTACATCCCTGTTTTCCCACTCAAATGTTGCCTTTTCCAAAACCACCCATGGTCCACCCTGCCACTCATCCTGTGCCCATAAAAACCCCAGGTTCAGCCAGCAGAAAGAAGAGGAGCAAGCAACTGGACATCAAAGACTATGGTTGGATGTTGGAGAGAAGTGGCCTGACTTCAGAGGGACAGCTTGACTGTGTAGCTTTGGAGAGGATGGCCACGGATGGCCGAACTTCAGGGAAAGATTACCTTCCTGCTTCATCCCCTTTTCAGTTCCTCTTCCCGCTGAGAGCCACTTTCACCAGTAATAAAATCCCCTGCATTTACCATCTTCAATTCGTTTGTGTGATCTCATTCCTCCTGGATGCCAGTCAAGAACTTGGGTGCCATGAGTGTGGGTACAAAAGGCTGTCACCCTGACCTTCCACTGAGCTCTTAACAATTAAGCCATCCATGGATGGCAAAGCTAAAAGGACACTGTAACACTTCTGGGACTTCAGGGGTCACAGTCATTTTCCCCTAGATGCTGCCGTGGGGCCAGTATAAAATTTGCTCTTGCTGGCATCCAAAAGCTCACTCCAGCTCCTGCACCCGCTCACCTGCACTCCCCCTTCCATGAGGGGTGGCACAGTGAGTAGTGGAGTTTGTCCCTGCCAGCGCCCATGCACTCTAGTTCCCACCGAGGAAGGGGGTCAAGGAAATATCCTGCTTCAGAATGAACAAATTAAGCTAATTAACATATGCATCACTTCACATAGTTTTGTTTTGTTTTGAGACAGGGTCTCATTCTCTCACCCAGGCTGGAGTACAGTGGCGCTATCACGGCTCACAGCAGCCTTGACGCCTTGGGCTCAAGCCATCCTCCCACCTCAGCCTCCCAAGTAGTTGAGACTACAGATGTGCACCACCATGCCCACGGAGAGAAGTTTGCACTTCTGTCCTAGGGAGAAGGGAGGCTTTGATGGACACAGTCAAGAGGGAGTTGCAATGAATGGGAATGAGACCATTTCTCCATGCCCCACCTCCACAGTGAGGAAGTCTCCCTCACGTCTTCTGAGACCCCTCTGGGAATTCCTTCACTGGTGGACTCCGCAAGGCCATTTTCCTCTGGCTATCAGGGCGGTGCTCGAGTGTCCTTCTTTAAGAAAAGACTGAGCAATGATCACAGATTGGGGGTCACTGAGACAATAACAAGTAAACGCAAAGTGGGATCCTGGAATGCAAACATTGGCTGATGAAATCCAAGTAAAGTCTGGAGTTTGGTTAATAGGATTGTACCAACATGAATTCCATAGTTTTGAGAATTGTGTCGTGGTCTTGCAAGATGTTGGCACTGGGGAAGAGGAGAGAAAAGTATATGGAAACTCACTTGCATATCTCTTAAAATGAGAGTTTCCTTATTTATTTATTTGAGATGGAGACTCACTCTGTCACCCAGGCTGGAGTGCACTGGCATGGTCTTGGCTCACTGCAACCTCTGCCTCCCAGGTTCAAGCAGTTCTCCTGCCTCAGCCTCCAGAGTAGCTGGGATTACAGATGCCTGCCACCATGCACGGCTAAGTTTTGTATTTTTAGTAGAGATGGGGGTTTCACCATGTTGGCCAGGCTGGTCTTGAACTCCTGACCTCAGGTGATCCACCTGCCTCAGCCTCCCAAAGTGCTGGGATTATTGGTGTGAGCTAATGTGACCAATGATATTTTTAGCTTTAGTGGTATCATATATAGAAAGGCTGCCCCAATGCTGAGATTAATTTGAAAAAAAAAACAAAACAACTCTTCCATATTTACTTATAGTATCTCATGATTTCTGTGCTTTATGGCGAGGGTTTGCTGCATTTGGAATGGATCCTGATTTGGGTTGCTGGCTAAGTGCCTTGCCTTCCTCTATAACACCATTCCTAAGGCATTGCCCGAAACCTACTAGAGAGTAGTTCATACAACAGTTGTTGTATGAAAATATTAGTGCTCAGGTCTGCCAACACGCCCTCTACTAAAACTGCTCTTCTTTGTTGCCTGCAATGCACCAGACTGTGTGTCTCCAGTTTCCCTTGGTTCTCAAAGAAAAATTCAGAGCACTTCCCCATAGAGAATGCACATGGCTCTCTCTCATGGGAGGAGGGAACTCCTGGTAATCTCTCTTCAGCAGAGGGTGAAGACCACCGTGGCTCCAATTAATTGACTGCAGCTGTGTGTAGAGTGATACTAGAGTCAGTAAAAGTGCCTCTAGTCTTGGTAAATCCCTTTTCATAAAATGGGGTGGCCACTAAGGGATGCCTAGCTCCACACTGTAGAAAACATCCTCTTCTACGTGTGGCCCTGGAAACCACTACTAATGTGACGCAAGGGTCGGAAAGGTTTCCTCTAGTGTTTGAGAACCAAAGCATGTCTGTTTCACTCGGTGGGCAGTGCTTGGTTCAGGTTTACAGAATGTAAATTAAAAATTAACGTCTGGGCCGTGCTCGGTGGCTCACGCCTGTAATCTCAGCACTTTGGAAGGCTGAGGGGGGTGGATCATGAGGTCAGGCGTTCAAGACCAGCATGGCTAAGATGAGGTTCTGCTTTTCGAATGCTGCTGCGGTTGGTGTCTGGACCGCCTTTTGGCAGAAAGGGGCTGGAGCGCAGGCAAAGTTCCCTGGGACCGGGATTGCGGTTCTAGTGCCCTCTTGTGGTCAGAACGTCCCTAGCAGCGCCCCGCCGAGAAGAACTGTTGGTTCAGTTAGTTCAGTTCGTTCAGTGAACTGATGTTATTTCACTAGAACCACAACGGGGATTGTGGTTCTAGTGACCAGCCTGGCTAAGATGAGGTTCTGCTTTTCGAATGCTGCTGCCGCTGATGTCTGGACCGCCTTTTGGCAGAAAGGGGCTGGAGCACAGGCAAAGTTCCCTGGGACGGGGATTGTGGTTCTAGTGCCCTCTGGTGGTCAGAACGTCCCTAGCGGCGCCCCGCCGAGAAGAACTGATGTTAGAAGCCCTGGCTGACAGAATTTTTGCATGATTTTCAGACTCTTCCTCCGGAATCCAGCTGGCAGACACCTGGATTTCAGCCTTGCCATAACCAGAGCGGAGCCCAGCCGAGCCTGCTTGGCCTCCTGACCTACAAAACTGTAAGATAATTAACGGGTGTTGTTTGAGGCTGCTAAGTTTACGGTAATTTGGTGTGCAGCAACAGAAGAGAACAGGCTTCGTCGTAACAGACCCGCCGAGAAGCCCAAACCTACAGGCTCCGCCAAACTCTCTTCTCTAGTTCAGGCAGATGGGTTCATTCCTAATCTGCTCTCATGGGAGACGAGGCAGAAAGGATTACCTCCTGCTGCCTTATTTTCTCATGACTGATGAATTCTTTTCATTCTACTTCCCTCTCTGCCCCCAGACCCACTCACTTACATCATGTGACAAATACAAGTTGTTTTCCACACAAACATTGTCTTCAAACCACCTATTTTTCCTTTTGTCATCACACGTTATTTTATTTTTTTGAGACAGTCTCGCTTTGTCCCCACGCTGGAGTGCAGTTGCGCGATCTCAGCTCACTGCAACCTCTGCCTGTCGGGTTCAAGCAATTCTCTGCCTCAGCCTCCGGAGTAGCCGGGATAAAGACTCCTGCCACCACATCCGGCTAATTTTTGTATTTTTGTAGAGACAGGGTTTTACCATGTTGACCAGGCTGGTCTCAAACTCCTGACCTCAGGTGATTTGCCTGCCTCCACCTCCCAAAGTGCTGGGATTACAGGCGTGAGCCACTGCACCCCACCCAGAGGAACTTTTAAAATCTCTGATGCAAGGGACCACCCCCAGAGATTTTGATTGCGATGGTCTGGGGTGCAGCTGCCACCTGGATTGTTAAAAGCTTCCCTGGGGATTCTGGGATTCTACTGTGCAGGTAAGATTGAGAAGGGCTGTAAGGCTGGGTCATTGCACACTGTAAGAAACTTGTGTATGAATGGAACTGTGCTGTGGAACAGCTCCACACCACCTGTGTGTGAAATGCATAAAGAAACATGTAAAGCCCCGACCCTCAAGGGTCTCCTGGAATGCAAGACCTCAGGCCTCAGGGGCCTTCGATAATGGTGCGGTCAGGGCAAACATGGAACAGCAAGGACGTGTGATCTTATTTTCCAGGTGCTTCAAAGATTCAAGTCAAACACCAGCTGCTCAGATTGCAAGTCCTAGTTCCCCCACCCCACTCCATGCTCAGTGATGGGGCTCATGGCAGTGTCCTGTAAGTGTTTGTTGGTCTCGCCTTTCTAACTCCATTGTGGGCCCCCTGAGAGAAGTAAATGAGTCGGGTCTCCCCTCCATGGAGCCCCCGTTCACAACTGCTTATGTGATCTAGGAAGAAACCAGCAGATGGTGGAATTGGTGAGCTGTGCTCCAGGAAAGAAGGTGCCTGGAAGATAGAGATCAGCAATGTTAAGAGGGACTCTAAAAAATATTTATTCTTTTCTATTTATATAGAACTTCAGGTCGGGCTCATGCCTATAATCCCAGCACTTTGGGAGGTCAAAGCACATGGATCATGAGGTCAGGAGTTCAAGACCAGCCTGGCTAACATGGAGACACCTTGTTTCTACTAAAAATACAAAAATTAGCTGGGTGTGGTGGCCTGTGCCTGTAGTCCCAGCTACTCAGGAGGCTGAGGCAGAAGAATTGCTTGAACCCGAGAGGTGGAGCCTGCAGTGAGCTGAGATCGCACCACTGCACTCCAGCCTGGGCAACAAGAGTGAAACTCCATCTCAAAAAAAAAAAAAAAAAAAAAAAAGGCCAGGCGCGGTGGCAAGCCTTGTAATCCCAGCACTTTGGGAGGCCAAGGCGGGTGGATCATGAAGTCAAGAGATCAAGACCATCCTGATCAACATGGTGAAACCTCATCTCTACTGAAAATACAAAAAATTAGCTGGGCATGGTGGCGCGTGCCTGTAATCCCAGCTACTCAGGAGGCTGAGGCAGGAGAATTGCTTGAACCCAGGAGGCGAGGTTGCGGTGAGCCGAGAATGCGCCATTGCACTCCAGCCTGGGTAACAAGAGCAAAACTCTGTCTCAAAAAAAAAAAAAAAAAAAAAGAATTTCTTGGTTCCCAATGCACTCTTAGGTGCACTGCATTAGAGTAGGTTAGCTGTACAGATGAGGAAAACCAAGTGACAGAGGCATAAATAGATATACTGGAATTGGCATGAGTCAGGCAGAGTTAGAACAAGAAATCACCTTCTTAAATTTCCTAATTTCCTACATGTTCTTTCCAGGATGTAGCAATACCCAGCTTCTGGCCTCTCTTTCCTCACTGGTAAGAGCATTTCTGGAGGATTTTGTCTTCATTCTTTCTTTTTGTTCTCCACCCCAAAATTGTGGGTTTGTTTTGTCATTCTGGAATTCTCTGTTAATCTACCAAATAAATGTCCACTGACATGCCTGCTTTCCCATTTTTGAAGTTATATTCACCAGGTGTAAATTCACAATATGTGCTAGCAAAGACAACAATTCCATCACATTAGAAGCTTCTTCAACGCAAGAAACTTATTTCCCATTGTATCTCTAGCACCATCGACAAATATGCATGGAATGAATGAATAATGGATGAAGGGGATTTGCAAAGTTAAATGTGAACTAGGGAGGAAGCAGATGCAGGAAATTAATCCAGAGCCAGTCTGCAGGTGGTCTGGTGGGCCTGGTTGTAACTTCTGGACCAAGAGCCGTGAACGATGGTGCACAAAGAAATACTGTCAGCACCACGGAGAGTGGCTTTTACCTTCTCAAATAGTGGCCAACTTTCCTGCATCTTCTTCCAGTTTCCTGCGCCTCTTCAGGATGTATTCTCACTCAAATGAAATACTGAAACATGGCAGGGCAAGGTGGCTCACGCCTGCAATCCCAGCACTTTGGGAGGCCAAGGTGGACGGATTACTTGAGGTCAGGAGTTTGAGACCAGCCTGGCCAACATGGTGAAACTCCATCTCTACTAAAAATTAGCTGGGCATGGTTGTGCACACCTGTAACCCCAGCTACTTGGGAGGCTGAGGCAGGAGAATTGCTTGAACCTGGGAAGCAGAAGTTGCAGTGAGCTGAGATTGTGCCACTGCACTCCAGTCTGGTGCCTGGCGACAGAGCAAGGCTCTGTCTCAAAAAAAAAAAAAAAAAGTGAATTGAATTAATGTTTAATTTTATTTATTTTGTTCTTTTTTTTTTTTTTTGAGATGGAGTTTTGCTCTTGTTACCCAGGCTGGAGTGCAATGGCGCATTCTCGGCTCACCACAACCTCCGCCTCCTGGGTTCAGGCAATTCTCCTGCCTCAGCCTCCTGAGTAGCTGGGATTACAGGCATGTGCCACCATGCCCAGCTAATTTTTTGTGTATTTTTAGTAGAGACGAGGTTTCACCATGTTGACCAGGATGGTCTCGATCTCTTGACCTCGTGATCCACCCGCCTCGGCCTCCCAAAGTGCTGGGATTACAGGTGTGAACCACTGTGCCTGGCCTCTGAATTTTTTTTAATGTTGCTTTAATCCTTTTTCTTTTGATAAGTTTGTTCAATTTCTTTGTATATCCTTTCTTCTCTATCTTTTTAGTGAAATTTTCAAACAGAAAAGTCAAAAGAATTATACAGCGAATATCTGTATACCTACTACCTATGCCCTTAACATTTTACTGTATTCACTCTATATGACTTTTTTATGTGTCTAAAGTAAGTTGCAGACATCAGGTTCCTACCCGTAAATCTACCAGTTACACATTTCTCTTTTAGCTACCTTTGACCTGAAAATGTGAGAACTCTTCCTGTCCCAATGAGGAAGGAGACCCAGGCATCTGGGATTCCCTCCCCCTCTGTCATCCACTGTGCAGCTCAATAGAAGAGAGAGCAGGCCAGCTGGTGCCTCCTGAATCTCCTTCCTGAAAATAACAGCTTGGTCTTGGGGAAACTCTCTGGAAGACACTATTTTTACTTAAAACAAGATCAAACCAGAAACCTTTTCACATGTGAGTCCCAAAACTGTAAACCGGAACCCTCTCATATGTGATTCCTGAAACTGTAAACAGAGACCTTTTCACACGTGAGTTCTAAAACTGTAAACCGGAACCCTTTCATATGTGATTCCTAAAGCTATGAACCTAAGATTCTTCCACGTTTAACACCTAAAGTATAAGCCTATATAAAGGCAGAACCTTCCTTTGTTAAATGAGCTGGGCTTTTGACAAATTACCACCTGGTCTCCTGGTGGAATAAACTCTTCCCTCGGTGTTCGGTGAGATCCATTTCCCTTGGCCCCTCCTGCTACATTTTTGGTTGGTGCGTTGGCCGGGAGCGAGTCTCGGATAGCAGACGGCGGGAAAGGTCTCTTAGGTGGTTTGCCTAGCCCCGTGGAGCATCCCTGCAGGGGGACTCCTGTTCGTTGGGGTGACGCATCCTGAGAGTGCTCCCGGGCAGGTATTTGCCTGGTGGAAAAGCCTCGCCAGAGCGGAGCAGGGAGGCCCTGCAGTGTGGATCCACCCAGTGGCTGAACACTGAGGAGGAACAGTATTTGGGGAAGTCCGGACCAGTGAATTTGGTAAGATAGCTGGGAAAGTAGCCCACCCCATTTTGGTTGGAAGCGTGGCCTGATCACCCACAGGTGCCAGATTGGCACTTTTGAAGGTAGCTCTCTCTGTAACTAACTTTGGAAGCTTTTTGCTTATGGTTTTGAATTGGAGAGAGATTGGATGTGTGTCTGTGTGTGTAGATGTGTCCGACTGGACTCATCAGTTGTGAAAGGTATTGGGACCATTAGAAAGGGCCTCATGAATTGAGCAATTTATAAGAATTAGAGACAGCCACAGAAGGCTGAGTGAAGAAGCCTCTGGGCGTTGTGAAAGGATTGAAGTGGATGTAAATCGGAGAGTGCTCCGTGCTGCTCTTGCTAGGTGGGAACGGGAACTGCTGTGAGTGAACTAACATTCTCCTAACTGTGGGAATTGTTTCTTTGAAGTGTTAATATGGGTCACTCCCGTAGCCATTCCACCCCTTTAGAAACCATGCTGAAAAATTTCAAGAAGGGATTTGGTGGGAATTATAAAGTAATATGACACCAGAGAAATTAAGGGTTTTATGTAGGGAAAATTGGCCAGCATTTAGGGTAGGTTGGCCCCAGAGGGGACCCTAGACAGGTTCCTTGTCTCCAAAGTAAGGCATGAGGTTATATACGGGGAGCTAGAACACCTTGATCAATTTCCATACGTAGATTCGTAATTGCAGTTAGTGTTAAACCCTCTGAAGTGGCTAAGAGAGCAGGCAGCGACTGTTTAAGTAGCCAAGGGACAGACTGCTAGAAACCATCATCCCCCTCGCCACTGACAAAAGCGGACTCCCAAGGTTTTGGTTGACCCAGCGGCAGAAGAGTTTTTGCCAATAATGCCTCCTCCTCTTTCTCCTCAAGGACTCCCTGCCCCTAGGCCAGAAGCCTCAGCATCCCCACTAGAGCTGCATACCCCTAAATCCTCCAGAGCAGACAAAAGAGAGTGTGGAAAAACTCCGCCCACTTCTGCCCACTTGCCAGAGGGAACTCCCCCTCTGGCAGCCCGTCTGCGACCCAAGGCCGGGATGCAGATGCCTTTAAGAGAGCAGAGGTACATGGGAGTGGACGAGCATGGCCACATGGTAGAAAGCGTGTTTTCACGTACCTGCTGTTCACCTCGGCTGATCTTATCAATTGGAAAAATAACAACCTGTCTTATACCGAGAAACCCCAAGCTCTCATTGATCTACTGCAAACTATTATTCAGACCCATAACCCCATTTGGGCTGATTGCCATCAGCTGCTTATGCATCTTTTTAACATGGAGGAAAGGCAGAGAATACTCCAAGCCGCTTCTAATTGGCTGGAGGAGCAAGTTCCTGCAGATCACCAGAACCCCCAAGAGTATGTCAGGGTCCAGTTACCAGGAACTGACCCCCCGTGGGATCCAAACACCTCGGAGGGCATGCAAAGGCTAATCCGGTACAGAGAAGCCTTGCTGGAAGGATTTTAAAAAGGGGCCCAGAGAGTTACAAACATTAATAAAGTCTCTGAGGTTCTTCAAGGAAAAGAGGAAAGCCCTACCCAATCCTCTGAAAGACTGTGTGAAGCTTACCGCATGTACACTCCTTTTGATCCCGAGAGCCCGGAAAGTCAGCGTATGATAAATATGGCATTAGTCAGTGCGCAGAAGACATTAGACGAAAATTGCAGAAACAGGTAGGATTTGCAGGCATGAATACTTCACAGTTATTGGAAATAGCGAATCAGGTGTTTGTAAACCGAGAGGCGGTGAGCCAGAGGGAAAATCGTAGGAAGAGGAACTTCGGGCTCAGCGAAATGCCTTCTTGATAGCTGCCACTATGAAAGGAGCGCCCCCTAGAGGGCAGGAGAAGGGAGGTTCCTGGAAAGCCCCACAGTCTGCCCGCCCGCGCCTGCAATGCGATCAGTGTGCATTTTGTTGAGAAATAGGACACTGGAAGAAAAAATGTCCACAGTTAACTGAGGAACAGGATGATCCTAAGCATGAGGATCCAAATGAGTGTGAAGGGGCTGTGTTCAATCTAATGGAAGAGTCACTGGACTAAAAGAGAGAGGGGCTGGACTCATATGCCCCCAGAGAGCCCATGGTCCGGACGACAGCCCTGTAACCCCCTATCGAAAAAAACAAAGCCAGTGTTGTTAAATCTATTAAGGTGTTAAGAGAACAGACTTTCTTGTACTTAATGAATTGCCCCTGCCCTCCTTCTCCAGCAAAACCTGTTGTGCATCAAGGGACACTATCCCATTCAAAAAAAAAAAAAACTCCCTGCAGCCAAAACTGCCTCTGTCAGGGGTTATCCAGGCTCTCACTGTCTCTTGGGAGGGTGGAGGCTTCCTAGCCAGAAGCAGAGGACTGATATTGCCCAGGCCCATGCAGGGCTTGCGTGGCTTTGCACCCAACTCATACACGCAGCGGGGATTATTGCCAGCAGAGGATAGTTGGTCACTTAATTGGACTTAAAGGATACCTCCTTAGCATTGGACTGGTCTTGGAGGGTCAAAAACTATTTGCATTTCAATGGGAGAAACCCAGAAGCAGGTGTAACCACTCAATGCACCTGGACCCAGCTTCCCAGGGGCTCAGAAACTCTCTCATCATCACTGGGGAGGCATCAGCCTGTGACTGTCTCCTAGAAGTTTCTTGCTTGCCTGCTGCCCCCATATGCTGATAACCTTCTATTAGGACACCCCACGGCAGTCGGGTACGCAAACAAATGCCTTACTTCGGCACCTGGAGGACTGTGGGTATAAAGTGTCTAAAAGGAAAGCCCAGGTTTGCCAAAAAGCAAATGCAGTATCTGAGGCTCACCATCCGGAAGGGGGAACGCAGCCTAGAAGCAGAGAGGAAGCAAGCTGCTTGCAAAGTCACAGAACCTGAGACTAAAAGCAGGTGAGAGAGCTCCTGGGAGCGGTGGGTTTTGTAAATTGTGGGTTTCCAAACTTTGCAGTGCTGGCCAAACCCTTACACAAAGTGACAAAGCGGGGAGGGGAGAAGACAAGACACCCTTCGAATGGGGCAGAAACTTCCGTCAGAACCTTTTCATGCTGTCAGAAAAAAAAAAAAAAGAAAAAAAAATGGCAATAAAAGATTCTAGCCTCAACTCTGGGAAGAATTTAAATATCAAAGCACCTCACACAGAGGAGACTCTAATGAATACCAAAAGACCTCATTGGTAAGCCTGCCAAATGCCAGGGCCCACTATGTGCAGCGGTTGTACAAGCCGTACATGAGACCACTCATTTAGGTCAAGAGTCACTTGAAAAGATGCTGGGTCGGTACTTTTACATCATACACTTATCAGCCTTGACTAAAACTGTGGCACAGCGATGCATTACCTGTTGGCAACCAACACAACACGAGGCAGGGTCCCAACTATTCTCCCTGGCATTCAAGCTTACGGAGCAGCTCCGTTTAAAGATCTCCAGGTAGGCTTTACTGAAATGCCCAAGTGTGGGGGGCATAAGTATTTGCTGGTCCTGGTGTGCACATACTCCGGGTGGGACTGAAAGGGCCCATGAAGTAACCTGTGTGCTGCTTCGAGATCTTATCCCTAGGTTTGGACTGCCACTGCGCATCGGAGCAGACAACACACCGGCATTTGTGGAGGATTTAGTCCAGAAACCAGCAACAGCCTCGGCTATCGCCTGGAAACGGCACACGGCCTGCCAATCTCAGAGTTCCAGAAAAGTGGAAAGAATGAACCAGACCATCAAAACAGCGTAGGGAAAGTGTGTCAGGAAACAAGACTAAAGTGGGTGCAGGCACTTCCCTTGGTGTTATTCAAAATTAGAGGCACCCCCTTTAGGAAAACAGGATATTCCCCTATGAAGTCTTTTTTTTTTTTTTCTGGGGGTGGCGGGCAGGGCAGGGGTCACCAGGGCTCCAGCTCTGGGAGGGGCAGGATGGGGGCCCACGGTGCCAGGGGCCAGCTCCGTCCCCTATGAAGTCTTATACCATAGGCCCCCTCCCCTATTCTGGGCACTCCTAGAAATTCCTCGGGAGTGGGGAGCCCAGATTGAGTTAGGATGCTAGTTACCAGCTCTAGGGAGAATCATCTAGGATACCTCAACCTGAGTAAATAACAAATGTTCTGTAAGCCCTTTTCTCCCCAGTTCACCCTTTCTTACTAGGTAATCATGTGTGGATAAAGGACAGGAGTACAGTCCCTCTAAAGCCACAACAGAAAGGACCTCAGACCTGATCCTGACCAATCCCACAGCCACGAAGGTAGAGGGAATCCCAGCTTGAATCCGCCACAGCCGTGTAAAAACCAGCAACAGCTGAGACCTGGACCAAGGCAAGGACTGCAGAATCACCCCAAAAAGGACAACAAGCCTTGTGCCAGCCACATCCTGGAAGCTGGCTGGTCCACGCACGGCTGAAGCATGAGGAGATTCACCGTGGGACTTATTCTTCTTAATATTTGGACTTGTAGAGCAGGAGCATTAACTAATTTTAAAGAATGCCCTCAGTATGTACACCAGGTAGGGCGTAAAAGTTACTGCCATTCTCTTGTCCTACAGTTCTTATAAATGTACAGGGACACAGAAGGGAACCTGCTTATATAATGGTACTCAGTATAAGGTGTGGAATCCGTGAGATGGACAAGTAGCTGTGTCATAGGCATCATGAAGCCCTCTTTCTTCCTAGTATCTGTTAAGACAGGTGGGCTGTTAATGTATTCAGTCTACTCAGCTAGGGAGAAAAGAAACCTAAAAATAGAAGTTCGGACACTAGAGAGAATTATTGAGTATTATGGGCCGGCCACATGGGCGGAGGATGGCTCATGGGGATACCAGACCCCTATTTACATGCTCAACCGGATCATCCGGTTGCAAGCTGTTTTAGAAATACTAATGAAACAGGCAAAGCTCTGTTCCTCTTGGCCTGACAAGAAACTCAAATGAGAAACGCGATTGATCAGAACTGGCTGGCCCTAGATTATTTGCTAGCAGCTGAAGGAGGAGTCTGTGGAAAATTCAATCTAACCAACTTCTGTCTGCACATAGATGACCAGGGGCAAGCAGTGGAGGATATTGTACAAGACAGGACCAAACTGGCACACGTGCCTGTACAGGTGTGGCACGGATTTCACCCGGAGTCCTTATTCGGAGGTTGGTTCTCATCCATTGGGAGGATTCAAAACCCTCATCATAAGTGTTATAATAATAGGTGTCTGTTTGTTGCTCCCTTGTCTACTCCCCCTGTTCCTTCAGATAATTAGGGGATTCATCACTGCTGGAGTTAGCCAAAAAAATGACCTCACAAGTATATTATATGAAACATCAGTTTCTTGGGAAAATCTGGGAAGTGAGAATGAAAGTGAGACCTCTCTCTGATATTATAAAATGGTGAGGGTCTCAAAGTGGGGGATGCGGAAGGAGACCCAGGCATCTGGGATTCCCTCTTCCTCTGTCATCCGCCTGCTGGCGCCTCCTGAATCTCCTTCCTGAAAATAACACCCTTGGTCTCGGGGAAACTCTCTGGAAGACACTATTTTTACTTAAAACAAGATCAAACCAGAAACCTTTTTTTTTTTTTTGAGACGGAGTTTCGCTCTTGTTACCCAGGCTGGAGTGCAATGGCGCGACTTCGGCTCACCGCAACCTCCGCCTCCTGGGTTCAGGCAATTCTCCTGCCTCAGCCTCCTGAGTAGCTGGGATTACAGACACGTGCCACCGTGCCCAGCTAATTTTTTTTTTTTTGCATTTTTAGTAGAGACAGGGTTTCACCATGTTGACCAGGATGGTCCCAATCTCTTGACCTCGTGATCCACCCGCCTCGGCAGAAACCTTTTCACATGTGAGTCCTAAAACTGTAAACCGGAACCCTTTCATATGTGATTCCTGAAACTGTAAAAAGAGACCCTTTTTTTTTTTTTTGAGACGGAGTTTTGCTCGTTACCCAGGCTAGAGTGCAATGGCGCAATCTCAGCTCACCGCAACCTCTGCCTCCTGGGTTCAGGCAATTCTCCTGCCTCAGCCTCCCGAGTAGCTGGGATTACAGGCACGTGCCACTATGCCCAGCTAATTTTTTTGTATTTTTAGTAGAGATGGGGTTTCACCATGTTGACCGGGATGGTCTCTTGACCTCGTGATCCTCCCGCCTCGACCTCCCAAAGTGCTGGGATTACAGGCTTGAGCCACCGTGCCCAGCCAACAGAGACCTTTTTACATGTGAGCCCTAAAATACCGTCTGGTCTCTGGGTTGAATAAACTCTTCCCTCCTTTATTCAGTGTTCGAGAGAACCCATCTCCTGCTACACCAAGTCATTGAAGACAATTGTGTGGAGCGGGGTGGGGGGGGGGGCGGGGGAAGGCTTTTGTTTCTGCCTAGCAGGAAGCATCCCTGGTTTCCAGGAACATTGCTAATTGAGAGGAACATGTGTATGTGCGAATTGCTTAAACTTCCTTTGCCCCAGCTGGCCGAGAACAGCGTCAGGAAAGCCACTTACAGTGCAGCACCTCAGTCCCGCCTCCTCCCTGGCAGGCAGACAGCTTCCTGTGCAGACAATTGTGTGTTGACGCCTCCTCCAGCACGGCCTCCCTGGCCTCAGACATCAACGGCAGCCAGTTCCAAGAAGGTTCCAGTGGCCAGGCTGTATCTCTCACTCTTTGTACCCCAAACAGGTGACTGCTGGTTTTCCCATCACAATGAGTCTCTTGTGCCTTGTATGCTTATTCTAAGAGCAGGACCACGGGCACTCCTTCTTGGCTCCCTCCTGGACTCCCTTGACCTTTCCTGTGTTGGTAGCTCTTCCTCCTTTGACCTTTCAGATACCGCCTAGATATGCCAGAAGTGCAGAGTCTATTTATGTTTCTGAATCCTCTTTGCCGGTCTGGTGTAATTCCTGAAAGAAAACATACTGCAGTCATTTTACTTGTGATTCTTTTTGCTCCTAGCAAGATCAACCAGGTATTTATTTAGTTTTATATTTTATTATTATTATTTTTTGTCTTTTTGGTTTTTTTTCCTTTTTGTGGAGAAATGGGGTCTCGCTCTATTGCCCAGGCAGGTCTCGAACTCCTGGGCTCAAGCTATCCTCCTGCCTCTGCCTCCCTAAGAGCTGGGATTACAGGTGTGAGCCACAGCGCCTGGCTATTTTTATATTTTAGAAAATTGTAATATAATTTTAATGTTGTAGGGAGCATGGGGAATATGGAGAAGGGCAGGAAGAGACTTTTGGAGGTGATGTTGTGTAGCTTGATTACAGTGGTGATTTCCTGGATATATACATATGTCAATATCAAAGATCAAAATTGTGTAATTTAAATATGTGCAGTGTATCATGCATCAGTTTATACTTCAATAGCCTGTTAAAATAGTTTTAACAATGATATATTGCAACTTGTCATTAAAATTTTATTTATTTTAAACTGATTGAGTTTTCTGTATATGAAATTGTACATGTCATTGAGTTTAAAATAAGTAACATTTTAATGACAAGTTAAATTTTATAACATGCGTGCAGCAAAGTACATAAATCTTAAATGCATAGTATAATTAATATTTCATATAAATGCCACCACCACTCAGATTAAAATATAGAATACTGGCTGGGAGCAAATGGCTCATACCTGTAATCCCAGCGTTTTGTGAGGCCAAAGCAGGAGGATCACTTGTGGCCAGGTGTTTGAGATGAGCCTAGGCAACATAGTGAGACCACCATCTCTACAAAAAATAAAAAGTAAAAGTATTAGCCAGTTGTGGTGGCACATACCTTTAGTCCCAGCAGCACCTTGATCCAAGATTCCAGAAAGACAAAGCAGAGGTTCATGAGCAGCAGAGGCCCCAGCATCACTCAGGTGGCTGGGAGGGACCTGCACAGCTTGCGACATGGACATCTGATTAGCACATAGCAGCACATCAGTTTTACAGAAATCTCCACCTAGCCCAAGGGAGAACCCCCAGGCTGTGAACAAAGAATTGAGGGTAGGACATCAAAGGTTAGGGACTTTCCAGAGTGGAAAATGTGGGAAAGGATTGGGTCAAAACCAGTCACACTTGGGGAAGAAACATTATAGAGAATGTGGGTGACATTTGGTAAGACATCAAAATGTACCAGACCCCAGTGGCATATTTAGGGGAAAACCAGAAGTCATAGTTCATCAGAAACAGACAGATACTGCCAACAAATCTTCATGTATCTGGGGAGCGCAAAGATCAAGTTATTCTTTACTGTTTGTCAGAAATACACAAGCTCGCACTCTGTTGAGCACCTGCAGAGGAGTGGGAGATGTTCAGGTCTGCACACACCTTATCTGTGCATCAGCTCTTCCCATGGAAAAATGCTGTAGAAACAGCACAAGATCTGGGCCATCCACCTCATCAACCCACACCAACTGGTACTCCCAGTGGGCGGTCCCCTGATCCTGTTATTTCTCTAAATTTGAGAAAGGCAGAGACAATAGAATAGGAGGGAGATGGTTTCAATCCACAGGGCTCTTTGGATGAGAAAACATGGGGCTGTTCTTAGGTAGCCCTGGTCTCCTTGAGATTTCATTTCTGGCCAGGTGTGGGCACACGCCTGTAATCCTGGCACTTTGGGAGGCTGAGGCGGGTGGATCACTTGAGGTCAGGAGTTCCAGACTAGCCTGGCCAGCATGGTGAAACCTTGTCTCTACCAAAAATACAAAAATTAGCCAGGTGTGGTGGCACACTCCTGTAATCCCAGCAACTTGGAGAGCTGAGACAGGAGAATCGCTTGAACCACGAGGCAGAAGCTGCAGTGAGCTGAGATTGCTCCACTGCAATGGAGTGTTATATCCACCAATGTTAAATAATTAAGTAAATAGGGGCCGGGTGCGGTGGCTCACGCCTGTAATCCCAGCACTTTGGGAGGCCGAGGCAGGTGGATCACAAGGTCAAGAGATTGAGACCATCCTGGTCAACATGGTGAAACCCTGTCTCTACCAAAAATACAAAAAATTAGCTGGGCATGGTGGCACGTGCCTATAATCCCAGCTACTCAGGAGGCTGAGGCAGGAGAATTGCCTGAACCCGGGAGGCGGAGGTTGCGGTGAGCCGAGATTGCGCCATTGCACTCCAGCCTGGGTAACAAGAGCGAAACTTCGTCTCAAAAAAAAAAAAAAAAAAAGTAAATAGTGGTATTTATTCACAATTTATTTTACAGATAGAATGCTACACAACAGCAAAAATGAACAAAGTTTAGCTGTACACAATAAGGTGGATGATTCACAACCATAATGATAAATTAGAGAAGCTGGGTTGGGCACAGTGGTTCACACCAGTAATCTTTGGGAGACTGAGGTGGGAGGATTGCTTGAGTCCAGGAGTTCAAGACTAGCCTGGGCAACATAGCAAGACCGGTCTTTACAAAAAATACAAAAATTACACAGGTGTAGTCATGCACACCAGATACTTGACAGGCTGAGGTCAGAGGATTGCTTGAGCCCAGGAGTTCAAGGCTGCAGTGAGCTGTGATTGTGCCACTGTACTCCAGTCTGAGCAACAGGGCAAAACCCTGTTTCAAAAAAAAAAGAAGAGGCTAAACGAAAGAATTCTAAGTGTGTTGTTCTACTTGTATGATGTTCAGAAACCAGCAAAACTAAAGTGTTTGGGAATACGCAGTCAAGTAGTAAAACTCTACAGAAAAGCAAAAGGGCCGGGCGCAGTGGCTCACTCCTGTAATCCCAGCACTTTGGGAGGCTGAGGCGGGTGGATCCCTTGAGGCCAGGAGTTTGAGACCAGCCTGGTTAACATGGTGAAACCCTGTCTTTACTAAAAATACAACAATTATCCGGGCATGGTGGCAGGCACCTGTAATCCCAGCTACTCGTAAGGCTGAGGCAGGAGAATGACTTGAACCTGGAAGGTGGAGGTTGTAGTGGGCCAAGATCATGCCACTGCATTCCAGCCTGGGCAATAGAGTGAGACTCCATTAAAAAAAAAAAAAAAAAAAAAAAGGCTGGGCACGGTGGCTCACGCCTATAATCCCAGCACTTTGGGAGGCCAAGGCGGGTGGATCACGAACTCAAGAGATTGAGACCATCCTGGTCAACATGGTGAAACCCCGTCTCTACTAAAAATACAAAAATTAGCTGGGCATGGTGGTGCGCGCCTGTAGTCCCAGCTACTTGGGAGGCTGAGGCAGGAGAATTGCTTGAACCTAGAAGGCGGAGGTTGCAGTGAGCCGAGATCGTGCCATTGCACTCCAGTCTGGGTAACAAGAGCGAAACTCCGTCTCGAAAAACAAAACAAAACAAAACAAAACAAAAACCACCTAAATGTTTAATGTTTACCCAGCAGTGTAAATGTACTAAGTACTGCTGAACGTAACCATTTAAGAATGGTTAAGACGGTACATTTTGTTATATGCGTATTTTACCACAGTTTTTTTGTGTATGTTTTTGTTTCATTTTGTTTTTTGAGACAGTGTCTTACTCTGTCACTCAGGTTGGAGTTCAGTGGCCGTATCAGAGCTCACTCTAGCCTCAACCTCCTGGGCTCAGTTAATCCTCCCACTTCAACCTCGGAGTAGCTGAGACTGCAGGTGCATGCCGCTATACCCAGCTAATTGTTTATATATATTTTTTTCAGAAATGGGGTCTTGCTATGTTGCCCAGGCTGGTCTTGAACTGACCCCAAGCCATCCTTCCACCTCAGCCTCCCAAAGTGCGGGGATTACAGGTGTGAGCCAACTCTCCCGGCCCTACAATTTTTAAAAGTACCTGAACACACAGAATGACTTTAAAACATACCTAGATACTTGGAGAGTGACCCCACATGGTCATTTTAAAAAACTTGGTATTGTAAAGATCAATTGTTGGTAATAGCATAACAATCTCACTGTCAATTTCCCCTGCTTTGGAACTTGACAATCTGACTCTGTATAAGAATAACATAAGAACACTTAAGTTAATCCAAAACCAAGACGTACTATAGAGCTAAAGTAATTGAAACAATGTCTTTTTTCTTTCTTTTTTTCTTTAAGAGACAGAGTCTTGCTCTGTCACCTAGGCTGGGGTGCAGTGGTGGGAACACAGCTCACTGCAGCCTTGAGCTCCTGGCCTCAAGCAATCCTCCCACCTCAGCCTCCCAAGTAGCTGAGATCACAGGCATTCGCCACCATGGCCTGCTAATTTTTTAGAATTTTGTAGAGATGAGGTTTCTCCATGTTGCCCAGACTGTTCTTGAACTGCTGCCCAAACTGTTCTTGAACTCCTGGCCTCAAGTGATCCTCCTACCCTGGCCTCCCAACGTGCTGAGATTACAGGTGTGAGCCACCACACCTGGCTCTAAGCAATGCCTTACAGAGTTAGGGCTAGATAATAGATCCACAGAACCAACCTGGGCACTCAGAGACAGACCCACACTCATGAGGAAGGGGTGGCTGGACTATCAGTGGGCCCCTGACTTACCCAGGAGCATTCATGACCTCTCTGTTCATCATAGCAGGAAACCAGAAACAACCCAGTGTCTATGCGCAGGAAAAATGGATACATGAACTCTGATGTGTTTCCACAATGGACTATCCTGCACCAGTGATATGGTTAGGCTTTGTGACCCCACCCAAATCTCCTCTTGAATTGTAATCTCTAGGTGCTTAGGGAGAGACCTGGTGGGAAGTGATTAGATTATGGGGGCTGTTCTTGTGACAGTGAGTGAATTTTCACGAGACCTGATGGTTTTATAAATGGTAGGTTTTTTTCTGTGCTGACATGCACTCTTCTCACCTGCCACCATGTAAGACGTGCCTCCTTCCACTTCCCCTTCTGCCATGACTGTAAGTTTCCTGAGGTCTCCCTAGCCGTGGGGAACTGTGAGTACCCTTTTAACTTCTTTTTTTGTTTAATAAATTACCCAGTCTCAGGTATGTCTTTATAGCAATGAGCAAACAGACTAATACAAACAGCAAAAATTGATGAATTTTTTTTTTTTTTGAGATGGAGTTTTGCTCTTGTTACCCAGGCTGGAGTGCAATGGCACGATCTCAGCTCACCGAAACCTCCGCCTCCTGGGTTCAGGCAATTCTCCTGCCTCAGCCTCCTGAGTAGCTGGGATTACAGGCACGCGCCACCATGCCCAGCTAATTTTTTGTATTTTTGGTAGACACGGGGTTTCACCATGTTGACCAGGATGGTCTCGATCTCTTGACCTCGTGATCCACCCGCCTTGGCCTCCCAAAGTGCTGGGATTACAGGCGTGAGCCACCGCGCTAGGCCCAATGAATTTTTTTTTGAAAAATTTTTCAAATTAGTCTGTTTTCACTAATGTAGTTAGTGAAGTGTAGTTAACCTGCAGCCATATGGATGAATCTCAGAAATAATGTGAGTGAGAAAAGCAAGTTACGGAAGATGACATGTGGTATGATTTTATTTTTAAAAGCTCAAAAGCAAGGAAGCTAAAAATTATATTGTTTAGAGATGCATATTAATGTGACAATCACTATTAAAGATGTAAGAGAATGATGGCTCCTGCCTGTAATCTCAGTATTTTGGGAGATTATTATTTTTTTGGGAGATATTATCTTATTTGGGAGATATTATTATTTTGGGGGGGAGATATTATTATCGCTTGAGCCCAGGAGTTCAAGAGCAGCCTCAGCAACATGGCAAAACCCCACCTCTACAAAGTGGTTAAAAAATTAGCCAACTGTGGTGGTGTGTGCCTGTAATCCCAGCACTTTGGGAAGCTGAAGCAGGAGAATCGCTTGCCCCTAAGAGTTGGAGACCAGCCTGGGCAACACAGGAGACCTGATCTCTACCCAAAATTTAAAAATTAGCCAAGTGTGGCGGCACACACCTGTAGTCCCAGCTACTCAGGAGGCTGAGGCAGGAGGACTGCTTGAGTCCAGGAGTTGGAGGCTGCAATGAGCTATGATTGCAGCCTGGGAGACAGAGTGAGACCCTGTCTCTAATAAATAAATAAAAATAAATAAAAGTGTAAGGGAATGATAACTGTCAAACAAAGGGCAATGGAGATTTCCGGAAGGGAGACAAAAGTGGGATAGGGAGGGGCCCAAGACAGTCACAGGGGTACTCCCTGATAATGTGCTGGTTCTCAAACTGAGTTGGTGAATGGAGTTAGGGGGCTGTTTTATTGTTATACACCCCACGTCTTATAATATTTTATCATACATTATAACCCACATCTACGATATGGACATCCTTTGGTATGTGTCAATTCTCATATAATAAAACTGGAAAATGGCTAGGCATGGTAGCTCACGTCTGTAATTCCAGCACTTTGGGAGGCTGAGGTGGGTGGATCACTTGAGGTCAGGAGTTTGAGACCAGCCTGGCCAACACGGTGAAACCCCATCTCTACTAAAAAAATACAATTAGTCGGGTGTGGTGGCTCATGCCTGTAATCTCAGCTACTTGGGAGGCTGAGGCCAGAGAATCAATTGAACCTGGGTGGCAGAGGTTGCAGTGAGCTGAGATTGCACCATGGCACTCCAGCCTGGGCAACAGAGTAAGACTCCATCTCAAAGAAAAAAAAAACAACTGGAAAAATAAAAGAAAAGTGCCCAGACCTCAGCCGTGGGTAATGCCAGCTTTTACGGACCGTGGCGAGGAGCAGGAGTTGTGCACGAGGCAAGATGGAACTGCATGAGGTGGGAGGAGAGGAACCTGTGGCAGCCCGGAGGCCAAGGGAGCCTTCCGGGAGGAAGCAGCATCTCCCAGGGTCAGGGCTTCTAAGGGCAGCTGGGGAAGGCGAGGAACGGAATTGGGATTTGCCCACCTGGGGGTGATTTCTGAACTTGGAGGAGCAACGCCTGCAGTGGCTGAGGACTCCAGACCTGCAGAGTCTGTCCCAAGACAGGTCAGACCTGGGTGGTGGGACCAGAAAGGGGCCTCTCTGTCTAGGGGCTTGCGCTGCAGTGTAGTTGGAGGTGCTACACTGTGGCTGGCCACAGGCCAACGTGAGCGATGGACTGCGACAGGCCTGGGGTGGGTAGCCTTTCCTCCCTGTGCAGCCAAGAAGGGAAGGATGAGAGGGATTCCTTCTGCCTCCTCCTTGGCATGAGCACCCCATCTCCATCCCCACTCTGTCCTTTCTCCCAGGAGCAGCTGGCCGGAGAGTAACACGACTCCAGCCGGACATGGTCATGACTATTCCAGCCGGCAAGGTCATGACTCTCTGGCCCAGCTGGGACTTCTAGGGGAAAGGAAGGGAAGGTCCTTCCCCTGCAAGTCTGAACCCTCTGTGGACAGAAGGAGGAGGACTCCATAAGGTAGGGGTATAGGGTGCCTGAGAAGATCCAGGCCTGGCCAGTAGGGGTTACAATAGGGGTCAAGGTCTTTCCCAAGCCAGGGGAAACCCTCTCTGGTCCCCGAAGGTCCTCCTTCCCTATTCCCTGAGCAGCTGGGTGCCAAGAAGCCCCTGTCATGAGGATAGAGACTCTGGTCTGGCCCCTCCAAGACCCAGGCAGCCTCCAGCATCACAGCTGCAGCGCAGAAACTGGCCTGGCTTCCTCCCAGGCCCAGGAGGCCCTAGCTGGCCACCTCCCTTTGTCTGTCTTAGGAGGGGCAAATGCTAAGCAAACAGGGAAGGGGAATCCCGATTCCACCTCTCTGTCTGTCCGGCCAGCTGTTACCCAGGCCCAGGCCTCTGGTGCCCACTGAGGCCTGGCTCCTTCCTGGCCCTGTGTGTGGAAGGGACATGTGGCAGGAGTGGGGACAGAGAACTCCCAGAGTTCTTGGAAAACATAGCCCAGGCCCCCCACAGATGGGCTAGGAGCTATGTGGTTCAGTAAATCTGAGTTCCAGCCACAGGCAAATGGGATTAACTGAGCACTTACTGTGCTGGGACACTGGCCTATGGCTTGGCACGTCAGAGCCCTCCAGATACTACCCAGCCACCGTACGGGGTCCTATCGGGATCTCAAGTTTCCAAAAGAGGAAAAAGACTTGGGGTCATAAGGGAAGGAGGTTAGCAGAGGTGGTACTCCCACTCAGAACTCTCTGACCCCCAGATCATACGTTGTTTTTTTTTTGTTCTTTTCTGAGACAAGGTCTCGCTCTGTTGCCCAGGCCAGAGTGCAGTGGCGATCACAGCTCACTGTAGCCTCCAGTTCCTGGGCTCATGTGATCCTACAGTTTCAGCCTCCTGAGTAGCTGGGACTATAGGCGTGTGCCACTATGCCCAGCTAATTTTTGGCTTTTTGTAGAGACAGGGTCTCATCTGTTGCCCACACTGGAGTGCAGTGGCACCATCATAGCTCACTCTAGCTTCAAATTCTGAGACTCTCATGTGATCCTACTGCCTCAGCCTCCTGAGTAGCCGGGGCTATAGAGACGTGCCACTATGTCTAGCTAATTTTAAACTTTTTGTAGAGACGGGGTCTTGCTATGCTGCCCAGACTGGTCTCAAACTCTTGGCTTCAAGTGATCCTTCTGCCTTAGCCTCTCAGAGAACTGGGATTACAGGCATGAGCCACTGCACCTGGCCCCCACCTGTACTCTTAATCATAGCTCATTTCTGTTAGTGGAGCCACGGGGGAAGGTGGTAAGGGGCTTAAGCTCTACCCCTCACCTCTCTTTTTTTCTGTTCCAGACCCTCCCCATGGATGAGGTCCTGCATCTGACCCCTTGGGAGACCATGGTAGCACAAGGCAGTCCCCAGGGCTTACCTGACCTCCCAGCTGGGCAGCGGAAGCAGCAGCCACAGGGTGACAGGGGCCAGGGCCTGGTCTCTGAGTCCTGGAAGCTCCTGGAGGTGCCCATCATTCACATAACGCCATCCAGTGATGGGGAGTCCCCCACTTGCACCCCAATCCCCCGACGCCGGCAGCAGCTGAGGACTCCAGACCTGCAGAGTCTGTCCCAGGACAGGTCAGACCTGGGCAGTGGGAGGGGAAAGAGAGTCTCTCTGTCTAGGGAGGGTTTTGGTTTTCTCTGTCAAGGGTGGGTTCCTTGTGGCTGCTGGTCAGAGCGCAACCTTAGCCCCACAGAGGCCTGACTCAAAGCCACGAAACAGCTGCACAAAAGGCAACTGAGGCTGTACATTGAGTGAGCTCAGCTGAGCTCTGCCTAGTAAGAGTAGAGGGGAAGCTGGGCACGGTGGCTCATACCTATAATCCCAGCACTTTGGGAGGCTGAAGCAGGTGGATCACCTGAGGGTCACCAGTTTGAGACCAGCCTGGTCAACATGGTGAAACCCCATCTCAGCTAAAAATACAAAATTAGCTGGCGATGGTGGCGGGCACCTGTAATCCCAGCTACTCAGGAGGCTAGGGCAGGAGGTTAGCTTGAACCCGGGAGGCAGAGGTTGCAGTGAACTGAGATGGCGCCATTGCACTCCAGCTTGGGAGACAGAGCAAGACTCTGTCTCAAAAAGAAAAAAAAAAACAAAACAAAAACAGTGGCTCACATTTGTAAACCCAGCACTTTGTGAGGCCGACGCCAGTGAATCACATGAGGTCAGGAGTTTGAGACCAGCCTGGCCAACATGGTGAAACCCTGTCTCTACTAAAAATATAAAAATTAGCCTGGCGTGTTGGTGCACGCCTGTAATCCCAGCTACTCAGGAGGCTGAGATAGGAGAATCGCTTGAACCCAAGAGGCAGAGGTTGCAGTGAGCCAAGATCATGCCACTGCACTCCAGCCTGGGTGACAGAGTGAGACTCCATCTCAAAAAAAGGAGCAGAGGCGTGGAGGGGGACCCACCCAGTGTTTTTCAAATTGTGGGTCAAGATCCATTTAAAGGCCATAAAACTAATACAGTGAATTGCAATCAGCACTTTTTTTTCTTTCTGAGACAGCATCTCTCTCGGCTCACTGCAACCTCCATCGCTCCCCCTTCCACCCAGTGGCTGGGACCACAGATGCGCACCACCATGCCTGTCTATGTTTTTTTGTATTTTTAGTAGAGTTGAAGTCTGATCATGTTGCCCAGGCTGATCTTGAACTCCTGAGCTCAGGTGTGCACCCTCCTCAGCCTCCCAAAGTGCTGGGATTGTGAGCCGTAGTGCCCGGTTACAATCAGCACTTCTTTATCCAAATAAAAATAAAATGAATTGCAAATAACACCATGCGTGAGGCCTAATGAGGGTTAAGTGTGGTTTCTTGCAATTTCCGTGGCATTATGTATATTTTTAAGTGCTTGCTGGAAGCCCACGTGAAAGGTATTTCCTGCTGTAGATTACAGGCAAAAGAAAAAAAAAAAGAAGAAGAAACAAAGACAAAAAGAAAGTTTAAACAAAACTTCTGCAAAGAAACACTACCTCTGGTACAAGGAGACAGGAAATGGGAGGTTCGGGGCCACCACAGGGGGAAGAGGAAAGAACTCTACTGACCTTGAATAGAAGAAGTAGCCACTGTGGTTTCTTCCAACAAGGGACACTTGAAAAGAGTTAAAGTTTATGAAGCGGAGCTTTGTGCATGGATGTGGAGAAATCGCAGATGGGGGACAGCAAGCTGCAAATGACACAGAGGGAGGCTAACTGTGTATCTCTTTTAAAAGATACTGGATAATAAGCAATATTGTTGGTGGGTGCCTCCTGATGTAGCAAAAGGATAGAAAAGCGAACAGGGTCAGGTACACTGGCTCACGCCTGTAATCCCAGCACTTTGGGAGGCCGGGGCAGGCAGATCACCCGAAGTGAGGAGTTCGAGACCAGCCTGGCCAACATAGTGAAATCCCATCTCTATTAAAAATACAAAAATTAGCGGGACGTGGTGGCGCATGCCTGTAGTCCCAGCTACTCCGGAAGCTGGGGTAGGAGAATTGCTTGAACCCAGGAGGCAGAGGCTGCAGTGAGCCGAGATCGAGCCATTGCACTCCAGCCTAGGCGACAGAATGAGACTCCATCTCAAAAAAAGAAAAAAGTAAGATACAGGAGAATACGCATGTGGTGACCACAGCCATAGAAGTTGTAAAAGAGCAAAATTAACGTTTACTGTATGTGAAGATGTTTAGGTGACTGTTCCTGCAGAGGGAATAGCTGGTGCAAAGCCCTGGGGTAGGAGGCAGGAAGGTGCCTCGTGAGTTAGAACAGCTGGAAGGCTGGATGGAGGGCGTGAGCCAGGAGGAGAGGAGCTGAAGTCAGGGAGCTGACAGGGGCCTTAGGTGCCAAGGTGAGGATTTTGCTTTTACCTGGAGTGAGGTGCAGCCACTCAGGGCTCTGAGTCAGGTGGGTTGTTACCTGACTCAGGCGGTCCCAGGCTCTCTCTGGCTGCAGGTGAGAATGGATAGTGGGGGTAGAGATGGGAGTGGGGAGATCAGTCAGGAGATGCTGAAATGTCCAGGCAGGAGAGGATGGAGGCTGGGCCAGGGTGTGGGCAGTGGAGGAAGAAGAGTTTAGAATCTGGAGCGATTTGATTTGATACGTGGAGCCCACAGGGTTTGTGACAGATTGGATGTGGGTGTGAAGGGAAGAAGAGGGTCAGGAAATTTCTGAAGTTCCGGATCTGCCATTCACTAAAATGGAGAAGTCAGGTGGGGTTCTTTCGCAGGAGGAAGGGAAGGGTTGATGGCGGGGGATGGGAAGGGAGATTTTTTTTCAAAAGAGGCAGGGACAGCCTATCCTAGAGAGGGCTGGGGAGCCACGGCCCTGGAGCTGTGAGGTGGGACTCACGTTTCTGTGTGGTTGGGCCAGGAGTCCAGGATACCACCTGAGTCTGGCCTCTGGCAGGGTGGGGGATGTAGGTTATGGAGTCAGAGGAGGATAGAATCCAACTCAGCTGCCCACTTGCCGGGTCATCCTAACAAGTCACTTCCCATCTTAGAGGCCGGGCTTCTCCTTCCGTAAAAAGACTGATTTTGCTGTTCCTGCGGTGTCCCCAGGGAAAGCCCTTACCACCGAGTCAGTGGGACCCCCAGCACTGGGGTGATGAGCCCAAGGTCTCCGCACAGATAACAGCCAGGGAGGCTGGATTCTGACTTGGTACTTGGCCTGGTTAACCGGGACTGGGAAGCCCCTAGAAATGGGGGCACGGGACCTCCTGGGACCAGGAACTCGGGCTCAGAGACTGGGAGGGGAAAGGAGGAGGAGGAGGCCAGCCGGCCCCACGACTTCCCGCCAGCTTCGGGCTCCCTTCCCCATACATACACCTAGGTTTCCCAGAATCTCCAGTCCTCCCCACCTCCGCCCCGGCTCTCAGGTTCCTCCCTGGGGGGTTCAGGAGCTCCTGGCCTGGGGCATAGTAGTTGCTGGGGACCCTTTTCTGGGTACGAGAGGAGGGGGCTCCCCAGCCTGCAGCTTCCTCTACGGTGTTTCGTTTTAATTTTTTTTTTTTTTTAGACAGTTTCGCTCTTGTTACCCAGGCTGGAGTGCAATGGCACAATCTCGGCTCACCGCAACCTCCGTCACCTGGGTTCAAGCAATTCCCCTGCCTCAGCCTCCCGAGTAGCTGGGATTACAGGCACGCACCACCATGCCCAGCTAATTTTTTTGTATTTTTAGTAGAGACGGGGTTTCACCATGTTGACCAGGATGGTCTCCATCTCTTGACCTCGTGATCCACCCGCCTCGGCCTCCCAAAGTGCTGGGATTATAGGCGTGAGCCACCGCGCCCAGCCCGGTGTTTCGTTTTAATAAAGTCTCTATGTCTCCTGCTCTGTCTCTCTGCCCCTCTCTTGCCCCTTCTCTGTCCAGTCCCTTTCTCCCCCGCCTCTCCCTCCTTCTAGGCCTCGGCGGCCCCTCCCCGCCTTCCCTCCCGGGCGGGGGGCGGCGCCGTGACGCGGCGGGGCGGGGGCAGGAAGGGGGTGTCGCTGACGCCGCGGCGGCCTCCGGCGGCTCCGGCCTTTTGTGCGGGCGGCTGGGTCTGGGGGGGGGGGCGGCGGCCGCGGAAGGCCAGGCTGGTGCCCTGCGGGGACGCCCAGCGCAGCCCAGCCCCGCGCAGTCGGGCCCTACCCTGCCCTGCCCTGCCCTGCCCTGCGCCCGGGGCGCGCCCGTCGCGCCGCATCCATGTTCGAGTAAGGACCGAGCGGCCGGGGCTCCGGGACCAGGGGAGCTGGGGAGGCCGCCGGAGGGAGAGGGCGCCGCGGGCTCGGGAGGCGGGGGAGCGCGGCGGCTGCGCAAGTTGGGGGCCTCTGCACGTGGCCCGGGCCGGGGCGATCCGGGTGGGGGCGGGGCAGGAGGGTCCCGGGCAAGGGGTGCAGCTCGGGGGTCTGGCGCAGGTGCGGGTCAGGGCCCGAGGTCTGGGTCGCCACTACCGACCCGCAACGCACTGGGTTGCGGGGTTTGGCTGGGAGCTCCCGGGCTCATCTGGCGGGGAGGGCCTCCAGGCCTGACACTCCCCTGGCTGGGAGGTGAGGGGTGAGTGCGAGGCTGAACCGGGGCTCCGGCCTGGGATAGAGGGAGGCTCGGGACCAGCCCAGGCCCACAGGCCGCGGAGCCCTGGGCGCGCCGGGAGCAGCCCCCTCCCGGCTGGGCCCCCTCCCACCGTCCGTGGCTGTCGCGGGTCTCGCGGCTGCCGGGGTGGGAGCTTCCTGCGTCTCCTCAGCCCGCGTGCTTGACATAATGGGGGACCTGTGTGCTCGGAATTGACTTCTTACTCCCCTTCTGGTCCAGGTGGGCTCATGTGAATTGTCTTGCAAGTGTGTGTACGTGTGTCTGGGGCTGCTAGCCTGCAGCAGCTTTGGGCCCCTGACGGGGTTCCTGCGTGTAACTTACCATTAATTCCGACCGTGGCTCTGTGTGTTACTGTAAGTTACCTGTGTGTGCCTAGGCTCCAAGTCTGTGGCTGTGAGCAGCTGGTTGTGTGGTGTCGTGTGTCTCATTTCATCTGTGGCTCTCTGTGCAAATATAAATTACCCCTGTGTGTCTGAGTGTGACGTTGGAAGTGTGTGTACACGTGTCTGGAGCTATTGTGTGTAGCAACCTCCTTGGGCTGTGCGTGTTTTACCCACTAATTTCATCTGTGGCTCCAAGCATCGCCTGTAAGTTACCAGTGTGCATCTCATTGTGACTTAGTGGTGTGTTTACAAGTGTGCCTGGGGCTCTGTGGGTTCTGCCATGACCCTCTGTGCCTACATATGTCTGTAATTTAGCTCTGAAACGGTTTTTTTTTTTTTTTGAGACAGAGTCTGGCTCTGTCACCCAACCTGGAGTGCAGTGGCACGATCTTGGCTCACTGCAACCTCTGCCTCCCAGGTTCAAGACATTCTCCTGCCTCAGCCTCCTGAATAGCTGGATTACAGGCACCCACCACCATACCCGGCTAGTTTTTTGTATTTTTAGTAGAGACAGGGTTTCACCATGTTGGCCAGGCTGATCTTGAACTCCTGACCTCAGATGATCCACCCACCTCAGCCTTCCAAAGTGCTGGGATTACAGGCGTGAGCCACCGTTCCTGGCCTGAAACTCTCATTTAACTCTGTGTCATTGTAAGTTACCTGTGTGTGTCCATTTGTGACATTGTTGTGTGTCTAGGGCTCTGTGGGTGTGGCTGTAACTTATATCTGATTCCATCTTTGTGTGAACCTTCCCTTGTGTATCCCTTTGTGACAGTGTTGAGTGGTGCCCAGGCCTCTCTGTGTACAGCTGAGTCCCTCTGTGGTTTTGTGTGTGTGTGAACAGTGTGAGACCCCTTGTGGCTGTCTGTGGGCCTGGGACCCTCCCTCCTAAGACTCTAGGAGTACCTGGGGTACTCTGGAGGCAATAATGGTAACTGATGTTGTCCATCTGTTAGAGTTAGTAAAGCATTATTCCACTACCTGGCCAGTGTGTCCTGGAGATCCACGCCCCCCTCAACTGCATTATTCCTAAGTCCTGCTTGGCTGTGTGAGCAAGAGGGCTCCCCCCAGCCACAGCCACTGATACCTTCCACCCCTTACCACTTTATTTTTTATTTATTTAGAAGCAGTCTTGCTCTGTTGCCCAGGCTGGAGTGCAGTGGCGTGATCTCGGCTTACTGCAACTTCCACCTCCTGTATTCAAGCAATTCTCTTGCCTCAACCTCCTAAGTGGCTGGGATTACAGGGGGTGCCATCACGCCCGGCTAATTTTTGTATTTTTAGTAGAGATGGAATTTCACCATGTTGGTCAGACTGGTCTTGAACTCCTGACCTCAACTGATCTGCCCACCTCGGCCTCCCAGAGTGCTGGGATTACAGGTGTCAGCCACCGCGCCCAGCCCCTTGTCACTTAGGAAGTAGCCTTTGCTCTGCCTTACCCACCAGGTGGTAAGCCCTGTGCAAACACAGGGACACTGAGTCGGGATGTGTTGGCCGATTATGGGACCTGGTTTACCTGGGACTGTGTATATGTCACCTGGGGTTCTTTGGGACCAGTCTTTCACAGTATGGCTCTTTTTGTGACTGTGAAAGTTACTTGTCTTCGGCTGTTTGCTGAGATTTCCTTGTGGCTATGCATGTGAATATAATTTATCCAGGACTGCCCTGTATCTGTGTGCACGAATGCGCCTGGCCAGCTTTTCTGGGAAATTGCCGTGTGACTGTCGAAGACTAGCAATCTGCAGGGATGTGTGTGTGTGTGTTTGTGTGTGTGTGTGTGTGTGTGTGTGTGATTACTCTGTGGCTCTCTGTAGCATACCTGTGATGCTGTTGCTCTGTGTGTGTGTCTGTGTGAGTGATTACTCTGTGGCTCTCTGTAGCATACCTGTGATGCTGTTGCTGTGTGTGTGTGTGTGTGTGTGTGTGTGCATATGTGAAAGAGACAGAGAGGAAAGAGACTCCTTGCAATCGTGGGGAAATGCAGTTTGTTCCTGACACCTACTGTGTGACTCTCATTGAGTTTCCCTTTTGTGCACACCTGTGGATGCATCTGCCCTTTTCTGACCAGAGGCCGCTCAGGGCCATTGGGGCCTGGGAAGTTGAAGGTCAGGTGTCTGCGGTAGCAAAACTGCGTCACTTCTGAGTCTCCCCACCCCATAACAGTCCTCCATGCTCCTCCCTTCACTCTGCCTTCAGCTAGCCTGGTTGGGCAGCCCCAGGGCCCACCCTTGAGCACTTCCTCTTTGCCCAGCCCAGGAACAAAAACTGGGGGTGTGGTCCTTGCCCTGTCTGCTGCCTTGAGCCTCTCCTCAGGCTTCCTGCCCCCAGGCCCTGCCCCTAGACCTGTGGGTGCTGGGAAAGTAGGGCAGGTCTGTGTTTCAGGCTAGAGGGCTGAGAACAGCAGGCTGGGGAGGATGTGGTCCCTGCTACTTAAGAGTCCCTCCCTGCTCACTAGTGCAGCCTGGGTGAAGCCAGACTCCTGCCTGAGGCCCCCAGGCCTGTGCACCTGTGCTGCTCCTCAGCCCCACTGGCCACCTCCCTCTTGCTCAGACCTGCCAGGCTCAGTCCTATCCCTGAACTTGATGTTCTGCACCTGGAACCGTCTTCTCCCAGCCTTTGCCACATCTGTTCTTTGTCCTCAGGGCTCAAATGGGGGCTGTGTTCAGAGAGGCTTTTGCTGACTCTTACTAAAGAAGTTGGCTGGGCACAGTGACTCATGCCTGTAATCCCAACACTTTGGGAGGCCGAAGTGGGAGGATCGCTTGAGTTCAGGAGTTTGAGACCAGCCCGGGCAACATAACAAGACCCCATTTCTACCAAAAAAAATGGGTAAAAAATTAAAAATCAGCTAGGCATGGTGATGCAAGACTGTAGTCCCAGTTACCTGGGAAGCTAAGGCTGGGGGATCACTTGAGCCCAAGAGTTCGAGCCTGGAGTGACCTGGGAGGCTGAGGCTCGAGAATTGCTTGAGCCCAGGGGTTCGGAGCTGCAGCTAACTATGATTTCACCACTGTTCTGCAGCCTGGGCGACAGCCTGAGTGTAACCCTGGCTCTAAAAAAATTTTTAAAAGAAGGAAACCATCTCTGCCCTCCTAGTTGTCCCATCCTTATCTGTGTGGTCCTCAAACTTGAATGTGCATCAGAATCTCTGGCCCCACCCCAGTTCTGACTCAGGAGGTTGGGAGTGGGTCCTGGCATCTGCCTTTCAGACACCTTCCAAGTCCTGCCTGCTGTTCTCTGGGTCCCATACTGAGCAGCACTGCTTTATGGCATTCACCAGTGTCTGAGGTCGCCATCCCTGCTCACTTATTTTCTTACTGACGGTCTGTGTTTCCCTGTTACAGCGTCAGGTCTCTGCAGGCAGGGGCTTGTATGGGCTTTGCTCACTTGTTTTTCCAGGTGCACAGTATTTAGAGGTGAAAGGCTGGAGTTTGGGGTCAGTCATGGAGGCTCCTAACACCAGGTGTAGGTATTTGTGAGGTCCCCGTCAGGGTCAGCAGAGTGTCGTGGACAGTGGTACACTGGACTGGCAGATGGGCTGTACACTCCATTGTAGTCCGCCCATCCCTGCGGGAGGGAAAGCATCGTCATGAAACCAGGTGCCTTCCAGGTCCTGAGCTTTGTGGATCTCACCTCACCTACTCCTTCGTGCAACCCTAGGAGGTGGGCACGTTATTCCCGTCATACCCAAGAGGAAACAGAGGCACAGGAGGGTTCAGTCACTGGGTCCAGGTCACACGAAAAGGAAGCGGCAGCCCTTGACTGGAAGCTCCTTGGATTGTGGGGCCCACACTCCAGGCTGCTGCCCCCAAGACCTGCTGGTCCAAGGAGCCGTGCACCTGCTGGAACCCAAGTTCTATGAGGGGCGGGGAAGGAGGGCTGATCACCCACATCCCCAGTGGCAAGTGCTCATGGAACACCTATGTGCCAGGCCCCACTCTAGGTGATGGGGACACTCACCTCCTGGGGATAGGGGAGAAGGATAAAAACTAGGAGGAAATACCGAGGGTCCCAGGAAGCAGCAGGGAGATGTGCTTTGAAGAAAGAGAATGCAGAGGGGGATCGGGAGGGTGGGGTAGGGGTGTTAAATAGGATGGTGGCCAAGGTGTCCACTGAGCAGAGACCCAAGGGAAGTCGGGGAGCCCTGTGGATGTGGGTATCTGAGAGGAAGGGAATCTTGAGCAGAGGCACCGGCCAAGGCAGGAGCTGGGAGAGGGAGTGCAGGGCTGATGAGGGCAGAGAGGGACCAGCCAGGAGGGCCCTGACGGGCAGGGACAGGAACAGGGAGACCAGAGAGATGGGTGCTGAGATGGCCCAGGGGAAAGGTGGTGGCCTGGGGCACCGGCTATTTAATTATTTTATTGTTTTATTCCACAAATTTATTTTACAAGTGAATTTACGTGAATGCCTTACCTTGCATTCTGTCCCGCACTGTGCTAGGGACAGAGCAGTGACCAAGGTGACCCCCAGGCTTGCCATCAGAGAGTCTGAAGACCCGTGAGGGACTTGGACTTGTCATCAGATGGTGGCAGCCCAGAGTAGTCTGGGATGGGCTGCCCAGGGAACTCTGGGGTCACGTGTGAGCCGAAGTCCTGAAGGACACACAAGGATTTGCTAGGCAAAGATCTGTGGTCTGGACAGAGGGAATGGTGTATGTTAAGGCTTGGAATTAAGAGAGACAATTTTGAGTTGCTTCAAGTGGTGGAGGGAATACCACCTGCACCCCAGAATAGATCAAGGTCCCCACATGGGAATCCTGCCTTGAAATAAACCGGGCCTGTGGCCAGGCACAGTGGCTCATGCCTCTAATCTCCTAGCACTTTGGGAGGCTAAGGTAGGCAGATTGCCCGAGCTCAGGAGTTTGAGCCCGAGCAACACGGTGAAACCCCATCTCTACTAAAATACAAAAAATTAGCCGGGCATGGTGGTGTGCACCTGTAATCCCAGCAACTCGGGAGGCCAAGACAGGAGAATCGCTTGAACCTGGGAGGTGGAGGTTGCAGTGAGCTGAGATCACGCCACTTCCCTCCAGTCTGGGTGACAGCATGAGACTTTGTCTCCAGAAAAGAAAGAAAAATGAAATAAACCAGGCCTGTATACTATGGCAAGTGGGTCACAGCTTTGAGCCAGTTTCCTCCTCTGTGAAGCAGGGATGGTTAATCGTATTAAAGGCACCAGCTTGAGAAATAATACAGGTAATCACATGGAGAGCTTGATATAGTTCCTGATAAGGAGTCAACAAACAATGTCCTTTTCAAGTTCCCGACGCCATCCCCACAGTCCTTATTACAGTCGGTGTTTGCACAGTCAACTTGGGAGTGTCCTGTTTGCTCAGTGCCTGCCTCCCCACCAGAAGGCTCATTCGCCAAGGCCAGGAGCCGTGTCGGGCGGGCTCTGCTCGTGCCAGCTCCAGCCAGCGAGCAGATTCTTCATTTGGCTCCTGGTGTTTATTTTATTTTATTTTTGAGACGGAGTTTCATTCTCGTTACCCAGGCTGGAGTGCAACGGCACGATCTTGGCTCACCGCAACCTCCGCCTCCTGGGTTCAGGCAATTCTCCTGCCTCAGCCTCCTGAGTAGCTGGGATTACAGGCACGCACCACCATGCCCAGCTAATTTTTTGTATTTTTGGTAGACATGGGGTTTCACCATGTTGACCAGGATGGTCTCGATCTCTTGACCGCGTGATCCACCCGCCTCGGCCTCCCAAAGTGCTGGGATTACAGGCTTGAGCCACCGTGCCCGGCATGGCTCCTGGTGTTTATTGAGCATTCACTATGTGCCATGTACAGTTTTGGGTTCTAGGGACCTGGTGGTAACCAAGACCTCTTGAAAGTCACAGTATGGGCAAACTGATGAGCAGCGCACTTCAGATAGTCTGGGGTGTGGTGAGAGAGGTGCCTGCCTCAGGCTGGGTGACGGGGAAGGAGAGCATTTGAGCTGAAGGGGACAGAGCCTGGGATGCTGGGGCTGTGGAAGGACATTCAGACGGAGGGACTATAGGTGTGGAGACCTTGGCCTGGGAACGAGGTTGGAGAGCTTAGGGACAAAAGGAGGCTGGGGTGGCCGGAGTGGAGGGAGGACAGGAGGTCAGTGAGGTGCCAGGGCCAAATCACCACACCAGGGTGAGGTCTTTCCTTTTACCTGGAGTGAGGTGCAACCAGGGCAGGGCTCAGACCTGACTCAGGTGGTCACAGACCCCTCTGGTTGTAGGACATCAGGGAAGAGGCCGCTGGGATGTCCAGGCTGGAGGTGATGGAGGTGATGGAGGCTGGAGCAGGGAGAAATTGGTATAGTAAAAATAACGGAAATAGGCCAGGTGCAGTGACTCACTCCTGTAATCCCAGCACTTTGGGAGGCTGAGGCAGGCAGATCACGAGGTCAGGAGTTTAAGACCAACCTGGCCAACATGGTGAAACCCCATCTCTACTAAAAATATAAGAATTAGTTGGGCATGGTGGTGCGTGCCTGTAATCCCAGCTGCTTGAGAGGCTAAGACAGGAGAATCACTTGAACCGGGACCCAGGGGGCGGAGGTTGCAGTGAGCTGAGACCACGCCAGTGCACTCCAGCCTGGGTACAAAATAAACAAACAAACAAATAGATAAAGGAAATAGGGCTGGGAGCAGTGGTTCACACCTGTAATCCTAGTGCTTTGGTAGTGTCTGAGGTGAGAGGATCACTTGAGGCCAGGAGTTTGAGAACAGCCCGGGCAACATAGCTAAACCACATTTCTACAAAAAATATTTAAAAATAAAAAGTGACGCAGTGGTGTCCACCTGTAGTCCTAGCTACCAGGGAGGCTGAAGCAGGAGGATCACTTGAGCCCAGGAGCTCAGGGCTGCAGTGAGCCGTGATTGCGCCACTTTACTCCAGCCTGGGTGACAGATACCCTGTCTCTAAAAATAAAAATAAACAATGGAAATAGATTTTGAAATGAGAGATGAGGAAAATAAAGAAATTAAGAAAGATGCCCAGGGTTTTAGCTCCAACAACTGAGTGGAAAGTCGCTGTTCAAGAAATATTTGTTGTTTGAAATACTAAGTTAATTTTTAAAACAGCAGATGTAGGCCAGGTGCAGTGACTCACACCTGTAGTCAGTCCCATCACTTCAGGAGGCTAAGGTGGGCAGATCACTTGAGGTCAGGAGTTTGAGACCAGCCTGGCCAACATGGTAAAACCCCATCTCTACTAAAAATGCAAAAGTTAGCTGGGTATGGTGGTCTGAGCCTGTAGTCCCAGCTACTCTGGAGGCTGAGGCAGGAGAATCACTTGAACCTGGGAGACGAAGGTTACAGTGAGCTGAAATCACACCACTGCACTCCAGCCTGGGCGTCAGAGCAAGATTCCGTCTCAAAAAAATAAAAAATTAAATAAAAAGTAGCAGATGTCATTGAGAGCTCGCTAGCAGATGTCACTGAGAGCTGTTAGAATTACTTTACATAGGCTGGGCACGGTGGCTCATGCCTGTAATCCCAGCACTTTGGGAGGCTGAGGCTGGAGGATCGCTTGAGGCCAGCATTTTGAGACCAGCTTGGGCAATTTGGGGAGACCCCATCTCAAAAAAAAAAATTAAAGTAGGCCTGGCACAGTGGCTCATGCCTATAATCCCAGCACTTGGAAAGCTGAGGTGGGCGGATCTTGAGGTCAAGAGTTTGAGACCAGCCTGGCCAGCATGGTGAAACCCCATCTACTAAAAATACAAAAGTTAGCCAAGCGTGGTGGCAGGAGCCTGTAGTCCCAGCTATTCAGGAGGTTGAGGCAGGAGAATCAGTTGAACCCAGGAGGTGGAGGTTGCAGTGAGCTGAGATCATGCCACTTCACTCCAGTTTGGGTGATAGAACAAGACTCCATTGCCAAAAAAAAAAAAAAAAAAAAAGAAGGTAAAATAATAAAGGAAGTGCTTTACATGTCCTGATTTGTGTAAGCTGCAAACAACCAGATGAGGCGATGCATTTATCGTCCCTGGATGGCTGATGAAGTAGGTAACTGTAGCACGGAGATGTGAAGGAGCGCGTTCTGGGTCTCACTGCTGGGAAGAGGAACAGGATGGCTGGGCGGATGCGTGTGTGTTCGAGGATCAGTGGGCTGATGAGTGGGCCTCCAAAAACAGGCCTGTCCCCGAACCCCAGCCTGTTTCTCCCAGTAACACTGCTCCTCCTGCCCCCAGCACCACACCACACTCTGGCCGGAGCACGCCAAGCAGCTCCCCATCACTTCGCAAGCGGCTGCAGCTCCTGCCCCCAAGCCGGCCCCCACCCGAGCCAGAACCAGGCACCATGGTGGAGAAGGGGTCGGATAGCTCCTCAGAGAAGGGCGGGGTGCCCGGGACTCCCAGCACCCAGAGCCTAGGCAGCCGGAACTTCATCCGCAACAGCAAGGTCGGTGCAAGCCCAGGTTGGGTGGGGAGAGGGCTGGGTGGGGGGGCTGTCAGATGATCTAGGGGTTCTTCCTGACTTCTCTTCTTTCCCTTGCAGAAGATGCAGAGCTGGTATAGTGTAAGTTTCTGGGCAAAGGGCTTGCTGGTGGGCTGGGAGGACAGGGTGCTGGGCCAGGAGCCCTAGGCTGCAGCAGTCAGGGAGTGTGTGCTGAGATTGAGTGGGTGCAGAGCTAGGGTCACATTCTGTGCTATTATTTATGTGCTGTGTGACCTTGGATGAGTTACTTAACCTCTCTGGGCCTCTCCCTGTCCTTGAGAAACAGCCCCACCTTACAAGTGTGAAGGGAACGTGGAATGAGTCAGTGATACTGGTGGGTGCTTGGTACAGGGCCTGTCTTGCATAGGAAATCTGTAATTGGCAGCTGCCATTGTGGTTACTTGTGTGTCGCATGCAGTGGAACCCGTCAGGGATGTAAGAGACTGAGGGGCTTCTGGGAGCTTTGTGGGGCAGAATTGGGAGTGTGGACCCCCGTCCAGATTCTCACCTCCCAAACCTCCCCCAGATGCTGAGTCCCACTTACAAGCAGCGTAACGAGGACTTCCGGAAGCTGTTCAGCAAACTCCCCGAAGCAGAACGCCTCATTGTGGGTGAGTCCTGGACCCCCGGCCCTGTGACTCCCCACCGGCCCTCGGGCGCCGGCACAGCCCCGTGACTCAGGTATCCTCCTGTCTGTCCCCGGCCACTCTCAGATTACTCCTGCGCCCTGCAGCGTGAGATCCTACTGCAGGGCCGCCTCTACCTCTCCGAGAACTGGATCTGCTTCTACAGCAACATCTTCCGCTGGGAGACCACGGTGAGCCTACCGCTGTGTGGGGTGCAGGGGCGGAGGCCACCGAGGCCAGCCCCAGCCTGCTCCTACTGACCCTCCTGCTGTCCTCAGATCTCCATCCAGCTGAAGGAAGTGACATGTCTGAAGAAGGAAAAGACAGCTAAGCTGATCCCCAATGCCATCCAGATCTGCACGGAGAGTGAGAAGGTGACGGAGGAGTCAGTGACGGGACCACACAGTCCCCCATCTCAGCAGGCCACCTCCCCCAACCATGCAGAGCCCCGTTTGTTCTGCACCCTGAGTTCCCTGCGAGCTGTCCCCTCTCTCTGTTCTCCCGGCCAGGCTCCCATCACCCCTGACCTGATCCTTGCACCAGTCTCTCTTCTCTTTCCCTGAAACCTGTCACCTCACACAGCTGCTCAGGAACAGCAGACATAGTAAAACTCTTCTATGTATGTGGTGCCTCAGCCGCCCCTCCCCTTGTAAGTCTCCCCTGATGCTGTGTCCCGTCCCTGTCATTGTGGCCTCGTGTCTGTTGGTTGCAAGATGGCTTTCTCACCAGCAGCGCAACAAGGAGGGGGCAGGCGTGGGGGATGCTTCCCTGCAGACTTCCCTTTGTGTTGTTTTGGTTGAAAGTGGATCTGGCCAGGTGCAGTGGCTCATGCCTGTAATCCCAGCAGTTTGGGGAGGCTGAGGTGGGAGGATTCCTTGAGCCCAGGAGGTCGAGGCTAGCCTAGACAACATAGTGAGACCCCGTCTCTACAAAAAAGAAAAAAAAAAAAATTGCCGGGCAGGGTGGCACCTGTAATCCCAGCACTTTGGGAGGCCGAGGTGGGCAGATCACGAGGTCAGGATATAGAGACTAGCCCTGGCTAACACAGTAAAACCCCGTCTCTAATAAAAATACAAAAATTAGCAGCGTGTGGTGGCACATGCCTGTAATCCCAGCTACTCAGGAGGCTGAGGCAGGAGAATCACTTGAACCTGGGAGCTGAGATCATGCCACTGCATTCCAGCCTGGGTGACAGAGCGAGACTTAAAATAAATAAATAAATAACCAGGTGTGGTGGCACGCACCTGTGGTCCCAGCTACTCAGGAGGCTGAGATGGAGGATGGCTTGAGCCCAGAAGGTTGAGGCTGTAGTGCGCTGTGATCATGTCACTGCATTCCAGCCTCAGTGACAAAGCCAGACCCTGTCTCAGGAAAAAAAAAAAAAAATCAACTGACCATTCTTAGTGGCAAAGGAGGCTGGGCAAGTTCCCTGGGCTTCCCCATCACAGCCCGGCCCCTCTGGGCTGACCCTGTCTGGAGATGCGTCAGTCCCCTCCCTGGCCTAGGAGCTCTGAGTACAGGGCCAGGTGCTGTCTCTCTAGCCCCGTGATTCTGGCATTGTCCAGCACAGGGCCGGGTGCAGGACAGGTGTTTTGTGGGATAATGCAGGGGTGAATTAATGGATTCATGGGGACAAAGATGTGGTGTCAGTGCAGATGAGGGTGGTACCTCCCGCCTCTGTCCTGGCCTCTCCCGAACCTGCTCACACCTCTCTCTCTTCCCTCATAGCATTTCTTCACTTCCTTCGGGGCCCGTGATCGCTGCTTCCTCCTCATCTTCCGCCTCTGGCAGAATGCACTGCTTGAAAAGGTGGGCCTGGGTGAGGCCTGGGTGGGGACGGGGGGCTGCCAGGGGGACCGTGGAGCCAGGGGCTCCAGAACTTTCGGAGCTGGAGGCAGCCTTGGCTCTTCTCCGTGGGCACCAGGCCCAGTGCACCTGCAGCTCCTCCCTGGGCCTCACCTGCCCCTGAAGCTGAGTTTCTGGCAAATGGACATGGATTTGTATAAACCGTCGTAATTCTTCCCTGGGACTAAGAATGATTTTCAGCCTAAACGAAATCCAGGTTCTGCTGGCAGTGGGGGAGCATGGATAGATGGTGGATGGTTGTCACAGGGGTATGGGCTATGGCTGGCCCCACAGCACCTTAGAAAGCCCCAGCCCTATCCTCAGTCTGAGTGGCACTCACAGGCTGCCTTAGATGCTCCAATCTCCCTGGGGCTGGCAGGAGCACTGAAAGTCCCATTCCACAGCCTGAGAGAGGGACAGCACACTCAGGCCCTAAGGAAGACAGAACAGAGCCCTGGGGTTCCAGCCACATCCCCTGGGGCAAGTGATTGAACCCCATCTGTCAAATGGGGTCCATCCCCACTTCATAACACCCAGAATTGCGCCCAAAATAAATGTCAGCTCTCATGAGCAGAGTGATTCGCTCCATGGCCACCGGCCCCGCCCCCGGCTGTAGAACAAGCTCCCTTAGGGTCACATCTCAGCACTGCCACGTCCTGGCTGGATCTTGGCATGTCACCTTGCACTTCTCAGAGCCATTGTTTTGAAGACACAGTGAGTTAGCACATCTATAAAGTGTTAGGAGAATGCAGCTAGTTGACAAGGCAGCGAATGTCTGCTGCTGTGATCACTTACTGTTATCTGTCATCACAGCCACTCTGGCCAAGGGTGGCTGAAAGCCTAAGGCTCCCGAGGACACCTGGGAAAAGATTTCTTGGGGGGGCCAGGATGGCATGGCGGGGGAGCCTCAGCCCTGGAGTCTGGCAGGGCTTGACCAAGTCACTTGAACCTTGAACGCATGACTTTCCCTACATGACTTCCCTTCCCTGGGCCTCCGTATTCTCTTTAAAAATGGGAACACTCATGGCTGGGCACGGTGGCTCACGCCTGTAATCCCAGCACTTTGGGAGGCCAAGGTGGGTGGATCATGGTGCCCACAAGGTCAGGAGTTTGAGACCAGCCTGGCCAACTTGGCAAAACCCTGTCTCTACTAAAAACGTAAAAATTAGCTGGGCATGGTGACATGCACCTGTAATCCCAGCCACTTGGGAAGCTGAGGTAGGAGAATCGCTTGAACCCCGGAGGCAGAGTTTGCAGTGAGCTGAGGTCACACCACTGCACTCCAGCCTGGGTGACAGAGCCATACTTTATCTAAAAAAAAAAGTTATTAAAAAAAGTGGGAACATTCTCTGGCCAGAGTATTGTGGGAGGCAGGAGGCATAAGTGCTGGCTGCAGGGCCTGGAGGGGCTGTAGCAGGGGGTTTCCCATGTATTGGGGCCAGGTCTGGTGCAGGAGATCCTGGCTGCCTTCTTGTGGAAGCCAGGGGATCTGCAGAGGCCAGGGGCTGGTGAGGAATCTGACGGGCCGGGCACTGGCTGGGGTGAGATGGAGGCCAACCCCAGATCCCACCTTCCCAGACGCTGAGTCCCCGAGAGCTCTGGCACCTGGTGCATCAGTGCTACGGCTCAGAGCTGGGCCTTACCAGCGAGGATGAGGACTACGTCTGCCCCTTGCAGCTAAACGGTCTAGGGTGAGTTGGAGTTCAGGGAAGGTTGCAGGGTTCTGGGGAGAACAGCACGGGCTGTGTGCAGAGTTCCTGGAGTGCTGGGGGGCCTCAGGTGGTTGTATGAAGTCTGTGGGATCCAGGAGCATGTGTGGGGTCTCAAGGACACAGCAGTCCCGCTTCCTCCCCTTCCCCGCAGGACCCCCAAGGAAGTGGGAGATGTGATCGCCCTGAGCGACATTACTTCCTCAGGGGCAGCTGACCGCAGCCAGGAGGCGAGCCCAGTGGGTTCACGCCGTGGCCGTGTCACCCCCAACCTTTCCCGAGCCAGCAGCGACGCAGACCATGGGGTGAGCAGTGGGGTGGAAAGGGGTGAGATACTGATAGGGAGAGACAGAGGAGGGCTGGGGGTGCAGTGGGAGAAGGACAGCCCGACAGATTTGGAGGGGAGTAGACAGAAGGGGCAGGGAAGGGGTGGATGGAGGAACAGGACGGGGGTGGGAAGACAGGCATGGGACAGAGAGGGAAAGAGAGACAGGGAAGAGAGGGGACAGACAGAAAGGGTGAGAGACAGAAGGGGAGGGACATGGGTGGATGGATGAAGCAGGAGACAGACAGACAGAACAGGCAAGAAAACTTGTGGCCCAGGCATCTGAGACAAGCCTGGCAGGGGCTGGAGGGGCCCCATCTGGGTGGCCCCAGGCCGATCGCAGCTCTGCCGCGAGCCTTTAGTGCATACACCACCCAAGGTGGATACATACGGTGCGTACACCACCCTGGAGTCCTTGTGGCCAGTGTGGACCTGGGGGCCCTGGGGCTGGGATGGAGGCGGCCAAGGCTGCATGAGGCCTTTCTCTGCAGGCAGAGGAGGACAAGGAGGAGCAAGTAGACAGCCAGCCAGACGCCTCCTCCAGCCAGACAGTGACCCCGGTGGCTGAACCCCCAAGCACAGAGCCCACCCCACCTGACGGGCCCACCACCCTGGGCCCCTTGGATCTGCTGCCCAGCGAGGAGCTGTTGACGGACACGAGTAACTCGTCTTCATCCACTGGAGAGGAAGGTGAGGCAGGTGGGCACGATTCGTTTGCCTCCAGTACTTGCAAGCCTCGCTCAGCCTTAAGCAAAAGAGGATGGATTAGCTCATGGCTCTGAGAGCCCAGGTGCAGGCGGGATGGTGTTCAGGTGCTGTTTCTAGAAATCTGTCTTTAGCTCTGCTTTGAAGGCAGCATGGCAAGGTGAACGCAAGCACGGACTGAAGGCAGCTTGCTGGGCTCAGATCCTGGCCACACTGCTTCTGTACCATGTCACGTGGGCAGATTGTGTCACTTCTCTGAGCTTTGCTTTCCTTCTCTGAAAATGAGGTTAACAATGATAATACCCACTTCATAGGGTTTTGTTAAGAGAATGAAATGAGGCCGGGCGCGGTGGCTCACTCCTGTAGTCCCAGCACTTTGGGAGGCCGAGGTGGGAGGATCGCTAGGTGTGGTGCACAGCTGTAGTTCCAGCCATCTGGCAGACCAAGGCAAGAGGATCCCGTGAGGCCAAGAGTTTGAGACAAGCCTGGGCAACATAGTGAGACCCCTGTCTTTACAAAAGATTTAAAAAAAATTAGCCAGGCATGGTGTCATGCACCCTGTGTAGTTCCAGCTACTAGGGAGGCTGAGGCAGGAGGAATGCTTGAGCTCAGGAGCTGGAGGCTGCAGTGAGCTATGATTGCACCACTGCACTCCAGCCTGGGCAACAGAGCAAGATCCTGTCTCTAAAATGAACGAAGGGAGAGAGAATGAAGTGATTTCATGACTTTTAGCATTTCCATTATCATTATTCATCTTCTCTCTCCACTAATTCTCAGGTAGCCTCTACTCTTGTCTCTCACAGGGCAGAGATGACTGCCCCAGACCAGCGCAATGAGAGAGAGCAGCTTCTTTTTCCCATTGTCTACAGCTAACACCCTTGGGTTGGCTCTGATTGCTCCACCTTGAGAGCGTGCCTGCACCTGAACCAATCACTGTGGTTGAGCAGCTGGGCCTGGGTCGCACACTCACCCCTGAACCAATTGCTGTGCTCCCAGGCTGATGCTCCCAGGAGCACGTGCTCACCGCATAATGAACTCCTGTGGTTTCAGTCGCAGGGCCTAGGTGTGTTCTCCACCCAGAAGCAAGCACGGTGGCTCTGATGGGCTAGGCCTGGGGCAGATGCCCACCCTCAGCCCATCCCTGAGTCAGGAGGGCTGTGTCAGTGTCCTGCTCTGACCTGGGAGGTTGGGCCTGCCCATGCACCCTACAAGGCCTGGGAGTGGAGAGGCATGGCCTGCGGTGGGAGGGAGGGAGGAGTAGAGGCGGTCATCACCCTGAACCCTCCTCTGTCTGCAGCAGACCTGGCCGCCCTGCTTCCCGACCTCTCCGGCCGCCTCCTCATCAACTCTGTCTTCCATGTGGGTGCTGAGCGGCTCCAGCAGATGCTTTTCTCGGATTCGCCCTTCCTCCAGGGCTTTCTGCAGCAGTGCAAGTTCACAGGTCGGGGAGGCATGTGAAAAAGAGGCCGAGGTTAAGCAGGTGCAGGGGAGGGGTGAGGAAGGGTAGCCCAGGACACGGGAAGGCACTGCTAACCGGTGGGGCCGGGTGGGGTGGTGAAAAGCAACGTCTGTGAGACCAGAAGCAGTTCTGCCTCTTACTAGCTGGGTAGGCTTGAGTGGGATTCTGAGACTCCCTGTGCCTCAGTTTCTCCTTCTGCATAATGGGGTATGGTAATAGTACCTGGCTTACTGGTTCTCATGAGAACTAAATGAGTTTATACTAGAAAAGCACCTAGAGCAATACCATATTGAAAGCATTTAATAAATACAAATTAAGAGGCTGAGGCGTGGCTTACGCCTGTAATCCCATCACTTTGGGAAGCTGAGGTGGGCAGATCACTTAAGGTCAGGAGTGCAAGACCAGCCTGGGCAACATGGTGAAATCTCGTCTCTACTGAAAATACAAAAATTAGCCGGGTGTGGTGGCGCATGCCTATAGTCCCAGCTACTTGGGAGGCAGGAGCAGGAGAATTGCTTGAACCTTGGAGGTGGAGGTTCCAGTGAGCTGAGATTGCCAACACTGCACTCCAGGCTGGGTGACAGAGCAAAACTCTGTCTCAAAAAAAGGGACGGTGGGGGAGTGGGGGGGGGCGAAGCCTGGGCAGGGTGACTTATGCCTGTAATCCCAGCACTTTGGGAGGCCAGGGCGGTGGATCACCTGAGGTCAGGAGTTCGAGACCAGCCTGGCCAACATGGTGAAACCCCATCTCTACTAAAAATACAAAAAAATTAGCTGGGTGTGGTGGCAGGCACCTGTAATCTCAGCTACTGGAGAGGCTGAGGCAGGAGAGTCGCTTGAACTCAGGAGATGAAGGTTGCAGTGAGCCAAGATCGTGCCATTGCACTCCAGCCTGGGCAACGAGAGCAAGACACTGTCTCAGAAAAAAAAAAAAAAGGAAAAAAAGGATGGGGGGTGCCAACGCAGTAAGATCATGTCAGCCCAGTTTGAGATCAGCCTGGGCAACATAGTGAGACCCAGTCTTTACAAAAATAAAAAAAATTAGCTGAGCATGGTGCTGTACACCTGTAATCCCTGCTACTCTGGAGGCTGAGTCGGGAGACTTGCTTGAACCTGGGAGGCGATGGTTATAGTAAGCCGAGATCATGGACTGCACTCCAGCCTGGGCAACAGAGCGAGACTCCATCTCAAAAACAAAAAAATAAATATATAAAATAAAAAAAGCTTGTGAGGCCTCCCCAGAAGGCAGATGCCGACATCATGCTTCCTGTACAGCTTGTGGAACTGTGAACCCATTAAACCTCTTTATAAGTTACCGAGCCTCAGGTATTTATGGTAATGTAGGAACGGCCTAACGCAGAGCTCCTCAGCCTGACATACCGCCCCATTTAGGACAGAAGCATAGTTCTGGGGTCCTTGTAGCCCCCCCCGAACACAAGGCACAGTCTTCATGATTCTGCAAGGAATACATGTCTCATCAATATAGAAAAAGAAATAAAGAGAAACTCGCATCTGATGCCCTCTGGCCCGGCTTGAATCTCTCTCATAGCCTCCCAAGTTTCTCAGCTGGTCCGGAGTCAACCCTTCAGCCTCACTCAGCTCTGTGGCTGCCCGTCCCAGCCTCAGGGGACTCCTCCCAGTGTCAGCCCCCCCAGGCTCCTCTGCTCCCACCCCTTCCTTCCTTCCTCAGTTCCTCTTTCAGGTCTTGGTTTTGATTTCCCCTCCTCCTGGCAGCCTTCCCTGACCCTCCTCAGATGGCAGATACCCCCAGACACTCAGCCTCTGCCCTTAATTCACAGCACGCTGGTAGTGTGTGGTCTTCATTTAGATATTCTTGTTGTTCCCAAGAGATGCTGGGTCTCAGGACAGGAGTTCATCTATCCTGGTCTCCCACTGGCCTCTAAACCCTGCACAGGCCTGACAGGGTAGACATGAAGTGTGTGATCATTAGCATATATTTATTTTTGATTCGGGGTCTCGCTGTTGCCCCAGCTGGAGTGCACTGGAGCAATCTTGGGTCACTGTAGCCTCTGCCTCCCAGGTTCAAGCGATTCTCCTGCCTCAGCCTGAAGTCGCTGGGATTACAGGCACCTGCCACCACGCCAGGGTAATATTTGTATTTTTAGTAGAGATGGGGTTTTACCAGGTTGGCCGGACCGGTCTCTATCTCTTGCCTTTAGTGATCCGCCCCCCTTGGCCTCCGGAAGTGCTGGGATTAGAGGTGTGAGCCACCATGCCTGGCTGCCCCAGGGAGCTTTTGATCATGGTGGAAGGCAAAGGGGGAGCGTGTGAGAGAGAGTGGAGGGGAAGTGCCACACACTTAAATGACCAGATCTCAGAAAAACTCACTATCATGAAGACAGCCGCAAACCATGAGGAATCCACCCCCATGATATAAACACCTCCTGCCAGGCTCCACCTCCAACACTGGGGATTACAATTTAACATGAGATTTGGGCAGGGACAAATCACCAAACTATACCAAACTCAGACCCTGTCCTTGGGGTACTGGGGAGCCCTGGAACGTTCTAGGAAGAGAAGAGATAGACTTAGGCTTGGCTTTAACAAGATGCTCCTGGACCAGATGAGGAGACTGAGGTCAGGCACTCAAGGGAAGACTGGGCAGGCAAAAATGGGCTGAACGAGGAGTGAAGCTTGGGAGTTTTGGTGAACACAGGTAACAACCTAGGGGTCTGACTACGGGGTGTCCAGGGCAAGGCCTAGTGCTTCAGTGGGAGCCTGGAGCGCCCCTGAGTGGGGACCTGGGAGATGCAGCAGGTTTGGAGAGATGTTGAGGCCATGTGGTGCTCCGTGGGTTCCAGGGGTCTGGGGACCTTCCAGGGGAAAGTGCTGAGAAGATTGCAGGTCCAATGCTCAGGGCAGAAGCCAGGACGGGTGCAGAGAGAGAAACTGAGGCTGTAGCAATGGATGAGATGGTCCTACCCCAACAGCTAAGGTTTTAGGCTCCTGGAAGAAAGGTGGGGACACAGAGGAGGGGTGGGGATTGGGCCAAGTCCCCAGAGAGATATCCCAGAAGACCGAGTCTCCTGTGGCTTGTGGGCAGAGGACTGGGTTGTGGTCTCATGCTGCTCCTCCCTCTGTCAGATGTGACCCTGAGCCCCTGGAGTGGGGACAGCAAGTGCCACCAGCGCCGGGTGCTGACATATACCATCCCCATCAGCAACCCGCTGGGCCCCAAGAGCGCCTCTGTGGTGGAGACACAGGTGGGCCAGGTGGGATGGCCGGGTAGGTGGGGCAGTTGGGTGGGTGGGGTGGCCCTGACTCCCCCGGCCCTGTCCCTGCAGACGCTGTTCCGGCGCGGCCCCCAGGCTGGCGGGTGTGTGGTGGACTCCGAGGTGCTGACGCAGGGCATCCCCTACCAGGACTACTTCTACACTGCCCACCGCTACTGCATCCTGGGTCTGGCCCGGAACAAGGCGAGGCTCCGGTGAGTGGTGGCTGGCCCCTCCATCCCATGCCCTGGTGGCCCCAGGGCCCCCGTCCACTCCTCAAGTCAGCAGCAGAGCGTTGGTTCCCAGCCTGGTGGAGGAACAGAAGCCTGGGGTTCCTGAGGCCCTTGTGCTCTGAATAGTGGAGGATGGGAAAAGAGTGGCCCTGGGACGGCTCCTCCCATCTCAGAGAGAGTCTGAGCCTCAAGATCACGAGCATACAGCAGCAAAGCCAGGTGATGTCGCCTCTCTCAGGGAGCTCATATTCAAGTGAGGAATTGGACAATAGAGAAATAGGAAAATCTGGCTGGGTGCGGTGGCTGATGCCTATAACCCCAGCACGTTGGAAGGGTGAGGTGGGCAGATCACTTGAGGTCAGAAGTTCAAGACCAGCCTGGCCAACATGGCAAAAACCCATCTTTATTAAAAATAGAAAAATTAACCGAATGTGGTGGCGAGCGTCTGTAGACCCAACTACTCGGGAGGCCGAGGCAGGAGAATTCCTTGAACCTGGGAGGTGGAGGCTACAGTGAGCTGAGATCACACCACTGCACTCCAGCCTGGGCAACAGATGAGACTTCATCTCAAAAAAAAAAAAAAAAAGAGAGAGAGAGAGAAATAACTAGGAAAAGCTGCTACAGAACATCCACTGGCAATTAGGGCTACAGAGAAAAACGAAGAAAACATGGCAGGTTATAGAGGGAGGGGCGTGGAGGCTTTTTCACCTGATACGCTGGTCAGGGAGGGGCCCACTGGGAAAGAAATTTTTTGCCAAGAACTTGAAGGAGATGAGAGCAACTCGTTTGGGACCGCAGGTGCAAAGGCCCTGAGGCAGGGGTGTGGGCAGTGGCTGGGGTGGAGTAAGATGAGGTGAGATTCAAGTGGTGAACCAGGACCTGATGCAGTGGCTCACACCTGTAATCCCAGCACTTTGGGAGGCTGAGGCAGGAGGATCACTTGGGCTCAGGAGTTTGAGAGCAGCCTGGGTAACATAATGAGGCCCTGTTTCTACAAAAAAAATTTTTTTTTTAATTAGCCAGGGCTGAGCGCTGTGGCTCACACCTGTAATCCCAGCACTTTGGGAGGCCAAGGCAGGTGGATCACTTGAGGTCAGGAGTTTGAGACCAGCCTGGCCAACATGGTGAAACCCTGTCTCTACTAAAAATACAAAAATTAGCCGGGTGTGGTGGCGCACGCCTGTAATCCCCACTACTTGGGAGGCTGAGGCATAAGAATCACTTGAACCTGGGAGGCAGAGGTTGCAGTGAGCTGAGATTGTGCCACTGCACTCCAGCCTGGGTGACAGAGTGAGACTCCATCTCAAAACAAAATAAAACAAAAAAATTAACCAGACGGGGGAGGTTGCAGTGAGCCACAATCATGCCATTGCACTTCAGCCTAGGCGACAAAGTAAGATCCTGTCTCAAAAAAAAAAAAAAAGTGACCCAGATGTGGCTCATGGAGAAGACTTTACTTTTATCTGGAGGTACAACTAGGGCAGGGCTCTGAGCCAGGAGGGTACTGACCTGACTCAGGTGGTCCCAGCCTCCCTCTGATCTGGTGGACAGGGACAGGAGCAGGAGGCCAGGGAGGAGGCTGCTGGGACATCCAGGCTGGAGGGGACAGAGGCTGCTGGATCAGGGTGGGACAATGGAGGGGAAAAGTTTAGATTCTGGAGAGATTTTGTAGGTTTAGCCGACAGGATTTGATGAGAGATTGGATGTAGGGGTAAGGGAAAGAAGAGAGCTCAAGGAGTACCCCGAGGCATTTGGCCTGAGTCACTATAACCAGCGATGGAGCTGCCAGTGACCGAGATGGAGGCAGCAGGGAGGAATGGGTCCGGGGAAAGATCAGGTCAGTTTAGGACTGAGCTGTCTCTACTGAGCTGAGCCCATGTGGAGTTGGGGTGCAGCAGCCAGATGGAAGAGGTTCAGGGGCGAGGTCTGGTTAAGAGGTCGTCTGTGAGTGGACAGGGCTCGGGCTGCTGGGAATGTTACCCAGGTAGTGGGCATGGGTGGAGTTGGCTGGCATTTCGGCTGAGTAGGGTGTTGTGTGGGAGATCCAGGGAAGCCATGGGGGGTAGGGAACCCGTCTGTTTTGTCTGAGTGACAAGGGGCCCTCTGAATTATGGGAAGGAAAGAATCCATCTTGGGGGATGAGGAAGCCAAGGCTGGAGTCAGACCCAGACCTCCTTCCCCTGATCTCCCAACTCCAGAGTGTCTTCTGAGATCCGCTACCGAAAGCAGCCGTGGAGCCTGGTGAAGTCGCTCATTGAGAAGAACTCGTGGAGTGGCATTGAAGACTATTTCCATCATCTGGGTAGGGGCAGAAGGCCGGTCGGGGCATGGGTTGGGGGGTGGCTTGGCCAGGTGTGGACATTCAGAGACCCCTCTCTTCTACACAGAGCGAGAGCTTGCCAAGGCTGAGAAGTTGTCACTGGAGGAAGGCGGGAAGGATGCCCGGGGCTTGCTATCTGGTCTGCGGCGGCGGAAGCGGCCCCTGAGCTGGCGGGCTCACGGGGACGGGCCGCAGCACCCAGACCCAGACCCCTGCGCCCGGGCCGGCATGCATACCTCGGGTGCGTTCCACTGGGGCCCGGTCCAGATGGGCAGAGGAACCGGGGTCCTGGACCGGGCCGTCTGACTCCAAGCCGCTCTCCTGCAGGCTCTCTCAGCTCCCGCTTCTCCGAGCCGTCTGTAGACCAGGGCCCCGGAGCAGGCATCCCCAGTGCCCTGGTTCTCATCAGCATTGTGTGAGTAAGAGACAGGAGCAGTGGCCACACAGGCCTGAATCTGCCTCCTGGCTGTGTGACCTTGGGCAAGTGCTTGGGCTCTCTGGGCTCCCTTAGCTTAAGTCGGTGCGTGTGTTTGGTTACAGCAAGGATTAGACGAGGCGATGTTTGGGATGTGTCCGTTTGCCATGGAGAAGCCTTCCCTGCTAGAAGAGCAGAGCCCCGGTGGGGATGGGTGGAGATCAGAGAGCCCTGACTTCATCCAAGGGTCAAGGGGGGCTCTCTGGAGGAGCAGACACACAAAGATTCTGGAATTAAGTGCACAGGGAGAGGCGTGCATAACAAGTGAGGTCGTTGATGCACATCACTCACATCTTCTGTGCCCACCCCTAAGCTGGGCAATGCTGAGGACACAGCAGTGACCTTGAGGGGAAGATAGACCTGACACCAGACCAGAATGATCGGGGCTGGGATGGGGGAGGCATGGGCAGAGGGGTCGGAGCCAGCAGTGGGGAAGCCCTGGGAGGCCAGTGGCGGCTTCCTCCCAGGCCACAGGGGGCAGTCAGGATGGGCATCCTGGGAGAGTAGAGACTGCCTAGGCTGAGAAGGGCATTGGTAGGGAGAACCCACACACCCACCAGCCCAGAGACTTGCAGGAGGGGGCGGGCAGGACACTGGGAGGAAACAGAAGCAGGATCCCAGGGTCTGCTTAACCTGGGAGGTAAGGGTCAGGTCGGCCATGTGCTCAGCCTCTGAACCTCAGCTCTCAGTGCTCATCCAGTGAGAGGGTGTGGTGCGCTCGGCCCAGAGCTGCCCAGAGCGAGGAGGGCTGGGGGTGGCGGGGGCAGGCCAGGTGGCACTCATCTTTCTGTCTCCACTCACTGCTGCTGCTGCAGGATCTGTGTGAGGTAGGGTCCTGAGTCCTCCCCCTGCCCTCCCCTACCTATACCCTACCCCTGCTTCAGCCTCTTCTCCCCACTCCGTGCTCCATTTCTCCTAGGGAGGTGGCCTGGTGTGGGGGTCAAGGGCATGGCCATCAGACAGGCCTGGACTTGAACCCTGGCTTTCCTGCTATGGGCTGTGCATCCCTAGGCATGTCTCTCACCCTCTCTGAGCCTCATTCTCCTCTGCAATGAGGGATAGAGGTGTCCCTACAAGGTGTAGTTGTATTGGGGGTGGCACTTTCGGAGCATCCAGACCCTGGTACTCCTGACCTCTGATCCCTGTCACCAGCCTTATCATCCTCATTGCCCTCAATGTCCTGCTCTTCTACCGCCTCTGGTCCCTGGAGAGGACGGCCCACACCTTTGAGTCCTGGCACAGCCTGGCCCTGGCCAAGGGGTGAGTGGGTAGCCTGGGGAAATGGAGGGGGGCTTGGGCATATCGGGGGAGGCCAAGGCCCCGCTCAGGCCTGGCATCCCCACAGCAAGATCCCCCAGACGGCCACAGAGTGGGCGGAGATCCTGGCGCTGCAGAAGCAGTTCCACAGCGTGGAGGTGCACAAGTGGAGGCAGATCCTGCGGGCCTCCGTGGAGCTCCTGGACGAGGTAGGAGGCGCTGCTTGGGCAGGGCCTGGGGCTGCAGGGCTGCCAGGTCCTCTGCTGAAACCCCACCATGCGTCAGGCACGTCCCCTCTCCGGGTCTCAGTGTCCTCCGCTGTAAAATGAGGAGGCCACTCAGAGCCCCCACCCCACAGCACTGCAGGGCAAAGCAGGGAAGCATGGATGGAAGAAAGCACTGATTGGCTCATCCTGGACAAAAGTCCAGAGGCGTCTCATGTTAGGCACTGCCGGGTCCGGTCACTCGACAGCAGTAAGAGCTGGTCTCTCGCACCAACTATGCCCTGTGCCCATCTCCAGGGTTGGCATCATTGGGGGACACGCTTTTCCCCCAGGGGACCACGGAGCTCACTGTCATTGGCTGCTGGGCTCCTGGGTCCACCCCTACCCATCACAGCAGCCGGGGCAGGCCAGGCATGCTCCCTCTACCCCCTGCCCCCTTCTGGGGTAACTAAGGGGTCACATGGTCTGAAGGGGAGAGACCCTTCAAAGGCCCTGAGGTCTCATCTTCAAAATGGGGTGGACCCAGACACCCAGTGTAGTTCAGGGGCAGCGTCTGCTCAGGCAACCAGCTTCCACTTCCGGTGTGTGACCTCATGCAAGTGACTTCACCATGGTGGCTGTGGCTTCCTTTGTGCATGGGATAATGCTGATGCTGCCTCAAAGACTGTTGTGAGGATGAGACAGGCTGACACTGGGAGTGGTGCCAGGCCTGCAGGAAACACCGATGTGCACTGGCTGTCCTGAGTGTGAGCCTAGCGCCAGGGACAAAGCAGATGCCCAATAAGTGTGATGTCATCACATGGCCATGCCCTCAGGCCCCAGTAGACTCAGGCTGCAGTTGTGGTAGGTCAGAGCAAGTGCTGGGTACTGGGGAAGGTGTCTAGTGGGGAAAGCAGATGGGAAACAAGAGTCTGGAATTGGCTACATTTCCAAGGCCATCAGAGCTGAAGTTGTGGGTGATGGTGAAAATCTCGTCTGGTCAGACCCTTCCATGTCAGGAGGCTCATTCTTAGGGATGTCATTGCCCCCTGAAATCAAGCTCCCAGGGAGAGGCGAGGCTTGCCCTGGAAAGCACTGGGTAGGACTGGATGGGGCATGGATTTCGAAGGCTTAGCCCATCACTCATGGAGAAGGGTGGGCACGGCCCCTCATCCTGTGTTATTTTCTTCTTTTTTTTTTTTTTGAGACGGAGTTTCTGTCCCCAGGCTGGAGTGCAATGGTGTGATCTCAGCTCACTGCAACCCCTGCCCCCTGGGTTCACATGATTCTCCTGCCTCAGCCTCCCCAGTAGCTGGGATTACAGGTGCCCACCACCACGTCCGGCTAATTTTTTTTGTATTTTTTTTAGTAGAGATGGGGTTTCACTATGTTGGCCAGACTGGTCTTGAACTACTGACCTCATCGTCCACCCTCCTTGGCCTCCCGAAGTGTTGGATTACAGGCATGAGCCACCACGCCAGGCCCTTTTATTTTATTCTTTTGAGATAGGATCTCACCTGCCCAGGCTGGAATGCAGTGGCACGGTCATGGTTCAACGCAGCCTCGAACTCCTGGCTCAAGCAATCCTCCTGCCTCAGCCTCCTAAGTAGCTGGGACTATAGGCATGCACCACCACACCTGAACTACTTTTACATTTTTTATAGAGACTGGAGCCTCACCATGTTGGCCAGGCTGATCTCAAACTCCTGGCCTCAGGCAATTCTCCCCCTCGGCCTCCCAAAGTGCTAGGATTGCAGGTGTGAGCCATTGCTCCTGGCCCTGAGTTAAATTTTTATCATTTTCCTCTCTCTCAAATTGCCAAGGATGCAGAGTGGGCATCACAGATTGGTGCTCACAGTAGATGCAGATTGAGCACGTACCTGCCGCTGGGCTATTCTAAGTGTTAAACACGACTGCCTTATCCTCATCGCTGGCCTTTGAGGAAGACGAGCTTGCTAGCCCAGTCTTTTTGAGACAGAATCTCGATCTGTTGCCCAGGCTGATGTGCAGTGGCCTAGTTTTGGCTCACTGCAACCTCTGCCTCCCAGGTTCAAGCGATTCTTGTGCCTCAGCCTCCCAAGTATCTGGGATTACAGGTACCCGCTACTATGTTGGGCTAATTTTTGTATTTTTAGTAGAGACAGGGTTTCACCATGTTGGCCAGGCTTGTCTCAGTCTCCTGACCTCAAGTGATTCACCTCAGCCTACCAAAGTGCTGGGATTACAGACATGAGCCACCACACCCAGCCGTTAATCCAGGTTTTATACATAGGTAGGCAGTATGAGGCATCCAGTGGTATGAGGAGCTCAGGAACTTGCCTGAGGTCACAGAGGAGGTGGTGACAGCTAACACGTGCTGAGCACTTAATGTGCACCAGGTTCTCGGTGCTCTTCAGGACCCTGAAATAATCCTATGGAGCAGATGTGATACAGACCCATATTTCAAATGAAGGGATTTGGCTTAGGGTGGTTACAGGACTTGCCAGAGGTTACCTGAGGTAAGCAGCAGAGCCAGGATTTGAACCCAGGCCATTGGGGTCCCAGGCGCACACTAAGCCCCTTTCCTCTGCTGCCTCTAAGAAGTTAAACTGGGTGCAGCGTGGCTGCGCTTTTCTCACAGGGGGACCTTGGGGTGGGGCGGTATGGCCTCTGGACCGTCTTCAGTTTCTCAACGGCAGGATGGGGGTGGGTGACATCACCCCCCACTACCCTCCAGCTTCAGCCCCGACCCTGCTCATCTCCTCCCTGCAGATGAAGTTCTCGCTGGAAAAGCTTCACCAAGGCATCACAGTCTCAGATCCTCCATTCGATGCCCAGCCCCGGCCCGATGACAGCTTCTCCTGAGGACCCAGGTCACATAGCTGTTCCCCCACGTGGACAGATGGACACACAGAGCCTTGGCGGCCACTGCTGGAACGGTGTGAGCGCCAGGCATCTCCCGCCCACCCCTCCTGACGGCCTGATGGGGACTGCGCAGACGTGGGGGCCACGGAACTGAGATGCACTTTATCCCAGGGAGCTGGCCTGGCCTCGGGCAGGCCCCCCACTAACTTATTTTGCCCGGCCGAGGTTGTGGGGGGCGCCTCCTGGGGTGCACAATTCCCTCAGCTCTGGGTTTAATGTATTATATTTATTTGGGGCCAACAGTTCCCCAATAAAGGGTCAGAAGTGGCTGTGGCTGTGCCTGTGGGGCCCTGGGGGTGGGTGGGAGCCTCCTGTGGCACTCAGATCCTACTGTGGTGGGGAGGGGACCTCTGTCTGTTACCTGGGGCCATAGTCACTGAAACGATCTGGAATTCCCCCAGCATCGTACACAAGCTTTACATCATCTGAGGTCAGCGCAGGAACTCCGAGGACAGTCTGGTGGCCAGAGTTCAAATTCTGTTTCCTAGCAGTCATGTCACTGCAGCGGGTCAACCCTCCAGAGCTTCAGCATCCTTTGCTGTATGATGGGTGGAATTACAGCACCCGTCTCAGGGTTATTAGAAGGGAGTGGTTCTCAATCTTGAGCTGCATTTGAATCTACTGGAGGGCTTGGTGCAAAACAGACTGTGGGGCTCCTCCCTCCAAATTTCTGGTTCAGTATGCCTGGGGCAGGGCTAGGATTCTGCCTTTATAACAAGTTACCAGAAGATGCTTATGGTGCCATCTCAGACCACATTTTGTTTTTGAGATGGAGTTTCGCTCTTGTTGCCCAGGCTGGAGTGCAATGGTGCGATCTCAGCTCACTGCAACGTCCATATCCTGGGTTCAAGCAATTCTTCTACTTCAGCCTCCCCAGTAGCTGGGATTACAGGCATGCTCCACCACGTCCAGCTAATTTTATATTTTTAGTAGAGATGGGGTTTCTCCATGTTGGTCAGGCTGGTCTTGAACTCCTGATCTCAGGTGATCCACCTACCTCGGCCTCCGAAAGTGCTGGGATTACAGGCGTGAGCCAACGTGCCTGGCCCTGTTTGTGTTAAGTTAGGGTTTCTCTGTCATCCAGGCTGCAGTGCAGTGGCACAAACATAGCTTACAGCGGCCTCAACCTCCTGTGCTCAAGCCATCCACCCCCCTCAGCCTTCTGAGTAGCTGGGACTACAGGTGCAAGCCACCATGCCCGGCTAATTTTTAATTTCTTTTTAGAGATGGGATCTCCACTATGTTGCCGAGACTGGTCTCGAACTCTTGGCCTCAGGCGATCCTCCCTCCTCAGCTTCCCACAGTGTTGGGGTTACAGGCATGAGCCACCACCGCACCCGGCCCCAGACCACACTTTGAGAACCACTATTATAGATTCAAGGAGTTCATAAATGTGGCTACTTAGAACAGGGCCTGGCACAGATGGAATGGAGTAAGTTTTCAATAAATGTTATGCTTATTGCATAAAAATAGAGGGAAAAAGTAACTCATGTAGCGAGTACCAAGTAATGTACGTACCAGCTCTTTGCCAAGATCTGATGTTCATTTTATTCTCACAGTAACTCCACGAGGTAGAGACAAAAGATGTACATGCCGAGGCTACCCAACAGGGAGGCGGACTCCAGGCCTGGCTCCCGGAGTCTCCACATTTAGATTCAAGGTCCTAACCCCCTCAGGACCCCACCACAGCCCATTCAGGCTGAGGTGGGTTGGATCCCTATTTTACAGATGAGGAAATAAATGAGCTTGGAGGCAAAGTCCCTGGTCCAGGTAGAACCCAGGTCCACCTCACTCAAACCTTGTCCTGGTTCCAGAATGAGTGTGTGGGATAAAGAGACACCTCTGACATGTCACACCCCCGGCTATAAGATTCATCCTAACTGATGGCTTGGGGCAGGGGACTGGAGGGGGATTGGAGGAGTGGCATAGGAGGCAGAGCCAGCAACTCCCACTCTCTAGCTGTGTGATCATGGCAAGGTACCCACGCCAAGCCTCAGTTTTCTATATCTGTAACATGGGTATAATAATAATATCACCTATAGGAAGAATTAAATGAGCTAATGTTAGTAAAGTGCTTTGAATGCTTAGAAGCACCAAGCCCATACATAGTCGGTGCTCATGAACATCAGTTTGTAAGGCTGTGAGGTGCTTCCTGTCCAGTACTGAGGCCTGTCCTCACTGTGCCTTCACCTACCATCCCCCACCAGAGGAAGGGCTGGGAACAGCAAGAGGGTTATTTTCTGCAGGGGAATTTCACAACTCAGGAGGTGCTGGCATAAAGGTCTAGACCACAGAGGTGTCTGGTGTCCCTGGCTCCCTGCCCCTCTGCCATGGTCCTGCCTCACACCCTGGCTCTTCTTGCCTGGCAAGGCTGGGCCAGGGAGACTCTGGGACCATACCCCACCCAGAATTGGAGGCTAGGACCTGGGTATTGACCCTTCAACCAAGAGTCTCACTCCAAGCCTGGTCCTGACAGCCCAGAACTCCCACCTCCATTCTCTGCATTTCACAGAACCTACTGGTAGGACAGGCCACTCTCCCCTGCTGGAGCAGGATTCCAGATGCATCCTAGGCCAGCTACATGACTCTGGGCAAGGGAGCAGCCCTCTCCCAGGCTCAGCTTTTTCATCTGTAAAATGGGGATAATAGAACTTGCTGAAGGTTTGAGGCAGTACAAGTGGGTTCAGTGAATCCCAAGGGCTTAGTAGACATTGGTATTCATTTATTCATTTGACAAATATGGATTGAGTATCTGCAATGTGCCAGGAACAGTTCAAGGTGCAAGAGTCATGGTGGTGGACAGGACAGTGTCCTCATCTTGAGGAATCTCTCTTTTTTTTTTGAGACAGAATCTCCCTCAGTCACCAGGCTGGAATACAGTGGCTCGATCTCAGCTCACTGCAACCTCCGCCTCCCGGGTTCAAGCGATTCTCCTTCCTCAGCCTCCTGAGTCTGGGATTACAGGTGCCCGCCACCACTCCCAGCTAATTCTTCTGTATTTTTAGTAGAGGTGGGATTTCACCTTGTCGGCTAGACTGGTCTGGAACTCCTGACCTCAGGTGATCTGCCTGCCTCTGTGTCCCAAAGTGCTGGGATTACAGGCATAAGCCACTGCACCTGGCCTACATTGAGGATCTTGTATTCCTAGGCTGGAGGGACAGGGGATGAACTAAGGCCATAAAGGAAGAACATGGCCAGGTGTGGTGGCTCACACCTGTAATCCCAGCACTTTGGAAGGCCGAGGCAGGAGGATCACTTGAGGCCAGGTGTTGAGGCCAACATGGTGAAACCCTGTCTCTACTAAAAAAAATTAGCCAGGTGTGGTGGTGCACGCCTGTACTCCCAGCTACTAGGGAGATTGAGGTGGGAGAGTCGCATTAACTCGGGAGTCGGAGGTTGCAGTGAGCCAAGATCCTGCCACTGCACTCCAGCATAGGCGACAGAGTGAGACTCCCATCTCAAAAAAATAAACAGGAAGAACATAATGTCAGGTAGTGAGGGTGCTGTGAAAAAACACTCAAGAGTAAAGGAGGTCAAGTTAGGAGCTTGGGAGGCAGTTTACCTGAAGGGACACGGAAGACCTGACGAAGGTGACATTGGAGCCATGGAGGCAGAGGGAAAGTGGCGGGTCCGAGAGGAGAGCGGGGCCAAGGCCCGAGGTAGGAATGGGTCCTCTGTGTTGGGAACAGCAGGAGGGCCTGGACAGCCAGAGTGGAGGGGGAGTAGAGACGGGTAGGTGGTATCAGGGACATAAAGGGGTGCAGGGGATCATGAAGGGGTCCTCCTCCTGAAACAGCACCTCCAGATCCCCCGGCCGCTTCTCTCCAGGGTTCCCCGCCTGCTTGGGTGAGGTCTGGATTGTATCTGCAGTCCTAGTCAGACAGTCCCCCACCCTCCTCTAATGCCTACATGGGGTCCCTGCACAGTGACTCCCGGGCCAGGATATCAGGAGAGGAGAGATCACGTGGAGGTTCGCTCCCTCCAACTCCTGAGGATGACCTCCGTCATTTGAAGTCGGAAACTCGGCCCCCAAACTGCGCTCCAAGTCCTCCTGTGACTCTGGGGGTGACCTTTCCCAGACTCTCTGGGAAGGTGGGGGTGGTCCCCAGAGCCCAGCGGGGCCGGAGAGACCCGGACCACCTGTCCCGTTCCCAGAAGTCGCGATCCCTACGCCACCCGGAGAGGCCGGTGCAGCGGGAGCCTCCCGGGCCGCTGCGGCAAAGGCTGGGCGGCCGCGCCCTCCCCCCGCGGTGATTCATCCCGCCCCCTCCCTCTCCTCCCTCCTCCCTCCCTAGGCCGCGGCCGCCGCCGCTGCAGTGCGCAGGAGACCGCGGTCCGCGCCCGAGCGCGCCCGAGCCGGAGCGGGACCGGGGTCGGTGCACCTGGCGGATGCGCCCGGCTGCGCGCGCCGGCGCAGCAGCCCGAGCAGCGACCGCCGCCTGCGCGGCGGGGATGCCCGGACGCCGGGTCCCGGGGCTGGGCCCCCGGCGGTAACCGGAGCGGGGGGGCCGCGCCCCCCCTCCTCCCCCTTCGCGGGTCCCAGAGCCGCAGCTGCTGCGCCCGCGCGCTCCCGGGGACATTCTAACCGCCGCTGGGTCCCGCCGCCTCTCGCCCCGCTATTAATACCGGCGGCCCGGGAGGGGGGCGCAGCGCGCGCGGGGCAGCCATGGGGAGGCTGCTGGCCTTCGTGGTCGGCGCGGCACTGGGTGAGTGCGCTGTGGTGCCTGCGGCCGGGGGCACCGCGGGGGCGCTGGCGGGAGGCGGGAGTGGCGCTCGGGACGCCGGGCGGCCGCTCGAGGGCCGCCCCGGCCCATCCCCGGACCCCGCCAAGTCCGCTTCAGAAGTTGTGCGCGCGGGAGCGGGGCTTGGGGAGGGCGGTGGAGGTGCCGGTGGGCTCCAGCGGGTGGGGGCCGAGCTGGCACAGCCTTTCGGCTGCAGGCGCTCAGCCGGGGGCGAGGAAACGCGGAGTCAGCTGCTCCTGGAGCCCCGCAGGCTGCAATGTGACACCCACAGCCGCGGGAGGGGGGGTGGGGGGAAGGCGGCGCCCGAGACTGGGACAGGAGGGACGGAGGGACAGGGAGAGATGGAGACGGGAGAGAGGGGGCGAGAGACAGAGAAGGACTCGGAGTGCACCTGAGGAGGTCCGCTGGGAGGCTGGGGACATGGGGGTCAAGGGGGACACGGAGACTGAAAGAGGGATATTGGAGAAAGAGAGAGTTAAGAGACTGAGCGGGTGGAGAAAGGGAAACTTGAGAGAGGCAGAAGGAGATGGAGAGAAGAGAGAGGGAGATGGAGGTGCCCTGAACGCCGAGAGAGAATCTGGCATGGAGTTTGAAAAGGGAGAGACGTGAAAAAGTGGAAGGATACCAGGAGAGGTCTCTTTCTGAACCCAGAGAGTGGACACAAAGTGGAGGGACCTTCAGAGAGACCCCTGAGAGGGACAAAGATGGGAGAGACTGAGACAGAAGCCCTCGGGGAATCTGAAAGGGCAAGGGAGGGGGATGGATGAGAATTCCTGAGGATCAGGAGACAAGGACAGCATGGGGCTGGAGCAGAAGAGACAGGTTATCCACAGAGTGCTGGGAGGCAGGAAGGAGGTGCCAGGGAAGAGTGTGAAGGGGAAATTTAAACACTGGAATTCAGTGGGGCACAAAGGCCCTGGTGCAGGAGAGAGATCAGGAAAGAGCTTTGAAGAGTGGATGGGGTTGGGGTGGGAAGAGCTCTAGAAGCAGGAAGCCTGGGAAAGAGGGGTGACAGAGGCAGGAGAGGCTGGGGAGGGGATGGCTCACACAGGGGCTTGTGGGGCTGGGGAGTGGAGCTGAGAGTGGGTCAGCCGGGTTCCAGTGCCCACCTCCCCACAATCCCCCAGATCTTTTCTCTCAACCCATTTCTCCTGGGGCTAGCTGGCTTTGAATGTAGTGGTGGAAATGACTGCCACCTTGAACTTCTAACTTAGCTGGAATTCTCATTCTACCGCCTGGATGCTTGGGTACCTCCAGCAAGGGACTTTCTGAGGAAGGGGCACTCGGGTAGCAAAAAGTCTGAGTTACTAGTGATGTTGACAGTCCAACTTATGGGGCCTCTCAAGGGCCAGGCCCTACCTAATGTATGAAAATGGGCCCAGCCCCTGCTGGAAGCAAAGAGGACCATTTCTTTCAACAAGAGAGAGGGAAACTGAGACTCAGAGATGAATGACTTGCTGAGGTCACCTAGTGAGTGACAGGGCTCAGCCTGGCATCCAGTCCTGTCTGCTTGTCATCACTGAGGGGAGAAGAGATAGTTTCTGAGGGGTCTGGCATCGTTTAGGGCAATGGGTGCCTCTACCCGACCTGAGCTTGCTGTCCCCACAGTGTCCTCAGCCTGGGGGGGCTGCGTGGAGGTGGACTCGGAGACCGAGGCCGTGTATGGGATGACCTTCAAAATTCTGTGCATCTCCTGCAAGCGCCGCAGCGAGACCACCGCTGAAACCTTCACCGAGTGGACCTTCCGCCAGAAGGGCACTGAGGAGTTTGTCAAGGTGTGCGGGGGACGGGTGCAGGTGTGGGAGGGCAGGGGTCCATGGGTGGGAGGTGGTGGGGCTGGATCTCAGGGAGGGGGCTTGCTTGCTTGTTTGTTTTAATAATATGCTGTGATTGATGACCTGGATTCAGATTCTGGCTCTACCAGTGGCCAGCTGGTGACCTTGGCCAAGCCAGTGAGCCTCTCTGAAAGTCAGTTGCCTCCTCTGTAAAGACGGGGTGTTGGTGGTCTCTAGCCCGTAGGTTTGTATGGGAATTGAATGCGTTAACGCACCTGGCACATGGTTGGCATGAAATAAATGCCAATGGACTTATTTGGCACCAGCAAATAATGTCTCGGATAGTCGTTACAGAGGAAGGCAGAACCTTTTTTTTAACCTCCTTTAAATTACCTGTGTATTTTGCATTTTTGGGGGAGGAAACCATACACTTAGGATGTGCTAGAGAGTTGGGGTCTGAAGCCGCTGGGATCAGGCTGCCTGTCCCTGCTGGAGGAGTGTGTCTGGTGGCTGAGAAAGAGCTGCAAAGAATGATGGTCCAGAGGCCAGATGGGGCTTGGGAGGACAACTGAGGAATGTGTGTGTGCGCCTGTGCATCTCAGGGCTAGAGGCAAAATCAGGGTCTGGTTGGCTCCCGGCGTGATTCTAGCCCCCTGCCCCTGTGTTCTCCCTGCCTGAGGTCAAGGCATCTGAGCCCATGTGTGTGCCATCTGTGTCTATGGGTGTCAGGGCAGGAGACAGAGTCAGGGTCAGGTGAGGGAAGAGAGGCCCAGGCAGTGACACCTCCCACTCCCTGGCTACCCCCAGATCCTGCGCTATGAGAACGAGGTGTTGCAGCTGGAGGAGGATGAGCGCTTTGAGGGCCGCGTGGTGTGGAACGGCAGCCGGGGCACCAAGGACCTGCAGGACCTGTCCATCTTCATCACCAATGTCACCTACAACCACTCGGGTGACTACGAGTGCCACGTCTACCGCCTGCTCTTCTTTGAGAACTACGAGCACAACACCAGCGTCGTCAAGAAGATCCACATTGAGGTAGTGGACAAAGGTGAGTCGGGCGCTGCCTGTCCCTTCACTGTCACCCACCGGCAAGCCAGATGGAGGGACAGATGGCAGGTAGCGGACAGGACAGGCTGGCTTTGTGCCTGACCAGCCAACAACCCACAGCAATGGGCTGGAGGGGGAGGGGAGAAGCCTCTGCGGCCCACTGCAGCTCTGGCTTCTGTTTCCCTCCAGCCCACGGAGAGGTCAAAGCACGCCTCTCCCCACAGACGCTCTGGGTGCAGAACCCAGCTCTGTCACCTGTGCTGAGTGACCTCTGGCAGGTGCCTTTTGTCTCTGAGCCAAAGGATTGTCCCAGGCTCGCCCAGGATAATAATCCCATGTGCTTCTTGGGGTGTGGTTTGAGTCATTCTTCCATCATGGGGGCCATGAGGATTGAGCAGCTGCAGGCACATCATCGGCTTCCAGCAGAGCCTGGCACATGGCGGCTAGGGTGGCAGTTCTTACTGTTTGAGTAGCTCAGCCCTGCTGCCCTCTGTCGTGATGAAGCAGGAGAGCATGCCACCTTGAGCAGAGCTGCGCACCTCCCTCTGCTCTCCTGCCACTGGGCAGTCACACTAGCCTGCAGAGTTTCACTCAGCCTCTCTGGGGCGGGCCTAGGGGCCCTTTCTAAAGCTCTCAGGTGAGGCAGTGCAGGGCCACAGGTGTGGGGCCCATGCTCTGAGCAGCAAGGGTCTACACAACATTTTTGAACATCTCATCATTTTGCCTCAGCCACCTGAACCCCTCCTTTGAGGGAGGTCTGCCCCTTCTCTGAACCATCTTCTGCTCTGCATCAATTACAATTGTCTCCCCTGTGGCCTCTGGCTGAGAGTCGGGGAGAAAGCCTTGGCTTTGAACCAGCTACAAGCTGTGGCAGAAAGGTCTCTTGGGGTCACAGCACACGCATCCTCATGGGCAATACACATCGCCCATCCTTTTCATGACACAGGTGCCGGCCTCAGTGCCTTACACGGAGTCCCTTAGTGAATCCTTCCCCGATCCTGTAGGGTAGGGGCTCTTCCTATCTCCATTTTACAGATGAGAAAACTGAGGCCCAGGGAGGGAAAGTTATATGGTCAAGATCACATGATTGGGAGCTGGACGTGAACCCAGAGAAGCTTGGGTGACTGCATCTCTATTCGTGGCCATGATTCACTGTATGGTTATCAGCCAGAGCCTGTGGGTCTCTTTTTATAATTAGCATTTTTACATTTATTGTCAAAGTGGTGTAGCAGAATGCAATTCAGCAGGCATGTCTGAGCCACTCTGGCATTCGTCACGATGCTGGGCAGGGGAGTGGGGGTCAGCTGCGGACATGGATGATGGTGCCCCACCCGCAGAGTTGCTGTGACAAAGATGCCCCCAGTACTGGGGCTTAACAAAACCTGTGTTATTGCTCTTGCTGATCTGCAGAGGTGAGACAGGGAGAGGGTGGGAGGCTTCAGGGCGCTGTTCAGCCACCCAACCCAGGTTCGTTCCATCTTGTTGCTTGGCACTTGGCCAGGGTGCTGTGTCCTCTGGACACTGTGACCCAGTAGTGCCTCTCTATTTTTTATTTTAACTTTAATTTTTTGAGATGGAGTCTGGCTCTTTTTGCCCAGGCTGGAGTGCAATGGTGTGATCTCGGCTCACTTGCATCCTCTGCCTCCTGGGTTCAAGTGATTCTCCTGCTTCAGCCTCCTGAGTAGCTGGGATTACAGATGTCCGCCACCACACCAGGCTAATTTTTGTATTTTTAGTAGAGATGGGGTTTCAGCACACTGGCCAGGCTGGTCTTGAACTCCTGACCTCAGGTGATGATCCACCTCCCTCGGTCTGCCAAAGTGCTGGGATTACAGGTGTGAGCCACTGTGCCTGACCTGAGCCTCTCTTTTTTAGGATTGTCCACTGTATCATGCGACCTCCCAGAGCCCGTGTTTTCACCAGTGTTTACCATCGTCTGCAGTTACTTATGTTGGGCCCTGCAGAGTTTGCGTTTTCTGCACTGGTCACCCAATTCTAGTGTTTTTTTATCTGCCATACGGTAGTACTGCCTTGTAAACATTACCCGCTATAGTATAGTATTTTATATTACCCACTATAGTATATTTTATAATATACTTTTGTAATATCATCAAACATACAACAGTTTTTTGGTTTTTGTTAAAGAGAGACAGAATCTCACTCTGTTACCCAGGCTGACATACTGTGGCATGATCATAGCCCACGGTAGCCTCGAACTTTCGAAATCCAGCGATCTCCTGTTTAAGCCTCCCAAGTAGCTGAGACTACAGGTGTGAGCCACTGTGCCTGGCTAATTATTTTTTTTCTTTTGTAGAGACTGGATCTTGCTATGTTGCCCAGGATGGTCTCGAACTCCTGGCCTCAAACAATCTTCCCACCTTAGCTGCCCTAAGTGCTGGGATTACAGGCGTGAGCCTCCGTACCTGGTCTACAGTACTTTTATCATAATCCATTATACTAGAGTATTTTTAACATTCCCCACCATTCTCTGTATATTATTTTAAAAATTAATCCTATTACAGCATTTGAAAATATTCCATCTATACTATACTATATTCTTCATTACCCCTGATACTACAGTATTTTTGTTTTTGAGACAGAGTCACTCAGTCACCCAGGCTAGAGTGCAGTGGTGGTCCTCCGCTCATTGCAACCTCTGCCTTCTGGGTTCAAGTGATTCTCCTGCCTCAGCCTCCTGAGTAGCTGGGATTACAGGTGCGTACATCACAGCTGGCTAATTTTTGTATTTTTAGTAGATACGGGGTTTCACTATGATGACCAGGCTGATCTTGAACTCCTGACCTCATAATCCACTTGCCTTGGCCTCCTAAAGTGCTGGGATTACAGGCATGAGCCACAATGCCTGGCCCGATACTACAGTATTTTTAACATTTTGACTCACTGCACTACAGTATTTTTATTACCTACAATATATATTATTGTATTTGTCAGCACTCGCTGCCATTCCTTATTTATTTATTTTGAGATGGAGTGCCCAGGCAGGCTGGAGTGCAGTGGCACAATCTCGACCCACTGCACCTCCCGGATTCAAGTGATTCTCCTGCCTCAGCCTCCCAAGTAACTGGGATTACAGGTGCACGCCACCATGCCCAGCTAGTTTTTGTATTTTTAGCAGAGACAGGGTTTACCCTGTTGGCCCGGCTGGTCTCGAACTCCTGACCTCAGGTGATCCACCTGCCTCAGCCTCCTAAAGTGCTGGGATTACAGGCATGAGCTACCATGCCCAGCCTATTATTATTATTTTGAGTCAGAGTCTCACTCTGTCACCCAGGCTGGAGTGCAGTGGCATGATCTTGACTCACTGTAGCCTCCACCTCCTGGGTTCAAGCAGTTCTCCTGTCTCAGCCTCCAAAGTAGCTGGGATTACAGGCATGTGCCACCACGCCCAGCTAATTCTTTTGTTCTGTTTTTTTTTTTTTTTAGACGGAGTTTCGCTCTTGTTACCCAGGCTGGAGTGCAATGGTGCAATCTCGGCTCACTGCAACCTCCGCCTCCTGGGTTCAAACAATTCTCCCACCTCAGCCTCCTGAGTAGCTGGGATTACAGGCACGCGCCACCACGTCCAGCTAAGTTTTGTATTTTTAGTAGAGATGGGGTTTCACCATGTTGACCAGGATGGTCTCGATCTTTTGACCTTGTGATCCACCTGCCTCAGCCTCCCAAAGTGCTGGGATTACAGGCGTGAGCCACCGTGCTCGGCCTCTTTTGTTCTTTTAATAGAGACAGGGTTTCGCTATGTAGACCAGGCTGGTCTCGAAATCCTGGCTTCCAGTGGTCCACCCACCTCAGCCTCTCCCTGTGCTGGGATGACACATGTGAGCCACCACACCAAACTTTTTATTATTTTCATCCGCAATCTTGCTGCAGTTTCAGTATTGGCCATCAACCTATATTACCTCCTGGTAATGACCCCTGAGGAATTAGCCATTTCATTTCCATAGGAGGAGGGGACAGGTCATGGTGGTAAGAACCTCACTGACCTGGGAGAGGTGGCAAAGCTACTGGGAAGCTGCTGGGGGTGGCCCACCTATGGTAGGAGCAGGCAGATGGGGACCCACGGGGACAGTAATCCTATTTTGGACACACACAGCCTGAGTGGAAAATGCCTGAGGCACAGCAGCGTCTGAGGCGGGTGAGAAATCTGGCCTGCAGAGTCATGGCTGGCCTTCAGATCTGCAGGCTGCCTGTGGCATGCCGTGTTACCTAAATCCGTTTGGGCCCTGAGTTCCAGGAGCAGGGGCAAGAATTCCGATAACGGGGCTTTATCCAGTGTGCATCCAGCTCAGAGTGGTTTCTGAGGCCAGTTGCTGTGGGCAGCCAGGATGCATTTGTCCTTGAGGTTTTCCAGGGCATCAAGGCGATGTTTGGATAAAGAATTCAGCACAGCAGGCGCCCACTACATGAGATGCTAATAACGTCTGCGGAGGCCGGGCACAGTGCACTTTGGGAGGCCAAGGTGGGAAGACTGCTTGAGGCCAGGAGTTCAAGACCAGCCTGGGCAACACAGTGAGACCTCATCTCCACCAAAAAAAAAAAAAAAAAAAAAAAAAAAGAAAAGAAAAAAGTAGAAAATTCACTGGGCCTGGCAGTGCATACTTGTAGTCCCAGTTACTCGGGAGGCTGAGGCATGAGGATTGCTTGAGCTCAGGAGTTCCCAGCAGCAGTGAGCTGTGACTGCACCACTGCATTCCAGCTTGAGCAATCAAGCAAGACCCTGTCTCTTGAGAAAAGTAAAGAAGTCTGTTGAAAAGAATGAAGGAAGGAAGGAAGGAAGGAAGGAAGGAAGGAAGGAAGGAAGGAAGAAATGAGAAGGGAACCCTGTCCCGGCTCCTCCTACAGGAAAGCTGGGGCAGGGAAGGCGGGGGGAACATCCAGCCCTACTCCCTCCCTCACTCTGGCCCAGAAAGCCCTGGTGCCATCTGTACAGGGAGGAGCCACAGAAAGTGTCCCACTCACAGCAGAGGGAGGCCATGTGAGGACAGCAGGGAAAATGGGATCTCAGCCATCCGGGAGGGGGCCAGAGAAGTGGGATGGACACCTAGGAAATCCAGCCGAGGACGACGCAGTGGCTTCTGACTCTGGTCCCCTGGCTGAGTGCGTTCCCTTTACAGTTTAAATTTAGGCTCAAGGAGAAGAAGTTGGCAATTGGCAGGGCCATGCGGTAGAGAGGATGTGGGGTTTCCAGAAAATCGCCAACACTTGGGCAGTGCTGGCTGTGTGCTCATCCAAGCATGTTACGGACTTTAACTCATTTCCTCTCCCAGCATCCCCCTCAAGAGGGTCTGAGTATTCCCATCTCCATTTTACAGAGGCTCAGAAAGGTGCTGTCATTTGCCTGAGGCCACACAGCTAGTAAGAAGCAGAGTCAGGATTTGAACCCTGGCAGTCTGGTCCCAGAGCCCAGGCTTTTGACCATTAGGCAATACTGCCCCAGTTATAACAACAATAATAATATGAATAAAAATGAACCTTTATCGAGTGCTATTTATAGATCAAGCTCTCTTCTAAGGATTTTTAAAGCATATTTAATTCTCGCAGCACTCCGATGAAGGAGGCATTTTAAGTATCAACATTTTACAGTTGAAGAAACAGAGGCCCAGAGAGATTGAGCCACTTGTCTAAGGTCACACAGCTGACTAGTGGCAGAGCCAGCCTTTGAACCTCAGCTTTCTGGTTGCAGAGCTTCGGCTTTTAGGCCTTGAATGATGCAGATGTGCCCTTGAGTTACACAGGGAGGCAGGTTGAGGGTGACCCCCACCAGGCCTACCCAAGGCTGGGTATTCATAATCACAGCACACACACCAGGCCCAGGGAGGCCGAGCAACTTGCCCAAGCTCACACAGCAAGCTTACCCCACACCCGGGCTGTCATGCAGCCTGGGCTACCCCTTAACGCTGCCTGGCCACTGCAGCCAACAGAGACATGGCGTCCATCGTGTCTGAGATCATGATGTATGTGCTCATCGTCGTGCTGACCATATGGCTTGTGGCAGAGATGGTTTACTGCTATAAGAAGATCGCTGCTGCCACGGAGACTGCTGCACAAGAGAACGCGTGAGTGGGGTGACTGGGAGGCAGGACGGCACCCAGGGCATCACCATACCTACCAGAGAAGAGCACGGGGAGCCAGGCTCGGGGGTGGGGAGCGACCCAGGGCGCATTCTCTCAGTACTTGCAGAGAGAAGTGCTTTCTTTTTCGCTCTTGTTACCCAGGCTGGAGTGCAATGGCACGATCTCGGCTCACCGCAACCTCCGTCTCCTGGGTTCAGGCAATTCTCCAGACTCAGCCTCCTGAGTAGCTGGGATTACAGGCACGCACCACCATGCCCAGCTGATTTTTTGTATTTTCAGTAGAGACGGGGTTTCACCATGTTGACCAGGATGGTCTGGATCTCTTGACCTCGTGATCCACCTGCCTCGGCCTCCCAAAGTCCTTGCTGGGATTACAGGCGTGAGCCATCCCGCCTGGCAAGAGAGGAGTGCTTTCTGTCAGACATGGGATAGGGGATGTCGGGCCCAGCCCCTTCCTCCCTCAAACTCAAGAGCCCACCATAGGCCCCTCCACTCTCTAAGGAGCCCTGTGTACCCCGGGCAGAGACCACTACCCTCCCTGTCCCCTGGGGGGTGGGTCAGTCTGATGATGGGGTCACTGTACACCTGGCCTTTCCCCCACAGCTCGGAATACCTGGCCATCACCTCCGAAAGCAAAGAGAACTGCACGGGTGTCCAGGTGGCCGAATAGCCCCGGTAAGGCGGATGGGTGGGCAGTGGGCCCGGAGATTGGGAGGGGTGGAAGTCCTCCAGGTCCCTAATTCCCCATCTCTCGCACCCCTTCAGGTCCTGGGTCCCTCCTCAAGGAAGAGCCAGCCCTAATGGGGACTCACCAGACACCGCCTGCCCCCATTTGGGGTGGGGTGGCCGCTTCTGGGCCTCCGAAAGCCTCAGAGTCCTGCCGACAGAGCCGCCGGGGAGGGAGCGGGCAGGGGGCTTGGCTCGCACCCCCACCTTCGCCTCCTCCAGCTCCTGCCCCCCGGCTGCGCACCGCCATGCATGATGGGTAAAGCAATATTGCCGCTGCCCCCACCCTGCTTCTGCTGCCTGTTTGGGGAGGGGGGCGGTGAGGTGGGGGCAGCGGCCCCGCACCCCTCCTCCTTGCTGATTTGCACACATTGGCCGCTTCAGACACGCACTTCTGGGGCCAGCCCCTCCCCGCCTCCTCCCTGCCCGGGGGCAGGGGTCGCGATGATGGGCTGGAGCAGTTTGGGGCAAGGGGTTCTGGGGCCCACTCCGACTCTCCTTCCCCAGCATCATTTCCCCTCCCGCTTCCTCCGGCTGGACCTGGGGTCCCCGTCCCCGTCCCCGTGATGCACTCCTGCCCCGGCCCAACCTCGCCCTCTCTCACCAGCCTTGAACTGTGGCCACCTAGAAAGGGGCCCATTCAGCCTCGTCTCTCTTTACAGAAGTAGTTTTGTTCATGAAATAAAGACTCTTGGACTTGATGCAAAGTTTTGATTGTGAGCCCCGTCACCTTCCCACGTTACTGTCCCCGAATCCTAGGGCCGGCTTTCCAGGGTCCCTGCCTGTGGGCCACAGGTGAAGCCACTTAGTGCCTGATCTGTGTCGGGCTTGGGTTAGAGGAGCCATTCGCTCAGGGGGGACGAAGAGGGGTGAGGGAGAGTGGGATGGAGCCAGGAAGGGAGGGGGTGCCGTGGAGGGAAGAGAGGGGAGGCTCAGGCTGGCGTGCAGGGCTTTCGCGGGGTGTGCGGTGTGCCCAGCAGTGTGGGTCTCTGGAGAGTTGGGCGCTGGGGAGGAGAGGGAAGGAGAGCCGGGTACGGATGGAGACTCAGAGGAAGCCAGGCTAAGTCAGCGTGTCTCCGTGAGGGCCCTGGGCTGAGTGGAGGAAATGGGAGCGGTGAGGGTGGGTTTGGCTGGGCACAGCGGGCACCTGTGGGTGAGCGGGTGGGGCCGGTGGTGCGGGCGGCCTATCTGGGGCAAGCCGCCGAGGCCGACTGTGTCCGGCGTGTGGCGGAGGGGGCAGGTGTCTGACGGTGACCCTGCGCGTCTGGTGTTTGCCTGGCCCTGGGTCTGACGTGGACCGCGCCTGGCTGCTGGCGGGACAGTGTGTTATCTGCCCGCGGACGCTTCCGGCCACTCGGCCTGGGCCTCTGCCCTCAGCGCTGTGTTTTCCGGGCCAAGCCCCCCATCCCCCCTATCTAGTGCTAGGACTTTCTGGCTCCAGAGGTCACCGCGGCCGGGCGGAGGCTGCCAAAGCAAACCAGCCCCGTGACTTGTAGGAAGGCCATGGGGGAGGGGCCGGGGGAGGATGAGTGGGGCAGGTGGGAGGGGCCGGGGCTGGGGTCGGTCCGGGAATTGGGCAGGGGTGTAGGAAGTGGCGGGCTCAGCCTGGACCCGGGGCTGGAGGGCGCAGGCAGGGCGCGGGGAGGGGTCGCCGGGCGGGGGTGGAGTGGGCTTAGGTCAACTGGGGCCCTCCGTGGGATTTCCTAGGGTCAGACCCCCGCCCTTGAGCCCGGTAGGCGCCCCCAGCCTGCACTTTCTCCCTAACCCCCCAGCCTCCAGCCAGGGGACTGTTCCCACGTCTCCGCAGGCAGGCACACCTGGGTCCCTCTGGAGCCCCGTCGCTGGGCCCGCCTGGGCCAGCCCCTGCAAGTCCGGCCCCATCAGCCAGGTGGCCTCCAGCGCTGCCAATCGAATGGTCCGGCCCCTCCCCGCCCCTCCGCCCGCCCCTCGTCCAGCCCCCTCCTCCTCAGGTGAGGCAGCCTGGCCTAGCAGGTCCCAAGCCACCGCCTCTGCCTCCGGGCCGCCCGCCGCTGCGGGGCCACCATGCTCCTGCCCAGGCCTGGAGACTGACCCGACCCCTGCACTACCTCGAGGCTCCGCCCCCACCTGCTGGACCCCAGGGTAAGGACCAGGCCCCCCAGACTCACAGTTCCAGCCCTGAGGACAAGGGGTTTCCTCGCTCCCCCACCCAGCCTAACCTCCTAATAGAGGGGTTCCCCGAGACCTGAAGAGGGGCTCTGTGACGTCCCCCCCAGCACCTAGGTGTCCTGGTCTGCTCTTCCTTGAGACTCAGAAGTTGGACCTCTGTCCTTTCCTCCCCAGACCCAGGAGTTCCAGTCCTCAGACCCCTCCTCCCTCATACTCATGAGTCCTGGTCCCCAAATTCCTCCTTTCCCAGGACGCCTGATTTCAGGTCCTCAGCCATCTCCTCCCTCAAACCCAGATCCTCAGTCCCCTGCTCCAGCAGGCGCAGGCATGGGGGTCCCCAGCCCTGCAAATCCAGGCATCCCCCTGCTCTGGTCAGACACTGACCCCATCCTTGAACCCAGCCCAACCTGCGTCCGTGATCACGGCGTGCTCTGGCCAAGGCCCAGTCCCTACAGCCTGCCTGGATGGACGCCTGGGACTGGGGGCGCCAGGACTGGGCTGGGCTGGGCTCCCCCAGGCCCTGCCTCCCCGTCCATCTCCTCACAGGTCCCACCCTGGCCCAGGAGGTCAGCCAGGGAATCTTAACAAGAGGCGGTGACATGGCGCAGAAGGAGGGTGAGTCCCCTTCCCTGAGCCCCATCTTTGGCTCTGCCTGGTGCCCCGCCCTCTGTGCTCTCTTCTCTACCCTCCATCCCTTCGGAGCCCCCTCTCTCTGGGCACCCCTCCCAGATACATCCCCACTCCTCTTAGTCCTCCTCCACCTGATTAACTATTAACCACATTTTCTGTGCAGCTGTGCCACCAGCAGCCTCCCTGCTATCCTATACGACCTTCCTGGCACCCTGCCTCAGTTTCCCTTCATCCCCCATTGATTTCTCAGCTAACCCTGGACTTGTTCTCTACTGGGCTGAGGCAGGGAGGCTGTAGCTGTCATGGTTAAGGACGAAGGTTTGGAGTCAGACACACAGGCTTGCACTGGAATTTGCTCCTGCCACCTTTTTTTGCTGTGTGATCTTGTGCAAGTGACATTATCTCAGGGCTTTGGTCTGCCCCTGGGTCAAGCATGGATCCCAGTCCTCCCTCTGTGAGGTTGTCGAGTGCATGAGACATACCAGGCACTGGCCTGGGGCTCTGCACATGGGACACATGCCATCAACCAGGGCTGTGGTGACAGAGACAGGCAGGCTCCAAGTCCTAGAGACCCAGGACCCCCACTGGTTCCAGACATTCCTCCACCTCCTGGCTTTGTGGGCAAAAGAGCAGAGGAAGGACTTTGGACTCAGCCTGGATGGATGGAGAGGGGAGAGACGGCAGAGAAACCACCGTAGGGATAACAGTGAGAGGCTGCCTGTTGGGGTTGCTGGCCCTCAGAGGGCTCCGGGCAGCCCTCGACTAGCCTGGCTTTCTTTCTACCTCTCACATGAGGGACCCAGCTGGAGGGGCGTATGGAGGGGCGGCCTGCTCTTACTGTCTTCCCCTAGCTGGGGCTGACTCCTCTTCTTGCTGCAACCAGGCTAGCTGGCTCAGTCCCAGGCAGTAGCACTTTCTAGCTGTGTGGCCCTGGGCAGGCGGTGTGTCCTCTTTGGGCCTCCATTCTCTCACCTGTGAAATGGAAAGGGCGATGGTTGCATGCTTGATGGTGTGGGGTGAGGCCTGAAATGCCAGGATAGGCAGCAGGCACTGAGTGTGTTGGCTGGAATGATTAGTTTGGATCTCTGGCCTCTTCAGGTCTCGGCACAGCTGGCAATTCAGACCCCAAACCATTCAGCTATGGTCCAGAGGGAACCCAGGCTCCTAGTTACCCAGGAGAAGGTGTTGCACCCTAGCTGAGCAGGAATATGACAGAATCCAGCTCCCTGGGGACGATCTCTTTCCTGGAGCTGCCGGAAGGACAGCACCAGGGCTTGGGCCTATGGGTGAATGAACCAGGGAAGAAAAGCAGAGGCTGGGTGCAGTGGCTCACACCTGTAATCCCAGCACTTTGGGAGGCCAAGGAGGGTGGATCACAAGGTCAGGAGTTCAAGACCAGCCTGACCAATATGGTGAAACTCTGTCTCTACTAAAAATACAAAAATTAGCTAGGCGTGGTGGTGTACACCTGTAGTCCCAGCTACTTGGGAGCCTGAGGCAGGAGAATTGCTTGAACCTGGGAGACAGGTTTCAGTGAGCCAAGATTGCGCCACTGCACTCCAGCCTGGGCCACAGAGCGAGACACCATCTCAAAAAAAAAAAAAAAAAAAAAAAAAAAAAAGGAAACAAAGAAAACAAAGCAGAAAATGCCTGAATGGACAGAGATGGCCTGGGTTCAAGAAGAAACAGACAAAGTGGCTCCGGTGCCTCCCCAGCAGCTCTGGGCTGGTCTCAGGGCTGGGGTGTGGGGGTCAAACCTGGACACAGATGCCGAAAGGTTCTGATGCTGCACTTTCTTGCTGGGTGACCAGGGATTGGTGGCTGCCAGACTTTGGACCTCCTTTTCTCATCTGTAAACTGGGGGTGGTGGCAATGGCGCCTTCCTCGTGAACGGCTGCAAAGATTTAAGCATGCTGTGCAGAACTGGACGGGGTTAGGGCAGGGCGGTGCATCCGTGCGTGATTCTGAGAGCCACTGTGGGTGCAGCGGCTGCTGGTGGTGGTGGTACTGTTGTTGCTACTGGCTTCTGGGAAGCCAGGGAACTTGGGATTGGAGTTGCAATTCAAGGATGCCAGGCAGAGGGAAGAGCAAGGCTCTTGCTCTTCCCTGGGAAGCTGGGAGGTGACACAGTGCTGGCATGCACATAGCCAGTTGTGGTATTTCTGGAGGTGCGGTTGGAAGTGGAGCTGGGTGGGAGATGAGGTGTGCAAGCTGGACCAGGCTGCCATGAGGCTGTTTTGGGGACCAGTGGGCCAATTCCTCACAGTGCTGGGTCTCTCCACAAGGTGGCGCCAGTGGTTAGCCCCTGCTTCTCTTGTCTAACTTGTATTTGACAAGTTCTACTATTTGAGTTGCTTTTTGGATGCTCTCTTGGTGCCTGATAATGACCCACATGGTTGTCTGTTCAACTTCCAAACCTCTAAAAGCCATGCTTATACCCTAGTGGGGCTGGAAATGCCAGGCTGAGGGTCTTAGGCTGTCCTGGGGGTACTAGGGAGTCACAGAGGATTCTATAGGTAAAGAAGGGGATAGGTTGGATTTGGTGTCTCAGTAGGTTCCCAAAGCCTCCATGTGGAGGGCAGGCTAGAAGGGGAGACTGAGTGTAGTGGTTGGATGGGGCTGGAGCAAGGTGGAGATGGAGGGAGAGAACGAACAGGGGGAGGAGAGTCACTCAGGAGGATTGGCAGGCTGTTGGGGGAGGGGAATGTTCTGCAGACAAGGATGGTCCTAGGAGTGAGGGTCTCTGAGACAAGACCTGGGAGGAAGAATATATTTGGGGAGCCATTGAGGCCATTCTGGGACCTAGTGGGGGCAAAGGGACTAGGAGGTTCCAGGGAAAGGTATTTAAGGGACTGCAGGATCCCTGACCTGGGGCCTAGAAGATAATCTAAGGCTGGGGACAGAGGGAAAACTGAGGCCACTGAGGTGGATGAGACAGACTTAGGGACAGGGAGGAGTGGGGCGAGGCCAAAGCCAGCCCTAGGAACTCCACCTTTAATGCAGTAGGTAGAGGCTGGGTGGAGAAAGCAGTCTCAGAGACGAAGGAGGAAAATCAGGTGCGTGTGATGCCCCAGAAGTCCAGAGGAGAGCATTTGTTCCGGAAGCTGCAGGCATGTCCGAAGAGGACTGAGGCACGGAGATATCAGTTAGTTGAGTGGATTTTCAGAGCCAGAGAGCCAAAGCTGTCACTGTGAGGGTCTTCGCAGCCACATGGTGGAGGCAGAAGAACTGTCCTGTGAGAAGACACAAGGCGGCTGGAGGGCCTGGAGAAGCAGGGCAGAGAGTCTCGGGGAGAAGTGGCAGTGGGCGGTCTGGCTCACCGAGGGAAACAGGCCTGCTGCTGGGCTCAAAGGGTTGATGATGCGTTGCTGCCTGTGCCAGTAGAGATTATGCAGGGAGGATGAGGATGCGTCCTACATCCGGGCCCAGATGAGGGTGCCACCTGTGCCATAGAGACATGCAGGGAGGATGGCTCTCATACGGGGGAGACCTCAGGATGCAGATGCTTTCTGTTCTGCTAGAGGCGCTGAAGTCCTCTGAAACAGACCGAATGGAAGAAGAGTCTTCCTCTCACCCTAGGAGATGCATGCATGGTGGCATTGCTTCCTGTCCCACCAGATGTGCCAGGGCCTCCAGGCTACATGCTGCCTGGCAGGCACAGCTGGAAACAAAGGAAGCAAGAGCGGCCCACTGCACACTGGAACCTGGAGAGTGGTCCTGGGCAGAGCTGAGGGCAGGCCTCAGAGCCCTCACAGGACAGGCAGGGGTCAGCCAGCAGTAAATGGTCTGGTCTGGCCCACTGGGGCCTCTTTTGGGGAATAGAGTGTTCCCGCATGCCTTGATGGGAGTCACTTAGCTCCCAAATTTTTTTTTTTTTTTTTGAGACAGAGTCTCTGTTGGCAGACTAGAGTGCAGTGGCTCAACCTTGGCTCACTGCAACCTCCGCCTCCCAGGTTCAAGCGATTCTCCTGCTTCAGCTTCCCAAGTAGCTGGGACTATAGGCACCCACCACCACACCCAGCTAAGTTCTTAAGACACCCAGGTAATAGCCACCCCAGTGAGGTTCTGGACTTCTCCCTGCTCTGTTCCAGGCGCTGGCCTGGTGCCGAAGTCACCAGCCATACTGCCATGGATGCAGATGGGAGAGCTGGGAGCTCCTGCTGCCCTGGGGGTGGTCTGTAGCTGCCAAGGGCAGTTGAGCCCAAGCCAGGCCCAGCTTAAGGCTTGCAGCAGCCTTTACTCTTTGGTCCTCTTATAATCCCTAGTAAAGGGGTGTCTTTTAATCTCTAGGACCTCTGCACTGGGAATAAAATCCCTTTTCCTGTGCCACTAGGCCTCCCCAGCTGGCCCCAGCCTTAGTTCCCACTACTTTCCCCAAGCTCCGGCCATCTGGCTGCCTTGATGGCCTCTCCAGCCTCTGATATAACAGAGCGTGCTTATTCTTGCCTCAAGGCCTTTGCCTATGCTGTTCCCTGTGCCCACAGTGCCCTTCCTTGTGGTCTGTGCATAGCTGGCACCTCACCTTTCAGATCTTAGCTCAGAAGTCTCTTCTAGGGCAGGCACTCTGATCCCTGATCCCTCTGCAGAAGGCACTCAGATCCCTGATCCCCCTGCAGAAGCCCATCTGCTGCTGCCAGCCTGCATGATTTTCCTCACAATCCACAATCTGGAAATTACCGCGTCATTTACTTGTTTCCTTGTTAATGTCCCCCACTCCCCACCTGCATGCATGAGGACGAGAGCCCTGAGAGCCATAACCTTATCTGTCTTCTGTGGGTTATGTTCCTGGAAACTAGAAAGGTGCCAGGCACACAGCAAATGCTCAGTAGGACGGTAAACGGATAACGCTCCATTAGACTGAAGGAAAAACTGAGGGTCAGGTGTGGTAGCTCACGCCTGCAATCCCAACATGTTTTTGGGAGGTGGAGGTGGGCAGATGGCTTGAGACCAGGAGTTCACAACCAGCCTGGCCAACATGGCAAACCCCATCTCTACAAAAAATACAAAAATTAGCCAGGTGTGGTGGCTTGTAGTCCCAGCTACTCAGGAGGCTGACAGGTGGGAGAATTACCTGAGCCTGAGAGTTTGAGACTGCAGTGAGCCATGATCGCACCCCTGCACTCCAGCCTGGGCAGCACAGTGAGACCGTGTTTCAAAAAAAAAAAAAGGAAAAGAAAAGAAAGAAAAGCTGGGTGTGGTGGCTCACCCCTGTACTCCCAGCACTTTGGGAGGCCTAGGCAGGCGGATCTCCTGAGGTTGGTAATTTGAGACCAGCCTGACCAACATGGAGAAACTCCCGTCTCTACTAAAAATACAGAATTAGCCGGATGTGGTGGCACATGTCTGTAATCCCAGCTGCTTTGGAGGCTGAGGCAGAATTGCTTGAACCTGGGAAGTGGAGATTGCGGTGAGCCGAGATCGTGCCATTGCACTCCAGTCTGGGCAACAACAGTGAACTCCATCTCAAAAAAAAAAGAAAAGAAAAAAGGCTCAGAGAGGGGAAGGGAGTTGCCCAGGACCACACAGCTCTAATAATTTATAAAGCTTTTATAGAGAACTTGCTATGTGCCAGGCACTTTTGCACAGTGAGAGAGACAGGATGGCTTTGTGACTGGACACAGGGGACCTGGCACCAAATCTGCGCAGAGTTCAGGACTCAGCTCTGCCTCTTCCAGGCTGTCACCATGGCCATGTGACCCCACTTCTCTGAGCTTTCTGAAAAACAGAAATCATAGTTGTGGGATTGAAATAAGGACTAATGAGCTGATGTATTTGGAGCAGAGCTTAGCACCTAGGAGGCATCAATACGAGTTGGACTATTCTTCTTCTTCTTGAAAAGAACTTTAAAGTATTAGTTTTAGAAGTGAGTGCTCAGTGGATGCCCACTGAGAAAGTTGAGGCTGGGACATGACGGCTCCTGCCTTAGGTCCCAGCTAAGAAGGGGTAGGGCTAATATTTTTAAATGAGGCTAGCCAGGCACAGTGGCTCACTCCTGTAAAGCCAAGGAGGGACGATCACTTCAGGCCAGGAGTTTGAGACCAGCCTGGGCAACATGATGAAGCCCTGTCTCTACTAAAAAATGTGAATTTGAAAATTAGCTGGGCATGGTGGTGGGCACCTGTAATCCTGGCTATTTGGGAAGCTGAGGCAGGAGAATTGCTTGAACCTGGGAGGCAAAGGTTGCAGTGAGATGAGATTGCACCACTGTGCTCCAGCCTGGGCAACAGAGCAAGACTCAGTCTCAAAAATAAAAAATAAAAATAAATAAAATAAAATGAGGCTGGCAGATTTTCAAGTGGAGGAACAAATTTAATCTTGCAACTGGGTGCCATGAGAGAGGTCTGATTTCGGGGGCACGTAGGGGCAAAGGGTCTATAACAGCGGAAACAACTGAGGCAGCCAGGAAAGGCCAGCGGCAGGGAAGAGAGCTACCAAGAGGGCAAAGGTCGGGGGTCACAGTCCCCAAGAAGAGACGGCCCAAAGCAAAGACAGAAATATAAAGCCACAGTGTTCCCGGGGAGGAGAAATTCCCTAAGTGTTGAGAAAGTGCAGGGTGGAGGTGGGGAGCATGGCAGGCGGCCCGGGCCATGCCCCCATCCCCGCTGGAACCCTGGGGGAGCTGGACACCTGGTTGTTCACGCGGCAGGAGGGGACAGCCCTGTCAGCTGCCGGCCCTAGGGAAACTGGGCCCGGGGAGGGCATGCTTGGGCATAATAAGTTAGCCCTGGGGGGCAGGGCAGAGCTGGCCTTGTGCCCAGACCCTACTGTGATGAGGACAGGGCTGGCTGTGGCCCCAGCATGGTTTCTGTTGCAGGTGGCCGGACTGTGCCATGCTGCTCTGGACCCAAGGTGGCAGCTCTCACTGCGGGAACCCTGCTGCTTCTGACGGCCATCGGGGCGGCATCCTGGGCCGTTGGTGAGAGCAGTCCCTGTGCCTCCCACCTCCCCTGGCCCCTGCAGCCTCCAGCCTGCCTGCCCTCACCTCTTCCTTCTCTGCAGTGGCTGTTCTCCTCAGGAGTGACCAGGAGCCGCTGTACCCAGGTGAGTGGAGGAGGCTGGCACCCTCTGGGGGAGCCCTGGAAGACACCTGTATCTGGCGGGAGCTCAACAAATGCATTTGTTGGATAAATGTACAAATGCATGCAGAAATGCTAATCATAATAGCGCATTTGTATCGAGCGCCTGCTATGTACCAGGCACTATTCTAAGCACCCCGCATGTCTAACCCAGACTTTGTCAGACGCCAGTGTGTTACTCATGAGTGCATCATGAAATTAAATTAGTGAGTTGGAAAACCTTGTTTTTTTAAAAGTATGAAATAGATTATAGACTATCACAGTGCATCTCTAAGTAAGGAAAGGTTATGCCAATTTTTGTTTTGCTTTTTTTTTGCATCCATATGCATGCAATCCCACTGCATCCCCACGCTGTGAGGGTGGGACCGGTATTCTCCCCATTTTACAGATGGGGAAACTGCCACTTTGAGCAATGTGGTAGTTTGCCCCAGACCACAGAGCTATGGGCTATATCAGGATGTAAAAATATGTTTCTTACTGTGAGGCATGACCGTTAGGGAGGCATGGTATGAATACAGTGGGCCCTTGTAACTCTCCTAGAAGATAGCTGCTGTTTTCCTTTAAATGAAGTCTTGCTCTGTCACCCAGGCTGGGGTGCAATGGCACAGTCTTGGCTCACTGCAAACTCTGCCTCCTGGGTTCCAGTGATTTTCCTGCCTCAGCCTCCCAAGTAGCTGGGATTACAGGCATGTGCCGCCAGGCCTGGCTAATTTGTGTATTTTCAGTAGAGACAGGGTTTCACCATGTTGGTCAGGCTGGTCTCGAACTCCTGACCTCAGGTGATCCACCCACCTTGGCCTCCCAAAGTGCTGGGATTACAGGTGTGAGCCACCGCACCTAACCTAATGTTTTTCATTTGTAGTAGAGATGGGATCTCGCCATGTTGCCCAGTTTGGTCTTAAAACTCCTGAGCTCAAAGCAGCCCTCTCATCTCAGCTTCCCAAAGTGCGGGGATAACAGGTGGGCAACACCACAACCCATTTTCCTGTGGGGATGCCGAGGCACAGAAAGGCTGAGTGACTTGTCTCAGATTACGGAGCTAGTCCATCTCAGGGCTGGGATTTGAACCCTGGCAGCCTGGATAGTAGCTGTATATAACGTTCACACTTGACTGTTTGTTAAAAACAAATAAACAAAAACCAGCTGAATTTGTTGCCATAGTGAAGACTAACATATGCCAGGGCCTGGCTGCAGCCTTTACCAACTAGGCCTATGCAGCTGGGCTGTTATCATCCCAACATTTTGCATTTGGGGGAAACTGAGTCCTGGTGAAGCAAACCAACTTGCCCAAGACCACACATCAGATAAGAGACAGAGCAAAGGGATCACACCTCTGTCAAAAGCCCCTCAGTGGCAACATGTGGCATGGAGATAGAATCCCAACACATCACAGGCCGCAAGGCTTCTAGGGTGGGGCCCTCTCTACCCCCACCTCACACTCGCTTCAAGCACCCTCCAGGCCCAGTCCCTCACTCAAATGACCTCCTCACACAGAAGTCTCTACTCACCAACCTCTTTCTAGCTCACACCTAGAGGTGGATTTCAGTCCTGCACCATCCCTTCTGAGCTGCCAGGCCTCCCACCAGTCCCCGCCCTCTCCCAGCCTCAGTTTCCTCATCTGTGAGAATGAGAATCAGTTGAGAATGAGAGGAGATTAAAAATCTGTGCAGTACTTGGGCTGGGCGCAGTGGCTCACGCCTGTAATCCCAACACTTTGGGAGGCTGAGGGGGGTGGATAACCTGACGTCAGGAGTTCGAGACCAGCCTGGCCAACATGGTGAAACCTTATCTCTACTAAAAACACAAAAATTAACTGGGCATGGTGGCACGCACCTGTAGTCCCAGCTACTCAGGAGGCTGAGGCAGGAGAATTGTTCGAACCCAGAGGCGCAGGTGGCAGTGAGTGACCTGGGTGACAGAGCAACACTCTGTCTCAAAAAAACAAAAACCACACACACAAAAATCCATGCAGCACTTGGCTCTTAGCCAGCACAGTAGACATTAGCTTTTGCTTCTCACTCTTGAAATTCTTTCTTGAAATTTCTTGAGCAAGACCTATCTGGACTTCCAGACTCTGTGGTCTATGGCTGTGTCCCTGCCGCCCCAGTAAAACCCTCCTCACTCACTTTGAATGATTTACTTCTGGCAAACTTCAGGAGGGCAGGGACCTTTTGTTGATTGGCTAGACAGGGCCCGACACATAGTAGGTGCCCAGGAAATCCTTGAGTTATGAATGCACCCAGAGCCAAACGCTGAAATGAACTAGGGAGTCATGGGCCTCCAGCTGGAAAGGAGCTAGGTCACCACTCACACCAGGCGCTGGCCAGTGCCATGCCCCTGCCCTGCAGTGGTACTTGGGTTTTTCTTTTTGAGATAGAGTCTTACTCTGTTGTTCAGGCTGGAGTGCGATGGTGCCATCTCAGCTCACTGCAACCCCTGCCTCCCAGGTTCAAGTAATTCTCCTGCCTCAGCCTCCCAAATAGCAGTGCTTACAGGTATGCACCACCACACCCAGCTAATTTTTGTATTTTTAGTAGAGATGGGTTTGCACCAAGTTGGCCAGGCTGGTCTTGAACTCCTGACCTTGTGATCCGTCCGCCTCGGCCTCCCAAAGTGCTGGGATTACAGGCGTGAGCCACCGCGCCTGGCCAGTACTTGGGTTTTTTCAACAACTCAGGGAAATGATGAAACAAACAAACCAAAACAACCCCAAGATTGTATCCCCACCTCGGGTTTTTTTCATGCTTCTAAATATATCCAACAACTTGGCAGGCACACCAGGTGACCCAGAACTTCCTTTTTGTGTTGCTTGAAATGACAGGAACAAGAATAAAGAATTTAAAAGTGAGAAACAGCAGCAGAGAGTGTGGCTTTAAAAATAGCCAGAGGGGACATTTGATGTTCTCTCCCCACTCCCGTCTCCCCCAACACACATCCATAAAGTGATTCTTTCCCCCCTAAAACCTCACGCTTTCTGGAAATCACAGTCCAGAGCAGTGAACAGTCATTTTAAAATAAGAATCCACCCATCTCCCTGCCCCAGCTGGTGTTTCCAACTCCAAGCCTTGGCTTTGGAATTCATGGGGTGATGAGGACCCCCCCAGGCTAGAGGTGCCAGGCGTTCCCTGCTCCAACCCCAGAGCAGGAGGTCATAATTAAGGCAGGCCAGGTATGCAGTGGCACCCTGTAATCCCAGCACTTTGGGAGATCCAGATGGGCAGATTGTTGAGGTCAGGAGACCAGCCTGGCCAACATGGCAAAACCCCATCTCTACTAAAAATACAAAAGTTAGCCAGGTGTGGTGTCGGGCACTTGTAATCTCAGCTACTTGAGAGGCTGAGGCACAAGAATCGCTTGAACCCAGGAGGCAGAGGTTTCAGTGAGCTGATATCACACCACTGCACTCCAGCCTGGGAGACAGAGCAAGACTCCAATTCAAAACAAACTTAAAATAAAATAAAGATAAAATAAGAATCCACCCCCTTCCCCGTCCCAGTTGGTGTTTCAAACCCCAAGCCTTGGCCCTGGAATTCATGGGGTGATGAGGATGCCCCAGCCAGAGGTGCCAGGTGTTTCCTGCCCCAACCCCAGGGCAGGAGGCCATAATTAAGGCGGGCCAGCCAGGGGCTTTTTTGGTCCTGGCCATGGATGAGTACATTCAGCATGGAGAAGGGAAAGGGTTTGTATGAGGCCCACAGAGGGAACAGGGAATGTGCAGATCTGGGTTCAAGTCCTAGTTCTGCTGGATAGCCATGTGCCCCTGGGCAAGTTTATTCCTCTGAGGCTCAGTTTTCCCATCTGTAAGATGGGCATAGAAGTGGTCACTATCAACCAGGCATGGTTGCTCACCCCTATAATCCCAGCACTGAGGGAGGCTGAGACAGGTGGGTCACCTGAGGCCAGGAGTTTGAAACCAGCCTGGGCAACATGGTAAAACTCCATCTCTACTAAGAACACAACAGTTAGCTGGGCCTGGTGGTGGGTGCCTGTAGTCCCAGCTACTTGGGAGGCTGAGGCAGGAGGATCACTTGAACCCGGGAGGCAGAGGTTGCAGTGAGCTGAGATTGTGCCACTGCACTCCAGCTTGGGCAAGACAGCAAGATTACGTCTCAAAAGAAAAGAAGTGGTCACTATCTCCCAGGATGGTGGTGGGATTCAAAGAGCCACTTGGATAGGACACATAGCATGGGGCCAGCCCGCTGACCCCCCATCAGTGTAGCCCGTGCTATTATCACTGTGCTGTTGTTTAACCCTTTGGAGGGGATGTCTCTTGGGAGGCTGTCCAGGGCAGTGTTAACAGCTTGGAGTTTGAAGTCACTCAGGCCTGAATTCCAATCCTCTCTCCCTGCTTCTCAGGCACTTGGTGATGTTGAGGAAGCCGCCCTCTCTGAGCTTCAGCTTCCCTGTCTGGAAATTGGGGATGATCTTTGTGGTTCCTGGGGGGTTCGATGAGGCCTTGGTCAATGGTGGGGCAGAGGTAGCCTAGCGTTGGGCACACAGTAGGTCCTCAGCTGGGGAGAGTTCTCCTTGGAAGTCCTGCCTCTCCTTGTCCTGACCTGCAGTGCTGTCGGAAGACTGCTTAGCTGAGGTGTGACCTTACCAGGTTCCTTCTAAGAGGATGCAAAAGTGAGGTTTCATTTGAATCAGTTTCCCAGAATGCGCTCTCAGAGTCCAGGCCAGGCAGGAGGCTCCTGAGAAAAGGACTCACACCTATGATCCCAGTACTTTGGGAGCCCAAGGTGGGAGGATTGCTTGAGGCCAGGAGTTTGAGACCAGCCTGGGCAATATAGCAAGATCCTGTATCTACAGAAAAATAAATTTAAAAGACTTTTTTTTTTTTTAGCTCAGGGTTTGCTGGATTCTAACCTGGCTGTTGTCACTCAGCTCTGTCCTACAAAACATTTTTTAAAAAATTAGCAGAGTCTGGTGGTATGCACCTGTGCTCCTACCTACTTGGGAGGCTGAGGCTGGAGGATCGTTTGAGCCCAGGAGGTTGAGGCTGCAATGAGCTATGATTGTGCCACTGCACTCCAGCCTGGGTGATGGAGTGAGACCCTGTCTCAAAAAAGAAAAAAAGGGGGCGGGGCGCTGTGGTTCACGCCTGTAATCCCAGCACTTTAGGAGGCTGAGGCGGGCGAATCACCTGAGGTGGGGAGTTTGAGACCAGCCTGACCAACATGGAGAAATCCTGTCTGTACTAAAAATTAAAAAGAAAGTATTAGCCGGGCGTGGTGGTGCATGCCTGTAATCCCAGCTACTTGGGAGGCTGAGGCAGGAGAATCACTTGAACCTGGGATGTGGAGGTTGCAGTGAGCCAAGATCATGCCATTGTACTCCAGCCTGGGCAATAAGAGCCAAAATAAATAAATAAATAAATAAATAAAAGTGGGCGGGGGGGGAGGAGGAAAGGAAAGAGGACAAAGAGGGTCACAGCTGATCTGCTCCCTCCCACCATCCCATCTCTGCTAGCATCAGCTCCATCTTTTCAGGCTCAGGCCAAACCCCTCAGTGACCCCCCAGTTCCTCCACAGTCACCCATGAATCAGATCTCGCAGGAAGCCCTGTCAGCTCCACCTACAGAACCTCTCCAGAATTTGAACTCTTTACCCACACTGCCCCCACCCTGCTCCAGCCCCTTTCCCCTCTCATGTGGATGCCGTAGAGCCTCCTCCCTGGCCTCCCTGGCCTCCCTGCTCCCACCCCTGCCTCCACAATCATATCCCACAAAGGGGATTTGACTCACCCACTTAACCAGCAATTCTGGAGGGTCTTCAAACCTGGCTGTGGCAGGAGATTTAAAGGATGGGGACCGGCACGGTGGCTCATGCTGGTTTCCCACTTGCAGCCAAAGGGAGCTGGTGAGTCAGATCAGGGCCCTGGTCTGACTGCACCTCACTCCAGGCACCAGCAAAGCCCTGATTTTTTTTTTTCTTGAGATGGAGTCTCACTCTTGTTGCCCAGGATGGAGCGCAATGGCACGACTCTGCTCACCGCAACCTCCACCTCCCAGGTTCAAGTGATTCTCCTGCCTCAGCCTCCTGAGTAGCTGTAATTACAGGTGTGTGCCACCAGGCCTGGCCTTGGTGGTTTCTCCATGTTGGTCAGGTTAGTCTTGAACTCTTGACCTCAGGTGATCCACCCGCCTCAGCCTCCCAAAATGCTGGGATCAGAGGCATAAGCCACCAAGCCAGGCCAGATGTTGCTCTGTTCCTGGCTCCCACCTCATCTACCCTTCCCTGGTTCACTCTGCTCCGGCCTCCTGCTGTTCCTAAAGCACTTCTTCCCCATCCTGCCCCCCCCGCCCCCCCACCACTAGCCTTGGGATCTTTGCACCTGCAAGTCCCTCTGCCGCCCTGCCGATCTCTCACATACCTCCTGACACTGTCTTACCTCCTGTACGTCTCTGTTCCTGCACCACCTTCCCAGGGATGCTCTCCTGGCTGAAAAGTGCAGCCTCACCCGAAACCCACGCCGGCACCCCCTTCCCTCGGTGGCTTTTTATTTTTCTCTGTGGCCCTTTCCTATCTTGTGACATACAATATATCCCACTTATTTGTCCTATTCATGATCCGTCTTGCCTACTGGGCTTTGAGATCCACAGGGGTTGGGGTTTTTGTCTGATTTGTTCATTGCAGTGGTGATTTGGTCTTTGCCTAAAATAGACCCTGGTAGGTACAAAGTGTTCATTAAATAGAAATCAATACCCCAGGGGCTGTGACCTGACTTAGATGCTAACAGGTTCCTCTGAGGCGTGTGGAGAGCAGACTGAGGTACTCACCGCAAACCGCCCCCAATCAGCCCCAGACATGAACGGTCTCCTGGAGCTCCCGCTAGCCTTCCCTTGTATCCCAGCCCTGCCTCATGTCACAGTTTGTAATGACGTGTTTGGCTGTGTGACATTTGTATGCCCGTCTGTCTCCCTATCCCCCATAATGTGGTTTGCTGAAAGCAAAGCCCAGGGCTGTCTCAGTCATCTCTATGTCTCCAGCATCACCCCTCACTGGGCATGGAGTATATCTCCAGTTAACGCTTGCTGAGGGAATGAATGAATACTCCATCCTCTGCTTGGAGAATTATGCACTTCAGCATATTCAAGGCTCTGACAAGTCCTGAAGAAAAGATCATTTTTTCCTCCCTCCCTCCCTCCCTTCCTTACTTCTCCTCCTTCCTTCCTTCCTTTTCTTTCTCTTTCTTTCTTCCTTTCTCTCCTTCCTTCCTTCTTCCTTCCCCTCTCCTCCTCATCCTTACTTTCTTGCTCTCTCTCTCTTTCCCTCCTCCCTCCCTCCCTCCCTTCCTTCCTTCCTTCCTTCCTTCCTCCTTTCTTTCTGACTGTAGGATATCAATTAGCAATCTGGCAGTAGTCAAGATTGGCAATCTGGTGTGTTAGTCAAGGGTCTTCAGTCTACAGAAGACAAAAGGAAAAAACAAACGGGCTAAAAACAAAAGGGGACATGATGAACTCACTTAACACAATCACAGAGGTTCTTCAACCTGGCTGCATCCAGGGGCTTTAAAATGTTATCAGATGGGGGCCAGGCGAGGTGGCTCACACCTGTAATCCCAGAAATTTGGGAGGCTGAGGTGGGTGGATCACCTGAGGTCAGGAATTTGAGACCAGCCTGATCAACATGGAGAAACCCGTCTCTACTAAAAACACAAAAAATTAGCCGGGTGCAGTGGCGAATACCTATAATCCCAGCTACTTGGGAGGTTGTGGCAGGAGAATCGCTTCAACCCGGGATGTGGAGGTTGCAGTGAGCCGAGATCGTGCCATTGCACTCCAGCCTGGACAGCAGAGTGAGACTCTGTCTCAAAAATAAATAAATATAAAACTAAATACACGTTTTAAAAAATAGAAATCACTCTGGAAGGAGAGTTAAATCTGTTTGCTATAATGGTAATAATACTCCATATAGCTATGGTAAAGTTCATATGAAGAACCAGACTGCGATCTACAGACGGGCATTACATGTGTTCTTCTATTTTTCATATGCTGTCTGTGTGTGCATAAAGTGAGAGGTCTTTATGTATGAGTTATAAGTGTGGGCCGGGCGTGGTGGCTCACGCCTATAATCCCAGCACTTTGGGAGGCCGAGGCGGGTGGATCATGAGGTCAAGAGATCAAGACCATCCTGGTCAACAAGGTGAAACCCCATCTCTACTAAAAATACAAAAATTAACTGGGCATGGTGGCATGCGCCTGTAGTCCCAGCTACACGGGAGTCTGAGGCAGGAGAATTGCTTGAACTCAGGAAGCGGAGGTTGCGGTGAGCTGAGATGGTGCCATTGCGCTCCCACCTGGGTAACAAGAACGAAACTCCGTCTCAAAAAAAATACAAAACAAAACAGTGTGGCCAAAGACAAATGGACAAAGACGGAATGACAAAAGTGCTAATAAACAGCTTCAGAAAATAAACAGCTCCACAAAAAATCAAATGACGAAACGTTATCAAGAATCTCTTGGCTCTCCTCCGTGTTAGCTTACTTTTTCCCTCGAGATGGTGAGGATGACCCTTGACAGATCCACCCTCATGTGCTGGATTCTCTTGGGAACTTGGTTAAACATTTTTTTTTTCCTTCCCAAATGTCCAAGTCACCTTCCAGACCTGCAGCTTCTGAGCAGCTGGCTTAGGGTTCCTAGTGGAGAACGAAGTTCCCCTGGTTGCCTGAGGGTCTGGCCACTGCCCCAGGGCTGCTGTTCACTGGTCCAACCTGAGTCCTTGAGGCTGGCAGAGTGCCATGGCACACGCCTGTAATCCCAGCATTTTAGGAGGCTGAGGCGGGAGGATCGCTTGAGCCCAGGAATTCGAGACCAACCTGGGCCACATGGCAAGACCTGTCTCTACAAAAAAAAAAAACAAAAATTAGCCAGGTGTGGTGGTGCAAGCCTGTGGTCCCAGCTACTCAGGAGGCTGAGGTGGGAGGATTGCTTGAGTCTGGGCGGTCAAAGCTGCAGCATGCTGAGATCACACCACTGCACTCCAGCCTGGGCAACAGAGTGAGACCCTGTCTTTAAAAAAATAAAATAAAAGGCCAGGCATGGTGGCTTATGCCTGTAATCCCAGTACTTTGAGAGGCTGAGGCAGGTGGATCATGACGTCAAGAGTTCGAGACCAGCTTAGCCAACATGGTGAAACCCCGTCTCTACTAAAGAGACAAAAATTAGCCGGGTGTGGTGGCGTGTGCCTGTAATCCCAGTTACTCGGGAGGCTGAGGCAGGAGAAACGCTTGAACCCAGGAGCCAAAAGTTGCAGTGAACCAAGATCGTGCCATTACACTCCAGCCTGGGTGACAGGGTAAGACTACGTCTCAAAAAAAAAAAAAAAGTCCTTGAGTCACTATTCCAGGTGCAATCACAGATGTGGGGGTTGTAGCCCTCTGACAGGCTGGGGTTCAGGTCTAAACCATGGCCGCAACACAGGCCAGGAGGGGCTCTGGCAGGAGAGGCTTGCAGGGAGCCTGGCTGTGGGACCCAGGCGCCCCGGGCCCTGTCACCCTGCAGTGCAGGTCAGCCCAGCGGACGCTCGGCTCACGGTCTTTGACAAGACAGAAGGGACGTGGCGGCTGCTGTGCTCCTCGCGCTCCAACGCCAGGGTGGCTGGGCTCAGCTGCGAGGAGATGGGCTTCATCAGGTACCGGGGGCCCTCGGAGGGGTGGGAGCCAGGAGGGGCGGGGACCAGGCCTGACCCCTGCCCCACCCAGGGCACTGGCCCACTCCGAGCTGGACGTGCGAACATCGGGCGCCAACGGCACTTCGGGCTTCTTCTGCGTGGACGAGGGGAGGCTGCCCCACACTCAGAGGCTGCTGGAGGTCATCTCTGTGTGGTGAGGGGGGCAGCGGGCAGGTGGGGCAACACCCCAGGCCCCCAAGGCACTCCCTCTCCCCGTTTTCCTTCCCTCTGTCTTAATTGGTCTATTTCCTTTCTTTCTGTGTCTCCATCTCTGTCTCTCCCAGTGACTGTCCCAGGGGCCGTTTCTTGACCACCATCTGCCAAGGTGAGACCCCAAAACTCATAACCCTCTCCTTTAGACCCTTGGGGAGGCCACATCCCCTCAAGTGCCCCAAGGTGGAGCTGGCCGTGTCCTTTCAGACCCCCTAGGTCAGGGCCAAGCCTGGGTTCTGGGGGCCTGGACTCCAGTCCCCTGTTGCCGCCCCAGCTGCCCCCTGTCCCACAGACTGTGGCCGCAGGAAGCTGCCTGTAGACCGCATCGTGGGAGGCCGGGACACCAGCCTGGGCCGGTGGCCGTGGCAAGTCAGTCTTCGCTATGATGGAGCACACCTCTGTGGGGGGTCCCTGCTCTCCGGGGACTGGGTACTGACAGCTGCCCACTGCTTCCCAGAGTGAGTGCCCCCTACGGCGCTGATGAAGGAGAGGCAGAGGAGTGGAGAGGCGGTGGGGAGGGAGGTGGATGGTGCCCAGGCAGGCTGCCACCCTCCACCCCTTTCCCTGGTAGGCGGAACCGGGTCCTGTCCCGATGGCGAGTGTTTGCTGGTGCTGTGGCTCAGGCCTCTCCCCATGGCCTGCAGCTGGGGGTGCAGGCTGTGATCTACCACGGGGGCTATCTTCCCTTTCGGGACCCCAACAGCGAGGAGAACAGCAACGACATTGCCCTGGTCCACCTCTCCAGTCCCCTGCCCCTCACCGGTAAGTCTGAGGGCTGAGCCTTGGGCTTGGAGACTCGAGGCCAGGAGGACAGAGGAGGGGACCAGGGGCACAGGGGAATCAACTTACGGTTCAGGCATCCCTAGCAATAGTGGGGGATGATCTCGAGGGAGCAACAGTGGCCTTAACTATCAATGATCGGGAAAACTCGCCAGCATTTCCCCAAGAAGAAATATCAGGTTACCAATGGACCCAACACTTCCACTCCTAGGGTAGGAGGTAACATGCCCCAGACAGTTGAAAAGGGCGTTCATAGCAGCATTATTCATAAGAGCCCAAAGATGGAAGCAGCCCAAGTGTGTTCCATCAGACAAATGGATAAAGAAAATGTGGGATATTGGCCGGGCGTGGTGGCTCACGCCTGTAATCCCAGCACTTTGGGAGACCGAGGCTGGGGATCCTCTTATGGCCATGGTTAAGAACACGGCCGGGCACAGTGGCTCACACCTGTAATGCCAGTGCTTTGGGAGGCTGAGGCAGGAGGACTGCTTGAGCCCAGGACGTGGAGGCTGCAGTGAACCATGCTCCTGCTACTGCACCCTGGCCTGGGTGACACTGCAGGCTTGGAAAGTGAACAAGCTGTGTGAAACTTTGGGCGTGTGACTTGACCTCTTTTTCCCCCTCTGTAAAATGGGATAATATAGACCTGACCTCTCTGGGCTGATGGAATATGAAAGTAAAAGGTGCAGGGAAGCGCCTGCCACGCAGTGAGCTCTGGGTAGATGGAGACTTCTGCTGAGGTGTTTCGTTGGTGGTGGTGGTGCGTTTTTTTTTTTTTTAGACAGAGTCTCACTCTGTTGCCCACACTGGAATGCAATTGCACGATCTCAGCTCACTGTAACCTCCACCTGTTGGGTTCAAGCAATTCTCCCGCCTCAGCCTCTCAAGTAGCTGGGATTACAGGTGCATGCCACTGTGCCCAGCTAAATTTTGTAATTTTACTAGAGACGGGGTTTCACTATGTTGGCCAGGCTGGTCTCGAACTCCTGACCTCAAGTGATCCTCCCACCTCAGCCTCCTAAAGTGCTGGAATTACAGGTGTGAGACACTGTGCACAGCCTGTTGTGGTTGTTTTAAAAGGACAGAGGGTGGGGTGTGTTTGGGCCGTGGCGGCAGCTGGACAGAGGTTGGTACAGGGTGGGGCAGGCCAGCGGGGGCTGGACCGGCATGGTCTCTCTCACAGAATATATCCAGCCTGTGTGCCTCCCAGCTGCTGGCCAGGCTCTGGTGGATGGCAAGATCTGCACCGTGACGGGCTGGGGCAACACGCAGTACTATGGTGAGTCCTGTCCTCTGCCTCTGATGCCACCGTTTGGAAGATTGAACTAGGCTGGGGACAGGCAGTCTGGCTGGTTGGATGAGTCTTGACCATGAGGAGTAGGGACACTGAGGGGCATGGGGTGGGCACCGGGAGGGAAGGCGGTGTGCATACCCCCCAGTTCTGGCCAGCCTTGCCCGCACGCCCCCAGGCCAACAGGCCGGGGTACTCCAGGAGGCTCGAGTTCCCATCATCAGCAATGATGTCTGCAATGGTGCTGACTTCTATGGAAACCAGATCAAGCCCAAGATGTTCTGTGCCGGCTACCCCGAGGGTGGCATTGATGCCTGCCAGGTGAGGGACTGTGTGGGGCAGCCCCCCACCACTACCACCCGAGGGATGGAGACGCAGGGTAGTGAGTGGGTGGGCTCCCTATCTAAAAGCCTGAGGGCTCTGGGGCCACCACCCACCATCATCCCAGGGGGCCTTCTGGCTGGCCACCTTGGCCTCCAGTCAGGCCTCCCTGTCCCCTCCCAGGGCGACAGTGGTGGTCCCTTTGTGTGTGAGGACAGCATCTCTCGGACACCACGTTGGCGGCTGTGTGGCATCGTGAGCTGGGGCACTGGCTGCGCCCTGGCCCAGAAGCCCGGTGTCTACACCAAAGTCAGTGACTTCCGGGAGTGGATCTTCCAGGCCATTAAGGTGAAAGTTGGGCCCAGATGGGAGCCAGGGTGGGGATGTTTGGGCCTCTAACCGGGGAAGGGAGGCAGAGATCTGTTTTAGGAGACCTACACTCAGGCCTAGAAGAGGGACCCCCTGGGGAGCAGATGGACTTCAAAGGGCTCCTGGGGAGGGGAGGCCAGTGGTGGGATGTGGAAGCCTCTCAGACCTCAGGAGCCCCCAGCTGTCTTTCCCCAGACTCACTCCGAAGCCGGTGGCATGGTGACCCAGCTCTGACTGGTGGCTTCCTGCTGCGCAGCCTCCAGGGCCTGAGGTGATCTCCGTGGTGGGATCCACGCCGGGCCTAGGATGGGACGTTTTTCTTCTTGGGCCCTGTCCCCAGGTCCAAGGATACCCTCCCTCTAGGGTCCTCGCTTCCACAGTGGCGGGCCCACTCAGCCCCGAGACCACCTGACCTCACCATCCTGATCCCCATGTAAATATTGTTCTGCTGGCTGGGACTCCTGTCTAGGTGCCCCCGATGACAGGATGCTCTTTAAATAATAAAGATGGTTTTGATTAATGTGGCCTCCGAGCTTACAAATTTACACAGCAATCTGGACGTTTTACAGGGAGGGAGGGGAAGAATTAGGATCTGGAGCAAATCGGGCAGAGTGTATGGGTCCCTCAGTTCCCACTGACTTTAGAAATAAGATTTTGGCCAGGCATGGTGGCTCACAGCTGTAATCACAGCACTTTGGGAGGTAGAGGTGGGCAGATCCCGAGGTCAAAAGATCGAGACCAGCCTGGTCAACATGGTGAAACCCCATCTCTACTAAATATACAAAAATTAGCTGGGCATGGGGTCGCGTGCCTGTAGTCTCAGCTACTTGGGAGGCTGGGGCAGAAGAATCACTTGAACCAGGGAGGCGGAGGTTGCAGTGAGCTGAGATGGTGCCACTGCACTCCAGTCTGCTGACGGAGCGAGACTCTGTCTCAAAAAAAAAAAAAAGTAAGATTTTAATTGAGTCACTTAACTGGAATTGCCCTGGAGCATATTGGCTTCAGGTACTGCTGGATTCAGCTGCTCTGCATTACTCTGTGTTAGCTTCATTTCCAAGGAAAGGGAAACAAGCTGTGTAAAACAGCCTCTCCTACAGCCAGAAACAGAGCTGTCCCTTTCCGCACAAACTCTTTCCCAATCACTTCTGCAGAAAAAGTCCCAGGCAAAAACAAAATTCCAGGCCCAGCTCCCATTATTGATTTGGGTCACACGTGCTCATCCTTTGGCAAATCACTGTGCACCAATGCATGGGGTATGGGCAGATGGGGTATGAGCAGATGGGGTGGAGTGGGAGGAGCTAGGCCTTCAAGAACCACGTGTCCCAAAGGAAATAGGGTGCTAGTTCCAGAAATGGAAATAGATGCTCAGTGAGCAAAAAAGGCATCTACCTTGGAGCAACATGAAAATGGGGTCCTGTAAGATGGAGACAGGGGCGCCAGACCCTGGGAACAAAACCTGAGACACCGCCCCCCGCCACACCCCTTTCTCCATCTGGCAGCTTCTGGGAAGAGAACGCCCTTTTCTAGAGCCTCTGCAGAGCCTCACGCAGCCCCAGTGGCCACCAGAGGGCACTGCTGCCTCAACATTGCGAGACAAGAGCTTTCCTGCCTGGAATCCGCCACGTGTTGCTGAAAACCTGCTGTTCCACTGAAGAAAGGCTCACCTGGGGCCTGTTTTATCAGCCAGGTCTTTGTCACCTGTATCTTGTGCGGACCTACAATCTCATCCTCTGACTTAAAAAGCCTTAACTTACTGGGAATGGCCCAGCTGGTCTCAGTCTTATTTTTACCCATGCCCTATTCAAGGTGGAGTCGCTCTGGTTCAAACACCTCTCTGACAGCCATTCTGAGTTCCATCTGCATTATTGCTTTCTTGGAGGAGTGGAGGGGCTGGGGAGATTGTGATTCACTCTGTAAGGTCTTTTACACTGACCGACAGTGCCAAGGATGCTATGGTAACCCCTGTGGCCTGCACGGACACTCCAGATGAGTTCCTGAAAAATCTGAAGTAACTGGAAGACCACGGAAAGGGGAAGAATGATCAACCCTAGCAGCGCCTAATTAACTTGACAGGTTCTTCTATTGTTTCATATTCCCACCTCAATTGATAAGGCAATTGGACTTTGTAACTGACCTGTGACTCCAGACCCTACGACCTGCTCCTAGCTTGCAAAAACCACCCTAAACTGTAACTTCTGTAACTTTCCACTGCCTACTCCAAACCTATAAACCCAACTCCTATCCCACCGCCCTTCGCTGACTCTCTTTTCGGACTCAGCCTGCCTGAACCCAGGTGAATAAACAGCCATGTTGCTCACGCAAAGCCTATTGTGGGGGGGGGGTTTGAGTGCACGTTTTAACACATTCAACAGTCATTCACTAGTTACCTTGTATGCCAGGGATCTGTGAGCAGGAGTTTCTCCTCCTGCTCCCAGCAACCTTACCACTCACCCCAAGGAGCCAGAAAGATATTAGAAAAAATAATAACAGTCACAAGGTTGCTTTGAGGTCCTGCCAGGATCTTGGTCTTCAGAAAAGCTGAATATGAAAATTACTTCCATGTCATTGTGGTGCCACTCAGAGTCAGAAATATTTGACCCATCTTATGGAATGAGTGCAACTACACCAGGAACCCAAGCCAAGTTTTACATTCCTATTTAGCAGTTATATCTACATATTCCCTTTCAAATATAGAAAAGCTTTCTGGATGTCACTTGGAACCGATAGCTCTGTATGTGGTTATACGTTGGCATTCTGCCAGTCGGGTTGAAGGAGAAATGTACAGCTACTCTGCCACAACAGTTATTTCATACATAAAATCACAGCCATGATTAGCAATGATGGTGAAGGTCATTCATTTTATATTCCGAAATAATTATTGCAAACATTCAGATAGCAGTGTAAGTAGGGAGATGGACTTTAGTTTCTGCATAAAAAGTAACAGTTTCAATCCTGCAGTTATGAAGTGAGGAGCTGTTTTGGCTCTTGCTGCATGACAAACCACCCCAAGCTAGTGGGTACAGTGAATGCTCATGGATTCTATGACTCAGAAAGTTGGACAGGGAACAGTAGGGACAGCTTGTCTCTGCTCCATGATGACCAGGTCCTCAGCTAGAAAGCCTAAAGGAACAGGGACTGGAATAGGGAGGCTTCATTTGTTTGTTTTGAAACAGGGTACCACTCTGTTGCCCAGGCTGGAGTGCAGTGGTGTGATCATGGCTCACTGCAACCTTTACCACTTGGGCTCAAACAATCCTCCCAACTTAGCCTCCCATAGCCGGGACTATAGGTGTGTGACACCATACCCAACTCCCTTTTTTTTTTTTGTAGAGATGGGGTTTCACCATGTTGCCCAGGCTGGTCTTGAACTCCTGGCTTGAGTGATCCTCCTGCCTCGGTCTCCCAAAGGGAGGCGCTTTACTCACAAGTCTAGTACCTGGGCTGGGATGACTTAAAGGCTGGGCTCAGCTGGTAGCTGGACTCATTGTCTGGCTGGCTGACTTGGGCTTCCTTCCAATATGGCTACCACAAGACATTTGAACTTCTCACCTGGTGGCTCAGGGCTCCAGAGTGAGCATTCCAGGAGACACTGCCCTTTACACCTCAGCCTCATTTCTGCTCTACTCTGTCTGCTGAAGCAATCACAAACCTGCCCAGATTCTATAGGAGGAGACGGAGACCCCACCCTTTGTTGGTGGATGGCAGGTCAAAAAATTTGGGGCCACATCTTAAAACTGCCCTAGGAACTTGTGGACTATAGGAGCAAATTAACAGCTGACAAAGCAGATAAATGATCCCTCAGTAAAGTGTTCGACCTGAAACATTTTCCTGCTCAAATTGTGGATAATAGAATTATGATGGTAATAACTTTTTTTTTTTGAGATGGAGTTTCCCTCTTGCCACTCAGGCTGGAGCGCAATGGCGAAATCTCAGCTCACTGCAACCTCTGCCTCCCAGGTTCAAGGAATTCTCCGGCCTCAGCCTCCCGAGTAGCTGGGACTACAGGTACCTGCCACGATGCCCAGCTAATTTTTTTGTATTTTTAGTAGAGACGGGTTTCGCCGTATTAACCAAGATTGTCTTGATCTCCTGGCCTCATGATCCGCCTGCCTCAGACTCCCAAAGTGCTGGGATTAAAGGCATGAGCCACCGCGCCCAGCCAATAGTAACAACTATTTAAAACACTTTCAGATTTGTTCTTAAATTACAGAAATTCATTCTAAGAAGGTGATATTCAGCTTTGGGAAAATCTTTTAACACTTTGCTAGTTAGCATTTGGCCACAATGTCTGTTTCACTTCTAAATAATAATAATGTCTATTAATAAACATATGCATGCATATTTTTGAGTACTTCCTGTGTGCCAGGTACTGTCCTGAGAGTTTTACATATGTTACTTCAGTATTTCCCCAAATTCATACATATGAAAGTGGCTGTCTTAATTTTTGCTATTTATTTATTCAACTAATATTTATTAAGCACCTATTATGTGCCAGGCATTGTTATAGGTGCTAGAGAAATATAGGGGACAGAACAAACCAACATCCCTGCCCTTATGGAGCTCGAGGCAAACAACGAACAAACACCATGGTGCTACTTGTGTTATTTCATTCAAATTATCTCTTCTCCTTTTTTTTTTTTTTTTTTTGAGACAGAGTTTCGCTCTTGTTACCCAGACCGGAGTGCAATGTCACGATCTCAGCTCACCGCAACCTCCGCCTCCTGGGTTCAGGCAATTCTCCTGCCTCGGCCTCCTGAGTAGCTGGGATTACAGGCACGCACCACCGGGTATGCCCAGCTAATTTTTTTTGTTTTTTTAGTAGAGATGGGGTTTCACCATGTTGACCAGGATGATCTCGATCTCTTGACCTCGTGATCCACCCGCCTCGGCCTCCCAAAGTGCTGGGATTACAGGTATGAGCCACCGCGCCCTGCTTCTTCTCCTTTCTTTTTGTCTTCCTCTTTTTTCAACTTAGCCTTGACTTTATTTATTAATTATTATTATTATTATTATTATTTTGAGATAGAGTCTTACTCTGTTGGCCAGGCTGGAGTGCAGTGGCACGATCTTGGTTCACTGCAACCTCTGACTCCCTGGCTCAAGCAATTCTCCTGCCTCAGCCTCCCGAGCAGCTAGGATTACAGGGGTGTGCCAACACGCCTGGCTAATTGTATTTTTAGTAGAGATGGGGTTTCACCATGTTGGCCAGACTGATCTTGAACACCTGACGTCAGGTGATCCACCTGCCTCAGCCTCCCAAAGTGCTGGGATTACAGGTGTGAGCCACCGCGTCAGGTCCTGGTTCACAGCCTGTGGCTCTGTTCATACCTGAGGCATTTTCCCTGCAGACTGGCCAGGCCTTTGTGCCCTGTTCTGGGCCAATGGGTCCCATGCCACTGCACTCTAGCTGGGGTGACAGAGCAAGTCTTCGTTTCAAAAAAATTAAAAAGCATAGGTCAGATCTCCTCAGATTCCTGATTAAAAGCATCCCTAGGTCTCCCTTACCTCTGGGATGAAAGTTGACCTCCAGGCCTCCTCCTAAGAGGCCCCCATGGCTGCCTCTCCCTGCTCACGCTGCCTCCTCCTACACTGGCTTTGTTTAGCTCACTCCACACTGAGGATCAGCCACACTGGCCTCTGCTGTCCCTGGACCACGCCAGACGCCTTCACACCGCTGGGCCTTATGGGCCTTTGCACCTGCTATTCCCCCGGCCTGGAAGGCTCTTCCCCAGACACGCACATGGCTGGCTCCTTCCATCATGCGGGCCTTGGCTCCCATGTCACCTCTGCAGAGAGGCCCCCCCGGCCACTGTCTTCAAATCAGCCACTGGGGCTCAGCCACTCTGTGCTAGGTAAAGCTGGGTAGCACAGATCTGACCCAGTTTCTCCATGTGAAATGATCTTTTATTTATTGCTAGTTTCTTGTCCATCCCCCACTCTAGAATAGGTCAGCATAGTTTTATGGTAAAAGGCCAGATAATAAATATTTCAGGCTTCCTGGGCCACACGCTGCCACAGCTACTCAAAGCTCCTGTTGTAACACAAGAACAACCGCAGGCGATACGCGGACCAGCGAGCCGCTTCCATGAAGATGTTATTTATAGACGTCGGAATTTGAATTTTACATGATTTTCACGCCTCACAAAATAGTCCTCTTTTGATTTCTTTTTTTCTAACCATTTAAACATATCAAGACTATTCTTAGATTGTAGGCTGTGCCAAAGCAGGTGGAGGGCCAGATTTGGCCCCAGGGGCGCGGCTTGTGAACGTCTGCACTAGAACACCTGCTTCACGAGGTCAGCGATCTCTGTCTTGGTCATCGTTGTGTCCCCAGGCCCTAGGATGTGGGGCGGAGACCCCATAAGTGCCACGGAAGAAGTCAGGAGCTTCAGCTTATTCCCATATAAATCATGAAGAAGAAAATATACATAGTAGTTATTCATAGGTGATCTTAGTTATTCATAGGTGATGGTAGTTCTTTTACTAATGCCTCTCAGGTCTCGAAGTGTGAGCCTGGGGTGACATTATGAAAGGAATGACCCTAACACAAGACGCTTTTAGCCCTCTGTCCCTCCCGTGTAAGGGCTGCTGGAGGGTGCCTTGGCTATGCGGCAGTGCCAGCGCTGGGAAAGCGCCCGCAGTTTAGCAAGCTATAGGAGCAAATGTCAGAGATGTCTCCTTCCCCAGAGGAGTTAGGAGAAAACTCTGCTCCTCCAAGCTCTTGTGTAGGCCTGACGGCTGTCGGGGAGGCCCGCAGACATCCGGGGGCTTAACTGTCTCTACGTGATGCTGTGCTTCAGCGGTCATGTTCCATGTCCACTCTTATATTCCACTTCCGCACCTGGTTCCTTTGTTCTTAGAAGAGATCATCAGTAAAAGTAATATAAATCTTAATGGCTTTGTTTCTTCTTGACAAGTACGGAAAAGTGCTGATGCATTATGCTCCTTACCTCATCTCAGCTACTAGAAAGTCTTGGGCCCCTACCTAGATGACATGTGATGTACCTGACCCTATCACTGACCACCAATGCCATGCCCTACCTGCCCTGCCCCCGGCTTTGTACTCGATAAGTCAGAGTGTCCAGGCCAGTCGGGGCTGCTGCCGGATTCCGTGCTTTGGTTGGCAGTGGACCCCTGGGCCCAAACTCTGTTTTCTCTTTCTTGGTGTCTTGTGTCTTTTATTTCCACAGTTTCTCGTCTCCACACCTGTAGGGAGGGGCTCACAGGACCCTGTAGGGCTGGACCCTGCACGAGGATGTTCCTAGGGTGTGATTTTTTTTGAGACAGAGTCTTGCTCTGTCACCTAGGCTGGAGAGCAGTGGCACCATCTCGGCTCACTGCAGCCTTCAGCTCCCGGGTTCAAGTGATCCTCCCACCTCAGCCTCCCGCTAGCATGTAGTGGATGCTAAAGTGGAACACATGTGTGCTATAGAGAAGGCTTCGACACGTTCATTCATTCTTTCAACAGGTATCCATGGAGGTTTTCCACGAGCTGGGCCCTGGGGAGATAACAGGAACATCACTTGAACTTGGAGCAGTGAGTTGACGTCTTGCATTGAATGGCTTGTGTTCCTCCAGAGCTGACCTGTCCCCCAAACAGCCACCATGAGCTCTGGGGCTCCTCCTGTCCCAGCTCCTGCACTGAGCCTGACCTGCCGAACAGCTGCCCGACACTGTGCCAGCACAGTTGCCAGTGTGACCCAGGCTTTGTGCTCAGTGGCACAGACTGTGTGCCTCCCATCCAATATGGCTGCACCATGGCGGGGCAGGTGTCACCCGGCCGGGGAGGTCCTCTGAGCTGGGGAGCACTGTGAGCAATTCTGCCACTGCCAAGCTTCCACCCATACCATGTACTGCTCTCCCTCCTCCTGTGGGCCAGGGCAGAGATGTGGGATCCTCAGCGGCATCTTTGGGTGCCACCCGCTCTCCCCTGGCACCTGCCAGGCAGCTGGGCACTCACATATCATCACTATTGATGGGAAAAGTGTTGAGTTCTCCGGTACCTGTGTGTCCGTCTTTGCCGAATCCTGTGGCTCCTCCAGCTCATTGCCGTTCTTCAGGGTACAGCTGGGAAAAGAGCACAGACCCAGCAGCCCCCTCATGCCCGTCTTGGAGGTGTCTGTCCAGGTTAATGGGACCCAGGTCCACCGGCGGAGGGGCAGCCCAGGCATGGCTCAGGGAAGCACCCAGCTCTGAGGACGTGGGTTCTAGGAACCCTAACCCTTCACCCAAACCCACAGCCCCAAGGGAAAAACGTATTCTGCCTCCTTTATTTCCACATTTTACCTCTCTTCTGATTACACGCCCATTTTTGTCTATATCTATCAGAGGCATTCAGTTAAAACAACAGAAACAATCTCAGACCTCCTTAAGAAAAAAGAATTATTGGTTTACACAATAGTTATTGGGCAAGTGTGGCTTGCAGTTCCTGTTTCCTTACCCACCGCCTTTTCTACTCCAGGCTCAGCCGCCACGTGGCGAAGCACAGCAGCTCCCTGCAATGCTTGGATCCGCGCTGGTCGCGGCTCTGCGGCATCTGCCCCGCGGCGGCCACCTGCTCCGAGGGCTAAGCCTATGATAACGCCCACCTGTGCACAGGGGCCAGGTGCATGCACAGGGGCCAGGTGCGTGCACTCGCCTGTAGTCCCAACTACTTGGGAGGCTGAGGCAGAAGAATTGCTTGAACCTGGGAGACGAAGGTTGCAGTGAGCTGATATCATGCCACTGCACTCCAGCCTGGGCGACAGAATAAGATTCTGTCTCAAACAAACAATACAATAAAATACGGGTCGGGCGCAGCGGCTCACACCTGTAATCCCAGCACTTTGGGAGGCTGAGGCGGCGGATCACAAGGTCAGGAGTTGGAGACCAGCCTGGCCAATATAGTGAAACCCCGTCTCTACTAAAAATACAAAAATTAGCCAGGTATGGTGGCAAAAATTAGCCGGGCATAGTGGCGGGCACCTGTAATCCCAGCTACCTTGGAGGCTGAGGCAGGAGAATTGCATGAACCCAGGAGGTGGAGGTTGCAGTGACCTGAGATCGTACCATTGCCCTCCAGCCTGGGCAACAGAGTGAGACTGCATCTCAATAAGTAAATAAATAAATTAAATTAAAAAGTAGCTGGGCATGGTGGTGCACACCACCAGCACTGCCATTATCACCACCAGCATCATTTTAGTACAACCACCACCATCACCACCAGCATTACCATCATCACCATCGTTACCACAGCCACAACCATCACCACCACCACCACCACCACCATCATCACTATCATCATCACTATCATTACCATCATCACCATCATCATCACTATCGTAACCATCATCACCACCACCATTACCACCATTAACATCATCACCACCACCACCACCATCATCACTATCATCACCATCATCACCATCATCATCACTATCATAACCATCATCACCATCATCACCACCACCACGATTACCACCATCACCACCACCATTACCACCATTAACATCATCACCACCGCCACCATTACCACCATTAACATCATCACCACCGCCACCATTACCACCATTAACATCATCACCACCGCCACCATTACCACCATTAACATCATCACCACCGCCACCATTACCACCATTAACATCATCACCACCACCACCATTACCACCATTAACATCACCACCACCACCATCACCACCAGCATTACTATCATCACCATCACCACCATCATCCTTACCACAGCTACAACCATCACCACCACCATCACCACCACCATCATCACTATCATCACTGCCATCATCACTATCATCACTGCCATCATTATCACTGTTACCACAACCACACCTTCATCACCACTGCCATCATCACCATCACCACCAATATCACTATCACCATCACCACTATGATCACCACCACCACCATTAACATCATCATCATCACCACCACCATCACCATTACTGCTATAATCACCATTGCCATTATCACCACCACCACCATCATTGTTACCACAACCACAACCATCACCACCACCGCTATCACCACCACCACCATCACCATCATTACCGTCGCCATCAACACCATCACATCACCACCATCACCATCACCATCACACCACCATCATAATCACACCACCATCATTATGCTACATCCTGCTGATGCCTCCACCGCCCCCCCTTTGCCTTTATGACTTACCCTTGGCCCCTGCCACCCTCTCTCTGCTCCCTTGGTCCTCTTCTGGTTGGAAATGCTCCAGAATAGTAATGTTTTCCCAATTATTTAACCCCCACCTGTTTTCTTCCAGAGCTGGCCTGTCCTCTCCACAGCCATTACGAGCTCTGCGGCTCCTCCTGTCCCAGCTCTTGTACCGGGCCTGCCCAGCCTGACAGCTGCTCGACTCCGTGCCAGGATGGCTGCCAGTGTGACCCAGGCTTTGTGTTCAGTGGCATTGACTGCGTGTCCCCATTGAGTGTGGCTGCTCCATGGGAAGCAACTTCCACGTCGCCTCCTTTGATGGGAAGAGTTGAGTTTCCAGGCACTTGCACTTCTGTTTTTACCAAGTCCTGTGGCCCCTTTTCAAGCTGGAACTTGGGAAGGAGAACAAGTCCAGCAGCCCCAGTGTGTTCATTTCAAAGATGTCTATCAAGGTTCATGGGACCCAGGTTTGTCTGCAGAGAGAGCCCTGACTTGGCTGAGGTAAGCACTCATTGGTATCTAGAGACTCTTGAACTGATTGAAGCTAAAAGAAATACATTGGCTCAAACTGAGTAAAAATCATGTGACATGGCCCAGTGAAAGTGTAGAGATTCTGGGTCCACAGAAGTTCTCTGCCACTTTGATTGTTTTGGTTACACATAACAGAAAGCCTTGGCCAGGCGTGGTGGATCGCGCCTGTAATCCTAGCACTTTGGGAGGCCGAGGCAGGTGGATCATGAGGTCCAGAGATCAAGACCATCCAGGCTAACATGGTGAAACACTGTCTCTACTAAAAATAAAAAAATTAGCCGGGCATGATGGTGGCCACCTGTAATCCCAGCTCCTCAGCTACTTGAGAGGCTGAGGCAGTAGAATTGCTTGAACCCAGGAGGTGGATATTGCAGTGAGCCAAGATTGTGCCACTGCACCCCAACCTGGGCAACAGAGTAAGACTCTGTCTCAAAAATCCAAAAATCCAAAAATCAAGTAACAGAAAGCCTCATAAAAACTAACTCAAACCAGTCACAGATTGTGTTTTGTGATTTTTAGATTAATTACATAACTGAAAATTCCAGAGGGAGATCAGGCATGGTTTCATCAGGGTGCTAACCCAGTTTCTCAGCATTTCTCTTGGTCTGTAGTTCTCTGTAGCAATAGCTTTGTCCTCAGGATGGCTTTTCTTGTGTGGCATAATAACTGCCAAGTTTCCAGTCCTTACATGTGTATTCCCCATTGTCCAAAACCCAAATCTTTTCTTACCCCAAGTACTCAACAAAAATTCCAATGCCTCACTTTGATTAACCCCACTGAGCCAATCACTGCAGCCCAGAGGTTTTCTTAAGCCAATCCAATCCTATCCTCAGGAGTTGTAGGTGGGAGAGACCCTGCCCCCACCCCCCACCTCTCGAAGCCACTTCTTGCAGGGAGAGAGGGCAAAAGGGGAACCCACCCCCATGTCCCGATGTTCCTCCAAGCTAGTATTTCTTCCTAACAATCTTGGAAGAATGTAAATCCCCTGATAAAGCTCCATTCTGAGACCTGAAACTTTTGTCTAGAACCCACAGGGGTGGCTGTGTTTTCCATGCCCAAGGGCCCCTGCCTACAAGAGTTTCATTGTTGGCTATTGGAAAACACACAGCCGCACCCCTCCCACTCCACCCCGTTCCAGGAAGGGAACCAGCTTTTGGAATTAGTCATGCTGTCAGCACCCCACACAATAAGCCCATTGACTCCAAAGGGCAGCCCAGCAGATGGACTGCTGATATTATCCCTGTGGTACAGATGGGGAAACTGAGGCCCAGAAAGGGATACTTGCTTGCTTAACCTCATACAGGGAGAAAGTGGTGGAGCTAAGATTTGAACCCAGGCTGTCAGGCTCTGAGTCCCTTCCCTCTGTCTGTAGGCCTACTGTGTGCTCCCAAAGCTATGACCAAATTAAGGAGAGTGGCATGCCTGATTCATCTGTGATGGTGCCTGGGATATATGGTAACTCTCAAGAATGGCGTTCATTAGACCGGTGTGGTGGCTCACCCCTGTAATCCCAGCACTTTGGGAGGCTGAGGGGGTGGATCACCCAAGGTCAGGAATTTAAGACCAGCCTGGTCAACATAGTGAAAACCTATCTCTACTAAAAATACAGAAAATTAGGGCCGGGCGCGGTGGCTCAAGCCTGTAATCCCAGCACTTTGGGAGGCTGAGGCGGGTGGATCACTAGGTCGAGAGATCGAGACCATCCTGGTCAACATGGTGAAACCCCGTCTCTACTAAAAATACAAAAAATTATTTGGGCATGGTGGTGCGTGCCTGTAATCCCAGCTACTCAGGAGGCTGAGGCAGGAGAATTGCCTGAATCCAGGAGGCGGAGGTTGCAGTGAGCCAAGATTGCGCCATTGCACTCCAGCCTGGGTAACAAGAGCGAAACTCTGTCTCAAAAAAAAAAAAAAACAAAATATTAGCTGGGCATGGTGTGCCTGTAATCACAGCTACTCAGGAGAATCACTTGAACCTGGGAGGCAGAGTTTGCAGTGAGCCGAGACTGTGCCACTATACTCCAGCCTGGGCAACAAGAGTGAAACTCCACCTCAAAAAAAAAAAAAAAAAGAATGGCGTTCATCCACCCATTAAATACTTCGTGAGCACCTACTATGTGCCAGACCCTAGACTCAGTGCTGGGGAAATGGCAGCAGGTGGAATGGTCAAGATCTCTCCCTTGTGGAACTGAGATTCCAGAGGGGAGAGAGACAATAGCCATGACCAGTAAGTGTGAATTACACAGTGTGTCAGGAGGCAGCGTGTGAGGGAAGAAAATACACAACAGGACGGGGAGGGGCGGTGGTGGCTTCCAGACGGAAAACATGGTTTTAAATGGAGAAGCCAAGGAAAACCTCCTTGAGAAGGTAATATTTGAGCAGAACCCCAAGAAAGAGGAGAGAGAGGTCCATGTGCACATCTAGGGGTGAGCCCGGCAGGGGTTGGATGGTGCCTGGTGCAATGGAGGAGCTGCAGGGAGGTTGGTATGGCTGGAGCTAAGGGAGTGAGGGTTGGGGAGAGGAGATGATGTCAGAGAGGTGATGGGGACCAGATGGAAGGGACTTACAGGGCTAGTGAGGACTTGGCTTTTGCCTGGAGCGAGGTGCTCCCAGGACAGTGCTCTGAGCCAGGCTGACCCTGACAGGGCTCAGGTGGCCCCAGGCTCCCTCTGGCTGCAGGTGGGAACAGACTGAGGGGGACGGGGCCAGACCAGGGAGGAGGCTCTAGGACCTCCAGGCTGGAGGAGACAGAGGCTGGGCCAGGTAAGGGCAGTGGGAGGGGAGAAGTGGATGGTTCTGGAAATATTCTCTGGTGTCTTATCTGCTCTTCAAACCCTGCTGTCTGTTCCTGGGGCCCTCAAGGTTACATGGGCCCCTGTTGATTTTTAGTACTCCCGTGATCCCCCGCAATCACACAGGGTGTGTGTGCGCCAGATGTGGGTTAAAATCCTGACTGCCCCTTCGTAAACTGGGTGACTTGCTGCCAAGCAACTAAGCCTGGGTGCCTCAGTTTCCCCAAGTGGAAGAAGAACTCCCCACAGGCAGTTAAGTCCTGAGGCCGCAAGTGCCAGGGTTGTTGGTTGAGAATAGAGAGACAGTCAGCAATTGTAGGTCAATGACTCAGGCCTGAGCAGGGGTGTGGTGCTGGCGCTGGCGCTGGCTGAGTGCAGCACTGCCTTCTTGGATGCCCGGGTGCAGGGGGAAAGGGATGTGGAGATGGGCCCCGGCTGCCAGCAGGCAGTGCCTCCCCACAGCAGAGGGTGCCAGCCAGGCTCTTAGAATTGCAGACTCATGGTCCTACCTCTGCAGCCAGGAGGGAGCCTGCCAGCCCCAGCGCCAGCCTCAGAGCCATGAAGCTCCCGCCGGGCCGGGGCCAGAGCTGGGGGGCCGGGAGGGGTTAAATCATCCACAGCCAGGAAGGAGGAGAGCTGGGGCCTGAGGGGCAGTGGACCACGGAGAACTGATCCAGGAGGAAGGAAAAGGGAAACGTTGTGGGAGGGCCAACAAGAACACAGGCTTGTATGAAAAAGACAAAAATATATAGATAAAATATTTAATATATACTATATAGTAATATACATAAATATATAGTTTCTTAAGTTCACTTAAATTCTGTTGCCTTGACTGTTTGTTTACCTGGTTCAAACATTACTTTTCCCTCCACTCTTTTGGTGTTTTTTATCTTGTGATTTATTATTTTGTGTTAACTTTAATATTATATTTTTAAGGGCCAGGCACAGTGACTCATGCTTGTAATCCCAGCACTTTGGGAGGCCGAGGTGGGCAGATCACTTGAGGTCAGGAGTTCAAGACCAGCCTGACCAACATGGTGAAACCCCATCTCTACTAAAAAATTACAAAAATTAGCCGGACTCTCTTCCTGGATCCTCAGGCGGATGCACCCTCTCTTCCTGGACTTGGGAGGACAGTATGGGGTTCTCTGCTGCACGCCCCGAGACGCCTCCGAGGCTGCACCTGTTCGGTCCGTGCTGTACTCCTGGCCTTGTAGGTAGAAGGCAGGTCTGAGATGGGAGGTGACCAGAGCAAGTCTGGGATGGAGCAACCCCAAGCTCCACTCTCCGTTCCTCCCTCCCTCCCTTCCTCCCTCCAATCCTGCCTGCCTCCCTCCCATGAAGCCTCAAACCAGGCAGAGCTGGGGCCTGGGTCACCCCAGGGTGATAGATCTGCCACCCCAGCAATGGCTTCCAGGTGGAAATGAGAGTCCTTTTAGGCCAGGCCTTTCCAGAGATGCTGGAAACACAGCTTGTTATGTTGAAACGTCTGCTGTTGAAATGTTAGCGATTCTGCATTTTTGCAGCGCTTTGTAAACTAAAGGAAAGGTGTAACGGTTGGATTCCACCCTGGGACCTCAAGTTTGAGACCCTTCTCTTAGGGACGGAGTCAGGCTGGGAGGGGGCTGCAGGGCTCCCACTTGAACCAGATAGTCCCTGTCCCAGATGTCTAGTGACAAATGTGTTTCCTGCCCTCTGCTGCTTCCCTGTAGTTCCTGCCCACACCCAGGATCCCCAGCCATACACCTGAGCTTCACTGCCCTCCCCTGCCGTGATGGGGAAGCTGGCCAACAAATCGATTCCTCCATGCCCCCTGCCCCCATCAGCAGCTCTGTCCTCAGCACCCCACCTCAGCTCCTGCAAGGCCTCCTCGGATGGGGGTGGGGGAGAAAACCTTTCTTTCTCTTTTTTTTTTTTTGTTTTTTTGAGACAGTTTCGCTCTTGTTACCCAGGCTGGAGAGTGCAATGGCGTGATCTTGGCTCACCACAACCTCCGTCTCCTGGGTTCAAGCAATTCTCCTGCCTCAGCCTCCTGAGTAGCTGGGACTACAGGCGCGTGCCACCATGCCCAGCTAATTTTTGTATTTTTTATAATTATTTTAAATTTATTTTTATTTTTATTTTTTTAGAGATGAGATCTTTCTATGTTGCCCAAGCTGGTCTTGAACTCCTGGACTCAAAGGATCCTCCCACCTCGGTCCCTGCAAAGTGCTGGGTCTACGGGTGTGAGCCACTGTGCCCAGCCTGGTAATTAACAGATACTTCATGAGCACCCACTATGTGCCAGGCCCTGTTCTATAATTCAGATAAAAATTCCTGAGAGGAACGGAGGTGCTAGCAGGGGAGGCAGATAGCACCGCAAAAAAAGCAAATGGAGGCCAGGTGCAGTGCCTCACGCCTGTAATCCCAGCACTTTGGGAGGCTGAGGCGGGTTGGATCACAAGGTCAAGAGATCGAGACCATCTTGGCCATCATGGTGAAACCCTGTCTCTACTAAAAATACAAAAAATGAGCCAGGCAAGGTGGCACGTGCCTGTAGTCCCAGCTCCTCAGGAGACTGAGGCAGGAGAATGGATTGAACCTGGGAGGCCCTGACCTCTCTAGCCCCATCTTGCCCAGGAAGCGGGACCTTGCATATGGCTGTGACCACACCTCTCAGGCAGTCAGCCTGGCCGCTCAGACTCTGCCTGCAAAGTCTGCAGGCAGCAGACCACCCAACCAGCACCCTCTCCTGGCTGGGGGTGCCTCCAGCTGCCCTCTCTAGGGCCAGGAGCCTGCAGAAACACTCCCAGCCTTAATTAAATAAAGAGCAATGAAATTATTGAGACAAAATCAATAAAAGTTTGAATCAGTGGTGGTATAGCATGCTATGGCTTTGGTTTTGTGCTTCAATTCGGTGTTCCTGAAAACCCTGTCATGTTCAGAAACTATTTGTAGGTTTGGTTTTTTCGTTTTGCAAGAATTCCCAGGATATGGAGAAATCACAGCCATTTGCAGCCTCGACAGGTTCTTTGGGGCCAAATAATTCCAAAAGCAAAATAAGGACCTTTTTCAAATATGTTTATTATCTATATTATATGCAATATATTAATATATAAACCTATTACCTCTGTGCCTTTAAAACATAACTGACGTCAAATTGGCCAGAAGACTCACTCCAAAGGACACCTCATTCCTGATAGGGGGCAAGTGACTGCACAAACTCCGTTCCCACAGCCCTTTCTTATTCTTTTTTTCTTTTTCTTTTCTTTTTTTTGATATGGAGTCTCACTCTGTCACCCAGGCTGGAGTGCAATGGCACGATCTCAGCTCACTGCCACCTCCGCCTCCCGAGTTCAAGCAATTCTTGTGCCTCAGCCTCCCGAGTAACTGGGATTACAGGTGCTCACCACCATGCCCGGCTAATTTTTATTTTTGGTAGAGATGGGGTTTCAGCATGTTGCCTAGGCTGGTCTCAAACTCCTGACCTCATAGTCTGCCCGCCTCAGCCTCCCAAAGTGCTGGGATTACAGGCGTGAGCCACCTCGCCTGGTCCCATAGCCCTTTCTAAGGGTCTCTGTGTGCTCATTACACTGAGGTCTCTGAATCCTCCAGTCCCAGCCCAGCCCCAGCCCCAGCCCCAGCCCCAGCCTCAGCCCCGCCCCAACCCCACCCCAGCCCAGCCCAGCCCCAGCCCCACCCCAGCCCACCCCAGCCCAGCCCAGCACACACTTGGATGCAGCATGTTCACGTCCAGCCCAGGAAGAATTTATGGTTGACCTGGGTTGGGTAAAATTCCGTAAACATCTGTACATCAGAATGTAAGATCATGGTGTTTAAAACTACAGAACATTCAGAGATTGTCAGAAGGCTATAATTGCTGGTTCCTGGGTTGAAACTAGCCCTTAGATGTGTTTTGTTTGACCTGGAAAATTTTTAAAAAATCTGAACCCAATTTTTAAAATTAAACCTCTTTAAGGTAGTACATTTTCAGGATGCAAAATTCAAAAGCTATAAGAGGGCTTGTGATGCTGAGTGAGTCTCACTTCCACCCCATCCTCCAGCCTCCTAGTTCCCCTCCCCAGAAGCAGCCCTGGATGCCAATCCCCAAAAATATTTTATTCATTAGAAGTATATGCATATGCATTACGTTACCGCTCACAAACGACAGCACACTCCAGGGTTTCCCTACACCTTGTTTTTATTTTTATTTTTTCCCTTAGCAGTCTGTCTGGAAAGTACTTCTGTATCCATCCACAGGCAGTCGGGTTCCTCCAGGATTTTTAGACAACCGTTCTCCAGTTCACCCTGTTCAGGTGAAAGGCAGAGCACCCCCGACCCCCCCAGCTATCCTGCACACACCACGACTTGCTCTCGGCTGCCTGCAGTTCCCAGGCTTCCCAGCAGAGGGAAAACCATTCCACTCCCAAGACCCCCAAGGGGTTGTCCCAGACACAATCAAGCTTGAAGGGTCTGGGGAAGATGCTATCTGCCCAGACACAAAGACCCCCTTAGCTACACTGACTTGGCCCCCAGGCCTCTCCTTCCTGTTTCTATCTCTTCCTGGGGCTCTTGCTTGGAGCCCTATCCCAAGGGCCCCTCTTCCTTGTGGGGACTGACCCCTCCTTCACAGGGGTAGGAGGGAGCCTTGTCCTTGTCTAGGGAAGGCCTGGGATTGACAGCTTGCCCCAGGGAACCACAGAGAGAAAGGGTGTAGCTCTGGGCAAGTATTGCCCGCCCCATCCCTCCACGATGAGAACTGGGGTGGGGGGGGTCCTTCTTTGTGTCCCCAGCAGGGCAGTTCCTGGCAGAGCCTTGACCCGAACCCCCTTTTCCTGTCCTGTGCTTCATGCTCCCAGCAGCTGCCTCTCCCTGGCCTGGCCCTGTGGCCCTCCTCCCTGCCCCCACGATGGTGTTGGGGTCGCCTGGAGTCCAGCTGGTGGCCAGGGCAAAGCTTCCCCTTTCCTGGCCCTACCCCTCCCCGTGACCCCAATCCTCCGCCAACCGCTCAAAGAATCCTTGTTCTCCATCCAGCCCCCAGACAAAAGTCCCTCTGTCTAAGAAGGCGGAATTGAGGGGAGGGGGCACCCCCAACTGGGACCATGGGGGGGCCTGCACAGACCCCATCCGGAAGGAATGCCTGGAGGAGGAGGAGCAGGAGAGGGAGGAGGGAAGGGGGAGGGGGACTAGCACAGTGAAGGGGGCCTTATCTGGATTGGGAGGCCGCCGCCCCCAACAGCGCCCACTCTGCAGACCCAGCCATCTGGATCTCACTCAGCACCCATGGAATGAGCCTGGCTGGGAAACTTCAGCCTGATGCCTGGGAGCCAGTTCTCATTCTCCCCAGGGCAGGGAGCGGGTGATGACCAGGCCTAAGGTCCCACAGTCCCCACCCCAACCCCTCCCTGCCATTCCAGCCACTTCCCTGTATCCACCCCGCCCCATCTCCTGACTTTGGTCATCCCAGCATCTTCTGCTGACCCTGAAACTGTACCAGCAAGCAAGATGTGGCCTGGAGGCCGGGCGCGGTGGCTCACGCCTGTAATCCCAGCACTTTGGCAGGCCAAGGCAGGTGGATCCCGAGGTCAAGAGATCGAGACCATCCTGGTCAACAAGGTGAAACCCCGTCTCTACTAAAAATATGAAAATTAGCTGGGCATGGTGGCGCATGCCTGTAATCCCAGCTACTCAGGAGGCTGAGGCAGAATTGCCTGAACCCAGGAGGCAGAGGTTACGGTGAGATCGCACCATTGCACTCCAGCCTGAGTAACAAGAGTGAAACTCCATCTCGAAGAAAAAAAAAAAAAGATGTGGCCTGGAAGGAAACGTTAAGTTCCCCACAGTTGCCAGCAATCCTTCCATCGGGCAAACACACCATCTAAGGAAAAGAAGTGAGGTCGGGACAGCAAGCCTCACCTCCCTCCTCCCTCCATGGCCCCGGAGGCTCTGTCCTTTAAAGACCCTGGAACCCCCAGGGCGAGGGCCTGTAATCCCAGCACTTTGGGAGGCTGAGATGGGCAGATCACCTGAGGTCGGGAGTTCGAGACCAGCCAGAAAAACATGGAGAAACCTTGTCTCTACTAAAAATATGAAATTAGCCAGGTGTGGTGGCACATGCCTGTAATCCCAGCTACTCGGGAGGCTGAGGTAGGAGAATCACTTGAACCCAGAAGGTGGAGGTTGTGGTGAGGTGAGATCGTGCCATTGCACTCCAGCCTGGGCAAGAGCAAAACTCTCCAAAAAAAAAGACCTCCCAGAACCTTCACCCTTTAAGGTCCTCTCCTGGGATCAGGAGACTGGAGAAAGCTCCTTCCTTAATTTCAGGGGCCGAGTTCCATCCCATCTAATTCTCCCTCTCACCTGAGGCTGCTGTGGCCCTGGGAATTCCAGGGAGCCATCTGATGCCTGAGGCTGGGGAGGGGGTGAAGCTGTCTCTTTAAGAGCAGGAATGGAGCCCCTGGGCCTTAGGGCATCTAACTTGTTTTCTACCTGCCCAGGTTTGCTTAGGGCGTGGCAGCTTCGGATAAAGGCAGGACTCCGCCTGGCAGCCCCGACTTCTCCTGGAACCTCTGATCAGCGTGGTGAACCCCACAGGTGAGCAGCTGGGGCCCTTTCCTCCAAGCCCTCCTTGGCTCTGCTCCTAAATTAGGGAGAACCTACCCACCCACTTCCCCACCACATAGAAGCTCAGCTGTTAAAGAGCATAAAATCTTTTGAGGTGCATTTCTAGAGCCAGGAGATAGGAGAAAGGCCCTTCCCCTAATGTCCCTTTCCCCCCATGCTCCTCAGCGACTGGTTGAGCCAGCTGGGGTGAGGGCAGGACCCGTAAGTGTGGTTGGGTTGTCTGGGAAGACTGAGGCCTGCATGGATTAGGGGTATCTGGGTTGGGGATATCCAGGTGAAGAAGAGGGGGTGCCTGGGTAAGCAGGGGTATCCAAGTGGACCAGTGGTGTGTAAATGGACTTGGGACATCTGGGTGGATGAGTGCTGGGTGGACCCGGGGAGTCCAGGTATTGCGGGGAATCTGGATTCTGGAGACCTCTAGGAAAAGAGGATGGAGCTGCTGGGGGAAGCTGTAAATGGGGAGTTGCTTGGGAAGTTTGAGGTACACAGAAGGGGCGGGACCCTTCTGCTTGCCCTTGAGGATGAGCCCCTTCTCTCACGTCATGGAGGAATTGGGGTTAGCAGAGGGCAGGTTGTGGAGATGGTCCTCAGGCGGGCATTGGGACCTCGTGGCCAGGAAGAATCACAGCAGGTAGACAGAGCGCTAGCTGCAGGGCTGCCTTCCTCTTCTAACCTGCCCGCCGCCCACATCGGTTCAGGAGCAGCTGGGGCCTCTTCAAACAACAGCCTGAACAGGGAATATGAGGGCAGACCCAGCTCCCGGCTCCCCGAAGCCTCTGGAAACGTGGGGCTGGACATTGTTATGCAGAGGCTGGGTGAGGCAGATACCATCTGTCAGTCTCTGCTGGATGATAACATGGGAAGGGGGAAGAGTTGGGCTTCACAGGCCAGAGGTGGCTTGGAGGAGCCCCTGGAAAGAGGCTTAAGAGGTGAGACTCAACAGCCACGGTGACAGAGCATAGGGCTTTAAGATGAATTTGCAGGGTCACAGGATTGCAACTGCCAAGTGGGCTAATCATAGTGCCCCCTGCACGAAGCTGCAGAGATTATATGAATTAAAAAGTGGGAAGCTGAGAAAACGCCCTGTGGGTAGACACTCAGTCTGTATCTGCGTGGATTACCAGGATTCGTATGGTCGTGGGTGACAGCTTCGGACCACAGGCAGGCCACCTACCACCTGTGCCCATATCCACCATGTGGTCTTGCCCACCCACCCTTGCCAGCTCCCCCGCCAACTCTTCTGGGCGTTCTAAACACTTCGTGGGCCTCAGTAAAGCTCCCGAAGTCTCAGGCTTTCTTCCCCTCCAAACCCCCAACCCCCCCCAAAAAAGGAAAAGAAATGGTTGCTCAAAGTAAAACTGTGAGTCCAGCATCTGGAATTAACCGGGAAGCTGAGAGGATTCCCAGGCTCCGGGGTGGGCGGGCAGAGGGAGGAGTCTGTGCCAACCAGCAGGGACCACCCACACCACTGGATGCTGGCACTGCCGTCTCTCAGCATTTCTGCCATCTGTGAAATGCAGACTAGGGGATGACCTCGGGGTTGCTGGGAGGTTAGGTGAGTGAGAAACAGCAAGGTCAGTGTGCACCCCAGGGCGAGGGGAGGAAGTGCCAGCTCTTGCTATCAAAATTATAACTAGGCCAGGTGCGGTGGCTCAAATCTGTATTCTCAGCACTTAGGGAGGCCGACGTGAGCAGATCACCTGAGGTCAGGAGTTTGAGGCCAGCCTGGTCAACATGGTGAAACCCTATTTCTATTAAAGATACAAAAATTAGTGGGGCATGGTGGCACTCACCTGTAGTCTCTGCTATTTGGGAGGCTGAGGCAGAAGTTTCAGTGAGCTGAGATCATGCCACTGCACTCCAGCCTAGGTGACAGCGCAAAACTCTGCCTCCAAAAAAAAAAAAAATTATGGTAACTATGTGCTCAGCAGTTGGGCAGGGGCAGGGCAGGGGAGGGCATGCATGGCATCCAGGGGCTTGCTGCAGCAGCCTTGCAGGCCTGTCTGGGAAAGAGAAAGTGTTTGCTGCCTCGAGGGCCTGGGGCCAGGTCAGGGGCTGGGCTGGGGACCCAGGCTAGGCAGAGCTAGGGCTGGGACTGGGAAGGGCGAGGGTGGGGATGAGGTGACGGGAGGTTCAGGGGAACATGCAGCCAAGCCGAGATTGTTCCCCTCTACCCGCAGTCCCAGTCTCAAGTCATCTCCTTCCCACACCCTGCCCTGGGCAGCTTGAAGAACCTGCTCAGTCCACAGCCTGAAGTCTGCCGTGTCCTGGCAGGGCCAGGCAGGCTCCGAGCTGTCTGTGGAGACACTCCCGGGAATCGGGCCTCCTGCCACCTGGCTCCCAGCACCCCACTTCCCCAAACACACAAGGCCCTTACAGCCCTAAGTTAGGAGCAGCTGCTGGGGAGCCAGGCCTGCTTTAAATCCTGCTTCCTGGCGAGGGCACCTAGTTTCACCTCTCAGAGCCTCAGTTTCCCCATCTGTTCAATAAGGGTAACAGCAGGCAGTGGCACCCTCGTTTGGTGGTGGGCGATTCACGGAAAGCCTGAAGTCGGTGTCCAGGGAGTTATTACGGCTGCTCCCGAGTCAGGCCTGGGTTCCACCCAGGCCCCGCTCCCACGGCACGGCTGCTGCTTACCTCTCAGCCCAGCGAGTCCCAGTGCCAGCCTGTTTGCCCGGGGTGAGCTGCACACCCTGCCTGAGCAGCAGGGGAGGAGGTTTGGGGAGCCACAGCACAGGGCCAGCATCCCAGTGGCTCTGCTAAGGCCAGACCTCCTGCCACCCCTCTAGGCCAGCACAGCACTCTGACATGCAGAAGGCGACCCTGGGCCTGCTCGTGTTCCTGGCAGGTGAGTACCCATCCCTCCACTGCTTTTTCACCTGGATCCCCCAGCTCGGAGGGCAGCCAAGCCTCTGTCTCTCTCCTGTGCTTTTCTACCTTCCCAGGGAGGTGGTAAATGTTAGAACAGCATCGCCTTGAGGGTAAGAAAAGTCATACTGGCCGTATGCAGTGGCCGTATGCAAGTCAGGAGGCCTGTAATCCCAGCTCTCTTGGAGGCCGAGGCAGGTAGATCACCTGGGTCGGAGTTCAAGACCAGCCTGATCAACATGATGAAACCCCATCTCTACTAAAAATACAAAATTAGCTGGGTGCAGTGGCTCTCTCCTGTAATCTCAGCTCTTTGGGAGGCCAAGGCGGGTGGATCACGTGAGGTCGGGAGTTCAAGACCAGCCTGACCAACATAGGGAAACAAAATTAGCCGGGTGTGGTGGTGCATGCCTGTAATTCCAGTTACTTGGGAGGCTGAGGCGGGAGAAATTGCTTGAACTTGGGAGGTGGATGTTATAGTGAGCTGAGTGTGCACCATTGCACTCCAGCCTGAGCGAAACTCTGTCTCAAAAAAAATAAAGAAAAGAAAAGTCAAACCAGTGATTGCCAGGGAGACACAGAAGAGCTGGTTGCACAGCTGCAAAGTCACCGTCTTCCCCATTCTCTCACTCTCTTCTGTTTTTTTTCCTGAGTCTGTTGCTCAGGCTGGAGTGCAATGGCACCATCACAGTTAACCACAGCCTTGAAATCCTGGGGTCAAGCAATCCTACTCTCTTAGCCTCCTACACAGCGAGGACTCCAGACACACAACGCCATGCCCAGCTTGTTTTTAAATTTTTTGCAGAGATGGGGTCTCACTATGTTGCCCAAGCTGGTCTCAAACCCCTGGATGAGTTTGATCCTCCCACTTAAGCCTTCCAAAGTGCTGGGATTACAGGTGTGTAATCCACCAGCCTTGATTGACTATTAAACAGAAATAAGGGAAGCTAGAAGAAATAAAACGACACCTTCAAAGCACTGAAAGAAGATAACTGCCCGGCCAGTTCTCTTGTACATTTTCTTTTGTTTTTGTTTTTGTTTTTTTTGAGACGGAGTTTCGCTCTTGTTGCCCAGACTGGAGTGCAATGGCGCGATCTCGGCTCACTGCAACCTCCGCCTCCTGGGTTCAGGCAATTCTCCTGCCTCAGCCTCCTGAGTAGCTGGGACTACAGGCACGCGCTATCATGCCCAGCTTATTTTTTTGTATTTTTGTAGAGATGGGGTTTCACCATGTTGACCAGGATGATCTCGATCTCTTGACCTCGTGATCCACCCGCCTCGGCCTCCCAAAGTGCTGGGATTACAGGCTTGAGCCACCGCGCCCGGCCTTGTACATTATCTTTTTTTTTGCTGGCTAACTACTGCATAACCTCCCTTACTCTTTTGTTCATAAAGATACTTTGATCTGTAAACGTTTTCTAAAAACTTGAAGGAGCAGGCTCGGCTGGGTGCAACTGCACCTTTAACACCTTCCAACATACATTTTTTTCCTTATTTTTTTGAGACAGAGTTTTGCACCCAGCCTGGAGTGCAGTGGCATGATCTTGGCTCACTGCAATCTCTACCTCCCAAGTTCAAGTGATTCTTCTGCCTCAGCCTCCAAGTAGCTAGGACTACAGGCGTGTGCCGCCGTGCCTGGCTACTTTTTGTATTTTTAGACGAGACATGGTTTCATCATATTGGCCAGGCTGGTCTCGAACTCCTGACTTCAAGTAATCCTCCCACCTTGGCCTCCAAAAGCATTGGGACTACAGGCCAGAGCCACTGCACCCAGTCCTTTTTTTTTTACTTTTTCAATGCAGCCTTGACCTCCCAGGCTCAACGGATCCTCCCACCTCAGCCTCCCAAAGCTCTGAGATTACAGGCACACTTTTTATCCATTACGTAGGGCACGACTAGTATTCTCTGCAGGGTAGTGATATAAAATCACATTTTTAATAAAGTCTATTTAAGTGTATAATAGTCACTTTCAATGATGTGCAAACACCAGACCAGGTCGGTGTGGACACGGCAGAATCGGGAGGATGGGCTTTGAGCATGATAGGATTTGGGGAAACAGGAACCTGGGAACGGAAACCATCTGTCATCTTGACCAGAAAAGTCCGCCGCTGCTGCAGCAGGCATGGATTAACCACGTGTCTGGAAACATGAGACCAAACGGTGGCCAAAAACCTCCCAGATTAGACCCAGTTTCAGGTGGCAGAATGCTGGCGTGACTCGGAGGTGTGGAGCTGAGTGGGCGAGTCCACATTTCCACTATGGGATAAGATGGGATGAGGCAGCTGCTCAGTGACCAGACCCCTGTCCCTCAGGGGACCCTTTCCCGAGGCCCCTGAGGCTCCACAGGCCCTGCCCAAGGGCTTGGCTGAGGCCAGCATCACCATCTCCCCTCCCTCCCCTCTTCTCCCACCAGGCTTGCCTGTCCTGGATGCCAATGACCCGGAAGGTGAGTCAGACTGGACACTTTCACCCGTCCCATCCCCAAATTCTTCCTGGGGGGCCCCTGATTGATAACAGCTCCTGGCTGTTATCCTGGATTCATGATCTTATTTCTTTCTTTGCAGATAAAAACAGTCCTTTCTACTATGGTGAGAGCTGGTGCCCCCATTCCCCTCCCCTCAACCCCACATATTGCTTTGGTGCTAAGGTTCCCACACAGGGTTGGGTGAGGGTCTGATGTGAGCATCACAGGACAAAGATAGGAAGGGACTAGGATGGGGGCAATGAATGGTCCACACGGTGGATTAAAGGAACTAGAGGCGGCAACCTGGCCTTTGGGAAGGTTCTGTTCCAGCAAGATGGTTAGACACACTCAGGAGGTGAGGACAGTTTGCAAGGACCCATTGTTTGGTTCAGATCAACTGCTGGGAGAAGCGTTGACTTGAGAAAACTTCCTGGAGTTCAGGAAGCAGCTTCACCGGAGGCAGCGAGCTATTCGGTCAAAACCCCCATCTGGCCTCCAGGTTCCAATGACCTGCTCCCCACTCCCCGCTCTGCCCTCACCTCCTCCACGCTCCTCACTCCTGCTCCAAGCCTCCCAGACACAGCAGACACACTGCCAGCCTCGGATCTCTGCACTTGCTGGTTCCTCTGTCTGGAACACTTCCTTCCATAGACCCGAATGGCTCCCTCCCTCACCTCTGCTCAGATGCAGCCCTTTGAGAGGGCCTTCCCTTATTACTCCCTCCAAAAGAGCTGCCCTCTGACTTAATTTTTTAGAGATAGGGTCTCACTCTGTCGCCCAAGCTGGAGTGCAGTGGCGTGACCATAGTTCACTGCAGCCTCAAATTCCTGGGCTCAAGCAATCCTCCTGCCTCAGCCTCCTGAATAGCTGGGACTGCAGGCCTGCACCACCATGCCTGGCTAATTTTTGTATATTTTGTAGAGATGGGGTCTCGCTATGTTGCTCAGGCTGGTTTAGAACTCCTGAAGTCCCAAAGCACTGGGATTATATTAGGTTGGTGCAAAAATAATTGTGTTTTTTGTGACTGCTTTTAATGGCAAAAATGCAATTACTTTTTTTTTCCTGAGGCAGAGTTTTGCTCTGTCACCCAGGCTGGAGTGCAATGGCGAGATCTTGGCTCACTGCAACCTCTGCCTCCTAGGTACCACATTCAAAGGATTCTCCAGCCTCAGCTTCCTGAGTAGCTGGGATTACAGGCACAGATCACCACACCTGGCTAATTTTTGTAGTTTTAGTAGGAATGGGGTTTTACCATGTTGGCCAGGCTGGTCTCAAACTCCTGACCTCAGGTGATCTGCCCGCCTGGGGCTCCCAAAGTGCTGAGATTACAGGCGTGAGTCACCTCGCCCAGCCAAAAACGCAATTACTTTTGCACTATCCTAACAGGTGTCAGCCCCAACGCCCAGCCTGCCCTGTGACTTGCCAGCTCCCACCCTGCTTATTATACTCATCTCCGCCTGACCCCGCATGACAGATCTTGTTTGCTGGTGTGTGCACTAGAATGTGAGCACCTGGGATTCTGTCTGTTCTCTTACTGTGGTGTCCCTGGCACCCTGCGCATCCTAGGTGCTCCATATGTATTTATCAAGAGGATGGGAAGATGGATGGGGAGGACACAGCCTGGCACTGAGGTCCTCTCCTTTTTCCTCCTAGACTGGCACAGGCTTCGGGTCGGCGGGCTCATCTGTGCCGGGGTTCTGTGCGCCTTGGGCATCATCATCCTCATGAGTGAGTGGAGGAGCTGGGGGAGCAGGTGGAGTGGGGCTGGGGCTCCCCTCCCCTGACCACTCACCTCTCCCTAACAGGTGGGAAATGCAAATGCAAGCTCCGTCAGAAGCCCGGGTAAGATGTGTGCTGTTCTGGCATGCCTGCCTGCCTCAGGCTGGCTAGATGCTTTTCAGCATGAAAGGGCTAGCTCTCCCAGCAGGAGAGGCCTCCAGACTCTGCCCCACAGAGTTCCTGCCGCTAAAATTTCCCAGGTTCATTGTTTCTAGCTGGTAATCCCCAGAGGGCCCCAAATCCTGAAATGCATTAGCCCCTGGGATTGCACAACCCGCCCCCCGCCCCCCCCCTACCAGTGGAAAAGCAGCCAGGAAAACAAGTCTGGACAGGCTGAGAACCCTCTACCTGGAGGGACAGGACAAATGGGGTGGATTCAGATCTCACCACTTTTGTCTCCTTAGTCACCATCCAGGGGAGGCTCCACCTCTCATCACCCCAGGTAAGATGGGGCAGCATGGGGATGAGGGGAACACGGAAGTGGGGTGTGTGTGTGTGTGTGTGTGTGTACACGCGCATGCACACTGGAAAGAAAGAATTCAGTCCACCCTCACAAACTGACCCCATCCCTTTCCCAGGCTCAGCCCATAACTGCTGAGGACAGACCAACCAAAACTGGGTGGAGGACCCTTCTCTGTCCCCGGGTCCTGTCTCTGCACAGCAACTTGAACTCCAGAATGGAATTGTTCCTCCTTGGCTGGGACTTCCTTGCACAGATGGGCCTTATCATCTCACCTCTCGTGGGAGGGTCTCGTTCAATTTTTAATCTAAAATGATTGTGCCTCTGCCCAAGCAGCCTGGAGACTTCCTATGTGTGCCTTGGGGTGGGGCTTGGGGCGCCATGAGAAGGTTGGTGTGCCCTGGAGGCTGGCACAGAGGCTGGCAGCTGAGCCTGCTTGTTGAAAAGCCCACAGGCCTACTCCCTTGTGGCTGATTGCACGGCCCAGCCCTGCACTCTGCCTCCTAGACCGTGGGAACCTCATGTGCAATTTGGGATTTACTAGTGGCCAAAAGGAATGAAAGAGAGCTCTAAGCAGATGGAACACTGGAACGTTCCAGGGGACCATGGACCATCCCAGGAAAACTGGGATGTAGGATCATCCCACCATGATGGCAGTGTTCAGACAGTTTATAAAAGTAAGACCCTGTGACCCTCTCACTCACCCCGAGACCTCACTTTATTACAAGATCTTTCCAAATACCCAAATGTCCCTGCAAGCCTGTTAAATAATTCCCTATGCTACCCTTAATTATACACAATGGCCACATAGCGTGAGAACTTCCAACAAGCCTCAAACTCCCTTGAGACTCCCCAGTACCTAAAAAGGCATCCAAAATGTTCCCATGAACCACCTCACAAAATGCCTAAAACTCAAAACACCCCCCAAAAAAAAATCTCCTCCAATGTCCTGAGACATGAACCCAAAAAGAGACCCACAGTAAACTCGTGACTTGTCCCCTCATCATGCCTCAAACATCCCCTGAGTCCCTCCATAACCACGAGTCCACTACCTGGGCCCCTCGGAGCACTGCTCCGGGGACACCACTTCCGCTTTCACAAGACACCCTCTCCCAGGGATCCAGAACAGTGGGCGGGGAGGGTGCAGAGCGCATTTATTGAGCTCGGACTCTTCTTGTCCTTGCCCCCGTCGCCCCATCCAGGAGGGCACCGGGCTTCCTGCGACACCTCTAGCTGTCACGCCCTGTGCCCCGCGCACGCGCGGTAGGCGCAAGAGGCACAACGCCCAGGGCGGCCGCACGCATGCGCACAAGCAGCAGAGGGGAACCCGCCCAGCGCCGAGTTGTCTTCGAGGTTGGCGCTTCTCCAGGAAAGCAGATTGGCTGTGTGGAGTTTAGAATAGGAAGGGAATGCCATCAACCCCTCAGTGCTTTCCGTGGACCAGGAAGGGTGGGAGCGGGTTGAGAGGGGAGCCATGAAGCTCTGCACGTGACCCCCACCTAGACTCCATGCAGTGCACCAGCCTGCACCCCCAGGTTGCCTTTGATGGGGAATCTGCCCCAGCCGAGATGTCCAGATGTTGCTTTAGACCTGTGAGCAGCTCCGGAGGCCCAGTAGGCTAGGACCCCCTATGTCCCCCCACAGGTGCAGATCCCTTAAGAAGTGGGCTTAAGGTATAGACGTGTGGCTGATGAATGTGGCCTGTGGTCAGCAGCTGTCACCCCAAGTGGGGCCGGGAACCAGCCAAGGGGCCGTCCAGGGGCTCCAGCCATGCCTAGAGTCCCGCTGGGGGTCTCAAGCACTGAGGTCGATCTCGTGATGCTGGTAGATCTGGGTGGGGCCCTTAAAGCAAGCAGCAAAGAGGAAGCGTCTGCCGGCCATGGTGACGTGGGCAAAGGCGCGGGGGGCCACCAGGGCCGGGGGCCCCAGCTCCTGCAGCGGCTCCAGGAGCCCCTTGTCAGGCTCAAGGCGGAGGACCTGGCTGAAGGCGAAGTCGCTGCCCAGGATGGCCAGCTGGTCCCTGGCGATGAGCAGGGGTTGGAAGACATGGGCACCTCTCGAGGGAAGTTGCTGCAGCAGACGAAACATGGAGCCGTCCCAGCGCATGACCTGTGGGGGTGTGGCCGGTGAGAGCCTGGGGTCCTGGGGGGTGGCTCTGGGGGCCCTGGAATAGCTTGGAAGCAGAAGTCTGTAGGTCCCCAAACTCCCACAGCTTTCCTATCTTCATAAAGGTCACCACTCAGCTGTTCAGCCACACACATGGAGTTGTTCTGAGCCCTTCTCTTGCCCTCACACCCCACACAGAAGCACTCAGCCATGTACTCTCAGTTTCACCTACTATAGTTGTACATTTCTCCCACCACCTCTGGCAGCACTCTATGCCCTCCCAACTGGACCATCTTGGCTGCCTCTTTCCTGGTCTCTAGGCTCCTCTCCCTGCTCCCTGAGTCTGTTCACCACCTTGTGAAAACCTGAGACAGATCAGGGCCCTTCCAGGCTCAGAACCCTCTCCTGCCTGCACCTCACTCCAGAAAGAGAGTGGGCAGGTCTTAACCCCAGCGTGAACCTGGGGGTGCTCAGTGTCAGGGTGGGGATGGGTGTGGCTGTGAAGTCTGGAATGCATCTGAGTCACAGAACCAGGATCTGGGGGTAGAATCAGGATGTTGGGGCCAGTGTCAGTGTTGGGGACTGGGGAGTGGTTTAGAGTCAGCCAGCTTTGAGGGGGTCACAGTCTCAGCATCAGTGTGGGGTGGGATCCTGGTTCAAAGGCCGGCATGTGAGGCTAGGTCAGAGTTTAGAGGCTTAGTGTGCAAGAATGCCACAGTGCTGAAAAGCCAGCCCTCGAGGCAGGGCTTGGTAGCTCACGCCTGTAATCCCAGCACTTTGGGAGGCCGAGGTGGGTGGATCACAAGGTCAAGAGATGGAGACCATCTTGGCCAACATGGTGAAACCCTGTCTCTACTAAAAATACAAAAATTAGCTGGGCATCGTGGTGTGCGCCTGTAATCCCAGCTATTTGGGAGGCTGAGGCAGGAGAATTGCTTGAACCCAGGACGCGAAGATGAGCCGAGATCATGCCACTGCACTCTAGCCTGGCAACGGAGCCAGACTCCCGTCTCAAGAAAGAAAGAAAGAAAAAGAAAGAAAGAAAGAAAGAAAGAAAGAAAGAAAGAAAGAAAGAAAGAAAGAGAAAGAAAGAAAGCAAGCCAGCCAACCCTCAATGGGAGTCAGCTGCAGCGTCAGGCCTGGCTGTGCCCCCTCCTCCCCCAGGCCCAGCCTCACCATGGAGTCCCCAATGTAGCGTGTGAGGCACAGGAACACGTCCCCACCAGCCTGGAAGTGGCGTGTGGCATAGACATCCTCCGCCTCAGGGATGTCCGTGCGTCTCTCGAAGCGGCCACCGGTCCAATGGAAGAGCACGGGCCGCTGGGAGGCCGAGGCCAGCAGCAGATGGGGCCGACCGTCCAGCTCCAGGGCCTCGGCGTCCGTGTCCCGGTGCCAGGCGTGCAGGCTCTGGTGCGGGTAAAAGCCGGGCCCATCGCGGCACAGCAGCGTGGTGCTGCCCGCCTTGGAGGCGTCGGCCACCACGAAGCAGGGCTGCCCTTCCAGCCACAGGAGCTCGGCGTCATTGGGCCGCAGCAGCCGCCTCGGGGCCAGGGTCTGCGTCGGGGCCAGGCGCAGGCCGGGGCTGGGCCGGGCCCACAGCTGTGAGCCCCCCCACAGGCGGGCGGCCAGCACGAAGAGACTGGGGCCCAGCACTAGCGGCTTGCAGGACACCACGGAGGGCGCTGTGGGGAGGTGGGAGGCGGAGAGGCAGGTCAGGCTGGCCAGGCAGGCTACTGGGCAGGCAGAAGGACGGGGAGGTGCTCACCGGGCAGCTCTTCCTCTGGCCGGAAGCGCTGCAGGCTGTAGTCCCAGGAAAGGATCAGGCAGCGGCCGGCGAAGGGCTGTGCTAGCACGATGTGAGGCTCCCCCTGGTAGGAGAAGAGCTCTACGCTCAGCGCCGACTCCCCCACGGTCTGGAACCAGGACAGCTCTGGGGGTGGAGGAGAGAGTCAGGCAGGCCCCGAGGCCCCGAGGGTCCTCATGGCTCAGCCTCAGTTTGCACATCTCTGAAATGGGGCCATTCATGGTACTCCCCTCATAGGGTCATAGAACTGGAATCTTGATCTGAAGATGTTTGTTTGGTTTGGGGGCGGGGTTTGTTTTGTTTTGAGACAGGGTCTCACTATGTCCCCCAGGCTGGAGTGCAGTGGCATAATCATAGCTCACTGCAGCCTCCCCCTTCCAGGCTCAAGGAATCCTCCCACCTCAGCCTCCTGAGCTGCTGAGACTATAGCCATGCACTACCATGCCTGGCTAATTTTTTATTTTTTGTAGAGATGGGGTCTTGCTATGTTGCCCAGGCTGGACTAGAATTCCTAGGCTCAAGAGATCCTCCTGCCTTGACCCCCCAAAGTGCTGGCATACAGGCATGAGCCGCCATACCTGACTATAGACATATTAACTCACAAGAGCATGATAAGCTTTATTTTCGGAGCTCTGTGACATCACCAAATAATCCCTTAGAAACAGCATCTCAGTTAATTCATTTAACTTCTCAACATCCCTCTGAGGTACATTCTGTTATGATCTCCCCTTTACAGATGAGAAAGTGAAGGCTAAGGGCACAGGCAGTCATCCAACAAAATCCGTCTTTCCCACCTTCTGGGAGGCAGGACTGGAGCTGGTCACCAGGCCACCCAGCTAGAGGCTGCTTTCTCCCGGACCTCCATTCACCGCCCTCCCTGGAAGTCAGATGTGGCTGTTTTGAGACCAAGCGGCCAGTGGAACAAAGGCAGATGTGATGAGTGTAATGAGCCATCACGCCTGGAAACAGCTTGTCCCGACTTGGTCTCCTTTCCCACACGTGGATATGCCACAACCTGGCTTCAAACACGAAAGCAAAGACGATGCCCAGGGGCTGCCCTGCACACCTGGACAGCTTGCTCCAGACCCCTCCGTCCTTAATCCATGGTATTTTGAGAGTGTGTGATGGCAGGTTGGCTTCTGTGGTTACTGGGGCACCAAGGCTACTGCGCTTGTTAATGGGGGAGCCGGGCAGTCGACTCCAGGCTGTAATATTTCACTCTGCATGCCAGGCCCTGTTTCCAGGTGCCAATGTTGAAGCAATGAGCCAAACTACCTATAATGCCCACCTAAAGGGCGAATCTTTTTTAAATGGCTATCAAATCACCTCCTGCTCAAAACTCTCGGCTGAGAGTGGTGGCTCACGCCTTTAATCCCAACACTTTGGGAAACCAAGGCAGATGGATCAGTAGAGCCCAGGAATCTGAGAGAAGCCTGGACAACATGGCAAAACCCCCATCTCTACAAAAAATACAAAAAATTAGCAGGGCATGGTGGTGACACACCTGCAGTCCCCATCACCAGGGAGGCTGAGTCAGGAGGATCACCTGAGCCTGGGGAGGTCAAGTCCTCAGTAAGCGGTGATTGTGCCACCATGCTTCAGCCTGGGTGACAGAGTGAGACCCGGTTCAAATAAACAAATAATAATAATAATAATAATAAAAACCTCTCCATTCTTCCCATGGCCCAGAATGAAGTCTGCTCTCCTCTCTGTGGTTTCCAAAATCCGTAGCTGTCCCTCACTCACCACCTCTAAGCCACACCTGCCTTCTTTTGATCTTCAAACAGGGCAAGCTCTATGCTGCCTCAGGGCCACCTGCCAGGCTGTTCCTTCTCTCTGAAGAGCCCTTCCCTCTGTTCCTCACTTAGCCACATTGAGACCTAAGGTCCTCACTTCAGAGAAGTCTTCTCTGACTCTCATAGGAACCTCCCTTGTCTCATCATTCCCTGCAGTTATCACAATGTATAGCACACATTTATCTGTGTAATTTTTTTTTTTTTTGAGACAGAGTTTCACTCTTGTTGCCCAGGCTGGAGTGTAGTGGCACGACCTCGGCTCACTGCAACCTCTGCCTCCCAGGTTCAAGCAATTCTCCTGCCTCAGCCTCCTGAGTATCTGGGATTACAGGCGCCCGCCATTGTGCCCAGCTACTTTTTGTATTCTTAGTAGAGACGGGGTTTCACCATCTTGGCCAGGCTGGTCTCGAACTCCTGACCTCAAGTGATCTGCCCATCTCAGCCTCCCAAAGTGCTGGGATTACAGGCATAAGCCACTATGCCCAGCCTGCGCTATGTTTTATAAATGTCTGTCTCCCCAAATTCCCAGGACGGTAAGACCCGTAAGGCCAAGGCTCAGGCCCCAACCACAGCGACCCTCACCTCTCACAGGGCTGGGCATGCGTGAATGTTAGTGAACGTTTGTTGGATAACATGAATGAAGACGGACTCCCTAAGTTAAGTCTCCTTCTTCTATGTGTCCTGCGGACCAAAAACATGTCTTACACTTAGAATAATAATTATATGTTGATAATAATTATGCACGTATATTGTTATAGATAATAACAATTGTTGTTATTGTATTCATCAAATCTGTGGCCAGGTGCAGTGGCGAATGCTTGTTATCCCAGCACTTTTGGAGGCTGAGGGGGAAAGATTACTTGAAGCCAGAAGTTCAAGACCAGCCTGGGCAACATAGCAAAAAAGTTTTAAAAACAAAATTAGCTGAGCACAGTAGCATGTGCCTGTAGTCCCCACTATTTGGCAGGTTGAGGCAGGAAGATTGCTTGAGCCCAGGAGTTTGATGGCACCACTGCACTCCAGCCTGGGTGACAGAGTGAGATCCCAACTCTTAGAAAAGAAAAGCATCTGTGTAAAGACCCTTCAGGCTTAAACTCCTTCAGGCTTAAACTCCTTACTGTCTCCCAGCTCTGTGTGGCCCTGGCCCTGGCCCTGGCCCTGACTCTGGGCTCCCTCAGCTCCCATGACTTCCCCGATCCCTGCCCTGACCCCTCTGGCTGGGCCTCCCGATCCTGCCCAGATCATCCTGGGCTGTCCTGTCTGGGGCTGCCTTCCTCTGGACATTTAACTCTTTGAGGGCGAGAACCAGAGCTGGCCTCATCACGCTGTGCTTTCTGCACTGCCTAGTATCCCAAAAGGCACCAAAATCTATTTATAGAAAAGGCAAATTGGCCAGGCTCGGTGGCTCACACCTGTAATCTCAGCACTTTTGGGAGGCTGAAGCAGGCGGATCACCTGAGGTAAGGAGTTCGAGACCAGCCTGACCAACATGGAGAAACCCCGTCTCTACTAAAAATACAAAATTAGCCAGGCATGGTGGCGCGCGCCTATAATCCCAGCTACTCGGGAGGCTGAGGCAGGAGAATTGCTTGAACCCAGGAGGCGGAGGTTGTGGTGAGCCCAGATCACGCCACTGCACTCCAGCCTGGGCAACAAGAGCGAAACACTCTCTCAAAAAGGAAAGAAAGAAAGAAAGAGAGAGAGAGACAAAGAGAGAAAGAAAGAAAGAAAAGGGAGAGAGAGAGAGAAAGAAAGAAAGAAAAGAGAGAGAGAGAAAGAAAGAAAGAAAGAAAGAAAGAAAGAAAGAAAGAAAGAAAGAAAGAAAGAAAAGAGAAAAGGTGAGTCCATGTAAGTGAGGTGACTTTGCACCTATAGTTCTTACAATAATGCTTGGCATGTAACGAAGAATTTTTAAAGTGGTTGCTTTTATGTTAACAACAGTGAACTTTGAAGGGCCTCTGTCCTAGGCCCGGCGCCAAATGCCGAACAGGCGAGGACGTATCATTGAATTCCCATGGCACTCCTATATCAGGGTTTATTACCCTCACTTTACAGATGAGAAAACTGGGGCTCAGGAAGGTGCTCCTGCTTGCTCAGGGTCTCCCCGAGGCAGGAATCAGCAGGGCGCGGAGTGAGACAGCCATTCCCTCGGGTCTCCCGCCTCCCGCCCCATGGGGAAAGCCCCCCACCTATGGCTCTGCACTTGAAGGTCTTGGGGTCGAGGTGGCGGAGCTGCATGTGGCTCAGGGCGGCTGGGCCTGCACAGGCGCCGGTCCCCACGCTGGCGTTCATGGTGGGCATCCACTGCAGGAGCCAGAGGATGCGGCAGTCACACTGGAATGGGTTCCCTCGGAGGTCCCTGGGGCAAGAAGTTGCTGAGGGGCTGTGACCTGGTTTCCATGCCCTGGGGGCCGTACTCCTGCCCCCTCCCCAGGCAAGTGTCCCCAGAGATGGTGCCCCATCATGGTAAGAAAAATGTGTAAGAACCACCACAGCCAAATGCACGCATGCCAACCAATAGTGGGCCCGGATGCCCCCCGACACAAACATTCCCCAACCGCCCCACTCCCATCCCCCACGAGCCTCACACATGAGTAAGCGTCTCCAAGCCTCGGAATAGGAATCTGGGGAGGGCCTCCAGATGGTTATTGGCCAGGCTTCTGGTAGAGGAAGAGAAGGCACCATCAGCAGCTGCCAGGAGACCCTGTGTCCCCCGGGTGGTGGAATGTGGGTGCCTGTCATGGAAGGCTGGGGTGGTGGAGGCACGCACAGATGTGTGAGTGAGCGAAGTCCTCTGAGGGCGTTCTTAGAGATGGAGCCAATCTCATTGTCCTCGATGAAGCTGTAGAGGGAAGCTGGGGTGAGAGGGAGGCCCACTGAGCTTCAGGGAACGCACCCCATGAAAGACATAGGCCTGCTGGAAGGTGCTGAGTTATCTTCCAGTATCATGAACAACCCCAGGGAAAGCATCTTAGAAACCTCTCCTTGCCAAGGTCCCAGCCCTCAATTCTAGGAGCCATGAAGCTGGCCCTATAGTCATTGCCAGCTTCACTGTGCACACTGCCCTGCCACCACCACCACCATCACCAGTGCCAACACCCACATCACTGCGTTACCTCCAGCATCATCTGTAATGACCATCACCAGTGCCAACACCCACATCACCGCGTTACCTCCAGCATCATCCGTAATGACCATCACCAGTGCCGGCATCCCCACATCCATGTCTCTACCACCATCATCAACCCAGGACCAATAACTGCCATTATCCCCAACACCATACCTTGTCAATGTCATCACCAACACTAGCATCATCGTCACCAATATGAATGTCACCACGCACTCCCATCAACACCAACACCGATATTATCACTACCAAACTCTACCCCACCAACGCTGATCATCTTTATCAACAACACAATCTTCATGCCCAACACCAGAAAGACTCCCACCCTCATCTCCACTGCTGCGCTCTCACACATCCGCATGAGCACCACCAGCACTGCCAATACCAGCAATACCTCCACTGTGCCCAAGATGCACATGTTCACCCACCGCCAGTACCACTGCTGCCGGTTTCCGTAAATACCAACACCTTCACCAACATCACCAACCCAGTGCCAACAACACTGCCACTAATATCACCCCCAGCATCCTACCCACAGCCATCACCAACACCAACACCAATACTGTACTCACCATCTCCCACAACATTCATAATTGACAGGGACACAAGCCCCAAGAACTTCATCATCCATTTCTTTTTCTTTTGTTTAATGAATGAGAGGTTCTTATGTTGCCCAGGCTGGCCTCGAACACATAGCCTCGCCTCCTCAAGCGCCGGGACAACTTGAGTGAGCCACCGCGGCTCCCACATCCACTTCATCCGTAGCCTCATCGCCACTGGGGCTGCCATTCTTACCACAGCGTCTCTACTCCGTCATCATCAGTAACGCCACCAACCCCACATCAGCAGCAGCAACAGGATCACCACCACTGCCATTCTCATCAATGCCATGACCAACACCAGTGCCAGCATTGTCATGCTGTCACTGCCACCGCCACCACCATCACCACCACTCCCCAACCATCAGCACCACCCTCAACACCACCACAGTACCACCCCACCACCTAGTTCAGAGTTGTTTCCTGGTCATTTGAAATGTTTTGGAGTTTCGCTCTTGTTGCCCAGGCTGGAGTGCAATGACATGATCTCAGTTCCCCACAACCTCTGCCTCCTGGGTTCAGGTGATTCTCCTGCCCCAGCCTCCTGAGTAGCTGGGACTACAGGTGCCCACCACCACGCCTGCTCTATTTTTAGTAGAGCTGGGGTTTCTCCATGTTTGTCAGGCTGGTCTCGAATTCCCGACCTCAGATGATCTACCCGCCTCGGCCTCCCAAAGTGCTGAGATTACATGCATGAGCCACCGCACCCGGCCCCTTGAAATGTTTCTTGTCTCTGACTTCTTTACACCCTCCCTGGGCTCCCATGAGTCACGTAGAGCCAGAATCAGGATCTGGATATCCGGGCCCTTTGTAGATCTTGAAGCAGAGAAGGTAGGTGATAATCAACACTGATAAGCCTCATTGACACCAGCCCTGAGAACTTCATCAATATCACCCCAAGCATCGTTACCACTGGGTTTGCCATTTTTATCAACATCCTCCCACCAGGATGTCCAAACACCTGCTCTTCAGGAACACAGCTCCCATCTCCTTCTCCCAGGCCCACCTGCCTCCATCCCCTGGCCTCACTCACAGGTACTGCAGGTGGGACAGGCCTGCAAATGCGTCGTCCTCAATCACGGAGAAGGAGTTGGAGGTGAAGAGGCTGGCAGGGGGGCAAGAAAGAAATTTTTCCAGAGTTGCTGCATATATCACCCCTGGCCTCCACCCTCAGCCCACACAGGCATGGGCACACACGTGGCAGTAGGTGTGAGTATGTGCAGGGACACAATTGCTCTTGCACACACGTGTATGCACACCCCCCACACATGCATGAACGCCCACCTGACACCTGTGTGAGCCCAGACTCCCACGCATGCGCACGAATGCCCACTCCCTTGAACTGGTCGTCGGCCCAGCCAGGCCCCACTCACAGCAGGTGCAGAGATGGAATTCTTAGGAAGCTGCCGGCCTTCAGCTGGGTGACTCCAGTCCTGACGAGTGAGCTGGAGACGTGGGCCATGGTAGGTGAAGGGGATACCACAGCAACGCTCCAGTCCCAAACCAGAGCCTTCTGCCATTTGGGAGACCCCAGTGTGCCACCCTGACCCTGGGTGTGTCTGCCCCGCATGCCAGGGGAGGCAGGCATTTGCCTTCCTGGCTTGACAAGGACCCTGAGAGCACTCAACCCTACTCCCGGGCTCCAAATCCTGTCCCTGCTCTCTGGGGCTTCCCTCTTGTTCCTCCCAGATGCAAGCAGCCCTCTGCAAGGCATCCCAACAGCCTGTGCTGCCCATCTCCCCAGATCTTGATGGGTCCCTGTTTCCCTGGGGACTTGGCACTGCATCCCAACCTCTGGGGTCCCAGGACTTCCATCCCCACTTTCAGGCATGCAGAGGGCCGGACTCACAGTGACAGCAGGGTCGGAGAGAAGCTGACAGGCAGATCCGGGGAGCCCTCACACAGGGCACTATCTTTGGAGCAGGAGCAGCGCAGGGGACACTTTCCCTTTGGGGGTCTCCAGGCCACCACCGCCCCCGCCCCAGCCAGCAGCAGCAGCAGCAGAATGCCTGCCCCTCCCATGCCCCCACCCCCTCGCTGAGGTACTCGCTTCTCCCAGCCCACCCAGCTCAGCCCTGGCCACTATGTCTCCTCCTCCACCAGGCCACTATGTCTCCTCCTCCACCAGGCCGCCCTCCATCCGCCTCCTGGCACGCTGGGCCCGGGCTTCTCTCTCCTCTTCTCCGTCTTTCTTTCGGTTGGCCTCTCTCCCTGTTCGTATCTCCTTAGTGTCTAATTTTCTCTTTCTCCCTGGCTTTCTGTCGCTAGTTTCTGACTCTGCGTGTTCGTTTGTTTCTATTTCTGTCTTTGTCTCTCGTTCTGTCTTTTTCTGTGTTGCTGTCAGTCTTTCAGGCTTTAGGTGGCTGTCTGTTGGCCTCTGGGTATGAGTGTGTGTGAGTGTGTGAGTGTGTGTATGTGTGTGTGTCCTGCTGCTGGGTGTCTTGATTTCTTGTCTCCTGCCCCCCCCACCCCCCTTCCAGCTCCCTGCCTGTAGTTTTTTTGCCTCCTCCCACGTCCCTGCTCCCTGAAGGTTTAGGAATGGGGTTCGCTGGACACCCGGTGCGCCCGGCAGAGTAGGGTGGGGAGGAGGAGGGGGTCAGAGGCCATGGGAAGGTTGGCCTTGGGGAAGGGACTGGACAGCCCCACAGGAGGGGGAGGGGCCATCAAGGGCTGGAGCCGCCCCGCCACTCCCGCCAGCCCCCTCCCCAGATTCCCTACTGGACCCTATTGAGGGAGCAGGAGGAGGATGTCACCAGGGTGGGGACCGGATGGCTCTGCAGACCGGGGCTGGGTGGGAGGAGAGGCCACTGGGGGCTGGGGACATCCCGTCCTGGCCACTCTCTGCCAGCCCCCTCCCCTGGCTCCTGGAGGGCGCGTTGGGCGCTGTCAGTGGGGCCGGTTCAGGTCCAGCTGCTCCCTCTGGTGGTCACACTCGGCAGGACCTCTGCCCGGCGCCAAGCCCATAGCTTCCCTGTTCTACCCTGAAATTAACCCTCGAGTGCTCAACACCCACTGGGGGGCGGCGCCAACCCAAGGACATGATAATGATGATGACAGTGATGATGAAGAAGAAGATGATGATGGTGAAGATGATGATCACGCCACCCCTTCTTCAGCGTCTACTCTGCTCCTGGCCTTGTCCTAAAAACTCACGTATTAACTCATTCTGATCTTGCTGCAGCCCTCTGAGGTTGGTGCTGTTATCATCACCACTATAAAGCAGGAGGAAGTGGAGACAGAGGTCAAAGAACCTGAACTTGAGGCTACCCAGCTGGGGGCACAGCCAGGATTCAAACCCAGGCATCAGCTCCAGGGCCGCTCCAGGTTATTTTGCATTCTTTCTTTGGAGATCAGAGTTCATGGATAGATGGATAATTGGTTGTTTTAATCTGGACTAATTTTTAGTCATTTGGATAGATTCTGTCCACTAAATAAGAAAAATAAGCAAATGACACTTGTTAGCCAACGCGAAATAATAGTAATGTTTATTCAGCTGGGACTAGGTGGCAATCTACTCACTCGGTCTTCACAGCCACCCTGTGAGATGGGCAGTACTGCTCTCCCTGCTTTACAGATGTGGAAACTGAGGCACAGGGAAGTTATGGGATTTGTTTCCAGGCTCTCGTCAGCTCTAAACCTAACCCCTAGGCTGCACCACCTATCACCTGGGGACAAGACTCGCCGTGTGATTGAGGAATGTAGGCAGCCTTGCTGGACACTGGTGCCCATGCCCAAAGCCTTGTTGGAGGATAAGGAGGCTTAACAGCACTAGCTCAGTGGTCACACAGATCTGGGTTCCAGGCCCAGTCCTGTGCGGCCTCAGTTTTCCCATCTGTCAAATGGGGGCAATCGTGGCACCCACTTCCCAGCTGTGGAGAGGACTCAGGTGATGGAGGCACCTCATCCTTTTGGGGTTCAGCACAGGTGGGCATCCCACAGTGGTTGGCAGGCTTTTGGGTGGGCTCGGGATCCAGGTCCTAGAGGAGGAGACCCCAGCAACTTGTGGTTTGAGCCATACCTTTCAGCTCTTGGCTTCCTCCGCTGACTATCGGGTATGATAAACAGGGTCCCTGAAAGTGAAGTTGGAGAGCTGAGTGCCAGGGACACAGAGGGGTCTGAACCTATTCTCATAGCATGCCCAGCCCAGCAGCCTCCTCACTCCAGTTCACAAGGAGGATGACAAGGACAATAATAATGGGTCAGGCATGGTGGCTCACGTCTATAATCCCAGCACTTTGGCAGGCTGAAGTGGGAGGATGGATTGAGGCCACGAGTTCAAGACCAGCCTGGGCAACATAGTGAAACCCCGACTGTACAAAAAATAAAAAAAATTAGCCAGGCACGGTGTGGAACCCTTGTAGTCTCAGCTACTCGGGAAGCTGAGGTGGGAGAATCACTTGAGCCAGGGAGTTTGAGGCTACAGTGAGCTAAGAATCGTGCCATTGCACTTCAGCCTGGGTGACAGCAAGACCCTGTCTCAAGCAAACAAACAAAAATGGAGTTAATGATAAGACAATGTCAAGTTCAGAGACCTCTGAACACTGCCCAGGATTACACATGTGACCTTAGTGATTTTTCCATTTTGGAGCATGAGAAAATGAAGCACAGGTCACAGGGCTGCTCATGTTCACATAACCAGGAGTGCAGTGCCCAGGCCTGATTCCAGGTCTCTGTCACAAGGACCTATAAACCTGGCCTGCCCATAGGGACGCCAGCTGTGCTGTCCCTGACAAGAGCTCAGGGAAAGGAAAGCATGGGGTCAAATACATATCTGTAGTTTTGGAACGTGTGAACATACAAATGCATCAGCCCGCATGTCTGTCACTGTGGCCAGCCATGTGCCCGTTCACCCAAGCACAGGGTGTGAACAAGTGTGTGTTTCTGCTTTTGTGGGTATGTGTGAGAGCGGCAGCTTGTCCTGTGTTTCTGCTTGTGTGTCTGTGTCTGTGTCTATGGAAATCTGTCTGTGTGTACACAGCTTGTGGCCTGCTATCTTTGGGGCTGCGTAGGCATGCTGGCTGCATGTCTATACCTTTGGGTTTTTTTTTTTTTTGTCATTCCTTTGTTTTAGTTTTCGAGACAGAGTCTTGCTCTGTCGTCCAGGCTGGAGTGCAGTGGTGTGATCTCAGCTCACTGCAACCTCCGACTCCTGGGCTCAAGTGATTCTCCTGCCTCAGCCTCCAGGGCGGCTGTGATTACAGGCACATGCCACCATGCCCGGCTAATTTTTGTATATATATATATTTAGTAGAGATGAGTTTTTACCAGGTTGGCCAGGCTGGTGTTAAACTCCTGGCCTCAAGAAATCCACCTGCCTTGGCCTCCCAAAGTGCTGGGAGTACAGGTGTGAGCCACCACACCCCGGCACATTAGTGTCTTTGACTGCATTTATGTGCAATGTGCGCATATTTGTGTGTTTCTGTGTGGCCATTTGTGGGTGGGTCTCCATAGCGAGGTGCATCTTTAAGGCCACTTTGTGAGTGTGGATGGTGGCGTGGCTGTGCTTTGACAGTGTCTCTGTATGGCCATCCATCTGCATGAGTGTGCGTGGGTCTGTGTAGACATAAACCTGCTTGTTTCGGTATTTTGTGACTGGCAGAAGAGGTGCTGGCTGTGTCCGGATCTTTGGGTTTCTCTATTGGTGTGTCATTCTGTGTGTGTCTGCCTCTGTGGATGTACATACATATGTGGTTTTGCCTGGTTTTGTGCCTGTGTATCTGGGTCTCTGGGATTCTGTGTGTGTGTGTGTGTGTGTGTGTGCATGTGTGTGTGTGGTGTGCATTGCTGGGGATGTCACCGCAGCAGATAGCATGCATGCACGCAGGAACACACACACACACACGCGCACACACACACACACACACACCCTCCCACCCGATAAAACAGCCCTATTAAGGACCCCTTGGAGCACTGGGGTCGGAGGTCAGTGGGCTCCTGGGCAGTCAGGCTGGGTGACCTTAGGCCCTGGCTGGGCCCAATTCCCAGGGGGCAGCCGCCTTAGCAGAGAAGCTCTCAAAGGCGTGTGTGTGTGTGTTCACAACCCTGTCCTTCACAATCCTCCTGGCCTCTCCAGCCTGCCTGCCGGCTGCCGGCTGCTCCTCCATCTGAGCTGAGAGAGTTAACCTAGCAGGCCAGGGCGGTCTGGGCTGGGGGCCGCCCCCTGGCCCCCCTCCAGCCCCAGCTCCAGTTACAGCTGCTGGTTGGGGAGGGCAAGGGTGGGGTGGGGCTGGGAGGGGAGCCTGCTGGGGGCGGTGCGTCCAGCACTGGGCCAGGGGGTCCAAAGTGCTCAGCCCCCAGGGCACAGCAGGACTTTTAGGGGCCTTCTTTCAGCAGGGGACAGCCTGATTGGGGTGAGCGTCCCCCACTCCTCCCCTCCAGGCCTCACCCCTGGCCTGGCTGGGTTGCCTATTTTGGGAGCAGGAGTGGCCAGCCCGAGGCTTCCCAGGCAGGCCAACCCAAGAGGGAGGGAGTGTGTTTGGGGCATTGGGTTCTACAGGGTGGGAGTGTGGGCAACTCCTCCCTGCCCCACTGGTGTACGTGTACCCTGGCAGGGTGTGTAGTCTGGACACGCACGTGTGCAGGGCTGGTTGCGTCACTGTTTGGGGGCACCAGGGGACCAGAGGAGGAGGACTGGAAGACTGACGGTGTTTACACCCCAGGTCTTGCTCCAACCAGAAGTTTGGGGAGAGGTTGTTGTCTCACGTCCATTCCGGCCCCAGTGCGTGTGTGTGTGTGTGTGATGTGTGCAGCCCTGCTCCGGCATGTGTCTTCTGTCTCTCAGGCCCACTCGCCTGGGCCTCATGTCACTTGCCTGACATCCGATTGTGAAAGATGTCACCCAGAGGCGGGCAGAGGGGCCGTCTTTTCCTTTTCTCTTTGCTGCCCAGGGAGGAGATGGGGTGGCCTTTCCCACAAGGGCAGCCTGTGTCGATGTGGCAGCCGGGCCTTACCCCGGCAGGGCTGTGCATGACCCCCCGAGTGGGGGAAGTCCGGCTGTTGCCATGGTGGCTTGAGCGAGCCGAATTCCTCCAGGGTGAAGTGGGAGATATTTATACCCGGGGTCAGGCCGGGAGCGGGCGGGCGGAGAGGGCAGGGTGCTGGGATTTCGAGGGGTGCAGTGAGGCCGAGTGTGTAAGCAGGTGGGACTTGGGCGTGCCCCGCTGTCTCCTGCTCCGTGTCTGTGTGAGCCGGCTCCTCCTCTCCCCCTGCCAGGGTAGGTCTGGGAACTGGGGGCCTGCTGCGGGAGGTGGAGGCCCAAGGGAGGACCCTGGGGACTATGTGTCTCACCCCTGTCCCTCTACGTTGTGTTGTTGTGTGACCCCATCATGGAGGTTATTTTGTTGACACTGTGTCCCCATGAAGCTTGGGATACCCCTGTTCCTTGAAGCCACCAAGCAAGAGAACAAACACTTCTGATTCAGTCCCTGGACTATCTCGACTTAATCCCTTGGGTTCAGGCCCTATGTTGGGGAACCAGGGCACACACTGCCTGACCGGTGGTGTCTCCCCCAGGATAATGGTGTCTCTTGGCCACATCTTGGTTTTCTGTGTGGGTCTCCTCACCATGGCCAAAGCAGGTAAGTGTAAGGGAGGCTGTCTGCCACCCACCTCAGCCCCAGGGGTGGTGGCGGGGGATCAAACCCCAAGAAAGAACCAAGCTGGAGACCCCAACCTAGACTGAGTAAGCTGGGTACCAAGAAGTTTGGGGTTTCAGTCACAGGCTGTGATTTGGGGGAGGGGAGAGGAAGCCCCAGATCAGGTAAAGGTTGGGTGGCATGGGGCTGAATCTCTGGTGGGATAACTGGGTCACAGACAGCCTGCTGTGAGTCAGGGAGCTGGAGCAGTAAGATGACCCCTGCCCCATCCAGAACAATGCAGAGAGGGCAGCTGGGACTGCCAAGGCAGCCCAGAGAGGGTGGGCAGAGTGCCTAGACACCCTTATACTCTCAGCCCAGCAAGGCAGAGCACCCAAATGGTTTCCTTATGCCCCTCCCTGTCCAGGACCCCAGGAAGCATTCAACCCCTGATTTCTCTCTTTCCAGAAAGTCCAAAGGAACACGACCCGTTCACCTACGGTGAGAGGGGTCTATCTTTGAGAGTCTCGGGGTACAGCCTGGCTTTGCTGGTCCTTCAATTCCTTGTCTCCCGTCCCCAGAGTCCCAGTGTTGATATCTCTGTCCTTCTCCTTCCCGTTGTCTTGTACTTCGTCTCTGATTCTGTCTACATCTCCCCCGTCTGTGTCTCTCTGAGTGGCTAGGTGAGCCGCCTCCGCGTTCTCTTCCTTTTGCCTGGGTCTCTATCAGCATCTCGTGGTCCGTCCTCTGCTTCTTCCCATCTTCTCTCCCGCTGTTCCCCTCCTCCCTACCCCCTCCCTCCTTTTCCTATACATCCTATACACCCCTCTCCTCTCCCTCGTCACCCACTTTCCTCCTCCCATGTCTGCTCCCCCTTAATTGATCTTATTTCTCCCCTCCTCCCTGCTGATCCTTTCTCCCTGTCCCCTCCTCCCCATTGTGCCCCTTTCCTATTCTACCTCCTCTCCTCCCTGCCCTCACCTTCCTCTTCTCTGCCTCCCACAGACTACCGGTCCCTGCGGATCGGAGGCCTCATCATCGCAGGGATCCTCTTCATCCTGGGTATCCTCATTGTGCTCAGTGAGTGCCCTAGCTCCGGGCCCCACCCTCTACCCCGCCTGTCCCGGGCCCCGCCTCTCCCCGCTCCGGCCCCTCCCCGGCCTTGCCCCGCCCACCCTGCCTCGGCTCCCCGGCCCCAGACCCCGGTCCCGCCTCTAGCCCCGCCCCGTCCCCTAAGCCCCGCCCCTCGCGAAGCCTAGCTGGAGCAACAGCGCCGCGTGGCGCCCGCCGGAAGGGAGCCTCAGTCTCTCCTACCTCTCCACCCTCACAGGCAGAAAATGCCGGTGCAAGTTCAACCAGCAGCAGAGGTAAGAAGCTCCACCTGGCCATCCCTAGCCCTCTCCCGCTCTGGAGGGCCCCGCGGGTGAGGCGGGAAGTCCCCCTGCCCCGCAGCCCGATCCCCATCAGCGACTATGTTTTAAGCACCTACTATGTGCCCTGGCCCAAGCCGAGCCATGGGCCCAAGCGAGGAAAAAAACCTCCCGCCCTTCCTGGCCGAGCTCCCAGGATAATGGAGGCGGTGGCCATGGGTTCCAACAGCCCACAGATAGAAAAATCACAAATCGTGATAACACGAAGTGCAGGAAAGAAGGAACGGCGGTGAAATGAGATCATCTCACACGCGGCTCAGTTTAGCTTGTAGTCCTGTTCCTAGCTCTTTGATTCATCTTCAAATAAAATGTTAAAGCATGGACAATGTTTGAATATGTTAGACAATTATAGATATTATCATAAGTAGTAGCCAATATTTATTGGGTGTTGTACCACGTGTCAGATACGGTTTCACTTCCTCTGGGAGGGAGGTGAGGTTATTAACTCCGTTTTACAGATGAGGAAACTGAGGCACAGGGAGGTAAAGTCACTTTGCTCAAGATCACTCAAGTGGAAGATGGGTTCTGGGTTTCCAACCCAGGCCATCACGTGGCAGTCTGCCAAATCCCCTTGACCATCCCTCCCCTACCAACTTCGTATCCCCGCCTCCAAATCCGCAGAGGTACTCACTGTTAACCAGCTTGGAAGCCTCCTGCCAGGCACTTAAGCTGCTCCTGGGTGCTCCTCACTTCTGGCGGACCCCGAGCCTGCTTCTCGTCCATATCTGGGCCTCCTTACACCAGTCTGAAAAGGAGGCTTGTACTTGGGGGCTGGTTCCTAGAAGGGCAGCCTCTCCCCGTTTCCATCCCGAAATCTCTCTGCTTCTGTCTTCCCAGGACTGGGGAACCCGATGAAGAGGAGGGAACTTTCCGCAGCTCCATCCGCCGTGAGTTTGGGGAGACCGGTTTTGGGGGGAGGGGGCTGGTTCCAAGGACCCCTTTTCCTGGCCCTCCCGGGTTGCGCAGAGGGAGGGACTGGATCTGAAAGTGGAGGGCAGGGAGTTGCCCCGCCGTGGGCCCCTCCTGCCCAGAAGCTGGGGATCCCCCTCTTAACTGTCCCCCGACCTCCGTGTTCCCCCCAGGTCTGTCCACCCGCAGGCGGTAGAAACACCTGGCACGATGGAACCCTGCCGAGTGCTGCAGGTCTGACACGGCGGGAGGAGGGAAGGGGGGAGGAAGAAAGGGCGGAACAGGGAGGGGGCCAAGTGCCAGGGTGGGAGGGCGGCGAGGGGGGGGGCTGGACGTACCCCCTCGCCTCTCATCCTTTTCACCCCCACAGGACTCCCCTGGCACCTGAGGTCTCCCACGCTCCACCTGCGCGCCCACCGCTCCCTCCGCCGCCCCTTCCCCAGCCCTACCCCGCAGACTCCCCCTGCCTCCCAGATTTCCAATAAAACGTGCATTCCTCTCGACAGCGTTTAGTCGGTTTCCGTCCCTCAGCGCGAAAATCCAGCGCTTCTGGACCCCAGCAGGGGGCGCCCCACCCTAGAGGAAGGGGCGGGGACGACAGTGGTGGGCGGGGGCGGGGGCGGGGGTGGCCTGCACGGGGGCGGGCTCCCCGGGCCCCCATTGGCTACAGGCACCCCCCCACGCCAGGGCTCCCCCCAGCTCCCCTCCACATCGGTCCGTCCTGCTTCCAGCTGCTGCAGCGCGCCTTCGCCGCCAAAGCATCCAGAAGCCCCCTGCTCCATCCGAGCATGGCGACCCCGACCCAGACCCCCACAAAGGGTGAGCGTCGTCTGGGGAGGGGGTTGTAGGGGGGCTCTGTGATCTGAAAGCCTAGGAGAGAGGGTGTTGGGAAATTCCAGCAATGGTAAGGCAGGGGAGTGAGGAGGGGGAGGTCCGCTCCTCCTGCGGGCGGAGGCCCCTGTCCTGCACCCCCCTGCTCGCCCCTCTGGGTCTCTGGGATACCCTCTCCCCGGCGGGCGACCTGTGCGAGACCTGAGGTTGGAGATTGGCAGTCCCGGGAGAAGGGATGCTCGGACAGGTCGCTATGGCAACCGGGTGGCTGGTCCGGCACCGTGGTGGTAGCAGACGGGAAGAGATGGGCTTGCAGGGTGGGAGCGGGTGGGTCTGCGGCCAGACACGCTCTGGAAGATTTCAGGGTCCCTGGGGTGGGCAAGAGAAGGGGAGGAGGTCCATGTCCCTCTTCTTTCCAGTGCTGTCTCCTGGGGTATATGTTTCCTGAAAGAGCCAGGTTCAGAGGAAAGGAGTGAGAGCTGAGGGAAGAGACAGAGAAGGGATAGTCAAGAGACAGAGGGAACCTGGAAGAGACAGAGACCAAGAAAGGCAGAAGATCCAGAGTCACAGACACAAAGACCCAGGAAGAAAAATAGAGGGACTCAGAGAGATTCTCAGTGGAAGGGAAAGGCAGGGAGCCATAGACAGACACAGAGAGAGAAAATGAGAGGCTGGGAGATAGTGGGATTGAGATCGCTGTGGAGAGAGAAGCAGAGACGGACCCATGGGGAGAGTGCAATAGAAAGAGAAGAAGGGAGCAGTCAGTGTGGGGTGGGGCCCAAACCACTGCAGTGAACCCCCATGGGTGGAAATGGGTGATGGGACCTTCCTTCCCAGCCCACAGCAGGGGTGGGTTCTAATCCCAGAGGTGCACTTGGTGTGCACATAGCTGCCCCTACTGCCCCCATACAGCCGCACACTGACTTCCATTCCACACCCATTAACCCAGTTATGCACCCGCTTAAACACCCGCTTCCACCGTCTACCCCTAATAACCCCCATTGCTCAGCTTGCTTCTGCAGAGAAGCAAGGCACAGACTGCTTCAAGAAAGAGCGGGTGCCCAGCCAGGGTCTCTAACACTGAGGGCAGGGCCAGGGGATGGATCAAAGTGCTGAGAAGCCCCTGGCAGTGAAGGGAACCCCAATCCCACTTATGGCTCCCTCCCTTCTGCGCTTCCCAGCAGGCGGGGGCTGCTGCACTGAGCCATATCTGCAGAATCCGAAGCAGGGCGGGGGGTGGGGGGGGCTGCAGAGGCTGGAAGCTACCCTAGGGAGAGGGGGCAGGGCTGAGGCAGCAGGCCTGGCAGGAGCCCAGGGCTTCTTTTTGCAGAGGTGGTGGTTAGCAGGATCGATGGCAGAGACGGGTAGAGGTGGGAGGACAGACTCTTCAACCCCACCTCTTCTGCCTCCCCCTTTCCCAGTCGCAGCATGAGAGGGGACCGCAGGTCTCAGGGAAATCCCGGGGGAGGAAAAGCATGTTGTGCATTACAAACTGCTTAAGGAAACTAATGAATGAATTGTTGGGGAGTGAGGGGGGTAAGAGGGGAGATCGTCTCCCTCCACCCTGCAGAGAATAGGAGGGAGAATTAGGGGTGAACAGAGAGGGATGCAGGAGCACAGGTGGGGCCGGGTCCCTATGCCTGAAATGGACCCTCAGCTTGGCCAGAAACCAGTCCTGCAGGGGCAATAGCAGGAGGTGCAAAAGGAGCAGAGGGGGTCAAGATTGAAACCTGCATCTCACACAGGACCCCACAGGGGACCCCACCCAGCCTGAGGTGCTGGGACCTATCACCTCTCTTCACCTCCCAAGATGCCCCAGTTGCCATAGTAACCACCTCCTTCCAGATATCTCCTTGGCAGCTGGCCAGGAGTAGTGCACATTCTTTTGCCTGACTTCTGGCCCCACCCTTAGCCCAGCCTCGCCTGACAGCCCAGGTTGCTGGGGCAGCAGGGACCCAAGGAGGATCTTCTGCATGGAGCACCAGATTCTGGCACAGGTGATCACCCAGTGGGCTCCCGAAATTTTGGGGAAGGGCAGGTGTGTGGAAAACAGGAGACAAATGAGACAATCCACCTTTTGCAGTCTCCTGCAACCTCAGAGTGCCTCATAATCATTCCTTCATTCATTCACCCCAGAAAACTTGAAGAGCCTTTCATAAATGTCAGGATGAACAGCAGCGATGAGTCAAACAAATTTACTCAGTCTCTGGTGGGGAAACTTACACGGAGCACGAGGGACCCTGAAACAGGGTTTGCCCATCTTGGTGCTTTAGAGTACTACCGTCCCAATTTTTGCTTTATTCAAATATACCTCATACTGCTACTTACCTAATTTTTTCCTTCAAAGGAGTAACTTTTTTGTTTTTATTATTTGAGACAGGGTCTCACTCTGTCACCCAGGCTGGAGTAGAGTGGCGCGATCATAGCTCACTGCAGCCTTAATGGCCTGGGCTTAATCTATCCTCCTGCCTCAGCCTCCTGAGTAGCTGGGCCTACAAGATGCTCAATGATACATCCAGCTAATTTTTGCATTTTTTGCAGCGATGGGTTTTGCTGTGTTTCCCAGGCTGGTCTCAAACTCCTGGGCTCAAGCAGTTCACCCAACTTGACCTCTGCCATGTTTCCCAGGCTGGTCTCAAACTCCTGGGCTCAAGCAGTTCACCCAACTTGACCTCTGCCATGTTTCCCAGGCTGGTCTCAAACTCCTGGGCTTAAGCAATTCACCCGACTTGACCTCCCAAAGTGCTTAGGATCGCAGGTGTGTGCCACCATGCCCAACTCAGGATTAGCTTTTTAAAAACAATGAACTTTATTTTGTATAGCACTATCACAAATGGAAAATTCATCTTCTTCTTCTTTTATCTTTTTTTTTTTTTTTGAGATGGAGTCTTACTCTATTGCCCAGGCTAGAGTGCAGTGGCACTATCTTGGCTCACTGCAACCTCCACCTCCCGGGTTCAAGCGATTCTCCTGCCTCAGCCTCCCTAGTAGCTGGGACTACAGGCATGTGCACCATGCCTGGCTAATTTTTAATAGAGATGGGGTTTCACTATATCGGCCAGGCTGGTCTTGAACTCCTGGCCTTGTGATCTACCCTCCTTGGCCTCCCAAAGTGCTGGGATTACAGGCATGAGCCACTGTGCCTGGCCGGAAAATTCATCTTCTCTTTGCCTTAAATTGAAGGCAGCATACAAGTAATCCGAAGCAGGTGATTTCACTTTTCTGGGTCTGGTGTCCCCCTTCCGGGAAATGGGGATGAAAATAGCACCCACAAGAAGCAGCTATGGGTGAAGTAGCTATGGGTAGCTATGAAGATTAAGAATAAATGCACTGATATCCACCAGATGCTTAGCAGGGAGGTGAGTGTGGAGTCAGTGCCATCCATTGCTGGTTACATCAATAAATAAAGGAGAAAACTAAATAATGCCACAAAATTCTGCCTAGATTTTATTGCCCGTTGAAGGCTTAGAGCCCAAGGCCTAAGGTAAAGGGGGAGATTAACAAGGGTTGGAAGGTGTTAAAGATACCTCAGAACCAACCTAAGACATCCTCTTTAAAGACTGGACAGAGACTGGGAAGGTTAAACTTACACATTGTGTGAATCATGGTCTTGCTTTGGGGCCACCTCTATCAGTCAGTTTCAGCTAGAGTATGCTGCGGTAACAAATAGTACCAAAAGTCTCAGGGGCTGATGACAACCAGCATTCATTTCTCACTTAGGCTGTATGTCCATCACAGGTTAACCAGTCACCAAAGAAAACTAGAGCAGTCACCGTCGTGAACATTCAGGCCACCAGGCTAAAAGTGAAACAGAGCTTTGGCTTGGTGGCCTGAATGTTCCTGAATGTTAAAGGCCCCAGCCTGGAAGTGACAGTGCACTTCTACTCACAGTTCCTCAGCCAGAATTAGTCACATGGCCCTACCCAACCTTCAGGGAGCCATCCATCTCTGAACCTGGAAGGGGGAAGAACATGAATGACATCAGGCATCACCCTGGCGCCCTTCCCCCTCTCCCCAGGTGACAGACAGTCTGCCAAATTCTGCTCTAGGCAAGGCCAAATGTAATAAGAACTATCAGAGGCATTCGAGAACCATCAGGATAAACTTGTTGAATGGGAAGGGTGTTCTGAGCTCTTCCACAGGAGAATGTGATTAGGGCCAGGATGGTGGGGAATGGAGAAAAGTGAATCCAGAGACACACATACTTTACGCACATTTTATCCACATGTGAACATTTCTGAAATCAGTATGTGTCTTCTAATGGATGGGAGCATTTCACGTGGCAGAATTCCAAACATATTCACACACACACACACACACACACACACACACGGAAAACTATTACAAACTCAATTTTGAAAATTAATTAATTAAATTTATTTATTTTTGAGATAGAGTTTTACTCTTGTTTCCCAGGCTGGAGTGCAATGGCACGATCTCGACTCACTGCAACCTCCGCCTCCCAGGTTCAAATGATTTTCCTGCCTCAGTCACCCGTGTAGCTGGGATTACAGGCATGTGCCACCATGCCCGGCTAATTGTTTGTATTTTTAGTAGAGATGGGGTTTCACCATGTTGATCAGGATGGTCTCGAACTCTTGACCTTGTGATCCACCTGCCTTGGCCTCCCAAAGTGCTGGGATTATAGGCATGAGCCACTGTGCTTGGCTCAATTTTGAATCTTAAACTTGATGGTGTCTTAGTAGTAAGCAATAATGGGCTGGGCATGGTGGCTCACACCTGTAATCCCAGCACTTTGGGAAGCTGAGGCAGACGGATCACCTGAGGTCAGGAGTTTGAGACCATCCCAGCCAACACAGTGAAACCCCATCTCTACTAAATATACAAAAATTAGCCAGAAGTGGTAGTGCACACCTAAAATCCCAGCACTTGGGAGGCTGAGGCAGGAGAATTACTTGAACCAAGGAGGTGGAGGTTGCAGTGAGCCAAGATCGCCCGGCTGCACTCCAGCGGAGACCCTATCTCCAAAAAAAGAAAAAAAATGAAATAAATGAAAAGAAAAAGAAATAAGTAACAAAGTAATGTGGTGTATGAATCAGCACAGCTCACATGTACTGGGTGGAGTGTCAGGAGTGAGTGGATGGTGGCAGAAGCAGCAGGTGGCTGTGGGAGCCCTCAGGAGACTGAGAGGTTTTGGGAGTGTTTAGGGGAAGCAGAGACATTCATTGGTCCACCAGTGGAAATGAGGTCTGTTTTAACGTCGTGGCGTCATGTGCAAGTTGGGGTGCATCTGTGTTTTTCAGGGAATGAGTCCATAGCTTGCATTAGACCTCTATGGGGCTCCAGAACCAGGATGGCCATGTACGGTTGGGTAGATTGTGCACTGCATAGAGGATGGCACTGACTGATGGAGTGAGTGGGGGCTGGAATCCAGCTTGGGCTGAGCTCTTCTGTCCTTGTGGCCTGCCATGAGGCCACATCATCCAAAGCAAGGGGTCTCTATCTGACTTCCACAAATAAATGACTGGCCCAGTGGCCCCACCTCGACCCTCAAAAATAATTAAGAAATCCACTGTTGGCTGGGCACAGTGGCTTACACCTGTAATCCCAGTACTTTGGGAGGCCAAGGTGGGAGGATCACGAGGTCAGGAGACTGAGACCATCCTGGCCATATGGTGGAAACCTGTCTCTACTAAAATACAAAAAAAAAAAAAAAAAAATTTAACCAGGTGAGGTGGTGCATACCTATAGTCCCAGCTACTTGGGAGGCTGAGGAAGGGGACCCAGGAGGTGGAGGTTGCAGTGAGCAAAGATTGTGCCACTGCACTCCAGCCTGGCAACAGAGCAAGACTCCATCTCAAAAAAAAAAGAAAAGAAAAGAAAAAAGAAAAAAAAATCAACTGTTTTTTTTTTTCTTTCTCTTTATCTCTGCTTCTTTCCCTCAGCTCCTGAGGAACCTGACCCATTTTACTATGGTGAGTGTTGAATTTGGGGATGGGGCTGGACTGGGGAGTGGCTGCAGGTGCTCACAGATCACTGCTGACGTGGCTTCAGATATGGCCACATGATAAGTGCTGGGCCCCTGGCCATGGGACCATATATATGGGTATGGTTCACATCAGCTGGGTTTGTGGAGGGCAGAACCAGACTGGGGAGCGGGGTGGCCTCACACACTCTCTGAGCCCCCTTCAGATTTCACTGGGATCTGGGCTGGTGCCTTGGTGTCGTCAGAGAATCAGATGAAGAAAAACCTTAGAATCAATAACTCTGAGGCCAGGCTACCTGGATTTGAATCCTGCCTTATCCGTTCACTAGCTGTGTGGCCTTGGGCAAGCAACTTTGCCTCTCTGGACCCTTCTATAAACAAGAGATAGTAATAGTTCCCACCTCCTAGGACTGTGGAAAAGATTTACCTGGCTGGCACCATTAAATTTCCTCCATGACACTGAAGCTCAAAGAAATTACCCCAGGCCTGGTAGATCTGGCTCCAGTTTCCCCTCTGAACACCTTCCTGTTGCCCCGACCTGACCCGTTTGCTCATTCATACTTTTCCCCTACATGTCAATTTCTCTCCTATCTCAGGGCCTTTGCACGTACTGTGATTGTGCTGGGAATGCTTCTCCTCTAGCTTTGCACACAGCTGGCTAAGGCTCCTTTTTATTCAAGCCTCAGATCAAACATAGACTGCTCTGCTGGGAGAGGCCCTCCTAAATCCCTGGCAAGGAAGAGCCACACCATGCCTAGCTGGGGTTGCATTATTTGTTTTGGGGGTTGTTTGTTTAATGCTTTATCACAATATGAAAGTCAACTCCTTAAAGGTTCCTTGGCCAGAATTAGTCACATGGCCTGGACCACTACTGGTAGGGTGAGTGCTCCATAAATTCATAACTCAACAAATATTTAGTGGGCACAGGCTCTATGCCAGGCAATGCCCCAAGCACCTGGAAACACTGCTGTGAACCACACAGACAAGAATGCAAGAATTCCTGCCCTCCTCCTGGACCTTCCACTCAATAGGAAAGAGACAGATACTAAAAAAAAAAAAGTATGAAGATTATATATTAGATAAGACTATTACTGGCCAGGCATAGTGGCTCATGACTGTAATCCCAGTGCTTTGGGAGGCTGAGGCAGGAGGATCGCTTGAGGCCGGGAGTTTGAGGCTGCAATAAACTATGATTGTGCTATTGTACTCTAGCCTGGGTGACACACAGTGAGACTCTAAAATTTATTTATTTATTTATTCATTTATTGAGACAGAGTCTCACTCTGTAGCCCAGGATGGAATGCAGTAGTGCAATCTTGGCTCACTGCAATCTCCACCTCCCAGGTTCAAGCGATTCTCCTGCCTCAGCCTCCTGAGTAGCTGGGACTACACGCCCATGCCACCACACTGAGCTAATTTTTGTATTTTTTTTTTTTTTTTTTTGAGACGAAGTTTCGCTCTTGTTACCCAGGCTGGAGTGCAATGGCGCGATCTCGGCTCACCGCAACCTCCGCCTCCTGGGTTCAGACAATTCTCCTGCCTCAGCCTCCTGAGTAGCTGGGATTACAGGCACGTGCCACCATGCCCAGCTAATTTTTTGTATTTTTAGTAGAGACAGGATTTCACCATGTTGGCCAATCTGGTCTTGAACCCTTGTCCTCCAGTGACCTGCCTGCTTTGGCCTCCCAAAGTGCTGGGATTACAAGCGTGAGCCACTGCACCCAGCTCTACAAAAAAATTTAAAAATTAGCTGGGCGTGGTGGTGTGTGCCTGTAGTCTCAGCTACTTGGGAGGCTGAGCAGGGAGGATCTCTTGGAACCCAAGAGGTAGAGAATGCAGTGAGCCATGATCACACCACTGCACCCCAGCTTGGGTGACAGAGTGAAAAGGTAAGAATATTATTAGACAAGAATAATTCCTATGAAGTAAAATAAAGGAATGAGATTGAAAGTGTGGAGGAGAGGATGGAAAATTCAAAATAGGACAGCCAGAGAAGATTTTGCTCACAGTCGAATAAAGCCCAGACGTCAGTGAGGGAAGGAGCCATGTGGGTATTTGGGGGAAGAGCTTTCAGGCTTCGGGAACAGCCTGTGCAAAGGCCCTGAGGTAGGATCATGCCGGATATGCCCCAGGAACAGTGGGGAGGTCATTGTGGCTGGAGTAGGATTGATGGGGAGAGTAAAGTGGGATGAGAGCTGAGGAGGAAAGGGACTGGATTCCACAGGGCTGTGAGGACCATAGTGAGGACTTTGGTTACTACCTTGAGGGCAGTGGGTGCGAGGGAGGGCTCTGAGTGGAGGAGGAACCTGATCTGACTCAGATGGCGATGGGTCCTTGTGGCTATTGGGGTTAGGGGTGTGGGCAGGGCAGTAAGACCCTAGAGAAGGCTGCTGCAGAGGCCAGATGGGCAACAATGGTGGACAGAACCAGGACCAGGGAGGAGGTGGTAGAGGAGAGTATTACGTATCAATCTAGGTGGAAATGCAGCGGGAGAGGACAGGGGAGGAGGGCAGAGGACACAGAGGGCAAGGGGAGCTAACAGTGCCCAAGCCCATGCCCTGCATCCTCACATTGGCCCCCTGGAGGAGTGTCCAGCATGGCCCACAGCCTCCCTGGGCAATTCTGGGCCCCTGGCTGGGCAGCCCAAAGCCAGGACTGGGACTCTAGGTGGAGCTGAGGTTCCACCCCTGCCTCGATATCCCCCTTTGTCTCCCACAGACTACAACACGGTGCAGACTGTGGGCATGACTCTGGCCACCATCTTGTTCCTGCTGGGTATCCTCATCATCATCAGTAAGTGCAACCCCTTTCTGGGCTGTCTCGGCCTCCACTTCCCCTGCCGGCTTCCGTCCATATCCTACACCCGATGTCCTGTCCTCTTGTTCTGTCTCTCTCTCCCAACAGGCAAGAAGGTGAAGTGCAGGAAGGCGGACTCCAGGTCTGAGAGGTCTGGCAGGAGTGGGCTGAGAGCGGGAGGGGGTGGGAGCAGCCTGGGGCCTTGGGGTGCCTCCCTAGCAGCCGGGCAGGGTCCGCAGGGGCCTGCCACATGTTTTCCCCAAAGCCTGTGGTTGCTGAACCTCTTTCTGCTTTTCTCTTTCATCTCTGCCTCCACAGCCCAACCTGCAAATCCTGTAAGTCTGAGCTTCCTTCCTCAGGTGAGGGTGAGAAACGGCATAGTTCTGGGAGGGTTTTGGTTGGGGCAGGGAAGGGAACCCTCAGAAGGGAAGTTGTGTGGATGAACCAGACAGGGTCGCCGCCGGCAGGCATCACAGGACAATTCCCTAGGAAGCTAGGGGCAATGCCGCAGATGAAACATGCTAAACCTGGCTGGGCACGGTGGCTCACGCCTGTAATTCCAGCGCTTTCAGAGGCCGAGGTGGGCGGATCACAAGGTCAGGAGTTGGACCAGCCTGGCCAATATGATGAAACTCCATCTCTACTAAAACTACAAAAATTAGCCAGATGTGGTAGTTTGTATCTGTCGTCCCAGTTACTTGGGAGGCTGAAGCAGGAGAATCACTTGAACCCAAGAAGCAGAGGTTGCAGTGAGCTGAGAACATGCCACTCCACTCCAGCCTGGGCAATAGAGCAAGACTCTGTCAAAAAAAAAGAAAAGGAAAGAAGGAAGGAAGGAAGAGAAAAGAAAGAAAGAAAAGAAAAGAAAGAAGGAGAAGAAAAGAAAGAAGGAAAGAAAGAAAGAGGCTAAACCATGGGGAGGCAGTGGGATGTGACGTATCCCAGAGTCCACAAAGATTCCCAGAAACAAATGCTCAACCCTAGAAAAGCCAGGACAAGCTGATTTCCCAGGAGAGAAGCCACAAGCCTGTGAAGAGAGGGGCGCCGCCATGTGGGAGGAGTTTTGCTAGTCAGGAGGGAGAGGCTTTCCAGACTTGATCTTTCGGCCAGGCAGATCCAGGATGAAATAGTCAGAGGAAAAGGGACCGAGGGAGGGAGGGAAGAATTCTGAATAACTGCATCAAAATAAGAAAGAGAGGGATGAATAGAATGCAGATTCTATTGGAAAAGGACAGATGGGATGTAGGGAGTGTGAGAATGGAGAAGAAAGCTGGGAAGTATGGAAGGGAGCGAGCGGGAGCGGGGAGAGGATGGAGGTGTTGGGGAGAATGTGGGAAGGAGGAGCACGGGAAGAAAGAGGTGGAGGGAGGAGGAGGGAAAGCAGGGTGGAGGAGGGAGAGTGGGTGCAGGCATGGAAGGTGCAAAGGGAGAGTGAGAGGGATGCAGGGCAAGCATGTAGACGAAAGATTCTGACTCCTTGGGGGTGTTTATTTTAATTATGTAAAAATATCTTGACCTGTTTTTAGTGGAAGTGCAGCCTTTCTGGAGACTTGTAAAAAACCAGAGATGGGAATTTCTGTGCCTCTTATAAAGTTCTTATAACCAAAAAAAAAAAAAAAAAAAAAAAGTGGGAGGTGGACACTGGATTATTCAATAGTTGGGGGTATTTGATGTGAAATTTGTGTCATTTTTTTTGAGCACCTACTATGTGCTCAAGATATTCTGTGCACAGAGTCTTGCTCTGTCACCCAGACTGAAGTGCGGTGGCACCATCTCAGCTCACTGCAACCTCTGCATCCCAAGTTCAAGCGATTCTCTTGCCTCAGCCTCCCAAGTAGCTGAGACTATAGGCATACACCACCACACCCGACTAGTTTTTATTTTATTTTTTGAGACTGAGTCTTGCTCTGTCACCCAGGCTGGAGTGCAGTGGCACAATCTTGGCTCACTGCAAACTCTGCCTCCCGGGTTCAAGGAATTCTCCTGCCTCAGCCTCCTGAGTAGCTGGGACTACAGGTGCAGGACACCACACCCGGCTAATGTTTTTTTATTTTTAGCGAAGATGGGGCTTCACCATGTTGGCCAGGATGGTCGTGATCTCCTGACCTCGTGATCCACCCACCTCAGTCTCCCAAAGTGCTGGGACTGGTGTTTCACCATGTTGGCCAGGATGGTCTCAAACTCCTGACTTCAAGTGATCCACCTGCCTCTGCCTTCCAAAGTGCTTGGACTACAGACCTGAACCTCCCCACCTGGTCTGTTTCATGTTTATTTAATGAGATATAAAACATGAGCAGGGCACTTATGGATGCCTGGGCCAGCGCGTGGGGTGGCCTTGGTACCTGGGGCACAGCTGAAGACTTTGCACAGGTTTCTGGCCTGTCCCAGGTGAATGATGGTCTGGAGTGGGTGGGAATGGGGGAATTTCCGTGGCACCCAAATGTTCAGGACAGGGAGTGTAGGAAATGAGTGGGGGTGTAGGAGGAGACTGAGGATGTGGAAGGGGACTCCCTTTCTGGCAGGGGACAGCCCAAAAAGTCCAGGTTGGATCTGGGGTCACCAGCCCCATGGCAGGCGTGTTTCTCTCCATGGCAGCAGCCACGAGGTGTCCCCAAGGGAACCAGACATTAGAGTGTGGGAGGCAAGATAGCTCCTCAGTGTTAGCTCAGGGGTGACAGTCCCTGGGGGTCTGGCTTCCATGGTGCGGGGGAATGGAGCGCCAACGAGCTGCGGGGAGGGAGGCAGTTTCCCGTCTCCGGTGGCTCAGTAACCCCCTCTCTCCCCAGCCCCTGGTGGCGGCGGCGTGTAACACCTGCCCGAGGAACCTCCGCTGCCGACCCTGCCTGAGTGCGGGAGCCTGAGGACCGGGTGGAGGCGGTGGGGACCCAGCCGCGCGCCGGGAGCGCTCCCCGGAATGAGCCGCCCCACCCACCCCAAGGCCGGAGCCGCTGCACCCCGCTGTCCCTCCCCAGGCCTTGGCAATGACGACCCCCCAAAGAGCCCATCTGCACCCCAGACCCGGGGCCTCAGGCCTCCAGCTCCCGGGATCCGGGAGTCCACCCCGCCCCAGCGCCCCCAGCATCCCCGTGTACGGCCCCCCTGCACCTCCTTGTCTCCTCCCCGAAGATCCGTCCCCCTGGCCCCTCGGTGTCCATGTCTTGAGCTTAATAAATGTGCATTTGGTTTTTTCCCTTGTTCTGTCTGTGTGTTCTCATCTGTGGGGCACGGTGGGGGCAGGGGTGCAAACGGAACCTGGGGTAGCTCTCCCCTGAGTGCCCGGGGTTGCCCCCTCCTCCTTCCCCTCTCCCAGTGCCCCGCATTGCCCCCTCCAATCCCTTCTTCCTCAACACCTCCGGATTCGTCCTTTCCCTTCCTCCCACGACCCCAGAATAGACCCCTCCCCTTTCTCCCTCTGCTCTCTCAGAGGCGTCCACTCCCTCAGACCTGCCTGCCCCATGCCCGTCTCCACCCTTCCCCACTGCGAAGCCCTCACCCCTGGCCCCCGTCGCCCTGAGCGTCTCCCCCTCCTGCTCCCACCCGGGCTCTGAAGTCAGGAAACCCGAGAGGAAATGACTGAGCCCGTCTGGGTCCCCGCCCGCGCGCGCTCCCCTGGCCACACCCTCCGCCTGGACGCAGCAGCCACCGCCGCGTCCCTCTCCCCACGAGGCTGCCGGCTCGGGACCCCAAGCTCCGACGTAAGTCCCTTTCGCGCACCGCCTCCGTCCGCCGCCCCTCTGCCCAGGGGCGGGCTCAGGTGGGCAGGGGTCTGGCCCCGTCCGCGCCTCTCCGCCCCTATCCACGCCCACATCTCTCTGCCTCCTCTCCTGGGTTGCAGTGGGCCTCTCTGCCTCGCTCCCGCCCGCCTGCCTCAGTCTCCCCAGCTCTCCGCCACCCGCCTCGGACCAGTGCCTCATCTCCCCAGCGCGCCATCCCTGCAAGGCGGCCCCTGACACCAACTCACTTTTTCCTCTGAGCGCAGGAGGCGTTACTCACTCTTCCTCCTTCCCCTCCGCGCCGACTCCTGGGCTCCGGGCCCCTGGGGGAGGGAAGAGGTCTCCTATCTACTCCTCTGCCCCAGTCCCCTCCTTGCGTCAGTCCCAGTGAGGGGTAAGTGCGGCGGAAGACGCCGGGAGGTGCTTCAGGAGGCCCCGCCGGCCCTTGCAGCTGCTGGGAGACCCATTTATCTGATGCTTCTTGTTTTCTTTGGGGACCTGCAGAGGAAGGAAGCAGGGTGACGGTTAGGTATCTCCACCACTGAGACCCTCCGCCTGCCCCTGACGCCAGCCGTCAGCCCTGGTAGGGGGTCCTGGAAGCCAGAGGTGTTTGCTCAGGGCAGGGAAGGGGCTGCAGGGTCCCCGGGGCGGCCCCAGGTCGGCCTCACTGACATCATGGCTCACCCCAGCATCACCTGGTCCCACAGATGTCGCCCTCTGGTCGCCTGTGTCTTCTCACCATCGTTGGCCTGATTCTCCCCACCAGAGGTAAGACCCATCCCTGGCCTCCACCCTGCCCCAGAGCCCCAAGCCAGGCCGGTCCTACGTGTGCTGTGGGGTGGGTGGCTGGCTGGTGAGTGTGGATGCCCTGTCCCGCCCCTGAGCCGGCACCAGGAAGTGGGGATCCCCAAAGCGGGGCGACGTTACACCCTCTTTGGACACCTCAGATCCTGGTGGCTGCTTCCAGTGAGTCTAGCCAGGGCCTGTCCTGCTGAGAGCATCCTCCAATTTCACCTCCACGAAGAACTCACTTAGTTTGATTTGGCCAGAAGATTGGTGTCGGTTTTCTACTCAGCAGCCAAGAAACCTGGGCTCCCAGAAAAGCAGATCGCTGGGTTCCCAGGCATCAGACAGTTAGGCAAAGCGGTTGAGCTGGGGTTAGTCCAAAGAGTTGACGGGAGCCGCTGGGGGCCATTGCATGCTTTCTGCATGGCAGGTGTGGTGTGCGTTAGCTCGGTTAGGCTTTGCCTCTGTCAGTCACATCTGTTGTCATGCCCATTTTACTGATGAGGAAACTGAGGTTCAGCAAAGGCAAGTGCCCTGTGTCAGAGGCCAGTGGGTGGAGGAGCTGGGAAAACAACTGTCCTTCCTGCCCCCAGAACCCAGAGCGCACACCCACTAACAGCACCCCTCATTTTTCCTTCGTAAAATGATTTTTGTGCACTCATTAAGTCATTTGAGGAATAATTTATTGAGCACCTGCTATGTGCTAGATACTCTGTGCACTGGGGAAACAGCAGTGAATAAAACAAGAGGTTACCCTCTATCGGGGAGAGACAAGTTAGTAAATTATATTGTGTGCTAGGAGGTGATATGTGCTTGCGGAAAAGTAGAGGTAATGGGGATTGTTTCAACTGGATGGTCAGGGAGGGCCTCACTGAGGAGGTGACATTTGGACCAACAAACACTTGAAGGAGATGAGGGAGTGGGCCTTGCAGGTGTGTTTGGGCCGAGTGTTGACTGGTATGTCTGAAGAATAGCAGGCAGGTGGGGTGGCTAAGTTGGGACCAGAAAGGGCAAGGAAGGGGCAGAGTGGGATGACAGAGGAGAGAGAAGTGGCAGGGGCCAGATGGAGGGAGACTTATGGGCCACGCTAGGGCTTTGCTTTTACATGGAGTGTGGTGTGGCCAGGGCAGGGCTCTGAGCCAGGTGGGCCCCAACCAAACTCAGGTGTTCCCAGGCTCCCTCTGGCTGCAGGTGGGAACAGATTGTGGAGGCAGGGACTGGAGCAGGGAGGCCAGGGAGGAGGCTGCTGGGATGTCCAGGCTGGAGGGGATGGAGGCAGGGCCAGGATGGGGGCAGTGGAGGTATCCAGGACTGACTACATGGAAAGCAGTGTGGGAGGCCCTTTCCCTGCTCCGTGTCCTTTACCCTATCTATAGCCCTGCGAAATAGATTCAATTATCATCCCTGCTTTGCAGATAAGGCAACTGATTCCCAGAGAAAGAACTTCACTTGTTCCAGGTCAAACAGCAAGGAAGTTGTTGGGGCCAGGGACCTGGCTGACCCTAGCACCTGGGCTCACCCATTCCACATAAACTGCCTCTCCCATTCCACAGGGATGGGCCGGAGGGGGCCTAGAAGAAGGGTTCCCGGGCATTAGCATAACTGAAAACAATTCCAGAATTATGGATTGATACAGCCAAAGCTGAGCAATTCCACCAGCAGACAGGACCCCCAGTGTTTCACCAGGGAGGGGAGGGTGGAGGTGGTGGGAAGAGGAGGACCAGGCTCCCTCCCAACTTCTCATCCTTGATTCCCCAGGACAGACGCCGAAGGAGCCCACATCCATTTCTTCGGCAGACCCAAATATTGTAGGCTTTCAGGTTCTGACCCCAGCCCCAGGTAAGGAAAGAGGGACACTTCTATCAAGATCCTATCATTGCAAATAACAACAGCAACACAAATCCCAAACTTGGACCAAACAAGGGAATTTATGGATTTATGTAACAAAAAAGGCTAGATACCGACCTTCAGGCATGGCTTGATCTAGGTGCTCAAATGTTGCTATCAGGAACCTCTTTCTACCCTTGGGTTCTGTTTTCTCTGTGTTGGCTTCATTTTCAGGCAGAGTCTTCTCTCATGGGCCCTTGAAGCCTGGGGCATTCATCCTGCCTGCTAAGAATCCCAGCAAGAGACTTTCCCTTCCCCAGTTCAGCAAATGTCCCAGAACTGAGTTGTCTTTGGCCAGGCTCAGATCATATCCCTGAGCTGACCACTGTGGCCACAGGCATAGAAAGCTGATTGCCCAGGCCTGGGTCCCATGCCCAACCTCCACCAGGGCTGCTATCAGCCTCGCTGAATAAAGTGGACCAAGAGTCAGGGAATGATGGTCCCTAAAGAAAGTTCTGGGGGCTGTTATCAGAGCTGGTGCATTGGGAAGCTGAGTTAAACACGTTTTTTTTAGGCAGCACTTCTCAGAGTCTTGAGAAAGCTAGTTTGCAGCCAGCATCCTGAAGAAGGAGCTGTAGTGTGGCATCCGTGGGACGTGAGGTCCTGAAGTACCCTTACTTCAGGTATATGGGTAGCACATTTCAGCAGTTAGCAAATGGCTGGATTAGTTAAGCCATTTCTATTACATTAAAGTTGAGATGCTATGGGAGTCTCTGGCGCCTCCATTCATGCATCTTGTCCACTTCTCTCTCTTTCCTTTTCTCTCCCTGACCCCCTGTTTCTGGACTCCAGATGCAATCTACCCAGAAGTCCAGCCCACCCCTCCAATCCCTACCTGGCCTGCTGATGGTGAGTAGCGCAGGAGCAGGTGTTGGGGGACAAGGGCGGACAAAGCTCCCCCTCTTCCTCTGACACTCGAGGTCTTTGGTCACCAGCTTCAGTCCATACCCCCGGCTCTGAATGCCCTCGTTCACCTTGGGCAGGGCAGCCAGCCAACTCTATTTAGTATTTGAAAAAAAAAAATCAAAACACTTTTGAAATTGTGAAATTAACATGCAGATAGAAAAATACAAAACCCATAAATTTACAAGATAATGACTTACTGTAAATTGAATGCCTGTGTAACTACCAACCAGGTCAAGGAGCAGAACTTCGCAAACACCCCCAGAAAGTTTCTGTGTGCCAGTCACATTTCTTTCTTTCTTTTATCTTTTTCTCTGATCTCTTTTTTGAATTTTTTGAGTAAGTTTTGAACGTTTTCTTGGAGTATAATTCAAAAAGTGCTCCCAGCCAAGGGTGGTGGCTTATGCCTATAATCCCAGCACTTTGGGGAGGCCAAGGGGGGCAGATCGCTTGAGCTCAGGAGTTGTAGGCCAGCCTGGGCAAAACATTAAGACCCCATCTTTACAAAAAAATACAAAAATTAGCTGGGTACATTGGCATACTGCTGTAGTCCTGGCTACTTGGAAGGCTGAGATGGGAGAATCACTTGAGCCAGGAGGCAGAGGTTGCACTGAGCCGAGATCTCGTCACTGCAGTCCAGCTTGGGCAACAGAGCAAGACCCTGTCTCAAAAAAAAAAAAAAAAGAAAAAAAAAAAAGAAAAAATTGCTCCCTAATTTTTTCAGTCGGCGTTTAATGACACAGTGGTATGTAAACACATTCTACCTGGAAAGAATAAAACGATTGTAGGCAAAACCAAATCCCTTTGTCACCTCCCCTCTGCAATCCTCGTTCTCTCCCTCTGTCTCTGAGAGGTCCCTGCAGTGAACACTGAAGTAGTTCCCCGATTATACTATGACATGTATATTACCTGGAGGAAACACTCTGGCTGTGTGCTGTGTTTGCGTGTGAGCTTAAGGACACGGTGTGACTGGTCTGCAGCTCGCTTTGTTTCTTCATGCAGTAGCATGTTTGAAATTCTTCTCACCTTACTGTATAAAGACTCTTTGTTTTCTCTGCTGCCTAGTATTCCACAAGGTGCCCGTGTCACAGCTCCTGTAGTCACACACTTCTTGATGAACATGTTGGTTGTTTCTAGCTTTTTCTATCTACACACAGCGCCACGATGAGCAATCTTGTCCCTTCCCCCTTGGGCAAACGCACTTAGAATATGTATTGACTATGTGCTGGTGATGTTTCTAAATATTTCATGTATGTTAACTCATTCAGCCTTCACGCAAACCCTCAGAAGCAGAAACTACAATTATCTTCATTTTATACAGACAAGGTCAGGGACGCAGCTGGAATTGAAGTCTGGGAACCTGGCACCAGAGCCTGTGCTTTTATCCCAGACAGTACAGGGCAAAGGACATGAACATTTAATTGTTTTAAAAGTTGCCCTCCTGCTGCCTGGGCGCGGTGGCTCATGCCCGTTGTCATCCCAGCACTTTGGGAGGCCGAGGTGGATGGATCACTTGAGCCCAGGAGTTTCAGACCAGCCTCGAAACACGGCAACACCTATCCTCTACAGAAAGTACAAAAAGATTAGCTAGGCATGGTGGCACGTGCCTGTAGTCCCAGCCACTTGGGAGGCTAAGGCAGGAGAATCACTTGAGCCCAGGGGTTCAAGGCTGCAGTGAGCTATGATTGCACCACTGCATTTCAGCTCAAGTGATTGAGTGAGACTCTGTCTTAAATATAAATAAATAAAAATAAAAATAAAAGTTGCCCTCCCTAATGGCTGTACGCATTTCCTCACTCACCACCAGCAGTGTGTGGGAGTGTGTCCCCCTTCCCACCCCTACAGTGACACTTGGTATATTAACATCTTTGGGTTTTGCCAGCCTGTTGGAGGGACATGCCCTCTTGCTGTTCTATGGAACCGCCTGTCCCTGATTCACTCTTTTCTTATCCTTCCCTCCTTCCTCTTCTGACCTGAACAGAAACACCACAACCCCAGACCCAGACCGCGCAACCGACAGGAATGGATGGGCCTCTAGTTACAGATCCAGAGACACCCAGGAGCACCAAAGCAGGTAGAACATGGGGCTGACAGCAGCAGCCTCTGGTTTTTGTTTAATTCTCTATCTAGGCCAACATTTCCCTCAGTACATTTCTCAGTGCACCTGTGGGGAATTGTTAATACATTTTTAAAAAAGAAAGTGTTGGTTTGTGGTGAAAGGTATTTGGGGAACCCTGAGTTTAAGTTTCTTTATGGCGGGACTTCCAAGAGTCTTGATTAAGCTAATCTGCAGCAAAGGATCCCCAGGGGCAGCGTGCAGTGTGCAGTGTTACCCTAACTGATGGACTTCGGAGTTTTCTTTCCGTCAGTTCTCCTCAGAGGGTTGGTGCTGTGAAATGTGCCTGTGGATATTTCCGTTTTGTAAATCTCCTTAATGTTAGAGCAGGAGCTTTTCAGCTGCAAAATATAGAAACTTCACCTTAAACACGCACATGCACGTGCATGTGCGCGTGCGCACACACACACGCACACACACACACACACACGACTGATTGGCTCTGTAAGTTCTGGAAAGTCCAGCAGTAGCCAACTTCAGGCATAGCTGGATCAAAGAGCTTAAGCTTTGTTCCCTCTCTTGGTTCTGTTGTCTTCATTCTCAGCTGACTTCGCCCCTCTTAATGGCAGAGATGGATAGTTCTAACTTTAGGTCACATATCTGGTGGCTAAAAACAAAATATTTCCCATTATTTCTAGCCTGAGCCCTAGAATTGACTCTCATTGGCCCAGTTGGAGTCACATGCTCATGTCTGAACGAATGAGAGCCTGAGAAATGAGCTGCTCTCATTGGTCAGGCCTGAGTCTTGTGCCCCACTGTGGGGCTAAAGAAGAGGCTCAGCCAGGCATGCCTGAACCACATAGAGCAAGAGTCAGGGAAGAGGGGATTTTCCTCTGGACAAGTGAGTTAGTATTACCAGAAGGTGTGGGAATAAGGGAGACTGAGCTAAGATAAGGCAACAGATGGCCTCTAATGCCTGTGTGATGATCCTTATTTGAGGGGCAGCCCTCCCACTGGAAAGTATTGTAGCTTAGGCCACTCCCAGGCTGAGAGACATGTACAGTTGTGCAGACTGGGCAGTGAACAAGAGTGCCATCTCTCAGGCCATGCCATTCCCATGTGGGTCTTTATAATTGTTCTAGCTTTCTAGTGATAGCAGTAAAGCATCTTATTTTTACAGAATCTGTCTATTGAAACAATTCTACAACAGACGGAAATAAAGTGCCTTGTAGGAGGGAACTTTTCTATTTTGTACAAAAGTGCACCTGTGGAGGGTGGGGGATAGCAGCCGTGTCCACACTTCTCAATTGATAAAGCATTCTCACACCTCTGCATTAATTTACTGAGTCTTTGCTGACCCGAGTTGCTCTATGTATTTGGTCCATGTTCCTGGATAGATGTGACTGAAATTCATCAGGGACAAATGGCTGTCACTGCTGAGCCTCTGGGTTGCCTAGAGGCTGGGCATGAAAGCCCCCAGGGCTCTCTTCCTCCTCTCCCTTTGCTTCTCTTCCACCTAGGGAAGAAATGGCTCATGTCACCTCCTCACTCAAAGCTTCCAGGCTTCACCTAGGGTTTTAATCTGCTTGAGGTGCCGTAACGATACCACAGACTGGGTAGCTTAAACAATAGGAATTCATTTCTCCCAGTTCTGGGGATGGAAAGTCCAAGATCAGGGTGCCAGCAGGGTGTGTCTGGTGAGGGCTCGGCTTGGGTCACAGACGGCCACGCTCTTGCTGTCTTCACCATGTCCTCTCCACATGTGAGTGGGCTTGTGAGCTTGAAAGCGAGCTCTCTGGTGTCTTCTTAAAAGGGTACTAATCCTATCATGAGGACTCCATCCTCATGATCTGATCTAACCCTAATGACCTCCCAGAGGCCCTCGCTCCACATACCATCACATCAGGGCTTAGGGCTTCAACATATGGAATGTAGTGGGGCAGATAGTGACCTAGCTGTCACTCATTATCCCTACTTGGAATTTGAAAGGTCTCAGGGAAGGACCAGACTGGGGTCACATGCTTCCTTCTGTAGCCTGGGTTATAACTGGGAAGAGAGGGCAGTCCCCCTCCACTCCCCACCAAAGAAAGGAGGAGCTGTTCCAGGAGAAGGAAGGAGTGCCGAGCAGACAATAGGAGCAATGGCTGACTTTTGCTGAGAGCTTATTCATGCCGGGCATTGCGGCTAAGCTTTTGTGTATTAAGTCATTTGATGCACGTGATCACCCTGTGTGGTGGAAACTGTCATTACTCCCATCATACAGGAAAGGGAACTGAGACCCAGGGAGGTTACTCAGCTTGTCTTAGGCCACGCAGCTGAGTGGCAGGACCCGGATTTGAGTCCAGACTGTCTTGCCCCAGGGTGCATGAGCACCAGACACCAGCGTGGCTGTCCTTCGCACTCCTGTGGTCTCTGCGTCTTTGTCTCTGCCGTTGATCTGGCTTATACCTTCCTCTGGGCGATGCATTCCTGGAACATCTTGTAATCCTTGGCTGCCAGTTCCTATTTAGGGTGTGGGGCACTGAGATTGTTCCCGGGAACTTGGGTTTCATCAGGGAGCTTCTCTGCCTGCTGGCTTCTCATGGAGGCCTCGGATGTGGTGTGGGGGCACTTCTCAGTGCCAGGGGGCAGGCCTTTTCTTTGGTGGTATTGATTTCTTTTTTCAAGAGAACCTTTGGTATTTTCGGTCTGGGGGCAGAGGTGATATTCAGAATAGTTTGTTGTTGTTGTCGTTTTTGAGATGGAGTCTCGCTCTGTCGCCCAGACTGGAGTGCAGTGGCAGAATCTCGGCTCTTTGCAAACTCCACCTCCTGAGTTCAGGCAGTTCTCCTGCCCCAGCCTCCCTAGCACCTGGAACAGGCGTGTGCCACCACGCCTGGCTAATTTTTGTATTTTTAGTAGAGACAGGGTTTCACTATGTTGGCGAGGCTGCTCTTGACCTCCTGGCCTCAGGTCATCTGCCCGCCTCAGACTCCCAAAGTGCTGGGATTACAGGCATGAGCCACACTGCACCTGGCCAATATTCAGAATGTTTAATGAGTTTTTCCAGTCTATGTAGCCGGGCCAGAGTCCTTGCCAGGTGTTGTCTAGTTCCTTTATCTCTTGAATTATAGGGTGGGCCAGGAGGTCCTAGGAGAGGGGTCAGGAGTCCCTAGGGGATCGAGGCAGATGGTCGTAAGCAGGGAGTACATTCTTATTTCAGCATTTCAAGGTCTGCCATTACTTACTACCTATAGGTATGGAGTAAGGGGGACTCCTGACCTTGCACACCAGCTATGTAGATGTGGGAGAGGGGTTTCTTCCAGATGCAGACTCTCAGTAATAACCCTTGTTTCTGCCTCCATGGCTCACTCCTGCCCTCCGGCCACTTCTCTCAGCTCATCCCACCAAAGGTACCACAACAAGAACAGAGAGACCATCCCCAAGAACAGACATCCGGACACACCCCCAGACCCTCGAGCCATCTGGTCAGTAACTGCCTCCCCAGACTGGAAGTGGGCTATTTTCTGTTCACTGTGTATTTCCAGCATCTGGAATGCAGCTCAGCACAGAATAGTTCTCAGTAAACACGTGTTGGGAAAGTAAATGACTTCAAGCCTGGCAGAGGGTGGGCATATGATAAATGTCTGAATAGATAAATGAATGTATAAATTATTGCTGCAGGCAAACCACCTAAAAATGTAGTGGCTTAAAAGGATAACAATTTATTTAGCTTTCATTTCTGCTATTTGAAAATCTAGGCTGTGCTTAGCTGGCTGGTTCTTCTGGTTTCAGTTGGACTTATGCATCTGAGATCAGTTGTGGGTCAGCAGGGAGCTCTGTTTCTAGAGGCAATTTGATCCTTTCCCTGGTGGTCTTATCCTCCACTGCCTGCCCATTCAACCCCCAATGAATGAATGGAAATGATATGCCCATGGGTCATATAGAGAGCTCATTCATTCATTCATTCAACAAATATTCACTGAGTAACTGTTGTATGCTAGGCTAGGTTCTAGGGGACAGAGACACAATGGTGAACAAGCCAGACAAAATCTCTGCCCTCATGGAATGAATATTCTAGTGGTAAGAGAAATACAACTAGTAATAATCATAATAATTATATATCAGTTGATTTTAAGTTGCTACCAAGAAAAATAAAGCAGGGTTAGAGAGTGATTGGGGCATACAGGTTGAATATTCCATATCCAAAATGCTTTGGACCAGGAGTCTTTTAGATTTCAGATTTTAGAATAGTTGCATTATGCTTACCAGTTCAGCATTCTTGACCCAAAAATCTGAAGTCCAAAATGTTCCAATGGGCATTTCCTTTCAATGTCATGTCAGACTGTTACTGGAAAGGGGTCCTGATCCAGACCCCAGGAAAGGGCTGTTGGATCTTGCACAAGAAAGAATTCAGAGTGAGTCCATAGAGTTTGTTAAGAAAGTAAAGGAATAAAGAATGGCGACTCCATAGGCACAGAAGCCCCAAGAGCTGCTGGTTGCCCATTTTTATGGTTGTTTCTTGATTATATGCTAAACAAGGGGTGGATTATTCATGAGTTTTCTGGGAAAGGGGTGGGCAATTCCTGGACCTGAGGGTTCCTCTCCTTTTTATACCATATAGGGTAACTTCCTGACATTGCCATGGCATTTGTAAACTGTCATGACGCTGGTGGGGGTGCCTTTTAGCCTGCCAATGTATTATTATAACTAGTGTATAATGAGCTGTGAGGATGACCAGAGGTCACTCTCACCGCCATCTTGGTTTTGGTGGGTTTTAACTGGCTCCTTTACTGCTTTTTTCTGTTTTCTCAGCAAGGCCTTTAATGACCTGTATCTTGTGCTGACCTCCTGTCTCATCCTGTGACTAAGAATGTCTAACCTCTGGGGAATGTAACCCAGTAGGTCTCAGCCTTATTTTACCCAGCCACTGCTCAAGATGGAGTTGCCCTGGTTCAAACACCTCTGACGTGATGTCGGAAAGTTTCAGACTTGGAACATTTTGGATTTTGGATTTGGGGATTAGGGAGAGTCAACCTGTATTTCATATACAAAACCAGGGAGGGCCCCACTGGGAAGGGAGTGAAGGAGGGAGCCATGCAGATGTCTAGGGAAAGTGTGTTCCAGGTAGAGGAGATAGCCAGTACAAAGGCCCTGAGGTGAGAAGGTGCCTGCATATTCAATAGAAGGGAGGCCGGTAGGAATGGAGTGCAGGGAGTGAGGAGTAGGGGAGGAAATTAGATTAGAGGGATAATGGGAGCCAGATTGTGTGCCATGGTGAGGACTTTGGGTTTTGTTCTAAGGGTACCCAGGTGTCCCCTTTTCCTGGCTGCCATTCACACATTCACTTCACCAACCTTTGCTGAACCCTGACTTGCTCCTTGTCTGCCTCTCCAGGTTCTCATGAGGATGACCCCTTTTTCTATGGTAAGTTATCCATGGGAAGATGTTGGGGAAGGAAAGGTGAAGGCCCCTCTGACTATACCACTCCATTTTTCTCTCTGCAGATGAACACACCCTGCGGAAACGGGGACTGTTGGTCGCAGCTGTGCTGTTCATCACAGGCATCATCATCCTCACCAGTGAGAACTGGAGTTGGGTGGGAAGGGCACCAAGACCGGGAGAGGATGGCTTGCACTATGACTGAGGGCTGGGTTCTCAAAGGCCCCTGGGCAATTTTGTTTTAAATGAGGTATCTATTAGCTGGGTATCCATACAAACCACCACAGAATTCAGTGGTTTAAAATGATGACCATTTATTGAGCTCTCAAGACCACAGTATGGAAATGTAGGCTGGGCTTAGCTGGGTGGTTCTTCTGTTTGCAATTGGATTTACTCTTGCATCTGAGTTCAGTTGTGAGTCAGCAGGAGACTGTTTCTGGGGACACTTTGGCTCTTTGCCTCATCATCTTATCCTTCACTAAGCTAGCCTGGGCTTGTTCACATGGTGGTGGTGGTAGCAGGGGTCTAAGAGAGACAGAAAATGAATGCATGAAGGCTTGGAACTGGCCATTATCACTTCTGCCTCATTCCATAGGTCAAAGCAAGTCATGAGGCCAGGCTTCATTCAAGGAAATAGACTCCCCCTCTTGATGGGAAGACAGGCAAGTCACATGGCAAGGGACCTGGATACTGACAGGGAGGGTTAGAGACTAAGGGCGGTTTGACAGTCAGCATACCACCCCAGCAGTCACAAACTCACTGCACCCAGGCCTGTTAGGGAGCAAGGGCTGAACAAGGACGTGTGGGGAGGAGACAACTGAAGATTAGATGCCTCATGATCCACTCAATCTAACAAGAATAGGGGCTTGGAGCAGCCAGAGTAACTACTCTTTTAAGAGCTTAATGTTTCTGTAAAATCTTTTGGTACTCAAATGTTGACAGCTGTGTCAATCAGGATCATGGCAGATGGCAGAAGGACCTGCAAAGGGTTAACTGGAGAACATTTAATAAAGTGATGTCTTGGGAGGTACGGGCAGGGTAATTAGATGGTGCAGTGTCCTATGTCTAGCAAGGATGGGGATCTGTCATCCCCCAGCCTGAGGGGCAAGAGGAGGTACTGGCTTTGCAGGGGGCCTGGCAAGAGATGGAACTGGAGCTGGGGCTGCTGGAAGGAGCTGTGGCCTCAGGAAGAGGGTTTCAGCCACTGCCTCACTTGTGACCAAACCAGAAGGGAGCAGGGGCTATGGGGATTAGATACCTAAACCTCCCTCTCCTCCCACCCCCTGGCTTCTGCCAACGCTGAACTAAAGGGCAAGGGCCCCACAGCCCGACGCAGGGAGGGGAAGCTGTGGGGCAAAGGCAGAATAACAAGCAGAGAAACTAATTTTTTTTTTAAGATTTAAAAAATATTGTGGTTGAAATAAAACACAAGCTGTCAGTTAATCTATATAACTGATGCCAAGTTTCATTACCTCTCTTGTCTAACTTCCTCATCAAGAAAATGAGCATAGCTACTTTTTTTTTTCTGCCTTAAGGGGAGAGGCGGAATTCTAATAACCATAAGATACGATTCCTACTGTGTGCCTGATCCTCACTGAATCTGAGAGTCAAGCACTGTTGCCTCAGTCGTGCAACATGTGTGTACTGATCCTGACTTTGTGCCAGGCCCTATTCTCACCCCAGTGGGAAAGTTAAGGCTTGGAGAATTAAGAAGTTTGCCTAAAGTCACACAGCACATAAGAGTCAGTGAATTCATTTGCTGGCAAGGCATGGTGGCTCACTCCTATAATCCTAGCACTTTGGGAGGCTAAGGTGGAGGATGGCTTGAGCCCAGGACTTCAAGACCAGCCTGGGAAAAATAGCAAGACCCTGTGTCTACAAAAACATATATATTTTTTGAGATGGAGTCTCGCTCTGTCACCCAGGCTGGAGTGCAATGATGCGATATTGGCTCACTATAACCTCCGCCTCCCAGGTTCAAGCGATTCTTCTGCCTCAGCCATCTGAGTAGCTGGGATTACAGGCATGCACCACCACACCCAGCTAATTTTTTTATATTTTTAGTAGAGACGGGGTATCACCGTGTTGGTCAAGCTGGTCTTGAACTCCTGACCTCGTGATCCACCCGCCTTGGCCTCCCAAATTGCTGAGTGCTGGGATTATGGGGTGAGCCACAATGCCCGGCCTCTTTTTTTTTAATTAAAAAAATGTATCTGGCTGGACACAGTGGCTCATGCCTGTAACCCCAGCACTTTGGGAGGCCAAGGCCAGCAGATCACAAGATCAGCAGATCGAGACCATTCTGGTTAACACGGTGAAACCCTGTCTCTACTAAAAATACAAAAAAATTAGCTGGACGTGGTAGTGAGTGCCTTTAATTCCAGCTACTCGGGAGGCTGAGGCAGGAGAATCACTTGAACTTGGGAGGTGGAGGTTGCAGTGAGCTGAGATCATGCCACTGCACTCCAGCCCGGGTGACAGAGCAAGGCTCTGTCTCAAAAAAAAAAAAAAAAGAATCAGTGAAGGATTGGACCTAGGTTTGTGTGAGGGCAGAGCCTGAACGTTAGCTCTGGGGCCATGTATTTTTCCAACAGTAAATATTTGTGGGCACCTACTCTGTGCCAAACCTCTGCTGGGTGATGCTGGGGGCATGGTGGGGACAGGCAACCCTGGTCCCTGTCCTCAGGGCATCACATCTGGGTGGGAGAAGATGATAAGCAAATAAACGTATGAATGAGTGGACACAGAGGAAGATATTTGCCAAATAAAGCAGAGTGACTGGGAAGAGGGGTGGGGCAAGTAGCTCTCCCTGGAGTGGTGAAATTGGAAGTGATGTCTGATGGTGAGAAGATGAGTCACCAGGTAGAGAGGGCAGCCAGTGCCAAGCCCTGGAAGCAGGAATGAGCTGAGCCCATGGCAATAGCAGCGGACGAGGCGAAGTGGCCAGGACAGAGTAGGCTGGGGCAGCGTAGAAGGAGACGGGGCCTGAGAACTGAGGCGGTGGAGGGGGCAAGGGTGGCAGCTTTTTTTTTTTTTTGAGACAGAGTCTTACTATGTTGCCCAGGCTTGAATGCAGTGGCATGATCTCAGCTCACTCCAGCCTCCACTTCCCAGGTTCGAGCGATTCTCCTGCCTCAGCCTCCTGAGTAGCTGGGACTACAGGCACCCACCGCCACGCTCGGCTAATTTTTGTATTTTTAGTAGAGATGGGGTTTCAACTTATTGGCCAGGCTGGTCTCAAACTCCTGACCTTGTGATCCTCCCACCTCAGCCTCCCAAAGTGCTGGGATTATAGGCATGAACCACTGAATTCCCGCTGTCCCCTTGGCTTCTAAAGTCCCCCCCTGCTCACTCTGGACCAACCACAGATGGGTCTCTGGAGCCCATCTGTGTCCTCCTACCTCAAGGCCTTTGCACTGCTGTTCCCTCTGCCTGTAACACCCTTCCTCCAGGTGTCTCCCTTACCATCTTCAGGCCTTTGCTCAAATGTCACCTTCTTGGCGGGGTGCAGTAGCTCACGCCTGTACTCCCAGCAGTTTAGGAGGCTGAGGCAGGTGGATCCCTTGAGGCCAGGAGTTCGATGCCAGCTGGCCAACATGGTGAAATCTACTAAAAATACAAAAATTAGCTGGATGTGGTGGCACCTGCCTGTCATTCCAGCTACTCGGGAGGCTGAGGCAGGAGAATCGCTTGAACCCAGGAGGTGGAGGTTGCAGTGAGCTGAGACTGCGGCACTGCACTCCAGCCTGGGCGACACAGCAAGATTCTGACTCAAAAAAAAAAAAAAAGTCACCTCCTTATTGAAGCCCCAGGAGCCATCCCTGTGAGGATAAGGTCAGCTCCTAGGTCTCTGTGCCTCCTCCTGGCCTTATTTCCCCTCGTAGAACTTAACACCATCCCACACAGCACCTTCGTACATTTGACTGTGTTATTTTTCTCCTTGTCGGTCTTTCCTCCTAGAAAGACAACTCTACCAGGGTTTTTTTTCTTTGTCCTCAACTGTGTTCTTAGTGCTTGAATCAGTGCCTGGCACATAGTAGGTGCATAATAAATGCATGCTGAACGAGTAAGTGACATACAAAATAACAAGAGTTTCCAAAGGGCTCATCTGTGTTCCAGTGTGGGAAGTGCCTCTCGCAGGAACCCAGCACCAGCTGTTCTCAGCGTGTTTCTCCATCACCTGTTTATGGAGTTGCCTTTGAAAAGCTCCCAAGGGGCAGGGTTGATCGACCTGGTTCCCCAGCCCCAGAACACACAACAAGAAATCAATATAGCTCCAGCTCGTGACTGAACCATTTCCTTCACCCACAGGTGGCAAGTGCAGGCAGCTGTCCCAGTTATGCCGGAATTATTGCAGGTGAGTCCATCAGAAGCAGGGGCCGACAACCCACTGGGCACCCTGAGACCGAGCCCCCTGTTGGTTCACCGTGCCCAGCCTCCTGCATCCCCTCGAAGAGCCTGGCCGGAGAGGGAAGACACAGACGATGGAGCTGGAGCCGGGGCTGCTGGTTCCGAGTCTCCTACCTCCCCTAGCCCTGCCTGCCCTGTAGGCTGCCTGGGGCCTGGGGGCTGTCCCTCAAGTTATCCCCTCTGTTCAGATGAATAGTAAAGCACTGTGGTTCTTGTCCTAGGGTCTCTGATCATTTGGGACAGGGGAGTGGAAAGAGGAGGCAGGGCTGCCTCAAGGAACAAAGCAAAGGCCAGACTCGGTGGCTCACACCGCTTTGGGAGGCTGAGGCAGGAGGATCTCTTGAGGCCAGGACTTCAAGACTAATCTGGGCAACATAGTGATACCTTGACTCTACAAAAATAAAAATACCAGCTGGACGTGGTGCTGCGTGCCTATAATCCCAGCTACTCAGGAGGCTGAGGCAGGAGAATTGCTTGAGCCCAGGAGGTTGAGACCGTGGGGAGCTGTGATTGCACCACTATACTCCAGCCTGGGTGACAGAGTGAGATCTCGTTTATAAAAACGAAAAATTTAAAAAGCAAGGCAGGGAATAAGGTGAAGGAAGCCAGTCTAGTGTGGGGCAGACAGGGTGGTGGTAGGTGGGTGCCAGGTGACTCTGGCCAGAGAGCGAGCCAGGGCTGGCTTCTGCCTGCAGGAGTTAAATTCCTGGCTTACACAACAGGAATTTCTTTTGGTCCTGGAGGCTGGAAAATCCAGGAGCAGGAATTGGGTGTTTTGCTTTCCTGGTGAGAGGTTTCTTGCTGGCTCACAGATGGCCACTTTCTTGCCGCGTCCTCATTTGGTAGAGAGAGAAAGAAAAATCTGTCCTCTTTCTTCCTATTCTATTCTATTAGTTATTTATGTAGAGATGGAGTTGGACTCTGTTGCCCAGGCTGGAGTGCAATGGCACAATCTCGGCTCACTGCAACCTCCGCCTCCCAGGTAGTCAACAGAGAAGGGCTCTGTGGTAACGTTGACGAATCACAAATCAGTGGCATAAACATCTCCTTAACAAATGTGGAGATGGCCCGGCATGGTGGCTCACTCACGCCTGTAATCCCACCATGTGGAAGGTCGATGTGGCAGCATCACTTGAGGCTAGGAGTTTGAGACCAGCACTGTAGAGATGAGGTCTCACTATGGGCAACATAGTGAGACCTCATCTCTACAGAAAGTTTTAAAAATTAGGCAGGCTCAGTGGCTCATGCCTGTAATCCCAACACTTTGAGAGGCTGAGGCAGGAGGATCATCTGAGGTCAGGAGGTTGAGACCAGCCTGGCCAACGTGGTGAAACTCAAAATATCAAAGTTTTTATTTTTGTATTTTCTCTACTAAAATTTTGTATTGTCTCTACTAAAAATATGAAAATATAAAAATGGTGGTGGGTGCCTGTAATCCCAGCTACTTGGGAGGCTGAGACAGGAGAATTACTTGAACCATAGGAGGCGAAGGTTGCAGTGAACCAAGATCGTACCACTGCACTCCAGCCTGGGCAACAAGAGTGAAACTCTGTCTCAAAAAAAAAAAAAATTAAAAATTAGCAGGGCATGGTGGTATGTGTCTGTAGTCCCAGCTACTCAGGAGGCTGAGGTGGGAGGATTGTTTGAGCCCAGGAGTTCAAGGCTTCAGTGAGCTATGACTGCACCACTGCACTCCAGCCTGGGCAACAGAATGAGACCCTGCCTCTGAAAAAAAAAAAAGAAGTGGAAATTGTGAGAGATGCATGACAGCAGAAATGTGACTACTGCCTGCCTCTGGAGGAAGGAAGAGGCGTCGGAGGAGAGATCGGTGGCTGGGCACTGTGGCAACACCAGCATGCCCAACCAGGCTGGGGGTGAGGGGCAGTCAGGACGTGAGGCCAGAAGCTGTGGCTCTTAGAATCTGCAGGGCGCCCCTTACGAGACCCCAAGGGTTCCTGTAAGCGTCCACGCCCCCACTGATGATATCTGGGCAGAGAGGCAATAAAATCAGAGCAGTTGATCAAGGTTTGGAGGCTACCGGTGGGGGCTGGACATCCTGCCTGCAGGGCAGCCTTCAGCTTGCGGTCCGAAATGGTCCCCGTGGGCACACCCAGGCAGAGGGCTTCGCTAACGCCACCAACAACAGGAAACATTCGTGACACACATGCTTTGTGCCAGGCACTGTTCTAAGCACTGCACGTTACAGTTGAATCCTCCCAGCAAGAATGAGGTGGCTACCAGTGCTAACCCCATTTTGCCGAAGGGGAAACTTAGGCACAGAGAGATGACCCCAGGAAAGGCAGTGGGGACCCCTCCGGAAACCGCCCACCACAGAAGGTCACCTCGGAGTAAGGGCAAGTCGAACATCAGATTTCCTCAACAGTGGGCACTTTCTCCATGCATTTCTGGTGCACTCATTAGAATTTCAGTTGCAGTGGCCACAGCACCATGGGTGTCAGTGACGGGACTAACCATATGCCTTATGCATGGGGGACTCAGCTGGGAAAAGCCGCCCTGGGATTCCCACTGTGTGTGTGAAATGCGGGGGATCGTGGTGTTTAGTGGAGAATCAGCAGAGACTGGGCGAGGAAGACTTGGGATACTTGTGAGATCATTTAACCATCAGCGATTGCTAATATTGTGTTTATTGCCTTGATAAAAAGAGATAAAGAAATAAAGGAAAAAGAGGAAAGGAAGGGAGAAAGGAATGAAGAAACGAGAGACAAGAAAGAAAGCATTTTCAGCTGGGCACGGGGGCTCACGCCTGTAATCTCAGCACTTTGGAAAGCTGAGGTGGGCGTATCACTTAAGGTCAGGAGTTTGAGATCAGCCTGTCCAGTATGGCAAAACACTGTCTCTACTAAAAATACAAAAAGTAGCTGGGTGTGGTAACGCACACTGTAATCCCAGCTAATTGGGAGGCTGAGGCAGGAGAATCGCTTGAATCCGGGAGGTGGAGTTTGCAGTGAACTGAGATTGCATCACTGCACTCCAGCCTGGGTAACAGAGTGAGACTCCATCTCAAAAGAAAAAAAAAACCGTGTTTTAATATCAAAGAGGAAGGAAGTGGGCCAGAAAGAAGAGATAGGGTTGAAAAAAGAAGGCAGGAAACAGGTAGAATGTTTCCAAAGAGTCCCACAAACAATTTAGAAGAGTTTTATCTTTAAAGGAGTTGAAGTGGGGTTGTGGACCGTGCAGCTGAGAGAGCTTGCCGGGGTGAGTTAAGAGTCCGCCTGGATTCCATCCTCAGCCCTGCCACACACTGTCCATGAAGCAAGTGACTGTCCCTTCCCAAGCCTTGGTTTCTGCACTGCAGAATGAGGTCTGTGGTCAGCAGTGTGCCCACAGGTTGGTGTGAGAACCTGTTGAGCTCACGCAGCAAGGTGTGCCTGTTGTCTGTGGTAAGGGGCAGACGGCATTGCCTACTTTCCACTCATAAGATGTCATTGCATTTACCCAGTTCTCACTTGGCAGACAAATCAAAGTGCTATAAATAGCCACGTCTTGGTTTCTCATAAACGCAGTAAATACGACTTGGCATCTTGCCCAGGCTTCCTGTCAGGGCAGTGGATGAGGATTGTTTTGCAGAGGTCTGATGAGTGTCAAGGTTATGGTCACGTGCAGGTGTGTGAGGCAGGACTCGCAGGGAGCCCCAGCTGCCCTGGGGAACAAGGGGTCTTCCCTTCCACCCCCACACCCTCCTTGGCATAGGCTCACACCAGCCATTCTGGGCACTGGTGTGCCCCACCTGGTGGCTCAGGCCGGGCCACTGGCCTCTTTGCCGGCTTTGCCTGGACTCACTCCTGTGGTCCAGTTTGCATTAGGTCACAAGTGAATTCTGGGAAGGCTGGGCCAGGCTGTGGGAAGAGGGGAGAGGAGTGAGAGGTGGACACACGGCTCGTGAGCTCGCTCTAAGGTGACATATGGGCTACTGGAAGCTTTGTCTACATTTCTACAGCTTTAGAAAAAAAGGGAATATTTTCTCCTTTACTTTCTCTGGCAGAGTAGAAGAGCCATATAGCAAGGAATTGCATTTATTTATTTATTTATTTGAGATGGGAGTTTCGCTTTTGTTACCCAGGCTGGAGTGCAATGGCGGGATCTCGACTCACCGCAACCTCTGCCTCCTGGGTTCAGGCAATTCTCCTGCCTCAGCCTCCCGAGTAGCTGGGATTACAGGCACGCGCCACCATGCCCAGCTAATTTTTGTATTTTTAGTAGAGTTTCACCATGTTGACCAGGATGGTCTCGATCTCTTGACCTCATGATCCACCCACCTTGGCCTCCCAAAGTGCTGGGATTACAGGCTTGAGCCACCACGCCCGGCCTGGAATTGCATTTATAAGTAAGTTTTTTTTTTCCCCCAAGAAGTTAAAAAATTCCAACAAGAAAAGGAAGAGGGCAGAATGGGATGGTTAAAAATGGAATCTGGGGCATGTTTTGTCTTATGCTGTACTCTGTGGTGCAGGCGAGGGTGGCAAGGCTGGGCCTGAGCATGTCTCCTGCTTGGTGAGGAAAGTATCTCATTGTACCGCTGGCCACATGCCAGGCGGCTGCTACTCCTTCCCCAACCGGGAGCCCACCTTGTCAGAATCACCACTTTTCTATTTTTCGACAGAGTCTTCTTGCTCTGTCGCCCAGGCTGGAGTGCAGTGACATGATCTCCCTCTGCTTTCCGGGTTCAAGCGATTCTCCTGCCTCAGCCTCCCAAGTAGCTGGAATTACAGGCGCCTGCCAGCATGCCCAGCTAATTTTTTGTATTTTTCTAGAGACAAGGTTTCACCATGTTGGCCAGGCTGGTCTCGAACTCCTGACCTTGTGATTCAGGAGTGCTGAATCACAGTGCTGGGATTACAGGTGTGAGCCACAAAATCTGGCCTTCTTCTTTTTTATTTTTCCTGAGGTGAAGTCTGTCTTTATCAGCCAGGCTGGAGTACAGTAGCATAATCTCGGCTCACTGCAACCTCTGCCTCCCTGGTTTGAGCGATTCTCCTGCCTCAGCCTCCCAAGTAGCTGGAGTTACAGGTGCCTGCCCCAACGCCTAGCTAATGTTTGTATTTTGAGTAGAGATGGGGTTTCTCCATGTTGGCCAGGCTGGTCTCGAACTCCTGATCTCAGGAGAATCACCATTTTAAGTGGACATCAGGTCATGTCTCTCCACTGCTCAAAACCCTTCCATGGCTCCCATTTCATCTCAAAGCCCACAGCCGTTACCCTGGCCCACAGGGTCCCATACAATCTGGCCCTGGTGACCTCCTTGATGTCCATGCACCAAGAAGACACCCACCCCCAGAGCCCTGATATATGCTGCCTGTGCCAGCAACTGCTTGGGTGGGCTGAATACTGCTTCCCAAAGATGTCACTCTAATCCCCAGCACCTGTGAATGTTACCCCTGGGGACCTCCAAGAGGATGTGTAGAGTGTGCCTTAGAGGGGTGAGGAAGCTGGGTGCTCCCACTCCTGTCCCTCGAGGTTAAGGACTGCTCCTGGGGCATCAACTGCCCAGCTTCCAGCCTGCTCCACGAGTGGCCCAGCAGCCTTCTGGTATGACTTAGGAAGCCCCTGGCACCCACTGGAACCATGCCCACGACTGCTAAAGCTGCAGGAGACTTCCAGGACCTTCCAGGGATATGGGTGCATGTATTTGTTGTCTGTAGCTGCAAAACAGATTGCCAGAAATTAAATGACTTAAAACAACATGGGTCTGTGATCTCACATTTTCTGTGGATCAGGAGTCCAGGCACACTGGACTCAGAGTAGCTAAGTCCTACTCTGAGGTCTCAGAAGGCTGCCGTCAGACACAGAGTGGCTGCACTTTCATCTGGAGGCTTGACTGGGGATGAATCTGCTTGAATTCATCCGGATTATTGGCAGAGTTCATTTTCCTCTGGCTGTGTGACTGAGGGCCCTGGCCTTTTGCTGGCTGTCAACTGTGGGCCTGGCTTAGGTCCTAGAGGGCACTTCCATCTCCTGGAGGCTGCCCATAGCTCCCTATTATGTGGTGGGCTTCCTCAGTTTGGCTGCTTACTTCATCAAGCCAGCAAGCCTCCCTCCCTCTGGTCCGCTAAGACAGAGTCTTAGATAACATAAGCCAAGCTAGGGAGTGGCAGCTCGACACCTTTACTGTGTGCCATTGGTTAGATGCCAGGTCACAGGTCTGGTCCCCACTGGAAGGGAGGGGATCATACAAGGCATGGACACCAGGAAGTAGGAAGTCACTGGGGTCACCTTAGGGGCTGCTCTGACAGCCTCGGAGCACTGGGGCACTGACAGTGGGTTGTGAGACTTCAGTGCTGTGTAGAACAAACCCCCGGGTGTGGGACTGTGCTTGGCTCTCCCTGTTCCACCTCCAGCTACCACACAGTGGGGGCTTCTATGGGCACAGGCATTGAGGGGGGGCTCCCTGGGAGCTGGGGTGGGCACTACAGGTCTGACCACTGCCCCTTCCCATGCTCACTGTGTGACTTCAGGCAAGTTGCTTAAAGCTTGAGGCTTTTTTTTTTTTTACAGAGTTTTGCTCTGTAGCCCAGGCTGGAGTGCCGTGACATGATCTTAACCCACTACAACCTCCACCTCCTGGGTTCAAGCGATTCTACTGCCTCAGCCTCCCAAGTAGCTGGGACTACAGGAGCACACCACTACACTCGGCTAATTTTTGTATTTTTAGTAGAGACAGGGTTTCATCATCTCGGCCAGGCTGGTCTTGAACTTCTGACCTCGTGATCCTCCCACCTCGGCCTCCCAAAGTGCTGGGCTTATAGGCATGAACCACCTCACCCAGCTGCTTCTGAGTCTTGATGTTCTCAGCTGCAAAACAAGGTTAACAGTAGCACCAGCCTCATGGGTGACTGTGGGGACATAGCACTTATGAAGGGTTTGAGTTTTGACCACACCAAATATTTGCTACGATTATCATTATTATTGTCTACCTCTGGTTCCCAGGGAGGCCTCTTTAGTTCTCAGCAAATGCTCCCTCATTCTGCAGGAATCTCTGAGCATCTGGGCACCACATGTGCCCTAAGTGTTTTTTGCAACACAACCACAACCCTAAGTGTTTTTTGCAACAGGGTCTGGTACACGAGGGGTGAGCCCTGCCCTGTCCTGGGGACAGAGGTTCTGTTCTGGGAGTTTCATATCTGTCCAGTCATGGCTTCATTGCACTGTTATGGCAATGAATTTTAATGGCATGCATTAGTTTTCACTCTTGCATTCTGCTGAACTGCGTATGATTTCTGGGAACAGCCAGGCCTGGTGATTCCTGGCTGAGCTGGGCCTGGCGCCTTGTACCGGCAGAAGGGCTGGTCTCCCCTTCCAAGTGTCTGAGGGGCCTCACTTCACTGCAAGAGCTGGGAAAAGTGGCACGTATCTAGCAGTGCCTCTGACTTGGGGAGTGGTGGCTGGGCCTGAAGGCCTGGGCACAGTGGGGAGGATGGGTGGGCAAGAGATGGGCAGGGAAAGACGGCAGGGCCTGGTGCAGATCTGGGGGGCTGGGGTGCCCTGCTCACATCCCCCACCTTGCTGTCGGGAGAATGGGGTGAGTGAGGACAATGGCCTTGTTCCATCTCTCCCTCCCTCTGAAGAATATGGGGCTTGGGCCAGGCAACCTGGTTTCAACTGGAATCCCCAGTCTCAGTTTTCTCATCTGTGGAATGGAAATTACTAATGAGTTAACAGATCAGGACCCGACCCAGGGAAGAGCCCGGTCACCCTGGGCTGTGGCTGCAGGTCTGTCCTGGTTCATGGATCTCAGAGCAAGGTGTGGGTGGGCCGGCGGCGGGGGCAACAGAAGGGGTGGCTGTGGCTAGGAGGGAACCACCGGTCGGGTCCACTTGTGCACCCGGGGGTGGGGGGCTCACTTTATTTCACCATCAGCACCAGTATGCTTTTCCTGCCTGGGGAAGGGCGGATGAACTTGAGCAGCGCCCCCAGCAGGGCCAGGATGGTGCCCACGAGCAGCACCAGCTTTAGCCCCTTAAGCACGAAGTCTGCCCTGCCCCGTGGGGTCTTCCTTGCCTCTTGCCACTGGGCCTCGTTCTCTCTCCACTGAGCCTCCAGCGTCTCCGGGTTGGCGGTGGGGTTGAACTGGGCCACGAGCTCCTGCTGCACGAAGCACCTGTAGATGGCCGGCTGGAAGACCTGCAGCTGCCTGCCGCCGGTGGAGGGGTCCAGGAAGGTGGTGAAGTACCGGCCGGAGAGCTGGCTCTCCCACGTCAGGGGGGTGTCATTGGCACGCCAGTTGACAGGCCTGCGAGGAGGACAAGGTCAGGTGCAGGGCCCAGGGAGAAACGAGGGACTGACGTGTGAAGGGAGGTGGAGACAGCAGCACCCTTCTCCCTGGGGAACAGAAAATAAAGCACCGCCCTCCCCGCAGCCCACCAGCCCACCAAGCACTGTGCAGCTGTCAACCATGGGGTGGGGGCGGTGCAGCTGGGGCTCCCCAGGGCTCCACCCCTTACGGGCCCCACCCCTTACTGGCTGGGTAACCTGGGCAAATGCCTCCAGCTCTTGAGCTTCCATTTCCTCATCTAAAAATGACTCTAGACCAGATTTAGTGGCTCACACCTGTAATCTCAGCATTTTCAGAGGCAAAGGCAAGAGGATGGCCTGAGCCCAGGAGTTTGAGCCCAGCCTGGGCAATAGAGTGAGACCTCATCTCTACAAAACTTAAAATCTTAGCCAAGCGTGGTGGTGCATGCCTATAGTCCCAGCTACTGTGGAGGCTGAGATGGGAGAATCACCTGAGCCCGGGGAATTGAGGCTGCAGTGAGCTGTGATTGCACCACTGCACTCCAGCCAGGGTGACAGAGAAAGACCCTGTCTCAGTAATAACAATAACAATAAACTATGTATTTAGGTGCCACAAGGGCAGGGATCTCTGTTGGTTGTGTTCTTCACTGTTTCCCAGGTCCCTAGAATGAAGCTTGGCATATAAATGAGCAGTGAACACGTGTTTAGTGGAGAAATGAATCAGGCACTGACACACCCATCGTGGCAGAAGAACAGAGAGGATACTCCACAGACAATATCATAAAAGCATGTGCTCCCAGGTAGGTACAGTGTGGAACTTTTTATTGGATGCTGGGGCAAGCACTCTACAGTCTTTAGCCCCTGACACATCCCAATGACCCCATGTGGCCAGGGGCTAGCAAGACCTCTGCACTGAGTTGGATAGTGGCCCCCAAAACGCATGCCCTTCCCAGAACCGCAGAATGTAACGTTATTTGGAAATTGGGTCGTTGCAGATATCATCAGCTAAGATGAGATCATATTGGAGTAGGTGGTCCCTCAGTCCAGTCTGACTGGTGTCCTTTTACGAAAAGGAGAAGGCCAGGCGTGATGCCGCACACCTGCAATCCCAACACTTTGGGAGGCCAAGGCGGGTGGATCATTTGAGGTCAGGAGTTCGAGACCAGCCTGATCAACATGGTGAAACCCCATCTCTACTAAAAATAAAAAATTAGCCGGGCATGGTGGCATATGCTTGTAATCCCAGCTACTCAGGAGGCTAAGACAGGAGAATTGTTTGAACCCAGGAGGCGGAGGTTGTAATGAGCTGAGATCACGACATGGCACTCCAGCCTGGGAGACAGAGCGAGACTCTATCTCAAAATAAATAAATAAATAAGAGAAAGAAAAGGAGAAAAGACACAGGGACATAGACACCAGGAAGAATGCCAAGTGATGATGGGCATTGAGAGAAGCAGCCACAAGCCAGAGAAGCTGGGCATCTCTGACTGCATCCAGAAGCCAGGAAAAGGGGAGGGAGCCACTCGGAGGGACTCAGAAGGAGCATGGTTCTACTGACACCTTGGTTTCAGACTCCCAGCCTCCAGAAGGATGAGACAATGAATTTTTGAGGTTTTCTTTCTTTCTTTCTTTTTTTTAGTGGGAGTCTCACACTGTTGCCCAGGCTGGAGTGCAGTGGTGCAATCTCCCCTCACTGCAAACTCTCCGTCTTGGGTTCAAGCTATTGTTGTGCCTCAGCCTCCTGAGTTACTGAGATTGCAGGTGCCCAACACCACGTCCTGGATAATTTTTGTATTTTTAGTAGAGATGGGGGTTTCACTATGTTGGCCAGGCTGGTCTCAAACTCCTGACCTTAAGCAATCTGCCTGCCTTAGCCTCCCAAACTGCTGGGATTACAGGCATGAGCCACCATGCCTGGCAAATTTCTGTTGTTTTAAGCCGCACAGTTTGTGGTGCTTTGTTACGGCAGCCCTAGGAATCTAAGACAACCCCATTCCACAGATGAGGAAACTGAGGCCAAAGTTGCGCAGCTGGAAACTGGCAGAGTTGAGATTGAAACCCAAGCCTGGCTGAGTCCAGAGCCCCCATACAGAAACCTCACGAGAAATATGAGAAATGCCACCCCATGGGCCTCCTTAGATTCCACAGCGACCTCCCTCTATTCCTATCTCAAGGTCCCTGCGACTTGCACTCCGGAGCTCCTTTTGTGGCAAGTGGTATGGAGTAGGTGCCCCTGAATAGATGGCAAGAGGGTTCACATCCACTTTCCTGCACTTCGGAATTGTGTTTTTCTTTTTCTTTTTTTTTTGAGACAGAGTCTTGCTCTGTCGCCTAGGCTGGAGTGCAGTGGCATGATCTCAGCTCACTGGAACCTCTGCCTCCCAGGTTAGAGTGATTCTCCTGCCTCAGCCTCCTGAGTAGCTGGGATTATAGGCACCTGCCACCACGCCTGCCTAATTTTTGTATTTTTACTAGAGACGGGGTTTCACCATGTTGGCCAGGCTGGTCTCGAACTCCCGACCTCAGGTGATCTGCCTGCCTCGGCCTCCCAAACTGCTACGATTACAGGCATGAGCCACCATGCGTGGCCTGCATTTCTTATTAAGTGGCAGGTGGATTGGGGAAGAGTAGAGGAAGGAGGGATTTTCCTTGGCTCCTGGCAGGAAGCAAGAAGACGAGTGTCAGTTCTGGGAGGCAGACCTTGATGGGAAGCCCTGGGGGCACCAGCCTCTCCTCCAGGGTCTCCTCTGACCTTCCCAGATGAGGCAGGGGCCTGTTGGAGCCCCTAAGCTTCCTGCGCTTTCCCCATCACAGCCCCATCCTTCTGCCTGGGTTTCTTGCATCCCTGCTCGCACCCCCTGGGCTGTCTCCCCCTTGGACTGTTTAAGACAGGACCTGGCACTGTCCTGATGACCACTGCAGGGCTGACCTGCATAGAACACCCCCTCGCCCCTCTGCACATATTACCATGAAGGATCCCCCGACCGGAAGAACCTAGCTAGGGGCCAGAGGCAGGGATTCCATCACCTGTAGATGGATCCTAAGGGACAGCTGAGCCACACAAATTCTGTCTCCTCATCAAGCCTGAAGCTGTCAAAAATGACGTAATTCATCTTTAACTGTGTGTTGTTGGTGCACTGGACGTGGCAGGCCTCCACCTGCAGCTCAGGCCGCAAGCGGCTGGACCACACCTGCACGTCTCCCAGATAGAGCCAGCAGGGCATGGCTTCCTCCAGATGCTCCTCAATATAGCAGTACCCCAGGCGCTTACGCTCGCCAGGCCCCTCGCAGTGGTTGCAGTCCTGCCAGGGCTCCCACCGGGTAAAAATGAGTTCTTCGCCGCCCAGATGCAGGGTCTGGTTCTCCAGGGGTCTCTGACCCAGGCCCTTGTGTGTTACATGCAGGGTGGCGACATCCTGGAAGTCAATCTCATACTGCACCACTTGGCGATCATTGTTGTTCCAGCAGTGGTAGAGACCCGTCTGGGAGGGCAATGGATCTTTAATGAGAAGGCTGCCCTCAGGCATTATTTCCATATTGGAAATATTGGTGAGGCTGGTGAGCGTGCCCTTCTCGCCTCGTGTGAATAAGTAGTACCAGTGTGCCCCCGAGGAGTTGCAGTACAAGAGAATATCATTGCCGGAGAGGAGGGCCTGTTGGCACTGGTTACCGCTGGGGCAGCTGATGGAAAAGTAGAACCCCAGCGCTGGGGCAGCAACCTGGAGCAGCAGCCACAGCATGGGTGGCATGGCAGACTGGGGCTGTGGCAGGGGGCAGGTGCCACCCTGGACATTGTGAGGTCACCCATGAACTCTGGCCTCAGCCCTGGGCAGCAGGATGAACTGCAGGCCACCCCATGGGTGTGTGAGGTCACCATCCCCTTTTGTTTTGTGACAAGCTGACAACACTACATTTTTTTTTTTTTTTTGAGAGAGAGAATTTTGCTCTTGTTGCCCAGGCTGGAGTGCAGTGATGCGATCTCAGCTCACTGCAATCTCTGCCTCCCTGATTCAAGCGATTGTCCGGCCTCAGCCTCCTGAGTAGCTGGGACTACAGGTGCCCACCACCATGCCTGGCTAATTTTTATATTTTTAGTAGAGACGGGTTTTTGCCATGTTGGCCAGACTGGTCTTGAACTCCTGACTTTGTGATCCTCCCACCTTAGCCTCCCAAAGTGCTGGGATTACAGGAGTGAGCCACTGTGCCCCACCAACCGCACTTAATTTCTATTCCAAGCCTTCCATTTTTCTGGGAAAGGAGCAAACTTAATTTGTCTATTCAGAGTGTTCTCCACCATCTGCCTCCCTTCCTTTCCCAAGGGTGAGACTACATTCCCAAGGATGGAACAAGAGCATGAAAGTGTCACGTGTGAACATTCATCACGTATTTCCTGAACTCTTACTAGCACTGGGGATAAAGTAGTAAACAAATTGTCTCTGGGGCCGGGCACAGTGGCTCACGCCTGTAATTCCAGCACTGTGGGAGGCCGAGGTGGGTGGATTACCTGAGGTCAGGAGTTCGAGACTAGCCTGGCCAACGTAGTGAAACCGTGTCTCTACTAAAATACAAATATTAGCCGGGCGTGGTGGTGCGTGCCTGGCTTGTCCCAGCTACTCGGGAGGCTGAAGCAGGGGAATTGCTTGAACCCGGGAGGCAGAGATTGCAGTGAGCCAAGTTCATGCTGCTGCACTCCAGCCTGGAGACAGAGCAAGAATCCATCTCAAAAAAAAAAAAAAAAAAAAAAAGACCAGCCTGGGATCTTTTAGTAGAGATGAAAGCCCACCTCTACTAAAAATATGAAAATTGGCCAGGTGTGGTGGTGAGCATCTGTAATCCCAGCTAGTCTGGCGGTTGAGGCAGGAGAATCGCTTGAACCCAGGAGGCAGAGGTTGCAGTGAGTGCAGATTGCACCACTGCACTCCAGCCTTGGTGACAGAGACCCGGCCTCAAAATAAAATAAAATAAAATAAATTAGATTGATCTTCCAAACTTTTCCCAAAATAGAAAAAGATGGAACACTTCTAGGAGACTTGCATCACCTTATACAAAAGCCTTACAAGGGCATTACAACAAGGAAAAGCTCCGGTCAATCTCTTTCACAAACGTAGACATAGTATCCCAAAGAAAATATTAGCAAATGGATTCCAGAGATTTTCTATACACGAGAATAAATATAAAGACCAAATTAGGTTATTTCAGGCAGGCAAATTTGGGTTTATATTTGAACATCAATCAATGTAATTCACATTAACAGAATCAGGGAGAAAAACCATATTATTATCTCAGTAGATACAGAAAAAGCATCTGATAAAACTCGACATTCATTTATGGCTCAAAACTTTTGGCAAACTAGGAACAAAAGGAAATTTTCTAAGAAGATAAAGTGTTTCTATTAAAAACCTAGGGCAGGGCAGGTGCAGTGGCTCACACATGTAATCCCAGCACTTCAGGAGGCTGAGGCGGGTGGATCCGCCGAGGTCAGGAGTTTGAAACCAAAATGGCGAAACCCTGTCTCTACTAAAAATACAAACATTAGCCAGGTCTGGTGGCGGGCACCTGCAGTCTTAGCTACTTGGGAGGCTGAGGCAGGAGAATCATTTGAACATGGGAGGCAAAGGTTGCAGTGAGCCGAGATTGTACCATTGCGCTCCAGCCTGGGTGACAGAGTGAGACCCTGTCTCAAAAAACAAAAAACAAAAACAAAACAAAAAACCACCTATGGCTAAATTATGCTTCATAGTAAAACACTGAGAATAACACAAGTATTTCTGCCATCACCTTTTCCACTCAGCATTTTACTGGAGGTAAGATACAAGTGAAAAATTAGATACATGGTCATATATTAAATATGATTTATATACAAGCAACAAAGAATTAAAAGATGAAATGAAAAGGATCAGTGTTTGATAGTATGAAAAATATAAACACCTAGGAATAAATATAATAAAAGATATGAGTCCTCTACATTAATAACTTCACATTATTGAGAGAAATTAAAGACTAACTAATGGGGCCGGGCGTGGTGGCTCACACCTGTAGTCCCAGCACTTTGGGAGGCCGAGGTGGGTGGATCATGAGGTCAACAGATCGAGACCATCCTGGTCAATGAGGTGAAACCCCATCTCTACTAAAAATACAAAAATTAGCTGGGCGTGGTGGTGCGCGCCTGTAGTCCCAGCTACTCGGGAGGCTGAGGCAGGAGAATTGCTTGAACCTAGAAGGCGGAGGTTGCGGTGAGCCGAGATCACACCATTGCACTCCAGCCTGGGTAACAAGAGTGAAACTCCGTCTCAAAAATAAATAAATAAATAAAAAAGACTAACTAATGGAAGTCTTTGCCACATTCATTGACTGGAAGACTAAAGACTGAATATATATTGATTATCCCCAAATTTATATTTAGATTCAATAAAGTCCCTATTTAAAAAAAAGAGTTGGGTGGAAACAACAAACTGATTCCAAAATTTTGTATACAATGGGCCAAGAATAACCAAGACAATTGTGAAGAACAAAGTTGGGACACATTACCACATATCATGACTAACTGAAAGGTATAACAAGACACGATGGGCCGTGTATGGTGGCTTATGTCTGTAATCTCAGCACTTCAGGAGGCTGAGGAGGGCAGGTCACTTGAGGTCAGGAGTTTGAGTCCAGACTGGCCAACACAGTGAGACCCTATCTCTACTAAAAATACAAAAATTAGCCAGGCCTGGTGGCAGGTGCCTGTAATCCCAGCTACTTGGGAGGCTGAGATAGGAGAATCGCTTGAACTCAGGAGATGGAGGTTGCAGTGAGCTGAGATTGTGCCACTGCACTCCAGCCTGGGTGACAGAGCAAGACTGCATTTCAAACAAAACAAAACAAACAAACAAACAAAAAACAAACAAAAGAGACACTGTAGCACTGGGGCAAGGATGGATAGATAAATTGTATCCCCCAGGGTCCGATCAGGAGGCAGAAATCACATCTGCACTGGCGTGAGCCCATGGGCCTGAGTAGGTTGGTCTCTAGATTCTACATTTGGCCTCCCCCTGAATAGCAGAAGTCTGTTCATACAAGAAGTAGGTCTTTCTTAGTCATTTCTGTATCCCTAACATCACCTGCCCAGGGCACACTCAGAGGAAACACCGGGAAATTCTTCCTGAATGCAAATTTCAGCAAGCCAATGAAGAGATCCTTTCCTGCACAGACCCACCATGAAGGCTTAGAGGCTGGGAGAAGGAGCCTGGTTTCTGTTGGAAGGTAACCCTGGAGCCCAGGTGAGCATGGAAAAGAAAGCCTGGGTGAGGGTCAAAGGCAGGGCTATGGCCCTGGTCCTGTCACCTGTAGATGGAGGCCGAGGGGAAGGTGAGCCACATGTTGTTCGTCCCCTTGCCGGTCTGGGCAATGTCATAGATGAAGTATGGCTGGTGAATTCCTTGACGGGGTTGCAGGGTACGTGGCAGGCTTCCACCTGCAGTTCTGGCCGCATGCAGCTGAATTGCATCTTCTCGTCTCTCAGATACAGCTGGCAGGGCATGGGATTTTCCAGGGGCTCTTGAAGGTAGCAGTACCCCAGGCGTTTGCGCTCACCTGGTTCCCTGCAGCGGTTACAGTCCTGCCAGGGGTCCCAGTGGGTAAAGACAAGTACCTCACCACCCAGGCTCAGGGTCTCATTCTGTAAGCGTTTTTGGTTCGGGTTCTTGTGCGTAACATGAACGGTGGTGACGTCCTGGAAGTCGATTTCGTATTCTACCACGAGGGTATCATCAATGCCCTGGCAGCGACAGAGGCCCGTCTGGGAGGGCTGAGGCTTGGTCAATTGGAGGCTGCCTCCAGGCACTTGCCTTATGTAAGGCACTGAATTCAGCAGAGAAGGATCTTCCCCCTGAATGGAAGAGAAGTACCAGAGTACCATGGGATGGTCACACTTCAGGACGTCATTGCCCGAGAGGAGGGCTTGCTGGCAGAGGGTCTCGTAGGCATAGCTGATTAACATCTGGGCCCACAGAGTGGAGCAAGAAAGGCTAAGCAGACACAGGGTGTCCAGCATGGCGGACCACGGCTGAGGAAGGAGGCTAGGAACTCCCTGGGCACTGTGCAGTCACTCACAGAACTTGGATCAGCCCAGCCAATGGAATGAACCTTGTTCCACGGTGCTTTCAGGAGTGCAATTCAGTTCATGTCATCAAGTGGCTTGTCACAGGTTGTAGAGTCGAAGGTCAAATATCCACAGGAGCTGGACAAAATGGGTAAGCCTAAATCAAAACAAGCAAACTACAAAGGCAAATTATTGGCCTTCCACATACCCAGTATTTAATGATGGAATGGGACAAAACGACTTTATGACCAGTAGAAAGAGGAAGAAGAGGTCAGGTGCAGTGGTTCACACCTGCAATCCCAGCACTTCGGGAGGCTGAGGCGGGCGGATCACTTGAGGTCAGGAGTTCAAGACCAGCCTGGCCAACATGGCGAAACCCTGTCTCTACGAAAAATACAAAAATTAGCCGGGTGTGATGGCATACACCTGCAGCCCCAGCTACTTGGGAGGCTGAGACAGGAAGATCACTTGAACCTGGGAGGCAGAGGTTGTAGTGAGCTGAGATGGCGCTACTGCATTCCAGCCTGGGCAACAGAGTGAAACTCTGTCTCAAAGAAACAAAAACGAAAACAACTCCCCCCAGATCTCAATAACATAAAACAAGAAAGGTTTCCTTCTTACTCATGCTTCTTATTCATTGTGCACTGGTATCAGAATCACTCAGGGATCCAGGGTGATGGAGCAACTGCCATCTCAAACATTTTCAGTTTCTTCCAAGGAGAAAGAAAGAGATCTCTGAAGGATTTCAGGTCTACATTAAATGCTCTGCCCTTAAGTGGCATATGCCATGTCACTTGCTCACAAACCATTGGACAGAAACGGCTACATGGCACCACCAATCCACCAAAAGAAATGGAAACTTTTGGCAAGTGGCAGTAATGATTTCTATGGCTAATGTCTATTACAGGAGTTTTTCCTCTGGTATTTTCCTTTGTATCATAGAGCTAAAACGATTTCCAAAATCCTCACATCAGTTCTGTCCTAACGTTCTATTGGCCAGGATTGGGGCCCATGACCAGCTCTTGTTCCTAGGATTGGGTAAGGTCAGCTTTTTCTTACCAGAAAAGCCATTGCAGACCAAAATGAAATCAGGGTTTTGAATGCAGGAGAGTTGTAGAAAAGAATGCTGATTTGGTGTAACCAGCCATGTCTTCTACATAGCAAAGAACCACCTAGGAAAGAAACGTCTTAGACCAGATGGTTCATGAGTTAGTTCAACCAAACATTTAAAGAATTCACACGAATCATTTTCAAACTTCTAAAACATTGATGGGAAGGAAACACTTCCTAACTCACTCTATGCAGCTGGTATATCCATAATACCAAAGCCAAATAAAGACATCACAAGGAAAAAAAAAAAAGACATCATAAGAAAAGAAAATTACAGACTAATATCTCTTATGAATATGGATGCAAAAATCCTCAACGAAATATTGGCAAATCAAATCCATTAGCATATTAAAAGGATTACTTGCCATGTCCAAGTATGATTTATGAAGGAATGCAAGGGTGGTTCAACATAAGAAATCAATGTAATACATCACATTAGTAGAATGAAGGAAAAAAACACACATGATCATCTCAATTAATACAGAAAAGGCATTTGACAAAATTCAACACACCTTCATGATTTTAAAAAAACCAAAACAAAAAAATAGAAAACTGCCAGGCACAGTGGCTCACACCTGTAATCCCAGCAAGTCGGGAGGCCAAGGGGGGCAGATCATGAGGCCAAGAGTTCAAGACCAGACTGACCAATATGGTGAAACCCTGTCTCTATTAAAAATACAAAAATTAGGGCCGGGCGTGGTGGCTCAAGCCTGTAATCCCAGCACTTTGGGAGGCCGAGGTGGGTAGATCACGAGGTCAAGAGATCGAGACCATCCTGGTCAACATGGTGAAACCCTGTCTCTACTAAAAATACAAAAAATTAGCTGGGCATGGTGGCGCGTGCCTGTAATCCCAGCTACTCGGGAGGCTGAGGCAGGAGAATTGCCTGAATCCAGGAGGCGGAGGCTGCGGTGAGCCGAGATAGCGCCATTGCACTCCAGCCTGGGTAACAAGAGCAAAACTCCGTCTCAAAAAAAAAAAAAAAAAAAAAAAAAAATTAGCTGGGCATGGTGGCGCATGCCTGTAGTCCCAGCTACTCAGGAGGTTGAGGCAGGAGAATCTCTTGAATCTGGGAGACCAAGGTTGCAGTGAGGTGAGATCGTGCCACTGCACTCCAGCCTGAGCAATAGAGCAAGACTCCGTCTCAAAAAACAAACAAAAAAACCCAGAAAATTAATCATACAGGGAAAATTCCTCAATGTGATAAAGAGTATTTATGAAAGGCCGGGCATGGTGGCTCACGCCTGTAATCCAAGCACTTTGGAGGCCAAGGCGGGTGGATCACCTGAGGTCGGGAGTTCAAGACCAGCCTGACCAACATGGTGAAACCGTCTTTATATTTAAAAAAAAAGTATTTATGGAAAACTCACAGCTAACATCATACTCAATGGTGAAACATTGGAAGCACGGGCGATGGCTCTGAGGGCTGTGAGAAGCAAATTTGAGAACACCGAGGAGCTCAGTGTGTCGGACGCTGAGTAAGCCAGAGTGAGTGGGAGGAGGTGAGGTAAGAGAGGAAAGGTCAGTTTCTGCTGAGAGTAAGGAGGAGCCACAGGAGGGTTGGGAGCAGGTGGACGTGATCTGGCTGGAGTTTTAACGGGGCCATTAGAACAAAACATGCCTTGGTACGGAAACCAGCCAGTGGCCAGTTGGCGACAGGGAGGAGTCTAAGGGAGAAAGCGCCCAGGGTTCCCCCAGGATGCGCTTCCCCTCGCCGCCACCTGGAGACAGCAGAGTCGCGCCCAGCGCCGCGCAGGCTGATCGCCGCGCCGCGCCTCCGCCCTCGGGTGCAGGTGGCTGGTCCCCGGGAATTCCTAAGCGGAAACCCGTCCCAGGCCCCGCGCCTCCGCTCGGCCCCTTTAAGAGCCAGAATTTCCGGAGGGCTGACCTTGGTGGGTAGGGATGCCCAGGGGCCGAACCACGAGTTGGGAACGGGTGGGGGCGATGGCGAAAACTTCCGAAGTGGAATTCCAACTTTTCCAGGGCCTGATTCCCCTCGAGCGTCCTTGAGGGGGCAGAGCTTCCCTTCCGGGGAATTCAGAGGGTTCCTCAGGTCATCTAACTGGGAGGCGCAAGAGGCCCGAAGCGCCCCCCACTCCACACCATCCGGAGGAACCCCAGTGGGAGCGGAGAAGTCAGGCGCCACCAACAAGCCTCTCCTAGCCAGGACTTTGCTTAGGCTGGCTCCTCCCGGCAGGGCGCACCTAGGCGGGTCCATCGCCAGCCGGGGAGAGGGGTGTGGGTAGGGAGGGAACAGGTGCGCTGCGGGACCCGCCCTATCTCAACAGGTGAATCGCTCCAAGTGGGTCTCGGTTTCGTGAATCTCGGTGCGCTTGGTTTGGCCAGAGCAGGAGAGGGGCGGACAGGGCCTGTGGTCTGCAGGCGCCCTCCCAGCGGGCCAGTCACTTGGTTCATGCCCTGAGGGCCGGAGCGCACCTGGGTCAGCCCACTTCCGGGGAGGGAGGCAGAGGAGCCCCTCCCCGCCGCCCACCCCTAAGCCCAGCCAAAGGCTCCCACCCTTGTGTACCTGGGCCGAACCATTTCCCGGAGCGCGCAGCGGGTGGAGTGGCTCGGAGAAGTGCGGTGGGTCAAGCACTTTTCTCCCCCAAATCTGAAAGCGTGCCCTTTATCCACGTCGTTTATGTTCATTAAAGCTTCTAGAACGCGGCAGGATGGGCTTGGAGTAGGGACGAGGAACGGAAGCGGGAAGGGGAGGAGCGTGCACCCCTCCTAGCCTTGGTGCGCGCCGCGCCCCCTACCCTCTCGCTACTTGGGAAGGGACGCGCGGGCCAGACGCGACCAGACTGCGGCGATGGCGCTGGTGGCCGGCGGACTCTCAGGTGGGCTGGGCTCCCACCCGGCCACGCCAGGCCGGGACGCGGTCGTGTTCGTGTGGCTCCTGCTTAGCACCTGGTGCACAGGTACGGGGCACGGGGTCCCTGACGCTGCGGAACGGCTGAGGGCACTGTAGAGGGGGGATGGATGGAGTTGGAGGCGGCGGGGGCGCCTGGGGCGCGGGGAGCGGGGGTCGCAGAGCCTGGGACCTTCCTATCCCCTGGGTCTTGGGCGGACTCGTGTGTGCCAGAGTGAGAGGAATTCCCCATCCGTGCCTGGGAACGCTTCCCCCGCCCTTATCTGGGAGATAGCAGGAAGTGAAACTCCCTGAACGGTGAGACCCAGAGCAGCAGAGAGCCTGGAACTCTTTGTGGGGAGGGAGTGGAGGGCCTCTGATCACTGGGTAAAGAAAAGCCGGGATGGGGCTTGGGCGCACCCGGGGATTTCTAAGTGTTGGAGTAACGGAGAGAGGGCACGGGAGGGCTGGATCAGACGCTTCCTAGAGAGAGAGAGAGACGAAGGAACAGTGCCCAGGCCTCGGGTGGGTGTGGGACTGGGGACTCCCCATCCGTGCGTAAAAGTCTGGTAGGATGGATTTAGGGACTTGAAACAGACTTCTGCTGGCAGGCTTTCACCTGGATGGGATGTTTGGGTGGGGATGAGGTTTTTCAGCACTTTTGGGGCAGTCAATTGAAGTGACTTTAGAGTAGGGTGAAGTGGTGGGAGGCTGATGGAGATATTGTGGGGGCTTTAGTGACTCCATGGCAACACAATTCAGGCAAACAACTCTATGATTTTGTCTCCAAATTCAAAAGACTCTGGGTAGTCGGTTTTGAAGTGGGACCTTGAGTGCTGGGGGCATGACCTAGCTATTTGGGCTTGCCTGCCCAGCCCACACAGAGGTCCCCTGCTGTGGGTGAATGGCAAAGGGAAGAGGGGACTGGTATGGTTCAGAGGCCACAGGCTGGGAAGAGGGATGTTGGGTCCAAGGAAACTGGCCGTGCCACTGTGTACCTGCCACTTCAGCCCCACGGGTCTATAAAATGGGCATGATTATCGTGGCTGCCTCACCAGTCATGGGGATTAAGGAACAATGTGTGCCAGGCACTCTGTAAACCACACACTTGCAAGTGTCAAGCTGGTGACAAGTGGTGTTCCTGTTAAAGCACCTCCCCAAGCTCACAGCAATCCCTGACTCTCCTCTTGCCCTCAGCCCCTGCCAGGGCCATCCAGGTGACCGTGCCCGACCCCTACCACGTGGTGATCCTCTTCCAGCCTGTGACCCTGCCCTGTACCTACCAGATGGCCTCGACCTCCGTGCCACCCATCGTCATCTGGAAGTACAAGTCCTTCTGCCGGGACCGAATCGCCGATGCCTTCTCCCCAGCCAGTGTGGAAAACCAGCTCAATGCCCAGCTCGCAGCCGGGAACCCAGGCTACAACCCCTATGTGGAGTGCCAGGACAGCGTGCGCACTGTCAGGGTTGTGGCCACCAAGCAGGGCAATGCCGTGACCCTGGGAGACTACTACCAGGGCCGGAGGATTACCATCACCGGAAGTATGTTGGGCTGGGCCAGGGGGGTGAGGCTGGGCTTGCTCGGGTGATGGGGCTGGCACCCTTGTACCCATCCTGGAGTCCCCATCTGAAAGCTCTTGAGTGCCAGTGTCTGAAAGGACCAATGAAAGCAGCAATTCTTTTTTGTTGTTGTTTTTGAGATGGAGTCTCACTCTGGACTCCAGGCTGTAGTGCAGTGGTGCGATCTCGGCTCACTGCAACCTCCGTCTCCCAGGTTCAAGTGATTTTCCTGCCTCAGTCACCTGTGTAGCTGGGACTCCAGGTGTGCGCCACCATGCGTGGCTAATTTTTGTATTTTTAGTCGAGATGGGATTTCATGATGGCCAGGCTGGCCTCAAACTCCTGACCTCAAATGATCTGTCTGCCTTGGCCTCCCAAAGTTCTGGGATAACGGGTGTGAGCTACCACGCCCAGCCTGATGGGAGCAATTCTGTTTTACTATTCTTCCTTCTGCTTATCCTTCCATTCCTTAATTTAACAACAGAGATTTTTTGAGCATCTGTCATATATCAGGGCCCTGGGAATCATCAAACCACTTCCCTCTCGGAGCCCACACTGTAGTGAGAGACAGACACAACATACACTCACGTGCTTGAAGATAAAGAAAACTGGGAAATGGAGAGGAGGCTGGGGTTTGTTCTATAATCATATTAATAATATGGGCAGTAAGAAGTAAAATTTATCTAGGTAACAACTTATAAAGGGCCTATTGTGTGCTAAGCTCTCATACAGGTTCCCGAGGATTAACTCAGACGCACACTAGTTGAATAGATTCTATTATTGTTATCTTCAGAGGTCCAGAGAGAGAAAGTGACTTGCCTATGGTCACATAGCTGGTAACAGGGCTGGGATTCTAACTCAGCCACTTTGGGTCTAGTGGCCAAGCTCCTAATCCCTTTGCTTGCATAGGGTGGTCCGCAGAGGACTCACAGAGGAGGTGGCAAGAGTGAACTGTGGGGGCGAGAGATCTTAATGGAGAAAGCCCATGATGTGCCAGGAACATCACACACATTCTCCCATTGAGTCCTCTACATTCCTGACAGCTGAGGCACAGAGAGGTTAAGTTGTGTAAATGGGCACATGGGAAGTCAAGGTCTGGAGCTGGGGTTTGAACCCAGGCAGCCCTGAGAATCCTTGTTCTTAACCGTAATGCTGCCTCCTGATAGGAAGTGCCTGTTGGGACTAAGTAAGGAACAGTCATTCATTCATGCATTTGGGATTTTATCAAGCATCTACTATGTGTCGATGGTGCTGGGAATAGAGGAGGTGACTGGGATGGCTGTTTCTGTCCTCAAGGAGGTGACATTCTGGTGGGGTGAGACTGGCAATAAGTAAGCAGATAAAGAATATGAGAATATCAAAGTCTGGGTGAGGTGGCTCATGCCTGTAATCTCAGCACTTTGGGAGGCTGAGGCAGGTGGATCACCTGAGGTCAGGAGTTCGAGACCAGCCTGGCCAATATGGTGAAACCCCATCTCTACAATACAAAAATGAGCCAGCTGTGGGGGCGCATGCCTGTAATCCCAGCTACTCAGGAGGCTGAGGCAGGAGAATCACGTGAACCCAGGAGGTAGAGGTTACAGTGAGCCAAGATCGCACTATTATACTCCAGCCTGGGCAACAGTGAGACTCTGTCTCAAAAAAAAAAGGGGGGGGAATTTCCAGCTCTCTGGAACCCCCCTCCCACATAGTGGGAGCTCTCTCTTCTCTCCTGGCTTTCCCCTCTGGGCTCCCCTTCCACCCAGTGTGGAAGCTGTCTTTCCTCTCCTGGATTCCAACTTTCTGAATTCTCTCACTCAGTGTGAGGGGAGTTTTCCTTCTCTGGTTTTCTCGCTCTGGGAACCCTTCTCACTCAGTGGGAGAGCTAGCTGTTTCTTTCTCTCTCCTTCTCCTTTTTCTTTCTCTGCCTAAATAAATCACTTTTCTGCAACAACAGCAACAAAAGACTTCATCTCAAAAAGAAAGAGTGAGAATTTCAGAGAGTGCTAAGTGCTGCAAAGGAAATAACACCAGGCTGGGTGCAGTGGCTCATGCCTATAAATTTCAGCACTTTGGGAGGCCAAGGCAGGAGGATTGCTTGAGTTTGAGACCAGCCTGAACAACAAAATGAGACCCTGTATCTGCAAAAACTTTTTTGTTTTGAGATGCAATCTTGCTCTGTTGCCCAGGCTGGAGTGCAGTGGTACGATCTCAGCTCACTGAAACCTCCGCCTCCCAGGTTCAAGCGATTCTCCTGCCTCAGCCTCCTAAGTAGCTGGGACTACAGGTGTGCACCACCACACCTAGCTAATTTTTGTACTTTTAATAGAGACGGGGTTTCATCATATTGGCCAGGCTGGTCTCAAATTCCTGACCTTGTGATCCTCCCACCTCAGCCTCCCAAAGTGCTGGGATTACAGGTGTGAGCCATCGTGCCCAGCATGTAAAAATTTTAAAAATTAGCTGGGCATGGTGGCATGCACCTGTGGTCCCAGCTGCTCATGAGGCTGAGGTGGGAGGATTGCTCGGTCCCAGGAGGTCGAAGTTTCAGTGAGCTAGATCGTGCCACTGCATTCCAGCCTGGGTGACAGAGTGAGATCCTGTCTCAAAAAGAAAAGAAAATAGCACTGGGTGATGTGCTACATGGAATGACTTGGGCTGCAAATATGATTTGACAAGGACCTGGGCTCTACAGAACCTGGAAGGTGGAGAGGAAGAGGAGGGGCAGGGTGCCAGGGATGAAGGCTCACCTACCCCATGTCTTAGTGTGTGTTCACTGTCTTAAACGAGGATTTAAAATTGGGCATAGGGCAGAGCGGGAGGGAGCATCCCTTTGCAGACCCTGAGAGGCCAGGAACTGGAGCACATTCTGCTAGAGGAGAGACAGGAGGCCAGGTTCCAGGGCCGAGCCTGTCAGTCCTGTTTCAGGGGAGGCACAAGGCTTGCTTGCCCTGAATTTCTGTGCGCAGCTCAGCCGTGAGCATCCAGCTGTCACTGAGGTCACAGTAGGCCCCTTCCTCTGTAACCCAGGGAGTGTGCCCGCCTGGACCAGGCAGGACTGCTCAGCTCTGCCAGGACAACCCAAATACTGAGGGTGCTGCCTCTGCTGGGCACAAATGTGCAGGATGACCCCCCCAGGCTCCATCTGGGGGAAGGGGCTCTGCAGGCTCCAGGGGCCTCACAGCCCTGGATCTTTCAGATGCCCCCACCTGGGCCCATGTTTGATAGTAGCCCTGAGTGTAAACATCCATTGTGTGTGTGTGTCCTTTCAGGAAACCCCGTAGCCACAGGAGCTTCCTCCATTTCAGCTTTGAGGATGGGGAAAAGTGGACTCCCTGTGGTGTCACCCACTGTGCTGTTTTGTTTTGTTTTTCTGTCGCCCAGGCTGGAGTGCAATGGTGTGATCTCAGCTCACTGCAACCTCCGCCTCCCAGGTTCAAGTGATTCTCCTGCCTCAGGCTCCTGAGTAGCTGGGACTACAGGTGTGTGCCGCCATGCCTGGCTAATTTTTGTATTTTTTGGTAGAGACGGGATTTTGCCATGTTGGCCAGGCTTGTCTCAAACTCCTGACCTCAGATGATCTGCCTGCCTTGGCCTCCCATGCTGAGATTACTGGCTTGAGCCACTGCGCTTGGCCTGTCCCGGTTTTAAAAGTGAAAATAGTCCTGGGTGAACTAAAAGGCTGTCCACTCCAGGCATCCCTCAGTTCAAGTGGCTCCTGCCCTGCTTCCGTCCTTCCATGCTTTGGGTGATGGGTTAGCATCTGGACAGGAGGCCCTGTTCTATCTCCTCAGGCTCCTTGGGGTGCAAGTGCCCCCACCTCCAGCTTCACTGGAGCAGAGAGCCCACGGGACCTCTGAAATCATGAAGGTCACACCTTTCTGGTGTATAAAGAAGAAACCAGAGGTTGGTGATGCAGAGGAGGCCTGGCTGCCATTCCCACTGGAGAGCTGGCATCTTGGCATCTTCTCCCTGCGCCTAGAACAATGAAAGCAGTGCTCAGCCCGGGTGATATCAGGGCCAGCCCAGGACCAGGAACAGGGTCCGCCCTGCAGGAAGAAGGTGCGCCCAGGCCTTAGGATGGATCAAAAGAAGCCGGAAAACTATATTTTTTGTGGGTTTTGAAAATGTCAGATCAAACAAAACATAGTGAAGTCCAGCCTCGGCCCATGAGAAGCCGGATTTCAACCCCTGGCCTATATGATGTGTTTGCCATGGCAGGGGGTTCCTGTCCACTCTTTTGCTTACGGCAGGGACCAGCCCTTGAGCTCCAGTGTTAGAGAAGCATAGTCAGGGACTGATCTGAAGACACTGGTGGCTCATGCCTGTAATCCCAGCGCTTTGGGAGGCCGAGGTAGGAGGACTGCTTGAGGACAGGAGTTGGGAAACCAGCCTGGGCAACACAGTAAGACCCAGACACTACAAAAAATAAACTAGCGGGGTGTGATGGTGTACCCCGGTAGTTCCAGCAACTCTGGAGGTGGGAGGATTGCTTGAGCCCAGGAGTTCGAGGTTGCAGTGAGCCATGATCACACCACTGCACTCTAGCCTGGGCGACAAAGCTAGGCCCTCTCAAAAAAGATACAGGTGGAAAAATGATAGATGAAGAGGGCATTATGGCAAACCTGGAGGATTTAGGAAAACCTAGTTTAGTGGCTGATTTCTATGAGGATTCAGCCGCTGTTGCTGCCCGTGTGGCCCCTGATGCGGGCCTGGGTGCTGCGTTGCTGTGGCCATGGGCGGTGATGGCTGCGAAAAAAAAAAAAAGAAAAAGAATTCTATGAGGATTCAATGAAAGAATGTGTGCAGAGGGGTCCAACACATAGTAAGAGCTCAATAAACGGTGGGGGCCAGGGGCGGTGGCTCACGCCTGTAAGCCCAGCACTTTGGGAGGCTGAGGCAGGTGGATCACTTGAGCCAGGAGTTCAGGGTAAACCTGGACAACAAAGGGAGATCCCGTCTCAAAATTTAAAAAGAAAAAAAAATGGTGGCGTAGATGCCTGATCGTGAGGGGAAGTCGTGTCCTCTACCCCTTCACATCTGCTCTGAAGGTCACCATGTCCGGAAGCCTGCCCTGGCCTCCTTGTTTAAAGAAGCACAGCCCCCACTCCATGCCTGGCACTGTCTGCCCTCCCTGATTCGTTTTCTCCATATAGCTTATCTCTGTCTGATATGTGACAATGTTATATTTTTTATCTGTCTTTCTTTCCCAGTTAGAATCTAAGCTCTAGAAGGGCAAGGGCAAGGATTTATAACTCAGATGTTTTGGGCTTAGACCTCTTGACATCCTTAATTTTGAAGTTAATTAAGAGCTCAGGCCTAGCTCGGTGGCTCGTGCCTGGAATCCCAGCACTTTGGGAGGCCCAGATGGGTGGCAGATCACTTCGGGTCAGGAGTTCCAGGCCGGCCTGGCCAACATGGTGAAAACCCTGTCTCTACTAAAAATACAAAAATTAGCCAGGGATGGTGGTGGGTGCCTGTAATCCCAGCTTCTCAGGAGGCTGAGGCAGGAGAATTGCTTGAACCCAGGAGGCAGAGGCTGCAGTGAACCAAGATTGCACCACTGCCCTCCAGCCTGGGCAACAGAGCGAGATTCCATCTCTTTAAAAAAAAAAAAAAGCTCAGAGAGTTTGTTTTCATAGGTAGCAGACTGAGAAAAGTTTACAAAATAATTTAAATAATAAATTCATAGATTAACATAAATAAACATATCTCTTAGGAAAAGAAAATAATCATTTCCTGAAACCAGACAAAACATTGTTAATGAGAAGGTGGTGTGGTTTTGTTTTTTTGCAAGTGTCTGAAGCCTGGCTAGATAGAAGAGGCTGGCTTCTCAAAGCTGCTTCACTCTGTTGTGACGTCTGTCGTATGTCACATAAGCTCTGGAAAACTCCACAGTTAGTACTGTTAGGAAAACAACTTTGACCTCAGGGTCTAGAGGCTGCAGTTTGAGAACTGTGACTGGTATACCAGGTGTCTCAAATACTGCCTAGAACGTAGGTGGCACTCAGTAATTATTGTCGAAGGGCAACCGAATGAATGAAATGTGTCTTTGAATATAGCCATGTGCCCAGAATGATGGGACAGATGAAGAAAGCTAAGGGACTTCAGCATGAGGAGAGAAGGGGGTTCATTTATTTATTTATTTTTTTGAGAAGGAGTCTTGCTCTGTTGCCCGGGCTGGAGTGCAGTGGTACAATCTCAGCTCACTACAACCTGCACCTCCCGGGTTCAAGTGATTCTCCTGCCTCAGCCTCCCAAGTAGCTAGGACTACAGGCATGTGCCACCATGCCTGGCTAATTTTTTTACATTTTTGGTAGATAGGGTTTAACCATGATGGCCAGGCTGGTCTCGAACTCCTGACCTGAAGTGATCCACCTGCCTCGGCCTTCCAAAGTGTTGGGATTACAGGTGTGAGCCACTGCGCCCAGCCTATTTTTTAGTTTTTATTTTTGTTTTTGTAAAGTCAGGGTCTCGCTATGTTGCTTAGGCTGCTCTTGAACTCCCGGCCCCAAGTGATCCGCCTGCTTTGGCCTCCCAAAGTGCTGGAATTATAGGTGTTAGCCACTGTGCCTGGCCAAGAGGGTGCTCATTTCTGCTCGTAGCCAGGCATTGTGTCAGCCACTGGGGACCCAGCAGTGACTGAGACAGACAGGGCTCTGCCTCATGGAGCCCACATTCTCAGCAGCGAAGGGATGGCTGGCCGCTAAGCTGGGTGATAGATTTCAGCAGTTGGGCTGGGAAGCTGTGGCAGGAGCCCAGCCCATGGTGGGGGATAGTGTGAATCCAGAGCCAAGGCGATGGCAAGGGCGAGGTTGGCACAGTAGCTAGAGGCAATGTCGTGCCAAGGGCCTTGGGGACCTTGGGACCTTAGGGAAGGCGTCTGGAATGCCGTAGCCAGGCACTGTTGCAAGGAGGACTTTTCTGTAGACATGACTCACACCTGTAATCCCAGCTCTTTGGGAGGCCAAGGCAGGCAGATCACTTGAGGCCAGGAGTTCAACAGCCGCCTGAGCAACGTTGCAAGACCCTGTCTTGACAAAAATAAAAATAAAAACGAACTTCCTCGTGAAGAAGGAAGAAGGTCAGGGTTCTTTCATTCCTTCAGCAGTTACTGACTGACGGGCTTGGGGGTGCCAGGTGCTGTGGACTGGGGCACACATGGTGGCTGCTGTCACAGAGCTGTCGTGCAGGAGGGCAGCGTGTCCTTGGGAAGGTGGCAGGCAGGTCAGGCTGGGAGGAAGGAGGCTGGGAAGCGGAGGGCATTTCCTGCCGGGGTGGACGCCCACCCGTAGACTGCTCCACTCCCCAGTGGCCTAGGCAGAGTTGCCTGGTAGGTGGCAAGTCCTAACCTGGTGAAAGACTGAAGGTGTTAATTAGGGCCTGAGGAGCAGAGAGGAAACAGGATGTGCCAAAACACTTTGACGGATGGCAGAGTGAACAAGCTCCTTGCCTACAGGTTCAGACCTTAGCGTCCCCAAGCCCTGGGCCTGACCTGGAATGTGGGGATGAAAGGGGAGGGGGAGGGACCAAGGCACTGGGAGGGTAAGTCCAAGTCTCTCCCCTCTACATACGCATTCCTTATGGATGCCTGGGTGTCTCCTGGTATCTATAATCTGGCCTGTTTATCTCCACACCCGTCCCTGGGGTCTACACTAGGCCCTGTGGGTGGCAGTTCACATTAGGGGAGTTCAGACTTTGGCTCTGAGAGGTGGTTCAGAGATGGGTGTAAGTTGAGAAGCACAGGCTACCCACGCGGTGGCTCATGCCAGTAATCCCAGCACTTTGGGAGGCCAAGGCAGGCAATCACTTGAGGCCAGGAGTTCAAGAGCAGCCTGAGCAACATAGCGAGACTCTGTCTTTACAAAAATAAAAACTAAAAAAATAGGCTGGGCGTGGTGGCTCACGCCTGTAATCCCAGTACCTTGGGAGGCTGAGGTGGGCGGACTACCTGAGGTCAAGGGTTCGAGACCAGCCTGGCCAACATGGTGAAACCCCATCTCTACTAGAAATGCAAAAATTAGCTGGGTGTGGTGGTGCACACCTGTAATCCCAGCTGCACGGAAGTCTGAGGCAGGAGAATTGCTTGATTCTGGGAGGCGGAGATTGCAGTGAGCTGAGATGGGATGGCGCCATTGCGTGCCAGAAAAAGCTGGGCATGGCGAGGTGTGCCTGTAGTCCCAACTACTCTGGAGACCGAGGTGGGAGGATTGCTTGAGTGCGGGAGGTTAAAGCTGCAGTGAGCAATAATTATACCACTGCCCTCCAGCCTGGACCACAGGGTGAGACTGTCTTGAAAGAAAGAAAGAAAGAAAAAAAACCTCAGGCTCTGAGGACACCATTACTGCTCTATACTGAAGAGCTATCCAGCTCTTCCAGACCTGATGTGTGACTCACAAAACAGGAGTGATAATGGCCCCGCCTCTCAGACTTCTTGCAGTAGCCCAGGTGTTTAGAACGGGGCATAAAAGGCCTCACAGCCTTGGTAGGAATCTTTGCATATGCAGTTGCTCATCCGAAGCCTGCCCAGCCCGCCGCTTGCCCGCTCCTGGAGGTGCTGGGAAGGGCTAAAGTGCCTTCATGCCTTCTCATCCTGACCCAGATGCTGACCTGACCTTTGACCAGACAGCGTGGGGGGACAGCGGTGTGTATTACTGCTCCGTGGTCTCAGCCCAGGACCTCCAGGGGAACAACGAAGCCTACGCAGAGCTCATCGTCCTTGGTGAGTGGGGTGTGGGAAGGGGGAGGCACAGCCCTTTATCTTGTCCGCTTCTGTCTGCCCTCCTGTGTCCACCCTCTGCCCTCCATCAGCTTACCCTCTTGGGCTCTGTCGCCTGCTCTGCTGTCCCCCGGGCTCTGCCAGTCACTTAGGCTCCCCCGTGCCCTACACCCCAGGCAGGGACCCCTGGCCCACAGTGCCTCCAACCAGCCAAGCCAAACAAAGAGAAGACTGGAGAGAACTGGAGACTCTGCCTCTTTGAAGTCTGATTTTTTTCTTTTTTAATCCAGACTTGGGGTCTGGGTATGGTAGTTCATGCCTATAACCCCAGCACTGGGAAGCCAAGGAGGGTGGATCACTTGAGGCCAGGAGTTCGAGGCCAGCCTGGCCAACATGGCAAAACCCTGTCTCTACAAAAAATATGAAAAATAACTTGCATGATGGTGCACATGCCTGTGATCCCAGTTACTTGGGAGGCTGAGGCATGAGGATTTCTTGAACCCAGGAGGTGGAGGTTGCAGTGAGCCAAGATCACGCCACTGCACTCCCGCCTGGGTGACAGGGTGAAACTCTATGTCAAAAAAAAAAAAAAAATCCAGACATGGTCAGAGTCGATGGGCACTATGAGTTTAATTGTGTGCAAAATTGGCCCCACTTCCTGCTCCATCCCCAGGGCCTTATCTTACCTGATTCCCTTGCCAAGCACAGTGGCTTTGCCATGTGCCCCGCTAGGATGGCGCTGCATGGCACACACAGAGAGTGTGTAAATTTGAGTGCAGCTGAAACAAGGCCAACTCCAGACACCCAGGGGCAGGGTGGGGTATCCTTGTGGCTGGGAAGCCTCCCTCTATGTGCTGGGGGACATTGCCATCGGCCAGGTGCCCTGCTGTAAGCCAACAGACAGAGTCTCGTGTGGCATGTGCTCTGCGTGAATGACGCTGCCAGGCTGTATACTGCCATCTTCACATTTGTGAATGAGCACATGATTGGGAGGCACTTGGGCTGAAAGTTCATGTGTGAGGGGTAGAACACGTCTAACAGTGACCCAGGAACCTCAGCATGTTCTTCGGTCAAATGCACCATTGGCATCAGCAGTTCCCAAAATTTAGTCTCCAGGTCTATTTACACTCTAAAAAATTATTGAGGGGCTCTGAGAGTTTTGTTTGTTTCTATGGGTTTTATGTCTATATGTTGCTTAATGTATTAGGAATGAAAATCAGGAAATTTTTCAAGCCCAGGACACACAAGCAAGGCTGGGCAACATGGCAAGACCCCTGACTCTACAAAAAAACTTAAAAATTAGCCAGGTGTGGTGCCATGCACCTCTGGTCCCAGTTTCTTGGGAGGCTGAGACAGGAGTATCACTTTGAGCCCAAGGGTTAAGGCTGCAGTGAGCCATGATTGCGCTACTGCACTCTAGCATGGGGGACAGAGACCCTGGCTCAAGGAAACACACACTTAGCTACATACTGGATATCAGGAAAAAGAAAAGAAAGAAAACACACACATACACATACACAAACACACCAGTATGTAGTCCATTAGGTATGAGGGTAATGATGGCATCAGGGAGCCTGGGAAACTCCACTGTACATTCATGGCAGAACAAGTAAAAATGGCAAATAACATCTTAGTGTTATTCTTAGCATTCTTCTGGCCTAGCACACAGGACCACGCTTTCAGAGCCACCACCGACATGCCTCTGTCCTTTTGCAAATGCCTGTGGTGCCAAGTGCATGAGCTCTGGGGAGGGCTTCGTGGGTCAGAACTGGGCCTGTGGAGGCCCCTCAGACACAGCACTGGTGGGGCTCAGAGCCGTCACCACTCGAGGGAAGACAGAACTGGGTCTGAGATGCACGAATATGACAGTGCATGAGTGGAGAGGGAGACCTCGTGGGTCCCAGACACAGGACCACGTGACTTTCATATGTGGGCATTTTTGCCTTCACAGGTCCCTTCCTGTTTTTAAAAAAAATTATGATTATGTTTTCATAAAGATAGTTCATTATTATATATTCAATATTAATTTTTTCAGATTTGTAAAAACCATTTCAGCCAGGTGTGGTGGCACATGCCACTAGTCCTAGCTACTTACGCTAGAGGCTAAGGTGGGAGGATTGCTTGAGCCCAGGAGGTTGAGGCTGAAGTGAGCTATGATCGCACCCCTGCACTCCAGACTGGGCGACAGAGCTGAGATCCTGTCTCTATTTTGTGGGTCCTAGGGCGCTGGGCCTGCTGGAACAGGACATCCTATCACCTTGGTTGGAGCCCTCTGGGGTGCTAAGACCTATAAATGAGGAAAACTTAGGGTACCCAAGCTGAGGTAGAGCCCTCAGAGCCCCCTGGGATCTGTGCTGGAGCCCCCATGGCATGAGACACAGGTGGATTTTGCAGTGGGAGTTTCTCACCTACGGGCACCCACATCTGGGCCGTGGAGGGTAGGTGCCATGTGCTAGGGCTTCAGCCCCACCAGACCCTCCCCGATTCAGGGTGCACCTTCCACCTGGCCAGCCTGGAGCTGGTCTTTTGGGGCGGCGTGGCCTGGGCTGGCTCTGGCCAGCATAATCTGTTTCTCTTTTATCCCTCTAGGGAGGACCTCGGGGGTAGCTGAGCTCTTACCTGGTTTTCAGGCGGGGCCCATGGAAGGTACGGGGGTGGGTCCTGAGTGGGGCCTCAGGAGCTCCTACACATCACCTACTGCTTCTGACTCTAGTTAGTATCCCCCTCCCCACTAAACCCTGCTCACTGTGGACCCCTCACTAACCTGGCCTGTGACTCTGAGACATCTAGTGGCCTGGTGCTGGGCTGGGCTGAGGAGAGCCTGGGGTGCAGGCCGGGGCTGTGACTGGCACCTGCGGTGCTCTTGGAGGTGTGGTGTCTCGGCAGCTGGCTCTCTCTTTCGTCTAGGGGCTACAGTCTGTCTCCCTCTGGCCAAGCTGCCTCTTGTTTTCTGCCTTGTGTATTTGCACCTGGGGGAGGGCCCTAATTTGGGGACTGATGGGGATTTTAGATGGGGGAATGTGCTGTGCCCAGCCTCTGGCATGGAGAATCCACCCAGGGCTGCAGCTTCCTTGGTGAGCTTTGCAAACAGTCCCCGATCTCAGTGCTGGCCCTGCACCATGTGCCCCTGCTGCTATACCATCGGCCCTGTTCCCTCCCAGGCCTCCGGGCTCAGGGCCTGTTCTCTCTCTGCAGACTGGCTCTTCGTGGTTGTGGTGTGCCTGGCTGTCTTCCTCGTCTTCCTTCTCCTGGGCATCTGCTGGTGTCAGTGCTGCCCACACACTTGCTGCTGCTACGTCAGGTGTCCCTGCTGCCCAGAAAAGTGCTGCTGCCCCGAGGCCCGTAAGTGCCCCGCTCACGGCCACCCTGGTTCGGGCAACATGCTGTGTCCTAGGGGAGGAGGTGGCCATCCGCCTGCCCAGGACAGTGGTGTTGGTCTGGAGGGGGTGAATCTAGCCAGAGGGGGATGTAGACTCAGGAGGGAGCTGCTTTCCACTGTCATTTACTTCCTTCAACTTCCAGTTTGCTTTTATTCATGTTGTTTTTTCTTTTGGAAGTATAATCCATACACACGGTAAAAATGTCCAACAGTACAAGACACTATTCATATAAAAGTAAAGCCCTCTTTAAAAACCAAATCTAGGCGCCAGGCACAGTGGCTCATGCCTGTAATCCCAGCACTTAGCGAGGCCAAGTGGGCAGATCACTTGAGGTCAGGAGTTCCAGATCAGCCTGGCCAACATAGCAAAGCCCCGTCTCTACTAAAAATACAAAAATTAGCCGGGCATGGTGGTGTTCACCTGTAACCCCAGCTACTCAGGAGGCTGAGGCAGGAAAATAGCTTGAACCCAGGAAGTAGAGGTTGCAGTGAGCTGAGATCACGCCACTGCACTGCAGCCTGGGCGACAGAGCCAGGCTCCGTCTCAGAAAAAGTAATAATAAAACAAATCTTAAGTGAAAAAGGTAAGAAATCAAGGTTTACAACGCCATATGATTTAAGCAAATTTTATTTTTTTTAGAGAAAGGGCCTCACTGTGTCATCCAAGCTGGAGTGCAGTAGTGCGATCATAGCTCTCCACAGCCTTGAACTCCCGGGTTCAGGCGATCCTCCTGCCTCAGCCTCTGGAGCAGCTGGGACTGTAGGTACACACCACCATGCCCAGCTAATTTTTTGATTTTTTTTTTTTTTTTTTTTATAGAGACAGGGGTCTCACTATGTTGCCCAGCCTGATCTCAAACTCCTGACCTCAGGTGATCCTCCTCCCATGCCAGCCTCCCCAAAGTGCTGAGATTACAGGCATGTGCCACCATGCTGGCCAGTTTAAAATTTTTTTTGTAGAGACAGGGTCTTGCTACATTGCCCAGACTGGTCTTGAACTCTTGATCTCAAGTGATCCTGACTCAGGCTCCCAAAGTGATGGGATTATAGTCATGAGCTACCATGCCTGGCCTTAAATTTAAGCAAAAAAAATTTTTTTTGAGACAAAGTTTGACTCTGTTGCCCAAGCTGGAGTGAAGTGCCACAATCTCGGCTTACTTCAACCTCTGTCCCCCGGTTTAAGCAATTCTCCTGCCTCAGCCTCCTGAGTAGCTGGGATTATAGGCACCTGCCATCACACCTGGCTAATTTTTGTATTTTAAGTAGAGGCGGAATTTTGACATGTTGGCCAGGCTGGTCTTGAACTCCTAACCTCAGGAGGCCCACCTTGGCCTCCCAAAGTGCTAGGATTACAGGTGTGAGCCATCACACCCAGCCAAAGGTAAGCAAATTTTTGAAAACACATATCCACAGGAATGTTGCACATTTTACCCAGCTACTACGTCTAGGGACATATCTACCACATCAGCATGGGTACCTGTGAAAGCTGGGACTCCCTGGGGGACTAGAGCTAAAGGGGAAGTAAGCAAACCAAGCAGGGGAAGGTAAGAGAAGATGGGAGAGAGAGACAGAGACCTAACTCTGAGATGAGTCAGACGTGCAATTGACAAAGACTTGCTCCTGCCTCTCTTCTATGAATGTCTGTGAATACCCCAATCGGACATTTTCACAGAGGAGCTGATAGACATGGTCACAGCCATCAGCCTTGGGACACCAGAGCCCCAGGGTGTACACTAGGTGGCAGTGATGGACACTTCAGCGTCCCTCGGGCTGCTGCCCTGTTTCCCCTCCTCGGGGACCACAGCTATTGCCAGTCCTTGGTTTCCTTCGGGAGGGTCTGGATAGACCAGCCTCTCTGCACGCAGTCCAAGATACACGAACAGTGAAGTACCAGGCAATCCTTGCAAGCGTGGGCAGGTGGAGGGCTGAAGCCTGCTTGAAACCTTCCTGCTCAGAAGCCTGGTGAGCAATTTCCCTCCCTAAGGCTCAGTGTCTTCCCCTATAAAATTGGGCTTATGGCAGAGCTCATCATACTGGGTGCATCTGGGGGTTTGGTGAGCTCGTGCATAGCATTGGGCCTGGGATCTGATCTATATAAAATATTCTATGCCTGCCAGCTGCTGGGCACTGCCACTGTCAGCCTCAGTAATGACTCAGGGCCAGCACAGTGACCCCGGAGAAGTAGCCTTCCCTCTCCGATCCCGTTTACTTCTCTGTAAGGTCTCGACTTTATGGGATGTTGTGAGCATTTGAAGTCACTGACTGATTTTATAGTCATTGAACTCAGTAGTGTGCGACCTGGTTCCTCAAAGGATCACTTCCCTGAAAAAATTCCACTGCTCCCTGGAGGCTTATGCAGGCCATTCCATCCCCTCCCTCTTGTCGCGTTTAGCTGACAGCTCTTTGCTCAGGCAGTGGGTGTTAGATCCATTTCACAGATGGGCTGCGACCAAGTTTGCAGTGAACCCACAAAGACCAGAGCTAGGCCCAGGATTGCAAATGCTGGTCCCCATGCCACATTCCCCTATCCCAACACCACATTTCCTCCATCCGAGGACCCTGTTACCCCAACCTGGGGCCCCATTAACTCCCTGGCAGAGGCCCTGTTACTTCTGCTGCTGCCACAGCCTTTGCCCACCCGTCAGGAGGCAGCAGGTCCCACTGCTGGTTATGAAGTTGCAGGCTGCTTGAGCTAATGAAGCGGCTTCCTGTGCACTTAGCCTTCTGCTTCCAAACCAAATCAAAGGTGAATGGCCTCCTGGAGCCCATCTCCCCCCGCCATTTTTCCTGTTGGAGTCCCAGGGAGGAAGCCACTTACCTAGGGCCCAGAAACTTTGCAAGCCTTTTGCCCTGGGGAGAAAGGAGAGGAGGAGGATCTTACCTTGAGCTGTGAAGCCTAGAGCCTGGTGGGTGTGGCCACTTTGCTGCTTGGGCAGGCAAGTTAACTCCGGGCTCCTGCCATTGCATCTTGGTCTGGAAGGTGACCTGGTGGGCATGACCTACATCTCCCAGCTGACTCATTTTTTTTTCTAGAGCAGGAGCTTGGCTACCAAAGAAGATATTTGATTTCCACTTGTGGGGACAGTGGTGGACCCAGCACTTGGGCTTTATCTAAAGGGGCAGCTTTGTTGCACTGTAAACACACAGGCCCTGGGTGGCCACTTCTTCCAGTAAGTTAGCTGGAGAGTTGGAATTTTAGGTAAAACCTTTTGCTTGACAAATGTTGGCAAATCACCATGAGGTTAAATGTAGCACTGTCCTGCCACCCTGGGGCTGTGAACTACCTGTGTGTATCCTCTGAAAAATCACCAAGGAAGTGGGGTGGGATCTCTGTGAAGCTGGTGTCCCCTAGGCTCAGGGATGCTGCAGAAATGGAATGAGGACCAGCAGGGACCAAAATGCCCGGGGAAGCTCTACAGTGGAGAGGGCAAGTTGGGAAGGAGGTCCAGGCCCAGGTCCCTCCGGAACCTGATGGGGTGTGGGGCAGCCTGGCTTCTGCCCAGCCCACCTTCTCATATTGATTTTTGTCCTCGCAGTGTATGCTGCTGGCAAAGCAGCCACTTCAGGTGTTCCCAGCATCTATGCCCCCAGCACCTATGCCCACCTGTCTCCTGCCAAAACCCCGCCCCCACCAGCCATGATTCCCATGGGTGGCTACAACGGGTACCCTGGAGGGTACCCTGGAGACATTGACAGGAGTAGCTCAGGTGAGCAGGGGGAGCAGGAACAGCTGGTGGGGGCGTGCTGGGCATCTGGACACTGAGGGGCAGGAGCTGGAAGGAGGAGGGTCTTGGGAGCTAAGGAGGAGCTCTGCTCTGGGTGGGCAGCCACCAACAGCCACTCTCCCCTAGCTGGTGGCCAAGGATCCTACATACCCCTGCTTCGGGATACAGACAGCAGTGCGGCTTCTGGTGAGAATCCATCATCCCGAGGTTGGATGTACCTCTAAGGGAGAGGGCTGGGCCAGGATCCATCCTCCCAAACCAACCACCTCCACCCTATCCCTAGAAGTTCGAAGTGGCTACAGGATTCAGGCCAACCAGCAAGATGACTCCATGCGGGTTCTGTACTACATGGAGAAGGAGCTGGCCAACTTCGACCCTTCTCGACCTGGCCCCCCGAATGGCCGTGTGGAGCGGGGTGAGGAGCAGCTTTGGGATCTGAGGGCTTTTAAGGTGGGGTGGGGGGAAGCATGACTCCTTATACCTGCCCCAGGGATGCTTGGTGAAAACCCTGGACCCTGGGCTCCTCCAGCAGTCAGTGACACCCCTCTTCCCTGCAGCCATGAGTGAAGTCACCTCCCTCCATGAGGACGACTGGCGATCTCGGCCTTCCCGGGGCCCTGCCCTCACCCCTATCCGGGATGAGGAGTGGGATAGCCATGCCCCCCGGAGTCCCAGGGGATGGGAGCGGGAGCACCCCAGGGAGCAGCCAGGCGGGGGCTGGCTGGCCGGGCGGCCCCGGGCCCGCTCCGTGGATGCCCTGGACGACCTCACCCTGCCGAACTCCGTGGAGTCAGGGAGCAGGTCTCCCCCGAGTAGTGGTGGGAGGAGAGGCCGGGCCTACGTGCCCCCGAGGAGCCGCAGCCGGGACGACCTCTACGACCAAGACGACTCGAGGGACTTCCCACGCTCCCGGGAGCGCCCCTCTGCTGACCCTAGGTCCCACTACCAACGGACCCGAGACCCTCGGGACAACGGCTCCAGGTCTGGGGACCCCCCCTATGATGGGCGGCTACTGGAAGAGGCCGTGAGGAAGAAGGGGCCCGGGGAGAGGAGGAGACCCTACAAGGAGGAGGAGGAGGAGGCCTACTATCCGCCCGCGCCACCCCCGTACTCCGAGACCGACTCGCAGGCGTCCCGCGAGCGCAGGCTCAAGAAGGTGAGGGCCGCCCCCCTCCTAGCGTCCAGACCGTCCCTGGGTCCCCAGCCGGTCCCCGCGGCTCATACCCTTCTTCCTTTCTCCCTTGCAGAACTTGGCCCTGAGTCGGGAAAGTTTAGTCGTCTGATCTGACGTTTTCTACGTAGCTTTTGTACTTTATTTTTTAATTTGAAGGAATATTAATGAAGCCCTACCATTGCCCCGCCCAAGTCTAATAAAACGTATAATCACAAGGCCTCGGTCTGAAGAGAAGCGTTTGTTCCGCCGCGCGGGGAGGGGGGCCGGGGCTGCTGCCGTGTGTGTCTGTAAAGCGCCGCGTCCTGGGGGCGTCTGAATCCCGGGCCAAGAGGAAGAGACAGCCTGACCCAGCCTGCACCCGCGCCACCGGCCCGAGGACTTGCCCGGAGCGGCCGCCGCCCGCCTACGTGCGCGCCCCGGCCCCGCCCAGACGTGCGCATGCGCCTAGGACCTCCGTCTTCGCGCGCGCGCGCGCGCGCCCCCTCCCCTTCCTCCCATCCCCCTCTCTTCCCACCGACCTACTTTACTGTCTCCAATCCCGGGCAGCCCGCCTGGCCCCCAGCGACCCAAGCCCCTGCTCCGGGTCCCCCGACGTTCCATCTGGACCCGCGTTCCACCCGGGCGGCGAGCGGTGACCTCGCGCCCCGCGGAACCCTGGAACCGCGCGCGCCCGCCCGCACTCGGAGATAGACAGCGCGCGCGCTCCCGGGCCGCCTCCCCCAGCGCGCGTCCGTCCCGGGCCCGCGCCGCCGCCGCCGCCGCCGCCGCGCGCGCGCAGCTCAAGTAAAGGAGGAAAAAAAAAGGGGGAAAAATAGAAAGCGGCGGCGGCTGCAGCAGCGATCCGCCGCCGGACTGGGCCAGGCCGGGCGGCGGCCACGCGAGCCGGCGATCCAGGGCACCGGCGGCGGCCAGCCAGGGCGGGCCGTGTTCAAAAAAAAAGTCGCGGCGGCGGCGGCTGCTCAGGGAAGGAGGCCCGAGGGCCGCGTGTAGCGGGCGGGCGGGCGGGCGGGCTGGGGGCGGCCGCGCGGCGTCCCGGAGCCTCGGGCCGCCCGGAGCCGGCGGGCGGGCAGAGGCGGAGGCGGCGGCGGCTGCAGCGGCTGCAGGAGCGGCGGCGGCTGCGGCTGCGGCGGCGGCATCTCCTCCTCACATGACCCCACTGTTTGTCCCCGTGATCAGCGCGAGCGGCTCCCGTATCTCCTCCGTCCCCTCCTGCCGCGCGGCGTGAGCGCCGGGCTCGGGGCCCCCCCGGCCGCCCGCCCCCTCCCCTCCCTCCCTCCCCTCCCCTCCCCTCCCCCCCGGGCCCCGCGCCCCCCCCGCCCCCGCCCCCCCCATGGACATGCTGGACCCGGGTCTGGATCCCGCTGCCTCGGCCACCGCTGCTGCCGCCGCCAGGTAAGAGCCCCAGCCGGGCGGTGCCCCCGCGCCCCGGCCCCGGCCCCGCGGCCTGCAGGCCGGGCCGCCATGATCCCGAGCGGCCGCGGGCCCAGCTCAAAATGGAGGCCGCCGACGCGGGGGGGACCCGGCACTTCCCGCCCCCGGACCCCGGCCCCGGCGGCGTCCCCGGCCCCAGGTGCCGCCGGGCGGGACTGGGGCCCCACAGCTGGGCGTGGGGGCGGGGGCGCGGGCTGCGCTGACCCCGCTCCCTCCTGTGCCCCTGGCAGCCACGACAAGGGACCCGAGGCGGAGGAGGGCGTCGAGCTGCAGGAAGGTGAGTGCTTGCCGGGCCGGCCGCGCCGGGGGTGGGCTGGGGGCGCCAGGCACGGCCCTGACCGTGCCCCGACCCTCCTTTGCCCCAGGCGGGGACGGCCCAGGGGCGGAGGAGCAGACGGCGGTGGCCATCACCAGCGTCCAGCAGGCGGCGTTCGGCGACCACAACATCCAGTACCAATTCCGCACAGAGACGAATGGAGGACAGGTGAGCTGCGGGCCGCGAGGAACTGGCGGGCGGGCGAGCGTGCGGTGAAGGCTCGGACCTGGCCCCAGCGCCGGCCTCGCCGCTCTGCCGCCCCCTGCAGGTGACATACCGCGTAGTCCAGGTGACTGATGGTCAGCTGGACGGCCAGGGTGACACGGCTGGCGCGGTCAGCGTCGTATCCACCGCTGCCTTCGCGGGGGGGCAGCAGGCTGTGACCCAGGTGGGCGTGGACGGGGCAGCCCAGCGCCCAGGCCCCGCTGCTGCCTCTGTGCCCCCAGGTCCTGCGGCGCCCTTTCCGCTGGTAGGTGCCCTGCCACCCCTTGGGGGGTGGAGAGGGGACATTGGCTCTGCTCTTGGGGAGCCCCGGGGGTGGGATGCTGTGTCGCCCAGTGGATGCTGCCCTCAGGCCTCAGGTTTTGTGGTGTCAGATCCCTGTTGTGCACTGTGAAACCTGGGGAACAGTACTCTTGGAATTTTTTTTTTCTGCAAAATGGGAATGATGTGTCTAGGAGGGAAGTTTCTTAGACTGCTTAGCAAATGACTGCTAACTTCCTGCCTGTTCCAGGGCAGTTTGAGACACAGGACGAATGCTCCATGCCGGAGTCTCCACTCCTCTGCTAATTGCAGAAAATGTAGTAAACCCCAAGCTCAGCAATGAGGGAACGGGATGGGGGAACAGAGAAAGCTAAGGGTAGCTTCTGTCCTCCTACTCCCCAGGCTGTGATCCAAAATCCCTTCAGCAATGGTGGCAGCCCCGCAGCTGAGGCTGTCAGCGGGGAGGCACGATTTGCTTATTTCCCGGCGTCCGGTGTGGGAGATACTACGGCTGTGTCTGTACAGACCACAGACCAGAGCTTGCAGGCTGGAGGTGAGGAGAGGAAGAAGCCAGGTTGGCAGGCAGGGGAGGCAACTGGTCCAGCAGGGAGGGAAGCCCCCACAACCAGTTCTGACTTTGCCCTCTCGTGCCACTAATCCCCCATTCCCTGCAGGCCAGTTCTATGTCATGATGACTCCCCAGGATGTGCTTCAGACAGGAACACAGAGGACGATTGCCCCCCGGACACATCCCTACTCTCCGTACGTGCAGGGGACACCAGGAGGGCCTGGCATTGGAACCAAAGGAAGGGAGGGGTTTCTGGAGTAGAAGCTGGGCAGTTAGCATGAAGCGGGTTCATGGTGTAATATTTTCTGTTCTTTGCCTGTTTCTGTTTCTTTAGTGCACATAAAGTATCACCTTTTTTCTCTCTTCCTGTGGATTTATCTTGCAAAGATAATTTTTAAGTCTGATATTTAACAGATGCTCGGGCAAACAGATCTGCCATAATACATGACCACTTTTCTTTCCTCCTCTTCTAGAAAAATCGATGGAACCAGAACACCCCGAGATGAGAGGAGAAGAGCCCAGCACAATGAAGGTGAGGACAAGGTGGGGCTTCAGGCCCCCTTGACCACCACCCTCACAGGCTCAGCCAGACCTGGGGTGTGGAGTGACAGAGAGGGAGGCCACTGTCGCCCAAGCCTGCCATAAGTGCTCCGGAGGGCTTTGCTGGACGCTAAAAAGGTAGAAAATGAGCAACGAAGGGAGAATACAGTGTCAGGAGTAGAGGGGCAGGGACCGTGAACAGGGAGTGTGTGCTGACCCAGCTGGTGATCTTGAATTCATGGCTCACATCTAAGGTGGGGGAGTTCACATTCCCATTTGAATTGCCTGGCCTGCTTGAAAAATGGGGCTGACCGGGTTCACCTGGGCTGACCTTTCCACGTGGTAGTTGTCATGCTCACATCCCTTATTCCTATGCCTGCCTGGTCTCCAGAAGTAGGTCTGGTCCCCCAGGTAGCACATCTGAGGGAGAAACTGCGTGAAGCGCTGCCTGAGGCTGTAGCATCCTACCTTTCCAGAAACACCAAGTCTCACCTCAGGTCATTTGGCAGTCAGCACCGTCCTCCCCTGCCCACGCCCCCTCCCAACCCCCGTCAGTAGCCACTGCAGTGTGCAAGTGCCAGGGGAGCGTTTATACCCAAACAACCATCATTCAATAAATATTTACTGCCTGTGGGTTCCAGGCTGAGTGGCACGGGCCCTGTGCCTGGTCTGGAGTCTGGCCTGGAGTGTCGGAGAGGCTCGAAGGCTTAAGTTTCACCGGACTTTGATGTGGGGTGGGCTGGGGTGAGGCATCCCCAGGAAGAGGGGAGCGTGGGTCAGATAGCTTTGTGGGGTGCTGGTTTGGTTGTGGGAGAGGTTCCATGTGGAATGCCTCTGGAGGGAAGATTGGGAAGGTCAGGAAGGCCTTGAATATCTGAGCGAGGCTGTAAGTCTTGAGTCCTAAAGGTGGCGAGGAGACTGGGGTCTGTGGCCCAGGTAGTTGTGTTCTGAGCCGTTCCTCTGAGTTCAGACGTTCATGCCATTCATTCAGCCAGTGTGTAGTTCAGCCAGCCCCCGTTTTGCATCAGATATGGCAGTGTGGTGGGTAACAGGACAGATGAGGTCTGAGCTCTCTGTGCATTCTGGTGGAAGAGATGGAAGTCATGCAACCACAGCAGGCGTCAGGCAGCATGGGCAGCCACAGGCAGAATTGGAAAGCTGGGGAAGGAGGTGGCAGGTGATGGCAGCACGGCAGTGTGCCCTGAAGGGCTTTCTGAGAGGTGACATTTGAGTAGAGGCCTGAAGGGACCTGAAAAAAGGGTCTGTTGAGAACCTTAGGAGAGTCCCAGGCAGAGGGAAGAGCTAGGACACAGGCCAGGCCCTGAGCTGGGGCCACCGTGGTGTGTCTGCAGAAGAGCAGAATTCAGGAAAGAAAAGAGGAAGTCGGTGCAATGGAGGGGGCTGCCCAGGCCAGATGGTGGAGGACCTTGGAAGAGGTCCCCAGTGTGGCTGTCTGGGCCCCTGCAGTTTTATTCCAGGGTGATGAGAAGCCAGCAGAGGGGTTTGTGCAAGGAGTTTGTGCAAGGAGGCTGCTGGCAAGGCTGGTGGGAAGAGGCTGGGAGGTAGGAGGCCACGTAGGTGTCAAGCCTGAGACAGGGCAGGGGAGCAGGGAAATGAGGGGAGGACTTCAAGGCTGGAGAGTCAGGGTTTCCTGCTGGACTCCTGTGCTTGGAAGGGAAGGGGTGCATCTGAACTTGGCTTTGGGATGCATTGAGTTTAGGGGGCCCCCAGGGCAGCCCCAGCCTCACCGCTTACCTACCGTCGGGGAGCGTCATGGTGGTTCTTAATCTCCGAGCCTGTCCTCCGTCTGTGAAATGCTGGAAGCACAGCTGCCCCTGGCGCCTGGCGGGGATGCAGTGAGTCATGGTGGCCACACAGTAAGGCTGAAGAGAAGACTCAGGACCTTCCCGCCCCACTCTCACCCCATCTCTTTCTCAGTTAATTTGACTCTAGGCATCCTTGAGAGTTTCTCAGCCAGTGGAGCAGTCTCCATCACCTGCCCGCTTCTCCAGCCCTGTCCCATCTCTGCTCTCCTGACCTCTAGAACATCTGCCCCCATCTGCTCATCCTCCCAGTACCCTCGGCCGTCTGGCTCATTGCTCTACCAAAACAGCTCCACTTCAGGTCACCCATGGTGACCCCGTTGCCACATCCACTGGCCTCCTTTGCTGTCTGGGCTCCAAGCATCTGACGCTGCCTGTTTCTCTCTGTTCCTTTCTGGAATCTTCCTTTCACCTCCACCCTCTGATTCTCCTGTGATCTTTGCCCCTCCTGCCCCACTGTTAATAATGAAATTTCCAGGGCTTTCCCAGTTCCAAGGGAGTAGATGGGAGCATCAGGGAATCTGTTTTCCACAGATTGCTCTTCAAGTGATTTGTCATAGTGGACTAGTTTGAGAAACTGCTTTCGTTGCAGGTGTTTCTTTTCTTTTTTTTTTTTTTGAGAAGCGGGGGGTCTCACTCTGTCACCCAGGCTGGAGTCCAGTGGCACAATCACAGCTCACTGCAGCCTTGACCTTCCAGGCTCAAGCGATCCTCCCACCTCAGGCTTCTGAGTAGCTGGGACCACAGGCAGGCGCCATCACATGGGGTAATTTTTTATCTGTAGAGTGGAGGTCTTGCTATGCTGCCCAGGCTTGTCTTGAACTTCTGGCTCAAGCAGTCCTCCGGCCTTGGCTACAGGCCTGAGATACCATGCCCAGTCTTGCTGGTGTTTCTTAAGGTCCAGCCCCTTCTTCCGTCTGCCTCAGGTGTATGACATGTGAGGCCAGGGGTAGGCTTGGGAGCTTTTGGTCAGTATCCCCCAAATTCTGTTCCCACTTTAGGTATTCCTCTTTTCTCTTTGCTCCAGAAGAGTGTGTGACTCACAAAAAGTTGAGGACTGTTTCTTGATGTCCTCCCAGGCTTCGCCCACCAGCTGGCTCCTGGTAATGCACAGAGCTGTATTTCCACTCCATTCCTCTTGTTGGAACTCCAACCCCACATTTTGAACTACCCGTCCAAGATCTCCATCTCTGGACATCCCTGCAATGCCTCAAATTCAACTCGCCCAAAACAGAACGTGCCATCTCCCCTCTTCCAAACACTCTCATGTAATGTTCCTCTTTCCAGAGCAGCAAAAGCTACCCCTGTCACAGCTGCCCAAGCTGGAAGCTAAAACCAGAGCCATTTTCAACTCTGCCCTCTTCCCTTACGGCCACAATCCCCAAGTTTCTGTTCTGCAGCGAATTTCAGATCTGCTTCTCTCACTTCTTTTTCCCTCCTTCCCACCACTTCTTGGTACCATAGCAGCTCATCCCAGAGTCACAAACTCAATGCCTGCAGGGGCCTGAGGGAGGGAGGTGGCATGTCAGGAAGGGGCGTATGGTAGGGCGTGGTGGCTCACGCCTGTAATCCTAGCCTTTTGGGAGGCCAAGGTGGGTGGATCACTTGAGCCCAGGAGTTTGAGACCATCTGGGCAATGTGGTGAAACCCTTCCTCTACCCAAAAACTTAAAAAATTAGCCAGGCCTGGTGGCGCATTCCTGTAATCCCAGCTTCTCAGGAAGCTGCTGGGGGAGGATGGCTTGAGCCTGGGAGGTGGAGGTTGCAGTGAGCCGAGATTACGCTCCAGCCTGAGCAACAGAGCCAAACCCTGTCTCAGAAAAGAATAGGAAGGGGTGTGGGAACCCCCAGTGTTCTGGCGCATGTATGTCCTGCTTGAAGGGTGGCCCTTGCCCAGTGTTCAGGTTTTCTGTCTGAATTTTTTTTGTCTAATTGTTCTACCAGTTTGTTGAGAAAGGTGTCCATGTCTCTCCTGATATTTGTGGATTTGCCCATTTCTTCCTTCAGTCCTGGCAGGTTTTGCTTCTGAATTTTTTTTTTTTTGAGACAGAGTCTTGGTCTGTTACCCAGTCTGCAGTGCAATGGCACGGTCTTGGCTCACTGCAACCTCCGCCTCCTGGGTTCAAGCAATTCTCATGCCTCAGCCTCCTGAGTAGCTGGGACTACAGGCATGCACCGCTATGCCTGGCTAACTTTTGCATTTTTAGTAGAGATGGGGTTTTGCCACGTTGGCCAGGCTGGTCTCTAACTCCTGGCCTCATGTGATCTGCCTGCCATGGCCTCCCAAAGTCCTGGGATTGCAGGCATAAGCCACCCCATTCAGCCTCTGAATTTTGTTTTTAAGTGTCCTATGGAGTAACTGAAGTGCTTCTGCAGAATGGACGTGGCCTTGGTCCTAGTGGACCTTCCTGTATTTCTAATGTGCCTTGATGGTCTTCTGAAGCCAAAGGCTAGACAGCATCACCACCTACTAAAGTCAGGGCCTAGACCCAAGGGCCTGGGCCTCCAGAGATGCAGTCCTGACCTGCCAGCCGGTCTTGACAAGCTCTTCCCACCCCCACACAGCCACAGTGTTTTTAGGCTACCATTTCTGGGATCTTCCCACCTGTCTGCCTTAGAGCCCTTCTTTTTTTTTTTTTTTTCTTTTTTGTTCTTGTTTCTTAGAGCCCTTCTTCTCAAGAACCAACCTGAGTGTTTCCTGGATCTCTGAGGATTCGTTCCACCCCAGTTCCCATGCAGAGGCCGTGGCCTGGCACCTGGCATTCTCCAGGCTCCCCAGGCACTTTGTACCATCTTTAGTGGTGACACATATGCTATGGGGTCAGTGCCACCTGCCCACAGTGGTGCTGCGAGTGCTAGCGGGGTGCCCCAGGCCTGCTTCCACCCTGGACCCTGGCCTGGCAGAGGGCCTGGCACACAGTAGGGCAGGCAGTAGGTATTTAAGAAGTAATCGCGTGCTGGAGAGTATATAGCTGCATCTGGTGCCCAGCCCTTGAGAGGACCACAGGAGGGCAGAGGCTGAAATGAGGCCATCTACCGAGTTCCTCCATGGACCTCTGGGTGTGGAATGCTGTGCTGGGGACTGCGCCATCGGTGCCTCCAGGCCTGGCCTCTCAGATCCACTGCTGCTTTTGGCCACAGAGTTACTCAGGCAGGTGTGGCTGTCTCTGGTGGGAGGGTTCAGCTCTCTGTGACAGTCATAGTGGAGCAAGCCGTCACTGAGCCCCGCGCAGGGCCTGGACCGTGTTCTCTAGTGAGCACTCATCTCGGGATATTGGTTTTGGAGGAAAGAGAGGAGCACGAGGGTGGAAGAGGGGCCAGGGAAGAGTGGTCACAGTGGGAGGGGAGAGTCCATGTCCATCGGAGGGTTTGTTGCTTGGGCCTGAGTGGGAGGCATTCGAGGCGGGGAGGGGCTGGTCAGCAGCATGTGGACACAGCCCAGAGAAGCCAGAGGGGTTTGCCGGTGGGTGGGCCCCAGCCTTCTTGAGGGAACGGCAGGGCCGGGGAGCTACTGATCTTGGGGTGTGAGGGTAATGGGCAGGCTGTGGCCCACTCCTCCTCCTCACGCTCACCAGAGCCCTGCTCGGTTTCCTGTCACCACTACCCAAGGGTTGGAAAACACCCCTGGCCTTCCTGCCACATCCGCCCTAGCTATAGGCTCCATTCCCATCCACAAATGCCGAAGACAGCGTGAGCCACCCTGGCAGGGGGCTGGGGTCCATAGGGTGGGAGTTGGGGGTAGCTAAGCGTTTTTTCCTGTCCCTGTGGTGTCTGGTGCTGGGGCTTGGCAGGCGGTGAAGGGTTGGGACAGCCTGCCTTAAGCAGGCCCTGAGCCAGGGGTCTCAGGCTCTGGGACACACAGACCCCAGGCAGGTATGAGGATGGGATGTGCTCTGTCTGGGGCGGCTGCCGCCCGGCCAACACAGTTGGGGTGAGACTGTGGAGTTTTATCGAGTCAAGTCACAAATCTGCGTGTTTAAAGTAAAATCTTCTATGAGTTGCCATCTCTGGCCTTCAGCATAGGGTTTGTCTCTCTCCTTGGTGAGCTGATGCCCTGTTAGCCAGGCCCCGCGAGCTACAGGTGCCAGTTAGGAGCTGCCATTGCCCTGTGGAAGGATTTTAAGCAGGGGTGAAACATGGTCAGACTTGGACTTAGGGATGAGGGAAAAAAACAAAATCACGTGGCCCAGAGTCTCTGGGGCTCTCTGGGGAGACTGGAGAATCCAGTGCAGGGGCTGCGGGAGCCAGAGAGGGCACCGGTCCTACGAAGAGGAGCCCAGCCCATCCCTGCCTCCCGATATGTGCCCACTGTGGCCAGAGCGCCATTTCTCCAAAGAGGCCAGCGATGCCAATTACGATGTGAAATTTCCTTATTTTTAACTGTCAATTCAAATTTGTACAAGTATGGCCGGGCAGGCCCCCAAAATGAACTCAAAGTGCCTGGCCTTTGATGCCCGTCCTGGCACTGGAGGGCCCAGCTTTCCTTGTTCCTCTTGAGAAGCTGGGGTGGGGGCCGGCTGGGCTCAGGTTGTGGCCCTGCACTTCCCAGGGCTGTGGTCTGGGTGGGGCCTGCGCCGTGCCTTGGTGTCCTCAGGCTGAGCCTCTGCCCTGTGAGGATGGCCGCTCAGGCACGAACGCTGTCAGCGAAGCCGTGGCTGTGGCTGTTTCCCGCAGTGGAGCGGAGGCGGAGGGACAAGATCAACAACTGGATCGTCCAACTTTCGAAAATCATTCCAGACTGTAATGCAGACAACAGCAAGACGGGAGCGGTGAGCGCCGCGGACCCTAGGGCTGCAGCGGGCCTGGCCCCAGCCCTTGCACGCAGAAAGTCCCACTGCCATGGGGCTTAGGAGTTGTCCTGGGGTGGGGGCCAGTGGGTGGTGCCCGCCCTAAGGCTCCTGGTCCCCTCGCCCCCCAGAGTAAAGGAGGGATCCTGTCCAAGGCCTGCGATTATATCCGGGAGCTGCGCCAGACCAACCAGCGAATGCAGGAGACCTTCAAGGAGGCCGAGCGGCTGCAGATGGACAACGAGCTCCTGAGGCAGCAGGTGGGTGCCGGGCCTGGAGCGGGTCAGGGCCCAGGAGCCCCAGAGGCCAGGCACCGGCCCTCTACTCCCTTGTCCCCCGTCGTGTCCGCCAGATCGAGGAGCTGAAGAATGAGAATGCCCTGCTTCGAGCCCAGCTGCAGCAGCACAACCTGGAGATGGTGGGCGAGAGCACCCGGCAGTGACGTTCGCCGCCACCGCGTAGCCGCCGCCGCCCACGCCGGCCTCTGCTGCCCCCTTCCCCAGCCCTTAGCACAGAGAGGGACACACGCCCCTCCCCCAGCTGCGTTTTTTTATAGTAGATTTTTAACAAAAAAAACGGGGAGAAATAATGCATTTCTGTGGATACAGTGCCCACCGCCCTCCTCCACTTGGAAACGGTATCCTCCCTCCCCACCGTCTGTCTGTCGCCCTACTCCCAGCCCTCACTAAGCCCCGGCACTTCTAGTGGTCTCACCTGGAGGCAGGAGGGAGGGGGACAGAGGCCCTGCTGCGTCCCACTGCCTCCTGGTCTCTGGAGGTACTGAGACAGGGTGCTGATGGGAAGGAGGGGAGCCTTTGGTGGGGGCCACCCAGGGCCTGGACCTATGCAGGGTGGCAACATCCCACTCCACCTCTTGTTTCTGGGTCCCTGCTCCCCTGGTGTGTGTGTGTGTGTTTTAATTTTCTTTATGGAAAAATCGACAAAAAAATAGAGAGAGAGAGAGGTATTTAACTGCAATAAACTGGCCCCATGTGGCCCCCGCCTTGTCTGCTTGTGTGTCTGTCCGTCTCAGGAGTGGGGATGGGGCCTGGGGTCTGCCGAGCTCCACAAGGCACCTTTCCACTGTTGTGCGCATTGCTGTGTGCGGTCCCTGCCAGCTGCACTAGCCAGTACCCAGTGGTTGGATGGATGGAGGAATTAAGGAATGAATGTCCTGTTTGAGGCCCTAGGTGTGTATGAGGGTGTGGAGCAGTGGGAGCTGGGGTCAAGGACGTGTCCTATGTTGGAGGAGAGGCTGGGGTCTCTGTGTCAGCAGTTCCTGGAAACAGGACCAGCCCCTGGCCCTACCTGCTGGGCCGAAGCCCTCCCCTCTGCACCAGCCAATGGTGGGGCCTGGCCTTGAGCCCCTCACCCCCAGAGAGGGCAGATGGCCAGAGCGCCAAGCTTGGCCCGTCAGCCTGTCGCCTTCCACCGAGGCTCTGGCGCCTGTGCTGTGACCCCTGCCCCGGCTGATGATGAAACTTGGCCCGAGCTGAGATGCAGCCTCGTAGGGCTGGGGGCTGCCACGTTTCCCCGAGTGAGCGTGCCCCCACTCTTTGGGCCCTGCCTCATCCTGCAGCCCCCTTCAGCTCCGTCCACTCCCAGGAGCTGGGCCTGCCACTCTGCTCACCTTGTGGAGCTCCATGCCCTGCCTTACCCCTGAATGCCCCCCACCTCGTCTCTTCCCTCAAGAGCCCTGTCTCCTTTTCCTAGCCATTCCCATCTGAAGCCATCTTTATTCACTCAGTTTTCAGAGATAGGGTCTCACCTTGTCACCCAGACTAGAGTGCAGTGGTGCCTTTCATGGCTCACTGTAACATTGACCGACTATAGCCAGGTTTCTGTAGAGATGGGTCTTGCTTTGTTGCCCAGGCTGTGGCACGAGGAGCCTCCCGTGTGGTGTGGATGGGGAGGCAGATGACAGGGCCTGTCCATTTCTGTGCTTTGAGTGGGCCTTGGCAGTGGCTCAGCAGCCAAGAAGAAGTGTTCATTCCTTGACAGCAACATTCCCAGGCTCTGGTGACTGGGCTGACACTGGATGGTCCTGGAATGAAAGAGGCAAAGTGGCAAAATGTCCAAGGGCCCATCTGGAACCAAGGTTTGTCGGTCCCTTGGGCGATGTGCACCCTGAGCTGGACCTAGTAGTGGATAGGAATAGTAGCAGTGGATGGGAATAATGGCAGTGAGCGGGAATAGTGGCAGTGAGCGGGAATAGTGGCAGTGGGCAGGAATAGTGGCAGTGGGTGGGAATAGTGACAGTGGGTGGATGACTGCTAACAGCCAGCAGTCAGGCAGCCTGGGTTTATCCCCCAGCCATTGGTGTCCTAAGGAACCAGCTCCCTGTAAACATCCCTGGCTTGTAGTGCTTGCCGATTTCTGTATGTCAACACTCCCACCACTGCTGATTTCAGGGTACCACCATGATGCTGCTGAATGCAGAATTTCGAGATGTGCACGGTCTGCTCTGGAGCAGGTCTAACAAGCCACTGTGCCCTGCTGTGTTTTAGGGGAGATGGGGAAGCCTATGGGTAAGTGCACAGGCCCTGGGGTCAGGCTGTCCAGGCTGGAATCCCAGCTCTGCCTCTGGCTGGTCAAGCTTGGGCTGTACCCTGATCTCTGCCATTGGTGCGTTTTCTTTAAAGTGAAGGAAATGAGTGTTCAACGGGGAGGAGGTTCCTAAGAGGGAGGAGGGTCTGGGGAGCCCAGGCCCCTAGGGTTGGATGGCTGAGAAGGCAGCCCCTGAATACAGAGCAAAGCCCAGGGTGGAACAGCAAGTGCTGCTGGGAGAATAAGCGGCACAGGCTGAGCTGGTGCAGCAGTGAGTTAACATATGTGCCGTCATATAAAATGCACTCATCAGACAGCAAATGTTAGCTATTACCGCTATTTCATATTTTATAGATGGTCTCACTGTCACCCAGATTGCAGTGCAGTTGCACGATCATAGCTTACTACAGCCTCAACCTCCTGGGCTTAAGCTGGGCTGAGGCGATCCTCCTGCCTCAGCCTCCCAGATAGCTGGGACTACAGATGTGTGCCATCATGCCTGGCTAACTTTGTTTAAATTTTTTTTTGTAGAGATGGGGGTCTCCCTATGTTGCCCAGGCTAGTCTTGAACTTCTGGGCTCAAGCAATCCTCATGCCTCAGCCTCCCAAAGTGCTGGGATCACAGGTATGAGCCATGGTGTTGGGCCATATTACTGCTGTCATTTATGGCCAAAAGTTTTCTCAAACATTTTCCAGTTACCAGAGACACATCTCAAGGGTCTGACACTGGGAAAACACCATGTGTGGATCAGAGGCACATGCTGATGCCCATCCTGCTCAGGGCTATCCAGTGTTCTCTGCCAGAACCTATGCATGTGTGGTGAGAGCCCAGCACAATGGATGCTTCCCTGAACATGCTGGACACTCCTGAGGGGCCTGTAGTTACTGGCCATGCCCCGTGCTCATGGCAGCCGGGAAGCAAGTGGAGGAGAGTGGAACCTTGATTCTGCTCATCAAACTGCTTAACCGCTGAAGCAAAGCGGGGAACTTTTTCCCAATCAGCAGGATGACATCATGATGGGGAAAGGTTTCCCTGGACAGCTGGGCTGGTGAGCAGTGTGTGTCTGTGGCCCCGTCTGCCCCACCCCCAGGACACACCTGCTGGCTGAGGGTGACACAACCCTGTTCCCTGTTGCTCTGTTCCCGCTTATCTCTCCCGCCTTTTCGGCGCCACTATCTTCTTGGAAATGAGTCAGAGCAAAGGGGAGGGGGCTCAGACCACTGCCTCCCCTGGCAGGCCCCATAAAAGCGACTGTCACTGGGTCCCAGACACCAGAGCAAGCTCAAGACCCAGCAGTGGGACAGCCGGACAGACAGACAGACGGCACAATGGCACTCAGTTCACAGATCTGGGCCGTTTGCCTTTTCCTCCTCCTCCTCCTCGCCAGCCTGACCAGTGGCTTCGTTTTCCCACAACAGGTAAGAGCCCAGCAGCCTGGGTCCTAGCAGGGTAGCAGGAATGGGAGAGCCAGGCCCCAGCCGAGGGCACTGGAGACACCCAAGCACTGAGCAGAGCTCAGGACGGCTCAGGGGGACTGGCAGCTGCTTAAAGAACAGGAATCAGGCCGGGCACAGTGGCTCACACCTGTAATCCCAGCACTTTGGGAGGCCGAGGCGGGTGGATCACTTGAGGTCAGTTTGAGACCAGCCTGGCCAACATGGTGAAACCCCGTCTCTACTAAAAATACAAAAATTAGCCGGGCGTGGTGGTGGGTACCTGTAATCCCAGCTACGTGGGAGACTGAGGCAGGAGAATCACTTGAACCTGGGAGGTGGAGGTTGCACGGTGAACTGAGATTGCACTACTGCACTCCAGCCTGGGCGACAGAGCCAAACTCCATCTCCAAAAAGAGAACAGAAATCAATGAAGCACCAAATGACAGGGACTGGAAGGTCCTAATTCCATGGGTATTTACGAAGCCCCTATGCCGTGTCACTCGGTAGAGTGCCCGTGATCCATTCGCCACACAGCAGTCACTTCTTTGGTTTGTTTTTTAGAGACAGGGTCTCCCTCTGTTGCCGAGGCTGGAGTGCAGTGGCACAGTCACAGCTCACTGTAGCTTCAACCTTCTGCACTCGAGCGATCCTCCCACCTCAGCTGCCCGAGTAGCTGGGACGGCAGGCACACGCCACAGGTGGGGGACCATGGGCACGGTCAAGGGGCTGGCAGTCGAGCAGGTGTTTCCTGAGAAAGTGACAGTTGACCTACGTCTTGGAGGGTGAGAGATGGAGGTGGCAAAGACCCAAGGAGAGGACAAGCCAGCATAGCCCAGGGTCAGAGCTGAGCCAGAGGAGAAGGTGGGACTTGGGGATAAGGCTGAGGGTGGGCAGCCATGCAGACACTGATTTTTCCTTGGAGTAAAGAGGAAGCCCCTGCAGGCTTTGTGTGTGTGTGTGTGTGTGTGTGTGTGTGTGTGTGTGTGTGTGTGTGATGAAGTCTCTCTTTCTCTTGCCCAGGCTGGAGTGCAGTGGTGTCATCTCGGTTCATTGCAACCTCCACCTCCTGGATTCAAGCAATTCTCCTGCCTCAGCCTCCTGAGTAGCTGGCATTACAGGCACCTGCCACCACACCTGGCTAATTTTTGTACTTTTAGTAGAGACAGGGTTTCACCATGTTGGCCAGGCTGGTCTTGAATTCTTGACCTCAAGTGATCCACCTGCCTCGGACTCCCAAAGTGCTGGGATTACAGGTGCATGCCACCACACCCGGCTAATTTTTGTATTTTTAGTAGAGATAGGGTTTCACCATGTTGGCCAGGCTGGTCTTGAACTCCTGACCTCAGGTGATCTGCCCACCTCAGCCTCCCAAAGTGCTGGGATTACAGGCGTGAGCCACCTTGCCTGGCCTCCTGTAAATTTTTTAAATGGGGAAAACCACAATTTCGCTGGTCATGTTTTTAAAAATGTTAGTCTGTCACCTGGGCACTGTGGCTCACACCTGTAATTCCAGAATTTTGGAAGGCCAAGGTAGGAAGATCACTTGAGTCCAGGAGTTTGAGATCAGCCTGGGCAACACAGCCAGACCCCACCTCTACAAAAAAATTAAAAAATGTGCCGGGCGAGATGGCATGCACTTGCTATCCCAGCTACTCAGGAAGTGGAGACGGGAGGATCACTTGAGCAAAGGAAGCCAAGGGCGCAGTGAGCCGTGACTGTGCCACTGCACTCCAGCCTGGGCGACAGAAGGAGACCCTGCCTCTAAAAGAACAAACAAACAAAGTGACTCTGCTTTGTGGCAAATGGATTGGGGGCGAGAATGCAGGGAGATGTGTTAGGAGGCTGGCACTGGTATGCAGGCAAGGGAAGGTGATGTCCCAAAGAAGAGTCACAACTGTGGAAAGAGGAGGAGGCAGATCTGGGAGGTTTTTTTTTAAAGGAAGAACTGCCCGTGGGAAGGTGAGCAGAAGCAAGAAAGCAAGGCCCCTCCTAGAAGTCCAGCTGAGCTCTGGGTTTAAACCACTTGGAGAGGAGCAGGTTGCTGGGAGCTAAGAGGTCTGCCAGGTCCCCTGCCATCCTCAATGCCCCCTTCTGCTTTCACAGGCAGGACAACTCACCGAGCTTCAACCCCAGGACAGAGCTGGAGCCAGGGCCAGCTGGATGGTGAGCAAGCCCTTGACGCCCTTCCCAGCCCCCTGCTCCCTTCCCATGCTCAGGCCTGTTCCCAGCTCACACTCCCTTCCTTCCCACAGCCCATGATCCAGAGGCGAAGAAGGCGAGACACCCACTTCCCCATCTGCATTTTCTGCTGCGGCTGCTGTCGTCAATCAAACTGTGGGATGTGCTGCAAGACGTAGAACCTTCCTGCCCTGCCCCCGTCTCCTCCCTTCCTTATTTATTCCTGCTGCCCCAGAACACAGGTCTGGGAATAAAATGGCTGGTTCTTTTGTTTTCCAAACCAGAGTGTCTGTTGTTCTTTCTCTCTGCCAAGGGCCTGTGCTAAGAGCTTGTCCTGATCTCTGCCTTGCAAGTGCCAGTGCTTGGTGGGTCATGTGGGGCTGCTCGGTCCTGGAGGTTGCCAAAAAGTTGGTAAAGCACATTTGTTTCTGTCCTCCCCTTCATGTTGCAATAACAGGGAATGTAAATTAATGTTTCCTCTCCTTGAGGTCTTCCTGAAACAGCAGTGGAAATCAGTGCCTGCAAGGCAAGCTTGTCCAACCCGAGGGCCACATGCAGCCCAGGATGGCTTTGAATGCTGCCAAACACAAATTTGTAAACATTCTGAAAACATTATGACATTTTTTTTTTTTTAGTGACGGGGTCTCATTTTGTTGCCCAGGCTGGAGTGCAGTGGCTATTTACAGGCGCGATCCCACTACTGATCAGCACGGAGTTTTGACCTGCTCCATTTCTGACCTGGGCCGGTTCACCCCTCCCTAGGCAACGTGGTGGTCCCTGTTCCTGGGAGGTCACCATATTGATGCCATACTTACTGTGGACACCCGATCGGCTTAGTGTGATACAGCCCAGAACTCCTGGGCTCAAGCGATCCTCCCATCTCAGCCTCCCAAGTAGCTGGGACTATAGGCACGAACCACCACACCCATCGGGATTTTTTTTTTGCAACTTTTTTTTTTTTTTTTTTAAGCTCATCAGCTATCGTTACTGTTAGTGTGTTTTATGTGTGGCCCAAGACAATTGTTCTCAAGGGTGGTTCAGGGAAGCTGAAACAGACACTGCTATAAAGCTTCTCAAGTTAAGATCCAGAGACTCTTTTTTTGTTTGAGACAGAGTCTCACCCTGTCACCCAGGCTGAAATGGTTGGATCTCAGCTCACTGCAACCTCTGCCTCCTGATTTCAAGCAATTCTCCTGCCTTGGCCTCCTGAGTAGCTGTGACTACAGGCACTGGCCACCATGAACGGCTAAATTTTGTATTTTTAGTAGAGATGGGGTTTCACCATGTTGGTCAAGCTGGTTTTAAAATCCTAACCTCAAGTGATCAGCCCGCCTCGGCCACCCAAAGTGCTGGGATTATAATAGGCATGAGCCACCATGCTCAGCCTGCCCACATTTGATAGAAACACAGATAGGAGCTGCATTTCACTGTCTTCTTAGCTCCTTGGAAGCAACAGCTCTCACTTGATGGTAAAGGGCTTTGACTTTGGGTGTGGACAGGGAGTGGGAAGGCCCAGGCTTAGCTGGAGAGGGCTGCAAGACACGGCCGCCACACCCAAGGCAGGCAAACCTGGCTAGAGCTTCTGATTTTGTCAAGAGAAGGTGGGAATTCCTATTTTTATATGAGATTTCTTGCTTTTACAGTATTGGCAACTGAGCAAAGGAATTTGTCTTTTTACATCAACATTAGTGAGCCAAACTAAGCCCAGCTGGGAGCCAGACCGGCCCGGCACACCACCAACGTCTGCCTCAGCTTTGGAAACCAGAGCCTGGTCTTCTGGGAGTGGGGAGGTTTCCTGAATGAAGACTGAAGGCACAGGGAGAGGGGAGTTGTGGTGAGCTTGGCATCTTGTTAGCTGCAACATCTTGCATGCATCTTCTTCGTATCTGGAGCTCCACCGCCTCATCTGTATTTTTTATTTTATTTTTTTAGTCCGGGTCTTGCTCCATAGCCCAGGCTGGAGTGCAGTGGTGTGATCATGGCTCACTGCAGTCTTGACCTCCGGGGCTCGAGCAATCCTCCCACCTCAGCCTCCTGAGGAGCAGGTGCCTACCACTACACCCCACTAAATTTTTGTATTTTGTGTAGAGACGTGGGTCTGGCTGTGTTGCCCAGGCTGGTCTCGAACTCACAGCCTCAAATGATCCTCCCACTCCAGCCTTCCAAAATGTTGGGACTACAGGTGTGAGCCACCATGCCTGGCTTCTCCTTACCTTTTAAAGAACAGAAGCACTGGGCGCAGTGGTTCATGCCTGTAATCCCAGCACTTTGGGAGGTTGAGGCGGGTAGATCACCTTAGGTCCTGAGTTCGAGACCAGCCTGGCCCACATAGTGAAACCCCTTTCTCTATTAAAAATACAAAAATTACCCAGGTGTGGTGGTGCTCACTTATAATCTCAGCTACTCAGGAGGCTCAGGAGAATTGTTTGAACCCAGGAGGCAGAGGCTGCAGTGAGCCAAGATCATTCCACTGCAAAGCAGCCTGGGCAACAGAACGAGACTCCATCTCAAAACAAAAAGCAAAATAACCAGAAGCATCTCTACAGTACTTGGCTTATCTGGCTCTAGATGAGTGTGAAGTTGTTTTGGAAACTGTCCATGCCTCATCAATATAAATGATTCGTATTGACAGGGAAGGGTGGAGGCCTCCCTCCTGGCAGGTGGGAAACCTGAAATCAGGAATGACAATGACGTGGGGTGCTCTTCTCTCCTTAGCAAGCAGTTCTCTGGGGTGGCCCTAGAGAGATGGGAGAACATGCAAAGCAGAGATACTCACACTTCAGCCTGCTCAAAAGCTCCTGGAGGGCCTGTGAGAATGCAGATGGGGCCAGGCATGGTGGCTCAAGCCTGTAATCCCAGCACTTTAGCAAGCTGTGGCTGGAGGATCACTTGAGGTTAGGAGTTCAAGACCAGCCTGGCCAACACGGTGAAAACCCATCTCTACTAAAAATACAAAAATTAGCTGGGCATGGTGGCACACATGTGTAGTCCCAGCTACTCAGGAGGCTGAGGCATGAGAATTGCTTTAACCTGGGAGGCGGAGGCTGAAATGAGCCAAGACCTTGCCACTGCATTCTGGCCTGGGTGACAGAATGACACTCTGTCTCAAAAAAGGTAAATTAAATAAATAAAAATAAAATGCAGATGAGGCTGGATGTGGTGGTGCATGCCTATAATCCCAGCACTTTAGGAGGCTGAGGTGGGAGCATTACTTGAGGCCAGGAATTCGTGGCTGCAGCGACCTCAGATGGCACCACTGCACTCCAACCTGGGTGACACAGTGAGACTGTCTGTAAAACAAATAGACAGACAAAATGCAGATAGCTAGGCCTCCATAATTTCTGGCTTCACAGGTGCAAGGTGGGGCTGCAGTCCTTTGGGGGCTGGCTGTGCAGCTGCCAGCGCTGACTGAGGGCAGCAAGGGCCCTTGGATGGATCCAGGCTCAGCCCCCATCGACGAGAGCTTTACGCTTTAAGGGAGAGCTCCCCACAACCGAGAGCTTGATTCTGAATTCCTGCTGCTAGACGTTGAACTGTGTTCTCCCCAGTCACACTGAAGTTCTAACCCCCAGTAGCTCAGACTGTGACTTGAGTTGGAGGTGAGGTCTTCACAGAAGTAATCAACTTAAAATGAGATGGGTGGATCCTAATCCAATATAACTGGTATCCTTATACAAACAGGAAGGCCGGGGGCGGTGGCTCATGCCTGTAATCCCAGCATTTTGGGATGCTGAGGCAGGCGGATCACCTGAGGTTGGGAGTTCGAGACCAGCCTGACCAACATGGAGAAACATCGTCTCTAGTAAAAATACAAAATTAGCTGGGCATGGTGGCGCATGCCTGTAATTCCAGCTACTGAAGAGGCTGAGGCAGGAGAATCGCTTGAAGCCAGGAGGTTCCGGTGAGCCAAGATCACGCCATTGCACTCCAGCTTGGGCTACAAGAGTGAAACTGTCTCAAAACACACACAAAAAAAGATAAATCTGACAGGGTGCGGTGGCTCACGCCTATAATCCCAGCACTTTGGGAACCTGAGGCGGGTGGATCATGAGGTCAAGAGATCGAGACCATCCTGGTCAAAAGGTGAAACACTGTCTTTACTAAAAATACAAAAAATTAGCTGGGCATGGTGGCGCGTGCCTATAATCCCAGCTACTCGGGAGGCTGAGGCAGGAGAATTGCTTGAACCCAGGAGGCGGAGGTTGCAGTGAGCCGAGATGGCGCCATTGCACTCCAGCCTGGGTAACAGGAGCGAAACTCCGTCTCAAAAAATAAAAATAAAAATAAAAATAAACCACCAGTAGTCCCAGCTACTAGAGAGGCTGAAGCAGGAGGATCACTTGAATCTGGAGGGTCGAGGTGGCAGCGAGCTATGATTGCGCCACTGCGCTCCAGCCTGAATGACAAAGCAAGGCTATGTCTCGAACGTGCATACATACATACACGCATACACGCATGCATACATACACACAAACATGCATACATACATACATACATACATAAAAATGGGAAATCTGGGCAGGGATGAATACAGGGGGAAGAGCATGTGAAGATGAAGAGGCCATGCAGAGAGTCCCGGAAAAGATCCTTCCTCAGAGCCCTCAGAAGGAACCAAGGCTGACAACACCTTGATCTTGGAATTCAAGCTCAGTTCTGTTTTTGTTTGTTTGTTTGTTTTTGAGTCAGATTCCCATTCTGTCTCGCAGACTGGAGCGCAGTGCCACGGTCTCAACTCACTGCAACCTCCACCTCCTGGGTTCAAGAGATTCTCCTACCTCAGTCTCCTGAGTAGGCACCTGCCACCACACGCAGCTGATTTTTGTATTTTTAGTAGAGACGGGGTTTCACTGTGTTGACCAGGCTGGTCTCGAACTCCTGACCTCAGGTGATCCACCCACCTCAGCCTCCCAAAGCGTTGGGATTATAGGCATGAGCCACTGAGCCTAGCCTCATTTCTGTTTTTTAAGCCACCCAGTTTGTGAAACTTTGTTGTAACAGCCCTAGAAAACTGAGATACCCGCTTTCGCATAAGAGATCAGCTGATGTGGCATCACCGGCCACTGGAGCTGCAGGTTGCCTGCCCGCTGAGAGCACCTGCCCACCACTTGCAGGCCCTCTCACCCAGCCCCTTCCTCTCACTGGCTCCAGCGCCACTCCCAGAGGTCTCCTGGAGACCCAAGTTGCAGATGTCAGTGACTATGGCCAGTGCTCCTGTAGGATACTGCCCTCTCCCCAACGACAGCCTTCAGTTGACACCCAGAGTGGAGATGGAGCCCTACACTGCACCAGCACACGACTCCAACACCAACGAGGTTAGTGTTGACGCTGAAGGCTGTGACATGCCAGTGCCCCCAGGATCTCCTTGTCACCCCTCCTCCACCACCACCAAAGCCCAGGCACCAAGCCCCTCTCTTCTCCAGGACCCAGGCACTCAAGCCCCACCCGACTCTCAATGGGCCTTTGTCCCGGACTGGGAAAGGCACGGGCAGTGTCTGACATCATGAAGCCTGGGTTGGGGGTGGGACTCCCCCTCCCCTTCCAACTCCCCCACAGCCCCACAACGCCTCTCTCCCTAGTCTGAGGGATTCCCCGCCCTTCACCCCCCGGGTTCTCCCTTGAGAGTGAGGACCCTCCCTCACTAGCGCTCTGGCCTGAAGGGTGACAGGAGCTGTCCCAGTGCAGCGGAATAGCTCATGGTGAAATCATGGTGTGCTTTGTCACACCACCTCCAGCTGCCCCAGCCCCTCCCTCCCACAAAAGCTGTGACCAAGGGGTGGAATCTGTGCTCAGAAGGGCTTCACCCAACTCGATCAGCACAGCCCTCTGTGTTCCAAGCACTGCTCCAGGGAGCAGAAGGGTGCACATGACAGAGAGACAGGTTTCTGGTGAGCCACTGCGTCTGAGAGCTCCTGGGCTTGTGGGAGGCAGAGGTGGGCACACCTAGGGTACACACGGGCCAGCCTCCCAAGGCTATAGAAGGAAAGGACAGCATTGCAATGGAGGGGCCTGGCTGACGAGGCAAGATGGGAAAGCTTCCCAGGGAAGCGGCCCAGGCTGCTGAGCCTACAGGACAGGTGAACTGCAGCCAGTTCTAGAGTGGGGAGTACTATGGGGTGGGGACTGCTCTCCAGGAAGAAGGAGGAGCAGGTGCTCAGGCCCTGAGTCTGAAGGTGCCCCGGGGCCCAGAGGAACACATTCAAACACCTGTGCTGTTCATTAAGCTCCGCTGCATGCCAGGAGCTGGTCTATGAGCAGGGATGGTTTGAGAATATCCAAGACAAAGCCTCTGGCCACGTGGAGGTCATGCTCTCTTGAAAGGAGTCGGTGAACATGGAAGGTCATTACAAATGGCAAGAGGAGGTGACACTGATGCTAAGGGTGGAAAGGACCTGTTTCCTCCTGCTGCCCACCTAATGTTGCCACCAAGATTTCCGGAGGACAATGTCTCTGTCCCTCAGCCTGAGACTTCCACAGAGATTAGACCACCCCCCCAGGACCCAGAATCAGGGTGTACAGGGATGGAGGAAGGGGAGTGAGCAAGGCAGTCACCCCCAACCCCTCCAGGAAGGAGCTAGGAGAACCCAGGCGTCAGGCTGCCCAGTCCGAGCCCCGTGGTGACAAGGGCCCCTTTGTGCCCCCTCCCCCGGGGGCAGGGAGGAGCTGGGCCCTGGAGGCAGGCGGCCCCTGGCACCCAGGGGAGGGGAGGGGCTGGCAAGTGGGGGCCTAGACCCTGGGAGGCAGGGGACTGCAAGCTGGGCTGGCGGAGCAGAGGTGCAGAAGCAACCACGTCCAAGTGAGTACAGTGGCAGGGAGGCCAGGGCATGAGGAGCAGGGCACCGTGGCGTTGGCACCCAGATGGGAGCAGGGTCAGGTGCTCTGGGCGAGGGAGCGTCGCTATGCACCGATACCGATTTAGAATGCAGGAGGGTGTGGCTTTGGACTGCTTTGGGAATGGCCTGGGACCATCACTGGGGCAGCAGTGGGGCTCTGGGAAGAAACCACAGAGAAAGCGGGATGGAGGTTTTGCAGGAGAGGTTTCCTTGGGGCTCCTGAGTGCGGGACAGATGGGGTGGACGAGGTCTGCATCTGGGTGAAGAAGGGAAGGATGTCCAGGTGATCAGGCACCTGCAGTCTGCAATCTGGGAGGTGAATGGGCAGTAGGCTGTGAGTGAGCGCATTCTAGCACCTGGGCACACAACAGGTGTGTGTGTGTGTGTGTGTGTGTGTGTACGCATGCGAATGTGTGTATGCCTGTGTGTGCACATACATGGCTGCCCATGCACCTTCCTCTGTGAGCCTCGGTCAACTTTTCTTCCTTAATCCCCATTAAGGAAACTTTTTATTTTTTATTACTATTATATTTTTTGGAGACGTGACTCTCACTATGTTGCCCAGGCTAATCTCAAACTCAAACTTCTCGGCATTAAGAGATTCTCCCAACTTGGCCTTCTAAAGTGCTGGGATTACAGGCATGAGCCACTGCGCCTAGTCCCAACTAAGGAAACATTTTACATGCACTTGTCCTCATCCATCCTTCCCTTAGCATTTTAACCCAACAGATCTGCTGTACATAGGTTTACTCACTGTGGCCACGCACACTGTAATAGCTGAGGTTGATTTGGCCCCATCCCGAGAACCGGTTTTCACCCCTGTTAAGAATGCCTGCTCTACCTGCTGGTTTCGTGTCTGCCTGCACGCGTGCTCATCCTCACCTGCGTCTCTCTCCTGTGCCTTCCTGTCACAGGTGCAAGGGCAGCATCGGCCAGGTATCCAATGGTGTGTGTCTGGGTGGATCCGTCTATAGCAAACTTCAGTGTGTGTGTGTGTGTGTGTCTGTCTGTGTGTGTTGAATGAATGCCACCTGTGTCTGTCCAGGTGTGTGCGGACAGCAGCAGGGACAGTGCATGCATGCCTCTGGGACTGTGTGAGTGCCGGCCCATCTCCGTGGGCACAGAGGTCCCGTCCCTGTCTGTGTGCTCAGGGTCCTGTCTGGGTGTCTGCATGAGTCCCTGCTGTGTGCGCCTGCCTCTTCTGGCTGGGGCTACATCTGTCACATTTCATCCTAGCGATTGAATGTGTCTGACTGTGCATGCGTCTGTGTCCGTGGGAAGAGTGGTGAAGGCTGGGAAAGGCAATTGCTTGGAAACCCTGGCTCCAACCCCGAGGCAACCCACAGAGCAGCAGGGTGCCAGGGGCTTGCTAGCCCCCACCCTGGGCCTTCCTGGCCCCACTCAAAGCCCAGCCAGGAGGGCCCTTTCTCACTCCCCACCTACCCTGAAAGCCCCCCTCAGGCTAAAGCATGCTCTGCCCAAGGGAACAGGACTCTTTTGTACCAGGACCCACTTCTGGTGAGGGCGAGGACACCAGGGGCCGTCTGTGGGGTGGGAGAAGGCGGCAGGAATTCACGCGGCACGTCGGGAATGCTGATGCTGTGAAACCCAGTCATTGATGGTGCTGGGTCCCTGCCCGCCACCCCAAGGCCGGCTGTGGGACATCTGCTCCCTCACTCCGCTCGCCACGCCTCTCTGACTCACCCTTGTACCCCAATGTGGTTGCTCCCCCTTCCTTCCCCACGGTTCTCCCACACGCCAGCTTGGGGGGAGTTGTTGCCAGAGAGTGGCTTTGAGGCCGTGTGGGAAGGTCCCAGGCAGGACGGGAGGCCACAAGGGCAGCCTGACAACAAGCCACAACCCACGCAGGAGATACTGGAGTGGGGGCGGGTTGCACACCCCAATCCCCCCCCCGCCCCCACACCTGAGTGACTCTTGTTGCAGGTTGTCTGGCAGCTTCAGGTGGACCCAGAAGACGTCCCCAACTCAGGGAGATTCAGGTAAGGGGCAGGGAACCAACTTTTTTCCTTTGCTTCGGCTTTGTAACGCTGGTCCTGCCTGGCCTCTCTGGTTCTTACTTTCTGGAGATTTCCAGGGGCATCCTGGTGACAAAGATAATGATCAACGTGTCAACACTGCACACAGACAGGACAGGTGGCTAAGATGGCAGACCAACTGTGTGGCCTTGGGAGAGTCAATGAACCTCTCTGGACCTCAGCTATAAAATGAGGATGATAATTGTATCTTCCTCAAAGAGATCAAATGAGTTAAGACAGCAGAATAAGGCAATGAGGGCTGGTGCATGGCTGATGCCATAGAAGAGTTTGTGATAAGTAAGAGCAGCAGGCCGGGTGAGGTGGCTCACACCTGTAATCCTAGCACTTTGGGAGGCTGAGGCAGGAGGATCGCTTGAGCCAAGGAGTTTCAGACCAACCTGGGCAACATAAAACATGGCAAGACTCCCATCTCTTAAAAAAAATAACAAAGTAAATAAAGTAAAACAAAATTAGCCAGGCATGGTGGTGTGCAGCGGTGGCCCCTGCTACTCGGGAGGCTGAGAGGGGAGGATCGCTTACGCCTGGGAGACTGAAGCTGCAGTGAGTGAGCCGTGATTCCACCATTGCATTCCAGCCTGGTCAACAGAACTGAGACCCCATCTCAAAAAGGAAAAATTAAAAAATATCAGCAGGCCAGGTGTGGTGATTTATACCTGCAATCCTTTGGGAAGCCAAGGCAGGAATATTACTAGAGGCCAGGAGTTCGAGACCAGCCTGGGCAACATTGTGAGACCCCCCCCCCCACTCCATCTGCACTGTCTTTCTACAAAAAAGAAAAAATTAGCTGGGTGTGGTGGAGCATACCAGAAGCTGAGACAGGAGAATGACGTGAGCCCAGGATTTCGAGGCTATAGCTAGCCGTGATTGCACCACTACATTCCAGGCTGGGTGACAAAACGAGACCCTATCTCAGAAAAATAAGTAAATAGATGCATAAATAAATAATGATAGAAGCAGCAGCAGCTAATATGTGAATGGGCTGCTTCCTGAAGCCCAGATGGAACACCCCCTCTCATTTCCCCCAGCCTTTAACCCTCTCCTCTTCCTCTCCAGCGACCCCTTGCTCGCTGTGCAGAATGATATTCCTCACGGCACTGCCTCTGTTCTGGATTATGATTTCAGGTAATGGTTGACAGGTGCTGGGTACCCAAAGGGCCTTGGCCCCTGAGCAGGTTGGAGGTGGGTCCCTGCAACCCCAGGCATGTTGTTGGGGATGGGAGCCAGAGGGGGTGATCGGGTAGGATGTGTCCCTCAGCCTCAGCTCTCCTGCTTGCTTGCAGCCTCCCGAGGGGGTCACTGGGGTGCCTGGATGCCCTCGTCCATCTCGGCCTTCGAGGGCACGTGTGTCTCCATCCCCTGCCGCTTCGACTTCCCGGATGAGCTGCGGCCGGCCGTGGTGCATGGCGTCTGGTATTTCAACAGCCCCTACCCCAAGAACTACCCCCCAGTGGTCTTCAAGTCGCGCACCCAAGTTGTTCACGAGAGTTTCCAGGGCCGCAGCCGCCTCCTGGGGGACCTGGGCCTGCGCAACTGCACCCTCCTGCTCAGCAGCCTGAGCCCTGAGCTAGGCGGGAAGTACTACTTCCGTGGGGACCTGGGCGGCTACAACCAGTACACCTTCTCAGAGCACAGCGTCCTGGACATCATCAGTGAGTCCCAGCGGCAGTGCAGTGCAGGCACCGGGGCTGGGGGGGCGGGGCGGGAAGAAGTGTGGCCGGAAGGTCTCCCCGCACCTTCCCCAGCAGGCCTGGAAGGCAGATCTGGGAGTGCTGATTTGGCTGGGGGTACAAACCTCAAGGCCCACGCAGACCATGCAGATTACAGAAATGAACAAAGCAGGGCCCCAAAATAGTCTTCTTGCCCTTAGAGGAAAACAGGTGTTTCTACTCTTCTGGAAACACCTCAAGAAAGGCAGTGGGGTCTGGGGTTAGGGGCAAGGCCACTGGGTCCCTGCTTTAGTGTGGTGACCTTGGGCAAGTGACTTAATTTCCTTGGGCCTTGGTTTTCTCTTCTGTAAAATGGGTATAAGAACAGCACTTATGGCAATGAGTGAAAAGCTGTCAGATGCCCAGAGCAGCTCCTGGCACGTGGCCCCCCGCTCTGGCCAACAGAAAGCAGGGCCGTGGCTGTCCGGCGTTCTGAATTTTCAAGAGAAACCAGAATTTGGGATTCTTTGGTGTATTCTCCTAATTCTGAAATTTTGGCTGCTGATTCAGATATGTTTAAACATCCTTTAAGCAAAATAGAATACAGCGATGGCCAGACATGGCAATCAGAATAGGGCACACTGCCTGATTCCAGGGATCCCCCTGCCTCATTTGTGAGCTGCGCTGCTGCTTGGAGCCCTAAGCCCCATCAGCACTGAGTCCATATGAGGAGCTGGGTTCACCCTGGTGCAGAAAGAGACTGCACAGGTGCAGTACACACACACACCACACTACAGAAATCACGCACCACACACTCTACCCACAACTACTCACACATCACACACACCACACACTACACAAACCACACACCACACACTCTACCTACACACTACCCAGGCACCAAACACACACCACACACACTGCACAAACCAGACACCATGTACACACCCCACACTACAAAAACCACACACTATATCTACCACACACTGCACACACACATCACACACTACACAAACCACACAAACATTGCACACATTATCCCTTCACCAAACACATGCCACGCACTACACACACATTGCATGCTACACCAACCACATACACACTGCACCCTACACACACTGTACACATACATGCACTACCCACACACCACACACACATACCATACATGATACAAACCACACAGCGCACACACACACACCACATACTACACTCACACCACACAAACCACACCACACACACACCACACACTATACAAACCACATACCACACACATGACCCAAACCATGCACTACACACACAAAGCACACATACACAATACCCCACACACGCTGCACACATACAGGTACTACCACACATCATACACATACACACACACCACACGACACAGACCACATACACCACAGACTTACTACAAACATATATCACAAACACACCACACACTACACAGACCACACACACACATACCACACTACCCACATGCACCACACACCCACACCCCCCACACACCTACATACCACACACTGCACACTTACACACATTCACACACACACACTGATGCCAGAGCCACAGGGTTTGCAGCCAGTGTTGTATGGTGCCAGCTGCAGCCTCAGTTTCCTCATATGCAAAATGAGCAAAATTACAGCACTCACCCTGTTGCTTGGCCGGAGGGACTGGCAAATTAAAAGCTGTCAAGTGCTCTAGCCACGACACTGATTTTCATCACGATGGCGCCCTGGTGGCTCTGTGGAGGGCTCCGGAGTGACCAAGAAGAGGCAGGGTGAAGGGAATTCTGAATCCGGAGGCAGGGAGTAGAGGCGGTACCACTGAGGAGCACTACTGCCAGCAATGGCGGTGGACAAGGTGGGGCGGGGGTTGGGGGGAGCCCAGCGCTGCTTCCTCAGCCCTCCCTTTCCCCACCTCATGCAGACACCCCCAACATCGTGGTGCCCTCGGAGGTGGTGGCAGGCACGGAAGTGGAGGTCAGCTGCATGGTGCCGGACAACTGCCCAGAGCTGCGCCCTGAGCTGAGCTGGCTGGGCCACGAGGGGCTGGGGGAGCCCGCTGTGCTGGGCCGGCTGCGGGAGGACGAGGGCACCTGGGTGCAGGTGTCGCTGCTGCACTTCGTGCCCACGAGGGAGGCCAATGGCCACCGGCTGGGCTGCCAGGCCTCCTTCCCCAACACCACCCTGCAGTTCGAGGGCTACGCCAGCCTGGACGTCAAGTGTGAGCCTGGGTGCGGGCGGGGCGGGGTGGGGCGGGGCCTGGGGCAGGAGGCGGGGCAGGACCTGCTGGGGGCGGGGCCAGGGCCAGCCAGGGCTGAGGACGGGGTGGGGCGGGGGCGGAACCAGGCTGTCCTGGGGCGGGGCCAAGGAGGAGGGCGGGGCCTGGCAGTGTTGGGGGCGGGGTCGGGCAGGGCTAGGAGTGGACCCTGGGCCGGGTCCCCCCGCACCTGCTCGCTAACCTCGCTGTGTCGCCGGCCTCAGATCCCCCGGTGATTGTGGAGATGAACTCCTCGGTGGAGGCCATCGAGGGCTCCCACGTGAGCCTGCTCTGTGGCGCTGACAGCAACCCGCCGCCGCTGCTGACCTGGATGCGGGACGGAACTGTGCTACGGGAGGCCGTGGCCGAGAGCCTGCTCCTCGAGCTGGAGGAGGTGACCCCCGCCGAGGACGGCGTCTATGCTTGCCTGGCCGAGAACGCCTACGGCCAGGACAACCGCACCGTGGAGCTCAGCGTCATGTGTGAGTAGCCCGCGCTGTGCGCCCACACGCCCATCTGCAGCAGAGAGAGAAAGGGAAAGGGGCCTCATCCAGGGCGAGCACGGGCTGGGCCCCGTCAGGGACTGGCCATAAACACGATCGAGGCCAAGGCGGACAGGAGGGTTGCAGGTCAAAGTGTCCCTTAATTCTTTCCACAAGAATCCGGGGAACACCTGCTCTGCCTCACCCTCCTTCCCAGGACAAGAGCCAGGCCTGCCTCCTAAGGAATCCTGTTAACTGCAGCCTCCTGGGGTCAGCTCCTGGCTAGTCTGGGACTTGATGTGGGCCTGGCCCCAGGAATTACTTAATAAAACTTTTTTGGAGACAGGGTCTTGCTCTGTTGCCCAGTCTGGAGTGCAGTGGCACCATCATAACACCACTCGCCCTCAAACTCTTGGGCTCAAGCAAGCCTCCCACCCCAGCCTCCTGTGCAGCTGGGCCTACAGGTGTGCACTGCCACATGCCAGGCTAATTTTAAAATTTGTTTGTAAAGGTGGGATCTTGCTATGTTGCCCAGGCTAGTCTCAAACTCTTGGGCTCAAGTAAGCCTCCCACCTCAGCCTCCTGAGCTGCTGGGACTACAGGCAGGAGCTACCACACCCAGCCAATTTTTCTTTCTTTTTTTTTTTTTGTAGAAACAGAGAATTGATATGTTCTCTGGGCTGGTCTTGAACTCCTGGGCTCAAGTAATCCTCCCACCTCGGCCTCCCAAAGTGTTGGGATTACAGGCATGAGCCACTGTGCCTGGCCAGGAATCTGCATTTTAAAATTAATTCCATTGTAGTTCTAATGACAGGGTTGAGGGAACTTCAGGCCTCATCCAGCCCCTTGTATGCACATTTATATTATTGGGCCCACAGGAAGTGAGCTGCTCAGAAGAGGATTCTTAGCTGAGAACCAAGGAGAGACCATTCATTCATTCATTCATTCACAAATGTGTATTGAGGCAAAGTGCCCAGCGCTGGAGATACTAATAATGACAGCCCCAGCCAACATTGACTCCACAGCTTCTGTGTGCTTTTTTTTTTTTTTTTTTGCGATGGAGTCTCGCTCTGTCACCCAGGCTGAAGGGCAATGGCATGATTTTGGCTCATTGCAACCTCCGCCTCTAGGTTCAAGCAATTCTTCTGCCTCAGTCTCCTGAGTAGCTGGGATTACAGGGATGTGCTGCCATGCCTGGCTAATTTTTGTATTTTTAGTAGAGATGGGGCTCCACCACGTTGTTAAGGCTGGTCTTGATCTCCTGGCCTCAGGCAATCCACCCACCTCGGCCTCCTAAAGTGTTGGGATTAATGATGTGAGCCACTGTGCTCAGCCTCCTGAATGCTTTTGACATGTACTCATCCTCCCAGTATTCCCACAGCTGGCTCTGCCCACTTCCTCGGCTTGCTGAAGCCTTCCCCCATCATCCTATCCCAAACTGTAACTACCCTGATTTCCCATACCCTCAGCCCCTTTATTTTTCTCTACACACTTCTCCTCATCTTACAAAGTATATATTTAATTACATCGGCTCTCCCCACATGGGCCTTGTTCAAGCTAGAGCAGTGCCTATCACTCAGTAGGTTCTCAGTGAATGTTGGATGATCACCCCTATGAGGTTGGAACTATTATGAAGCCCATTTTCCAGACTGGAAAAATGAGGCCCAGAGATGTTAAGACATGGTCCACACACAACTGGGCAGGAGTAGAGCTGGGATCTGAAGACAAGCACTCTGGCTACACAGCTGCTGTTCTTGGAAATGAGATAGCCAGGACTGAGGTCACTGGAGCCATTCCGAAATAGTGTGTTAGGTTTGGGGTGGGATTGGGGGTTCCATCTGGGGGTAAGAGTTGGCTGGCAGAAGAAGCACCTCCTGGGTTCTAACCATCAGTGCTGTCCCGCCCCGCAGATGCACCCTGGAAGCCAACGGTGAACGGGACAGTGGTGGCTGTGGAGGGCGAGACTGTCTCCATCTTGTGCTCCACACAGAGCAACCCCGACCCTATTCTCACCATCTTCAAGGAGAAGCAGATCCTGGCCACGGTCATCTACGAGAGTGAGCTGCAGCTGGAGCTGCCGGCCGTGTCGCCCGAGGATGATGGAGAGTACTGGTGCGTGGCTGAGAACCAGTATGGCCAGAGGGCCACTGCCTTCAACCTGTCTGTGGAGTGTGAGTACCTTCCCACGCCGGTTACGGTGGGCATGCATGCATCCCAATCAGTGTCAGCTTTGCCTGTCCTCCGCAGAGAGAGGAAGGGAGGGCAGAGAAGCTGAATTCACAGCAGGAAAATAAAACCCCATCTGAGAATACTGTGTTCTCACATCCTGGGGTGGGTCTTTCTCTCTCTTTCTTTCTTTCTTTCTTTCTTTCTTTCTTTCTTTCTTTCTTTCTTTCTTTCTCTCTCTCTCTCTCTCTTCTTTCTTTTTCTCTCTCTCTTCTTTTTCTTTCTTTCTTTTTTTTTTTTTGAGGCAGAGTCTTGCTCTGTCACCCAGGCCGGAGTGCAGTGGCTTAATCTCAGCTCACTGCAATCACTGCCTCCTGGGTTCAAACGATTCTCCTGCCTCAGCCTCCTGAGAAACTGGGATTACAAGTGTGTGCCACCACGCCCAGCTGATTTTTGTATTTTTAGTAGAGACAGGGTTTCACCATGTTGGCCAGGCTGGTCCCAAACCCCTGACCTCAAATGATCTGCCCACCTTGGCCTCCCAAAGTGCTAGAATTACAGACGTGAGCCAACACACCCAGCCTGGGGTGGGCTTTTGACCGAGGAGATTTCTGGGTCCTGTGGCCACTGCCCTTCTGCATTAACTAAAACAATGGCCATGATCTCTAACCCTTGTAGAGCGTCACTATGTACCAGGCACTGTTGGAAGCGCTGTGTAGCACCCACTCCCTTCATCCTCATGACATCCTTGTGAGGGATGTTCTATTACTGTCCTCCTGTTTAAAGAGAAGGAAACTGAGGCCCAGAGAGCTTATGCCCCTTGCCTAAGTTCACACAGCCAGGAAATGGCAGAGTTTGAGGTTTGAATCCAGCCAATCTGGTTTCATTCTTCTTCCCTGTCCAACGCTGACCTCATCCTACGTTAATGACATCAGAATATATTGATGGGGCAGTTGCTATACACAGACGGCCGTGCGGCTCTGTGAGAGGTGGAGGATGGGGCTGAGAGGACACCACACTTATGAACAGTACAGGATAGCTGGAGAGATGACATAGATGCACATACAAAGTGACTGTCTTGGAAATGAACCTCACGTTGCACCGCCCGGCAGCTCCTCTCATCTCCTCTCTGTGGATTGTGCCACCATCTCCCACCACCCCTATCCCCACAGCCATCACTCCAGCTTGTAGCAGCTAAGTCAGTTTGACTCCCCTTCCTCAAGCAACTCCCTCTGGAATGTCACCTTCCTGTTTCCAGGCACTCCAGCCTGGATGACAGAGCAAGACTCTGTCCCACCCCACCCTACCCCGTCCCCAATAAAAGAAAAACTAGGAGGATAACACTGAGTGTCCACAGCGCCCAGCATGTGCTATGTACTCTGTGGATATTGGATGTCATCCTTTCTCACTGATTTTCCTTTGGACTCCAGGTTAAATATTTGTTGTGTGTTCTGCTGCAGAGGTTTTGCTCCTGTGACCCCTGTGCTGGAATGGTTCCATCTACCCATGAGTACTTGGGTGGAACGCTAAGTGTTTTTTTTTTTTTGGTTTGTTTGTTTGTTTTGAGACAGGGTCTTGCCCTGTTGCCCAGGCTGGAATGCAGTGGATTGATTATCGCTACTGCAGCTTTGACCTCCTGGGCTCAACTGATTCTCACACCTCAGCCTCTTGAGTAGCTGGGACTACAGGCATGCCTCACCATGTCCAGTTAATGTTTTAATTTTTTTTGTAGAGCTGGGGTCTTGCTCTCTTGCCCAGGATGGTCTCAAACTCCCTGGCTCAAGCGATCCTCCTGCCTCGGCCTCCTAAAGTGCTGGGATGACAGGTGTGAGCCATCGTGCCCAGCTGGGATGTGAAGTGTTTACAACATATTCGCGCCCCTGTCTTCAGAATCCTGTAGCCCCCTGTGAGCTACTGACTGTAACCCCCCGGTTTACAGATGAGAACTCCATCCTGGAGGACCGGGAGGCTGGGGGGCCTCACCTAGCCAGTAGATGGCAGAGCTGGGATTCAAGCCAAATCCGTCTCACCGCAAACTCCTCATTCTTTGTACCTTTGTCTTCAGGGTTTGTCTAGAGTCCCATAAGAGTTTCCTCAGCTTCACAGGTTGCTTGCAAAGATACTAAGCATGTGCATAGGCAAGGTGTCATTCCGCCAGCATCCAGGGCAGACGCTTTGTCACCAGAGCACCGGCGGTGCGGTCTTGAGTAAAAGTGCTTTTGAAGGCCGGGCGCGGTGGCTCATGCCTATAATCCCAGCACTTTGGGAGGCCAAGATGGGTGGATCATGAGGTCGAGATCGAGACCATCCTGGTCAACACAGTGAAACCCCATCTCTACTAAAAAATACAAAAAAAAAAAATTAGCTGGGCATGGTGGCGCGTGCCTGTAATCCCAGCTACTCAGGAGGCTGAGGCAGGAGAATTGCCCAAATTCAGGAGGCGGAGGTTGCAGTGAGCCGAGATCGCGCCATTGCACTCCAGCCTGGGTAACAAAAGCGAAACTCCGTCTCAAAAAAAAAAAAAAGTGCTTTTGAAAAGTTTAATGTCTGTCCATTCAGGTTTGCTGTTATTAATTTACTCCGTGGTGGGTTAGCTGGTTAATGCTATAGCAAGCATAATGCATATCTGCCCGAACAGGACTTTCATTCAGTAGACTTAGAGAGGTATGCACAGAGGTCCCAGTCCTTCCCCTGAATCTGTGTGCCCATGTGACTCCCAGGTCCACCACTGTTAACGGCACATTCTTTTTGCTGGAAATTAAAAATAGGTGGGGTAGGTGAGCCAAGGGTCTCTTGGCTGTGTGTAAGTGGGTTTTGGTCAACCAATGCTTAGTCTGGAGCAAGCTGAGGAGGGTGCTGGACTCTCCTGCCAAGAAAGAGAACATAGAGAAGGAAAGAGAGTGTGGTCAGACCGAGCCTGAGCGGCCTTGTAAGATGAAAGGGTTTGTATTTTGGGCCAGGCACAGTGGCTTGCGCCTTATAATCCCAGCACTTTGGGAGGCCAAGGCAGGAGGATTGCTTGAACTCAGGAGTTCAAGACCAGCCTGGGCAACATAGCAAAACCCTGTCTCTACAAAAACAAACAAAAACCTTCCAGTAACTGTCATGAGCATGACAGATTTACTGTCTTCTGCAATTCTAAACATAAAGCTTTAAAATCAAAAGGGTTTTTGCAAATTTGGCACGACCCTGATTTGACAGCAAAATCTGACCTAAAGAGCATGATCTATACTGATTTCACTTAGGGTGAATAGTCATTTTTTGCTCTATATATTACATTGAACCATGTGAAATTTTTTCTGCATGTCAAAAATGGTCAAATGTGGCTGGGCGCAGTGGCTCACACCTGTAATCCCAGCAATTTGGGAGGCTGAGGCAGGAGGATTGCTAGAGGCCAGGAGTTCAAGTGAGCTATAGTAGTACCCCTGCACTTCAGCCTGGGTGGCAGAGCCAGACCCTGTCTCTAAAAGATAAAAAAATAAAGGATTGGGCTGGACACCGTGGCTCATGCCTGAGGCCGAGGTGGGCAGATCACGAGGTCAAGAGGTCGAGACCACCCTGGCCAACTTGGCAAAACCCCATCTCCACTGAAAATACAAAAAAATTAGCTGGACCTGGTGGTGCACACCTGTAGTCCCAGCTCCTCAGGAGGCTGAGGCAGGAGAATCACTTGAATGGAGGGGGGGGGTGGGGGGGTGAGGAGGTAGCCGTAAGCCGAGATCGCACCCCTGCACTCCAGCCTGGCAACAGAGTAAGACTCTATCTCAAAAACATAAATAAATAGAATATTTGTATGTTAAGTGATCCACGGAGCAACAGGAGGGTTTTGAGCAAGGAGTGGCATGATCTGATTTATGTATATCAAGGTGAAAGAGGCTAGAAAGAGTGAAATAGCCAGGGTGCAAGACAAACACAGCCCATCCCTGTGACACAGTGGTCTGTCCATGCCAAACCTGAGGCTACAGTCCCCCCAAATTGGCACCAGAAGAATTGCCCCAAGAGAGTGCCCCAAGCCCCCCAAAATGAGGCCACTAGGGATTCCAAAGAGAGCGGCCTAAACACCAGGTGATCATCAGTCCAGAGCATTTAGGAGGGAACTTGCACAGTGCTACAGCGAGAGAAAGGGAGGTTCCACCCAGACATGTCCGTGAGCGTCAGGGTATGGGTTTACACGAGAGTTTAAGGAATTTGGCCCAGGGCCGGGGCTGGTTTCTTTCATTCTTTCATTTTCGTTGTTGTTGTTTGTGTGTGTGTGTGTGTGTGTGTGTGTGTGTGTGGTGTTTCTTGTTTTTTTTTGAGACAGAGTCTCACTCTGTTACCCAGGCTGGAGTGCAGTGGCCTGATCTCAGTTCACTGCAACCTCTGTACCCCAGGCTCAAATGATTCTCCTGCCTCAGCCTCTGAATAGTTGGGACCACAGGCGTGCACCACCACACCTGGCTAATTTTATAATTTTAGTAGAGACAGTGTTTCACCATGTTGACCAGGCTGGTCTCAAACTCTTGACAAGTGATCCACCCACCCCTTGGCCTCCCAACGTGCTAGGATTACGGGCATAAGCCACCGTGCCCAGCCTCTTTCAGTGTTTTGAGCAACAACGTAGGCACCTTTATCAGTGCCTGGGAATGTTCAAGTCCCGGGGCGTGGGTTAGTGAAGCTTGCAGGGAAAACAGGCAGCCGGCGGGTGATAGCAAGGTCAAGGCACACTCCCTCAGGACAGAGGAAAAAGGAGGGGAAATTGGAGGGCCATCCATGAAGCTACCGCCCACGCTGGCCTTGCCCTGAGCCAAACAGTCTCCCCCGGGCTGGGCCTCGAGTAGGCACCGGGCCACCCTCAGTCCTGATTTTACCCCTGCAGTCGCCCCTGTGCTCCTCCTGGAGTCACACTGCGCGGCAGCCCGAGACACGGTGCAGTGCCTGTGCGTGGTGAAGTCCAACCCGGAGCCGTCCGTGGCCTTCGAGCTGCCGTCGCGCAACGTGACGGTGAACGAGAGCGAGCGGGAGTTCGTGTACTCGGAGCGCAGCGGCCTCGTGCTCACCAGCATCCTCACGCTGCGGGGGCAGGCCCAGGCCCCGCCCCGCGTCATCTGCACCGCGAGGAACCTCTATGGCGCCAAGAGCCTGGAGCTGCCCTTCCAAGGAGCCCGTGAGTGGCGTGGCCTTGGGGTGGGAGCCACAGAACGTGGGTGGGCTCCTCTTGGATCCAAATTCCCAAGGCTGACGAACATCTTCAGAGCACGGTCTGTGTAGATTGAGAAAGGGTCAAATTCTTCCTTTCTGGTTGGAGCTGAGAAGCAGCCCTGAGTTTGCCCCAAGTTTGCTCAGACCTTTGAGGTACGAGCCCCACCCCAGGGCCCTCCAGCACAAAAGGGGTTGCCCTGGCACCGGGAGCCTCCGTGCCAGTCAATGAGGGCAAGGATGCCCCAGCTGTGTGAATATGTTGCCTGTCACCCCAGCACGTCTCCGGAGTTTTCAGGTGACGCCATCACTGCCCACAACCCTGAGGGTGCCTGGGTCTTCTCTGTCCTCAGATAGACTGATGTGGGCCAAGATTGGGCCCGTGGGCGCCGTGGTCACCTTTGCCATCCTGATTGCCATCGTCTGCTACATTACCCAGACACGCAGGAAGTGAGTGCCAGCCGGAGCTGATTTGGGGATGGGAGTCTCCAAACAGGGGACCCAGGGCGGGGTCAGGAGGCCCGGAGTGGGTGTGGGAAGGCAGCATCACAGGTATAGAGAAGGCAGATTCTGCTCTGGGAAGGATCTCCGGACAGAGGAGAGAGGGTTCCTGTTAGTCCCAACCCCCACTGCTCAGGGGCACACCAGGGCCTGGGCTGAGCCCTTTGCACACATCGTTTGAGCCCCGTGTCCTCACATTCTATTTTGACAGCCTCCCTATCTCCAGGAACTCTTCCCTACACACTCCAGCGTGGTGGGGAAAGCCCAGGTCCCCTGCAGCCACAGCTGCAGGTCCACTTGATGCCAGAAGCCCCAAAGATTACACACATCTGTGGCAACAAAAATATGCCTCGAAAGATCGCTCGAGCTCAGAAGTTAGAGGCCAGCCCAGGAAACATAGGGAGACCCCTGTCTACCAAAAAATGAAAAAGTTAGCTAGGCATAGTGGCATGTGCCTGTGGTCCCAGCTACTGGGGAGGCTGAGGAGGGAGGATCGTTTGAGACCACAAGGTTGAGGCTGCAGTGAGCTATGATTTCACAATGTACTCTAGCCTAGGTGACAGAGAGAGACCCTGTCTTTAAAAACAAACCAACAGAAAGTTTCTCTAGCCCCAAACCACACCCACCTGACCCAACTGAGCTGTGGCCCACACCCCTCATGTCCTGAGAAATGAATTAACCTCTCTTCTTCACCTCCTGGTGGCAAGAGGGGCAGACACACCGAGCCTATGGGGGGAACCTCATAGAGAGAATCCAGGCGGGGGGATCCTGAAAAATGGCAAAGCCCAGGGGCCAGGTGGCTGGTCCCCAGCCGGGCAGTAAATTGCTGTTATTTACTGCCACCGAGGTGGGAAGGGCGGGTCCTGTGGGCAGGAGAGGCCAGTGGTTCTGAAAGGGCTGCTTGCCACACCTTAGAGATGGGTGGGAGCAACTCTGAGGTCCCCTGAGCCAAACTCCTAAAACACGTGGGGTGCAGAAAGGGAGGGCAGAGGGAGATCTGACGAATCCTGCCCTGCAGAAAGAACGTGACAGAGAGCCCCAGCTTCTCAGCTGGGGACAATCCTCCCGTCCTGTTCAGCAGCGACTTCCGCATCTCTGGGGCACCAGAGAAGTATGAGGTAAGGACCAGAGCTGTGCGGCTCCAGGCGGCCTAGGAACCCGGATGCCAGGGACACCAAGGGCCTGGGAAGGGCCTGTGAGGCCAAGGGGCAGGGGAGTGGGGCAGCCTCTCAGAGGAGGAGAGGGGAAAATTCCAGGGCTGGGTTGGATCTGGAGGCTGGGGAGGAGGTGCCCAGGCTGAAGCTGTGTAGAGGGCGATGAGGCGTGGGGCCCAAGGGCCCCCTTACCCTGCCTCACTGCCTGTGTCTGTGACTGCATTTCCTTCTCCAATAGTCCAAAGAGGTCTCTACCCTGGAATCTCACTGAGCGCCCCAGGAGGTAGGTTCCGGGGGCCTCAGTGTGCCCTCCTCTGGGCCCTCCTTGGGCCCTGGGGTTGGCATGCATGTGCGTGTGTCCCTGTCAGGCGTCAAGGTGGTCTCTGGTGAAATCCCGGCCTGCCTGGCAGTGCTGGCCTCGTCTAGTCTGTCCTGTTGCAGCTCCTGTCTGTCTGTGGCCACCATTCTGTGTGTCCAAATTCCTGTGGCTAGGGGGTGGAGGGAGGGGTGGGAAGCATGAGGGGAACCCACATGTCACCTGCAGGACCTCCCAGATTGAGGGGGTCCCCATGTCAGGTCCAAACATGGGGGAGCATGTACCGAACCAGGTATCTCCAGAAATATGGAAAGGTGGGGTCCCAGCCAGGCGGCTTTCACCTGGGAAGGCGTTAGGGGTTAAATTGTGTGCCCCTCAAACTCCTATGTTGAAAGCTTCCTGGCTAGGTGCAGTGGCTCACGCCTGTAATCCCAGAACTTTAGGAGGCCAAGGCCAGATCTCTTGAGATCAGGAGTTCGAGACCAGCCTGGCCAACATGGTGAAACCCCGTCTCTACCAAAAATACAAAAAATTAGCCAGGTGTGGTGGCAGGCGCCCGTAATCCCATCTACTCTGGAGGCTGAGACAGGAGAATTGCTCGAACTCGGGAGGTGGAGGTTGCAGTGAGCCGAGGTCACACCATTGCAATCCAGCCTGGGTCTCAAAAAAAGAAAGGAAGAAAAGAAAAAAAGAAAGAAGAAAGCTTCCTGGAGAAACTGAATTTGTAGGCAGATTTTAAGCTCAGCGATGATTAACACTGGCAGAAGCTCCAGAGTGGGACCCAGTGACCAGGGGCATCGCTGGGCCTGTGATCCTTGAGGAAGGAGGTTCACGCAGGGATTTATTTGGGACTGAACTCAGGAGCTCTGAGGGTGCAAACACTCTGGCCTCTGTGTCCGGAAAAGGCAGGGAGGAGGACCCTGCTAATGGGTGGTTTCCCCTCCTAGAGCGAGAGGCGCCTGGGATCTGAGAGGAGGCTGCTGGGCCTTCGGGGCGAACCCCCAGAGCTGGACCTGAGCTATTCCCACTCGGACCTGGGGAAACGGCCCACCAAGGACAGCTACACGCTGACAGAGGAGCTGGCTGAGTATGCTGAAATCCGGGTCAAGTGAAGGAGCTGGGGGCAGCCCGTGTGGCTGACCCCCCCTCAGGACCCTCGCTGGCCCCCACTGGCTGCGGGCTCCCTTCCTCCCAAAAGTATCAGGGGCTTGGGCAGGAGGGGAATGAGGCAGGTGACAGTGAGCTCCCCCTCCTTCCCAGCTGCTGCTCCCTGCCAACATACCCATGCCCTCATTATGGCTCCTCTCTAACCTCCTTTACCCTCATCTGTCTGGAGGGGAGCTCTGTCTGTCCGTGTTATTTATTGCTACTTCCTGCCTGGTCTCCTGTCCCCACACCTGGCCCGGGGCCTGTACAAAAGGGACGTGAAATAAATGCCCCGAAGCCGAATGCCAGTCTAGATCCTGATGCTCTCTGACCCGTCTTTGGGCAGCCTGCCATCCCACCGTCTCCCGAACCATCACAGAGTTTCTCCTTGCCCTCGACTGAGCCCTGTGTACAGACAAGGACCCAGGGATATTAGCCTTGAACCCAGGACCAATGGCCATTCAGTTGCTCCCACTCTGAGCTGGTAGCTTCAGGCTGGGTCTGGGTTGACTTCTGGGTAATTTCACATAAAAATCTTCATGCTGGTTTCTGCCACAGTCAGATCAGCTGACACCACTGGGCTTGCACTCGTATGTGGCCACAACTTGCTGAAAGGGAGGGTCCTATGCATTGGCTGCAGTCCCCGCCACTCCCTATTGTCCCACACCTGGCCGGCTTCCCTCACTGATGTTACCTCCTGGTCCCTGCAGCTTGGAGTGCAAGCCACAGATCTAGGTCTCTCCAGCCCATGTCGGTTTCACCACCATCTCTCACATTCATGCTGCAATTTGCAGCATCAGCCTTTACACATGACTACATTCAGTTCAAGAAACATTAATTAAGCACCAGCTGTGTACTGAGCACTTTCCAGAGGCTCAGGCTATCCTGAGAAGGGACTCCTAGGGCAACCCTGTGACGATGAGAACACTGAGACTTAGAGAAGTTAGGTGATTTTCCCTGGGTCCCAGAACTTGGAAATGGCGTGGCCAGGTCCTGGACTGGATTCTTCTGATTCAAATGTACCCTTTCCTTCCTTCCCCTTCCCCTTCCCTTTCCCCTTCCCCTTCCCTTTCTCTTTTCATTTCCCTCCCCTCCCCTCCCCTCCTCTTCCCTCCCCTTCCCTTCCTTCCCCTCCCTTTCCCTTCCCTTCCTTTCGTTTCCTCTTTTTGATGGCGTCTCACTCTATCACCCAGACTGGAGTGCCGTGGTGCAATCTCGGCTCACTGCAACCTCCACCTCCCAGGTTCAAGCGATTCTCCTGCCTCAGCCTCCTGAGTAGCTGGATCACAGGCACCTGCCACCATGCCTGGCTAATTTTTGTATCAAATGTACTTTTTGTATAATATCTGTCAGGAGGTTAAAAAGGGCCAGAGTGTCTAATATAAACGGATTAGTAACTAACAGTTGTTGAACGCTTTCTATGATTCTACCTAGTTTATATTAATTCACCTCATTAACCTATTTACTTTCCCTAACAATGATGAACATGGTTCTCAAAGTGTGGTCCCTAGGCAGCAGCAGCAGCACCCGGGAACTTGCTAGAAACTCCAATTTTCAGATTCCGCCCCAGACTTCAGTAATCAAAAACCCTGGGGTGGGGCCCAGGAATCTGTTTTGAGAAGTCCTTGGTGGATTCTGATGTATGTGGACGTTTGTGAACAAGCAGCTGAAGCACAGGGAAGTTACATTTCTCCCACAGTCCCCAGCTATTAGCAGTGGAGCCCAGATTTGAGCCCCAACCACTGGCTCCAGAGGCCATGCTCTGGTGCTGTGCTACACAGCCATCTTGGTGAGAAACAGCAGCAGCTCCCAGAGCCTGGGAGCTGGAGGAGCAGGAAAATTAAGCTGTGGGCTGTGGGCAGTGAGGGCAGGGTTTCCCAGGTGACAGCGCTCCTTGAGTGTTTTTTTTTTTTTTTTTTAAGATGGAGTCTCACTCTGTCACCCAGTCTGGAGTGCAGTGGCACAATCCTGGCTCACTGCAACCTCCACCTCCCAGGTTTAAGCGATTCTCCTGCCTCAGCCTCCCGAGTAGCTGGGACTACAGGCATGCGCCACCACGCCTAGCTAATTTTTCTATTTTTAGTAGACGGGGTTTCACCATGTTGGCCAGGCTGGTCTGGAACTCCTGACCTCAAGTGATCCACCTGCCTTGGCCGAAAGTGCTGTGATTACAGGTGTGATCCACCGCACCTGGCCTCTCCCTGGGTTTGGAAGAAGGCAGAGGACACAGCACAGAGACCAAAATAAAGGCCTAGACGCAGGAATAAACAAACCAGGTCAGGAGGGGAGGTGACGTGGGGCTGCTTGGCTGGAACAGAAGTCCACATGCAGGAGGAAAGGAGACCTGCGGGGGCCGGGCTGTGGGCAGTGGGAAGGGAGGCCTCTGTGGGGCCTGTCCAAGCCAGGGGGTGCATGCCCTTTCCTCATGGGGCTCACAGTCTTACAGGAAGAAGGACATGAAAGAATCTCAGGCACAATATCAAATTGCAACTGTGACACCTGCTCCCAAGGAGAAGCTCAGGGTCTTTACAGCAGGAGTCCGCAGCACAGGCCCTTGGACTGATCCTAGTCTGTAGCCTGTTAGGGAGTGGGCTGTGCAGCAGGTGAGCGCCAGCGAGCAAGCACGACTGCCTGAGCTCCGCCTCCTGTCAGCTCAGCAGCAGCATTCATCCTCATAGCAGCCCGATGCCTATCGCGAACTGTGCACGTGAGGGATCTAGGCTGTGCGCTCACTGATCACGCCTGATGATCGGCCACTGTCTCCCATCACCCCCGGATGGGACCATCTAGTTGCAGGGAAACAAGCTCAGGGCTCCCACTGATTCTACATGATGGTGAGTTGTATACTGATTTCATTATATATCACAATGTAATAATAATAGAAATAAAGTGCACAATACATGTAATGTGATTGAATTATCCCCAACTCCCTCCCTGCTCCCAGGTCCATGGAAAAATTGTCTTCCATGAAACTGGTCCCTGGTGCCAAAAAGGTTGGGGACCACTGTTTGATAGCATAGAATCTAAGTATGACTTAGGGTCTCGGGGCACAGGCGGATTCCCTGTGGAAGGAAACTCACACCTGTGTGAAGGCCCCAAGGAGGACGATGTTTAGCAAAATTCCAGGAACTGAAGGAAAGCCAGAAAGGCAGGAGATGGGGCTGGGGATACACAGGGGCCGCTCAGCAGCCAGAAGGGAAGCCTCTTCCAGGTCCCCTGCATACTGGCTCACCCGCCCTGCCCCAACACACCTGTCCCCTGACGACAGACCCTGGCTCCAGCAGGTCTGGCCTGGGAGGACTTCGCCCAGAGGCGCAGAACATTGTCAATAACCAGGGATGGGGGAGTCACCCCACACTGCCCAAAGAGCAGCCTGGACACCCCGGCGTGTGGAGCTGCTGTGACGCTACTATACATGCTTCATTTAGTATGCGCCAGAGCAGGAGGAAACCAGAATGCCAAACTGGCTTCGGATGAGGCCAAGTCAAAATAAATAAACAAATAAAAGCATCAATCAACCGAATTGATTTTTAAAATGTATTAAATAACATGTTGCATGTGGCTAATAGACAGGACAAACATCCTGAAGGTGGTTGGCAAACCTCTAAAGTTTGGGAAATGATGAGGGAATTTGACACAAAGACCATCCTTAGGAGGACTGACATTCAACCATGGCGAACGTGTGGGACCGAGGGCTGGGGGCGGTGCCTCCTGCCTGTAATCCCAGCACTTTGGGAGGCTGAGGCTGGCGGATAGCTTCAGCCCATGAGTTCAGCCTCAGCAACACAGCGAGACCCAGTCTCTACAAAAAAATACAAAAATTAGGCGGACATGATGGCATGTGCCTGTAGTCCCATCTACTCGGGAGGCTGAGGTGGCAGGATCGTTTGAGCCCAGGAGGTGGAGTTTTCAGTGAGCTGAGATTGCACCTTTGCACTCCATCCTGGGCGACAGAGTGAGACCCCGTCTCAAGACAACAGCAAGGACCTGAACTCAGGTTCCCTCAGACTTTCCCCACCCAGCTCCTGGACCCACCAGAATTCAATGTGTGCTCACTGAGCACCTCTATGTGCCAGGCCTATGCCGGGCCCCAGAGACACAGCAGTGCCCAAAAGTAATCACCCTCTGACCTTCCAGAGCTGGCATTCTGCGGAAGAGATAGACAACGATCAGAAAGGCAACCAAACATGTGACCACAGATCGGATAGTGAAGGAACCACAGCGAATGCAAGGTCGGGCAGTGCTGGGTCAGGCTGCCATTTCAGAAAGAGAAGTCACTTGAGCTGAGAATGGAAGGAAGTAAGAGAGGGAACTCTGTGGGTTCCTGGGGAATGCGGGTCCAGGGAGACCAAAATCAAGTGCAAAGGCCCCTGGTGAGAATGTACTTGTTACGTTCATGGAACAAGAAGGAAAGAAGCATGTCTGAGTGGAGTGATGGAGCCAGAGTAGCAGCCCACAGAAGCTCAAGTGCAGAGGGCCTTGTAGGCCGTAGGCAGGACTGGACCGTTTTGTTTGTTTTGAGACAGAGTCTTGCTCTGTGGTCCAGGCTGGGGTGCAGTTGCACAGTCTCAGCTCACTGCAGCCTCCGCCTCCCGGGTTCAGCCTCTGCCTCCCGGGTTCAAGCGGTTCAAGCACGCACCATCACCCTGGCTAATTTTTGTATTTTTAGTAGAGATGGGGTTTCTCCATGTTGGCCAGGCTGGTCTTGAACTCCTAACCTGAGGTGACCCACCTGCCTCAGCCTCCCAAAGTGCTGGGATTACATGTGTGAGCCACCCTGCCCAGCAATGGAATTTAATCCTAGTATTTTATTTTTTATTATTTTTTGAGATGGAGATTTGCTCTGTCACTCAGGCTAGCCTCCTGGGTTCAAGCAATTCTCCTGCCACAGCCTTCTGAGTAGCTGGGGTTACAGGCGCCTGCCACCACCACGCCCAGATAATTTTTGTATTTTAGTAGAGACAGGAATTCACCATGTTGGCCAGGTCGATCTCGAACTCCTGAGCTCAAGTGATCTGCCAGCCTCGGCCTGCCAAAGTGCTGGGATTACGGGCATAAACCACCTTGCCCAGCTGGGATTTGGACTTTCAAAGAGCACATTGAGAAATCGCTGACGGAGTGAGCTCGGAGGGGTGTGATGGGGGGCTTGAGGCTTCAGAGGCCAGCTGGCAGCTGTGTGGATGGTGAGCACAGGCCATCAGTGGAGACACGGACTGGGCTTGGGAGGCCCTGGCCATTCTCCAAGAGAGGAAGTAGAGATGGAGAGAGTGGTGGGGTCAGGACCCATTTTGGTGGAGGAACTGACAGGACTCATCTGAGGAGTCAAATGTGACTCCAGACACTTCGTTAAGAGGTCAAAGAAAGCAGGAGGGACCGGTTCGGTGGAGAAAGCAAGCGTGATCTACTCCGGCCAAGTTCAGGCCTGGGGAGGCCAAGCCAAGGAAATGTCAGAGCACATAACAGTTTAATCCTAGTGTTTTTTTTTTTTTTTCTTTTTTGAGACGGAATCTCGCCCTGTCACCCAGGCTAGCGCCTAGTGCCACAATCTCAGCTCATTGCAACCTCCATCTCCTGGGTTCAAGTGATTCTCCTGCTTCAGCCTCCCAAGTAGCTGGGAGTACAGATGTGCACCACCATGCCCAGCTGATTTTTGTATTTTACTAGAGACAGGGTTTCACCATGTTGTCCAGGCTGGTCTCGAACTCCTGACCTCAAGTGATCTGCCAGCCTCCGCCTTCCAAAGTGCTGGGATTACAGGTGTGAACCACCTGCTGCTGACTCAGAGAGATGGGGGCAGACGCTGAGATGATGTCTGCCAGGGCAGGAAGGGAGGTGAGAAGGTCTCATGTGCCAGGAGGGCTGGGCCACCATGTGTGGGAGGGAGGACACCCAGGCACCAGGCCATGGTCATGACACGGGCCTCTTTGTCCCTCCTGGTCTGCCAACCTCCTTAGTCACTCCTGATGGAGATGACCCATCTGTCCCTGGCCTGCCTCCCACCCTGTCCCTGGGACGGTGCCTGGGGCAGGAGGCTCCATTATCCTACTTGATGAAAGATCTTCCACCCAGCACTGGCCACTCCAGAGCCTCTTCCCGGGGTGGCTGATGATGCATGGCCCAGCTCTTGCGACAGGCCAGGGGTGGAGATGCACTGCACTGCTGAGAAGTGCTTTCTAGGAGTTCAAAACCAGGCAACCGAGCAAGACATTGTATGTAGGAAAAAAATGTTTAAAAATAAGCTGGGCACAGTGGCTGCTGGAAACAGATGCTGGGTGCCGCAAAGAAAAGTCAGTACTGAGACAAAGGATCTCTCAGCAAAACAATGTATACTTTTTTACTTCCTGTATGGCAGGAAGGGGACCCTTGCTAGCCATCTTGCCACGAGAGTATAACGAACAAAGGAAAAGCAGACATGTTTATCCCTTCGCATTTGGGGTCGTCCTTACTGCTGTGTCTGATCTCGGTTTGCTGGAGCCAGACCTCACAATTTAAACTAAAACTCAACTGGCTACTAACTTACAGCTTCTCTAAACAGGTAAAAGCAATGGAGAGCTGGGACATGCCTGTGAGCACGTCCAGCACAGATACCTTGGTTAAAGTATAGGCACATAGAATGTACTACGTGCCTGTAAGCATGGCATCTCCAACAGCTGCGTAAGATAGGGCTTAACAAAGAGTTATTAGCATACTTATGGTTTATTGTTTAACAAGAAGGAAAACTTTAAAGAGGAACTTTCCTACTTCCCACAGTGGTGCATGCCTGTAGTCCCAGCTGCTCGGGAGGCTAAGGCAGGAGGACGGCCTGAGCCCAGGAGTTTGAGTCTGCAGTGAGCTGTGATTGTACTCCAGCCTGGGAAACAGAGTAAGACTCAGTCACTAAAAAAGGCTGAGTGAGGTGTCTCATGTCTGTAATCCCAGCACTTTGGGAGGCCAAGGCGGGCAGATCACCTGAGGTCAGGAGCTCGAGACCAGCTTGGCCAACATGGCAAAACCCCTTCTTTACTAAAAATACAAAAATTAGCCAGGTGCGGTGGTGCACACCTGTAGTTCCAGCTACTTGGAAGGCTGAGGCAGGAGAATCACTTGAACTCAGGAGGAGGAGGTCGCAGTGAGCCTAGATTGTACCATTACACTCCAGCCTGGGCAACAGAGTCAGACTCCATTTCAAATAAATAAATAAGAGAAGAAAAAGAAAAAAAGGAGAAGGAAATAGCCAAGCCTCTTTCTTTCTCCACTCGTCTTGCTCTCAACTCCAGGCTGCTCCTTAAACAGGAGGTGACAACCTCCCTCACAAATTAAAAAAAAATTTCTTTTAATTTTGAAATAATTATCACAGGAAGTTGCAAAGTTAGAACAGGGAAGTCTGGCAGCAGCTGGGCTGAACACCGCTTCCCACCCTAGAGCTGGGTCTGCCTGGGGAGCGGGGAGGAAATGACAGTTGTCCCAAAGGGCCTCGCTGTGAAGCTCAGGCTGGGGCTGAGTAGCCAGAGGTGTGTGATTGAATGTCTCCAGGGAGTGCTGGGTCAGCAGGGCACATGACAATGTGTGGAATAATGACAGCTCACTTTTATGGAAAGCCAGTTCCAAAGCAGCCACCGTGCAAAGTGCCGTAGGGGCTGGGGACCTGTCACAGCACAGCCCTGACGTCGTAGCAGCAATCTTATTACCACCCTGGAAGGGGAAACTGAGGCAATGTCACAGCGGATTCACGGCAGAACTGGGACTGGAACCCAGGTCACTTTACTGCATGCTTGTCGTGGGATGTGCGGGTTGCTGAGTGTATCACGTGTGTGTCGCTAGCCCTGTGAGGAAGCCACTATCGTTGTTCTCGTCTTATTACAGTCCTGGGCAGAGGTCAGGGGCGAGGGGGACACAGCCAGGCTGGGCGTGGCCACCCAGGGCTCACAGGGACTCTGTTAGTTGCCTGGTTTCACTGCTTCTCTGGCAAGGGGCTGACAGTCAAGTCACCAAAAAAGGAGACCAATGACCTGTTTGGAGAAAAGGGCGAAGGAAAAGGGAAAGCGCAGAGGCTGCGTTCTCAGGGGTCCTGCTCCTCCTCCCTTGTCTTCTCCATGCAGCCCTTGGCCTCTGAAATCAAGACACATCCACAAGCCCGTGGTCCAATCTCCTCCTGTTACAAGACTATGAGCCAGGCCTGGCGCTGTGGACTGCAGAAACCTCAGCTTCTCCTCCTAGGTGAGGAGCAGGGATTCAAGTCCCAAAGGGTCCCCTGCCTGATACCTTTGGGGCCTGGTCACCTGGCCTGGAGTCCCACATTGAGATTGCTGGGATTAAAAAAAAATTATGGCTAGGTGCTGTGACTTGTGCCTGTAATTCTAGCATCTTGGAAGCCTGACGCAGCGGATCGCTTGAGGCCAGGAGTTCGAGACCAGAATGGGCAATGTAGAGAATCCCCAACTCAACAAAAAATAAAAACTAAATTAGCTGGGTGGTGCCTGTAGTTGTAGTTACTCGGGTGGCTGAGGATCACTTGAGCCCACCTCCAGTTCGAGGCTGCAAAGAAAAAAAATTTTTTTTAATTTTATTTTGAAATAAGTATAGATTCGCAGAAAGTTGCAAAGATAGAACAGAGAAGTCTGGTGTGTTCTTCACCCAGCGTGCCCTGATGGTTACTTTTTAAATCATTCGGGTCAATATCAAAACCAGGAATCTGACATCGGTATGATGTGTGTGTACAGTTCTATGCCATTCTATCACATCTAGATGAATATAACCACCACTGCAATCCAGATACAGAATTATTCTGTTACTACAAAGACCTCCCTCATGCTATGTGCCCTTCAGTCATACACTTTTCCCACCATCCCTAACCCCTGGCAACTTTTCATCTTCTCCACCTCTATCATTTTGTTATTTCAAAAATGTTACGACCAGGCGCGGTGGCTCACACCTGTAATCCCAGAGAGCAGGTGGATCACTTGAAGTCAAGAGTTCGAGACCAGCCTGGCCAACATGGTGAAACCCTGTCTCTACTAAAATACAAAAATTAGCCGGGCCTGGTGGTGGCAGGTGCCTGTAATCCCAGCTATTAAGAAGCTGAAGCAGGAGAATCATTTGGACCTGGGAGGCAGAGGTTGCAGCGAGTTGAGATCCTGCAACGGCACTCCAGCCTGAGCAATAGGGCGAAACTCCATCTCAAAAAACAAACAAAAAGAATGTTACAACACATGTGATCCTTGGAGACTGTTTGTTTTCACTTTCTGTACCGCTTTTCAGAATTCCCCAGGTTGTTGCCCGTCTCCTATTCACACCTCACTCCTTTCTATTGCTGCGTGGTACTCCATGGCATGGATGTATCATAATCACAATCTCATGGATGAGCAACTCACCTGTCGAAGGAGGCATTGGATGTTTCCAGTTTTGTTTTTTTGTTTTGTTTTGTTTCTTTTTGAGACAGAGTCTCGCTCTTGTTGCCCAGGCTAGAATGCAATGGTGCAATCTCAGCTCACCGCAACCTCCACCTCCCAAGTTCAAGCAGTTCTCCTGCCTTAGCCTCCCGAGAAGCGGGGATTACAGGCATGCGCCACCATGCTCAGGTAATGTATTTTTAGTAGAGATGGGGTTTCACCCTCTTGGCCAGGCTGGTCTTGAACTCCTGACCTCAGGTGATCGCGCCTCGGCCTCCCAAAGTGCTGGGATTACAGGCGTGAGCCACCATGCCCGGCCTGTTTCTAGTTTTTGGTTATTACAAATAAAGTTCTATGAATAATTGTGTGCGGGTTTTTGTGTGGCCATACTTTTTCATTTCTTGAGGATAAAATGCCCAGGAGTGCAATTGCTGGGTCATCTGGTAGGTATCTTTTGTTTAGTTTTTCAGGAAACTGACAAAATCTTTTCCAGAGTAGCTGGATCATTTTTGCATTCCCACCCACCCCATGTGAATGATTCAAGTTCACGGCATCCTCACCAGCGTTTGGTGTTGTCGTTATTGGTTTTTTAATTGTAGCTGTTCTAAAGTGATATCTTGTCACGGGTTTCAATTTGCATTTCACTAGTGGCTGGTGATGTGGGACATCTTTTCATGTGCTTATTTGCCTTCTGTATACCTTCCTCAGGAGCATGCGTCTTCATGTCTTTTGCCTGTTTTCTAATTGGACTGGTTTTTATTTATTTAGAGACAGAATCTCCATCTGTCACCCAGTCTGGAGTGTAGCTGGATCGAGGCTCACGGAAACCTCCGCCCCCTAGGCTCAGGTGACTCTCCTGCCTCAGCTTCCTGCGTAGCTGGGATTATAGGCACACACCACCACACCTTGCTAATTTTTGTATTTTGAGTAGAGATAGGGTTTTGCCATGTTGGCCAGGCTGGTCTCGAACTCCTGACCTCAGGTGATCCGCCTGCCTCAGCCTCCCAAAATGCTGGATTACAGGTGTGAGCCATCGCTCCCAACCTGGTTTTTACTGTATATACATGATATACTCACACCACACACATATATATGCACACACTATAGAATGTAAAGCTGTCATATATTACATATATGCTGCATATATAACAGCTTTGCTGAGATATGATTCATCACATGCCATAAAACACACCCATGTAAAATGTCCAACTGAATGGTCTTGAGTCTGTTCACTGAGTTTTACAACCATCACCACAACCAGTTTTAGAACATTTCATCACCCCAGAATAACCTCATGCCCATGAGCAGTCACACTTTCTTTCCTCACATTCCCCACCCACCACAGCCCTGTGCAACCACAAAATCTACTTCTGTCTCTACAGATTTGCCTTTTCTGAATATTTCATATGAATGGAATCACACAATATGTAACATTTTGTGACTGGCTTCTTTCACTTAATGTTTTCAAAGTTCATTCATTGCTGGGTGCGGGGGCTCACACCTGTAATCCCAGCACTTTGGGAGGCCAAGGTGGGTGGATCCCCTGAGGTCAGGAGTTCAGGACCAGCCTGGCCAACATGGTAAAACCCTGTCTCTACTAACAATATGAAAAATTAGCTGAATGTGGTGGTGTGCACCTGTAATCCCAGTTACTCAGGAGGTTGGGGCAGGTGAATCGCTTGAACCCTGGAGGCAGAGGTTGCAGTGAGCCAAGATCATGCTACTGCACTCCAGCCTGGGTGACAAGAGTGAAGCTCTATCTCAGAAAATAAAGAAATAAAAAGTTCATCCATGTTATAGCACCTATCAGTACCTCATTCTTTTTTATTATCAAATATTTCTTTCTTTTTTTTTTTTTTTTTAAGACAGAGTCTCCTTCTGTTGCCAGGCTGGAGTGCAGTGGCATGATCTCAGCTTACTGCAAACTCTGACTCCCAGGTTCAAGCAATTCTCCTGCCTCAGCCTCCAGAGTAGCTGGGATTACAGGTGCCCACCACTACACCCAGCTATTTTTTTGTATTTTTAGTAGAGACGGGGTTTTACCATGTTGGCCAGGATGGTCTCGAACTCCTGACTTCATGTGATTCCCCCGCATCAGCCTCCCAAAGTGCCGGGATTATAGGCATGAGCCACGGTACCCGGCCAAGATCTTTTTCCTTCTCGATATCTGTGTACTCCTCCCTCAGCGCCTGGGGGCTGCTGAAGCTTCCGTGCAGGTGTCCAGATTCCCCATCATTTATGCCTGTGATGGAAAGTAGTGGAAGTGGTAGTAACTGGATGGTGTCACTAAACTACAAATACTTTCAGGTGGGCTCGTGCCTTTCTCAGCGAGCTGGCAGTCCTCCTGCTTGGCTTGAGTCACTCACATTTCCTGAGAGCTGGGTAAAGGGGAGTTGTGGAGAAGCCTGTTCTGATCTGATATTGCAAACCCAGGCACGGAAAGGAATAACTGCCCGTAGATATTCTAGTCTTCCAATCTGAGTCCCAGCCCGCATCCCCTCCATCGTCTCTTCTCCACTCCCCAGGCCCCCGCAGAGCCACAGAGAAGCAGGGGGTGTGGCCGTGGAAGGTCAACCTCTCTGACCAGAGACTTTACTGTACTTCTCCTTTCACTCTCAGATGCTGCCAGGGTCCCTGAAGAGGGAAGACTCGCGGAAACAGGTAAAAACCATTTTGCTTTTATTTTGCATTTGACAGGCAAGTTATTATGGAGCAGCAGTTGGGCCAGGCTTACCTCCCAGAGCTGGGAACACAGCGGGGGCCTCCCTGGCTCTCTCTTACCTGTGTTACAACAGGTTTTAGACAGACCCCTGTCCTGAGTATCCACCTTGCCAGGCCTGGTGAGTTTTCCGAGAGTAGGGTAAGTTATTGGATGCCCAGGAAGGAAGAATGGAGCCAGGGAGGCCGGCCCCAAGATTCTGCAAGGCCCTCAACAAGGCAGGGCTGAGAAGGTCTGGACAGCATGGCCCTGTCCTGAGCCTCTGTGCATAATGACTGCTCTCCCTAACCTCCACCCCACCCTCAGCTGCCAAGACCAGCTTGGCTGTGGAGACCCCAACCCAGGTGGCACTGCAGGAATTAAGAAACAGACACACAGAGATAGAAAGCAAAGGTGAGACATCAGGGGACTTACAGCATTTCCAGCTGGGAGCCCAGAGCAGTCTCTGACCCATGTATTTATTCTTTACGTTCTAGCGACAAGTTTAACAAGCAGATGCTCTTTGCTCTTTCATAGGTTAAAGATAAACTCACCAGGCAGCTAGTGTATGTTCACTATAGGTTAAAGATAAACTAGAAAATACTCTTTATAAGGGAACAGAGGAAAGAATCACATATCCTGTGTTCAAAGAACTAATTCATCTGGTGTGAGACATATTCATATTGGTTACTGCTTTAGAACGTCTTAAGCAGTTTTCTGCTTTACGGGGCTGACTAGGTTTTCCTTGCCACCGCCCTCAGCAAACAATATGATATATCACACACGTCAGAATTTGCGCTCAATACTCAGCCTTCCATTCCTGGGCCTGGGGCCCTCCTCCTGTGCTCCAGAGACTCCTGGAGCGCCTTGAGGCAGCGCACAGTCCTGCTTTGGAGGTACCCATCTCCCACTCCTGCTGGGATACTCCAGCCCAGCCCAGAGGAGGGTGTGGCTAGAGGGTGCTGGCAGAGCAGGCACAATGGCCCGGCTCCTGGAGGCAAGTCTCAGCTGCATGGAATGGAGTCTAGTCCTTGCCACAGGTTCCCTTGTTACCCCTTAGGGAAACTTAAGGGGATTTCCAAGAGCACTGGCCCTGCAGCCCTGCAAAGTTTTTTATGCAGCATGTAAAATAGATCCCATGGCTGAAGAAGTGTGGACAATCTATTATACTATACTCGAGTCACCACATCTAGAGATTCATTGTATAGATAGAGTTTACTAAAAGGGTTTTAATGCCCTGCAGTAAGGAATCTAACTTAAGCCAGGTGCAGTGGCTCACGCCTGTAATCCCAACACTTTGGGAGGCCAAGTTGGGCGAATCACCTGAGGTCAGGAGTTTGAAACCAGCCTGGCCCCATGTGGCCAGAAGAGATAAACAGACAGAAAGGGGAACACCGATGCCTGGGAAACATTGGCGGGTGAGTGGGAGGGGCTTGGGTTGGTGCTGAGACCGGAGACACACTCTGCTGTCACATCCTTCGGGGTCCCCGGGGGCCAGCACAGAGGGACATGATCATGTAAATTGGGACTTAAATTTAACTCTATGTAAATATAACTCTGTGCAGAGGTCAGGGATGATAGAGGACATGTTCATTGCATAGAGGAAGAGAGAGATGGGCAGCAGTTGCAAAACCTAACCCACAGACAGGTTTTGTTGGACGAGCTCTGTATATTTTTAGTTTATTTATTTTTATTTTTTTCGAGATGGGTCTCGCTCTGTTGCTCAGGCTGGAGTGCAGTGGGGAGATCACCATGGGCTTGACTTCCTGGGCTCAAATGATCCTCCCACCTCAGCCTCTTGATTAGCTGAGACTGCAGGTGTGTGCCACCATGCCTGGCTAGTTTTTAAATTTTTTTGTAGACACCAGGTCTTGCTATGTTGCCCAGGCTGGTCTCAAACTCCTGACCTCAAGTAATCCTCCCACCTTGGCCACCTCTCCTGGTCTGTTTTTCTTCTGAAGTAGGACATTCCACATAGCAGCTTGGCTTCTTCTCTTAAAACAGTGGAAGATCAGACAGTGTGAGCTCAGTCAGGTTCTGTCTGGCAATAACTGGATGGAACTGAGACAGCCACCACCTTTAGAGGAGGCACAACTTTTGTCACCACCTGGTTGATTTCTGTTTCCTGCCTGGCCTGTGGGACATCTGAGGGGGACCTGTGGACCACATTCTCCCGAGACCTGCCAGACCCCTCAAAATGCTCTTCTGGCATTATACTTTGTTTTTTTTGTGTGTGTTTTGGGGTTTTGTTGTTGTTGTTGCGGTTTTTGAAACAGGGTCTTGCCTTGTTGACCAGGCTGGAGTGCAGTAGTGAGATCTTGGCCCACGGCAACCTCCACCTCCTGGGTTCAAGCAATTCTCCTGCCTCAGCCTCCTGGGTAGCTGAGATTACAGGTGTGCACCACCATGCCTGGCTGATTTTTTTTTTTTTTTTTGTATTTTTAGTAAAGATGGGGTTTTGGGCTGGGTGCCATAGCTCACACCTGTAATCCCAGCACTCTGGGAGGCCGAAGCGGGTGGACCACCTGAGGTTGGGAGTTCAAGACCAGCCTGACAAACATGGAGAAACCCCCATCTCTACTAAAAATACAAAATTAACCAGGCATGCTGGTGCATGCCTGTAATTCCAGCTACTCGGGAGGCTGAGGCAGGACAGTCATTTGAACCCTGAAAGCAGAGGTTGGGGTGAGCTGAGATCGCACCATTGCACTCCAGCCTGAGCAACAAGAGTGAAACTCGGTCTCAAACCAAAAAAAAAAGATGGTGATTCACCATGTTGGCCAGGCTGCTCTTGAAGTCCCGACCCCAAGTGATATGCCTGCCTTGGCCTCCCAAAGTATTGGGATTACAGGCATGAGCCACTGTGCTCGGCTAACCTATACTTTGTTACTGGCTTTAGAATTCTCTTTTACTTGATCTTTCAAACCAAATTTTGACCATGTCTGTCCCTGAGTATAATCCTTGATGAGTAGTACCAGGGAGAGCTCCGTGTTATCCAGGGCTTGACATTTGAGGCACTCAGTGGTCTGGTGCCACTCAAAGCCTGAGACCTGGGCAGAAATCTTATAAAATTAGAGATGGATGAATGAATGGATGGAAAAAAAGGAAGCAAGGGAGGAATGAAGGAAGAAAGGAAGAAGTTCCGGAAAGAGAGAGAGCCATGGAGCTCTCAGGTTGAAGGAGAAAAAACTCTGGGCTAGGAGCAGTGGCTCATGCCTGTAGTCCCAGCACTTTGGGAGGCTGAGGCAGGTGGTTCATGAGGTCAGGAGTTCAAGACCAGCCTGGCCAACATGGTGAAACCCCATCTCTACTAAAAATACAAAAATTAGTTGGGCGTGGTGGCACCTGCCTTTACCTGGCTACTTGGGGGGCTGAGGCCAGAGAAACACTTGAGCCTGGGAAGCAGAGGTTGCAGTGAGCTGAGATCACACCACTGCACTTCAGCCTGGGTGACAGAGTGAGACTCTGTCTCAAAAAAAAAAACAACCCAAAAATTAAAGAACTCCATGAGGATCCCAAATGCCATACAGACCCAGTCCTCCCCAATCCAGGGGAAGGGTCAGAGCTCAGTGGGTGAGCAAGAAAAGCCATGTGGAAGAAGTAAGCCACCAGACGCCTCAAAGACAAACTCTCCCCTGCTCAGGCTTCCTTCCGCCCAGACACGACACCATGCATCTCCTCGGCCCCTGGTTCCTGTTCCTGGGTAAGGACTGTGGCCTGGGCTGGTACTGGGGTTCTGGGATGTCAGTGGGCACTGGAGGAGCAGGAAAGACCTGGGCTGAGAGGTGTCAACATAGGGTAGGGTAGGGGTGGCAAGTGTGTGTAGATAAATGTCCGTACAAATATACATACAAATATGTATGTTTCCCATATATACATACGCTTCTCTCTTTGCATCCTGCTGTCTTTGTGACTCTCTGTATCTCTCCCACTATCTCCAGAGGGAATTCTTTAGTCTTTTGAAAGATCTCGGATAGGTGCGGTGGCTCATGCCTGTGACCTCACTTTGTGAGGCTGAGGCGGGAGGATCACTTGAGGTCAGGAGTTCAAGACCAGCCTGGGCAACATAGCAAGACCCTCCCATCTCTAAAAAGAATGAAAAATTAAACAAATTTAAAAATAAAGAATAGTTTTTAAAAGAAGGCTCTCATGCCCCCTCAATAATGCTTTCTGATCACTGTGGTGAGTTCCAGAATACTTGGCTTTCTCTGCCTCAAGTGATTGGCAATTTCAGCATCCCAAAGCCCTCTACGCCTGGGAGGGGGCCTGCGTCTGGATCCCCTGCACCTACAGAATCCCAGATTTCGATGATGCTCTGAAAACGTTTGTCCTGTTCCACAATCCTAACTATAACGACAAAACCAAGCGCTTCGAGGGGACCATACTCTATGAAAACAAAGAGGATGGAAAGTTTCCTTCTGAGCAAAGGGTGCAATTCCTGGAGCCTGACAGGAAGAACTGCACACTGAAAATCAACCCGGTATACGCCAATGACAGTGGTCTGCTGGGGCTGAGGATGGAATCCAAGAAAAATAATAAATGGATGGAAAAAACACACCTCAGTGTCTCTGGTAAGGCCTGCGGGGAGTGGGTCCTCTGCTCTGGGTAGGGGCGAGCTGGGGGCAGATAACACCTGACTCTTGGCACGGAGCTCACAAACTGAGCTGCCTGCAGGGCTCAGGCAGGGGTCGCTGGCGGGTGGTGATGGCGAGGTAGCAGCACTAGACGGAGCTGCGGGACCTCAGGCGTCCCACCTCACCCACAGCTCCTGCCCTTCCGGGACCTGTATTCTAAGGTTGTCGGATCTTCCAATCTTTCTCTCTTTCTTTCTCACCATGTAGTTTTCAGCTTTTGTGACAAACTTGTGTTTGGCCTTAGTGTTGGAGTCATCCAAGCACCACATCCCTTTAGTGGGGTGGGTCTGTGTGCAGCCAGCCTCGGCTCTTCCCCAGGCTGGACCACCCCCTTCAGACAGCGGGGTCTGAAGTTTCATCGCTCACCCCAAACATGGGGCTGCTCAGGGCTGCCCACCAAGGAAACCTAGTGTGAAAATGAGTGACCACACTCCCTCAGCTCCAGACCTGTTCAGTGGCTCAAATCCACCCCTACGTGTGCAATCCCATAACTGAACCTACCTTATAAAAATCACGAGATGCTCATTTTACTTTTTTTCTCTTCTTTTCCCCTTCCCCTTCCCTTCTTTTTATTTTTTTGAGATCGAGTTTCACTCTTGTTGCCTGGGCTGGCGTTCAATGGCTTGATCTCAACTCACGGCAGCCTCCACCTACCAGGTTTAAGCGATTCTCCTGCCTCAGCCTCCCAAGTAGCTGGGATTACAGGCATACACTACCACGCCCAGCTAATTTTGTATTTTTAGTAGAGCCAGGGTTTCTCCATGTTGGTCAGTCTGGTCTCAAACTCCCAACCTCAGGCGATCCACCCTCCTCAGCCTCCCAAAGTGCTGGGATTACAGGCATGAGCCACTGTGCCTGGCCTCCCTTCCCTTTTTATGAGACAGGGTCTTGCTCTGTCATCACCCAGGCTGGAGTGCCGTGGCGTGATCCCAGCTCACCACAACCTCCACCTCCCAGGTTTGAGTGATTCTTCTGTCTCAGCCTCCCGAGTAGCTGGGACTACAGGCGCCTGCCACCACGCTCAGCTAATTTTTATATTTTTAGTAGAGACGGGGTTTCACCATGTTGTCCAGGTTGGTCTCAAACTCCTGATCTTGTGATCTGCCTGTCTCAGCCTCCCAAAGTGCTGGGATTACAGGCATGAGCCACCGCACCTGGTCTTGGCTCATTAAATTTCTGTATGTCATCAAGGAGGTCTGTGAGACCTAAGGATCATTGTTCTTTGAAAGAAAGACAAGTTCATTTATCTTGCAGACCGCCCCCAGGAGGTGAGGATATAAATTAATCAATTATTAGTGAATTAATGGTTACCTGCTACTGAAATGACCAAACGCAACTAATCACGCTTGGAGGAAGGAAAGGACAAAGAGAAAAGAAAAGAAGTAAAATGAACATCTTAACTTTGTTTATAACACAGGCTCAGTTATAGCACCGCACACGTAGGGGCAGATTTGACCCATCAAACACAGGTGTGGGGTCTCTGCCCTAGGAGTGTGCTTACTCTGTTCCGCATCCTGCTTCCTGGATGGGTAGTTCTGAGCAGCCTTAAGTTTGGGGTGGGTGATGTAGCTCCAGACCCCGCTGTCTGAAATGGGTGGTCCAGCCTGGGGGAAAGCTGAGGCTGGCTGCACGCAGAGCCACCCCACTAAAGGAATGCCATGCTTGGATGGCTCCAATACTGAATGAAGCCAGGAAACCAACACAAGGTTGTCAAAGCCAAAAAGCACAGGAACTAAACTGGTAAAATACACTTAGAGGTGGTGGGAGTACAACCTTGCATCGTTCAGAAAGCGCACATCCGTCAATGAGAATGAAAGAAGCATAGATTACAATTCCCAAGGACGTTTAGTGTGGTCAAGGCCTTTCAGAGACTATTTCAAGTGAGCAAAAGCGATTCAAAGTGGAGAAAAGCAGGACTGGGCTGGGTGCAGTAGTTCCTGCCTGTAACCCCAGCACTTTGGGAGGCTGAGGTCGGAGGATCACTTGAGCCCAGGAGTTTGAGACCAGCCTGGGTAACATGGCAAGACCCTATCTCTACAAAAAAATTTAAAATCTAGCTAGATGTGGTGGTACATGCCTGTAGTCCCAGTTACTCAGGGGACTGAGATAAGAGGATTGCTTGAGCCCAGGAGGTCGAGGCTGCAGTAAGCTAGGATTGTGCCACTGTACTCCAGCCTGGGTGACAGAGCAAGACCCTGTCTCTAAAGAAAAAAAAAAAACAGGCCCGGCGTGGTGGCTTACACCTGTAATCCCAGGACTTTGGGAGGCCAAGGCAGGAGGATCACTTGAGGTCAGGAGTTCAAGATCAGCCTGGCCAACATGGTGAAATCCTGTCTCTACTAAAAATACAAAAAATTAGTTGGGCATGGTGGTGGGTGCCTGTAATCCCAGCTACTTGGGAGGCTGAGGCAGAGGGACCACTAGAATTGGGGAGGCGGAGGTTGCAGCAAGCTGAGATCGCACCACTGCACTCCAGCCTGGGTGACAGAGGGAGGTTCCATCCCTCCCCCCCCAAAAAAACAGCAGGACTGGAGAGAGGTGGAATGAAGTGGCAAGGGGTTCCTGAGGGGTGATCTGGGACAAGACATCTAGTCTCCCAGGCTCCAGCACGGTCTCTGTTCTTTTGCAGAAAAGCCCTTTCCACCTCATATCCAGCTCCCTCCAGAAATTCAAGAATCCCAGGAAATCACTCTGACCTGCTTGCTGAATTTCTCCTGCTATGGGTATCAGATCCGATTGCAGTGGTTCCTGGAGGGGGATTCAATGACACAGTCTGTTGTTACCCTGACCTCCTTGGTCCCTGACTCTGTCTTCACCCGGAGCGAGCTCAAGCTCAGGACACAGTGGAGTCACCACGGGAAGAACGTGACCTGCCAGCTCCACGATGCGAAAGGGAAGGTCCTCTCCAAAGACACAGTGCAACTGAATGTGAAGCGTGAGTCTCCCCAACACTCCTATGGGAAGGGCAGGGTCTTTGTCACCTTCTCCCCAGCCCCTCAGGTAGCACGCACCCAGGACACGGGGAAGCCTGCACAGACAGTGGTGTCCTCGCGCCCCGGTCACACTGACCTCCCTCTGGCACCACCCGCCTTGTCAGTCCTGGGGTTTTGGGAAATTGATTCAATTTAGCCTAACGTAATAAAATAGTCCATCCTTGGCCAGGCATGGTGGCTCATACCTGTAATCCCAGCACTTTGGAAGGCAGAGGCAGGTGGATCATGAGGTCAGGAGATGGAGACCATCCTGGCTAACATGGTGAAACCCCATCTCTACTAAAAATGCAAAAAATTAGCAAGGCGTGGTGGCGCGTGCCTGTAGTCTCAGCTACTCGGGAGGCTGAGGCAGGAGAATCACCTGAACCCAGGAGGCAGAGGTTGCCGTGACCCGAGACCTTGCCACTCACTGCACTCCAGCCTGGGCAACAGAGCCAGACTCCATCTCAAAAAAAAAAAAAAACGGTCCATCCTCAAGCAGCGACATGATTTGGGGATTATCTGATTAGGTCTCTTTGTTTCCCTCTTGGGGGGGATTTTTTATTTTGTGCCTCATTCATTCAATAAATATGTATCACAAACCTACTAGGTTCCAGGCCTTATTAGGGCTGCCAGCTGAGGGGGGGGGCACAGGGCAGGGGGCAGGGTGCAGCAGTGAGCAAAGCTCTTGCCCCACACGGAGCCAGCACTGCAGTGAAAGAGACAGACAACAAATGGATTAACAAAGAAATACAGAGCACGAGCCAAGACATTAGGATATGGAACAAAGCAATGTTAACAAAGAAATATACAACATTATTGTAGGTAGATTGTGTATTAGGAAAAAATAAGGCTGGGAGAGGGGAGTGATAGAGAGAGATCTCTTTAAGAAGGTGAGCACTTCAGCTGATTGGAACAGAGGGAGGGGCTGAGGCCAGCGAATATTTGAGAGAGGAGGATTTCAGGGGAAGAGAAGAGCATGTTCAAAGGCTTGAGGCAGGAGCTGGGAGTGGGAGGATCTCAGAGGCTGAGGGCCACATGTCAGGACAGGAGGCAGGAGATGGAGCAGGACTCCGGATCCCAAGGGCTGCAGTGAGGGTCTGGGATTCTGTGCAACGCGTGGAACCCACTTGTGGCTTCCCGCAGGATTGGCGAGGTCTGGTGGATGGTGTGAGGAACCCTGCATGCTGCTGGTGGAGACCAGCAGGCAGAGGAAGTGGGAGGGGGAAGCTGAAAGCCAAGTTAGGAGGCCGTGACCAGGCTGTGACCTGGGTCCCCGCTTGGTCAGAATAAAAGTCCTTTCCCCACATTCTGCCCTCTGAGAATTCCCCACCCCCTCCCGACTGCCCCTTTGCTCCTCCAGACGTCCCGCAATTGAAGATCAATGTCACTCCCAGTGAACCCACGGTAAGGGAGGGGGACTCTGTGACCATGACCTGCGAGGTCAGCAGCAGCAACCCGGACTACAGGACTGTATCCTGGCACAAGGATGGGGCCCTGCTGGAGGGACAGAACACACTCACGCTACAGCTGCCGGAAGTGACCAAGCACCAGAGTGGGACGTACTGCTGTCAGGCCTCCAATGACGTGGGCACAGGAATGTCAGGCCCAGTGGTTCTACAAGTGAAGTGTGAGGCCCTTGGAGCCGGGGGTGGGCCAGGCAGGGAGTTGGCAGGGGAGGACCCGGAGAGGGGAGACTCAGGGGTTCTTGGGGCCATGTGCTCAGGTTGAGGGGGTGCTCTCCTCACCTTCCCATTCGCCTCTGCCCCGTCTTCCAGATGCCCCAGAACCTTCCAGCGTTCAGATCTCCCCGTCACCGGCTGTGGAGGGAAATGAAGTCAAGTTTCTTTGCGCATCACAGGCCAATCCTCCTCCAACAAATTACACATGGTACCACAACGGGAAAGAAGTGCAGGGAAGGACAGAGGGGACATTCCGCATCCCTAAGGCCCTCCCCTGGCACACCGGGACTTATTCCTGCGTGGCAGAAAACCTTCTTGGTACTGGACAGAGGGGCCCGGGAGCTGAGCTGGATGTCCAGTGTGAGTAGCCATGCAGCCTCTGGTTCTAGGGAGAGACGATGGACACAGGGAGGGGGAACGCAGATGGGGCGCAGGGCATTCCCGGGTCCTAGAGTCAAGAGCAAGGAGCAGCCAGGGTCTCCTGACATGTCAGCTTCTCAGGGTAGGGGCTTTGTTGCTATTCACAGCTGCGTTCCCAGCTCCTAGCATAGGGCCTGGCTCACGGAAGGTACTCAGTAGATGCTTATTGAATGAATGAGGCCAGGCATGGTGGCTCACACCTGCAATCCCAGCTCTTTGGGAGGCGAAGGCAGGAGGGTCGCTTGAGCCCAGGAGTTTGAGACCAGTCTGGGTCACACACAGTGAGATACCATTTCTACAAAAAATGCAAAAATTAGCTGGGCGTGGTGGTGTGTGCCTGTGGTCCCAGCTACTGGGAGCGCCAAAGTGGGAGAATCGTTTGAGCCCAGGAGCGTGAGGCTGCAGTAAGCTGTGTTCCTGCTACTGCACTCCAGCCTGGGTCAGAGAGCAAGACTCGGGTCTCAAAAGAAAAGAAAATGCTGGGGCTGGGATTACAGGTGTGGGCCAGGCATGGTGGCTTGCACCTGCAATCCCAGCACTTTGGGAGGCTGAGGCAGGCGGATCACTTGAGGCCAGGAGTTTGAGTCCAGCCTGGGCAACATGGTAAAACCTCATCTCTACAAAAAAATTTAGCCTCTCATGGGTGCGTGCCTGTAATCTCAGCTACCCAGGAGGGTAAGGTGGCAGGATCATCTGAGGCGGGGCGGGCAAGGCTGCGGTGAGCGAGTGATCACACCGCTGCACTCCAGCCTGGTGACTGAGTGAGACTGTCTCAAAAAAAAGGAATAAATTGGCTAGTTATGGTGGTTCATGCCTGTAATCCCAGCACTTTGGGAGGCTGAGGCGAGTGGATTACCTGAGGTCAAGAGTTCGAGATCAGCCTGGCCAACATGGCGAAACCCTGTCTCTACTAAAAATACAAAACACTAGCTGGACGTGGTGGCAGGCACCTGTAATCCCAGGTACTCGGGAGGCTAAGGCAGGAAAATCACTTGAACCTGGGAGGCGGAATTTGCAGTGAGCTGAGATGGTGCCGCTGCACTCCAGCCTGGGGGATGGAAGAGTAAGACTCTGTCTCTAAAAAAAAAAAAAAAAAAGAATGATTAAGTGCAAGATACCAGGACTCCATGAGGGACACAGAGACTTAGTGTCCCTAGGCAGTGGCTGAGTCTCAAAAGAGGCCTTGAAATTTTTGGTGAGAACTGGGGCAACATGCCTCGTTACGCCTCCATTGTGAGACCCTGGTTAACACAGTGAATCTCATCACTGAGTAGAGCACAGGACAAAGAGAATGCATAGATTTGATCCTTGACCCTCAGATGTCATATGTGCTGACAGGACACGGGTGCCCACATCCTGAGCATCTCAGACAGCTGGTTGTATGACCACAGCAGCCGCAGCGGTCTTTGTGCAACATTTGCCACACCACACTCTCCTCTAAGGGCACCATCTCATTTCCTACTTGGAACAATTCCAGGAGGTTAGGAACCCACCCCCTCGAACTCTCAGGATGCCCCCCTCCTGCCACCCAACCCCTGCTGCCTTTTGGTTTTGAGATAGAGTCTAGCTCTGTTGCTCAGGCTGGAGTGCAGTGGCAGGATCTCAGCTCACTGCAACCTCTGCCTCCCAGGTTCAAGATTCTCCTGCCTCAGCCTCCTGAGTAGCGAGGACTACAGACATGCACCACTATGCATAGCTAAGTTTTAAAACTTTTAGTAGAGACAGGCTTTGCTGTGTTGGCCAGGCTGGTCTCGAACTCCTGACCTCAGGTGATCCACTCACCTCGGCCTCCCAAAGTGCTGGGATTACAGGTGTGATCCACCATGCACAGCCTCAGGACCCCATTTGACAGATGCGTAAACTGAGACCTGAAGCTCATGCCGGTGCGCCTCTCAGCAGCCATCTGGCTCAGGTGCTGTGCTCTGGACCCCTGCACCAAACCACAGCCAGGCCGGAGAGCCAGGTCAGGGTTTCTGTCCTCACACAGATGCAGAAAGGAAGCACAAGCGTCCTTTCAATTACTTTAGGACCTGTGCGGATGCCCGGGGCAGGTAGTGGAAGAAGAGGAAGCAAGAGGGAAGGGGTACTAAGGACAACTGGCTGTTCTTTACTCACGTCTCCGGTTTTCTTCCAGATCCTCCCAAGGAGGTGACCACAGTGATTCAAAACCCCACGTCGATTCGAGAAGGAGACACGGTGACCCTTTCCTGTAACTACAATTCCAGTAACCCCGGCGTTACCTGGTATGCATGGAGAACTGGTAGCACCCGGGAGGAGTCATCGTCTGGGGTGCTGGAGATCCAAAACATTGCCTGGAACAACAACGTCATCAGCTGTGCAGCTTGTAACCACTGGTGCTCGTGGGGCTCCCAGGTCACCCTGAATGTCCAGTGTGAGTCCCCGGGCTGGGCAGGGGGATCTGGGAGGTAGCCTGGCTGGGACATGGGGATGGAAGGTGACGAGGCTGGAGCCTGGGCCAGTGTCTTCGACGAAATTGAGGGTTAGGAGCCTGACCTCAGGGCCAAGGGGAGGGGAGGCCTGGGGACAGCAAGAGGGACAGGGAACGGTGAGGTCAGCTTGGGACCGTTGCCCTCCAGATGCCCCCAGAGGCGTGTGGGTCCGGAAAATCAAGCCCCTTGCCGAGATTTACTCTGGGAACTCAGTCAGCCTCCAATGTGGCTTCGCAAGCAGCCATCCCAAAGAAGTTCATTTCCTCTGGAAGAAAAATGGCAACGTTCTGGGGGAAGAGAGTGAGCTGAACTTTGACTCCATCTCCCCAGAAGACGCCGGGAGTTACAGCTGCTGGGTGAAGAACTCTGCAGGACAGACGGCATCTGAGCCCTGGCCGCTCCAAGTGCTGTGTGAGTGGGGGCTGGAGCTTGGGAGTGGAGCAGAGCAGGGACCAGCAACCTGCCTGGTGGTGACCTCCCCCTTTCCCCCCACCCGCTGTGCAGATGCACCCCGGAGGCTGCGTGTGTCCATGAGCCCAGGGAACCAAGTGATGGAGGGGAGGAGGGCAGCCCTGACCTGTGAGAGCGATGCCAACCCTCCCATCTCCCACTACACCTGGTTTGACCAGAATAATCGAACCTTCCACTACCCCGGCCAGACGCTGAGATTGGAGCCAGTGGAGGTGGAGCACTCGGGAGCTTACTGGTGCCGGGGGACCAACAGTGTGGGCGAGGGCCACTCGCCCCTCAGCACCCTCACTGTCTACTGTAAGGCCTCTTCCTGCTCTTGTTCTTGGTGGTGATGGTTCTTCTTTCTTCTTCTTCGCCCCCTTCTCCTCCTCCTCCTTCTCCTCCTCCTCCTTTTCCTCCTCCTCCTTCTCCTCCCCCTCCTTCTCCTCCTCCTCCTTCTCTTCCTCCTCCTCCTCCTCGTCCTCCTTCTCCTCGTCCTCCTCCTTCTCCTCCTCCTCCTCCCCCTCCTCCTCCTCCCCCTCCTCCTCCTCCCCCTTCTCCTCCTCCTTCTTCTCCTTCTCCTCCTCCTCCTTCTCCTCCTCCTTCTCCTTCTCCTCCCCTCTTTCTCCTCCTCCTCCCCCTCCCCCTTCTCCTTCTCCTCCTCCTTCTCCTCCTCCTCTTTCTCCTCCTCCCCCTTCTCCTCCTCCTCCTTCTTCTCCTTCTCCTCCTCCTCCTTTTCCTCCTCCTCCTCCTCCTTCTCCTTCTCCTTCTCCTCCTTCTCCTCCTCCTCCTCCCCCTCTTCCTCCCCCTCTTCCTCCTCCTCGTTCTCCTCCTCCTTCTCCTCCTTTCCTCCTCCTTCTCCTCCTCCTCCTTCTCCTCCTTCTCCTCCTCCTCCTCCTTCTCCTCCTTCTCCTCCTTCTCCTCCTTCTCCTCCTCCTTCTCCTCCTCCTCCTTCTTCTCCTCCTTCTCCTCCTTCTCCTCCTTCTCCTCCTCCTTCTCCTTCTCCTCCCCTCCTTCTCCTCCTCCTCCCCCTCCCCCTTCTCCTTCTCCTCCTCCTTCTCCTCCTCCTCCTCCTTCCCCTCCCCCTCCTCCTTCTCCTCCTCCTCTTTCTCCTCCTCCTCCTTCTCCTCCTCCTCCTTCTTCTCCTCCTCCTTTTCCTCCTCCTCCTCCTCCTTCTCCTTCTCCTTCTCCTCCTCCTCCTCCCCCTCTTCCTCCCCCTCTTCCTCCTCCTCGTTCTCCTCCTCCTTCTCCTCCTTTCCTCCTCCTTCTCCTCCTCCTCCTTCTCCTCCTTCTCCTCCTCCTCCTCCTCCTCCTTCTCCTCCTTCTCCTCCTTCTCCTCCTTCTCCTCCTCCTTCTCCTCCTCCTCCTTCTTCTCCTTCTCCTCCTTCTCCTCCTCCTTCTCCTCCTCCTCCTTCTTCTCCTTCTCCTCCTCCTCCTTCTTCTCCTTCTCCTCCTCCTCCTTCTTCTCCTTCTCCTCCTCCTCCTTCTTCTCCTTCTTCTCCTCCTCCTTCTTCTCCTCCTCTTCCTTCTCCTCCTCCTCCTTCTTTCTTCTGTCTTCTTTCCTCTTCTCTTTTTCTTCTTCCTCTTGTTCCTTCTCCTCCTCCTTCTCTTTCTCCTCCTCCTCCTCTTCTTTTTTCTTCTTCTTTTCCTCCTCTTACTTCTTTCTTCTTCTGCTTCTTCCTTTTTTTTTTTTGTTTTTTTGAGACAGTCTCACTCTTGTCACCCAGGGTGGAGTATAGTGGCTCAATCTGGGCTCACTGCAACCTCTGCCTCCCGGGTTCAAGCTATTGTCCTGCCTCAGCCTCCTGAGCAGCTGGATCACAGGCATGTGCCACCATGCCCAGCTAATTTTTGTATTTTTAGTAGAGATGGGGTTTCACCATATTGACCACACTGATCTCGAACTCCTGACCTTGTGATCCGCCTGCCTTGGCTTCCCAAAGTGCTGGGATTACAGGCGTGAGCCACTGCACCCAACTCCTTGTTTTTATCCTTTAAGATGTCAGTGATTTTTATTCCCCAAACAGGGTCTCACCCTGTTGCACAGGCTGTCGTGCAGTGACACAATCTCAGCTCCTGCCTCGACCCCCTGGGCTCAAGTGGTTCTCCTGCCTCGGCCTCCAGAGTAGTAGACTTGGGAGATTTTTAAGCAGATCATATAAGCACATGGTGAAAATATAAAATGTAAGCATGAAAGGGTCAGTAGTGGAAAGACAGATGTTGCTCACTCTTGATCCCCGAGGACTCATCCCCACCACAGGTCCCCACTGCACACAGTTGCCCCACCTTCCCCGGGGGTGTTTTTCACATGCACAATTCACATACAGGGGTCTGTGTCTACACATCATTCCTAGTGACACAGACCAGGCAGAGCTCACACTTTGCCCAGGACTTTTCTTTGCTTTTTTCCATGGAATAATACCACTTGGACATTGTTCTGTATCTGTGCATACACAGGGTGCCTAAAGTCTGCAGGCAGCGCAAGGTGGCTCACACCTATAATCTCAACACTTTGAGGGGCGGAGGTGGGAGGATCTCTTGAGCCCAGGAGTTCGAGACCAGCCTGGACAACATAGCCTATACCTCATAGCCAGACCTGGTCTCTACAAAATACACCAAAATATATACACATTAAAAGTAAAACAATAACAAAAAGAAGAGTCTGGAAGCATAGAGAACATATTTGATTAATTTATTGTACTTTTGCAGATTAACGATTGGAAACATGGCCTTAAATTTAGGGAACCTGGCCGGGCGCAGTGGCTCGACACCTGTAATCCCAACACTTTGGGAGGCCGAAGCGGGTGGATCACTTGAGGCCAGGAGCTCAAGACCAGCCTGGCTGACATGGTGAAACCCCATCTCTACTAAAGATATAAAAATTAGCCGGGCGTGGTGATGTGCACCTGTAATCCCAGCTACTTGGGAGGCTGAGGCAGGGGAATCTCTTGAACCAGGGAGGCGTAGGTTGCAGTGAGCCGAGATCATGCCACTGGACTCCAGCCTGGGCAACAGAGCGAGAGTCTGTCTCAATCAATCAATCAACGTAGGGAACTGTCACCAGCACAGCCGAAGACCAAAGGAAAACATCTGGAACATATCTGGAAATGTCACAGACACACCCCATCATATAAAAAACTGTTCCCTGGGTCTCCCCTTTGCAGACAGCCTGAGACCCGCCTCTTTTTCCCAGAGCCGTGCAGCCCTTTCGTATGAAGGTTGCATACGTTTTCCTCCCAGCACCCTCTTAAGGGCTAAGGTCTGCAGCCTCTTGTTTTGGGCATGCCTGCAAGGACAGCTGCAAGATGCATTCCACGTGGAATTGCTGGGTGGAAGACGGGCATTTTTGGAGCTGATCACACAGCCACACTGCCATAAAGAGCTGCACCCATTCATGCAGGTGCGGGTCACAGGCTCTGGACGTGCCGCGTCTGTGGGAAAAGTAGCTCCTCAGAATTAGTGCCTCTCTCTTAACAGGAGGCCCAGAGCAGGCAGGAGTAGGTGTCGCCCTCTTCCTCTGCACCCCTCTCGCATGCATGCAGGGGAGAAGGACGGGGCTGGCTGCAGAGAGAAGTCCAGGATGCCTTCCAGGCAAAGGCTGCCAGGCAGAACTGGCTCCTCAGCTAATTAAGGTCTCTCCTTTCTTTCTCCACCCAGATAGCCCAGAGACCATCGCCAGGCAAGTGGCCCTGTTTCTCGGGTCCTGCCTGGCCATCCTCATCCTGGCGATCTGTGGGTTCAAGCTCCAGCAACGGTGAGCTCCTACCACCGCCCACCTCCTCCTCTCTCCCTTGGCAGAGGCCTGTGTCCAGTTGCTCCATCTTGAAGCCTCCAGCCTGTGGAGTCCCTGACCCTCACACATGTGCCTTTATTTCTCAGTTGGGAGAGGACACAGAGCCAGCAGGGGCTTCAGGAGAATTCCAGTGGCCAGAGCTTCTTTGTGAGGAATAAAAAGGTAGGATGGGGCTGGGCACAGTGGCTCACGCCTGTAATCCCAGAACGTTGGGAGGCCATGGCAGGTGGATCACCTGAGGTTGGGAGTTCGAGACCAGCATGGTCAACATGGTGAAACCCTGTCTCTACTAAAAATATTTTTTAAATTAGCCGGGTGTGGTGGTGCATGCCTGTAATTCCAGCTACTCAGGAGGCTGAGGCATGAGAATCACTTGAACCCAGGAGGCAGAGGTTGCAGTAAGCCAAGAATGCACCACTGCACTCCAGCCTGGGCAACAGAGCCAGACTCTGCCTCAAAAAAAAAAAAAAAAAAAGGCAAAAGTAGAATGGGAGAAAGGTGAATGCAGGGCAGACTGTGAAGCAAAGTGGGGAAATGAGGTGAAGGAGGGGAATAAAATGTCCTCTGGAGAGACCTGGGCTGTCAGAGGACAGGGAAGGGGACGAGGGTAGGGGAACAGGTGGTTGGCACTTCACCCACGCCTCCCTTCCAGGTTAGAAGGGCCCCCCTCTCGGAAGGCCCCCACTCCCTGGGATGCTACAATCCGATGATGGAAGATGTCATTAGCTATGCCACCCTACAATTTCCTGAGACGGATACACCACGAACTGGGTACTGAGGGCACTGGGAGGGTGGCCCGGCACCCTGAGGGGGAGGTGAGAGGAAAAGCTCTTGTCCTGCCTACCCTCTTTGTGCCAGGCCCATGCCAGGCACCACGATACACGCCTCATTCCCACTCCATAACAAGCCTCTGGGTAAGGGCCAGTCTCCAGAAGTGCGCATGCCCAGTCCATCCTTATCACGGAGGTCAAGACCTCGTGATACACACTCATGCCTACTCCCTCCACACACATTTGCAAGAGCTCCTACTGTGAGCTTTGGGCACTGGGGAGACAGCAGGTCTTACAGAAGAGGCTGACGTTGGGGTGCTGCTGGGGGAGCAGTGGCTCACGTCTGTAATCCCACACTTTGAGAAGCTGAGATGGGTGGATCAGGAGGTCAGGAGTTCGAGACCAGCCTGACCAAAATGGTGAAACCCTGTCTCTAGTAAAACTGCAAAAATTAGTTGGGCATGGTGGCAGGTGCCTGTAACCCTAGCTACTCAGGAGGATGAGGCAGGAGAATCACTTTAACCCAGGAGGTGGAGGTTGAGGTGACCACACCATTGCACTCCAGCCTGGGTGACAGAGCAAGACTCCGTCTCAAAAAAAAAAGAAAAAAGAAAAAGGGAGAGAGAGAGAAAGGAGAGTTCATGAGAAATGCTTCATGTGTGGTTGTCTATCTGCCCTCTTTCTCAGAGATGCAGAGTCCTCAGAGATTCAGAGACCTCCCCGAGACCGCGATGACTCAGTCATTTATTCAGTGTTGCAGAAGCGGCAAGCGGTAAGGAGGGTGGGGCTGTGGAAGGCTGGGGGCGGGGGCCTGGCCTCGGCGGGGGGTCCCGCATGGAAGGGCTTAGGTGATGGCAGAAGTTGGGTGTTGGAGACGGTTGCTCCGGAAGAGCTGGTGAGAGCCAGGCAGGCACCTCCGGGTCCCGGATGCCGGCACGCCCGCCTGGGCTTTTGGACCCCTGGGTGGAATGGAGGAGAGGATTCGGAGGAAAGCAGCGGTGGGAGGCTGGCGGCAGCAGGGCCAGGCTGACCACCACGCGGCTTTCTCAGGACGACTATGAGAACGTGGTTCCAGATTTTCCAGAGGATGAGGGAATTCATTACTCGGAGCTGATTCGGTTTGGGGTCGGGGAGCGGCCTCAGGCACCGGAAAACGTGGACTACGTAATCCTCAAGCACTGACGCCGGACGCCCTACTGGGAGCAGCAGGGGCCAGGGAAGTCCCAGAGCTTCCCCAGACGCCACCACACGGCTTCCTCCTTCGTGCACACGCACACACATTCACATCTGCACATACACACACTGCAGAGAACCTTGTGCCTGGCGCAGAGCCAGTCTTTCTGAGTGAGGGTAACCCCAACCCTCCACTCTCCTTGCTGCCCAGAAGCCCATCTAAAGGCTTGCCCCAAGATGCTCACCTTCCTGTGCCCCGCCCCCGGCCCACAGGCTGCCACCTGTCCCTCTAACCCCCACCCCCACCCCACCCCAGCTGCTTGTGTCCCTCTGGGATCTGCCCGTCATCATTTTTCCTTTCCTCCTCCATCTCTTTGGCCTGCTACCCCTGATCTGACATCCCCACTCACGAATCTTACGCCCAGTTTCTGCCTCTTGGGGGTAAGCCCAGGAAAGAACAGAAATAAGGTAGGAAGGGGCCCAGTCCTGGCCTGGCTTCTCCTCTGGAAGCGAGGCATTGCATGGGGAGCATATGCCACAGCGGCTCCTCGCCTCCGGGAACTCCGGGTTTGACATGGACACACTGGTGTGGATAAACATGTGATGGAGACAGAGCTCACAATAAAAATGGCTCAGATGCCACTTCAAAGAACCAGTGAACGCTTTTCAGTCTGTGGAGTCAGAGTGGGGAAGAGCAGAGGGGGAAGGCTTAATGGGGCCTGGTGGGGAAGGGAATGGAGTCACACTGGTTTAGTGATCAAATCAGCAGATTAGAGAGTCCAGTGTCTTGTTAGGAAAAGCATACTGGCTTTGCAGGCAGACAAGCGTGAGAGCTTTAATCTTCATTTTTTGACTTAACTAGCCGGGTGATCTTGGCAGGGCTTGCCAGCTTGCCTGAGCCTTGGTTTCTCCATCTGTGAAGTGGAGAGGGAGAGGCCACTGCCCACCATGCAGGTGGCCCCCAATAGGAAGAGAGGCATCATCATATAGGCTGGAGCAGCACAGAAGCCAAAAGTTCCCCAGGAAGCAAACCCCATCCTTTATTTGCATTTCTCGAAGAATATGAAAAGGGGAAGCCAATTCAATACAGCTCTTCTCAAAAATGACGCTACCCAGCTCTTGCACAACCCATAGCTGCCAGAGAAAGCCTTGAAGACCAGCCACGCTGAGAAAGCTCACAGCTTTTCTGCTGTTCATGGTCCTCTGCACCAGTTCCCTAATTCTGTTCACTGATTCAGATTTTCCAGTTAGGTGCCCCTGCTTCTCTCTCCGATTCTCAGATTTGATCTCTCTCCACCCATCCACCTGCCTCTGTGAAGGGGCCAAAGCTAATTTTCCTTAGACAGCAGGGGTGTGATTATCTGATCATCAAGGGGACTAGCTCCTGACACACAGCAGGTGTCCCCAAACTGCTGACTTCCTTTCCCACCCTCCTTTCCCATCTCTGCTCAATACCTGGATGCTGATTCTAGGAATTACGGTGCAGGGAGGCCTTGATCTCCCCAACAATCCACTTTGTTCCTGGTTTGATTTCTGGTGAGCATCGTTAACTTATCTGGAGGAAGATGAGACTTTAAGAACTGTTTAAATGAGACAGAGAGGGCGCTGGGATGTCTGTGACCAAAATGAGGTTCGGTGTCATTCATCCCTTCCTTCATTCATTCGGCACAGTTACTGAGCATCTGGAAATGCAGCCAGTGCAGATCCAGTTGTTAGGACACCAAAAATATAAGGAAGAGGACCAACCTTGGATATCTCTAAATCTAGGGGTCCTAAAGGATTTTAGCACAGGATCCCCTGGAGGGAGCCAAGGCAGTCCTAAGCCTGAAGGGCCTGGCTCAGGCTCCCTGGCAACCACCGAGTGTCTTCCCCTTCCCACCCTGTCCCTCAGCACAGCTGCTGACATAAACCTACTACATGGCTGATTGACCATGAGATGTGGCCATCAATAGACATTGCTGAGGCGTGAAGAGCAGGTGGCCAGGAAGCTAGGGGGGCCAGGACTCCAGATGCAGGCTCAGGCCACCCTCCAAAACCCCAGCTCTCACCGTCCTCCCAGGGCCCAGACAATGGATTGTGCATTTAGCTCCCCACACACTTGCTGTGCAACACGAAATAGACAAAGCAGACAAAAATCTCTGCCCTCAGGAGGCTGGCATTCTAGCCCAGGAGCCAGCCAAGACGATGTCACAGTCATGGGTGCTCTGAAGAAACACAGCACAAGTGAAATTCACAGGCGGGATCAGGGTGGCCGAGGCACCCGGGAAGGCCCACGGAGGAGGTGACCTTGGGTGAAGAGCCAGATGCCAGTGGGTGGAAAAACCCAACCGCTCCCCGGGGCTTTGCTCTTGCTGTAGGAGGGGAAACGGCACTGCTTCGGATCCTTCCTCCGTTCTGTCAGTTTCTCAGTTCCCAACACCACACTGAACAGTAGGAGGCAAGTTCTCTGCTCACAACAGGTGCTGCGCCCCACGTGCGGGTCTCGAGAAAAAGGCTAGAGCGGACCAATTTAGTGACTCCGAGGTATGAAAAGGAGTGAGATGGCATCTTTGAGGGAGTTAGTGATAGGATGAACTCCCCGTACTGCCCACCTGAAGCCTGGTGACCGGAGCTGCCAGGAGGCCACATGGAGAGAGGCTTATGATGGGGCACCTGGAACTCAGACGGGGCAGAGCAGTCAGGTGACCCCCACACCTGAGAAGACAGATGTGGAGAGTCTGTGTTGTTCTGAGGCAGGAAACAGACAGACCTAAAGACAGACATGGGAACAGTGAGAGACAGAGACAGATTCACAGAGCAAAGCTGGCTTCTCACTGGCAGGCGTGGGCACACCTGAGGGAGCGTCTGGAGCCCTTAGAAATCTGAACGTGATCACGCCTTATCCCACACACCCACTGCCACGTGGAGATGGTTTGGTGGATGCGGTCACAGGGCACCGTGTTGTCGGGGTGAGCCAGTGAGGCTGGGGGCCTGCCCAGGAATGCATAGAGGGTGGGGAGACCTGGCCCCAGTGCAGGTGTGAACAGACAGGAGGGCTGGGGAGGAAATAGAGCTGGATTGTGGCTGAGCCCCAGCCCTGCCCCAAGGTACTGGCTCCTACCCAGACAGGCACCGATTCCTCCCTGGCCCTTCTGTGTTCCTGCATCTTCCTAGCCCCTCACCTCCTCCGGTGTGGCCTCAGCTCCAGCCTGGATGCCCCATTAGCTGCTCACCCAAGCTGCTAGAACCTCAGGCTAATGGCCCTGCCACCCGCCCTCCTCCCCTTCCGGCTCACTGCCCATCCCAGGCATCCTCCCTCAGCCTGCTGAGGGGACTGCTGAGCCTCAGAGACATCTGGCAGTGCCAGGAGGTGGGTTTCTCCTTCTGTGACTCCTTTCTTCACCTGACTATTCCCCAAACTCCCAGATCCCCCTGTCCAGGTGGACCTGAGGACTGCCAAGCTCAACCATGACAGGTTGGAACCCAGCTGACCCTTGGGCTTTCCCTGGGGGACCCCTTTTCTTGCCCCTGGCCACAACCCCCACCTCATCCACACCTTTCTCCTTTTCGCTGTCCTGCTGGCTTTCCACTGTGGGAGAGCAGCTCCTGCCTTGCCAGGAAAGCTGGGAGGGCAGCGGGCTCAGGAGTCAAACTCCCATTCCCAGGGAAGACTCAGGCTGTGGGCCCAGCCCTCTTCTGAATTCTCTCCAACCCTCCTCCCCACAGTCTCAGAAATCAAGAAGCCTCCCTTCCTCTGGGACCCTCGCAACGTCCTATCTCCTGTGATTCTGTGGGTGCTCCTCGGCTTTTAAGAGGTGATATGGTGGAGAGGAAGCTCAGTACTAAGGGCCACAAGTCCCAGCTTCTCATCTAGGCTCCGCTGCCCCTGGCTGCTGCCTCCCTCTGTGGGCCTCCGTTTCCTCGGTGATCCCACCAGGCGAATTCTAATCCTCCAGGCAGGGCCGGAACCCGCGAGTGATCCCAGGAGCCCCTCCTTTCCAGGGCCTCAAGATCTGAGGACAGGGAGCCTGTTGCGCACAAGAGCCGTGTAGGCAGGACGGCGGCCCCATGGACCTGCCCCCGCAGCTCTCCTTCGCCCTCTACGTGGCCGCCTTCGCGCTGGGCTTCCCGCTCAATTTACTGGCCATCCGAGGGGCCACAGCCCACGCCCGGCTCCGGCTCACCCCCAGCCTGGTCTACGCCCTGCACCTGGGCTGCTCTGACCTGCTGCTGACGGTCTCCCTGCCCCTGAAGGCAGTGGAGGCGCTGGCCTCAGGGGCCTGGCCTCTGCCAGTTGCATTGTGCCCCGTCTTCGCGGTGGCCCACTTCGCTCCACTCTACGCCAGCGGGGGCTTCCTGGCTGCCCTGAGCGCCGGCCGCTACCTGGGAGCTGCTTTCCCCCTGGGCTACCAAGCTTTCCGGAGGCCATGCTACTCCTGGGGGGTGTGCACGGCCATCTGGGCCCTTGTCCTGTGCCACCTGGGCCTGGTCCTTGCATTGGAGGCTCCGGGAGGCTGGCTGGACAACAGCAACACCTCGCTGGGCATCAACACCCCGGTCAACGGCTCTCCCGTGTGCCTGGAGGCCTGGGACCCGGCCTCCGCCGCCCCGGCCCGCCTCAGCCTCTCTCTCCTGCTCTTTTTCCTGCCCTTGGCCATCACAGCCTTCTGCTACGTGGGCTGCCTCCGGGCACTGGCCCGCTCAGGCCTGACACACAGGCGGAAGCTGAGGGCCGCATGGGTGGCCGGAGGGGTGCTGCTCACGCTGCTGCTCTGCGTGGGACCCTACAACGCCTCCAACGTGGCCAGCTTCCTGAACCCCGACATGGGAGGCCCCTGGAGGAAGCTGGGGCTCATCACGGGTGCCTGGAGTGTGGTGCTCAACCCGCTGGTGACCGGTTACTTGGGAAGGGGTCCTGGCCTGAAGACAGGGTGTGCGCCAAGAACGCAAGGGGGCACGTCCCAGAAGTAGTGGCCACCGCTGGCGGGGAAGGAGCATGGGGCAGAAGGGTCTGGCTGCTTCTCCTGGCCCCTGCGGGGAGCTACTGCAGAGGAACTGCAGGCAGCCTGGCCCGGAGACCTCCCTGGAGCCACTCAAGCCGAGAGCTGCACCTGCCGAGGGCTGCACCCGGGTCAGGAGAGGAGCATGGAGCCAGAACAAGGTGGCAGGGGGAGGTAAGCTTGCCCCTGCACACGTGGGCCCCCTTCCTCACCGGTCTCTCCCCTCTGCACGTCCTCACCAGCCTGTCTTCAGTGAGCCCACGGGCAAAGGCCTTGTACTTGTTGGAAGGAGGAGGAGGTCTGTTTCTGGCCCACGGGAACTGCCACTCTGGTAATGCACTTGAGGAGCCGCTACTCTGAAATCAGCTCCCGGGAGAGAACATTTGATGTCCCAGTAGGAGACGGGGCAGGAGGCAGGATAATGACACTGTTATACCACGTGAAATTCACAAGGGGGCAGCCTTGGAGCTGGGAACGGAGGCTGGCAGGAAAAGATGCTTCAGCGGGGGAGGGAAAAGGCAAAGGCCATGCAGTTGACCCTTGAACCACACGGGGATGGGGTGCCAAAACCCCATGCAGTGGAAAATCTGTGCATGACTTTGACTCCCCCAAAACTCAACTACTAATAGTCTACTGTTGACTGAAAGCTTTACTCAGTATATAAACAATTGAACAAGACATATTTGAGACCAGGCACAGTGGCTTATGCCTGTAATCCCAGTACTTTGGGAGGCTGAGGTGGGGAAGACTGCTTGCATCCAGGAGTTCAAGACCAGCCTGGGCAACATAGTGAAACCCCACCTCTACAAATAATAAAAATAAAAATAATCTAGCTGGGTGTGGTGGTATGTGCCTGTAGTCCCAGCTACTCGGGAGGCTGAAGTGGGAGGATCGCTTGAGCCCAGGATCGAGGCTGCAATGAGCCATGATTGCACCACTGCACTCCAGCCTGTGTGACAGACCAAGACCCTGTCTCTGGAAAAAAAAAAAGACATATTTTGTATGTTATATGTATTATATGCTGTATTCTTACAACAAAGTAAGCTAAAGAAAAGTACATGTTATGGAGAACATCATTAGAAAGAGAAATACCTTCACAGCACTGTGCTGTATTTATCAGTACCATAAGTTTATGTCGTCTGTTTATAAGAGAAATTCCCTGTCTGAATCGGCAGTAATTACAGCTGCAGATTTCAATCGATGGTAGATATCAAGCGGTTCAACTCGTTCTTGTAATGTCATCACTTTCCTTGCTTCTTGGAAGGAGCTCTGCCATCACTAGTGGCCCCGAATAGGGGCCCACGGGGTTATTCAGAGTTTGTGGTATTGCACTAAACACGGTGAAAAATACGCAAGAACTACGAGAGATCACTGTTTCACTTCTATACAAAATGTACTGGCGAGAGCTGCTCACCAGGAGATGATTAGCTTCACGTGGTGTTTTAAGTGGATACTCAACACTTGAACTCACAAAGACAGCATAGGAGATGGCTATGAAATTATTACAGGAGAACATTATATCTACAGTAATTTTATGCACTTATGACTTAATACTTAAAACGTCTTTACGTTTGCTTGCATTTCTCTTGACTTCAAATGGCATCAAGTAGAGTTTGTGTGTGCGCATATATATAGATAGAGATATATGTGTGTGTATATATATATATATAGATAGATAGATAGATAGATAGATAGATAGATAGATACTTTTTTTTTTAGAGATAGAGTCTTGCTCTGTCTCCCATGCTGGAGTGCAATGGCATGATCTCAGCTCACTGCAACCTCCACCTCCATGGTTCAAGCAATTCTCCTGTCTCAGCCTCCCAAATAGCTGGGATTTCAGGCACCCACCACCACGCCTTTCTAATGTTTCGTATTTTTAGTACAGACAGGGTTTCGCCATGTTGGCCAGGCTTGCCTTGAACGCCTGACCTCAGTTGACCCATCCACCTCGGCCTCCCAAAGTGCTGGAATTACAGGCATGAGCCATCGTGCCCGGCCAATTTTAACTTTATATAAGAGATTTGCCCAGCCTGAGTGACATGGTGAAACCCCGTCTTTACCAAAAATACAAAGAAATTAGCGGGGCGTGGTGGCGTGTGCCTGTGGTCCCAGCTACTTGGGAGGCTGATGTGGGAGGATGGTTTGAGCCAGGCAGGCAGAGGTTGCAGGGAGCTGAGATCCCACCATTGCATTCCAGCCTGGGCAATAGAAACAGACCGTGTCTCCAGAAAAACAGAGCTTTGTGTCCATTTTATGGTAGTAAATGATAAGACAGACTAGTATCTACATGTGTTTTTTTGCATTTGTGCCATATCTATCTTTTGCTTAAATTTTTTTTTTAGTAGTTCTAGGCTTGTGGTTCCTCTGCAAGTTTTTTCAAATTGTTGCAAATCTCTGAAAATGTTTCCAACGTATTTATTGAAAATAATCCATAAGTAAGTGGACCTGCACAGTTCAAACCTGTGCTGGTCGAAGGTCATCTATATAGTCTGTAATACATGACGGGTACCGCGCTGAGTGTCTGACAATGAGCGTCGGCTCACTTCAGCTTCACATAACCCTGAGGTTTAGCCATGTGACCGCGATACTGATGGGCAGGTGTTCACTGCACGACGGTGCTGGGCAGAGGGGCAGACACTGATAAATTCTAGCCTGTGCTTTGCTCACCAAGCCGCATGCCTGCTTTGCTTGCATCAAGATAAGGAGTACTGTGTGCTAATTTGAAGAAATATGCCAGCCACTCCATAGGCAGTACTTGGTGCAGGGTGGACTCCTCTGGAAAGGAGCACTTCATTTGCACAAATGCTGCACGAGGTAGCTGCGATCCTGGAACAGGGTGAAGAAACTTGCCTGAGGCCCTACAGCAAGGAAGGGGCAAAAGTGGGATGTGATCCTTCCAAGCAGGACCCACAAGGGCCAGGGGACATTTGGAAAACTTGGGGGTATGGGGGTTAACCCTGTGTTTGTGGTTCATTTTGCAAAGGATGGCATCCCAAATCCGTGAGAGGGAGGGGAGAGGGAAGTGGCTGTGAAGGAGACAGACACCTGGGCCCCTGCTCTAAATGACCACACTGCCCCGAACATGATGACGATGTATTGGGGCACAACAAATGGCAGCCATCGGCTGGTGTGCACGGACTGACATCCGCAGATGAGCTCTGTTCAGGCTCCAAAGTCTACGCATGCAAGGATTTTTCTTGCAATTGATGATATATCGCCAGCACCCAGAAGAGAGACTGGCACACAGTAGGTGCTCAGTAAATGTTTGCTCAGTGAATGAATGAATGCCCCTAATAGCCCTCCAAAGAAAGCTCTATGGCTGTTTTATCAATATGGAAACAGGCCAGAGAAATTAAGTAACTTTTTTGGAAGCCAGAAATAAGCCCGGCATCTGTGCAGCGACACCAGGGAATTTCAGTAAAAACCCAAACTCCAGCCCAGGCAGCCCCACTGCCTCCTCCCGCACCACGGGGCGCCAAGGCCGGCGCTCTTTGGCTTCTGCTCCACAGTCCCTGCTGGGCACTGGGCTGCTTCTCCCAGTTCCTCTTGCCTCCTCCCACTTAAGGCAAATCCACTGCCTCCCTGGGGTCCAGGAGAGTCGACGTGATCCACCCTAGGCGCCTCTCATTTCCGTGAGTACCAAACCCCCACCACCTCCCCCAGCAGGCCAAGCCTGTGCACCCGAGAGACTCCCCCACCCCCACTGTTCTCTCCAGTGGCTCTTTACCTCTTCAGTATCCACGTCTTCATTATCCTTCCCCTACTGCCTCCCCTAAGCCCCCAAACACCAAATATAAACAGCGTGACAGCAAAAACTTTTCAGTCATGACTGCATTCTGTGTGTGGGGGGGGAGGGGGCAGAGAACAGGGTTTCACTCTGTTGCCCAGGCTGGAGTGCAGTGGCACAGCCATGGCTCACTGCAGCCTTGAACTCCTGGGCTCAAGTGTTTCTCTCACTTCAGCTTCCCAAGTAGCTGGGACCACAGGTGGATGCCTACACCCAGCTAATTCCTCCCTCCTTTCCTTCCTTCCTTGCCTCCTTGCTTTCCTTCTTTTCATCCTTCTTTTCCTTCCTTCCTTCCTTCTGTGGATATAGATCTCCCTATATTGCCCAGGCTGGTCTCAAACAAACAACCTGTGTTCAAGGAATCCTCCTGCCTCAGCCTCCCAAAGTGCTAAAATTACAGGCCTGAGCCGCCGCACCCAACCTACTGCTGTACTTTCCACAGCTAGAGATATCATGTACATATCATCAAATTCACCCATGTTAAGTGTACAATTCAATGAGCTTTAGAACATTTGCATGACCCTAGTAAAATCCTTCATGTTCATTTAAACTTAATCTTGGGCCAGGCAGGTGGTTCATGCCTGTAATCTCAGCACTTTGGGAGGCCAGGGCAGGTGGATTACCTGAGGTCAGGAGTTTACCTGAGACCAGCCTGGCTGTCATGACAAAACTCACCTCTACTAAAAATACAACAATTGGCCAAGTGTGGTGGTGGGTGCCTGTTACCCCAGCTACTCTCCTGAGTCAGTCTCCTGACTGAGCCATGAGAGCCACTTGAACCTGGGAGGTGGAGGTTGCAATGAGCTGAGATCACGCCACTGTACTCCAGCCTGGATGACAGGACAAGACCCGGCCTCAAAAAAAAAAAAACAAAAAAAAACCCCGGCTGGGCGCAGTGGCTCACGCCTGTAATCCAAACACTTTGGGAGGCTGAGGCGGGCAGATCACAAGGTCAGGAGTTCGAGACCAGCCTGGCCAACATGGTGAAACCCTGTCTCTACTAAAATGCAAAAAATTAGCTGGGCGCGGTAGCGCATGCCTAAAGTCCAAGCTACTAGGGAGGTTGAGGCAGGGGAATCGCTTGAACCCAGGCGGTGGAGGTTGCTTTGAGCTGAGATGGTGCCACTGGACTCCAGCCTGGTGACGGAGCAAGACTCCATCTCAAAAAACAAAACAAAACAAACAAAAGAAAAATCCAACTTAATCTCCACTTCTACCTTCAGCCCCCAGACAACCACAGATCTACTTTCTGACTCTGTAACTTTGCCTATTCTGGACATTTCATATAAATGAAATCCTACAATACGTGTTTTGTTTGTTTGTTTGTTGAGATGGAGTCTTACTCTTGTTGCCCAGGCTGGAGTGCAGTGGCACGATCTTGGCTCACTGTGACTTCTGCGTCCCACGTTCAAGAGATTCTCCTGCCTCAGCCTCCCAAGTAGCTGGGATTACAGGCATACGCCATCACATCCGGCTAATTTTGTATTTTTAGTAGAGATGGGGTTTCTCCATGTTGGTCAGTCTGGTCTCGATCTCGAACTCCCAACCTCAGGTGATCCGCCCGCCTTGGTCTCTCAAACTGCTGGGATCATAGGCGTGAGCCACCGCACCCAACCAATATACGATCTTTTATGTCTGGCTCGTTTCACTCAGCATCAGGTTGTAGCATGTATGGGTAGCTCATTCTTTTTTATTACCAAATAGAATTCCAGTATATGGATGTGCCACTTTTTAAAATCACTCACCAGCGGATGGGCTGCCACTGTTGGCAATCGTATCCAACACTGCTGTAAACATTTAGGATCGAGTCTTTATGTGGACCTTTAAATGGACCTGTGTTTCCATTTCTCTTAAGTAAATACCTACAGTGGAATTATTGGATCGCGTGGCGAATTTATGTTTAACTTTTTAAGCAACTGCCACCTGCTTTCCAAAGCGGTGGCACCACCTCCCATTATTCTCATCAGCAATGAACGAGGCCCCTGTTTCTCCAGATCCCCGCCAACCCTTGGCATTGTCTGACTTTTTGTTTGTGGCCATTCTAGTGGATGTGAAATGATATCTCATTGTGCGCCGTCATTGAATGAACTAACAGGTCACCTGTGAAGCTGCACAGCGCTTGGGTTTGAACCCTGGTGGCAATGTTTCACAAGCTTCATCACAGAGAGAGTCACTTCCCCACTGCAAGGGACAAGGATTTTATGACCTAGAAGCAAAATATCTGCTATGGATTATGTGCCCATGAAAATGCAGCTGCTGTCATCATTGCTGCCACCACCACTATTATTATTTTATTATTTTTATTGTCACCCTAGAGATAATCCTGCACCAGTGACAGGGAAAATAGCAGCTGACATCCGCTGTGCACTCACTACCACATGCCAGCCTTCCTTCAAAGCACTCGATGTGTATTAGTAATCTTTTAATCTACCTACATATTGTTTTAATCTTCATGCGTGAATGCATTGGCCTGTGAGATAGGCACTATGACAGTCTGTTCTGTAGGGGGAAAAGCAGAGACACAGAGAATGTAAGTCATTTCTCCCAAATGACAAAGTCGGGAAGGAACAGATCTCATGGAGCCCAGCTCTGTCACTGCATCACACTTCCTGCCCTTACAAGGCAAACTGGACAAGTGCCATTTTAGAGAAGCAGACAAAATTCAAGTGGAGGAGAGGGGAGGGGAGCAAGACGTCGGCTGGGGCCTGTTTAGAGCATCCCAGGCTGAGGCTGCGGGAGGAGGGAGGTACGCAGTTGTGGAATGTGTTGCTTTTTTTGCATACCGACCAGCCCTGGCTGCGGAGCTCAAGGCATCTTTGTGCCACTGTTCAACAGTGAGTGACGTCATGAGCACGGCCAGGTCTTTATCACTTCTGCTGGATAAATAGCCAACCGCACTGGGTCTGGAGAGACAGGAAGGTGCTGTGCGGCAGATACCTGGGGCCTCAAAGAAGCAGGTGAGCCTGGGCCTGAGGGGCTGGGTGGAGGAGCACCTGGGTGCTTCTCTGCTGGGGAAGGAAGGGGACAGGGCATGCTCAGGAAGACAGGCAGGCTGACCCTGCCTGGAAAGCACCTGGAGGCAAGAGGGGTGGGCGTGGTGGCCACTTGGTCTTTTGGGTGAGATGCTGCTGGCCAGGGCAGGAAGGCTCCCCACTACCAGCTCCATGTCACTCTCTCTCACCAGTGGCCACCAGCATGGGTGCAGGCCCTGACGGGTCCTACTTCCCTGGCAATCACTGGCTCGCCTTCTCTGTGTACCTCCTCACCTTCCTGGTGGGGCTCCCCCTCAACCTGCTGTCCCTGGTGGTCTTCATGGGCAAGCTGCGGCGCCGCCCGGTGGCCGTGGACGTGCTCCTGCTCAACCTGACAGCCTCGGACCTGCTCCTGCTGCTGTTCCTGCCCTTCCGCATGGTGGAGGCGGCCAGTGGCATGCACTGGCCCCTGCCCCTCATCCTCTGCCCGCTCTCTGGATTCATCTTCTTCACCACCATCTATCTCACAGCGCTCTTCCTGGCAGCCGTGAGCATTGAGCGCTTCCTGAGCGTGGCCTACCCGCTGTGGTACAAGACCCGGCCGAGGCTGGGACAGGCGGGTGTGGTGAGTGTGGCCTGCTGGCTGCTGGCCTCTGCTCACTGCAGCGTGGTCTATGTCATGGAATTCTCGGGGGACACCTCTCACACCAGGGGAACCAATGGGACCTGTTACCTGGAGTTCCGAAAAGACCAGCTGGCCATCCTGCTGCCCGTGCGGTTGGAGATGGCCGTGGTCCTCTTCATGGTCCCCCTGCTCATCACCAGCTACTGCTACAGCCGCCTGGTGTGGATCCTCGGCAGGAGGGGCAGCCACAGGCGGCAGAGGAGGGTGGCAGGGCTGGTGTCGGCCACGCTGCTCAACTTCCTCGTCTGCTTTGGGCCCTACAACATGTCCCATGTCGTGGGCTTTGTCCAGGATCAAAGCCCAACGTGGAGGATCTACGTGATGCTTCTCAGCACCCTGAACTCCTGTATCGACCCCTTTGTCTACTACTTCTCCTCCTCCGCGTTCCAAGCCGACTTTCATGAGCTGCTGAGGAGGCTGCGTGGGCTCTGTGGTCCATGGTGGCAGGAGGGCAGCGTGGAGCTGAAGGAGCAGAAGGGAGGAAAGGAGCAGGGAGAGGATCGTCTAGCTGAAATAAAGAGCAGTGAACACTCACAAGGCTCTGGAACTGGTGGCCAGGTGGCCTGTGCTGAAAGCTAGGTCCTCTGGGGCAGGAGGGTGTAGCTGGCGAGGCATCTTCAGAGTATTTCCATGCCAGGCGGGACTTGGAGTTGCGAACTGGGAATCAATGGGGCTTGGGGGTAGAGCAGGCACCCAGCCTTCCTAAGGGTGTGCACCCTAAAGCTGAGTTCTTGCTCTCACCTCCATCCCCATCCACCCACACTCTATGGATTGGGCTCTGGGAAGGGGTCAGGGTGAGCAGCTACTCTGGAGAACATTGAGTCGCCTCATAGCAGCAGGTGACTCCTGTGCTTTTCTGCTGGTGGCACAGGAGCTAAGAGCAGTGCCCGGGGTCTGAGGGGGCTGCCCAGTAAGTGGCAGGGGTGGGAGAGGGGAGAAACCCATCCTCAGGGCTGCTCCCAGCTGGTGAGTCAGGAGCATGGGAGACAGGGCTCCAAGGATGAGGCTGCATGCTGCTCCCACAGCGCCTTTTCCAGAAAAGGCCATTCCCATTGCTCAATACATTTGGGTCAGAGAACAACGACAAATTTGGATCATGAACAATGACAGAAGAAAAATTACCCAAATAAATGAGGAAGCAAGCCAAAGAGAACAACGGTCTTTCCTCCTCCTGTTTTGTTCTGGTGGTGCACTTGGGCCGGGGGGGACTGGTGGATGGAAGGAGAAAACACCAGACTCCAGAGCAAAAGGGCCAAACACCAGGACGCCTGGCTGCCGGGAGAGGATCTGGTCTGCAGGGATGCAAATAACAGCTGCCCGGTCTGCAGGACTTGGCCTGACACAGCATCTTCTATCTCTCAGTAGCCTTGTGGTAGGTACCAGCATTATCCCCAGTTTCAGATGACGGAATGGCCCAGAGAGGTGACATCTGCCTGAGATCCCGTAGCTGGTGGGTGACTAAAGTGGGACCAGAAGCTGGAGTTAGTTGGCTCTGACGCCCATGCCCCTGAATCACTCTGCGGTTCTCCAGCTGTGTATCACTTGTGGTCACCAAGCCCAGTCAAATGTGCCCAAGTCAGATGACGCCATCTGAGCAGGACACATGTAAACAGGGTGTGATAAGAAACAGAACGAAATGCAAAGCATATTGATTATTTGTGTGGGTTCAACCTTTTCCCAGTTAAAAAAAAAAAAAAGCCCTCTTGAAAAAACAAATTAAGATAATTAGCACCGTGGACTTCAGGTTTCTGCAAAGTCAGAGAGAGCTGTAGTCACCAAAATATGGCCATTCAGGAGGTTTTCATTTTCCCTGAGGGGTGGCCCATGAGAGATAGCTGGTCAGGAACTGGTCCCCGAGCAAGGCCATCTGGGAGTCGCCAGCCTCTGTTGCATTCAGTCAGCAGAATTTCAGAAGCGTTAATTGAACACCTATTGCATGCAGATGGCTGGGCTCAGAACTTTGGGGAGTTCAACACCAGGGTCTTTAAATATCTGCTTCCTGGGGCTGAGCTTGCTGGGAGAATGAGGACTGGCTATGTGTGGGGACCTAAATTTCAGGTGGAAGGAGAGGGACACTAGAGGGTTAAAGCCGTGAGCTGTCTCTCTGTCCCATGGCTCACCTGTCCATCCCCAGGGCACTCAGCCCTGGTGGCTGCAAAGAAATTGACACAAATAGGGGTCTTCACGGCTCTCGAGGGGACAAAGGTGCCATGGAATCCTGCAACTTTAGAATGAGCACTGCCACCCCAAAGCAGAGAACAGAAAAGCCGAACCCACCCCCCCGCCATCAAAAGAGAGCCATGAAGAGCTGGAGTTTTGCTCCTCCCCCAGGGTAGATAAGAGGGAATAAGAGGCAGCTTCATGGGCTTTGCTGTCCCCAGCCGTCACCCAGCCCAGTCCAGTCTGTCTAAGCAAAAGCCCGGGGGTGGGGAGGACGAAAAGCCATCAGGGTATGGGTGATCATGGGAGTGGTGGTGAGGAGCACGTTCGAGCATTTTCCGTACATCTCAGAAGCCAAGGGAGCGGGGCTGTCAGAGAATAGGAGACGCATCTGGGGCTGCCGCCTGGTGCCATCTAGCTGGGGTGTGAGAACGGCAGAGGAGGTGGGAGAGGACTGTGGGGGATGCGGCAGCTGGCACCCTCTCCATCAGGCAGAACAAGCAGTTGTGAGTCTCCCATGGATAAGGTGATCACAGGCAAAAAGGAGTGAGATGACGTCTTTGGAGGGAGGTGGTGATAGGCCGAGACCCCAGTGCTGTCTCCGCTGAAGCCTGGTGACCAGAACTGCCAGGAGGCCACACAGAGAGAGGCTTATGATGGAGGACCTGAAGTTGGAAGGGGCAGAGTGGTCAGGTGACCTGCATACACCTGAGAAAACAGATGTGGAGAGTCTGTGCTGTCATTCTTAGGAGGGAAACAGAGACAGAGACAGATTCATGGAGCAGAGCTGGCTTCTCATCAGCAGATGTGGACACACCTGGGAGAGCGTCCAGAGAGGTTAGAAATCTTCCTTAGGTCCTTCTAGGAGGCCCAAGCGACTCCACCGGGGAGCTGAACAGCCGGCTGGATTCCCAGGGCTGAGAGAAGGAAGCTGCGCAGCTGACCACGCTGCATCCCCTGTGCCTCAGGGAGGGACACCCAATGTCACCAGCGGAGGCTGTGCCTATCCCTTGCCTTCCTCCTCCTCCTTCCGCCAGCCCTGGAAAGGTCTGGAGCCACCACCATGGAGTTAGAGGGGAAGGGGAAGGAGAACACAGGGGCCCCCTCCTCACGAAAACTAAAACAAGCCCACAGCCTGTGCAGAGCCACACCTGAACGTGATCACACCTTATTCCATACACCCACTGCCATGTGGAGATGGTTTGGTGGATGCAGTCACAGGGCACCCTGTGTTGTCGGGGTGAGCCAATGAGGCTGGGGGCCTGCCCATGGGTGCAAGAGGATGGGGAGACCTGGCCCCAGTGCAGGTGTAAACAGGCAGGAGGGCTGGGGAGGGAATAGCGCTGTGGCCGAGCCCCAGCCCTGCTCCTGCAAGGCACTGGCTACACGCCCGGCTCCTACCCAGACAGGCACCGATTCCTCCCTGGCCCTTCTGTGTTCCTGCATCTTCCTAGCTCCTCATCTCCTCTGGTGCGGCCTCAGCTCCAGCCTGGATGCCCCATTAGCTGCTCACCCAAGCTGCTAGAACCTCAGGCTAATGGCCCTGCCACCCGCCCTCCTCCCCTTCCGGCTCACTGCCCATCCCAGGCATCCTCCCTCAGCCTGCTGAGGGGACTGCTGACCTCAGAGACATCTGGCAGCGCCAGGAGGGGGGTTTCTCCTTCTGTGACTCCTTTCTTCACCTGACTATTCCCCAAACTCCCAGATCCCCCTGCCCAGGTGGCCCTGAGGACTGCTGAGCTCAACTGTGACATGGACGCGGCCCAGCTGACCCTTGGGCTTTCCCTGGGGGACCCCCTTTTCCTGCCCCTGGCCACAACCCCCACCTCATTCACACCTTTCTCCTTCCCACTGTCCTGCCGGCTTTCCACTGAGGGAAGTGGGCTCAGGAGTCAAACTCCCATTCCCAGGGAAGACTCAGGCTGTGGGCCCAGCCCTCTTCTGAATTCTCTTCAACCCTCCTCCCCACAGTCTCAGAAATCAAGAAGCCTCCCTTCCTCTGGGACCCTCGCGATGTCCTATCTCCTGTGATCCTGTGGGTGCACCTCTGCTTTTTTTTTTTTTTTTGAGACGGAGTTTCGCTCTTGTTACCCAGGCTGGAGTGCAATGGCGCCATCTTGGCTCACCGCAACCTCCACCTCCTGGGTTCAGGCAATTCTCCTGCCTCAGCCTCCTGAGTAGCTGGGATTACAGGCATGCGCCACCATGCCCAGCTAATTTTTTGTATTTTTAGTAGAGACAGGGTTTCACCATGTTGACCAGGATGGTCTCGATCTGTTGACCTCATGATCTACCCGCCTTGGCCTCCCAACGTGCTGGGATTACAGGCTTGAGCCACGGCGCCCGGCCGCTCCTCTGCTTTAAGAGGTGATATGGTGGAGAGGAAGCTCAGGACTGGGGGCCACAGGTCCCAGCTTCTCGTCTAGGCTCCGCTGCTCCCTGGCTGCCGCCTCCCTCTGTGGGCCTCCGTTTCCTCGGTGATCCCACTAGGCAGGGCCGGAACCCGCGAGTGATCCCAGGAGCCCCTCCTTTCCGGGGCCTCAAGATCTGAGGACAGGGAGCCTGTTGCACACAGGAGCCGTGTAGACAGGACGGCGGCCCCATGGACCTGCCCCTGCAGCTCTCCCTCGCCCTCAATGGGACCCCTTGGCTTGTTTCACTGAGCGTAATATTTTACAGATTCATCCATGATGTAGTACGGCAGTCTCCAAACTTTTTGGCATCAGGGACTGGTTTCGTGGAAAACTATTTTTCCGCCGACCTCAAGGGAGTGGGGGATGATTTGGGAATGAAACTGTTCCACCTCAGATCCTCAGGCGTTATCGGGATTGCCATAAGGAGCGAGCAACCCAGAGCCCTCGCCTGTGCAGTTCACAATAGGGTTTGAGAATCTAACGCTGCCGCTGATAGGACAGGAGGCGGAGCTCGGGCGCTGGTGCTGGCTTGTCTGCCCACTGCTCACCTCCCGCTGCGTGGCGGGGTTCCTAACAGGCCACTGCCCTGCACGGGTCTGCGGCCCGGGCTGGGGACTTCTGATGTAGTAGGTATAGACAGCTTATTCCTTTTTGTGGCCAAATAGAATTCCAGTGTATGGATGTGCCACTTTTTTTATCCATTCATTAGCAGAAGGGCCTCCAGGTGAATTTTCCACTTTGGGTTACTTTTCTTTTTCTTTTTTATACTTTAAGTTCTAGGATACATGTGCAGAATGTGCAGGTTTGTTACATATGTGCACATGTGCCATGGTGGTTTGCTGTACCTGTCAACCTGTCGTCTAGGTTTTAAGCCCCACATGTGTTACATATCTCTCCTAATGCTCTCCCTCCCCTTCCCCCCACCTCCCTACAGGCCCCGGTGTGTGTTGTTCCCCTCCCTGTGTCCATGTGTTCTCGTTCTTCAACTCCACTTATGAATGAGAACATGCGCTGTTTGGTTTTTGTTCTGGTGTTAGTTCGCTGATAATTACTTTTGGTTCTTATGATGAATGCTGCTGTGAACATTGAGGACTGAGTCTTTGTGTAGACAAATGTTTTCACTTGTTCTAAATAAATACCTATGGTGGAATTATTGGATCACATGGTAAACTGATGTTTAACTTTTTAAGAAACTGCCACCTGTTTTGCAAAGCAGCTGCACCATCTGTCATTCTCACCAGCAATGAGAGGCCGAGGCCCCTGCTTCTCCACACCCTCGTCAACAATTGTCTGCCTTTTGCTTGTAGCCATTCTAGTGGGTGTGAAATGGCATCACTGTGCTCCAAAAGTATTTGAATGATGAAATAAATTACCTCTGCAGCTGGAGAGCACTTGGGTTTGAAATGTATCCTAACCAGATTGAAATGCTGAAAATGACAGATCTAGAATTCAGAATGTGAGTGGCAAGGAAACTCAGCAAGATCCAAGAGAAAGTTGAAATCCAATATTAAAAAGGCATAAAAATGAACCAGGCTGTGAACCAAAGCACAGGAAAGAGTCAAACAGAACTTCTGGAAATGAAACATTTGCTACAGGAATTTCAAAATACTGCTGGAAACTTTAACAATAGACTAGATCAAGCAGAAGAAAGAATTTCAGAGAAAGAATACCAGTCTTTTGAATTAACGCAGTCACACAAAAATAAAGAAAAATAATTTTAAGAAATGAACAAAAGCTTTGAAAAGTATAGGATTATGGGACATGACCAGACCTATGGCTTATTGGCATTCCTCACCCAGAAGAAAAAAATAAGCAACTTGGAAAATGCATTTGAAGGTATAATTCAGGAAAATGCCCCCAATGTTGCTAAAGGGTCAACATGCAGATATAAGAAATTCAGAGAATTCCTGAGAGATGCTAATACAAAATCACCATCCCCAAGGCCACAGTCATGAGACTACCCAAGGTCAACATGAAAGAAAAACATCTAGAAGAAAGCTAGAGAAAAGAGCCAAATTACCTGTAAAGAGGGTCCACTCAGAGTAACAGTGGACTTCTCAGCAGAAGCTTTACAATTCAGAAGAGATTAGGTGCCTATTTTTAGGCTTCTTTCTTTTTTTTTTTTTTTTTTTGAGATGGAGTCTCACTCTGTGGCCGAGGCTAGAGTGCAGTGGGGGGATCTCAGCTCACTGCAACCTCTGCCTCCCGGGTTCAATCAATTCTCCTGCCTCAGGCTCCCGAGTAGCTGGGATTACAGGTGTGCACCACCATGCCTGGCTAATTTCTTTGTATTTTTAGTAGAGACAGGGTTTCACATCTTGGCCAGGCTGGTCTCAAATTCCTGACCTTGTGATCCATCCACCTCAGCCTCCCAAAGTGCTGGGATTACAGGCATGAGCCACTGTACCCGGCCTTTTAGGCTTCTTTTTAAAAAAAATGCCAGCTAAGAATTTCATGTCCTACCAAACTAAGCTTCACAAAGGAGAAAGAGACTCATCTCACATATAATGGCATCCAAACCCTCAAAGGGATGGAGAAAGATCTCTCATGCAAATGGAAAACAAAGGGTTGCTGTTTTTGTATAAGATAAAACAGACTTCAAACCAACAATAGTAAAAAAGCACAAACGAGCACTTCCTCATGATAAAGGGTTCAATTAAACAAGAAGATTTAACATCCTAAATATATATTCACTCAACACTGGAGTACCTAGATTTATAAAACAATAACTACTAGACCTAAGAAAAGAGATGGATAACAGTAATAGTGGGGTCTTCAACAGACCATTGACAGCACTCGACAGATCACTGAGGCAGGAAACTAACAAAGAAATTCTGGACTTAAGTTGGACATGCATTCAAATGGACCTAAGAGACATCTGTGGAATACTCCACCCAGCACCCGCAAAATGTAAGTTCTTCTCATCTGCACACAGAACATACTCTAAGATTGACTCAATGCTTAATCATAAAGCAAATCTCCATAAATTTAAAGAAATGAAAATCACACCAACCATCTTCTCAGACCATAGTGGAATAAAAATAGAAATCAATACCAAAAGGAATTCTCAGAATTACACAACTACTTGGAAACCAAACAACTAGTTCCTGAATGACTTTGGAGTAGGTTATTAAGGCAGAAGTTAAAAAATTAGGGCAGAAGTCAAAAAATTCTTTGAAACAACTGAAAATAGAGACACAGCATGCCAAAATCTCTGGCATACAGCTAAAGCAGTATTGAGAGAAAAGTTTATTTCACTAAATGCGTACATCAAGAAGTTAGAAAGATCTCAGATTAATAACCTAACGTTACACTTAAAGGAACTAGGAAAACTAAATCCAAAGCTAGCAGAAGAAAAGAAATAACTAAAATCAGAGGAGAACTAAATAAAATTGAGACCAAAAAGCCATTCAAAAGATCAATGAAATGAAACATTGGTTATTTGAAAGAATAAACAAGATTTATAGGCTGCAACCTAGATTAACAAATTAAAAAAAAATCCAATTAAGCACAACCAGAAATAACACAAGCAACATTATAACTGATCCCACAGAAATACAAACGATCCTCAGAGACTGCTATGAACATCTATATTCACATGAACCAGAAAATCTAGAGGAAACAGATAAATTCCTAGAAACACACAACCAAGATTGAACCAGAAAGAAATTGAAACCCAGAACAGACCAATGATGAATTACAAAATTGAATCAGTAATAAAATATCTACCAACTTTAAAAAGCCCTTGACTGGATGGATTCACGGTCAAACTCTACCAGACCTGCAAAGAAGAGATGGTACCAATCCTACTGAAACTATACCAAAAAATTGAGGAGGAGAGTTTCCTCCCTAACTCATTCTACAAAACAGTCTCATTCTGCTATCAGAATCTGGCAGGACACAGTGAAAGAAGAAAACTCTAGGCCAATAGCTGATGAACATAGATGCAAAAACCCTCAACAAAATACTAGCAAACCAAATCCAGCAGCATGACAAAATCATAATTCAGCATGATCAAGTGGGCTTTATTCCTGGAATGCAAGGATGGTTTGGTATGTCCAAATTAATAGATGTGACTCACCACATAAACAAAATTAAAAATGAAAATTTTATGATCATCTCAACAGATGCAGAAAAAATATATATAATAAAATCCAACATCCTTTAGTGATAAAAACCCTCAAAAAAGTAGGTGTCAAAGGAACATATCTCAAAATTATAGGCACCATCTATGACAAACTCACAGCCAACATCATACTGAATGGATAAACTTTGGAAGCATTCCCCCTAAGAAATGGAACAAGACAAGGATGTCTACTCTCACTACTCCTGTTCAGCATAGTTGTGGAAGTCCTAGCCAGAGCAATCAAGCAAGGGAAAGGAATAAAAGTCATCTACGTAGGAAGAGGAAGTTAAATTATCTCTGTTCACTGATGTTGTGATTCTATACCTAGAAAACCCTATAGATTCCTCCAAAATACTCCTACACCTGATAAATGACTGACAAAGTTTCAGGATAAAAAATTGTTGTATAAAAATCAGTAGCATTTCTATATGCCGACAATTGTCAAGCCAAGAGCCAAATAAAGAACACAAATCCCAATTACAATAGCCACAAGCAAAAATAAAATACCTAGGAATACATCTAACCAAAGAAGTGAAAGTGAAAGATCTCTACAAGGAGAACTATAAAACACAACTAAATGAAAAACATGCCATGTTCGTGGATTAGAAGAATCAATATCACTAAAATGTCCATACTGCTTAAAGCAATCTACAGATTCCACATAATTCCTACCAAATCATCAATATCATTTTTCATAAAATGAAATCTTTCTACCAAAAAGACACCTGTATGCATATGTTTGTCACAGCACTACTGACAATAGCAAAATGATGGAATCGACCGAGGTCCCCATCAATGGCATGTATACAGCATGAAATACTATGCGGCTATAAAAAAGAATGAGACCATGTCCTTTGCTGGACGTAAATGCAGCTGGAGGCCTAAGTGAATTATTCTAAGTGAATTAACACAGAAGCAGAAAATCAAATGCTATAGGTTTTCACTTTTTTTCTTTGAGACGGAGTTTCGCTGTTGTTACTCAAACTGGAGTGCAATGGCACGATCTTGGCTCACCGAAACCTCTGCCTTCTGGGTTCAAGCAATTCTCCTGCCTCACCCGCCCGAGTAGCTGGGATTACAGGCATACACCACCATGCCCAGCTAATTTTTGTATTTTTAGTAGAGACGGGGTTTCACCCTGTTGACCAGGATGGTCTCGATCTCTTGACCTTGTGATCCACCCACCTCGGCCTCCCAAAGTGCTGGGCGTGAGCCACCGCGCCCGGCTGAGGTTTTCACTTTTAAGTGAGAGAACGCACAAACATTAAAGATGGAAACCATAGACAATGGGGACTCCAAAGCGGGGTAGGAGGGCAGAGGACAAGGGGGAGAAAGCACCTGTTGGGTACCATGTTCACGATTTCGGTGGTGGGCTCAATGGAAGCCCCAACGTCAGATTCTGCAATGTGCCCACGTAACAAACCTGCACATGTGCTCCCGAATCTAAAGTAAATATTTTCAAGAAGCAACTGACCTGATTAACATTTTAGTCTCACTGTGCATATGTCTTAATATGCATGTGTTCATGCTTTGAAATACGAGTTGGGGGCTTTGATGATCCCTGTTCTGGAGGAGAGAAAGCAGAGATGCATCACCTCCCCCAAATCACAAACTCGGAAAGGACAGACACATCACTTTCCCCTAAATCACAAAGTCGGGAAGTGACAGAGCCCAGTCTCTGTCACTGCCTCACGCTTTGTGCCCCGACAAGGCAAACTGGACAAGTGCCATTCTAGAGAAGTAGACAAAATTCAAGTGGAGGAGAGGGGAGGGAAGGCAATCAGCTCAGGCCTGCTCCGGCATCCCAGCTGAGGCTGTCGGAGGAGGGAGGCACACAGTTGTGGATTTTGTTCCCCTTTTTGCATACTCATCAGCCTGGCAACAGAGTTTTGTGCCACTGTTCAACAGTGAGTGATGTCATGGGCACCGCCCGGTCTTTATCACTTCTGCTGGATAAATAGCCAACCGCACTGGGTCTGGAGAGACAGGAAGGTGCTGTGCGGCAGATACCTGGGGCCTCAAAGAAGCAGGTGAGCCTGGGCCCGAGGGGCTGGGTGGAGGAGCACCTGGGTGCTTCTCTGCTGGGGAAGGAAGGGGACAGGGCATGCTCAGGAAGACAGGCAGGCTGACCCTGCCTGGAAAGCACCTGGAGGCAAGAGGGGTGGGCGTAGTGGCCACGTGCCCTTTTGGGTGAGATGCTGCTGGCCAGGGCAGGAAGGCTCCCCACTACCAGCTCCATGTCACTCTCTCTCACCAGTGGCCACCAGCATGGGTGCAGGCCCTGACGGGTCCTACTTCCCTGGCAATCACTGGCTCGCCTTCTCCGTGTACCTCCTCACCTTCCTGGTGGGGCTCCCTCTCAACCTGCTGTCCCTGGTGGTCTTCGTGGGCAAGCTGCGGCGCCGCCCGGTGGCCGTGGACGTGCTCCTGCTCAACCTGACAGCCTCGGACCTGCTCCTGCTGCTGTTCCTGCCCTTCCGCATGGTGGAGGCGGCCAGTGGCATGCACTGGCCCCTGCCCCTCATCCTCTGCCCGCTCTCTGGATTCATCTTCTTCACCACCGTCTATCTCACAGCCCTCTTCCTGGCAGCCGTGAGCATTGAGCGCTTCCTGAGCGTGGCCTACCCGCTGTGGTACAAGACCAGGCCGAGGCTGGGACAGGCGGGTGTGGTGAGTGTGGCCTGCTGGCTGCTGGCCTCTGCTCACTGCAGCGTGGTCTATGTCATGGAATTCTCGAGGAACTCCTCCCACAGGCAGAATGCCATTGAGACTTGCTACATGGAGTTCCAGGCGGACCAGCTGGCCATCCTGCTGCCTGTGCGGTTGGAGATGGTCGTGGCCCTATTTGTGGTCCCCCTGCTCATCACCAGCTACTGCTACAGCCGCCTGGTGTGGATCCTCGGCAGGGCAGGCAGCCGCCGACGGCAGAGGAGGGTGGCAGGGCTGGTGGTGGCCACGCTGCTCAACTTCCTCGTCTGCTTTGGGCCTTTACATATGTCCCATGTCATGGGCTTTGTCCAGGGTGAAAGCCCGGCATGGAGGATCTACGTGATGCTTCTCAGCACCCTGAACTCCTGTGTCGATCCCTTTGTCTACTACTTCTCCTCCTCTGCGTTCCAAGACGACTTCCACAGGCTTCTGGGGAGGCTGCGTGGGCTCTGTGCTCCGTGGCGGCAGGAGGGCAGCGTGGAGCTAAAGGAGCAGAAAGGAGGGGAGGAGCACAAGGAGGATCTCACAGAAGAAAGGAGGAGTAGTGGACTGTAGCAGGGCTGTGGAAAGGATGGCCAGGTGGCCTGTGCTGGAAGCTAGGTCCTCTGGGGCAGGTGGGTGTAGCTGGCGTGTCATCCTCAGGGTCCTTCCTCGCCCGCACAAGGCGGGACTTGAGTGGTGAGCTGGGAATCAATGGGGCTTGGGGGTGGAGCAGGCGCCCAGCCTTCCTAAGGGTGTGCGCCCTAAAGCTGAGCTCTTGCTCTCACCTCCATCCCCATCCACCCACACTCTATGGATTGGGCTCTGGGAAGGGGTCAGGGTGAGCAGCTGCTCTGGAGAACACTGAGGTCCTCATAGCAGCAGGCGACTCCTGTGCTTTTCTGCCAGTGGCACAGGAGCTAAGAGCAGTGCCCGGGGTCTGACCACCTTAGGCAATGTAGCAAGACTCCTTTCTCCAAGGAAAAAAAAAAATTAGCTGGGCATGGTAGCACATGCCATAGTCCCCGCTGCTCATGAGGCTGAGGTGGGAGGATCGCTTGAGCCCAGGAGGTTGAGGCTACAGTGAACTGTGATTGTACCACTGCACTCCAGCCTGGGCAACAGAGCAAGACCAAGAAAAAAGAGAAAGGAAGGGAAGTGAAAGGGAAGAGATGGGGAGGAGAGGGGAGAGGGGAGGGGAGGGGGAGAGAAGGGAAGGGAGGGGGAGAGGAGGGGAGAGGGGAGGGGAAGAAAGGGAGGAGGGAGGGAAGGGAAGAAGGGAAGGAGAGGGGAGGGGAGGGGAGGGGGAGGGTTAACTGTGGGCATTAACTGCCCCTTAATCTGTGTGTAATTAAAAATAGATATAAATATGAATGCAAAAGTGCCGTAAACTGCTACTCTTAGCGCATTGCCTGTGGGGTAGTCCTGCTCTGCCGGGCCAATCACAGAGCTGTTGCACTGCCGGAACCGTAACACTGCACTTCAATAAAGCCATCTTCTTCTACCACTGGGTAGCCTTTAAATTCTTTCCCCGGCGACCTGGGCACAGTGGCTCACACCTGTAATCCCAGCACTTTGAGAGGCTTAGGCAGGCAGATCATTTGTGATCAGGAGTTCGAGATCAGCCTGGGCAACATGGTGAACGGTCTCTACTAAAAAATACAAAAATTAGCCAGGTGTGGTGGCCCGAGCCTGTAATCCCAGCTACTCAGGAGGCTGAGGCAGGAGAATCACTTGAACCCAGGAGGCAGAGGTTGTAGTGAGCCAAAATTACATCACTGTACTCCAGTCTGAGTGACAGAGTGAGACACCATCTGAAAAAAGAATTTAAATTAAAATAAATAAATAAAGAATTTCCTGGGTAAAGCCAAGAATCCTCCCAGGCTAAGCTCTAATTTAGGGCTCACTGCCCTACATCAGAAGGGAGGCAAAGACCAGACGAGGAGAGCAAGAAGCCTGGGAGTCTGCAAAATTAGCTGTAGGACTCTTCCAAAACACAAGGAAGCTGAGCATTGATAAAAGCCAAAGGACGCCTGGAAGAAAAGTGCAGTCATTTTTTCTGGAAATTAGAAGTGGGACAGCAAGGTTTTTATTTGGGGGGAGAATAGTGTGAGAAGGTGCTCACCTTTTGACCTTCCTCTCTGAGGACATGATTCTTCTGGTTTAGAAAACAACAGTAAAAAGTCCCCAAGAGCTACAGGTAGTTGTGGTTCCCAAAACTTCGAAACTTCTGTGGGAATCCTTCTGACTTTCCTTTGAGGCCAGTTCTGAAAAGCCATTCATACAGAGGCAAATCAAAATATCTAGGCCACAGCCTGTATTCTGAGAAAATGATGCTGGGATCACATTCCAGAGAAAAGATGGAATGGAAGGAAGGAAAAGCTGATCAACATGCCTGGGCATGGTGGCTCACGCCTGTAATCACAGCACTTTGGGAGGCTGAGGCAGGCAGATTACCTGAGATCAGGAGTTCGAGACTAGCCTGGCCAGCATGGTGAAACCCCATCTCTACTAAAAATACAAAAATTAGCTAGGTATGATGGCACATGCCTGTAATACCAGCTACTGGGGAGGCTGAGACAGGAGAATTGCTTGAACCTGGGAGAAAGAGATTGCAGTGAGCAGAGATTGCCGCTCTGCACTCCGGCCTGGGCAACAGAGCGAGACTCTGTTTCAAAAACAAAAAATTCTCATACTTATTATGCGCTCTTGGATGCCATAGAAACAAGAAGGCTGAAAGACTGGGATGTGGACCATGAGCAGTGTCATCCTGTGGAACAGTACTTGTCTCTGTTCAGTGTTCCTGGGCACTGGAGAGCCACCCAGGCCTTGTGCTCATGGAGTCACTCAAACACACACAATGCGCACGTGAAGATGGGGATACGTGGTCCTGGATGCCTAATTTACTACTTACAATTAATGCACACAATTAGATTATTCCTGTCCCCTTCTTTTTTTTTTCTTTCTGTGGCAGGGTCTGGCTGTCACCCAGGCTGGAGTGCAGTGGTACAATCATGGCTCACTGCAGCCTCAATTTCCCAGGCTCAAGAAATCCTCCTGCCTCAGCCTCCCAAGTAGCTGGGACTATAGGTGAATGCCACCATGCCTAGTTAATTTTTTTAAAAGAGGCTTTTTTCGTAGAGATAGGGTCCTGTTACATGACTCAAACTCCTGGGCTCAAGTGATCCTCTTGCCTCAGTCTCCCAAAGTGCTGGCATGACAGGCGTGAGCCACTGCACCTGGCCTTGATAATTTCCAGTAGTTCTCTAAGCTTAGAGCGCTTACCCTCATTTTTGTTTTTTTTGTTTTTTTGTTTTTTGTTTTTTTTCAAACTGTCTGGAAAGCTCCCTTAAAGCTGTCATAAAAATAACTCTTTCTTTGTGTATCCCGTGGTAACCAATCCAATGGTTTGCAGGGGCACTGCCAGGCATCCCCAGCCAGTGCAGGTCAGCAGACCACTTCCCTGGCCCACGCTTGCTGGTCTGTTCGTTCACTCTGCAGTGAACCCTTCTGCTTACAGCTTTTCCAGCTGACCTTCTTTTGATTCACAGTGTAGCCTCTGACAGAGAGCAGACCAGTGGTTGCCAGGGTCAGGGAATGGGAAAGAAAAGGGTGTTGATCGGGAAGATATCAGAGGGACATTTCTGGGTGATGGAAATGTTAGATCACTTGATTGCAGTGGGGGGACACACAAGAGGTCAAAACTTACTGAACTCTCTCCTTACAATAGATTCATTTTATGGTGTGTCAGTGAAACCCCAGTAAGGAAGTTTTCAAAAAATGGTGTCACCTCACCTCTTGGCTGGTAGCGTTTGTGTACCTAATATCAATCTTGCTAAGTTTCCTTCAGCCAAGCAGGTCTCTGCTTTTGCTGAGCTGCTCTGCAGAGGCTGTGGCTGCTGGATGATAACCTGGGTTACCCAAAAGGGTAGTAACCGTGTGCAAACAAATGAGACATGGCAACCAGCTTTTATCCTGGTGCTGGAGAACTGCACGGCGTGGTGGAAATGGTGGTGATGGGACAGCGCAATGGCTCATTTCACTTCCTGTCACCATGCGGGGCTGTGGGTGCAGCTCTGTCATACCTTCCAGTTTTTCAAGCTGAAAATCCAGTTGTTATTGCTGTTTTTGAAATCTTACGTTCTTTTCAACTGATAACAAATTGAACACCTTTAAGTATTTGTATGGGAAAGTGAATCAGGCCTGAGGATTGTGGACTGCTTACTAGGCTTCCAGCCTGTGGCCACACTGCTTCCATGGAGGTGGAGGAGGGCTGCTCAGAGGTGGGGAGGGATGGGGAAGGAGCATGAGAAAGTGTGATTCTTCGGTAAGCACAGCTCATACTTCTACTCAGAACCCAAGACAGGCAGTGGCAGAGACCTGCTGACTTTCTGAAGATGTTCTTCCTCATCCCTTGTTCTTATTTTGTGGCCCCGCCCTGCCCTTATAGCTCTTCTCTGAAAGCTGCCACCCTCATTCACAAAAAGGTCTGGAGGTCACAGGACAGTCAGGGAGGGAAGCTCCAAGGACTGATGCTGGCTCTTCCTCCTTCCCCGCCCCACCCCCAACAGCTCAGGCTCCGCCTCCCCCCCACCCCCCTCCTCTGCTGGTTTGCTGTCTCCTCTCTGCAGGCATTCTCATCCATCACAATTGCTGTAAACATCCATGACTCCCACATTTCCACCTCCAGCACCAGACTATCCAACTGTATACAGCGACTCAACTTCCAGACTTTCAAGACCAAACCCAACTCCTTACTTTGTCCCCCTAATGTAGCCCCACCACCAGCCCACTCCACATCTACAATTGGCAACACCACCCACAGTCCGCCCACACCAGAAATGCAAACACCATTCATTCATTCATTCATTTTTTTTTTCCTTTTTTTTGAGACACAGTCACTCTGTCACCCAGGCTAGAGGGCAGTGGTGTGATCTCAGCAACCTCCGCCTCCCATGCTCAAGTGATTCTCCTGCCTCAGCCTCCTGAGTAGCTAGGATTACAGGTATGCACCACCGTGCCCAGCTAACTTTTGTATTTTTAGTAGAGAGGGGTTTCGTCTTGTTGGCCAGACTGGTCTTGAACTCCTGGGCTAAAGCAATGTGCCCACCTCAGCCTCCCAGAATACTGTAATTACAAGCATGAGGCACCATGCCCAGCCCATTCTTAATTTTTTTAGAGATTTTGATTCTTTTTTAATCTTTAAAATGGTCATACAATAAAATGAAGGTTTTCCAGAAAAGGTGCACGGTTCTGTGAATTACACAGAGAGATTCCTGTAACCACCACCGATATCAAGATAAAAAGCAATGATAGCCACATCTTCCCTTCACCCCTAGCCACTGCCAAACACTGATCTGCTATCACTAAGGTTTTATCTTCTCAAGAATGTCACATAAACAGAACCCTACAGTGTGTAAGCTTTTGAGCTGGCTCTTTTCATTCATCACAATGTCACTGAGTTTCATCCATGCCACCACGCCTGGTTAATTTTTAAAGTTTTTGTAGAGACAGGTTGTCATTATATTGCACAGGCTGGTCTCAAACTCTTAGATTCAACTGATCCTCCAATCTCAGCCTCCCAAAGTACTGCTGGGATTATAAGTGCATGCTACCATGCCCGGGAAATTTTTATATTTTTAGTATATAAAAATATAAACATCCTACTTACCACGCCCAACATCCTACTTACTTTAACTTGGAAGTTACAGTGTTACCCAGAGCCCATAAGTAAACAAACAAAAACACCATGGATATTTTGTTGCTGGTACACAAATTAATGTATTTAAATCTACCAAAGCCACTATACATTCTGTGCAATTAAAAAATTCACTTAAGGTTGGGTGTGGTAGCTCACACCTGTAATCCCAGCACTTGGGGAAGCCAAGGCAGACAGATCACTTGAAGCCAGGAGTTCAAGAACAGCCTGGCCAACATGGCAAAATGCCGTCTCTACTAAAAATATAAAAGTTTCCTGGGCATGGTGGCATGCACCTATAATTCCAGCTCCTCTGGAGGCTGAGGCAGGAGAATCACTTGAACCCAGTGGGTGGAGGTAGCAGTGAGCCGAGATCATGTCACTGCACTCCAGCCTGGGTGACAAAGTGAAACTGTTTTTCTAAAATACAAAAAGAAAAAAAGAAAGAGAAATTCACCTGAGGCACCTGACCAGTAAGTCCTTTAGTGGTAGTACTGTCTATGCAGAATAGCAAATACAGTATGAAACAAAGCAATGCAAGCATTTATGTTAAATTGGGCTCCATGCTAAATCGGGCTTCCTGCTTAACTACATTAAAAAAGAATTGCCAAACTGCCAATATATTTCTTTACAATATTTCTTATTTTAACTTCATTACAACTAAGTGCCTTAACTATGAATAATGTTAGGCAAATTTCTGTAATTTTCCACCAGGTTTTAAAGAATCTTTTATTTGGCCAGGCGAGGTGGTTTGTGCCTGTAATCCCAGCACTTTGGGAGGCCAAGGTGCGTGAATCACCTAAGGTTGCGAGTCCGAGACCAGCTGGACCAACATGGAGAAACCCTGTCTCTACTAAAAATACAAAATTAGCTGGGCATGATGGTGCATGCCTGTTATCCCAGCTACTGGGGAGGCTGAGGCAGGAGAATCACTTGAACCCAGGAGGCAGAGGTTGCAGTGAGCTGAGATCGTGCCATTGCACTCCAGCCTGGATAACAAGAGCGAAACTCCATCTCAAAAGAAACAAAGAATATTTTATTTATTTTTTATTTTATTTTATTTTATTGAGACAGAGTCTTACTCTGTCACCCAGGCTGGAACACAGTGGCATGATCTTAGCTCACTGCAACCTCTGCTTCCCAGGTTCAAGCAATTCTCCTGCCTCAGCCTCCCGAGTAGCTGGGACTACAGGCACACCACCATGCCCAGCTAATTTTTGTATTTTTAGTAGAGACGGGGTTTCACCTTGTTGACCAGGATGGTCTTGATCTCTTGACCTCGTGATCCACCTGCCTCGGCCTCCCAAAGTACTGGGATTACAGGCGTGAGCCACCGCACCCGGCCAAACACATCTTTATATCCATAACTTTCTTCACATCTCTCTCCCCTTTACTTTCTACCTTGTTTTACAAATAACCTTTCCAAGCTCGTAGTGTGACTCAACCTCTAGATAACTTCTGAATTAGACAAAATTATTCTCAATAAGAACACATCTTCTTTGGCACATTTTACATACAGAATTATGTATTAACTAGAATTCTTGTTCTTCATAATCTTAAATTTTAGCAAAAACCTAGGAAACAAGAAATCCTAGGCTGGGTGCAGTGGCTCATGCCTGTAATCCCAGCACTTTGGGAGGCCTAGGTGGGTGGATCACGAGGTCAAGAGATCGAGACCATCCTGGTCAACATGGTGAAACCCCTTCTCTACTAAAAATACAAAAAATTAGCTGGGCACGGTGGCGCATGCCTGTAATCCCAGCTACTCAGGAGGCTGAGGCAGGAGAATTGCCTGAACCCAGGAGGCAGAGGTTGCGGTGAGCAGAGACGGGGTCTTGCACTCCAGCCTGGGTAACAAGAGCGAAACTCCATCTCAAAAAAAATCCCGAACGGCCTAACAGATATTAACATTGTATAGGTGAGACAGTCCCACAGTTTTAGAAAGCATGTGTTCCTACACATAACCCTCTCTGAGCTGGAGATGTTCCAGACATCCGATAAGCACCCAATATCATTTCAAGATTTTAAATTCCATGAAAAGTTCCCCTACTGCATTTATCCCATTTACATTTCACTCATTTTTAGGAATTTATCTAGCTTACTAGTGAGAATTGGGAGATTAAACAAAGCCAGTCATTATTTCTTCATTAACCATTTTTATAACCTGTGACAATCAGGTGCTCACTAAGTAAGAAATTTCAAGTTAAATACATGGATATTTTCACCAATAACTCAGGAGATTCCCCATTTTTATTAAACTAACAATATTAAATTAGTCTTTTCTATTAAAAAATTATGCAAAGATCATTTTGTTCTTGGCTAGGTTTATAATCTTATCATCTTGTGTGCCAAACTCCGACACCTTAAAATATCTCGCAGAGACAGAGGTAAAACCCAGACAAAAATGCATGCTGGCAACTCAAGACATTTCTATTTTTATTTTACCAATTATCTTAAGGCCAGCTCATCTATTAAAGGTTAACCTAAGTCACGTAAACGTGAAAAATGCTTGGACACATATACTTCATTTATGAGTGTTCTTTTATTTACATGCTAATTTGGTACCGTGCGGAAACAACATATAACATCCAGGAACATAGGCACACGCGCAGATCCAATAGCTCTGCCTAGGAATTCTAGCCATGAGATAGCAATACAGATTCATCAGTTTATGAACATACTCACATAGGTAAATTTCGTTTGCCCTAATAGGTAATTCAACAAAGGCTATGAACCAAAATTTTGAGTAAAGCAGGTTCCATGATAGTTTTATTTTTATTCTTTGAGGTGGGGTCTTGCTCTGCTGCCCAGGCTAGAGTGCAGTACTGCAATCACAGCCCACCGCAGCCCTGACTTCCCAGGCTCAAGCAATGCTTCCAGCGCAGCCTCCTGTATACCTAGGACTGCAAGTTCAGGCCCCTATACATGGCTAGTATTTTAGTTTTTTTGTACAGGAAGCATCTTGCTATGTTGTCTAGGCCGGTTGCAAACTCCTAAGCTCAAGTGATCCTCCTGCCTTAGCCTCTCAAAGTGCTGAGATTATAGGCATAAACCACTGTGCCTGATCTATAGTGTTATTTTTTAAATTAATTAATTAATTTTTATTTATTTTTTTGAGACGAAGTCTCACTTTGTCACCCAGGCCGGAGTGCAATTGCACCATCTTAGCTCACTGCAACCTCCACTTCCAGATTCAAGCAATTCTCATGCCTTAACCTCCCAAGTAGCTGGGATTACAGGTGCCTGCAACCACACCCAGCTAATTTTTGTATTTGTAGTAGAGATGGGATATCACCATATTGGCCAGGCTGGTCTTGAACTTCTGACCTCAAGTGATCTGCCCACTTCAGACTCCCCAAATGCTGAGATTACTGGCATGAGCCACCATGCCCGGCCTAGTTTGATTTTTAATGGCCAAACCTCCCCAGACTCGAAAGAACACTGGGGCCAAAGAGTATCACAGAAGAACATCATGTACTAATCAGGCCTTGAAACCACAACCACCTGTGCAAAGATGACGACAGTGAGAGAAGTCTCGCATGGCTGACTCCATCTTGCTTCTAGCCTTATAGGCTAGCTGTCCTCACTTATTCCTGAGCATAGACCAAGCTAACCGTGGGAGGAATTTATAGTTTAACTTTGAAGCAAGGATGATCACCATTTTTCCCTAAAACTAAATCCTCCTTGCTCGGGGACTGAAGCTGCCTTTATAGAATGAATAAAAGACCACACAACTGGGATTATGGGAGGTGCCTGGTTTCTGTTAAAATGTAAGCATAGCAATAATCTCTTACTGCTCAGGGGTCATGTGGCCAGAGAGCAGAAGACTTCCCTGATTGTTCCTATAGACAACATTGCTATTGTAGAACCCAAGACTGGTGTTTTGAGATGTTTTTCAGACTTTGGCACTCTGGCAACCAACTAACCCCACCTGAACCCATGACTCATGACTCAGCTGGTCCTGTCAGTCCCACCCAGAGGCAACTCAGTGCACAAGGACCATTTTCCACACCCTTACAGTTTCTTCTTTTTTTTTTTTTTTTTTTTTTTTTCACTCCTTACCCAGGCTGGGGTGCAATGGCGCGATTTCGGCTCACCGCAACCTCTGCGTCCTGGGTTCAGGCAATTCTCCTGCCTCAACCTTCCCAGTAGCTGGGACTACAAGGGTTGATACTGATTTTCATATGACAATGTTAGGCAAAGGCCTCCCTGCATTTGAAGAGCAGGTTTTCATTTATATGTATTTTTGGGATTAAAAAGTAATAAAAGTTGTAAATATAAACACACACACATACACACTATGAAATGTACCTCAAGGCCTCTCCTGAGGCAGACAGCCATTGACTGTGATAAGGCTGTGCAGCTGAGGTGCATGAATTTCATGTGTATGCAACACGAGAGATATTCCCAGGAACTTAAGCTTCATACTAGGAAATGTCTGTGTAGGTGTATTTGTTCGTTTTAAATGCTTAAGGAGTGATCAGAGACTATGGTGGGGAGGGGAAGCTGTCCTTCCAAAGAGAAATTCGCTCTCATTTTCTAATGAATTCTTTCTCCTTCCTTTTTTTTTTTTTAGGGAAAAAGAGAAAAAGAAGGGGAAAAAAAGAAAAAGAGGGAAAAAGGAATATTACTTCATTCCTAAAATGGGTTTCAATAATGGCCGATCAATATTTTGAGTGTTTAAAGTGGTTAATGCATATTTTATGTGTTTAAAATGGAGACCTCTGTTGTGTTTATTTGTTCTGGTTCTGAGTTCAAGTCCTGGATATCTTATCAATTTGTTGTCTCGTTGAATCTAAATCTCATTATGTGTCTTATGTATCTGGGTGTTAAGATCTCTTATTGTTGTATTAATCCTTTTACCCTTGCATCCTTGTAGCTTTGAAATCTATTTTATTAAGTGTAAGAATTGCAACTCCTGCTTTTTATTTATTTATTTTTGCTCTCCATTTGGTTGGTGAGCTTTTTTCCATCTCCTTGTTTTGAGTCTTTGTATATCTTTGGATATATCGTTAGATTTTGTGGATAATGTATATTTTGTGTGTTTAAAATGGAGAGCTCTATTGAGTTTATTTGTTCTGGATCTTAGTTCCAGTCCTGGATATCGTTATCAATTTTCTGTCTCGATGAATCTAAATCTCATTATGGGTCTTATGTATCTGGGTGTTAAGATCTCTTATTGTTACATTAATCCTTTTATCCTTGTATCCTTGTAGCTTTGAAATCTATTTTGTCAAATGTGAAAATTGCAACTCCTGCTTATTTATTTATTTTTGCTCTCCATTTGGTTGGTACGTTTTTTTTTTTCCAACCCTTTATTTTGAGTCTATGTATATCTTTGGATATACTGTTAGATTTTGTCTGTATCTTTTGATTGGGAGATTTGGTCGATTTAAATTTAGGGTTGCTGCCGTTTGATATTAACTGGCTATTTTGTCCTTTCATTGATAAAAATTCTTCTTTATGTTAATGCTCTTTACTTTTTGGTGTATTTTTAGAAAGGGTCATACTGGTTGTTCCTTTCTGTGTATAGTGCTTCTTTTAGAAGTTCTTGTAAAGCAGGCCTGGTGGTAATAAAATCTCTGAGTACTTGCTTGTTCCTAAAAAATTTTATTTTTCCTTCAAATGTAAAGCTTAAATTGGCAGGATATGAAATTCTGGGCTGAAAGTTCTGTTGATTAAGTATATTGAATATTGGCCCCCACTCTCTTCTAGCTTGTAGGGTTTCCGTTGAGAGATCTGCTGTAAGCCTAATAGGCTTACCTTTGTGGGTAACTTGATCTTTCTCTCTGGCTGCCCTTAATATTTTCTCCTTCGTTTCGATCTTGGTGAATCTAACGATTATGTGCCTTGGGGTTGGTCTTCTTGAGGAATATCTTTGTGGTGTTCTCTGTATTGCCTGGGGTTGAATAGTGTCCTGCTTTGCTAAATTAGGAAAATTTTCCTGGATAATGTCCTGGAGAGTATTTTCCAGCTTGACTTCATTCTCTCCGTCACATTCAGGTACACCAATCAAGCGTATATTAGGTCTTTTCACATAGTCCCATATTGCTTGGAGACTTTGCTCATTCCTTTTTATCCTTTTTTCTCTATTCTTGTCTTGTCGTTTTGTTTCATTAAGTTGGTCTTCGACCTCTGATACCCTTTCTTCTGCTTGATCCATTCGGCTGTTTAAGCTTGTACATATTTCACTAAGTTCTCGTGTTGTATTTTTCAACTCCATAAGTTCATTTGTATTCCTCTCTATATTGTCTATTCTTTTCAACATTTCATCGAACCTTTTTTCCAAGTTCTTAGTTTCTTTATATTGGGTTAGAACAAGTTCCTTTAACTCCCAGAAGTTTCTTATCATCCACCTTTTAAAGCCTACTTCAGATAATGGAACACAGTCCTTTTCCATCAGGGCTTGTTCCGTTACTGATGAGTCCTTTTCCATCAGGGCTTGTTCTGCTGCTGATGAGTCCTTTTCCATCAGGGCTTGTTCTGTTGCTGATGGGTTCTGATTTTGAGTATACTCGGCCTTCTTAGGCTTTTTTCCCTTCATTGTAGATGAACCGCCTTTCTAATTAGTTTTCTGAGTCGACGTCCGACTTATTGATTCCCAGTGTTGGGATCCGAGCAACCCACTGTGGCGGCCTAAATAGCAGCGATAAGACTGATGGTGCTCTTCTGCCCGGGAATCTCTGGTCTGGCTTCCTTCTTGAGTCCGCAACAAGCGGCTCTGACTTCCCGGAGCTCCAAACCCCGGTCAGTAGGGGAAGCAGTCCTGTTGGCTCTGCATGAAGAGCTGCTGCGCCCAGACGCCGGCAAAACCACTGCGGCGGCCACAAGAGTTGCGCTGGCGACCCGTGGGGCTCCTCCACTGGGAATCGGCTGATTGGTGAGTGACGAAAATTCGTCTAAAAGTGTGGCGTCGTCTCGTTCTCTGGGCTTTCACTGGGAGCTACAATCCTGAGCTGTTAGTGGTCGGCCATCTTGGATCGATCACCCTTACTGTTTCATCCCCAATAGTCAACAGCACCCATTCCCTAGACCTCTGCCACCAAATTATCCATAAAAACCCTAGCCTCCGAGTCCTCAGGGAGACAGATTTGAGTAATAACTCTAGTCTTTCTGTTTGGCTAGCTCTGTGTTAATTAAATTCTTCACTACTGCAATATCACGGTCTCAGTGAATTAGTTTTGTCTGTGCAGTTGGCAAGAAAAACCCATCAGGCAATTACACCTCAACCCTGCTTAGAACAGCAACATAAAAACCTGGATACATGGAACTCCATCACACTTTCCCATTCAACAGCAAAATGAGACCCACAGAGGGGCCAGAGCATTGCAAAAGAACATCTATTGATCAAATTATAATTTGTCACAACTCTATTGACACACACACATAAACAAACAATTATCGAAATGCAATCCAGTTGCTACAGCAACAAACAAGCCTGAAAAGTGTCCAAACTAAAACAGCTGGGATGCCTTCCTCTCTCAGATGGTTTTTAAAGGTCAAATCTTAGGTTGGCAGAGGCCGAGGGAATGGGTGCTGCTGACTGGTTGGGGATAAAACTGCAGGAGTGTGGAAAATGGTCCTTGTGCACTGAGTCTGCCTCTGGGTGAGAGCCACAGGATCGGTTGAGTCATGGGTTCAGGTGGGGTCAGTCCGTTGCCAGAGTGCAAAAGTTGGGCTCGTTCCATCTGCAAACAGAAATTCCTTCTGAGTTTCCCAAATCAAGAGGAGCCATGCGGTACCCATCAAAAATCACTCACATGTCCAGACACAGTTGTGCACACACACAATTACTAATATCAATGAAGAGTTGAACTCTATAAAATATTTGAAGAGATTTATTCTGAGCCAAATATGAATGACCACAGCCCATGACACACCCTCCAGGAGGTCCTGAGAACATGTGTCCAAGGTTGTCAGGGTACGGACTGGACCTTTTAAGAAATGCATTTGTTTGGTCCAGAAAGCGGGGACAACTCAAAGTGGGGCGGGGCTTCCAGGCTACAGGTAAATTTAAACATTTTTTTCTGGCCTGGAGTTCTCTCTGTCCCTGGAGCAGGCCAAGCTCCGAATGTCTGCACACACCCTGTGCTCCACTCTTTACCTGGCTGGTTCCCCACTTCTTCCAAGTTTCTGTCCAATGTCATGCCTTAGAGAGGCTTTCCCTGATCACCCAATCTCAAGTAGCCCCCCTCTGATATTATCTCACACTGCACTCTGATGGTTTGATGTATGTATTTGTGTGTTCATTTGTTTAACATGATGCCTACTGGACTGAGAAGCCCATGACAGCAATCACCATGGCAGTTTTGTTCATCACTGTATACCAGTGGGTGCTGAAAACCATGCTTAGCCAAGAGTGGGCATTTGATGGTGGCATTTAAATCACTCAATGAATGAGTGATTTAAAAAAAGGATCTCAGCCGGCGGTGGCTCACACCTATAATCCCAGCACTTTGGGAGGCCAAGGCGGGTGGATCATGAGGTCAAGAGATCAAGACCATCCTGGTCAACAAGGTGAAACACCGTCTCTACTAAAAATACAAAAATTAGCTGGGCATGGTGGCACACACCTATAATCCCAGCTACTCGGAGGCTGAGGCAGGAGAATTGCTTGAACCCAGGAGGTGGAGGTTGCAGTGAGCCGAGATCACGCCATTGCACTCCAGCCTGGGTAACAAGAGGGAAACTCCGTCTCAAAAAAAAAAAAAAGGATCTCTAATTTTCCACTGTTATAAATAATGCTACGAGGCACATCCTTTTCTATAATGGCATGCACACTGTGCGTTTCCTAAAAGTCATACTGTTGAATTAAATTATATGTACATATAAAGTTTTGATAAATATTGATGAATCACCTTCCTTGCTGACTCAACCCTTACTTCCCCAACAGTCTGTAAGAGATTCCATAACTCTGCCAACAAGAGAAGATACTGTATTTTAATTGTTTTGAGATGCTATCTAGAATTTAGAAACTCATGTATTAGTCTGGGATTTCCAGAGAAACAGAACCAATAGCGTGTGTGTGTGTGTGTGTGTGTGTGTCTGTGTGTGTTATGTGTGTGTCTCTGTGTGTGTATATGTGTGTCTCTGCGTGTGTCTCTGTGTGTGTATCTCTGTGTGTGTCTCTGTGTCTGTGTCTCTGTGCATGCCTGTGTCTCTGTGTGTATGTCGGTGAGTGTGTCTCTGTGTGTGTGTCTCTGTGTATGTTTTTGTGTGTCTCTGCATGTCTGTGTGTTTCTGTGTGCATCTGTGTGTGTCTGTGTGTATGTTTTTGTGTGTCTGTGTCTCTGTGTGTGTGTCTGTGTATCTCTCTGTGCTTCTGTGTGCATGTCTGTGTGTGTCTGTGTGTGTTTCTGTGTCTGTGTGTTAGTTCGTGTCTCTGTGTATGTTTCTGTGTGTGTCTCTGTGTATGTCTCTGTGTGCATGTCTGTGTGTCTCCACGAGTCTGTGTGTGTCTCCGTGTATGTTTCCATGGTGTGCATGTCTGTGTGTGTGTCCGTGGATATCTATGCATCTGTGTGTTGGTGTGTGTCTCTGTGTGCACGTCTGTGTCTCTGTGTGTCTGTGTGTGTGTGTGTCTGTGTGTATAAAGAGATTTATTTAAGGAATTGGCTTATGTGATTGTGAACACTTGATGAGTCCAATATCTGATGGAGGAGGCTGGCTGACTCGAGGCTCAGGAGGAAGTTGTGGTTTGAGTCTAGAGAGCCTGCTGGTGAGCCAGGAGGACCCACTGCTGCAGATGAAGTCTGAATCCAGTGTGTGGGAGAATTCTCTTTTGCATGTGGAGGTCAGCCTTTTGTGCTGTTCAGGCCTTCAAGTGACTGGAGGAGGCTCATGCATTTTGAAAGGCAATCTGCTTTGCTCAGATCCACCAATTTAAATATCAATCTCATCCAAAAACACCTTCACAGAAACACCCAGAGTAATGTTTCACCAAGTATCTGGGCACTGTGGCTTAGCCAAGCCGACACATAAAATTAACCATTTTACTCTGCATTATTTTCATATTAATCTCCCGGATTAAAAATGAGATGGGCAATATTCGCATATTGTGTAGAGTCATTTGTATTTCTCCCAATACTTGCCTCATTCTTACTGGACTTACAGGAGTTCTTTGAGTACTGGCTTACAAGCCCCGTATCAGGTATATGAGTAGGACAGTGGCCGTTTACTTTGCTAATGTTTTCAGAAGTTTTCTGTTTTGATTTGCTCACATCTGTCATCAATTTTTGATGACTCCTACGTTATGTCATACTAGGAAAAATCCTTACTTATAAGACTTTTAAACTTACATCATACCTACACAACGTTTATGATTTTTTTTTCTTTTTTTTGAGATGGAGTTTCACTCTTGTTGCCCAGGCAGGAGTGCAATGGCTCAATCTCAGCTCACTGCAATCTCCATCTTCAAGGGATTCTCCTGAGTAGCTGGGATGATAGGCACGTGCCATTACACCCGGCTCATTTTGTATTTTCAGTAAAGACAAGGTTTCTCCATGTTGGTCAGGCTGATCTCGAAATCCCAACCTCAGGTGATCTGCCTGTCTCAGCCTCCCGAAGTGCTGGGATTACAGGCGTGAGCCATCACTCCCAGTTCAGGGTTTATAATGTTTAAAACATATTTGATCTTGAAAGCAGCTGGCTTTTATTATTGTTATCTAGCTGTAATTCTTCCCAGTAGATAATCAGCTATCCTAACATAACTTACTGAATAGTCTATCCTTTCCTGCAACGGTTTGACATGGACCTGGATCACTGAAGCAAAAGGAATCCCCCTAATGTCAGCTAAAGCAACAAGATTTCATCATTTTTACCCATCCTTACCCATAACTAGCAAAAGTATTAAAGATTCAAACATCCAATGTTTGAGAAGGTGCAGGGGAATGGGTTCTGCCATGTACAGTTGGTGGAAATGTAAATTACCAAACACTATTAGGAAGGCAGTATGCAAATATCCATCAATAATTTCAAGACAATCTCTCTGACCTAGCAATTACATAAATTGCATGTCTAAAGATTCATCTAACCAAGATACTCACACCTGTTCAGATAGGTGGATAGATAGATAGATGATAGATAAATTTGCAGAGGTACTTGTTTGTTATACCAAAAGAATTGTAAACTATGTAAATTAATCCTAAATGGTTACACAAATTAGAAGACAGTCCTAAAACAGAATATCATGTACCCGTTAGAAAGACTATAGATCGCTATAGGCTGCCATGAAAAGATCACTAAGGCATATTCTAAGGTGAAAAATAAAATTTCAGAAAAATATATAGAATATGATTCCATTTATATGCTTTCTTTTTTTTTTTCTTGAGATGGAATCTGGCTCTATCACCCAGGCTGGAGTGCAGTGGTGCCATCTCAGCTCACTGCAACCTCTGCCTCCTGGATTCAAGTGATTCTCCTGCCTCAGCCTCCCAAATAGCTGGGACTACAGACGCCTGCCACCATGCCTAGCTCATTTTTGTATTTTTAGTAGAGACCATGCCTAGCTCATTTTTGTATTTTTAGTGTTTTACCATGTTGGCCAGGCTGGTCTTGAACTCCTGACCTCAGGTGCCTGCCTCATCCTCCGAGAGTGCTGGGATTACAAGTGTGAGGCACTGCTCCCAGCCCCATTTATGCATTTTTAAACCAAATATTTGTATATATATATATATGGACATAAACAAAACAGAGGTTTCTTCTGGAAAGCAAGAAGTGTCAGGGAGAAGTGAAATGGCATTTCACATTTTACTTCTGTACCATTGTGTTTTTTTAAAGAATATATTCATGCATGATAATGCTATTTTTTAAAATTAGAGAAATAATTATGGAAAACCATTCTGCACCTTGTTTCTGACCAAGTGAGAGCAGATAAGGGAGCAGAGGGATTACAGCTGCCTGAAGACCTCCAGGGTCACTGTGAGGGTAGCTGGAATCACGGGGGTAATAAATGATTTCACACATTCAGGCTTCCAAGGGTCCATCCCTGGGGCTGGGGAGGAGTGAGATGCTTAAACCATTCCCAAGCCTCAGGCATTGAAAGCAGGAGTGTTTTCTCTAAGGAGAGTGCTGTGCTGTAATTGGCCTCTTTAGCATTCAACATCTGCACGACAGAATGCAGCTCTGGGCTGTGGAAAAGACTAGGCTGCTTGTGCTGGGAGGGGCCGCTGCCCAAGGACAAGTCCTGTACTCACAGCAATGCTGAATCGTGGCCAGGGCCATCTGCCCACACCAGAGCATCTGACAGCGGCCTCATCATCACTCTTCTGGCATGAATGCTGAGGGAGGTTGATCAGGCAGTCACAGGGCTATTTTGGCAGCACCCAACTTTAAACCTGTGGCCTATTTCTGGCTCTCCACTGTGATGAATTCTGTCAAAAATAATAACAATAACATCCTAAAACTATTTTATGAACAATACATTACTCATTTCACATTAGGAATGTTGCTCCGTTATTGGAAACATGTAAAAGACAGCATTGTTTTGTTTTGTTTTGTTTTGAGATGGAATCTAGCTCTCTCGTCCTGGCTGAAGCGCGGTGGCGGGATCACTGCAACCTCCACCTCCTGGGTTCAAGCGATTCTCCTGCCTCAGCTTCCTGAGTAGCTGGGATTACAGGTGCCTGCCATCACACCTGGCTAATTTTTGTATTTTTGGTAGAGATGGGGTTTTGCCATGTTGGCCAGGCTGGTCTCGAACCCCTGACCTCAGGTGATCCACCTGCCTCAGCCTCCCAGATTGCTGAGATTACAGGCGTGAGCCAGCGCACCCGGCTGACAGCATGGTTTTGGTCATCTCAAATACACACACAAATACATAAATCTCATGGTTTTGGTATTGCATCATTTTTTCATATATTGGGACAGAAAAAATGGAAGTGGTATAGACTGTCCTGACCTCAGCAAGGCCCTGCGGGGACACTGGCCATCTTTTGGTTTCCTGGCTTCTGAACCCCTTCTATGTTTAGGGAACTGGCCACGTCTGAGCCTTGTGGGGAGGCAGAGCCCATCTCGCATCCCACTAGAGAAGCTACTGATGCAGGGACCTTGTTTTCCAAGCATCCCCCATGCCTGCGTTTAGCCAGTCAGATGCACTTGCCCCAAATTCTGAATCTGAGGCTAATGGCACAAAGGAGGAAAGTGGAAAATCACTTCTGGCAGTGGCAGTAGCGGTGGCAAATGAAACGTGGCTCTAGGTCCCAGTGTGTGGTGGGGTGGGGGGAGGGGTCCTGCATCCTCCCTGGACCGAGTTCATGGCATGACTTTTAATGTGGCCTTGTCTGTGTAGCTTCCTTGATTCTAGAAGCCTGGTTTTCCAGCCTTCCTGGCAAATCTCTGAGCTACCCAATATCTTATCATTAAATTCCTAAATGAGACAGAGTTGGTCTCTGGTCCTGCAATTAAGAGCCATCGCTGAGACACAAGTCCAGCACACGATGATGAGCAAGAAAGCCTGAGTTCTGCTGAGAAATGCGCAACCCATTAGCAATGAGAAAAATGAGACGGCACTGAAACGTCATGGAGACGCTACTTGCTATCCATGTGACGCAAAATCTCAGGCACTGGGTAATGCCAAGAGTGGGTGGGGGTGTGGCTCAGAGAGCCAATTGCCCTGTGGCCAGTGGCTATAACCTTTTCTCTTTTAAAACATTTGTTTCCTTGGCTGGACGCAGTGGCTCATGCCTGTAATCCCAGCACTTTGGGAGGCCGAAGCAGGCGGATCACCTGAGGTCAGGAGTTCGAGACCAGCCTGGCCAGCATGGTGAAACCCTGTCTCTACTAAGAACACAAAAATTAGCCAGGTGTGGTGGCAGGCACCTGTAATCCCAGCAACTCGGGAGGCTGAGGCAGGAGAATCACTTGCACCCGGGAGGCAAAGTTTGCAGTGAGCCGAGATTGCACCACTGCACTCCAGCCTGGGAGAAAGAGCAAAATTGTATCTCCAAAAAACAAAACAAAACAAGAATGGACTCTGAGTGAAATAAGTCTGTTGGGGACAAAATTTGGTGGGGGACCCAGAAGGTCAAGCTCAGCCACTGACTTTCCTCTTTTTGACCACATGACTCTTCTAGGTACAAAAGCCTGCTGGGCCAGACACAGTAGCTCAGGCCTGTGATCCCAGCACTTTGGGAGGCCAAGGTGGACGGATCATGATGTCAGGAGATTGAGAGCATCCTGGCTAACACGGCAAAACCCCATCTCTACTAAAAATACAAAGAATTAGCTGGATATGGTGGCACATGTCTGTAGTCCCAGCTACTAGGGAGGCTGAGGCAGGAGAATCACTTGAACTTGGGAGTTGGAGGTTGCAGTGAGCCGAGATCACGCCACTGTACTCTAGGCCTCCCCGAGTGCTGAGATTACAAGCGTGAGCCATCACGCCCAGCCTATGACATTTTCTTAATGATGGCTGGTACTGCCTCATGGTAAGTCACAAGCCTTTTTATCCTGTAATATCAGTCTTGGAATTCTTTATCTTCACTACTCTGTATCTAGAAGATGGTAGCATTTGCTTATCTGCTGCAGAACTCTTAGCTCTATCCTTGGCCCCGATTCAGAAAGGGGGGTTCCTGATGATGTGGACTCGAAGGACCAGCACCCCAAGCAAAGCAGTGGCTGGCACAGGTGGACAAACTGGGCAAGAAAAGCAACAGTCCGTGGGAGAAGAGTCCACGTGGTGGGAAGCAGGGCATGGTACTTTTTAGTGGTTACATCTTACTGTCTTTGTGCCTTCTTTTTCCCCTTCTCAGTCTTGACAAGAGCTCTGTTAACTTCTTTTCAGAAAACCAAGATCCTCTCTAGCAATTATCTTGTTTTCTTGTTGCATTAATTTCTAATCTTATCTTTATTGTTTCCTTCCTTTGCTCTCTGTTCCTTTTCTAAATGCTCTTTTAGCCTTTCTTCTTTGCTAATGTAAGCATTTTGTGTGATAGATTTCCCTCTAACAACAGCGTTAGTGGGATGTCACAAGTTTTGATTTGCAGAATTCTCATTATTTTGTGCTCTAGGCTCCAATTTCCATGTGATTTTTTTCTTTGATTCTTGACTTTGGGAGGCTGAGGCGAGCAAATCACTTGAGGTCAGGAGTTCGAGACCAGCCAGGCCAACATAGCGAAACCCTGTTTCTACTAAAAACACAAAAATTAGGTGGGATTTGGTGATGCACACCTGTAATCCCAGCTACTCGGGAGGCTGAGGCAGAAGAATCTCTTGAACATGGGAGGCAGAGATTGCAGTGAACCAAGATCACGCCACTGCACTCTAGCCTGGGCAACAGAGTGAGACTCTGTCACAAATAAAAAAATAAAAATAAAAAGATGATGAACCCTAATGATTCTTTCTCTTTTAATCATTAGGAGAAAGAACCTCTCTTCTACTGAACTTGAACTTGAAGGCTGGTCCGTCTCTTCTGGGGGCCATTGTGAAAAGAGAGGATGCATAAACCTGAAGTCAACTCAAAGGAAGGCAAAACAGAAAAGCACACATTCAGGCATGAGGTTCTAAAGCAGACCTACTCTGGGGATTTTTAGATTTGAAAATCAAATATTCTCCTTCTTTAGCTTAAGTCAGTTTGAGGCTGAGGGAACAGAATGTCATTTCTCTGCACAGGCCTCTGTATTCATTGCTCTGTGCTAGTCCTTGTTCTAAAAATTAGCCTTTTGCCCATGTTGTTCACGCCTTTTGCCCATTTTCTAATTGAATTGCGTGGTTGTTTTTTATTCATTTCGCTATTGAGTTTTTGTGGAATATTTATTTATTTAGGGAGTCTGGCTCTGCTGTCCAGGCTGGAATGCAGTGGCATGATCTCAGCTCACGGCAACTTCCACCTCCTGTGTTCAAGTGATCCCCTAGCTTCAACCTCCTGAGTAGCTGGGATTACAAGTGTGCGCCACCACACCTGGCTAATTTTTGTATTTTTCGTAGAGATGGGATTTCACCATGTTGGTCAAGCTGGTCTTGAACTCCTGACCACTTCAAGTTGATCAGCCTGCCTCAGCCTCCCAAAGTGTTGGGATTACAGGCGTGAACCACTGCAGCAAGCCAACACTGAGTCTATTTCTTTAGAATTTTGAGGTTGATGTTCCCAGTATGCTTCTCCCTTACTGAATCTTTTTTTTTTTTTTTTTTTTGAGACAGAGTCTCGCTCTATTGCTCAGGCTAGAGTGCTGTGGTGCGATCTCGGCTCACTGCAAACTCTGCTTCAACCTCCACTTCCCAGGGTTAGCAGTTCTCTGTCTCAGCCTCCTGAGTAGCTGGGATTACAGATGCGCGCCACCTCTCCCGGCTAATTTTTGCATTTTTAGTAGAGATGGGGTTTCACCATCTTGGCCAGGCTGGTCTTGAACTCCTGACCTAGAGATCCACCCGCCTCGGACTCCCAGAGTGCTAGGATTACAGGTGTGAGCCACCGCGTCCGGCCGTCTCCCTCACTGAATCTCCTGCCTTCTTCATCAGAGGCAGCATCGTATTGGACTTTAAGGGCATCCTTTTTGTCCATGTTTCTAAAATATGCTTTGCAAATATACTTTGCCCTGAAACACTGTTTAGTATTCTTTTGTGTTTTATCAAATACCCGTAAATACCTATAGTACAAGTCATTCTGCCACGAGCTACTTTCTACCCAAATCATGGCTTTGCTATCTGGCCTCCATCACTGAACCTTACACGTGTCATTGATCTTTTGTCTGCTGTGACAGTCCATCATATTACTAAGGTGAGTTTTATTTTTTCCTCTCTCCTATTGATAGACATTTAAATCATTTCCCATTCTTCACCAGTGTGACAATGCTGCCTCCAGCATCCCTGTGTGCCTCCTTGTGCACACGCAGGAGAGCTCTTCCACTGGGTGGCACTGTATATGCACTTTCCATTTCAGTAGAAGCTGCCAAGGTGCTCTCCAAAGTGATGGCATAAATCCAGCTCTTTTTGCAAGGCTCGGGTGTGGTGGCTCACGCCTGTAATCTCAGCCCTTTGGGAGGCTGGGGCAGGTGGATCATGAGGTCAGGAGTTCAAGACCAGCTTGGGCAACATAGTGAAACCCTGTCTCTACTAAATATACAAAAATTAGCCAGGCGTGGTGGCAGGCACCTGTAGTCCCAGCTATTCAGGCGGCTGAGGCAGGAGAGTCACTTGAACCTAGGAAGTGGAAGTAGAAATAAGCCAAGATTGGGCCACTGTGCTCCAGCCTGGACAACAGAGCAACACTCCATCTCAAAAAACAAGAGAAGGCTCACCAGTCTTCCCACCAGCTCTTCTTCCCACACCACCCCTGCAGCCTGACCCTAGGTAATGAGCGGTGAGGAGTGACCCAGGCATGCATGCCCTGCCCAGAGGAAGGGGGCTTCAAACAAGCACCTGAGACCCTCGCAGGAACCCAGCAGATTGGGACAAGCTCTAGTCATATCCATGGACCGTGGTATGGCAAAGCAGGACACTCTCTCCAGGACTCCAGAGGTAAAGGAGTCACCCACCTCCCCACTCCTTGCCTTTCTTAACTGAATCCAGATGTTCATGAACATTGAAGAAAAGCATGAAGGTAAAATGATGCAATTACCTATAATGCCAGCTCTTTGGGAGGCCAAGGCAGGTGGATCACCTGAGGTCAGGAGTTCGAGACCAGCCTGGCCAATATGGTAAAATCCTGTCTCTACTAAAAAAACAAAACTTAGCCAGGTGTGGTGGCGGGCATCTGTAATTCCAGCTACTTGAGAGACTGAAGTAGAAGAATTTCTTGAACCTGGAAGGCAGAGATTTCAGTAAGCCGATATCATGCCACTGCTCTCCAGCCTGGGCAATAGAGCGAGACTCCGTCTCAAGAAAATAAAAATAAAATAAAGTAAATAAAAACAAAATTCCTTTTCTGCTTAACCTGGCAAGAGAAGAGTCTGTTGTCCGTAGCGGGAAGGCCAACAGGTACAATCAGGAGAGCATCCAAGGTCTCCAGGTGGACAGTCCTCTGCAGCTGCATCCTGTCTGTGCCATTGGTCCCTCTGCCAGCCTCTTGGCCACGTGTGTCACCCGGAAAGAATGCTGCCCTGCTCCAGCTGCTATGGCAACTGCCACTATGTGAGACGGCCAGGCTGCTGCCAGCTCCCACGGTGGCTTGTGGTCTGCACCTTCGTCCGTCTGGCTTCTCCTGGGGCAGTGGCTACTGGCTGGACTCTGGCCCAGGAACAGGAGTTTCCCCATGCTTGCCTGTGCCTCACACCGTGGTCCCGGCCCCATGACGAATAAATATGCCAGTCTCCACACGGCTGTGTGCATTTTGCACTACAGTAGCGGGGTGTGGCAACAGGGACACTAAAGGATTGAATGCCGCGGACCTGGAGGGGAACTGAAGCTGCTGGTGCTTCTGCCTGGGTCTTGGTGGGGGGTGGGGGGGCGGTGCAGGAAACATTGTGGAGTACTTACTGTAGGCTCAGCCCAGTTCCGTTTTAATTGACAAATAATAATTGTATCTATGTATGGGATGCAATGTGATGTTTTCATCCATGTTTATAACTAGAATGATTAAATCAGGCTAATTAACACATCCATCACCTCACATACTTGTCCTTTTCTTGCAGTGTAAACATTTAAAATCTCTTTTCATGGCTTTTAAATATACGCTATATTATTATTTATAATAGTTGCCATTATGTGCAATTGATCATTAAAGCTGATTCCTCCTAACTGAAACTTTGTAGCCTTCAGTCTACATCTTCCCTTTCCCCACTAGCCCCTTCCCCCAGGCTCTGGTAACCAACATTCTTCTCTCTATGAGATCTGCTTCTAGGAGATCAGCTTTTTAAGATTCTTCATGTAAGTGAGACCATGCAGTATTTGTCTTTCTGTGCCTAGCAGAAGGCCCTCCAGGCTCATCTATGTTGTCACGATTGACAGGGTTTCCTTCTTATTCAAGGCTGAATAGTATTCCATTGTATATCTACACCATTTTCTTTTAGAGAGGGAGTTTTTGCTCTGTTGCCCAGGCTGACATGCAGTGGCATGATCTCAGCTCACTGCAACCTCTACCTCCTGGGTTCAAGCAATTCTCCTGCCTCAGCCTCCCAAGCAGCTGGGATTCCAGGTGCCTGCCACCACGGCCGTCTGATTTTTGTGTATTTTTAGTAGAGACAGGGTTTTACCATGTTGGCAAGGCTGGTCTCGAACTCCCGACCTCAAGTGATCTGCCCGCCTCAGCCTCCCAAGGTGCTGGGATTACAGGCATGGGCCCCCGTGCATGGCCCACACTTTCCTTATCCATTGATCTGATGATGGACATATAGGGTGCTTCCTCATTTTGCCCATTATGAATAATGCTGCAATGGACATGGGCGTGCAGGCCTCTCTTTGACATACTGATTTCAGTTCCTTTGGATCTACGTCCAGCAGTGGGATTTCTGGATCATATGGCAGTGCTAATTTTACTTTTCCAAGGAACCTCCATCCTATTTTCCATAATGACTGTATGAATTTACATTCCAACAGTTCAGCCCTGTTTCAAAGGTTTCCTGTGCTCTAAAGCACTGTTAGCTCTCCTCAAAGGCTCTCGTTGCAGGGGTTTGGGAAGAAAAAGCCTCCCTCGTCTGGAGACATGGATACTGCTTGCATCCCAATTTGCCTGTAATTCACTCCTTCATCAGTTGCTCCCAGCCAGGTCTTGTTCAAGCTGCTGAGAATATTTTGGTGAACAAGACAGGAAGCTGCAGCTCCCGTGATGTTCACGTTCTAGAAAAGCACCAGCATTGGAAGAACGGTGGTTGGGCCTTTTCCAGCCTGGAATTTGGGCTGCCCACAAAGGAAATTCACTTTAGATGGTTATTACTTGATCAAACTAATGAAAGGCCAAAGATAGTTAATAATAACGCAGTGTGGCTTCCTCCTCCCTGTTTCTAGGCCAATGGGAAGCAGTGGTGAAGAAACGGGAATGGCGACTGGGTGAGGATGGAGGCAGATGCTTCCACTGATGCCCGGCCAGAGAGGAGCATTCCCAGGGGGCTGGCCCTAGCCAGGCTGGAAGCTTGTCTCTGCACATCTTGTCCCCTCTCGCAGTAGTTCTCAAAGGCGCATTGAGACACACTGCTGGGATGTTGCGGCACACCTAGAGGCAAGCACTGCAAGTCCATGGTTCCTGGAAACACTGAAAAAAACAGGCTTTGGAAGTTCAAGTAAACAAAGAAATGCAAGGTAAGCTGCCACAACGTCACTGTCGGTTGTGAGTATTCTGCTACGCTTTCTTTTGAGCCAGAGTCTCGCTCTATTGCCCAGGCTGGAGTGCATGGCGCAATCTTGGCTCACTGCAACCTTTGCCTCCCCGGTTCAAGCGATTCTTCTGCCTCGGCCTCCCGAGTAGCTGGGACTACAGGTGTGTGCCACCACACTTTTTTTTTTGTATTTTAGTAGAGACAGGGTTTCACCATGTTGCCCAGGGTGGTCTCAAACTCCTGAGCTCAGGCAATCCGCCCACCTCGGCCTCCACCTCGGCCTCGCAAAGTGCTAAAATTACAGGCCTGAGCCACTGCACCCGCCCCACCCACCATTACACTTTCTAGAGGGAGGACACAGCACTGACTTCTCAGTGCAGGCTGGGGACTGCACAGCACATGCGCAGACGGTCCTGACAGGGAATGCCTCCCTCTGTGCTGGGGAACTCATCCTTGAGCACTCAGTTTCTGTGGCTCAAGCAGGGCTGACATCAGCCCTTGGTGGTTTGACCCGCAAACCACTCAAAGGCGGCAGGGCCAGCCTGGAGATCCAGGCTGTGACCTCAGGACAGAAGACCCTCTCTCTGCACAGGTTATAATCCTAAACCGCCAAAGCTCACTGTGTGAAGCAATTTTACTAAGAGCCCCCAAACCCCGCTCTTCCCTCCAACCATGTCCACCCTTCTCAGAAGAGCCCAAGAGGCCTCTGGGAGAGTAAGACAGCAGGTGGCATTGGTGCAACTTCCAGAATGCCATGTTTGTTAGCACCTTGTCTTCATGTGACTGGAGGGCACTCCTGAGACTTCAAACTCCTGTAAGAAAGCTTCCTCTCTGGGCAGGGTGGTATGGGAATCTGAGGTGGCTGGGAGAGGTATCGGGGGAGTAAGGAGTTGGAGCAGCAGTCAGAGACACATGGGATAGGGAATCTCACAAGCAGATGCCATGCCAGTCAGGAAACCTCACTCACCCTTCCATTAAGGGCTGGAAAAGGAGGCACCAACAGATGTTTCAAAGAAGCAAATGGTAGCTGTTTGGGAGGCTGGACCTGGGAAAAGGGACATAAAATCAGGGAGGTGCCTCATCCTAGTTTTTCTCAACTCCAGCAGAACATTCTCAGAGAGCCTCACTCGATTGCACAGTTCTCCTCCTCTCAGACAAGCCCAGCAGCTCTGGCTCTGTCCTGTGCTGAATGGGGCCAGCGTGGCCACTTCTGCCTATCGAGGAAGCTGAAGACCCTGGCCCACCTCTGACGGCTCGGGGCACAGGAAAGGCTTGCCGATACCTGGTCTGCCCTCTACTTCCGCACCAGTGTCCTCTGTGGCCCATGGCTCTTGGCTGGACGTGCACTGAAGGACACAGCAGGTCCACACAGAGCTATGCAAACTGCCCTTCCAGGCTCTGTGTGCGGCAGCTGCTGCAGTGGGATACAACTGGCCTCCTGGCTGCTCTCCTACAGTGCATGGCTGATTGCGTTCTTACACTGCAAGATAAACAGTGCTTGTGTCCAAGAAAATAGAAACAAGTTCGGGTGTCGTGGCTCATGCCTGTGATCCCAGTGCTTTGGGAGGCCAAGGCAGGTGAGTCACTTGAGGTCAGGAGTTCAAGACCAGCCTGGCCAACATGGCAAAACCCCTTCTCTACTAGAAATACAAAAATTAGCCAATCATGGTGGTGTTTCCCTGTAACCCCAGCTACTCAGGAAACTGAGGTAGGAGAATCACTTGAACCCGGGAGGTGGAGGTTGTAGTGAACCAAGATCACAGCACTGCATTCCAACCTGGGAATGCTCATATGAGCACTGACTCAAAAGTGACCTTGTCTCACAAAGAAAAAACGAGGTGGAAGTTGGAAAAGTGGTTATCTTGAGGATGGAAGGTTTGCAGACTGAGAGGGGCATGAAAGGGCCTCTAGGGTGCTGAATGTGGCTTCTATTTCAACCTGGGTGGTCATACACAAATGTACAAATCTGTTAACATGCACCAAGCTGTGTCCCTAAGATGAGCTCACTTTTTAGTATGTATGTTACCTGTTAATAACAATTGATAAAAGCCCCCTTTAAAATCCCACATCTTCCTGTGGCTACCATAGATATTTTAGGCTTAGAATTGTTTTTGCTCCCCATATTTGCTATTCAAGATTGGTATGATTTTGCAACTCCCCTTTTTCCTTACCAACAGAATCACAATTTTGTTAGGTTCGAGAAGTACCCAGTTAATACTCAGTTGCCCAAACTCTCTTGCAGCCAGGAGTTGCCATGAGATACAATGCCAGCCAGTCAGAAATAAGCAGACGTCTGCTGGGTAGGGCTTCCAGAAAAGCTATCATTTTCTTTTTTTCATTTTTTGGAGACAAGGTCTCGCTCTGTCGCCCAGGCCGGAGTGCAATGGTACCATCACAGCTCACTGCAGCCTCCAATTCCCAGGCTCGAGCAATCCTCCCACCTCAGCCTCCCAAGTAGCTGGGACTACAGGAGTGTGCCATCACTCCCAACTAGGTTTTTAAAAAAATTTTTTTGTAGAGATGAGGGTCTCACTCCAGGCAGGTCTTGAACCCTTGGCCTCAAGCAATCCTCTTGCCCCAGCCTCTCAAAATGCTGGAATTACAGGCATGAGCCACTGCATCTAGAAAGCTATCTTTTTTTTTTTTGCTTAAAAGAGGGTTAGATCTGTCTCTCATGCGTCTTTTGCTCTCTGTCCTCCCTGCTCCATTTTTCTGCTGAGAATGTAGATGCTTCTTACTACCATGAAATGAAAGCAAAGATCCAGGGATGGTGGAACAGACAGCCAGAAGGAGCCCAGGCTTGGATGGATCAGTGGTCCTGAGCAGCAGCCCCAGCGGCCGTCTCCCTAATTCCTTCATGTCCTGTGAGAAAAATAAATCTCTATGTGTTTAAGTGTCTGTTATTTGGGCACATTTGACAATCCTCAAATGAGATGGAAGGCTTTGATCTTCATAAATGGCAAAGACTTCTAGAGACAGAAGGGGACTTCCACGTGCTAGTCCACTGTGGCTTCATATCATGATGTAGCAAGGGCTCAAGAAAAAAAATGCAGGGGAGGAAACCGCAAGACACTCCCAAAATGAAGACTGCAGGCTCCCCTCCCGCCTTCTCCTGATAGCAGTCTTCACTGTTCCCTATGGCATCTGAATTCTCCTGATGGTGGAAAGGGCTGGGGAAAGATGGCCCAACGTGAAGAGGAGGAGCTCAGTTCACATCAACTTTCCTGAGAGCGGGTCTTAGAGTGTTACATCCACTGCATCACTCACTGTTTCTCAATCTATTATTTTTAACAACCTCCCACTTCTGATAAACAGAAACTTTACTTTCTGATTTGCATTAAGAAAGCCTGACCTTTTCTCTCTCTCAGAAAATGTCCAAGAATCTTCAAATGTGCTGCCATCTCCCCCGCTGCGACACCCGGGAGTTTCTGATACCCTGCCCACACTTCCTGAAAATCTGCGGTCTAATTTAAGTTTCCTAAGATTCTGCAAAGTAGACAGAGACCCGAGTGACCCCAGTGACACCACAACTCTTAGGGGAAGATGAGTCATGTATGTGGCAGAAGCAGGTAATGGAGGAAAGCAGAGACAAGGTTGCCTGGGGACAGGAACACAGCGCAACCAGTTTTGCCCCCATCTGGTGTGCCTTTGGCAGGATCAGCCAGCACCTGACTGCAAGCTTCTGTCTCCAGACACTCTGCTGCCTCTCCTCCCTTGCTCAGGGTCAGCGACAAAAGGCAGCCCAAGGAAACAACCAGCTGCCTTCTGGCCTTTACCGAAGGGCAATGCGAACCCATTCAAGCTACCTAGTGGTCCAGCCTGGAAGCGGCAGGGGGAGGGCCTTTTAGTCCTGTGCCTAGTCCAGTGTCACCTCTGCATGGACAGCAGATGGAGAGGGGGCTCGAGGAAAGGGGAAAAGGTCAGGCAATCTCTCCAGGATTCCAGAAATAAACATTCCTCCTCCCAAGCTCTTCGTTCTGTTTCACAATCAAGTCCGGAGTCTCATAAACACTCATGGAAACCATGAAAGCTAAACAACTTGGTAAAGAGTCGAGAGAAACAGTAAACAGAATCTTCTCTCTACTTCCGGTGTATCCAGAATGTTTAGAGACAGGGAGGTGGGGACTGATGACAGATTGAAGCATTTGGGATCTGGGGCTATGGCAGGAATGAGGACATGTGGAAGGCTGGGAGTCGCCTGAGTCTTGGGTGTCTGGGGTTGAAGGTCATTCCTTCACAGTTTCAGGGAAAGAGTGAAGGCCACTGGCAAGAAGCCTGGTGAGGACACAGACACGCCCTGTGGGAAGCAGGTGACACCATCTCCACCCTGGCCTGTCCCCTGTGTCCTCCTCTGTTGGATGCACAGGACTTCCAGAGGCTGGCAAGAAAGCTGGGTCTAACCTGGGACCTCACAGTACTGTGGCGAGTGTAGTGTGGGGGTAAAGACCATGGACTCTGGCCGGGCACAGGGCTCATGCCTGTAATCCCAGCACTCTGGAAGGCTGAGGTGAATGGATCACTTGAGTCTAGAAATTCAAGACCAGCCTGAGGAACATGGTAAAACCTCACCTCTACAAAAAATACAAACATTAGCCAGGCATGGTGGCGCATGCCTGTAATCCCAGCACTCTGGAAGGCTGAGGTGGGTGGATCACTTGAGTCCAGAAGTTCAAGACCAGCCTGGGCAACATGGTGAAACCCTGTCTCTACAAAACAAAACATTAATAAAATAAAATAAAAACATTAGCCAGGCATGGTGGTGCACGCCTGTAATCCCAGCTATTTGGGGGGCTGAAGCAGGAAAATTTCTGGAGTTGGAGGTTGCAGTGAGCCAAGATGGTGCCACTGTATTCCAGCCTGGGTAACAGGGTGAGACTCTGTCTAAAAAAAAAAAAAATTAGCCAAGCATGGTGTCACACACCTGTAATTCGAGCTACTCTCAGGCCACAGATGGCAGAACAGAGACTTCTTCTCTAGGTCAGGAGGAAAATTTGTTCCAACGATCCTTGCTTCCTTGGGTGTGTATTTCAAAGGGACCTTCATGAGCTTCTAACCTGGGGCTACCAAGGCCCAAGAGGGGTAAACAGAGAGAATTTATCAGGGAAAGGAATGGAGCCTGAGTGCCACTCCCTGACGAAGAGCCACACGGGCACCTGAACTTGGGCCTCCTGAATTCCTGACACTTTCCCCGAGAGATGGCACGTGCATGCCCTAGTCTCTGGAGTCTGCACCAAGTGGCTCACTCTCTACGAAGCTGTGTTACAGGCTCGAGACAAGGCTGCACTAAGTGCTCTATATAAACAACCACTGAATCCTCGCAGAAATCCTGGGATGTCAGAATTCCCATGCTCACTTGACTGCAAGAAACTACAGTCAGAAAACTGATCTGCCCCAAGATTGATTTGAGCCACATTTGCATGACTGTAACTTCCACACTATTTCCATCATAACGAGATGCAGGCTAAGACCAGCTTGCTTCAACTGAGATGTGCCAAAGAAATGTGTTGGGGGCAGAGGGCAGGAGACCACAGAGGAAGTAAAAAATTAAAGAAGAAAAGGAAGGAGGGCTGGGCGCAGTTGCTCATGCCTGTAATCCCAGCACTTTGGGAGGCCAAGGCAGGCAGATCACTTGAGGTCAGGAGTTCAAGACCAGCCAACATGATGAAACCCCATCTCGACTAAAAATACAGAAATTAGCTGGGTGTAATGGCAGGTGTCTGTAATCCCAGGGAGGCTGAGGCAAGAGAATTGCTTGCACCTGGGAGGCGGAGGTTGCAGTGAGCTGAGATTGCAACACTGTACTCCAGACTGGGTAACAGAGCAAGACACAGCCTCAAAAAAGAAAAGAAGGAAAAGGAAGAAGGAAAGCTCATTTCTGAGAATGAGCAGAATGACAGAAGAAACTGCCTAAGAAAGAGAAGAGAAAATAATCTGACTTGGGAAGTAAAAAAAAATGCCTGGGATTTTTTCAAAATCAGGAATTAAGGACAGAAAAATCTGCATTTGGAAGTCAAGAGTGAGGATTCTCTAGGGAGAGAATAAAGATGCTGGGCCTTTCCTTTGGGTTTGAGAGGAAATAGTGCTTAAAGACTAACCTTCCTTTCTCAGGTCACGTGGCTAGTGCTGGTATAAAGGCTTCCTATCAGCCAGGTTCCTCACCATTTTTTCCTGCATGACATGGGCAGAAGCAGCGGCTAAAGCTCCGTTCCTCTCTATGGGAATCTCGCAGACCTTCCCTCAGGACCAATCCCAAGAAGCCATCTATCCAGAACAAGACAAGGCAAGGCAGCTAGTGTCATGCCTGTGCTCTTGGAAGAGAGGCCAGGATGAGATTTGAGGGGATGGTGCTGGGGGTCTGAAGGAAGGCTGTCAGAATCAAATGGAAGGCTCAAACAGAGAGAAAAGGAGCCAGTTGGGGGTGGGGCGGGGCAAGGAAACGGCCAGGAAACCGAGGCTAGAGAGTGGATGGAGGGATGGGACCAGGGTTGGGGGCTAGCAAGTGTGACACCCCAAGTGGAAACTGAGTTACCCCATGAAGAGGATGAGCTCTGTTTCTGATCAGAGTGCGAGGCTCAGGAGCCAGTGAAGGCCTGTGGGCTTTTCTGAATGTTGTTCTCCAAGGTCTTCTGGGGACAAGCCTTCCTCCCTCCACCCCACTCTAATCCTCCCAGCTTCCCCTTTTCTCTTTTCTCTCTCTCTCTCTTTTTTTTTTTTAGATGGAGTTTTTCCTCTTGTCACCCAGGCTGGAGTGCAATGACACGATCTTGATTCACTGCAACCTCCATCTCCTGGTTTCAAGCGATTCTCCTGCCTCAGCCTCCTGAGTAGCTAGGTTTATAGGTGCCCACCACCTTGCCCAGGTAATTTTTCATTTTTTATTTGTAGTAGGGATGGGGTTTCACCACATTGGCCAGGCTGGTCTCGAACTCCTGAACTCAGGTGATCTGCCCACCTCAGCCTCCCAATGTGCTGGGATTATAGGCCTGCCACTGCGGCAGGCCCCAGCTTCCCCTTTTCTAGAGAGTCCCAGAGTTTGGTGTTGGGCAGCAGAGGACAAGGTGGGGGAGAATCTATGCTCTGCGAAACAGAGGAAGGGAAGGAGGAAGCTGGGCTGGCAGCTGGGCACCTGGGTCCTGTGGAGAGCTGGCACTGGGCATCGAGGCCTGGGGCCCCACAGCCTCGTTATCCTGACATGCATCTTACAGCTCTCTGCCCACACTGATGCCTTTCTCTCCTGCAGGTCTCTGTCTGAGAAAGGGACTTGAGTAAAGTTAGAAACTGGTAACACTAACTTCCTGTATCTGTGAGGATAGGAGGAGAAAAGCTAGGGAAACTGGAGGGGAAATTCCCTTGGGAAGCCACAGGTTGGTCTCCCCCAGAGACACATGATGGCAAACGTAATCACTACTGCTTAATATCCCGCCCAGGCAAAGTCAACAATTGCTCTGGGCAGTTCAAGCAGGTGGTGTGAGCAAGCCGTGGTGGCATCAGAAAGCACTGTCCGGGGAAGGGGACAGTGCTGGGGACGATGTCTGCATCCTGAAAGAGAGCAGGCTGTGAGTGAGACCCCTTGACCCCGCCCTTTTTGATTCCCCTCCAGGATGCTGGACTGGGAGAGCTCCTTGACCCTCACGGCTTACATCATCATCTTCCTCACTGGCTTCCCTGCCAACCTCCTGGCCCTGCGGGCCTTCATGGGACGGGTCCGCCAGCCCCAGCCTGCACCTGTGCACATCCTCTTGCTCAGCCTGACGCTGGCCGACCTCCTCCTGCTGCTGCTGCTGCCCTTCAAGATCATCGAGGCTGCCTCGAACTTTCGCTGGTACCTGCCCGAGATCATCTGCGCTCTCGTGGGTTTTGGCTTTTACAGCAGCATCTACTGCAGCACGTGGCTGCTGGCGGGCATCAGCATCGAGCGCTATCTGGGAGTGGCTTTCCCCGTGCAGTACAAGCTGTCCCGCCGGCCTCTGTATGGAGTGATTGCAGCCCTCGTGGCCTGGATTATGTCCTTTGGTCACTGCACCATCGTGATCGTTGTTCAGTATTTGAACACAACCGAGCAGGCCAAAAGTGGCAATGAAATTACCTGCTATGAGAACTTCACCGACGAACAGCTGAAGGTAGTGCTGCCCGTGCGGCTGGAGCTGTGCCTGGTCCTCTTCTTCATCCCCATGGTGGTCACCATCTTCTGCTACTGGCGTTTCGTGCGGATCATGCTCTCCCAGCCCCATGTGGGGGCCCAGAGGCGGCACCGGGCCGTGGGGCTGGCTGTGGTGACGCTGCTCAATTTCCTGGTGTGCTTTGGACCTTACAACGTGTCCCACTTGGTGGGGTATTACCAGAAGAAAAGCCCCTGGTGGCGGACAATTGCCGTGGTATTCAGTTCACTCAACGCCAGTCTGGACCCTCTGCTCTTCTATTTCTCTTCTTCCGTGGTGCGCAGGGCATTTGGTAGAGGGCTGCAGGTGCTGCGGAATCACGGCTCCTCCCTGTTGGGACGCAGAAGCAAAGACACAGCAGAAGGGACAAATGGGGACAGGGGTGTGAGTCAGGGAGAGGGAATGCCGAGTTCAGACTTCACTACGGAGTAGTGGACTTCACACCTCTGAAGAAGGTGGCCTGGGTTACACAGGAGCTGGAAAGGCTGGGAGAGGGGGAGCAGGAGGATTCCTGTCCAGATTCAGAAATCCTCAGACCCAGTCTGGGACTGGGACTTTGAACAAAAGCCTTTCACTAGCTTGGTATCCCTTCCTGACAGAATTTTCCTACTCAAAGGAGCATAGCTCAGAGATGCAAGAAGAAATAGTTAGGTGTAGAAGCACTGGCTGGGCACGGTGACTCATGCCTGTAATCCCAGCACTTTGGGAGGCCGAGGCAGGCAGATCAGGAGGTCAGGAGATTGAGACCATCCTGGCCAACATGGGGAAAAACCCTATCTTTACTACAAATACAAAAAATTAGCTGGGCATGGTGGCGCATGCAATCCCAGCTACTTGGGAGGCTGAGGAAGGAGAACTGCTTGAACCCAGGAGGCGGAGGTTGCAGTAAATGGAAATTGTGCCACTGCACTCCAGCCTGGTGACTAAGCGAGACTCCATCTCAAAAAAAAAAAAAAAAAAAAAAGGATTTTCAGGCTGGGAAAGCAGCGTGGCTAACTTGAGTCCAGTCCCTGTGATGTGGCTGGTAGTTGGGGGTGGCCAGGCTAAAGCAGGGAGTCCTATAACCATCTTGATACAAGCTTCAAAGCAACACCTAGACACCGCTGTAGCAGTTGATGCTGGAGATAAACCAACAGGAAAGAGATAGAAGAGAATACTAAACAAGGTTAAAAAAGACTCAGAAAGGTCTGAGCCTGGAAACGAGCAGGGAGGCCTCGGGGCTTAGACCTTTAATGATAGTTTCCCTGCATTGGTCTGACCTGTTGCCTTTTCAGTGTGCTCTGTTTGATTTCACATGTTATCTTGTCTCCCCATCTAAACTAGGAGCTGCCAGAGGTCTGGGTCTTATCTCCTTCCTCCATGGTACCCCACATGGGCCAGGACATGGGTTGGTACCCAGCAACCAGAAATTGGCACTGCCTCTTACAAGGGAAAGCAACCTGGTCTAGCAGATGGAAAATAAAGATGATAAAACTCTTAAGTGAGTGTCCACAATTTTTGTAACACTTCTGCAAGCACAGGGAGGGCAAAAATGGGAGAGAGCTCAGGAGGCTGAGGTGGGAGGACCGCTTGAGCCCAGGAGTTCTTGGCTGTAGTGCGCTATGCCGATTGGGTATCCGCACTAAGTTCGGCATGACTATGGTAACCTCCCGGGAGTGAGGGACCACCAGGTTGCCTAAGGAGGGGTGAACTGGCCCCGGCCGGAAATGGAGCAGGTCAGAACTCCTGTGCTGATCAGTAGTGGGATTGCACCTGTGAATAGCCACTGCACTCCAGCCTGGGCAACATAGCAAGACCCAGTCTCAATAAATAAACAAACAAACAAACAAACAAACAAATTTTAAAAATAAATAAATAAAATGAAAGAGAGAGCCAGATTCAGCACTAAAGGGGGGAAGTGATGCATCTGAAACCACAGAAACATCTTACGATAAAGAGGTGGTGTGGGCAAAGGAAGTGAGAGCACTGACAGGAGCCTGTTTCGAGGGATGAATAGAGTCTGGACTTAGAAAGGATTCAGGGTGATTCCGACTCCCAGTCGTCTCTCTGCCACAGGGGCTTAAAACATGTTACCCTCCTGCTCAGAAACCTGCAGAGCTCTCCTATCATCAAAATATTTCCTTGGCCGGGTACAAGGGCTCCTGCCTGTAATCCCAGCAATTTGGGAGGCTGAGGTAGCAGGACCGCTTAAGCCTGGGAGTTTGAGACCCACTTGGGCAACATAGTGGATCAGGGTCTTATAATGAAACCCTGTCTCTCAATTAAAATTTTTTAATTTAATTAATTTTTTAAAATTTAATTTTAAAAGATGCTTCTGGCCAAGCATGGTGGCTCACACCTGTAATCCCAACACTTTGGGAAGCCGAGGCGGGCAGATCAAGAGGTCAATAGATCAAGACCAGCCTGACCAACATGGTGAAACCCTGTCTCTATTAAAAATAAAAAAATTTTAAAAATTAGCCAGGCATGGTGGCACGCACCTGTAATCCCAGCTGTTCAGGAGGCTGAGGCAGGAGAATCACTTGAACCCGGGAAGTGGAGGTTGCAGTGAGCCGAGATAGAGCCACTGCACTCCAGACTGGGTGACAGAGCAAGACTGTCTAAAAAAATTTTTTTTTAATAAATAAAAAGATGCTTCCTCCAAGGAACTCATACTTATATTGCACCATTCTTTTCCTTGCTTTGTGCCCTCTCTCCCCTTCCAGTTCTACCTGCCTAGCTCATTTCTCCACAATAAGGACTCCTAGACTGTTCTCTCTAGGTAACTGACCTCCAGCCCCTAACCTAGTAGTTCGCAGCCCAGGCTGCACATTAGCATTACATGTGGAGATGTGAAAATAATCCATACAGCCACCTCCAACCTGACAGAATCTCTGCAGGTGGGGCCCCAGCAGGTGAGCTTTTAAAAAAAGTGTCCCAGGTGGCCAGCTGGGGTCGGGAATCACGGTCTTAGCTCAGAAGCCCAATCTGTCCAATAAATTGTTCTTCAGACACCTTGCCTGCTTAGAGTTGGGGTGTCACTCTGTTGCCCAGGCTGGGTGCAGTGGCACAATCATGGTTCACTGCAGCCTCAAGTCACCCTCCTGGGCTCAAGTCACCCTCTAGCCTCAGCCTCCCAAGAAGATGAGACTACAGCTGCACACCACCATACTCAGCTAATTATTTTATTTTATTTTCTGTAGAGACGGGGTGTTGCCCAGGCTGGTCTTGAACTCCTGCCCTCAAATGATTCTCCTGTCTTGGCATCCTAAAGTGTTGGGATTATAGGCCTGAGCCACCGCGCCCAGCCCTCCCCCATTTCCTGATGCTTGCTTCTTTCTCAGTTACAAAACTCCACTCAATATTCACTTTCTCGAGAAAACCTTTCCTTATTAGTCCCACTGAATTGAAAGCTCTTTTTCTATTTTCCTACTGCTAAAAAAGACTGGACAGGTGTCATAAGAACCCTGAATTCAGTGTCTATTCCACTTACTAAATGGATGGCCTGAAGGAAGCCACCGCCTCCAGCCTCTATTTTGAAATCAGAGTGATTAGGATACTATATACCTCCCAAGATTATTCTGCAGATTAAAATTAGACTCCATGTATAAAACCGCTGAGAAATCATAGAGTATTAAGTAGTTCTAAGATATAAATCCATGTACACAGATGTACCCTCACTTATTAGAAATATAATAAGTAAACATTAAAAATGATGGAAATAATGCTGGGTGTCATGGCTCATGCCTGTAATCCCAGCACTTTGGGAGACCGAGATGGGCAGATCACTTGAGGTCAGGAGTTCAAGACCAGCCTGGCCAACATGGCGAAACCCTATCTCTACTAAAAATACCAAAAAAATTAGCCAGGCATGATGTCAGGCACCCGTAATCCCAGCTACTCAGGAAATTGAGGCATAGAAATCGCTTTTACCAGGGAGGCAGAGGTTGCAGTGAGCTTAGATGGTGCCATGCACTACAGCCTGGGCAACAGTGAGAGACTGTGTCTCAAACGAACCAACAAACAAAAGATAGAAATAATATAGTAGGTGGTCAACTACGTAATGGCGTGGCAGTAATATGTGAGAAAAAGTCTGGGATTCTCAGCTGACTGTACATGCACTATGAGTCTGTCATGTATGCCAGCTTCCACAAAAGCTAACTGGATTTGGATGACATGAAAAGAAATCATGTCTAGACAAGCTGACGATACTGATGTGGGGTGGGAGTGCTAAGTGGGGCTGTGCCTGAGAGGGCTCTTGGCTTTACCCTCGAAAGAATTCAAGGGCAAGCCAGTGGTGAAAGAAAACAGCTTTGTTGAAGCAGCCGTGTTGCAGCTCCAGCCCTGTTGCAGCTCTGTGACTGCTCCTACAGAGCAGGGCCACCCCATAGGCAGAGAGCAGCACCTCAGGGCAGTTTTGTAGTCATATTTTTGCCTACTTTTAATTGCACATAGATGAAGGGGGAGTTTATGCAGAAATTTCTAGGGAAGGGGTTGTCACTTTTGGGTTGTCGGGTCATTGCCATGGAAGGGGTGGTAACTCCCAGATGCTGCCATGGACACAGTAAACATGGCACTCAGGTGGGCATGCCTTATGAAAAGCTGCTCCACCCTTTCCCTGTTTTAGCTAGTCCTCAATTTGGTCCAGGGTCTGAACCCCATCCCTGGGGTCAAGTCCCACCTCCTACCTCAATAATCCCCATTCCACTTAAGTCTAAGCAGCAGCAGGTTCAGAACTGAGCAACACATTTTTGGGAGTTTTTCTTGAGATGGAGTCTCACTCTGTTGCCCAGGCTGGAGTGCAGTGGCATGATCTCAGCTCACTGCAACCTCTGCCTCCCAGGTTCAAGCAATTCTCCTGCCTCAGCCTCCTGAGTAGCTGGGATTACAGGTGCACACTACCACACACGGCTAATGTTTGTATTTTTAGTAGAGACGGAGTTTCGCTATGTTGGCCAGGCTGATCTCAAACTCCTGACCTCAAGTGATCCACCCACCTCAGCCTCCCAGAGTGCTGGGATTATAGGCTTGAGCCGCTGCATCCAGCCTGAGCAACACAATTTTAGGCAGAACACTAACTCAAGGAATCAAGCCCAGAAAATTTAACCAAAATGTTTTGGAGATTTAAGACTGTATAACAGTAATAATAATAATAATAGAACAAATTAAATGCTAGGCACTTTGCCAAGAAGGGGCCTGAGAGGGTTAAGGGCACTTTTCAAGGCCAATAGGTGGCAGGGAGTGTAAATCCAGGTCTTTCTGAGTCTAAAGTGCATGCTGTTTTCACTGACACTGAGAAGGAAGTAAGAGAACACTGGCTGGGACAGGATGAGGTCTTTTTTTTTTTTTTTTTTTTTTGAGACAGGGTCTTGCTCTGTCACCCAGGCTGGAGTGCAATGGTGCAATCTTGGCTCACTGCAGCCTCCACCTCCCAGGTTCAAGCAATTCTCCTGCTTCAGCCTCCCAAGTAGCTTGCCTGGTTAGAAGATGCATGCTGTGTAGCCACACAGAATAGTCTCGAACTCCTCACCTCGTGGTCAGGAAGGAAACACTTTGCATGGACTTTGCAGGGAGCTGCTAGCCCAGTGAAAATCCTGCACGTTTGCATAGTAGTCTATGGTTTCTTAACTCTCAAGCACATGATCTCCTTGATCCTAACAAACATTTCCCTCCAGGTACCTTCAGGTAGGCGCAGCTGCCAGAATGATCTTCTTAAAATGGAAATCAGATCATTCCACTCTCTTGCTTCAAATCCTCGAATGGCTTCTAGAGGCTCTTAGAATATACTCAAATTCCTTTCTGTGACCTAAAAGCCCCTGCTCAGCTCCTCAGCCTCATCTTCCACTCTGTCCCCATTCACAGTCTTCCGGCCCAGAGCTTCTCAGCGTGTGGCCTAAGCCAGCAGCAGCTGCACCACCTGGGAACAAGCCACTTGACACATTGACCTGTTTCTTCATTCGGAAATGGAATCTCCCAAGTTAGTAGTGTTCAGCAGAGCCCTGAACGATGAAAGGGAGTTGACATACAAGGGCCCGCAGGAACATTCTGGAAACAGAAATTGCTGATGCAAAGGCTCTGAGGAGAGGGAAAACCTTAGCATCCCTCAAGGCCAGTGCAGGGCTAGAACAGGGAGTTCAATTGGAAGCAAATATTGGAATCACCTGAAGCATTTGCTGAACTATAGATGACAGTCCTCACCCCCACAGAGCTTCAGAATCTGTAGGCATATTGGTCAGGGTTCTCCAGAAAATCAGAAGCAACAGCACAGACAGATTAGTTAGACAGATACGTAGGTAGATAGACAGATAGTAAATTAGACTAGATTAGACAGTTAGATAGATAGATAGATAGACAGATAGGTAGATAGATAGAGATACATAGGTAGGTAGTAGGTAGACAGATACTAGATAAGATAGATAGATAGATAGATAGATAGATAGATAGATAGATAGATAGACAGACGGATAGAGGGTAGGAAGCCCTGATTTACTGCATTTGTCAATTTCTGTGGCATATACACTCCCACCAGGAGCTTATATGAAGATCTTGAACACGGTTTGGCAGATGCTAATAACGGGCTCTTACTATGCTATGATGAGTTCAGGCATATCCCTGCATGCCCCTCACAGTACATATGCTCAAACGGCAGCCAGATCACATCCTCCTTGAGAGAACTTTCTCTTTCCCTACCAATGTTTCATGCAAGTCTCTTGCACAGTGCTTCCGACACAGTAAACACTAGTTAAATGTGGCTGGCTGGGCCTGCTCCAAAGTATCTGGTGGCTGTGTGATTGCACAGTTCCTCTAAACCCTGTGCCCCAAAGCAGGATGACAGATGGGTAAACAGAAATATTAATGCCTGGTTAATGAATAACAGACAGCAGCCTAGTGCCGCTACCAGGAAACAGTGGGGAGGGAGTTGGCCAACCTGGAGCCCTGACCAGCAGGAAAAGGGAAGCTGGCATTGACTATTTCACTTCCCCTTTCTGGAAAAGACACTCTTGGGCCGCTTCCTCAGAACTTCTCACCAGCCCACACAACCAGTGCTCACGTGCCGTGTGGCCTGGTGGTGAATACTATGGTCGGAAAAGGAGGGGCAGGAGCGGTGGGGGTGGAGAGGGTCTGGAGCAAACACACAGCCTCGATTCCAGCCTCACTCCCTTAAATGACCTGCCTCTCAGCGCTAGGTCTCTGCTAGTTCTTCTTTTCACCTTGCCCTGCCTCCTGCGGTAAATACTTCTGCCCCACTTTCTTTTTTCTTGTTTCATTATTTTTCTCTAGTCACAGGAAATGAGGACATTTCTCATCTACAAATTGCACATCCAATCAGGAAATTGGGCCAAAGATCTCTGAGCCCTCAGAGGCAGTCGTCCAGTAACCCACTTGGCAGAGTTTCAAAGGTCTGGGAAAGTAGATGTGAGGTAAAGCAGTGCAGGAGGGGAGCCGACTCTGCGAACGCTGGCCACAGCCAGCTGGCCACCGGTAGCTTACCCAAGGAGGGCTGTCCAAGCTACACGCTCACGCAGGCTCCCTCTCCCCACACATTGTCCTCTGCCTTCTGTCAGTCTGAGCTGCCACCAGCCTCCAAAAAGCAGAGTTAGGAAAGTAAAGTCACTGCTCCTAAATCTAGATGTTTTAAATAAAAAGCCTACCCACGGTCAGGCGCAGTGGCTCATGCCTATAATCCCAGCACTTTGGGAGGCTGAGGTGGACAGATCATGAGGTCAAGAGACTGAGACCAGCTTGGCCAACATGGTGAAACCTTGACTCTACTAAAAATGCAAAAAAAATTAGCCAGGTGTGGTGGCACAAGCCTGTAGTCCCAGCTACTCAGGAGGTTGACATAGGAGAATCACTTGAACCCAAGAGGTAGAAGTTGCAGTGAGCCGAGATTGTGCCACTGCACTCCAGCCTGGGTGACAGAGAGTGACTCTGTCAAAAAAATGAAAGAAAGCTGGGGAGAGCAATGGAGACTCACCTCCATCGAGGTTCTGAGAAAGGAAAGGCAGCAGGGATAGAAAAAGGTGTCTGATGCTGAGAGCAGGTGGAGACCAGCAAGAAACCTGGGTTCCAGGAGGAGTCATGGCTGGGGAGAGGAAGGCTCCAAGAAAGTGATGGAGGGCCAAGGGGTCACTGAGAGCCTCCCATGCTTTCCCAGGTCCACTGGCCTGCAACAGAAAGGAAGGTATAAGGACAAAAGTGTGGAGCTCAGGGGATGCGAGAAGTCCTCCAGCCTGGGTCTGCTTGTCAACCCTGGCTGCACTCCAGAGCCCCCGAAGGAGTTTCCAAAGCTGCCAGGGCATTTGGGCATTGTGTGTGTGTGTGTGTGTGTGTGTTTATTTATTGAGATGGAATCTCTCTCTGTCGTCCAGGCTGGAGTACAGTGGTATGATCTCAGCTCACCACAACCTCTGCCTCCCAAGTTCAAGTGATTCTCCTGCCTCAACCTCCTGGGTAGCTGGGATTGTAGGCACACGCCACCATGCCCAGCTAATTTTTGTATTTTTAATAGAGACGGATTTTCAACATGTTGGTCAGGCTGGTCTCGAACTCCTAACATCGTGATCCACCTGCCTCGGCCTCCCAAAGTGCTAGGATTACAGACGTGAGCCACCACATCCGGCCAACCATTGTATTTTCTAAAGCTCTCCTGTTGCTTGTGAAGTAGGGTGAGGGCTGAGAAGCAGTGAATTTAGTCCTGGTTCTCTAGGGGACAAGCTGTGGGCTCTCCAGGAAGGGGCAGCAGGGTGTCCTGGGTTTGAATCCTGTCCTAGTATTGTGCAACTCAACTTTGCTGTGCTTAGTTTTCTCACAAGATTTTTTTTTTTTTGAGCTGGAGTCTGGCTCTGTCGCCCAGGCTGGAGTGCAGTGGCATCATCTCAGCTCACTGTAACCTCTGCCTCCCGGGTTCAAGCAGTTCTTGTGCCTCGGCCTCCAGAGTATCTGGGATTACAGGTGTGCACCACTGCGCCTGGCTAATTCTTCTGCTTGAAGGTCTCCAGATACTTTCCATGTTCCTCAGAGTAAAATCCCATGCCTTTCCCAAGGCCAACAAGGCCCTGAAGCATCTGGCACTTGGCTCTCATCCAACGCAGCTCATCCCTACTCCCTCCCTCCAAGCCCTCCTCCCACCCCTTCACTCTTCCTTATTTGTTACTGACAGCTCACTAAGCTCCTTCTCCTTTTCTGGGAGTGCTCTTTCCCCAGATATTCATCCGACTGAATTCCCCCTCTTTCAGGCCACCTGTGACTCAAATTTTATTTCCTCAAAGGACTTTCCCTTCCACCCACTCCTAGATGGGTTCCCTCTTTTCCCTCTTGACACATTCACACAATCCCGAGTTACTGACTTCACTGGGTGTATGGCTAGCTGATAGCAGCTATTTTTGTCTGCTTGTTATTTTTATCCGTCCGACTAGCACATCCCTTAATGCATCAAGGGATTAAACTGTGAAAAATAGCTTGCTTCCTTCCCCTCTCTCTGCACCATGGTCACTTACCACTTCCTGGAAGCAGCTGCTGCTACCTCTTTTCAGCAAAATGGTTATCCCTTTGTGTCTTTAAGGGGCTTGCTTATTTTACTGTATTTCTCCATTTCTCAATGTCAGGTTTTATCTTTGAATTATCCTGTGGCAGATGAAGATCATGCTCTTATTCTTTTCCCAATACATACAACACCCCTCCCACCCTGTCTTCCCGATCTGCTCCCATTACCACGGTTAGAAAATATTCAGCGTTCGCACTGTCGTGACTGCATCAACATTACTCACAGTGGAGCTCTGTAATAAGTTTATCCCACGCAACCTTCCTCCCAAGTCCCTGGAATTAATAATCGCCTTATTTTTTGATGCATTTAGTCTACATGTTTACCACTAATTCAACCTCAGACTCTGTCAATTGTCTTGTCTCCTCCCTCTAAAGATTTCCAGGAGTTTTAGGAGGATACCGATTTCATCTTCCTGAAGAAATGTCTCTTGGAACTTTCTGGCCTGCTCCAGTTGGCCTGCGTGGTGGTTTATGCCAGGTGTACAGTTTACATCTGCAGCTTTTTTTTGAGATGAAGTCTCACTCTGTTGCCCAGGCTGGAGTGCAGTGGTATGATGCTGGCTCACTGCAACCTCTGCCTCCTGAGTTCAAGCGATTATTTTGCCTCAGCCTCCCGAGTAGCTGGGATTACAAGTGTGTGACTTCATGCCCAGCTAATTTTTTGTATTGTTAGTAGAGATGGGGTTTCACCATGTTGGTCTTGAACTCCTGGCCCCATGTGAGCCACCTACCTCATCCTCCCAAAGTGCTGGAAATAGAGGCGTGAGCCACCGTGCCAAGCCAGCTCACACCTGAAGCTCTGAAGTGGAAAGCCTCTTTGCTTCTCTGCTCTTGTCTTCCTTTTCTTGGTTTACATCCTTAGGCAGCTTATTTACTTATTTTTTTAAAGACAGAATCTCGCTCCGTTGCCCAAACTGGAGTGTGGTGGTATAATCGTGGCTCACAGCAGCCTCAATCTCCTAGGCTTAAACAATCCTCCCCCCGCAATTCCCTAAAAGCACTAGGATTACAGATGCCACCACACCTGGCTATTTTGTTTGTTTATTTATAAAAAGGGGAGAGTCTCACTATCCTGCCCAGCACTGGTCTCAAACTCCTGGACTCAAGTCATCCTTCTGCCTCGGCCTCCCAAATTGCTGGGATTACAGGCATGAGCCACCATGCCGAACCCTGAAGCAGCTTTTTTAGAAAGTAAATGCTTTGAGACTGGGTGCTGTGGCTCATGCCTGTAATCCCAGCACTTTGGGAGGCCAAGGGGGGCAGATCACGAGGTCAGAAGATTGAGACCATCCTGGCTAACATGGTGAAACCCCGTCTCTACTAAATATACAAAAAATTAGCAAGGCAGGGTGGCACATGCCTGCAGTCCCCGTTACTCAGGAGGTTGAGGCAGGAGGATTGCTTGAACCCAAGAGATGGATGTGGCAATGAGCCGAGATTGTGCCACCGCAGTCCATCCTGGGTGACAGAACAAGACTCCATCTCAAAAATAAATAAATAAATACAGAAGAAAGAAAGTGCTTTGAAATCCTGCATGTCAGAAAATGTGTTTATCCTACTCTCATGCTCAGTTGATATTGGGCTACTTGTGGAACATTCTGGACTGGCAATCATGCCTGTTATCTGGGGGGCGTTGCGCCTCCTACAAAGGCCCTCTCATTTCCCTTTTTTCCCGAGTTTTCTCTTCCTGTTGTTTTGCTTTACTTTCTGTGAGAGTTCCTTACCCTCCAGCCCTTCTACTGAATTTTTCATTTTTGCTCTTGCTTTTCATATCTGAGCATTTTTTGGATCTTCAGAGCATGTCGACCTTGTTTCCTGACTGTGACGTCCACTCTGATCTCTCTGAGGCATCTTCACCCCTGCTCTACATTGCCTTTTTTGGTATCGGTCACTGTCTTTTATGCTAGAACTTGTCATCATATATATGGTAATTCTTGGTTGTTTTTCATATTAAAGAGAAGGGAGGGGACTAATTTTTTTTAGATACATAAAAAGTACATAAAGAAGCCTGGTGCAGTGGCTCACACCTGTAATCCCAGCACTTTGGGAGGTCGAGGTGGGCGGATCACAAGGTCGAGAGATCAAGACCAGCCTGGCCAACATGGTGAAACCCTGTCTCTACTAAAAATACAAAAATTAGCTGGGTGTGTTGGCACACACCTGTAGTCCCAGCTACTCAGGAGGCTGAGGCAGGGGAATCCCTTGAACCCGGGAGCTGGAGGTTGCAGTGAGCCAAGATCATGCTACTGCACTGGCGACAAAGCAAGACTCCATTTCAAAAAAAAAAAAAAAAGCATATAAAGGTATTATGACATGATGTCTAGGGTTTGCTTTAAAAGCAGAAAAGAGGCCAGGCCCGGTGGCTCATGTCTGTAATCCTAGCACTTTGGGAGGCCGAGGCAGGCGGATCACCTGAGGTCAGGAGTTCGAGATCAGCCTGACCAACATGGTGAAACCCCGTCTCTACTAAAAATACAAAATTAGCCGGGCATGGTGGTGCATGCCTGTAATCCCCACTACTCTGGAGGCTGAGGCAGGAGAATTGCTTAAACCCAGGAGGCGGAGGTTGCAGTGAGCCAAGATCACGCCATTGAACTCCAGCCTGGGTAACAAGAGCAAAACTCCGTCTCAAAAAAAAAAAAAGAATAATTGAGTGCCATGGCTCACACCTGTAATCTCAGCACTTTGGGAGGCTGACCCTGGAGGACTGCCTGAGCCTAGGAGTTCCATACTAGCCTGGGTTTGGCAGTTTCAGCTACTTGGGAGGCAGAGGCAGGAGGATCACTTAGCCCAGGAGTTCAAGGCTGCAGTGAGCTATGATCACACCACTGCACTCCAGCCTGGTCAACAAAGCAAGACGCTGCCTCTAAAAAAATAAGACTTTCAGCCTAGTTTTCATATGTTAGCTTGTCCTTTGCCCCATTTCCAGAGGAACCTGTTGCCACCAGTTCATGAGCTCTACATGGATTCCTCAGTAGAAACGTCATTGAATCTTGGCTTTTCCCACTGTTGGCTTATGATCCAGCTTTCACAGGCCTGCTAAGTCAGACACCAGTTACCACTCATTCATCTGTGGTCCAGATGGCACAATTTTGGTGGTACTGCACTCTCTTATGTTCTCCCTGTACTTACGCGGATTCCTTTCTAAAAGATCTCTCTACTCTCATTACAATGTGATTTCAGGAGGCAGCAAAAGGAGATTCGTGTATTGATTCACTGTTATTAGCCACAAGTATTTCACAAAAAAATAATTTAAAAAAACACGGAAACAGGCACAGACAAGGGTAAGTTATCCAAGGACCTTGGAGCAAAGAGGACATCTGAGTTTTGTGACAGTACAGGAGCAGAAAAAAGAAGAAAAGTGGAACTCTCAGATCAGTAGCGTTATAGAGAAGAGCTGGATGGAGAAAGAAGGAGAGGGGGCTTAGATCCTGGAAGGAGAGAGGATAAGTCCCAGAACTAAGAGCAATATGTCTATGGGGAGAGAGGTGGGAGGAAAATTGCCATTTACCATAACCAGTAGACTTTCTTTTTAAAAAAGGAAGTGAAAAATATCCTAGAATGTAATCATAAAGCCAGCTAAAATACAGTCTAGACGGCCAGGCAGAATGCCTCATGCCTATAATCCCAGCACTTTGGGAGGCTGCAGTGGTAAAATCACCTGAGCTCAGAAGATCCAGACAGGCTGAGCAACATGACAAAACCCCATCTCTACCAAAAAAACACAAAAAATTTTCCAGGTGTAGTGCGCCTGTGGTCCCAGCTACGCTGGAGGCAAGGGTGGGAGGATCACTTGAGCCTGGAAGGCTTTGCAGTGAGCAAAGACTGTGCCACTGCACTCCAACCTGGGCGACAGAGTGGCACTCTGTCTTGGAAAAAAAAAAAATTCTAGACAGCAGGTTCTGTAAAACCATAATATCAGCTCTTGGGATCTGCTAACTTAGTTTCTGGATATCCTGAACTCTGTTATAAGACCCCAAGGGAAAAGAGAAAGTAGGGTGCATGGCCCCTTAGAGGGAAGCAAGATGTGACTCAAAAGTCACACTAGGTCCAAAGGGTACAGCTCACAGAGATAAAGGCTGTAAAGCATCCCACACTTTCTGGGGAGGATGTGCTACCTGCATCCTCCCCAGATTCCGCCTGCCACCTCCTGGGCAGCTGAGGCTACTACCCGCCTGCAAAACCTGAGAGGTCTAGGCACCACACAGGTCGCTGTGCCTCTGCGATCCATACTCAGACATCAGAAATTGCCCAGAAAGCAGAAACTTAGGGATGACGAAGTTGGCAAGGGGGTCTTTTACCCCTGTATCAAATCAAAATGAGTTTTCTTTTCTTTTCTTTTTTTTGAGACAGAGTCTTGCTCCATCACCCAGGCTGGAGTGCAGCGGCACAATCTCGGCTCACTGCAACATCTGCCTCATGGGTTCAAGAGATCCTCCTGCCTCAGCCTCCTAAGTAGCTGGGATTACAGGTGCCCACCACCATGCCCAGCTAATTTTTGTATTTTTAGTAGAGACAGGTTTCACCGTGTTGGCCAGGCTGGTCTTGAATTCCTGAGCTCAAGTGATCCACCCTCCTCTGCCTCCCAAAGTGCTGGGATTACAGGCATGGCCTTCAAGAGGAGTCTTAGTATGGAAAGAGGTCTAAGACATCTTATAAAGCTACAATAGCAGTTACAGAAGAGAACAAAGAAAACAGTACTGTCTGTAATCTTAAAATCAGTATAGTTATGTGTCACTTAACGCTGGGGATATGTTCTGAGAAATGCAAGCAATTTTGTCGCTATGCAAACATCATGGAGTGTACTTGCACACACGTAGATGGCATGGCCTACTGCACACCTAGGCTATAATGGGATGGCCAATTGCTCCCACGCTACAAACCATGGTACTGTACTGAATACTGCAGGCAACTGGAGCAAACAGTACTAGCGTATCTCAACATAGAAAAGGTAACGCGTTGTGCTACGATGTTACAGCAGCTACAATGTCACTAGGTGATAGGGTTTTTTCAGCTTCATTCTAATCATGTGGGACCACCATCATATGTATACACAGTCTGTCAATGACCAGAATGATCTTATGTGGTGCATGACTATATATACATAATAATAGCAGCTGAGTGTTTTTGAGACCTTCATACATGTGAGCGCGGAGCTATCTCTCTGCAGGCACCATTCGATACATTCTTACCAAAGCACAATGACATAGCTATTGCCATGACTTTTCTTTTTACAGAAAGGGAGACTGGCCAATCGCATGTGAGCATGGCTCACACCTGTAATCCCAACACTTTGGGAGGATCACTCGAATCCAGGAGTTCAAGACCAGCTTGGGCAACATGAAGAAACCCTGTCTCAACAAAATATACAAAAAATAAGCCAGGCATGGTGGCATGTACCTGCGGCCCCAGCTACTCAGAAGGCTAAGGTGGGAGGATGGAGGTTACAGCAAGTCGAGATCGCGTCACTGCACTCCAGCCTGGGTGACAGAGTGAGACCCTGTCTCCAAAAAAAAAAGGAACAGAGACTTAGAGTGACTATGGAATAACTTGTCCTGTATCTCACAGCAAATAAGTGGCAGGGCAGGATTAGAAGCTGAATCTGTATGACTCTGAAGTCTGAATTCTGAGCTTCTGCTAGGAATGCGTGGGTGTGCGCATATGTACGTGAAATTCTCAGACGATTTGATTGATAGTCAACAGTGGTTGATAGGAAATTGGGAGGAGGGAGGTAGGTCCATTTTCTTTCTTTTTTTTTTTTCACTTAAAATTTTGTTTGTTAGCTGGGCACGGTGGCTCATACCTGTAATTCCAGCACTTTGGGATGCCGAGGTGGGCGGATCATTCGAGGTCAGGAGTTCAAGACCAGCCTGGCCAACATAGTGAAACCCCGTCTCTACTAAAAATACAAAAATTAGCCGGACATGGTGGCACGTGCCTGTAGTCCCAGCTTCTCGGGAGGCTGAGGCAGGACAAAATTGCTAGAACCTGGGAAGCAGAGGCTGTGATGAGCCGAGAATGCACCATTGCACTCCAACCTGGGCAACAGAGAGAGACTCGGCCTCAAAAAAAAAAAATGGTTTGTTAGTGACAGAGTGAGGCTATCACTAAAAATCAGTCTGAAGTGCAGTGGCACAATCACAGCTCACTGTAGCCTAGAACTCTTGTCCTCAAGCAATTGTTTCACCTCAGGCTCCCAAAATGCTGGGATTACAGGCATGAGCCACTGCACCCAGCCTCATTTTCTACTTTACATAATTCTATACTGTTTACATTTTCCCCATGAGCATATATTATTTCATAATAAACATATAAAGTATTGTTTTAAGTTGATTCTGCTGAGGACTAAGCTCTGATTTTTTTTATCCTGCCCAAATTCCTGTCTAAGGGGCCCAGGGAACCATGCCTTACAAACCATAAATTCTCATCAAATGGGTTTTATTTAACTCTATATATCGTGACTTACTTTCCAATATTACTCTGGCATAATATTACTTGACAAAGAAGAAAGTCAAAATATTTTACCCCAAAACGTGTTTCTTTGCCATATTTTGAAATGGCCCTGCAAAGCTGTCCTTTGTGGGGGAAATGTGCATCTGTAAAAAATCTCTATTAACATAGCTAGATCTTTTTCTTCCAGCCCTCCCAATCCTAAAGAGATTAACTAAGAGTCTCGCACCTCTTAAAGATCTGAATGGGAAACATTTGCCATCTGTTGTCTCTAAGGACAGCCACAATAAGACTTCAAAAGACCCTGGTCTCCACAATCTTTATCTTAACCTGAACATTTCCTTTCTATCAATCCCAGGTCTTTAGACAAACTCAGCCAATTGTCAATTAGAAAATATTTAAATTTACCTATAGCCTGGAAGCCCGTCTCACTTTGAGTTATCCCATCTTTCTGGACCAAACCAATTTATTTCTTCAATGTATTTGATTGATGTTTCATGCCTCCCTAAACCAAGCTGCACCCTGACCACCTTGAGAACATGTTCTCAGGACCTCCCTTGGGCTATGTCACGAGCCATGGTCACTCATAATAAACCTCTTCAAAATATTTTACAGAGTTTGACTCTTTTCATTAATACTGCTTACCAAACGTATACTGAGAAGAAAACTCAAATTGTTCTAACATTTAGGCCCTGTTAACTGAGCAAATACTGTGTGCTACACTGAAGGCTAAGTACTTCATATCGCAGACTGAATCCTCACAACTGGGTCTGGAGGGAGGGTATTTTCATTAACTCCCTTCACAGAGGAGGACTCTGAGGCTCAGGAATGTGAAGTGACCTCCCTAAAGGTCACATCACAACTTAGGAACTCAACTCAGGCCTGACTGGTTTCTGAGGCTATGCATGTGGCTACATCAGCATGTTTGTGGCGCAGGAATGATGGAAATGATAATAATAGCAGTTTACATGCTTGCCATGTGCCAGACCTGTGCATTTCACGTATAATCTCATCACACCTCCTTGGCAATCCCCGTTTCACAGATGAGGAAACTGAGCTTCAGCAGAGAGAAGTCACTTGTTTGCCCAGGGTCATCCTGGAGAATTGGGACTAGAACCCAAATCACCACCATCCATCCAGTGGCTCAGACCAAAATCGCAGCAGCCATCTTGACTCCTCCTTCTCCTTCTTTTTCCTCCGTATCTAATCCATTGGTTCTAGTTGACTCCAGTTTTCAAAATACATGTTCACAGCTGGATGCAGTGGCTCACGCCTGTAAACTCAGGATTTTGGGAGGCAGAGGTGGGCAGATCACCTGTGGTCAGGAGTTTGAGACCAACCTGACCAACATGGAGAAACACCGTCTCTACTAAAAAAAAAAAAAAAAAAAAAAAATTAGCCAGACATGGTGGTGCATGCCTGTAATCCCAGCTACTCAGGAGGCTGAGGCAGGGGATTCACTTGAACCCAGGAGGCAGAGGTTACAGTGAGCCAAGATTGAGCCATTGCACTCCAGCCTGGGCAACAAGAGCGAAACTCCATCTTAAAATATATATATACATGTTCACTTCTCACTATCTGACTACTGCAGGCCCCGCGGAAGCCACCACCATCTCTCTTCCAGGCCAATATGAAGAACTTCCCACTGAACTCCCTCCCTCCATTCCTGCCTTTTGCCCCCACCCATCCACTCTCTACATTGCATTCAGAGTGATTTTTTTCAACTCTTGTGCTAAATATCTCTCCTGAAACCTTTCTTAGGGTTTTGGGAGACAATCAAGCCCCACAGAGAATGGCTTGAGTGATTGTTTTCTTGATTTTCCCGAAGGATGCTACTGGCTAATACCATTACTTACTACAGTAGGAGGTGACTTAATTCATTGCATGCAATGGATGCCTTAGATTCTTAGCACTTAAGTCTACCGAGAACTGGGTGGAGACAACTGCAAAAGTTTCCTGTCACGCTTCAGATACCAGTGACCACGGCCTAGAAGGCCCCCGTGACCTGCCATCCACCACACCTTGACCTCTGCAGGTACATTTCCTACTACCCTTTTCCCAAGCACAGGACCTCTCTCCCTCCCTCAATCGTAGAAGTCTCACTGCGGCCTTAGAGCTTTTGCAGGGGTTATTCCCATGGCCTTGGATCCCCGCCCAAGCCATTCAGAGCCTGTTCCTTTTGTCAAACATTCAGGGCTCAGTTCAAAGGCCACCAGCTCAGAGGGGCCCTCTCGGTCACCTTAATTAAATGTTGCCAATCCCTGCCTTTTTTTTCCTTTACAGTACTTACTTATAATGATCTGAAAGTACTTTGTGTGTTCACTCATCTGTTGTATGTCTCCCAAGTTAACACTGAGCTCCACGGGTCAGAAACCTTTTCACCGGGAAGCAATCTGTAAAAATATGTTTAGAGAATTCATCAGATACTTATTTTGAGCCAGTCACTGGATTAAGAGCTTTGCAATAAATCCTTTTATCAGCTCCAGCATTGTCCAATAGATATACAATGTAAGCCAAGACCAGGCACAGTGGCTCATGCCTGTAATTTCAACAATTTGGGAGGCTGAGGCATGAATGACTCTTGAGGCCACCAGTTCAAGATCAGCCTGGACAACATAGCAAGACCCTGTCTCTACAAAAATTAAAAGAAAGGGATCAGGGGCAGTGGCTAATGCCTGTAATCCCAGCACTTTGGGAGGCCAAGGTGGTGGATCATCTCAAGTCAGGAGTTCCAAAACCACCCTGATCAACATGGTGAAACCCCATCTTTACTAAAAAAACAAACATTAGCTGGGCATGGTGGCGGATGCCTGTAATCCTAGCTGCTCAGGAGGCTGAGACAGGAGAACTGCTTGAACCCAGGAGGCAGAGGTTGCAGCAAGCCGAGATCGCACCATTGCAGTCCAGCCTGGGCTACAAGAGAGAAACTCTGTCTCAAAATAAAAATAAAAATAATTTTAAAGAATTAAAAGAAAGAAATATAATGAAAGCTATTCTTTTTTAAAAATCCAAGCCTCTTGGATTCAAGCGATTCTCCTGCCTCAGCGTCCTGAGTAGCTACAGGTACCATTTAAAAATCTTTGTCTAATCATCAAATTAAAAGAAGTGAAAAGAAACAGATTAAATTAATATTTTTTAAACATGTTCAGAGGATTATCATCCCATCATGTAATTAGTTAATAACGATATGAGTAGATGACAGATGGATAGATTGGGGGGGGTGTGTCCGTGTGAGATCCTCTATACTTTTCTGGGTTCTGAGAAGCTCAGCGGCTGCCTTGCTGTCTGGGGACTCAAGGGGTCGCACTTCAAGACAGCCTCAATGCCTCCAACACTGCATTTCGACTTTCCCGCCTTTTCTGTAACTGATGGGGTTTTGTGATGTCTTTGTGTGATAAGTCCTTCAGGGCCTGCGCCCAGAGAAAGGGGGGTTATCCTCCGATGAGGCCTCGAGGTGCCTATCAGTGCAGTGACTCAACCAAACAGGTGTGAGAAAAGGCCAGCAATGCGTCCCAGGGGCTGAGGTGCCTCGGGGAGCATTTTGGCAGGAAGTGGATGGTAAAAAGAGCACGTCCAGAGCCCGGACGCATGCGCACGTTAGCTCCGACCGGAAGTGCGCGAGGTCAGAGGGAAGCAGAAGTTGGGGCTGAGGTGTTCCGGCTGAGAAGAGTGTTGGATGCAGATGCTGAAATTTGGGATCCTGCCCACACCATGGAGCTAACAGGGCCAGAGGAGGAGTCGGTGTTTAATTGGAAATTGAGTTGGAGCTGAAAATTGCCATATCCACAGGTAGTAAGAACTGTGAATTTGGGCCTCAAGGAGAGGAAGTTTTATTTCTAGGCAGGGTCTTCTTGGGAAGGCAGCTGGACAAGGTTTCTCTGAAGTCCAGTAAGGTCTTGGGAGGTTTCATTGAGAAACTGCATGCTAAGTATAAAATATTGAGAAATGAACAGATGCCAAAATGAAATTTGTTTAAAAAATTGTGCCGTGTTGTAAATGTTTACATTGAATGAATTATGCAAAAATATACTCAGGGCAAACAATTGTGCAGACGATTGGATTTATAAGAAATAACGAGGTGGTCTGTTAATGAGACACAATTTTTCATTTTTATTTATTTATTTATTTTTTGAGATGGAGTCTTGCTCTGTCACCCAGGCTGGAGTGTAGTGGCGTGATCTCAGCTCACTGAAACCTCCGCCTCTTGGATTAAAGCGATTTTTCTGCCTCAGACTCCTCAGTAGCTCCAGGCGGGCACCACCATGCCTGGCTACTTTTTTGTAATTTTAGTAGTGATGGGGTTTCGTGATGTTGCCAGGCTTGTCTCGAACTCCTGACCTCAGGTGATCCACCCACCTCAGCCTCCCCCGATGTTCTGTTAGGAATTAGTAAGAAGGGTGATCTGAGAGTAAGCCACAAGGGGAATCTATGATCATTGGATGTCCTGAGGGATATTCTCATCAAATCACCAGTGCTGGAGGGACATCCAGGCTCCATCCCTGACGCTACCCTGCGAATGAGTGATGAAGGGTGTTCTGTATAGGGAGTAAGGTTTTTCATAATGGGCAAGGGTTTCTGGCTATAACAACAAATAAAGCAAGATTAGGTTGGATGATCAGACTGGCAAGGCCTCCTGGAGGAGGTGAGGTTGCCACAGAGGAAATGAGGGAGCAAGGGAAGAAGGAAGTGAGTCATGCAGACAGAGGGGCATGGCCTGTTTGAAGAGCCCTCCAGGAGGCTGGAATGGGGTGCTGGGGGCTGGAGCAAAGTGATTAAGGTGGGAGGGGGAGGTGGGAGATAGGCCCATATGGGGTTTTATTATGAAGTAATGGGAAATCATGGGAGGGTAGAGAGTAGAGAGATAGCGTGAACTGATTTAACATAAAAAGGACTTTTGGAGATTCTGGGAAGTGACTATATCCCATGGGTGATAGAGGCACAGTAGGAGGGTAAATACAAAAGCGGTCACTTGTAGGAGGCGCTAAGGAGCATTACCTCAGGTCACCAGCCCGGGAAGGAGACTCAGGTGCAGGTGAGGGAAAGGAGCCGTAGTGGGAGAGGCCTCCCAAGTCCATGGGAGAGGCCTGGGGACTTTTTGTTTGTTTGAGTTGTCATTGATTTAGGGGAGGAGGACCCAGGAATGTTGTGGTTGGTTGGTCGGTTGGTTGTCAGAAAATGTAGTGGGAGGTCTTAATGGGAGGATAGTCATCAAGGGCGGGGTGCTGTGTTCGTTTCTCAGGAGCATCTGAGGCCATGTCATTCTGTTGAAGTTCTTGGGCCACCTCCACAGTGCCATCATTGTTGGGGTTTGTAATCAAGTAAATCAGGCTCTTAGGAGGAACAGTGTTTAGGAGGTAACATGAAGAGCACCCTGTCAACCACCAGAATTATCGGTCTTGGCCCTCACAGCTAAATGGCTTTGGACAGATTGAAGTTAAGGTATCTTTATTGTGGTTGCCTTAAAATATTATGTTAGGACTGGGTGCGGTGGCTCACGCCTGTAATCCCAGCACTTTGGGAGGACGAGGTGGGCAGATCACAAGGTCGGGAGATCAAGACCATTCTGGCTAACACGGTGAAACCGCTTCTCTACTAAAATACTAAAAGTTAGCCAGGGGTGGTGGGGCACACCTGTAGTCCCAGATATTTGGGAGGCTGAGGTGGAACAATTGCTTGAACTGGGAGGTGGAGGTTGCAGTGAGCCGAGATCGTGCCACTCCACTCCAGCCTGGGTGACAGAGCGATACTCCATCAAATATATATTGTTAGGGTGGGCGTGGTGGCTCACTACTATAATCCCAACACTTTGTAAGGCTGAGGCAGATGGATGAGTTGAGCCCTGGAGTTCAAGACCAGCCTGGACAACATAGTGAGACCCCCATCTCTACAAAAACTTTTAAACATTAGCCAGGCAAGGTGGTGTGCACTTGAAGTCCCAGCTACATGGAAGGCTGAGGCAGGAGGATTGCTTGAGCCCAGGAGGTTGAAGCTACAGTGAGCTGTTTGTGCCACTGCCCTCCGGCCTGAGTGACAGTGTAAGACCCAGTGTCAAAAATAAATAAAATAAAATATTATGCTATGAAGTATTTCAAACACACATAAAGATATGAGAACCCATATTAACAAACTCTTGTGTACACATCCCTCAGCTTTAATCCATCTGAACATTTTGGTCCATTTGCTTCAGACTTGTTTTAAGAAATAAGGCATTTCAGGCTGGGCACAGTGGCTCACGCCTGTAATCCCAGCACTGTGGGAGACCAAGGTGGGCAGATCACTTGAGTCCAGGAATTCAAGACCAGCTTGGGCAACATGGTGGGACCATGTCTCTACAAATGTACAAAAATCAGCCAGGTGTGGTGGTGGTGTGTGCCTGTAGTCCCAACTCCTCAGGAAGCTGACCTCCCTGACCTCCTGGGAGGTCAGGCTGTAGTGAGCTGTGATCGTGCCACTGCACTCCAGCCTGAGCAACAGAGCAACACCTAGTCTTAAAAAAAAAAAAAAAAAAAAAAAAAAAAGGAAAGGAAAGAAAGTATTTCAGATAGAGCCGAAGCCCTGGTTGTACATTTTGTGGAGGTTTACATCTACAGAGAACGTCAACATTAGTGAAATAGAGGGCCAGGTTTTCTCTAACCATCCCCACCCCACCTTGTCCTGAGCTAGAGAAGATTAACTCACAGGAGAGAGAGATTGGGAGTCTGATACCTTTTGAAGGTCTTACAGAGAAACTTTTTTTTGTTTTGAGATGGAGTCTTGCTGTGTCGCCCGGGCTGGAGTGCAGTGGTGCAATCTCAGCTCACCGCAGCCTCCACCTCCCAAGTTCAGGCAATTATCCTGCCTCAACCTCCTGAGTAGCTGGGATTACAGGCTCCCACCATCAAGCCTGACTAATTTTTGTATTTTTAGTAGAAACAGGGTATGTTGGCCAGGCTGATCTCCAACCCCTGACCTCAAGTGATCCACCTGCCTTGATCTCCCAAAGTGCTGGGATTACAGGCCTGAGCATCATGCCCGGCCTCACAGAGAAACTTGTACCACAGGCTACCATCTGTTCATTCTGAGAGCTGCTTGCTACATGCGGGGTTTCATCTGCATCGCATTTGACCTTTCCAGCTAGACCTTTCCTCTCTCTCCCTCCCTAACTTGTCTCGATACCCACCCTCTAAGCCTCTGTTCTTTCTGTTACCTCAAATGTTATAAAGACTTCAACCAGCTGGCCCTTTCTGTGAGTTTTCATATTTTATATGGCTCCTGTGCACAGGTGTGCAGGCGATACATTTGTTATGCTTTTCTTTTGTTAACCTGTCTTTTATTATAGGGATGTTGGCCATAACGTTTTAGCCTAAAGCTGCCTCTTTCTATATTTTAAGTTCACCCTAAAAGTTTTTCTGTACACTGTAACCTAATTTGACTTGTAAACAGACAGTAACCTACTTTTGTGCCAATCACTGAGTTTCAGCCAATCAGAGGAGGCCAGCTGTTCAAACCATGTTCAAATAAGGCGAATGTCAGCTGTTTCTGTGCCTCGCTTCCGTTTTCTGTGCATCACTTTCCTTATTCTGTCCATAAATCTGTTTCCATAAATCTTGTTCAACCACGTGGCTATGCCAGAGCCAGTCTGGTTTGAGGCTGCCTGATTCACAGATTGTTATTTGCTCAGTTAAACTGTTAGATTTAATTCATTTTAAGTTTTACTTTTAACAACGAGGAGGAAAGAGATTACCCCTTTCTGCTTGTATGCAGGCAGGTGGATGCACGTGGCACTCTTATTTTATTGCTGGACAGCTACCCTTCCACCATGTGGTCTACCCTATTTTAGACATCCATTATTTTTTTGTTTGTCTAAGACAGAGTCTTGCTCTGTAGCCCAGGCTGGAGTTTAGGGGCATTAACTCAGCTCACTGCAATGTTCACCTCCTAGGTTCAAGTGATTCTCCTGCCTCAGCCTCTTGAGTAGCTGAGACTACAGGTGCCTGCCACCATGCCCAACTAATTTTTTTATTTTTAGTAGAGACAGTGTTTCATCATGTCGGCCAGGCTGGTCTTGAACTCCTTGCCTCAAGTGATCCACCCACCTTGGCCTCCCAAAGGGCTGGGATTATAGGTGTGAGCCATCGCGCCTGGCCTAGACAGCCACTCTTTTATTTGTGGTTTCCAGCTTGGAGCTATTCCAAGCATTGCTTCTGTGAAAATCCTTACACCTGCCTCTTTGCATATATATGCAAGAATTTCTCTCTAGTGTACCCCTAGGACGGTCATTGCTGGGGTGCGCCATCCACAACTGTGCTTCTGTCTTGGTTTTGGCATTCAGGAATCTGATGAGAAGCTTCAATGAGAAAGTTAAATTCAACCATGCCTTACCCCTTTGTGTTTTATTTTCTTTCTGTTAAGTACACGTGATAACGATGGCTGCTTCATAAACCCATAAGAGTTAAATGAGACCATGAATGTAAAGAACTTACCACAATATCAGACACACTATAGGCCCTCAATACCTGGGAGCTAATTTGTTTTTTTTCAGACAGGGTCTCTTTCAGGCTGGAGTGCAGTGTTGCAATCATAGCTCACTGTAGCCTTGAACTCCTTGGCCTAAGTGATCCTCTCACCTCAGCCTCCCAAATAGCTGGGACTACAGGCAAGCACCACCATGCTTGGCTAATTTTTTTAAATGATTTTTTATAGAAACAGGGGTCTCACTGTCTTGCTGAGACTGGTCCTGAACTCCTGGCCTCAAACAATCCTACCGTCTTGGCCTCCCAAAGCGCTAGGATTACAGATGTGAACCACTGTGCCCAGCCAACACAAGAAAATAAAATAGTTAAAAATTCTAGGGCTCCAAAGTCTTAAGAGCCAGAGTTGAAAGCCTGGCTCTGCTATTTCTTCTCAGGGGCTCTTGAGAAAGTCACTTCATCTTTCTGGGCCTCAGTCTCCTCATCTGTCAGAAGAGAGCAAGTGAATGCAGTTGCAAATATTATTTCTCTAAGTAAGACTCTATCTGAGCCATTATTTGAATGGAGTTTTATGGCATAATAATAACAGCTACTGTTTATTAACATTAAAAAAAACTAGGCTAACATTTACTGAGGTTTTACACAGGTTTTTTTAACCCCTGTGAAGTATTGCTATTATTCCCACTTTACAAATGATGAAACTCTGGCCCTGCAGAGTAACCACGCAGAGCTCACATAGCTGGTAAGGTGGTAGGAACGGAATTTGAAATCAGGTCTTATTGATCTTATAACTGATATTCTAACCGTTAAGTTGTACCGCCTTAAATGCCTACAATGGATCCTTAGCAGTGGTTTCCAAACTTTTTTTTTTTTTTTGAGACAGAGTTTTGCTCTTGTTGCCCAGGCTGGAACGAAATGGCGCGATCTTGGCTCACCGCCACCTCCACCTCCCAGGTTCAAGCAATTCTCCCACCTCAGCCTCCCCAGTAGCTGGGATTACAGGCATGCGCCACCACGCCCAGCTAATTCTGTAGTTTTCATAGAGACGGGCTTTCTCCATGTTGGTCAGGCTGGTCTGGAACTCCCAACCTCGGGTGATCCACCCACCTCAGCCTCCCATAGTGCTGGGATTACAGGCGTGGGCCACCATGACCAGCTTTAAATGTTTTTTAAGGAATGGAAGCTTTTTTTTTTTCAAGCAAAGTCTTAAAAGAAACAGTAGGTTATAAAGCAAGTGAAGACCAAATTACTCCAGTTGAAGCAGGGGTAATGTAGGTGCGGGTTCAATCCTGGCTGTGGGAGCTTGAGCAGATGGAGACACCTTTTGAGAAATGGAGAACAGCAAAATGCACTTAAACAAACCTATATAGCATAGCCTACTCCACACCTAGGCTAGATGGTATAGCCTATGGCTCCTAGGCTACAAACCTGCACAGCATGCCACTGGACTGAATGCTGCAGCCAATTGTAACGCAATAAGTATTTGTGTTTCTAAACATAGAAAAGGTACAGTGCAAATGTGATATAATCTTTTGGGACCACTGTCGTTTATGCGGCCTGTTGTTGACGGAAATGTCATTCTACAGAGCATGACTGTACTCCTCTCTCTGAGATTCAGTTTCTTTGTTTATAAGATGGAGATAATGATGCCAGCCTAATAGGGTTGTTATGTGGATCAACTGAGATAATATATGCAAAGCACTTGGCATAAAGCCTGGTGCATGGTAAGCACCAAATAAGAATGGCTGCGATTGCAGTTGTGACTGTGGTTGTTACCACCTTCAGGACTATCTTTATTGACCACAGGATTGAGTGGAAATTTCTCAGCCCCCTATCATCTGACCCAACCTGCATTTCCAGGCTTCCACGCCTGCAAGATAGCCAGGCTGAAGGACGGTGTTCCCAGTCCAGTATGCGGCACTACCAGTTCTGTGCGCTCTGCCCACTAGAGGGCCCTCCTCCCCCATCCCTCCTCTAAAAGTATACTCTTGGCCAGGCGCGGTGGCTCAAACCTGTAATCCCAGCACTTTGGGAGACCGAGGCGGGTGGATCACGAGGTCAGGAGATCAAGATCATCCTGGCTAACACGGTGAAACACCCCCACCCTACTAAAAATACAAAAAATTTGCCGGGTGTAATGGCACGCGCCTGTAGTCCCAGCTACTCTGGAGGCTGAGACAGGAGAATCGAATGAACCCAGGAGGCAGGGGTTGCAGTGAGCCAAGATCGCGCCAGCCTGGATGACACAGCAAGACTCTGTCTTGAAAAAAAAAAAAGTATACTCTTTAAATTTTTTGAATATTTGAAGAAACTATTATAGAACACTTCAAAATGTGCAAAAATAAAAATCTAGCATAATGAACCCTTATGTATTTATTAGGCAATTACCGACCTTATTTCCTGTGTACCCCAACCTATTCCCCCTACTGGATTATCTTGTAGCAAATCCTAATGAGTTTATTACTTCGTTCATAAATTCATCGTTATGTATCTGTAAGGTAAAGACTCTTTTAACATAACTACAATAACATTTTCACATCTAAAAAAATTTAATAATTTTTTTATTTCCTTAATTTTATTTTTCACTCCGTGACTCTAGCCAAAGGTAATTTATTTTTATTTATTTTGTTTGTTTCTTTATTTTTTAAATTTTTTTAGAGACGGGGTCTCACTATGTTGCCTAGGCTGGTCTTAAACTCTTGGACTCAAGCAATCCACCCACCTCAGCCTTCCGTATCAAAGTGCTGAGATTACAGGCATGAGCTGCTGTGCCCAGACCAAAGATGATAATTTCTTAATATCAATTTGACCATGTTCAGATTTCCTTCATCATCTCCTAAATCTTTTTCTCTCCCAGTTGGTTTGTTCAAATTAGGGTATAGACAAGATTCATATGCTGCATTTAAGTCATGTGTCCCTTACATCTTTTTTTTTTTTTTGAGACAGAGTCTTGCTCTGTTACCCAGGCTGGTGTGCAGTGGCACGATCTTAGCTCACTGCAACCTCTGCCTCCCGGGTTCAAGGGATTCTTCTGCCTCATCCTCCCATGTAGCTGGGATTACAGGCGCACACCACCATGCCCGGCTAATTTTTGTGTTTTTAGTAGAGACGGGGTTTCACTACGTTGGACAGACTGGTCTCAAACTCCTGACCTCAGGTGATACACCCCCCTCAGCCTCCCAAAGTGCTGGGATTACAGGCATGAGCCACCACACGCAGCCCTATCAATTTTTATTTTTAAGTTTTTTCCCCCTTTTGTTCTACAATGTTTTTGTTTGTTTGTTTGTTTTTGAGAAGCAGTCTCCCTCTTATTGCCGAGGCTGGAGTGCAATGGTGCTATCTCGGCTCACTGCAACCTCCACCTCCTAGGTTCAAGTGATTCTTCTGCCTCATCCTCCCGAGTAGCTGGGATTACAGGCATGCGCCACTACACCCAACTAATTTTGTATTTTTAGTAGAGATGAAGTTTCTCCATGTCGGTCAGGCTGGTCTCAAACTCCTGACCTTAAGTGATCTGCCCAACTCAGCCTCCCAAAGTGCTGGGATTACAGGCATGAGCCACCGAGCCCAGCTTTTCCACAGTGTTGTTTTTTTTTTTTTTTTTTTTTTAAGAAACTGGGTTATCAGTTTTCAAGAAGAATTTCTCATAGGAAATGCCAAGGGTGGGGGGGATTACTAATGTCTTTCCTGTAGAATCCTTTATCATGCTTTTCTGTGCCTTTTCGTCTGCCTGCAAACTGGTAGTTAGATCTAGATTCTGGAGTTTTAATCAGGCTTGGGGTTGCTTTTTGGCAAGAATGCTTCGGTGTGGGGCTGTGTGCATTCTGGTGCATCAAGTCTGTAGACGCTTGTCTCTTCTCTCTCTTGGTGTTGGACAGACCCATGGGTTCATGGGTCGTGAGCCTGATTCACCACCATAAAGTTCCCCATCAGCATTTCACCTGCCAGTTTTGGCCGTCATTATTGTGAAGGGGATTAGAATGTGCCACTCCAAAGTATACTGCTTTAGCCTAAGGATTATCTTGAGCTGAAGGCATTTAAGAAGCAGCAGACAGGGGAGGAACTGTCCTCTCCCTTTCTGCCAAAAGCAGGGCATACATTTCCCATGGGTAGAGGAGATGAACTGGAGATTCAAATCTGCATAGGCTAACCTTACCAAATAACCCTTATCTTCCATTAATTTCCCCTGTTTGTTTTACTTACCCTCCCACAAGTTACCTCACCTGGATGTCCAAATTCCTTTTTCATTGTTTTGTCACTTTTCCACATTTTTTTTTTTTTTCTTTTTTTAGGCAGAGCCTTGCTGGGATTACAGGTGTGAGCCACCGCACCCAGCCTACTTTTCCACAATTTGTCACCCTTTGTTAAAACACTAGATGAGCCTCCAGCCTGACCACTTCTTTAGGCTTTCACTTCTTTTCTTCACAGCTTCAGGATGCATGCATAATATGCCTTTTCTTCTGCTAATCTATCTTTTGTATCTTTTGTTAATTTTTTTTTTTTTTTTTTTGAGATGGAGTCTTGCTTTGTAACCCAGGCTGGAGTGCAGTTGTATGATCTTGGCTTACTGCTACCTCTGACTCCCGGGTTCAAGCAGTTCCCTGTCTCAGCCTCCTGAGTAGCTGGGACTACAGGCCCACACCACCATGCCCAGCTAATTTTTATATTTTTAGTAGAGACGGGATTCACTGTGTTGGTCTGGCTGGTCTTGAACTCCTGACCTCAGGTGATCCACCCACCTTGGCCTACCAAAGTGCTGGGTTTACAGGTGTGAGCCACCATGCCTGGCCTCTTGCTAATTTAATTAGGATGCCACAGCCGCTGAACCTAAGACAGCAGAGGAAAAGGTTTCTTTCCTTCCCTACAGATGCTAGCCTACATTATTTTATTAAGTTTTGATAGATGATAATATTTTGTTATTTCTTTTGCATTTACTAGCTTCAAATTCTTGTATAAAGAAAAATTGTGCCAGCCGGGCATGAGCTCTCATGCCTGTAATTTCAACACTGTGGGAGGCCAAGGCCAGAGGATCACTTGAGGTCAGGAGTTCAAGACCACCCTAGGCAACATAGCAAGACCCCCCCCATCTCTACAAAAAATTTATAAATTAGCCAGATGTGGTGGCTTGTGCCTGTAATTCCAACTATTCAGGGGGCTGAGGCAGGAGGATTGCTTGAGTCAGGGAAGTGAAGTCTTCCTTGTCAAGATCATGCCACTGTACTCCAGCCTGGGTGACAGAGACCTGTCTCAAAAAACAAAAAAAGAGAGAGAGAGAGAAACTGTTTACTGTGAAGTATAGTTCATAGAGGAAAGTCAGGATGGATGCTTGCTTGATTCATTTCTTTTATTTACCAGTTTTTTTTTTTTTTTTTTTTGAGACGGAGTTTCGCTCTTGTTACCCAGGCTGGAGTGCAATGGCGCGATCTCGGCTCACCGCAACCTCCGGCCCCTGGGTTCAGGCAATTCTCCTGCCTCAGCCTCCTGAGTAGCTGGGATTACAGGCATGCGCCACCATGCCCAGCTAATTTTTTGTAATTTTTAGTAGAGACGGGGTTTCACCATGTTGACCAGGATGGTCTCGATCTGTTGACCTCATGATCCACCCGCCTCGGCCTCCCAAAGTGCTGGGATTACAGGCTTGAGCCACCACGCCCGGCCTATTTACCAGTTTTTAAAATGAGTTGATTCCCAGCAGCCTCCAAAGGTAATCAGTGAGTTTGGCTTTGGTGTTTAGTCCCTTTGTGTCCTGGCTGAGTACGACAAGGACTTTTTTGTTTTTTTTTAGTTTCTTTATGAATGCCAAACTCAGAGTTACTTTCCCTAATTTTCTTATCCTGGTGCAAAACTATTTCCTCCCTTCCGTCATATTTAAACACATCGTTCTGGGGTATCTGGTGCCTCCTCCCCGGGTGCTTCCTTTATCGTCAGCGGCAGGTGGGTCTGCATAGCACTCAACATTATGTCTAAGGCCGTGCTTCTCAAATGTTACTGCACATGTGAATCTTCTGGGGGCAGGGGTCTTGTTAAAATTCTCATTCATGGCCGGGCTTGGTGGCTTGAGCCTGTAATCCCAGCACTTTGGGAGGCCGAGGCGGATGGATCATGAGGTCAAGAGATCGAGATCATTCTGGTCAACAAGGTGAAACCCGATGGGGTTTTGTATTTTTCTACTAAAAATACAAAAATTAGCTGGGCATGGTGGTGCACGCCTATAGTCCCAGCTACTCAGGAGGCTGAGGCAGGAGAATCACTTGAACCCAGGAGGCGGAGGTTGTGAGATCGCGCCATTGCACTCCAACCTGGGTAACGAGCAAAACTCCATCTCAAAAACAAAAAACAAAAAAAATTCTCCTTCATTAGCTCTGGGTGGGCAGAGCTTCTGCTTTTTTTTTTTTTTGAGACGGAGTCTTGCTCTGTCACCAGGCTGGAGTACAGTGGCGTGATCTCCGCTCACTGCAGACTCCGCCTCCCAGGTTCAAGCGATTCTCCTGCCTTAGCCTCCTGAGTAGCTGGGCATGGTGCCAACCAGGCACTCAACACTTTGGGAGGCCAAGGTCAGAGGCCCACACCCAGCTAATTTTTTAGTAGAGACAGGGTTTCACCATGTTGGCCAGGATAGTCTCTATCTCTTGACCTCGTGATCCACCCACCTCAGCTTCCCAAAGTGCTGGGATTACAGGCATGAGCCACCATGCCGGGCCTGAGCTTCTGCATTTCTAGCAAGCAAGCACCAAGTGATGGTGATGCTGCTGGCTCGGGGACCACATTCTGAGTAGCAAAAGGGTGTGGTCAATGTGAGAAGTCAGTTTCATCTACTCAGTTAAGAAGTACCCACTCTGGGTCAGTGCATGGACTAGGCCCTACCACTTTACAATGCAAAGAGTTTTTTGGTGTTTTTGTTTGCTTTACTCGAGAGTTTTGATTTTTAATTTATTCTTTTGAATACGTAATTTGTACATGGTGAAAAAATTGTTCATAAAATCAAAAAAGGCACACAGTGAAAGTCTCTAACTCCCCAAAAGTGATCACTGTTACTTCTTAAGTTTTATTCCAGAGATATTTTATGCAGATAATATCACATATTTGTACCATATCTTTAACCACATGGCAGCCTAATGATCCGACATTCTTTTTTCATTTTACTCTATCTTGGAGATTGTTTCATAGCTCAGCATATATCTGTTCATCCTGTTGAACAGGTGGTATAGCGTCCATACAAGATGCATTTGTTGGCCAGGCATAGTAGCTCACACCTGTAATCCCAGCACTTTGGGAGGCCAATGCAGGCAGATCACCTGAGGTCAGGAATTCAAGACCAAACTGGCCAACAACCTTTCTCTACTAAAAATACAAAAATTAGCTGGACATGGTGGCGGGTGCCTATAGTCCCAGCTTCTCGGGAGGCTGAGGCAGGAGAATCATTTGAACTTGGGTGATGGAGGTTGCAGTGAGCTGAGATTGCACCACTGCACTCCAGCCTGGACTACAGAGTGAGACTCCCTCTCAAAAGAAAAAAAAAGATGCACTTGTTGTTTTTATAAAGTATAAAATGAAGAGTGACTAATCCTGGCTTCGTCATCCTGCACAGGTCATCCCTTGGGAGAACAAGTGCTGTGTCTTCCGTTCTTTGAATCCTGTGAATGGCCTGACCCATGGTTTGTATATTTTGTCAATTTCACATGATCTAGGATACATCTATCACTCATGTACACAAGTCTGTCTACACTGCACTTCGTCTTTTTGTTTTTCTATTTTTGGTTCAGACCGCAGTCTCTCTAGACTCCAATTGTGTCTTGACTCTGTATTCTGTCAGCACTTGCAAATTGGTCTGAGAGTCTCTGGCTTTAGTAATATGTTATTGTGAAATACAGCATGCATAAGTGTGTATAAAATGTATGTGTTTAAAGAAGAAATGCAACGTTATATAGAAGTGGCTTCTGTCACCCCCTTATATTCTACGTGCCACTTTCTTATCACATGGGATGTCTCCATCGAAGAGATAACCACTATCCTGATTTTGGGTGAATCATTCTCTAACTTTCCTTTTGGAAGTGGTTCTCAGACTTTAGTGAATCAGACTTGCTTAGAGGACTTGTTAAAACACAGATTGCTGGGCCCCACCCCTTGTTTCGGATTTAGTAGATCTAGAGAGGGGCCCAAGAATTTGCATTTCTTTTCAGTTCCCAGGGGATCCCGGTGCTGCCAGCCTGGGGACCACACTTTGAGAACTTCCACCTTATCTCAGGGATACTCTTCACTTGTGTATCATGACTCCCAATCCTCTGAAGACGCTTTACTCCTCTTCTAAAACCTAGTCACTTGATTGGTGTCCCTTAAGCCCCTTCCCTCTTCCTCCTGTACGCCGTTTCCTATCACCCGGTTTGTGAGTAGGCAATCTTCGCTAAGTATTTCAGTTGATTTCGGCATTTGACCACTGTCCTTGATTTTCTTCTCTGTTGGCCCTTCCATTTATAGCTTTCCTCTCCTTTGTGTGTATTGGAAGGAAGAGCATAAGCAACTTTTTTTGGAGGCAGAGTCTTGCTCTGTCTCTGAGGCTGGAGTGTAGTGGCACAATTTCGGCTCACTGCAGCCTCTGTCTCCAGGGTTCAAGCGATTCTCGTGCCTCGGCTTCCTGAGTAGCTGGGATTTCACATGATCTAGCATAGATCCAGGATATGCATCACCACGTCCGGCTCATTTTTGTATTTTTACTAGAGACAGGGTTTCACCCTGTTGGCCAGGCTGGTCTCAAACTCCTGACCTCATGTGATCTGCCTGCCTCAGTCTCCCAAAGTGCTGGGATTACAGGTGTGAGCCAGCGTGCCCAGCCAGCAACATTTACATGTCTTATTCACCTGGTCTGTAAGCACCTTGAAAGTAGGAACCCAGTTTCATTTCCCTTGAAGCGTACGTCCTCAGTTAAACTGCAGGTCATGGTTTACAAACTCAGCTGCTTATAAAGGCCAATGGCAGTGTAAGCAAGTGAAGCCTGCCAAGTAGAAACTTACCTGGGAGCCATGTCCTGTGCAAGGAGGGCAGCTGCTGCTTGGCTTTAAGCCAGTCGCACGTCCACTATTCTCTAATTTTCCCAGTTTTCAAGAGAAACCAGAAATAATTCCAACTAATTTAGTATTTTAAGTATACAAAGTGGATCACAGAAAATACATCTATAGGAAGCAAAACTAATCCTTCTGTGTTTCAGAATCTTTGCAGTGGGTGGTGGATGGGTGGATGGATGGATGGATGGGTGGGCGGGTGAATGAGTGAATCTGGGTCATTGTGGCAGCTCTCTGGTTGAGACTGGGGGAGTCGCAATACATTATCCACTGTATGCCTGGCGGTGTGCAAGTTTTATGTACTTATCTCATTTGACCTTCGTAACACCGCAGGGTGGTTATTATCATTCTTATTTATTTCCATACTCATTTCACGGATAAAGAAGCAGTGGCTCATGCCTGTAATCCCATCACTTTGGGAGGCCGAGGTAGTTCGAGACCAGCCTGACCAATGTGGTGAAACCCATCTCTACTAAAAATACAAAAATTAACTGGGTGTGGTGGCGAGTGCCTGTAATCCCAGCTCCTCAGGAGGCTGAGGCAGGAGAATTGCTTGAACCCGGGAGACAGAGGTTACAGTGAGCCGACATCATGCCAGTGCACTCCAGCCTGAGTGACAGAGCAAGACCCTGAAAGACTCTCGCCGTGGTCACATTCTCGCTCAGGGTCACACTGCTGGTTTTCTTTATTTAGAGCCTACCTAATTCCAGAAAAAGGATTTCAGATGGGTTCATATGATTTAAGCTGGGTCCTGAACCTTAGATTTTAGATAACTCTGTTATACAAAGTCGCCATTACAGAAGGAATCAGGTTTTCAGAAGGTGCGTGGGGAAGAGGTCGGGGAGCAGGTTTGATTTGTGAAAGGAAAATAAAAACTTGGGACCCCAATTCACTCTGTCGAAAGGAAAAAAGATAAGCTGAAATTTGAGACATGCAAGAAGCTGCCTTTCCTTTTGTTCCTAAGGATAGCTACAGGTAAAATGTTCAATATCTCAACAGATAGCTACTCTGTGTTCACCTTATCTTATGTAAAGTGCCAGATTTACTGACCGTGAGACAAATCTATAACTATTTCCCTACCTGCTCCTTTTCTCTTATAACATGTGGATTCAGTAATATGATCATGCCCTCCCTCTTTCTCCTCTTTATTCCTTTAAATACTGAAGATCTCAAAATCGTTTTTGGAGAAAAGTACAGACCAGACTGTTTCTCTGATTCTGTATTTTTTCTCCCAGGCATTATCCTTAACCTTGGCAAAATAAACTACTAAATCAATTGAGACATATCTCAGATACTTTTTGGTTTACAAATTGGCAACCAATGAATGGCCTGAGTGAAGGTGTCCCTGACCTCCAGCAAATCTATCGATGCTTGGTACTAGTTTGAGCTGTCTTTATTGTTCAAACCAACAGGAGAGTTTTCTGGGTCCAGGAGCTCCCACTCCAGAGAATGGGACCTGTCTCAGATACTTTCTGGTTTACAGATTTCTTGGGCATCTTACTAAGCAAGTCACAGCTTCATGCTCCTCAGAGATCTCAGCCAACAGGAAGGAGCTAAGATACGAGGGGGTCTCTTGCCATCTTGGTGTGTCCTTTCTATTTCCTCCTATCTCCCTACTTCCTCTCCTCTCAGAAGTCAAGATTTCTACCTACCAGCCTTGAGGCTCATTTCATCTTAATTTCTTTGCAAAGCCCAGTAGGAGAAGGACAAAGACACAGATACAGGAGCTGGTGGGTGGAAAATGTTTTATTGGACTTCTTGAGCCAGGAAAGAGTTGTGGTAGGCTGAGAATCAGAGCTCACACTAGCCCCCTCTTTCAGTGGAGGTCATGGTCACTGGGCATCAGGAGTTACGCTCCTCAGTCCTTTCAGCTGGAGGGAGAGGGGGGTCAGGGTTAGATAGGGAACACCTGGGTGCCCAGTATAGGATGGCAGGGATGGAAAGGAATTTCTGCTTCAGTGTGAGTTCCCATCCTCCTCTATATGTAGTAGCTGAGATTCCCCTTCAGTTTGATGAGAAGGTTTATCATCCTTTCCCTGTCCCCACTCCGTCTCCCATATCCTCTGCTGCTTCCTTGCCCCCAAGCTCTATATCCTCGTAATGCCCACACCTCATACCTTAGGAAAGGCATCCCAGTTGAGGAAAGGAAGTTTCCTTTTGATAGACTAAAAGAAAGAGAAAGAGAGTGATGTGTTGCAGGTCGGCCGGGCATGGAGCAGTAAGCGGTCCCTGAATGAGCTCCCACAGTAACAACAGCAACGATAATGTTATTGCTTTATCATGACTTAATCAGGAGCTAATATTTCCCGAGGCCGTATTGCGTGCCTGCCTTGTGAGAACTGCTCTACAAGCATGATTTCAGTGGGTTTTACAGCAACCGTTTGTGGTGGGAACTGTCATCATCCCACATCACAGATGAGGAAGCCGAGGCCAAGAGAACCAAAGGCGTTTGCATAAGGTCGTCTGTTCAGTCAGTGCAGAGCCAGGGGATTCAGGCTCCAGCTCTGTCTCTGACTTAGCCTTCTAAGTGCGGGAGGGCCTCAGTTTATTTGTAGAGGATGAGGGGATTCAAATAAAATCTTGACTGATTAGGCTCTTCCTCTTCTGGAATTGTCTTTGGGGCCGTGCTCCTCCACTGCCATCTTAGAAAAATGCAGGTAGCCAGGACAGTCGCCAGGGGAAGCTTTCTTAGGCTGACAGCCCATTGGGCAGCACCAAGGCAGGGCGATCACTCCCTCCCAGAGCTCAGGAACCAACCCAAACGACTAAAGCCAGAATGTGCTGCCCCCACCCTGGGATGGCAGACAACTGAGGGGCACCGGAGCACTCACCTCAAAGAGGGCATGCCAGTTAAAGAAATCATCAGTCTTGAAAGCCTGTGGAGGAAGAGAGACAGCAGAAGCAGGTCAGCTCTGGGGAGGCCAGAGCTTAGCCCCCAGCCCTCTGGAGAAGGTGAAGGAGCCGTAGTAGCTTTGCAAGCTCTCTATAAGGCGTTTATCCCCTCTGTTATGAGGACATTCGTGGGGGCAGCACCAGGGAAGTATACTCACAGATCGCAACTTGTCGATGTTCAGGAATGGGGTGTTAAAGGCCTGGGCAGAAAAGCAGGGTGTTAGGAAAGTTGCTAAGAAGCACAAAGAGAGAGACAGGAAAAACTCTCGGCTGGAGGGCCGGGGAAAGCAGATGCTTACCTCGGGTCGTGACGCATAGTTGTCAATGGTGCCTTCTTCCTGGAAAGGCAGAGGGAGAAACAGAGGCAGAAGGTCACAGGCTGGCCCTTGCCCACATCCCTCTCTGCCAGCTCTGACTTCATCCACAGGCCAGACCCCGAGAGAACGCAACCCGTTCTCCGCCGTGGGCTCCGTTCCAGTCGTGCACGTGGTTGGCGGATGTGCAGGGTAAGGAGGGGGATTGGAGAATGGTCCATGTAAGCAGTGTCACGATGGGCAGCAGGCAGAAAGCCTGGAGCTGAGAATTCCTTTCGGGAAATGCTAGCTAGCGTTGTCCTGAAGTGGACTTAACTCTAAGAGTTGGAGTGTTCTGGAGACACCCATACTCAGTCCATATACTGGGTGGGAAAGATTCATGTGCAGGTGGGAGCCCAGCTGCTGAGGTGACCCACCTGCCTCTCACTGACCAAGGTTGCTTTGCTTTGTAGCTTTATTGAGACCAATGTTGGAGGCTCCATTACCCTCCTCCATGGAGACCCCATTCCAGCCTCAGTGTGTCCCCTTTTGTCCTCCCCATGACAGAGCCAAACACGAAGCCTGCAGGCTGGCTCCAGATGCTTAGATCTCATGGAAGTTTGGCTCGTTTGTTTTTTGGTTTAAATTAGGCATTTTGAATTAGTAAGCATTCATAAATCATCCAGATTTGTAGTTTCCCCTGAAAATTTTAAAACTCTGGGCACGTCTTCCTACTCCGTGGGGTCAGGTGGGGTGAAAGTTGCCCTTTCAGACTGGGGAAGTCGGCCCCACAGCACCTGAGGCCCTGACACCTCCCGCTCAGTGACACCACTGGCTCCATCCTCAGCCACTGAGCCTGTGCCCCTGTCTTAGACTTTTCAATTCAGAGTAGGCATCAGGCTTCCTCTATGGCTGAGGACTGGATAGTAAAGATTCTCACTGTGTCCTGCACTCCAGAGACAGTAGGGAGCCACCCATCACCTGGGCGCTGCTCACAGGAGCACAAATGAAGCAAAGAGGGGCTAAGCAGGGGTGTCTCGAGTGCTCAAACCCCCACTCCTCTTAAGAGTAAGTCAGCTGCAGGCAGCACTAGCCAGTTTTCCTCTTTGCTCCACCGTCACCACCTGCTGTCCATGTGGACACAGGCCTGGGTTTGGAGCTGCTCTGTCTCACATGTGCCGCCCTTCAGTTCCCCTCCTCCCCCGCATGTCCCCAGGCTTGTGCACAGCTGGGTGGGAATGGGTGAACACTCCGAGGGCTCGTGGTGGAGATCGTCTGAACTCGACCACCCACTCAGTCCTGTCTCTTCCCAGGGCTCAGTACACGAGCCTCCCCCCACACTTCAGCATCCCTTCCGGAAAGAGAAGCATCTCTTTCCTTAAACATCTCCCCAGGGATGTTCTGTTCCCTCCTCCCTTCCTCAGAATCCCAGCTTCTTCAGACCCTGTTAGTCTTGAAAACTAAGAGCCGCTTATCCAGGAATGGACAGGAGGTAGAGAGATGGAGGGGCAGGTGGGTAACAGGTATAAGAATAAAAACACAGGTGACGTGCTCACCTCAGGACTACCCAGGGTGGCTCCCTGGGCAGAGTGGAGCACCAGGAGGGAGAGGAGCACAGCGGCAGGAAGGACTGGGATCTTCATGGCGTCAAGTTTGGGGTGCTCTGAGGCGGAGCCTCACTGCTTGCTCCTTATATTCCTAAGGAGGCAGATGAGTACAGAAATGGGGTCCCCACCCCACTGACTCACCCCCAGATCCTGTGGCCCACCCCCGGGGCTCTGGGAGGGGGAGGCATGGACTGTTCCTCATTTACCTTGGATTTCTCAATTCGCATTCTGCCCCAGGCATGTGGAAGGTAAGACTGAAATGGGTCTCTTCATGCAGATGGGGCTGGGACGGAGACAGGTTGGACCTGTCCCTCCGAGAGATTGGCAGTGGTACCCAAGCAACCTGTCCTTTTGTCTTTGTCTCTTTTCCTTATATCCTCCATTCCTCTCTTAGAATTCAGGCTTCTTTTTCTCTCTCTCTTTCTTTTTTGTTTTTTTAAAGACAGGCTCTCACTCATTACCCAGGCTGGAGTGCAGTGGTGTGATCATGGCTCACTGCAGCCTTGACCTCCCAGGCTCGAGATCCACTCACCTCAGCCTCCATAGTAGCTGGGACTAGAGGCACACATCACCTCACCCAGCTAATTTTTTTATTTTCTTATAGAGATGGGTCTCGCCATGTTGCCCAAGCTGGCCTCAAACTCTTGGACTGAGGGGGTCTGCCTGCCTTGACCTCCCAAAGTGCTGGGACTACAGGTGTGAGTCTGCGCTCCAAGATGATTCAGGGTTTTTTCTCCCCCCACCTAAAATCCGTGTAAACTCTTTAGCTTGGCACTGAAGTCCGTCCATGTTCTGAACTCAACCCACCTTTATGACTTCTTCCCTTACTCCCTCTGTACATACCTCACGTTCTGGCCAAGTTGGACTCCTTACCAACTATATCCCTCTTTTTCCATCCTGCAAGCATCTGGCCGTGCTGTTCCTCATTCCTAACATGGCCTTCTCTCATCTCCAGTCCTCAGAACCCAACTCTCATCTTGGATGAAGCTTCCCAGATTTTTTCTGCCATCCCCAGTCCCCGTCTCTACACCTTTCTTTTCTCAGAATTCCCATATTCGTTCATTTGTATCTCTCGGGCATTGCATCTGAGTAAGTCATGCTCTTGCCTTGTTTCCCCTTTAGAATATCAAGTTCCTTCAGGTCAGGAGCTGCATCTTTGGTCTCGCCTTACATCCCCCTAGTACTGTGGCTCACACAGAACTCAGGTGGAGTCAGCACTGGTCAGATTGGATGTGTTAGACTTAGTATTCCAGCATCCTTCCGCCAGTGTACACTTCCCTTCCACAGGGCTGAACCCTTCCATTTTCCAACTGCCCATCTTTTACTCTTTGGTCTTCAGAGAAATTACTTGAGCTAAGAAGACAAGGAACAGGGAAACAAAAAACAGGTCTTGGGGTACCCAGTTGGAAACGGGGTTCAGGTACTCTGCACTTGATCTTAGCCAGAAGGCTGAGAGGCGACCCAGGTACTCTGAACTTGGAGTGCCCACTCCATGTCATTGCCCTAACCCACCTTGCCCCACCCCCAGTTTGGGAGTTGGATCACCTCACTGTGACACATCGCTCTAGTCAAACAGCCTTCTCCACAATGAGGTTCAGGTGGGCAAACCGGCTCCTGGTGTAACAGGGAGGGGCTGGGACACAGACCGGAGCTGCCAGGGCAAAGCAAGACCTTATCAACCGAACCTGATGCAATGCTCGGTGGTGGCAGCCCTGGGTGGGAGGGCTGGATGGCATCCATCAACAATCTTTATGAACCCCAGAAGCTGGGCAACCTTGGCTCAATCCTCACACTGCCCCCACACCCTGGTCACAGACATCTTGCCCCTCTTCAGCCTCCTCTGATTTTATGATGGCAGCTTCCCCTGTGCAGAGCTACCTGAGGGAACGGTGTTTGGAGAACACTCCCTTAGCCCAGGTGGCCACGCAGCAGTAGATGTCACAGAGTTGGCGCTCCTGGAGGGGACGAGTTAGAGAATGACTGAGGCGGGTGGAGCGCCTCCCAAAAGGTTTTCTGGAGGACACAAGTTATGTGTAATGGATCCTTACTAATTAACAAACAGTGACTGAAAAAGCTCATTAGCCACCATTCCATCTGCATAGGGTCAACTCTAGGAGTGAAGAATCAGACAAAAGAGAACTGATGTTGTATCATCAGCTATGATTTGTCAGGTGGTGGGGGGACCCAGCGTCAGTTTTGGCCTGGGCTGTCTAGAGCATCGGACGATCCAACACCATCTGCTGTTTGGCTGTGGAGTCTGGTTCGTGTATTCCCCTTTGACAGTAAGTTGTCCTCCCTGTTTTCCTCTCCACCTAATGCTGTCGATAACAACGTTAGCCGAGTTATTGAGGCTTACTATGTGGCAGGCCTTGTACTAAGTGCTCCACATACGTGATCTCATTGAAATCTCCCGGTGATTCTGACACAGGTGGGTGCTATAATTACTCACATTCTATAGGCGGGGGAAGCACAGCATGTAGAGGTTAAATAACTCAGCCCAGGTCACACCGCCGGAATGTGACAGGGCCAGCATTAGAACGCCAGGCTTCCAGAGCCTGAACCTGTATTGCTCCTCTCTGTGCTGGAGGGGCTATGCTGCAGCCCATGTATGAATTCACACCCTGTGTGAATTAGACCCATGTCCTGAGTGGGGGACAGACTGCATCGAACCCCCACAGGTCCCCCTTACCAGTGTCCTTGGTGATACATAGCCTGCACAGTCCTAGGTGGCAGCCCCAAGCGTCTGTGCATTAACTTAAATGAATCAAACTGCACGCTCTTGACAAAATGAAAACAAAGAACTGAGAGGTTCGTGGCATCAGCCCCCAGATGAACCTGCGATTGCCTCCGTTGCCAGATGCCTCCAGTAGTACAATCATCTTGCCACGCCAAGTATGTGTTTTCAGATAGGGTTTTGCTTCTGGCCCTCGTGTTCAGCATTGTGGTGTTTAAAGACAGGGACATTTCCCACCATGCCTCTAAACACAGGCCAACTACTTGTGTGCTCAACCCAAGAAATTCTGTTCCTGTGCCTGACAAAAAGCTGGCTCTGCTGGACTCAGGATTTGTTTCCACTTGGCACCTTCCTGGTAGATTTTCCGAGGGTAGGTTTGTTTTGTTTTTGTTTTTGAGACAGTCTTGCTCTTTCACCCAGGCCGGAGTGCAATGGCATGATCTCGGCCCACTGCAGCCTCTACCTCCCAGGTTCAAGCGATTCTCCTGCCTCAGTCTCCCAAGTAGCTGGGATTACAGGCATGCACCACCATACCCAGCTAATTTTTGTACTTTTAGTAGAGACGGGGTTTCACCATGTTGGTCAGGCTGGTCTCGAACTCCCGACCTCAAGTGATCTGCCCACCTAGGCCTCCCAAAGTGCTGGGATCACAGGCCTGAGCCACAGCACCCGGCTAGTTCCATCTTTATGTGATTTTTGCTGTAAGTGCCGGCTCTGGAAGCCAGCATCTCTCTCCGAACTCCTCCCCCTTCCTCCCTCCACACTGCCCCAGTGGTTTGTGTTCCCTAGGTTGGGTTGGGCAGGGGGGTGGGAGGGCAAGAGGGGCAGGGGGTTCTCCCTGGGAGAGGATCCCAGCGGTTCAGGTGATGAGCGGCAGGAATATCTGCCCGAGACGCAGCTCGGCTTTGGGTGAATCACAGAGGGTTAATGGAATCAGGCAGCCGCAGAGACTAGCTCTGCAACATCACCTCTGCAGGCAGCTTGACTGCCTAGTTCCCTCGCTGGGAATACCAGTAAACCCCTGTTTCCCACAGGCCTGCCCCCACCCCACCCCAAATCTGCCAGAACTTGAGTGTGGGTAAGAGGCAAGTCCCAGCCCCGATTGCTCCATTGTGAGACACACCTAGGGCCTGGCAGCCAGCCTCCTGGGTCTAGGGAGGGAGTGAAGAGTCTAAGGGATAGACACTGGGTTTTTGGGGCCTTGGCGAACACTTAGGTGGAAATCCGGGAATCCTGGGAATGGAAGGGGGCTGGGGTGTGGAGTATTAGCAGGCAGAACTTGAGGCATCCCTATCCCATCCCTTCCTCCCTCCGTCAGTGCTGTCACACCCAGGAAAGCAGCCTCATCCACCAGCTGGTCTGGTTTCTTCCTTTGCCGCCCACCCTATGTGCCCTGTGCTTAAACCTCTCCCAGGAAGTCTTCCTGGATTGGTCCGACGTAATTCCAGTCCCTCTCCATTCGCTCATTTGTAAATATTTATTTGGCTCTTGGTGCTGGGTACTATAGATGGACAAAGTACCTGCCCTAGGGAGCCCATGTCCCAGTGAAGGAGACATCATAATCTAACAAAAAGTAGATCCGAAAACAGGATGACTTCAGAGAACAGGTGCTGTGAAGAAAACAGGGCGCTATGATGCAGCCAGGTTTCCTCGGTTGATGGCCTGGGGGCGGGTGGCAGAGGCTCACACCTGTAGTCCCAGCACTTTAGGAGGCCGAGGCAGGAGGATCGCTGGAGCCCAAGAGTTCAAGATCAGCCTGGGCAATATGACGAGACCCCGTCTCTATTAAAGTAAACATTTAAAAAGGTGGCCTAGGGAGGGACCTTTGGAATAAGCCCTAAAAGCAGATGAGGCTCTGGCTTTCTGGAGACCTTGGTAACAGCCGCCCACGTTCCCTGAGACCCTGTGCCAGCAGGCCCAGAGCCACCTTAGAGAGGGAGGCCAGGCCCAGATCGCATAGAGCCGCAGTGAGGAATTGGGATGTTCTTCTAGGGCTAATGAGAAGCTGGCAGTAGATCCCAAGCAGGGGCTCCTTCCTGGCCGCTGTGGAGGAATGGTACCTAAGGAGTAAGACAGAAATGTCACTCTAAGCTTTCAAGGGCTGTTTCAGCCCTTTGGGCCAAGAACACCCCAAGAGCCAAGAACCTTGTTGCTCACCTCCGTGTCTCCCCCAGTGCCTCAGGGACTGGGCCGAGGTGACCTCAGTTCTCCGTGGGTTCCCACCCCAACTCATGCTCCAGGAAGCGCCCTGTGCAGCGAGGATTGAGCGTCCTCCCTAGGACAGCCCCGCGCTTGCCTTCCTGTGGCCTCCAGGAGGTACTGCGAGGAGCTCCTGAACCCCAGAGGACTAGTACAAACCAGCACCCGGATTTCAGGGCCCCAGAGACACAGGAGGCCTAGCAGAGGAGTGGCCTAGCCTTCTCCCAGGCAGGGGGGCTGGGTCAGCTCAGTCTCCTCAAGTCAGTGTTAGACCAGGTTTCTTTCATGCATTCATCCACCGTCTGAGGCCCTGTGCCTGTCCTGGGGGTGGATAGTGACCTAGGCAGACAGGGGCCATGCCTTCAGGGAACCCAAGCTTGGGAGGGAGTCACTTAGGCTGGCAGGGTGACTGGTGTCCACCTTTCACTTCCTGTCCCCCTGCAGGGATGCCAGGGGAACAAAGGAGTGGGGGCTCCTTAATCCTGGCATGTTGGTCTAGCTTGGTGGGATTCAGGGGCTCCAACTGCAGACCTCCAGCCCTGTCCCAGGGGCTCCTCAGCATGGGATAAGCCTGGCTCAGCCTGCACTGCACCCTCTCCTATTTCATTGGTACAGCAATGGGGTGGAAGTGTTTTGCCTCCCTCTCTCTGCATCCTGAAAACACAGGGCAGTGCCTGTGATAAGACCCCAGGTTTGATCCAATTCCCCCAACTTCCTAAGTGCGTCTCCCCAGCTGCACCCCCATCCCCACCGCAGCCTGTTCACGTGATGAGGCACAGTCTCGACAGCACCTCACCTCGCTCCCGTTTCTTGCCCTCTCCCTGACCTTCTGGGACTAACCTCCCACTTTGAATAACATCGTTCCTCCTGCCTCCTAACTTGAATAGTTCCATTGTCGCTTTCTCAGGCCACCAAAACACCTGTGACTACTTCAAGTGCAAAAAAAAATTGTATTGCCAGGCTTGGTGGCTCACGCCTGTAATCCTAGCACTTTGGGAGGCCGAGGTGGGTGGATCACTTGAGGTCAGGAGTTCAAGACCAGCCTGGCCAACATGGTGAAACCCCATCTTTAAAAATAAAATAAAATAAAATAAAATTGTATTCAAGCTGGGCACAGCGGCTCACACCTGTAATCCCAACAACTTTGGGAAGCTGAAGCGGGTGGATCACCTGAGGTCAGGAGTTCGAGAACACAGTGGCCAACATGGTGAAACCCCTTCGTACTAAAGATACAAAAATTAGCCAGGCATGGTGGTGCACATGTGTAATCCTAGCTACTCATGAGGCTGATGCAGGAGAATTGCTTGAACCCAGGAGGCAGAGGTTGCAGTGAGCCAAGGTTGTGCCACTGCACTCCACCCTGGGTGACAGAGTGAGACTCAGTCTCAAAAAAAAAAAATGGTATTCAGATGTAGGTTGGGCAATGATTTTTTTTGCAGATGAGGAAACTGAGGCACAGTGCGGGCCGCTTGGCCCGGCCTGCTGTGCTTTATCTCAGTTTCAGGCAGAAGGCGGATTAGCTGCCCGAGTCACTCTTCCATCCTCCCCGACCCATCAACGTAACCATTAAAGAATAAAATTTGAGAAAGTCGTAGGGAAATAAGATTCATGTTTATTTCTGCAGAGAAACTCAAAAGGAGGAAGCTCCTCCTTCCTGGAAAACTGTCACAGTGCCTTCAGTTCACAAAATGGAGCAAGTAGAGAAGGCGGCTGGTGTCTCCGACGAGGCTGGTGGTCACTGAAGCACCACCGTGCAATGGTAGGAAATGAGGAGAGAGAAGCCGGGTCCCCAGCCTGGGAAGTGGGGGTGCAGCAGCCGAGCCAAGGCTGGCACAGGTTGGGGGCCAAGGGGAGGAGTTCCCTGATGACCAGTGCTTTTCGGGGCCTCGGTAGTGGTTGGAAGAAATTGTCTAGAAGAAAGAAAATCAGATGATAGCAAGTGGTCACTCCTAAGGCTGCGGAAATGGGGCATCTTTTCACCCAGCATCTGGGTGCCCACCATTCTTTTGCTGTCCTACCTGTTCACCTGTGGTGCCCCTCACTTTTGCTCCACCTAAAACAATGCTTGTGGTTCTGCCGAGCTAAGCTATCACCTCTCGCCCAGGTAGCCTCACTGCATCCGGCCTCTGAACCTTTCCGCCAGGAGGCTCCTCTCTCTCAGATTCCCCTGTAACACCTCTATCCCTCTCCCGGTGCTCAGTCTGGAACACAAGTTTCTCCCGCTCAGAGCTGTGCCTATGTGACTCCAGCTTAGGGTGATTTCCGAGGGTCATTTCTTTTCAGCTTAGGGTGATTTCCGAGGGTCATTTCTTTTCTTTCTTTCTTTCTTCCTTTATTTCTTTCTCTTTTTCTTTCCTTCTTTTCTTTCTTCGTTTCTTTCTCTCTTTTCTTTCCTTCCTTCCTTCCTTTTCTTTCTTTTCCTTCCTTCCTTCCTTCTTCTTTCTTTCTCTCTTTTCTTCCATCCTTTCTTTCTTTCTCCACAGGGTCTGGCTCTGTTGCCGAGACTGGAGTGCAGTGGTGTGATCATAGCTCACTGTAGCTTTGATCTCCTGGGCTCAAGCAATCTTCCTGCCTCAGCCTCCCAAGTAGCTGGGACTACAGGCATGTACCACCATGCCTGGCTAATGTTTTTTGTTTGATTGTTTGTTTTGAGATAAGGTCTCGTTCTGAGTGCCCAGGCTGGAGTGCAGTGGCATGATTGCAGTTCACTGCAGCCTCAACCTCCCAAGCTCAGGTGATTCTCCCACCTCAGCCTTCAGAGTATCTGGGATTACAGTCATGCACCACCCTGCCTGGCTGATTTTTTGTGTTTTTAGTAGAGATGGGGTTTTGCCATGTTTCCCAAGCTGGAATGGTCTGGTTTGGTTTGCTTTGTGATGGAGTTTCACTCTTGTTGCTCAGGCTGGAGTGCAATGGCATGATGTCAGCTCACCACAACCTCCGCCTCCTGGGTTCAAGTGATCCTCCTACCTCAGCTTCCCGAGTAGCTGGGATTACAGGCATGTGCCACCATGCCCGGCTAATTTTTTGTATTTAGTAGAGACAGGGTTTCACCATGTTGGCCAGGATGGTCTTGAACTCTCGACCTCAGGTTATCTGCTTGCCTCAGCCTCCCAAAATGCTGGGATTACAGGTGTGAGCCACTGCACCCAGCCTGTTTGTTTTTTTAGAGATAGGGGTCTTGCTATATTGCCCAGACTGGTTTCAAACTCCCAGCCTCAAGTGATCCTCCCACCCCAACCTCCCAAAGCACAGGCATTACAGGCATGAGCCACCGCACCCAGCCCTAGATCATTTTATTATGGGTCTTTCTCCATGCCTCACAATGAGGTCCCCTCTTCCTTACCTTTAGAGCATCTACCCAGAGCAAACCTGACTTCCTGTCGCTGCCCACTGAGATCTGAGGATACACCACCATCCTGGCCCTGCCCCGGGGTGACTGTGCATCTGCTCCCAGGATGTGACCGCAACCTCCACCTCCTGGGTTCAAGCGACTGTAGCAAGTGTAGCTCGCTCTGACACTCACCTACCAAAACTTCAGCCACTGCAGCAGGCCAGGTTGTACCCGGGAAGCCTGCAGGAGAAACGGGAAGTCCGAGTGGCCATCCCAGGGTCCCTTCCACACCCGACAGCCTCAGGCCCCTTCTCTCTCCAGCCAGATTAAGATCAGGCCCCCATACTCACTGAGGAAGAAGGCGGGACTCCCCCCTGCAAAAACAAGATCAAAGGAAAGTGATGTGAGGCTCATGGCCTCCCTGTACCCTGGCATGGCCTCCAGGCTCACAAAGGGCCCCGTAGCAAGGGCAGGCTCATACCAGGGCTAGCACCAAGGTTTTCCAGTCTGACTGTGCACATTCAGGCTGTGGAGTTAGTTTCATGGCAGGCTTATCATCCTGAATACACTGGATCCAAGTTGATACTGAACGTGTTCCTGGGCACGTACTGACCAAGGGGGTCAAAAGAGGGTACGTCTCCCTTTGGCCTGCCAGGTGGGTAGACATTGGCCACAGATAAGCTGGCGGAGTGGAAGCCACAGGCAGTAGGAGCTGCATGTCCCCTCCTCTTACTGGCCTGTAGTTTCTGGTCTCTGGCAGGTCCTGTCCCCAAGGGCAGGGCTTTACTGTCTGAGAGATGGAAATAGGCAGCCTGCTGTTGCTTTGCCAGCCTAATTTGTGCTCAGTATATTCATTTACTGTTGTTAAGAGATTGCCTTCTTTGCAAATGAATGAAACCAAATTATCACGCATTTGTTTGTTTGTTTGTTTGAGACGGAGTTTGCTCTTGTCGCCCAGGCTGGAGTGCAATGGCGTGATCTCTGCTCACTGCAACCTCCGCTTCCCAGGTTCAAATGATTCTCCTGCCTCAGCCTCCTGAGGGATTATAGTTGCATATAATGTACCTATAGTTGCATAGGTACACACGTGGCAGTGTGATTTCCTGCCTTCCTCCCCTTCACCTATATCTGGCATTTCTCCCCATTATAGCTGGGATTATAGGCGCCTGCCACCATGCCTGGCTAATTTTTGTTTTGTTTTGTTTTGTTTTAGTAGAGACGGGGGATTCTCGATGTTGGTCAGGCTGGTCTCGAACTTCTGACCTCAGGTGATCTACCCGCCTTGGCCTCCCAAAGTGCTGGGATTACAGTCGTGAGCCACCGCGCCCAGCCTATTTTTTTCCTTTCATTTCCTTTGTGGAATAAAGCATTCATTTCCCCACCAACCAGACATTCCCAGGCCGGTCTCCCCTAAGCACTAGTCTACTTCCTCGCCTTCCAGTCCATCTTCCCCAAAAAAAGGTCCACAGAGAGGGAAGCTGTCAGGAAGAGCTGCTCGTGAGTTTTGCAGGTGTTGTGGTTTTCTAGAGCCTGTATTCTTCTTGGAGAGGGTGTTGTTTCATTTCCTCTATTGTTGCTGCTCCTTTTTTTTAATTGCATTTTAGGTTTTGGGGTACATGTGAAGAACATGCAAGATTGTTGCATAGGTACACATGTGGCAGTGTGATTTCCTGCCTTCCTCCCCTTCATCTATATCTGGCATTTCTCCCCATGCTATCTCTCCCCAACTCCCCACCCCCCGCTGTCCCTCCCCTATTTCCCCCCAACAGACCCCAGTGTGTGGTGCTCCCCTCCCTGTGTCCATGTGTTCTCATTGTTCAACACCTGCCTATGAGTGAGAACATGTGGTGTTTCACTTTCCGTTCTTGTGTCAGTTTGCTGAGAATGATGGTTTCCAGGTTCATCCATGTCCCTACAAAGGACACTCATTGTTTTTGATGGCTGCATAATATTCCATGGTGTATATGTGCCACATTTTCCCTGTCCAGTCTATCATCAATGGGCATTTGGGTTGGTTCCAGGTCTTTGCTATTGTAAACAGTACTGCAATGAACATTCGTGTGCATGTGTCCTTATAGTAGAATGATTTATAATCCTTTGCATATATACCCAGTAATGGGATTGCTGGGTCAAATGGAATTTCTATTTCTAAGGCCTTGAGGAATCGCCACACTGTCTTCCACAATGGTTGAACTAATTTACACTCCCACCAGCAGTGTAAAAGTGTTCCTATTTCTCCACATCATCTCCAGTGTCTGTTGTCTCCAGATTTTTTAATGATAGTCATTCTAACTGGCGTGAGATGGTATCTCAATGTGGTTTTGATTTGAATTTCTCTAATGACCAGTGATGATGAGCATTTTTTCATATGTTTGTTGGCCTCACGTATGTCTTCTGTGGTAAAGTGTCTGTTCATATCCTTCGCCCACTTTTGAATGGGCTTGTTTGTTTTTTCTTGTAAATCTGTTTTAGTTCTTTGTAAATTCTAGATATCAGCCCTTTGTCAGATGGGTAAACTGCAAAAATTTTTTCCCATTCTCTTGGTTGCCAACTCACTCTAATGACTGTTTCTTTTGCCGTGCAGAAGCTGTGGAGTTTGATTAGGTCCCATTTGTCTATTTTGGCTTTTGTTGCCAATGCCTTTGGTGTTTTGGTCATGAAGTCCTTGCCTACGCCTGTGTCCTGAATGGTTTTGTCTAGGTTTTCTTCTCGGGTTTTTACGGTCTTATGTTTAAGTCTTTAATCCATCTGGAGTTAATTTTAGTGTAAGGTGTCAGGAAGGGGTCTAGTTTCTGCTTTCTGCACATGGCTAGCCAGTGCTGCTCCTTTTTAACCTTTTCTGACTGGGTGGGTGTGAGGAGCATTGAGCCCTCCTGTCCTCCACTTCCAGACTGTCTCAGGGATCCCCAGTCTCCCTTTCAAATGGAGGGGAGGCCTGGACTCAAAGTGAGTGGGATCCAGCCTCAGGCAACCAACCAAGAGGACCCCAGAAGTGAAAGCCGCTCTCCCTGTCTCCCATCCAGCGCCCCCAGTGGGAAGACAGGGCTGTTGCAGGTCTCACCTTAGCAGGGGTCTTGACTGAGTACTGCCCACCGTAGCCAGTGGGATAGGCATGCTGGTTATAATTGTAGTTCTGTGGAAGAAGTGGATGGGGGACTTAGAACAGACGGACGAAGGCCATTTTGCTCTGGAACAAACACCCCACCTTCCTCCCTGGACTAGACCTTTCTTAAAATGCCTGCCTTCTCCCCTCCTTGTATCACATGTTTTCATTTATAGACTATCCTCCAGCCAGCTGGGGCCCCCACCTTCACCTACCTTTACTGTCCTAGCCCAAATGGCTGCTGCCTCCTCCTCCTCTTCTTCCTCCTCCTCCTCCTCTTCCCCAGACCTCTCCCAACTCCTCAAGTGTTACTTAGGAGGTGAGGGTAGGAGACCAACGCCCAGACCTAACCCAACAGGTCCGTGGTAGGTGTCTCACCTTGGAAGTTACAGCTGCCACCTCCTGCCATCCTACACCTGGCTGAGAAAGCCATTAAATGGGGGAGTAAAAGAGAATTTCAGATTGCCCAGACCCGAGAGCAAGGCCAAGGGGGACCAAGGGCCCTGCAGGGGAACCTAAGGACAGAGACTCACCTGATCAGCACCGCCTGAACGCTTCTGCAGTGATGTCGCGTCTGCACCCTGAAAGGGAGAAGGGGCCACAGTTGGCGCCTCTGCAGTCATGCAGGCCTTGCCAGGCATCTGGAGCCCCAGCTTCTCTCTCACCCCACCCCTTCCCACATGCTACCTACAGAGAAGGCAGTGAGCCTAGAGAAGCTGATGGCCCAGATAGATAGACAGATTTTCACACTCAGCATTGGGAGCCAGGGAGAGAACCAGGTTTGGCAATACCTTCCCCACCCGTGGACCGGGAGAGCTGGCAGCTTCATTCAGCCTGAGACTGAACTAGAACAACAGCTGAGCTGCAGCCACTCTGGCTCCTCTGGGGCAGACCCAGGCACTGCAGCCCAGCTCTCCTCTTCGTACACCAAGCCCTTCTGCTACCCCGCAGGCTTTTAGTCCCTGCACACAGACACTGTGCCCCACAGGGTGCTTGAAGGAGGGGTCGTTATCTGCAGAAGCTGTGTGCTTAGGTTAGCTCTGGGCTGCGGGAAGCCAAACGAGAAATACAAGAAAACAGCTGAAGCAACTTAAGACACTGCAGATGCACCAGGGACCCCCGGCCCCAGCACAGGTGGAGAGACTCTAGCATTGGAAAGAGTTTCTGCCATCACAGCTTCTTCACTTGGACCCTCCCCCTGCCCACCAGACACACACACACACACACACACACACACGTGACAGTGAAGTCCTGACTTCAGCATTAACTCTGCCTTTTCCATACCTGACCTTGAACCTAAACCCCACTGCAAGCCCAAACACTGATGTCAAAAACTGGTTGACCATGGGCCTCCAGATATTTTTTGCTTGGTTCACATTTTTAAAAAATAAATTAGGGCTGGGCACAGTGACTCACACCTATAATCCCAGCACTTTGGGAGGCTGAGGCAGGTGGATCATGAGGTTGGGAGTTCAAGACCAGCCTGGCTAAGATGGTGAAACCCCATCTCTACTAAAAAAAAAAAAAAAAAAAATTAGCTGGGTGTGGTGGTGGGCACCTGTCATCTCAGCTACTTGGGAGGCTGAGACAGAATTGCTTGAACCCAGGAGGTGGCAGTTGCAGTGAGCCAAGATTGCGCCACTGCACTCCAGCCTGGGTGACAGAGCGAGACTCCATCTCAAAAAAAACATAGTAATTTTTTACAAACGATTAGAGATCAGCATTCTGGTTCTTCTTGAAACATCAGATGCCATGCCACCCTGTTCACACAGGCATGCATGGTCGCACTCAGCTGGAGCACCTCGACCTCCTGCTTCGCAGGGCCCCACTTGTCCAGCCTCATGGACTTGGCACACGTAGACGTGGGAGCCGGCAGCCCTTGCCTCAGTGCCCAGGTCCCGTTCGTCAAAGGCTACTGGCCATGCAGAATTCAAGTGTGGTCTTTGGCACAGCCCAGAGGGCCTGCCCATCCTCCCTGGCCCAGGTCTGGAGATCCTCGGCAGCTCCCTCCACTAGACAGGGACCTGACCCCTGCATACCACCCTCCCATTCCCCCTCGGCTGTCCTCCCCGTGCCCTAGCCTAGGCCCCTTCTTCTCCACCATGCGGTCTCCCCGCACCTGCACACCCTGCAGTACCCACCCAGCTGTGGCTTCCCTGGGTCCAGGCCAGGCCCAGCAGGAGCAGAGCAGAGGCAGTGGCCAGCTTCATGTTCATGTGCTTGTGGCAGCCCAGCCCTCCGCCTCGGCTTTTATTCCTAGAGAGGGCCTCCCACCCTGCTCCTCAGTGACTCACGGCTTCTCTCTCTCACCCCGCCCCCACCTGGGATTGCACAAAGCCTGGGAAAGTGGGAAGGGAGGGGAAGAAACTGGGACAGACACCTGGGTCAGCCACTCGCCCAGGGCCCCGAACCCTGTGTCCCAGAGCTGAGAGGTCCTGTCCCCCTTACCTCAGTAATTGCTTTCCAGTTGAGGAAAGGAGTGTTGTGTTTGAAATCCTGCAGGGAGGAGGACAGCAGAGTTGGCAGGGGAGACAGAACTCATGGGGTGGTCCTTCAAGCAAATTGGGGGAGTTTCCAGATCTCTGGTAGGAAGGAGCTTCTGGGTGTGGTTTGGGGTTGGAGGAAGGCAAGCTCGTGGGAGATTGAGGGTGTCAGCATTTAAGATGGTATTGGTGATAAGATTTGGGTGATAAGATTTGGATGAGCTGTCTCAAAACTGAAAAGGGTGAATTTTGAGACAGGCATTTGGAGCAGAGGGTGGCCGCCTTGGGGGAGGCTTGGGGAGAGTCAGGAAGGCCAGGCCCCCAGTTCTTCCAACAGCAAGAATTCTCCTACCTCCCAGAGTCGGCTGAAGTAGAGGAGGGCCCGGGTGCTGGGCGGGGGGACTTGGTTCTGTGGATGAAAGGCAGGGAGCAGGTTAGCAGAGAGCCTGGGCTGCTCACCCACCCCTCCTCCTGCTACTGCCCTTTCTCAGCCTTCAGAATGTCATTGTGACTATGGTTGGGGCGGGGTGCGGGGGGAGCTCAGAGTCTTTAGGGACACCAGAAAACCATTTTTGGTAATACAGGGAGAGAGAGGGGCTAGACCCTGGGAGACACTAACCAACTCTCTCTGTCCCAGAGCACGCAGTGTTCTCTGTCCCAGGTCCTCCAGCCTCTGGCAGAACCTAATTCTAGCAAAATCTCAAGACTAGCACCTGCCCCAGAGCGTCCCCTTTCCACCTGCTGAGCCCCTGCAGCCCATTTCCCAAAGCTGTGGGGCTGCAGCCACCCCTTCCACACTACCCAGACAACAGCGGAGGCGTAAGAAAGGAGCAGAGACCAGGAGTGTGGGGCAGCTGAGGTTTATTTCAAGGGCAAGGGCTGAGATCAGTGGTGGGAGGGTGGTGTTTTAAGGATGGGAGTAGGGGGCTCCCACCCATCTGTGGCTCCTTGTCTGGAGGTCACGGGATGCGAGCACTTCTCTGGTCCTGGGCAAAGAAATAGGTTCTTTTTTTGTTTGTTTTTTGGGGGGTTGTTTGTTTTTCGAGATGGAATCACTGTTACCCAGGCTGGAGTGCAGTGGCTCGATCACTACAACCTCCACCTCCCGGCTTCAAGCAATTCTCCTGCCTCAGCCTCCCAGGTAGCTTGGACTACAGGTGCCTGGCTAGTTTTTGTATTTTTAGTAGAGATGGAGTTTTGCCACGTTAGCCAGTCTGGTTTCAGACTCCCGACCTCAAGTGATCCACCTGCCTCGGCCTCCAAAGTGCTGGGATTATAAGTGTGAGCCACCACGCCCGACCAGAAATAGGTTCTAAGAGGGAGCTTGAAGAATGGGAATTCCAGGGTATCATGAGTCAACGCAAGGGTAGAGGAGACCCTGGCTCCAGAAATCTACAGGGACCTTTTTGCCCACCACTGCTACCCAAACAAACCCAGATATCCTGGCTTGGGCTTGAGAACTCTCCGCCTCGTCAGGAACGTTACACTGCGTTCCCCTCTGCTCCCTCCTCACTCTCGCTGAAGTCCTCAGCTCCCTCACCCCACTGTGAAGGACAGGGCTCCATTCTCTCCCCTGCCCACTTCTGCCATGCCCCACTTTCTAGATCTGCCCCTCGAGGAGCTGGCCCAGATGGATGCTGCCTCACTGCGATCAGGTCTGTAGGTTGAAGCAGCAAAGAAGCCCATCCCCTCCGCTCAGCCTCAATCTCAGCTGCCCCAGATTCTCCCCACTTTACAAGTCTCCACTGTCCTCCCTCCCCACCCCCAGTTGGTTTAGTTTTTCTGTTCACCACTGGCCTAAATGCTTCCTTAGTGGCCAGCTGTTTCTCCAGCTCACCGAGCAGAGGTTTCGCTTTCCTCTCTATACCCCTCTCCAGCAAAGACAGGGATCAGACGGCCTTCCAGCCCTTACCTTGTTTATGGCATCCCAGTTAATGAAACCCAGCTTGGATTTAAAATTCTGCAGAGGAAACAAAAAGGAGAATGGCCGAATTGAGTCATAAGATAACTGGACGAGAGACGTCAAGGGACGCTGCTGACTGTCGGTTTAGAAAGAGGACCTCCGCCTGTGGGGGGAGGGCAGGGGGTGGTTTTCCGAATGTGAGTGAACGGAGCCAGCTCGCAGAACTCACCTTCCAGAAAGTGTCGAAGTTAAACAGCCCGGGAGACGTCTCCGAGTTCTAAGGAACCAAGTAGAAATGGGATGAGATGAAGAACCCACTTTGTGAGCCAGAGGTGGGAGATCTGAGTGGCAGAGGGGAAGCGAGAATTGCGTGGCACCATGGTCCCAGCCCAAGGTGGAGTGTCGCCTCCACTCACCACAGTATTGACTCCACCGACAGCATCACCTCCTCCACCACCCCAGCTGGACCCTTGCCCCTGGGTGGGGAAAAGGGGGACTGATGCCCAAGGCTTATGCGTCCTAGCATGCCTGCCACCTGGCAGCCTGCCCTGGATTGGCTCATCCCCACCTCCGTCCAGGCTTCCTGTCCTCCTCTCTGTAAAGCCACCTTCTCTTCCTTCCACAGTACCTAAAAGTCCACCTGGGAAAGCCGTCCTGGAATGACTTGCTCCCATGGAACCCCACCCAGTTCCCTGAATCTCAATAATCAGACTCCTGCCTCTGCCCCGTTCTGTTCCCGAAACACCCCAAGTCATGAGGTTAGCTAACGTGTAGTCCCACAGCATGCCAAGCACTGTGCCTTATCCAGCGTCTATCTCCAGAGTCTAGACTCCGCAGCACCTTGGTCTGGTGATGACACAGAAAGCTGTACGGTAACTGAACGGTGCCTGTGCCACACTTCACTGTCCTCATTTTACCGGAGGAAGCTCAGGCTCAGAGAGGTTAGCTGACTTGGCTGAAGATACACAGATGGCATGATACAGCTGGTGGTGCTTGTAATATATATTTTAAATTCTGTAATCTTTTTTCTTTTTTTGGTGTTTTGTTTTGCTTTTTTGTTTGTTTTGAGATGGAGTTTTGCTCTTGTTGCCCAGGCTGGAGTACAATGGCACCATCTCAGTTTACTGCAACCTCTGCCTCCCAGGTCCAAGCAATTATCATGCCTCAGCCTCCCAAGTAGCTGGGATTACAGGCATGAGCCACCACTCCTGGCTAATTTTGTATTTTTAGTAGAGATGGGATTTTGCCATGTTGGCCAGGCTGGTTTCGATCTCCTGACCTCAGGTGATCCAGCCGTCTTGGCCTCCCAAAGTGCTGGGATTATAGGCGTGAGCCACCCCGCCCGGCCTATTATTTTATTTGTAAAAAGTAGGGACAGGTTCTTGCTATGTTGCTCAGGCTGATCTCAAACTCCTGGGCTCAAATGATACTCCTGTCTCAGCCTCCCAAAGTGCTGGGATTACAGGTGTGCTGGTACCTGGCCAGAGGTGGCTTTTGAAACCCCATCTTCTACCTCAAAGGTCAGTGACTTTCTGCTTCTCAACACTGCCTCCCTAAGTATGGTGGGTTTTTAAAAAATATATACCCTTGACCATTCTTCTGTTACTTGTATCTGGTTTTTTCGCCCCCCCTTTCAAAAGTAACATGGCTCTGATCCAAATCAGAAGGAAGGAGGGGATGAATGAACCGAAGAGGGAGCTGGGGATCCCAGACCCCTTTTTTGGTCTCCAGATGTTCACTGGACACAGAGTCAGAGTAGCTTGCAAAAGAAACTGACATTTCTGTTTCTTTTCCCAGGCTTTTAGCACGCTCCGCCATCTCTTCTCCTAACGCCAACCCTGCCTGCCCCTAGGCTCACCTGATAATTGTCTCGGTAGCCTCCAAGGCCACGATTGTCCTCTTTGCTTATTTCCTAGGCAGACAGAAAATGGAGAGGAGTCAACGGGGAGGCAGGCGGGGCGGCGGGGATGAGAGGGCAGGGAAGCAGGCTGTCAGTGAGGGATTCCTGAATCGGGGGACTGAGACATGAGCATGACAAAGGAATTACCATAGCCCCACGATCTCATTTCGAGCTCCTGTGGGTTGAGTGGCTGCTCACTTATTTATTCCATAAATAACATCACCATCTCTGTTTATGTTCATTTCTGCAAGCTACCCAAAATCCATCAGGGAGAGCTTTGCCAGCAAAGCATCTGAATTTTCTCCTGGCTTTGGAGTTGGAGTGAGCCAGGCTGTTTCCCTAAATTGATTGAAACGGAAGGACCCCATCTGGGCTGATTTGTATTAGTAAGAAAAGGTGATGCTAGCTGGAGAGACAGTGGGGGCTGAGGCTGCAAAGAGTAGACTGGCTGGTCCCCTCTTTTTTTTTTTCCTTGAGACGGAGTCTCACTTTGTCGCCCAGGCTGGAGTGCAACAGTGTGATGTCAGCTCATTGCACCCTTGGCCTCCCAGGTCCAAGCAATTCTACTGCCTCAGCCTTTCCAGTAGCTCGCCACACCTGGCTAATTTTTTGTATTTTTCGTAGAGATCGGGTTTTGCTGTGTTGGCCAGGATGGTCTCCATCTCCTGACCTTGTGATCTGCCCGCCTCAGCCTCTCATGGTGCTGGGATTACAGGCATGAGCCACCGTGCCCGGCCAGGCTGGTCCTCTCTTAAGGGAGAGGTGGGCTCCTCTAAAGTCCTGCTTTATCTGCTGTGAAACATGGTGAATTCCAGACCCATCAGTACTTCCTCATTCCCAGAGCTCTCATGTGGACTTGGCAGGGGTGTGGGACCACCTGTCTGCCAGTATTGCTCCTGGAGAACCGACCTCTATCCCACTTACTACCCACACAATCTCTACCCCCAGGTCCACCATCCTCTTACCCTCATGTTGCTGGAAACTCCCTGTCCTCTGTAGTCCTGCAGGGTGAGACAGTGAAACTCAGACCCCTGTTTTAAGATCCTGGGGCCACCCCCAAAAATAAATGTATTGATTTAATATAATTCCTCCAACAATCATAATGTCACTCTCCTTTGGAACTTATCTGAACACTGAAATTCTTTTGGGAGGATGAAGGTCTAAGAATAGATAAGAAAACACTGGAAAAGATAAACGGTAAGTGAAGATAAGAGGCAGTTAGTAACATACTCTAAAGCTACCATAAATAAAGCAGTGTGGTCTCTGTCCAACAGAATTCCCAGAAGCTCTCCAAAATATTAAGGTATTTACAAGAGGTATTTTAAATCAGTGATGGAAGTGATTGAATACATGGGACTGGAAATATCAGTGAGGTATTTGGGGCAGAAATTTTAGTTCTATCTCGTTAGTTTCCTCCTGTTTTTAACCAGTTTTCCCTTCATAAAGGAGCACACAGATCGGATACAAAGTGTAGGGTAAGTCTGGTTAGATGGAGGGGTGGGACTAGACAGTGTACAGGAAAATCAGGTCCGGATGCATCCCAGTTAAATTGAGAAAATGAAATTACAGGAGTATGCATAGTGCTAGAAGAAAATAAAAACCTTAAAGTGGTACACCAACAGCAAAAACCAGAGAGGAAAAGATGGCTGTGTTTTGACTACTTATATACTTAAGACTGTGGTATATTTAAAAAAAAAACAAAAAACTAGAAAAGGTCGGGTGCAGTGGCTCCCACCTGTAATCCCAGCACTTTGGGAGGCCGAGGCAGACAGATCACCTGAAGTCAGGAGTTTGAGACCACCCTGGCCAACATGGTGAAGCCCCATCTCTACTAAAAATACAAAAAATTAGCTGGACGATTAGCCTGCAATCTCAGCTACTCGGAGGCTGAGGCAAGAGAATCGCTTGAACCGGGAGGTGGAGGTTGCAGTGAGCCAATATCTCGCCACTGCACTCCAGCCTGGGCAACAGAGTGAGACTTTGGCTCAAAAAGAAAAAAGAAGGAGAAGGAGAAGAAATACTAGAAAGAGGGTTACAAATGGGAAGATTTTTTTTTTTTTTTTTTTTTTTGAGACAGAGTCTCACTCTGTTGTTCAGGCTGGAGTGCAGTGGTGTTATCTCAGCTCACTGCAACCTCTGCCTCCCGAGTTCAAGCAGTTCTCTTGCCTCGGCCTCCAGAGTAGCTGGGACTATAGGCGAGCACCACCATGCCTGGCTAATTTTTGTATTTTTAGTACAGATAGGGTTTTACCATATTGGCCAGGCTGGTCTCTAACTTCTGACCTAGGGTTCCGCCTGCCTCAGCCTCCCAAAGTGCTGGGATTACAGGTGTGAGCCACTGCACCAGGCTGGGGAGAAATTTTTTTAAATCCCAGTTTGTTCCCATAAAAGGTTAGTATCCCTCGCAGATGATCTAAAGAGAACTGTCTCCACTCAGCCCCAGCACCTCCAGGCTGGCCTTGCTTCTGGCGGTATGGGCCCTTTCCTACCAACTCCTCACCCGGGAGCTGGTTAGCAACACTGAGCTCAGCCCCATCCAGCCCTGTTAGAGCCACCTGCACTTTCACAGACCTCGGTGACACTAACTCTCAGCACCACGGGTGCTGACCTAAAGCCCACATTTCCAGAATCACTGGGGGTATGTTCTTTCCAAAAGGACCGGTTTACATGGAATTTCTCCCAGCCCCATCTGTGGTGTAAGGTGAGGGCTATCACAGCAAGATTTGCAATGAATTTGTATTTTGGAGTTTGTTAGGAGTGCATTTTGGTTTCTTCTACCTAAATTGTCCATTCCCAGCAGACAAGGCAGGAGAGGGTCAGGCAGAGTTGAGTTAGGAGGAGCAGGCACAGTCCTAGACAGGAACTGCAGTCCCCAAGCGACTTTGCTCTCACCTGAGCCCCAGATCCCCCGGTCCCGCGAGCTTCATTCTCTGGGTTTTCACACTGCCGGGGAGAGAAAGGGGAGACTTGCCCTTAGTCCCCTCCCGAATCAGTCCCAGCCCCCAGATGGCAGCATTTTAACCCTGGGGTAAGCCGCTTCCGCTCCACCTCCGCGGCCACCCAGCCCCATCTCCGCGGAGCCTGGGCTCCCGGATCCTGCAAGAGACCCCAGCTGCTCCCCTTTTTCTTCCCACAGTCGGTGGGAGATTGGCGCTAGCCACTCACCCCGGGGGTGCGTCCATTTCCTCCGCCGCTCCCACCGTGGTTGCCGGAGGAGGAGCCGGAACTGGATCCCTGCGGGGGAAAGCGAGAGTCCCAAGGCTGCCCTAATGGACCTAGAGGGGTCCCAGTCATTCTTCCCAGCGGTGTTACACATCTGTTGGAACCGCGATCCCATTCCAGCCCTCTTTCCAACCTCCAGACCTTGCCCCTCTTTAGCCTGTTGGTCGCTGCAGGAAGTTATGCTGAGCATGGAGAAGGCCAGGTGTGGCCGAGGGTATTGGGAAATATGCGATGATTTGGCGGACCTGAGCCGCTGCCCACCGCAGGCCAAGGATGGGAGCCCCTGGAGCCCGGCCGCACAGGAGCAGCGATCCTGCCACTAGGAGGCAGCAAGCGGAAGGGACCGGAGAGCCCTCACCTGGGAGCTGCCGCAGCTACCTTGGTCACCATTCCCAGAACTGCCCTGGATGGGAGAGGAGGTCGGGCGGGGAGCAGAGCATGAGAGCAGCTGGTGTTATTCGGCTTCCTGTGCCCACGCACCTCGTCCTGTCTGACACCTTTCCCAGACCCACGAGGAAGCCAGATGTGGCTCCCTCTCCAGCTCGACTCCAAGACACGGGATGGGAGATGCCACCGGCCAAGGGGTTGGACAGGCCATTGGGAAAGAGGCTGGAGGGACGCCCGGCTCTGGATCAGTGCAGCCCGGGGCCCTGGGATGGCAGCTGCGCGGTCGCAGTGCCGGCTTCTTGCCCTCACACCCAGCATGCAGGAGCCCCATGTATGAATGTTGTCTGCACAGTCACTCTGTCAGCTTCCGTAGGTCTGTCTCCGTGGGCACAGTCCTGCCCCCATGCTCCTGGGAGCTTCCCGGACAAGTGTCATATTCTCCCATGCCCCCCCTCTCTTCTCTGCCACCCCAGGCTCTCCTGAGACTTGCCAAGTGGACTTGACTGCAAGAGCTTAGGCAGGTGTGATAATGTTCCCACCATCACAGAATGGAAAATAGGGATACAGAGTCAGAAGCCTCAGGGTGGTTCTGGCGGAAATGATAGTACGTGTGTCCAGGACAGGTCGTGGATGGGGAATAGGAGGCCGACGGGAGCCCCAGGGTGACGACTGCCAGGGAGGACGCCCAACCCAGGGCAGTGGCAGCTTTCAGAGAAAGCTGAAGCTCTCTCCCAGCAGGGACAGCTAGGGTCTCACCCCATCTCGGCCTTCCACAGAGGTGCCAAACTCACCCAGGAGGACTCGCTGCTGCTGTCACCTCTGCTGCCACCACTGTTACCACTGTTGCTGCCACCACTGTTGCTGCCACTGCCGTTGCCACTGCTGCCACCACTGTTGCTGCCACTGCTGCCACCATTGTTGCTGCCACCACTGTTGCCACCATTGCTGCCACTGCCACTGCTGCCCGACTCTGAGCTGCTGCCTCCCTGAGGGGCAGGAAGGGAACAGGCCAGGATTCAAGACAGAGCACCAAGACAGGCCCCTACTCTCTCCCTCTCTACCCAGGCCATATTCTGTGGTGCCCAGTCTAAGAAGAGCAGAGCTTGTCCATTTCCTTCCCATGCAGACCGCCCCCATTGCCCCTCTCCACTCACCCCAGAGTTGCTGGAGCTTCCACCCGAGCCAGATGGTGGGGGGTTAGTGCACTGCGGAGGGAAGGGGCCGCTGAGTTTGGAGACACTGATCTCAGCCGTGGACACAGGCCAGGCCTCTCCAGTTCTTTAGGGTTTCACTTCCTTTCTCCTAAATGCCTGTTTCTCCTGCCACCCCTTCCCATCTCCCTGCCTCTTCCCCAGGCCCATTTCTTTCTTTTTTTTTTTTTTTCTTTTTGACACAGAATATCAGCCCAGGCTAGAGTACAGTGCAACCTCCATCTCCCAGGTTCAAGTGATTCTCCTACTTCAGCCTCCCCAGTAGCTGGGATTACAGGTGCATGTGCCACCACACCCCACTAATTTTTGTATTTTTAGTAGAGATGGGGTTTCGCCATGTTAGCCAGGCTGGTCTCGAACTCCTGACCTCAAGTGATCCACCCGCCTTGGCCTCTCAAAGTGCTGGGATTATAAGCATGAGCCACTGCTCCCAGCCCCATCTCTTGCTCCCACCCGAATCCCTCCACCCCCACCTTGCTTTCCTCTTTGTCTTTCCCCAGCTCTCTGTAGCCTGTACCCAGCGGCCTCTTCGTTGGTCCCCAGCCCCTTCTTCTTTCTTACCCCTGAATTCGGGTTGCCGCCTCTCACTGAACCATAGCCAGGCTGGGCCACAGCTCCCTGAAGAAAGGGTGAGACTAGTGTAGAATCCAGAAAGACCAGGAAGGCGCGAGGAGGGTGTAGGCTTGGAGGGAGGGGAGTGGCAGGTAGCAGGGCCAGAGGGTGACTTTACCTGAGTGTTGGTCCCAAAGTTTGGTGGCCCTCCGTTGCCTCCTTGAACCCAGGGGGCTCCCTGAGGGTTGGTTCCAAAGCTGCCTGTTGAGCTTCCAGGGTATCCCTGGCCCCATGGAGTCCCAAGACCTCCAGGATTGCCCTGGCCCTGGCTTCCAAGGCCACCTTGAGAGCCAAAGATGCCATGGCCTCCAGAAGTTTCCTGCAAGGACAACATACCTGCACTTAGTGGGGCCATCTCTGACCTTGATAGAGAAGAGCCAGAGCAAATTGTAGAGAGATGAGGAGAGAGATAGGCAGAGGGACTCCAGGGTGGCAGAGGAGGGGCCAGAACACAGAAAGAAGCGGCTCCAGAGGGCCGAAAGTAAGAGACTCATCCATCCTTTCAACCGTTTCCCAAGAATCTCACCCCAGCAGCCCACAGCCTCCCTTTTCCATACCCGGCCTCACAGCCACTCACCCAAGCACCGTTGTGGCTAGGCACCCCCTGCCAGGAGCTGTGGACAGCATCTGCTCCTTGTCGAATGATATCCTCAGCCTGTCTGCTAATTTCACGCCCAGTGTTTCCCAGGGCGTGTGCTGCTTCCCCGACCCTATTGCCCAAAGCGTCTGCTGCGCCAGAGCCGGGAAGCTGCCTGACTCCAGTGCTGACTGCTTCTCTGGTCCCTTGGCTAAGGGTCTCACTGACTCCAGAGCCGGCTGCCCCTCCGGCCTCTTTGCCAATGGCCTGTCCAACCCCTTGGCTCAGGGCGTCTCCCATGCCATGTCCAATGGCCTCCCCAACATTTGCTGCAGTGTTTTCCCCTCCACTCTGCAAGGGGCCAGCTTCCCCACAGCCCAGGCAGAGGGCCAGCAGGAGGCAGGCCAGGGACCCCTGGAACTTCATCTCTGCCCAGCCCCTTCTCTCTCCAGAGTGTCTTCCTCCCACCAGGGTCTCCTCCTGGCCGCCCTTGCTCTGTGTCTGTGTGCCTCCTCTCTCCTCCTTCCGACTCCTTGTCCTCCCTCCCTCTGGGTCTGTAGCCTTCTCTCTCCTGTCCCCGACTCCCCAGCCTTTCCAGAGTCCCCCTCCCTGTCACTACTCCTTATAAGCTAGGATGGCAGCAACCTAGGTTGGACCTGGGCTGGGCAACCCCCAAGTCCCTCCCCACCGTGACTCAGGGCCCAGCCACCGATAGGGTAATGAGCTGTAATTGTGAGTCTGAGAGTCTGTCGAAACAGAGAGTGAGCTGCATGAGGGAGGAGGGAGAAACGGACAAGGTGATGCAAAAGCACTCCCATTTCCCAACCCCAGGCATTGGGGTGCTGGGTGGGAACAGGGGCACCGAGGAGACAGGTTGTCCGAGGTTCCTGGAGGCAGTGGGGTGGGGGCAGGCTTAGAAGAGAGGGTTGCTGGCAAGACCCTCACCAGGGTAGTAAGGACAGGGAAGCCCCAGGGACACGACCCACCCAGGCTCAGCCAGCCTGGTTCGGGCTCCAGAGTCACAGGCATTGCCCACCCCTCCTTGACCTTCCTCGGTTTCAGACCTCAGCCTCTCCTCTCCCTCTCCCCTCCCGCATTCCACCTACAGGTGACTGCCCTCGCAATCCTCCACACCTTCCAGCCCGCCGAGAGAGAGACTGGCAGCCACGGAGCTGCGTGGCAGCTTCTGAGGTTCTGGGGAGAGCCCCCGGGGAGACCCTCGGTGTCAGGGAAGGAGGTGGCTGTAGCCCTTTGAGTGGTCAGCAGGGTGTCTCAGCATTCGGGCTGCTCCCAGCTGAGAAAGCTGGGTGCGGAGCAGGGCTGCTGGGCACGCCAGCCACCCCCAGGGAATGAGTGGGAGGGAAGGCCAAGGGAGGGAGCCGCTGACCCAGGCGCCCATCCTGTTTACTCGGCCCTGGAGGGGCACGCGTGAGTGCGAGCGCCTATGAGGGGCAGGACTGCGCCAGCTCATGCCACCCATCCTCCAGGGTCCCCGGGGTCAGGGCAGCACTGGCCAGAGAGGAGATGGTAGCGCAAAGCCAGGAGCCATCCATCCGTGAGCCCACGGCCCTCTCCCCAGTCCCAGCTCGGGATACTGAACCTGGGAGCCTCCCCCGCCTCACCCCTGCCCAGCAAGTGTAGCTGCTTCTCTATTCCCAGGGACCCAGGTCCTCCTACCGTCTCCTATCACTGGGGTTCATCGCCCAGCTAGGAGGGGCTGGTTTCCATCGGCCTTTCTCAATGTCTCTCAGTCAGTCTCTCTTGCCTCTCCCCACCCCAACACCCGCGCCCCATCTTGTAACATCCAACACCTCTTACCTTATAAACAAATCCCCTTCTGTTCTCCTCAGCTCCTGCTTCCCTGTTATTCCATCTCTGACTCGTTTAATGATGATAATAATGACAGTGGTAATAATGACAATAATTGCAGTGGCACAATCATAGCTCACTGCAGCCACGACCTCCTTGGTGCAATTGATCCTCCCGCCTCAGCCTCCCAATAGCTGGGACTGCAGACACACACCACCACACTCAGCTAATTTTTTATTTTTATTTTATTTTTTAAGAAAGAGTCTCAGTCTATTGCCCAGGCTGGAGTACAATGGCGTGATCTCAGCTCACTTTAACCTCTGCCTCCCAGGTTCAAGTGATTCTCCTGCCTCAGCCTTCTGAGTAGCTGGGATTACAGGTGCCCACCATCTAGTAATCCCATGCCCAGCTAATTTTTGTGTTTTTAGTAGAGACAGGGTTTCACCATGTTGGTCAGGCCAGTCTCTAGCTCTTGACCTCAAGCGATCTGCCTGCCTTGGCCTCTTAAAGTGCTGGGATGACAGGTATCAGCCACCACGCCCGGCCACGTGTCCTCTTTGTTAAGAGGAAGATCAGCAAGTATGACCTAGGTGTTCTGGCTCAGCAGCATGGAGAGACATGGGGCCTTTCTCAAAGGTAGGTCCCAGTCTCAAGAAAATAACATTAATACTAAAATTTTTCAAAAAATAAAAAGAAATGAACTCTTTCTCTTTAACATAGTCAGAGAGCTTAAGAAAAAATGGAGAAGAGTAGGTTTCTCCCTGTGTGACTCAGTTATTCAGAGCCGTGTCCATGGGTCACCCTGATTCTCCATGCCACCAACAGGCCTGTGTTCTGCCTGCTGGGAAAAAAACTGTCTTGAGACGTCGCTGGGCCTGAGGAGCCACCTCGGGTCAGCCCTGGGACATCCTAAACACCTAATGTGAACCAAATAGAATTTAAGGTGCTTTCACATACATGATCTCCTTAAGTCCTCACTATGGCTGCAAGAGGTATTATTCCCATTATACAGATGAGGAAACTGAGGCCCAAGTGGCTCAGCATCACACACAAGATTATATATGAAATGATCATGGTAAAATAGAGCTGTCAGAACTTGAGCCAAGCACTCTGAGAAGTCGCGGTGGGCGGATCACCTGAGGTCATGAGTTCAAGACCAGCCTGGCCAACATGGTGAAACCCCATCTCTACTAAAAATACAAAAATTAGCCAGGCGTGGTGGCAGGCACCTGTAATCCCAGGTACTCGGGAGGCTGAGGCAGGAGAAACATTTGAATCCAGGAAGTGGAGATTGCAGTGATCCGAGATCGCAGCATTGCACTCCAGCCTGGGCGACAGAGCGAGACTCCATCTCGGAAAAAAAAAAAACTTGAGCCGGTCAGTCTGACTTCAAACAGCCTTCTCTTCTCTATCACTGTGCCACCTGTGTTATTATGCGTGATAACACCCACAAATCTGACATGCCCACGTCATGTCGAAGACCCTCTGGTTCCAGCTCTTCTCTCTAATTCACCACATCATTCATTCAGCAAATAATTATTGACTACCTACTCCATGCCATGCCTATTCCAAGCACTGGGGATACAGCATAGAAACCATTCTCCGACTGGGCGCAGTAGCTCACATCTGTAATCCCAGCATTTTGGAAGGCCAAAGTGGGTGGATCACTTGAGGTAAGAAGTTCGAGGCCAGCATAGGCAACACAGAGAGATCGCATCTCTAAAAAATGTTTTTTAAAAAGTGGTCAGTTGTGGTGTTGCACATTTGTAGTTCCAGCTACTCCAGAGGCTGAGGTGAGAGGACCGCTTGAGCTTCAGAGGAGGAGGCTGCTGTGATTGTACCACTGCACTCCAGCCTGGGTGACCGAGTGAGACCTTGTCTCAAAAAAAGCATTCTCCTTGCAGAGCTTACACTCATGGTGGGGGAAGTTTGGCTATAGACAACAGAGAGGTGCTTTAAATAGGGTACTCAAGAAAGGCCCTTTGAGATGTGACCTGTGAGCTGATCCCTGCAGGGAGTAGGCGAGTGAGCCCTGGGGGTAGCTGGGGCTAGTGGATTCCAGGCAGCGGGAACAGGAGCCTGCCTGTATTTAAGGACCATTGTGGCTGGAGCAGTGTCGGGATGGGAGAAGATGAAGTCAAAGAGGTAAAGATCCTGGGGTCTTGGGGATCATTATAAAGACTTAGACTTTTTTTTTTTTGAGACAGGGTCTCGCTCTGTTGCTCAGGCAGGAGTGCAGTGGTGCAATCTCAGCTCACTGCAACCTCCACCTTCTGGGTTCAAGTGATTCTCCTGCCTTAGCCTCCCGAGTATCTGAGATTACAGGCGCCCACCATCACGCCTGGCTATTTTTTGTATTGTTAGTAGAGTCAGAGTTTCGCTGTGTTGGCCAGGCTGGTCTCAAACTCCTGACCTTAGGTGATCCACCTGCTTCGGCCTCCCAAAGTACTAGGATTACAGGCATGAGCCACCGTGCCTGGCCAACTTTGACTTTTATTTTTATCTGAATGAGGTGGAACCAGCCAAGGATTCTGGGCCGCCACAGGTGCTAACGGGGTTCCCTGGGGAACAGATTGTTGGGGGTTGTGGAGTACAGAGACCAGGGAAGAGGCTTCACGGAGAATGGAGGCTGAACTAGTGGGAAGAGGAGGCCTTGGGTGTGGGTGATGTCTCTCTCCCTTCTGTGGGGTCCCAGGTCTCAAACTGGCACCTGCAGTCTCACCTCATCCATGGTGCCTATCCCAGAGTCTACATTCAAACCCTGGCTCCACCGCTTACTCACCATGATCATAACCCTCTGTGGAACTGTTTTCTTATCTGTAAAGAGGGATAAATGTGAGGATTAAGTGGAGTAATACGTGTATACTTAGAGAAGTGTCAGAAACACTCATGTTCTCAGCAGTGCTGATCGCATTGTTGTGGCTGGAATGTTTTCATGGCCGTTTAATCTTGAGACACACATGCACACATTCCAAACATGCCAGATGCATGGCTCACACCTGTTATCCCAAAAACTTGGGAGGCCAAGGAGGGAAGACTGCTTGAGCCCAAGAGTTCCAGACCAGGCTGGGCAACATGGTGAGACCCCATCTCTACAAAAAACACAAAAATTACCAGAGTGTAGTGGTGTGTGCCCATAGTCCCAGCTACTCAGGAAGCTGAGGCACATAGATCCCTTGAACCCGGAAGGCAGAGGTTGCAGTGAGCCATGATTGCACCACTGCACTCCAGCCTGGGTGACAGAGCAAGACCCTGCCTCATTTTCTTTTTAATGCCAGATGCAGAAACTTACTTTTAAAGAACACTCACCTGGGGCCAGGCACGGTGGCTCACACCTGTAATCCCAGCACTTTGGGAGGCCAAAGCAGGTGGATCACCTAACATGGTGAAACCCCATCCCTACTAAAAATACAAAAATTAGTTGGGCATGGTGGCAGGCACCTGTAATCCCATCTACTCAGGGGACCGAGGTTGGAGAATCTCCTGAACCTGGGATTTGGAGGTTGCAGTGAGTCGAGATCCCGCCACCGCACTCCAGCCTGAGCAACAGAGCAAGACTCTGCCTTAAAAAATAAAAAAATAAAAATAAAAAGAGGCCGAGAGCGGTGGCTCATGCCTGTAATCCCAGTACTTTGGGAGGCTGAGGTTGGCAGATCACCTATGGTCAGGAGTTTGAGACCAGTCTGGCCAACATGGTGAAACCTCGTCTCTACTAAAACTACAAAAATTAGCCGGGCAGGGTGGCAGGTGCCTGTAGTCCCAGCTACTTGGGAGGCAGAGGCAGGAGAATCCCCTGAACCTAGGATTCAGAGGTTGCAGTGAGCCGAGATCGCGCCACTGCACTCCAGCCTGGGCAACAGAGCAAGACTCTGTCAAAAAAAAAAAAAAAACACTCATTTGGAAGTAGCCCCCTCCCCCTTCCTGGGGGTCACAGGGCAGCATGCCACCTCACTGCTAGAGATGTCCAGCAGGGACGTGCCCTTGAACTAGAGCCTGGCCATCGCCACTTACTAGCTGGATGGCCTCAGGCAACGGGCTCCCTTCCCTGTGCCTTCTTCTTCAGCATCTTCGAGGGCAATGAGCATGGTTCTTGCCTCATGGGTGGTTGTGGGGATGAAATGAATCATGTCTGTAGGAGCTTAGCACAGACCCTATAAAAGATGCCCGTGAGCGCCACACCCAAACTCCTCTCCCTGTTCTTCAACATCTGCAGAAACCGGCCCTTCCTCTCTGTGTTTCTCCCTAGCCTGGCTCCACCCATATCAGGCAAAGTAGCCTGTGTCTTGCTCACACTCATTCCGTGGCCTTTCCCAATCTGCTCAAGCCAGTGGCTTGCCTTCTGCTCCTTGCCAGACATTCGTGTCTGGCCTTGACATCACCGCTTGAACCTCTTCATCTGGGGGGAAACGGATATGATTTTGTAATATGATTACAGACGATCATAAGCAACAGGAAAAACAAGATTGGGGCTATGAGAGAGAGTGACAGGGTGGCTGTAGCTCAGGTTGAGCAGTCAGGGCAGCTGAGATGCAAAGGAGGGGAAGAGGCAGCACCGGGGGCCGAGGGGCATGGGGAGTGTTCCCAGCAGAGGGAACAGCACGAAAGACCTCCAGGCAGGAGAGAGCCGGGCCTCTTGTACCCTCAAAACTGACTCAAAGCTCTCCTTTGTCAGCAGCCTCCCAGGACTGACTCAGTGCATATCAATTATCTTGCATCTCTTTGGGATTTTCTGGACCCCCATCCAAGCAAACCCAGCAAGAAAATGTGCCTAAAAATAGTCAATCAGCCAGGCGATGGCCAGGCGTGGTGGCTCATGCCTGTAATCCCAGCACTTTGAGAGGCCAAGATGGGCGGATCACTTGAGGTAAGGAGTTGGAGAACAGCCTGGCCAATACGGTGAAACCCCGTCTCTACTAAAAATACAAAAATTAGTCAAGCGTGGTGGCACACGCCTGTAAGGGAGGCTGAGGCAGGAGAACTGTTGGAGCCCAGGAGGCGGAGGTTGCAGTGAGCCAAGATTGCCCCCATTGCATTCCAGTCTGGATGACAGAGAGAGACTTTGTCTCAAAAAAAAAATTATATCTAGTATGTATATATTTTTTAAATAAAAAAATTTTTAAGTCAATGAAAGCTTTTACTTCACAAAAGAAAGAGTCCCTTGGCTGGGTGCGATGGCTCATGCCTGTAATCCCAGTACTTTGGGAGGCCAAGGAGGTGGATCATGAGGTCAAGAGATTGAGACGATCCTGGCCAATATAGTAAAACCCCATCTCTACTAAAATACAAAAATTAGCTGGGTATGGTGGCACGTGCCTGTAGTCCCAGGCTGAGGCTGAGGCAGGAGACTTGCTTGAACCTGGAAGGCGGAGGTTGCAGTGAGCTGAGATCGCGCCACTGCCTTCCAGCCTGGCACCTGTTGACAGAGTAAGACTCTGTCTCAAAAAACAAAGAAAGAGTCCCTTGAATGTTGCTTTTTCAAAAGCCACCACTCTAGGATTCCCTTAAGTAGGGACTCCTCCAATACCTGTGAAATGATGTCCAGCACAGAGCAGACCCTCAATCAGTATCTGACATGAATGGAAGGTTCTATTTATGTCAGTGCAGCAAGCAGCTGTGTGCTGTGGCTCACACCTGTAATCCCAGCACTTTGGGAGGCGGAGGCAGGAGGACTGCTTGAGCCCAGGAGGTTGAGGCTGCAGTTATCCATGACCCTGACATTGCACTCCAGCCTAAACAATAGAGCAAGACTCTGTCTCAAAAAAATAAATAAGACAGGCCTGGCGCGGTGGCTCATGCCTGTAATCCTAGCAGTTTGGGAGGCTGAGGGGGGCGGATCATGAGGTCAGGAGTTCGAGACCAGCCAGGCATGGTGGTGCGTGCCTGTAATCCTAGCTACTCAGGAGGCTGAGTCAGGAGAATCACTTGAACCCAGGAGGTGGTGGTTGCTGTGAGCTGAGATCACACCACTGCACTCCAGCCTTGGTGACAGAGTGAGACTCTGTCTCAAAAATAAATTAATTAATAAGTAAGACAAAATGCAGCAAATATATGTTCACAATTTACTTTGAAATGCACCAAAAAGGTGTGATATGGGACTAAATGGACAGATGTGTGATCAAGCAAGTATGGTAAAATCTAAGTAGTGAGAATGCTGGTGTTCACTATAAAATTCTTTCATCTTTTCACGATGTTTGGAATGTTTTCGAAATACAATATTGCAGGGAGAGAGAAGGAGCATGTGTAAGGAAATGGTGGTATTCCATAAAATAAGAAAAAACGCAGCAACGAGAAAGTGAGGCGCATCACATTTTTTTTTTTTTTAGAAAGTGATTTTATTTAAAGAGAGAGAAACAGGAGAAGGGGAGAGAAAGAAACTGCTAACTCTCACACTGAGTGAGAGAATCCAGAAAGATGGAATCTGAGAGAGGAAAGCAGCTTCCACACTGAGTGGAAGGGAATAGAGAGAGATAGAGTTTAGGAGGGGAAGGCAGGCTTCCACGAGAGAGTGTGGAAGGGGACTCCAGAGGGGAAATCCAGGAGAGAGAAAGACAGCTTCCATGAAGGGAGTGTTAGTGGAAGGGGACCCAAACATGGAGTCCGAAGCGGTGTGGAAGAAGGGAACTTTTAACCTGGGAGGAAGCCCCACCTTCTCTAAGACCCCTGGCCAATGAAAGGAGTTCCTTAGAACTTCCGCTGGAGTGATTGACTCTTAGTTTCTTCCTGTGCCCATGAAATTTAAACATAAACCATTAAATCTCCTGGATGGAGAGGGATGGGAGGGGGATATGGTGTTGGGAAGTTCTTGCCCTTAAAACTACGCCCCCCTGTGGACCCTGGAAAGAGAACACCTTCCCTCATTCCTCGCCTCTGAACAGGAAAGCCCAACTTCCGTTGGGACACAGGGCGTTGATCCTCCCTAACTACTTCCTGCTGAAATGGGGCAGAGAAGGGGCCCTGCAGTTGAAGTTTCCTCCAGAGGGGAGCCTTTAGGGATGTAAGTTGATCTAGAGGTCCACGGTAGAGCCCACGAGCCAAAGACACCTGGGGTTGCAGCTGCAGGATTTTGTGACCTTATGGTTGAGTGGTTGCTTTCCTGAGGATCTTGTTGGAGAAGCATATGTAGATCTTCTAATGGCTCACAGGTGGATGGAGGGTTGTCTCCTGGAACTTCAGGCTGTGGAGTGGAGGGTCTCTGACTTTCCTCAGGAGGTAGCCAAGGCTTCAGCTGAGTGTGATGAATCCATGAGTTAATTTCTACTACCTTACCTGCCGTTGGGGTAGACAGAATGACCAAAAATGGTCCTTCCCAGGATGGGCCCTGCTGCCTGGGACTGGAGAACACCAGAGAGCCCTGCCAGAACCATGCGCCGCACTCCGGGTCCCCTGCAGGCTGGGGCTGTACCTCACCCCTCCCCGCAGTTTTTCTCTGGCGGAAGGCTGGCATGCTCAGTTCCACCCCCGGGGCTGGGCTGTTCCCCGAGGGGAAGGAGCGGAAAGCCAGGGTGTTCACCTTTTCCACCCCAAAGGCTCCTGCAGGTTTTGGTCCCAGAGATAATATCTGAAGGATAGAGAAGGAGAGGGAAAGCAGAGAGCTTGGAGGTTAAAAAAAAAAAAAACTGCACTTTTAATTCTGGCTGGCCCGCCCCACTTAAGAGCTGGGTGAAACCCTGTCTCTACTAAATATACAAAAAATTAGCTGGGCATGGTGGCGCATGCCTGTAATCCCAGCTACTCAGAAGGCTGAAGCAAGAGAATTGCCTGAACCCAGGAGGCGGAGGTTGTGGTGAGCCGAGATTGTGCCATTGCACTCCAGCCTGGGTAACAAGAGAGAAACTCTGTCTCAAAAAAAAAAAAAAAAAAGAGAGAGAGAGAGAGCTGGGCCTTGCTGCTTAAGACCAGCTGGGGTTGTGCCTCTGAGGTTCTGCCGCTCAGGTTCCCCGCAGCCCTACCTGGCTGTGGCCACAGGACAGAATGGGGCCAGTTTTACTCCCAGTTTTGAAGTCTTTTTCTCTGGCTGTATCCCTTTCCTAGTGTACCCCTCTCCTGGCTGTACCCCTCTTCTGGCTGGCTCATGAAAATGTAATATTGGGGTTCAGGGGTGCCCTCTCTGTTCCCCTGAGAGGATATTTCTCCAGGTTCTTGGTCAGTCACTTCCTAAGTATGGGTGAGGAGACCATTGCACAGTGCGCAGTAAATGCCGAACTCAAGAAGTGTTGTAGAAAGTGATTTATTTAGAGAGAAACAGCTAACTCCCACACTGAGAATCCAGAAAGATGGAATCCAGGAGAGGAAAGCAACTTCCACGCTGAGTGGAAGGGAACAGAGAGATGGAGTTTTGAGGGCAAGACAGGCTTCCACGAGAGAGTGTGGAACGGGACTCCAGAGGGGAAATCCAGGAGAGAGAAAGACGGGTTCCACGATGGGAGTATTCATGGAAGGGGACCCAAACATGGAGTCCTGTGCATCACATTTTTTGTACAAATGCGGGCCCCCCGACCCCGCATTGAGCTCTTACTGACACAGGGCCTCCTGTGTTTGCATTCATATTCTGTTTACAGGCCTTGCCTCCCAGGAACGCTGTGAATTCCTCCAGGGCGAGAACACTGTCTCTTATTTTTGGTCCCACAATTAATGGAATTTTGGAGCTGGAAGCAAGACTTGTAGAATCCTTGCCTCTCTTTATACAGAAGGAAATCGTGGTCCCTAGAGGTGGAAGTAGGCTGCCTTCAGACCTCTGCTTCTGAATGGAACGCAAGCCTCCCAGCAGCCAGGTGAGTGCCTGGGAGTGTTACAGAGACTTCAGGGGCAACCATGAGAGGTCAGCTGCTGGCGACAGAGGGAGCCAGACCCAGGCCTGCTGCTTTCTCAGCCAGTGCCCTCCTCCCACTGAGCCGCAGCGTCCTCATTCATACAATGGTGACGATGAGAGGGCTTTTGTCTTTGGGTTATGGGCGACTTAAATGGCTAAAGAACATGAACAGGCCAGTCAGAGTGGCTCCTGTCTGTAATCCCACCACTTTGGGAGGCTGAGGCAGCAGAGTCTCTTGAGCTCCTTGAGCCCAGGAGATTGAGAACAGCCTGGGCAATATAGTGAGGCCCTGTCTCTCAAAAAAAAAAAATTTTTTTTTTGAGACAGTCTCACCCTGTGGCCCAGGCTGGAGTGCAGTGGCATGATCTTGGCTCACTGCAACCTCCATCTCCTGGGTTCAAGCGATTCTCCTGCCTCAGCCTCCCGACTAACTGGGATTACAGGCATGTGCCACCACACCCGACTAATTTTTTTTCTTTTTTTGTATTTTCAGTAGAGATGGGGTTTTCCCATGTTGGTCAGGCTGCTCTCAAACTCCTGCTCTCGTGATCCGCCCTCCTCAGCCTCCCGAAGTGCTAGGATTACAGGCATGAGCCACCACAACCGGCTAAAAAAAAAAAATTAGCCAAGTGTGGTGGTGTGTGCCTGTAGTTCGAGCTACTCAGGTGGCCGAGGTGGGAGGATTGCTTGAGCCCAGGAGGTTGAGGCTGCAGTGAGCCATGATCATGGCTCTATACTCCAGCCTGGGCAAAAAAGCAAGACCCTGTCTCAAAAAAAAAAAAAAAAAAAAAAAAAAAAAAGAATATGAACAACACTACACAGTACCTTGAGTCTAGTAATACCCAGTAATTGTAATCATTGTTCCTCTGGTCTGTGAACGGTCCACAGATCTGAAAATGGGGCTTCCTGTCCCTCCACTCAGGTGGCTCCTGTCACCAGCGAGTCTTCCCCCTGAGCCTTCCATCCTTCCCCCTCCTTTCAGAGAGGTTCCCCCACCCTGTCTCACTTTACTTATTCACCAATTCCCCCTCCCTGCTGATGCCAAAGGGCAAAGACCTCTGTTTTCCCCGAATATCCTCTGTAGCTCTTCACTGTTTCACTCCCTCCACTGACTGACTGTGTAAACTTGGTCGGTTTCTTAACCTGTGCAAGCGCCCTCGTGCTTCTCTATAAAATGGGGCAATAGCAGTGCCTTTCACCTAACTGGGTGGGTGGGAGGAGTCAATGATGTCATGCAGGTGACGCTCCAGGCAGGCAGCCTGGCAAGTCTTAACTGTACAATACAGACAAGTCATTGTTGTTATTCTTTGGCCTTCCAACCCCGCTGACTGAGGATGCTACCTCCTGAGCCCAGGCCATTCTCTCCCGGCATGTCTGTCCCACCAGTGTCCTGTGGTGGTTTTCCCTGCACAAGTCCTCCTGCCAGTAGCAAGCACGAAACGAACTTTGCACCCCAGCAAAGCATAGTTTGTCCCTGTTACCTGCCTGCTTACGGCTGATCAGCCTAAAATCTCCAGCTCAACCCACCCTGTGCATCGGACGACCCGACTCCTTCAGCAAAGTAACAAGAAAAGACAAGCCCCTCCTGCCTCCCTGTCCATCCCTCCTTAGGGAGCCCAGGGAACCATGAAGAGACAGCATAGTGTATCAAGTTTATTCACAAATCCCAGTAGGACCCCCTTCAGGGACTCCAGAAATCTGCCCCCCCACCCCAAACCCCTCCAGGTCATGTCAGCTGATGTGACAACGGCAGCATTAGTCTCCCAGCAAGGTGGGGTGTCAGTTTAGGGCATGATGTTGGCAATGCCCTAGAAGAGAGAAGGAGAGTAGGGGTGAATGCAGGGTCCACAGTTGTGAAGCGGGGGTGGGCCAGACGTCAGCCCTGCCTCACAGGAGAAGCTCGAGGAGCACTGGCTGCTCTGGCCCCAGAGTTAGGTTCTGGGGAACAGCTTCAGGAAGGCAGCATCTGGACTTAAGAGCACAAGGAAGCCAGCCCTCCCAGGCAGAGGGGCTGGGGCCTCTGCAGGAACCAACAAGCCTCATGTGTTTAGCCTCAGAGGATGCTCTGCTGTCTCTGTAGCCCAGGATACACAAGGGTGGGCCTTCCACCTCCTTGACACACCCTCACCCTGGCCTGTGCCCAGTCTCAGGCAGCAAATAGAATAAATGCAAAAAGAGACCAGGCACAGTGGCTCATGCCTGTAATCCCAGCACTTTGGGAGGCCAAGTCAGGCAGATCACTTGAGATCAGGAGTTCGAGACCAGCCTGGTCAACATGGTGAAACTCTGTCTCTACTAAAAATACAAAAATTAGCTGGGCATGGTGGCAGGCGCCTGTATTCCCAGCTACTCAGGAGGCTGAGGCAGAAGAATTGCTTGAACCCAGGAGGCAGAGGTTGCAGTGAGCCGAGATCACACCACTGCACTCTAGCCTAGGAGACAGAGTGAGACTCCATATCAATAAATTAAAATAAAGAAAGAGAGTCAGGAGGTTACTTTGAGCCCCAGGTGGGAACCAGGATTCCACAGGAGCCTCTACACTGGGGTGACATCACACCAGGGAGAGGACAAAGCCACAGGCTCCCCCTCCGAGCATGGAGCAGAGGCATTTGCAGCAGAGTGGGGACATGAGGGAAACCAGTCAGCAAATGGGAATCGAGGAACAAGGACAGGGAAAGAGAGGGAATGAGAACAGCCAGCCACCCTCCTCCCTCCCTGGCTCCCAGGGGCACCTGGGCCTGGAGGTCTCTTCTGCCAGCTTGTGTGGGCCTCAGTGGAAATGAAAAGCACCCAAAAGATGAGGGCAGGGTGTGAAGGGGAGGGAGCAGGTGGAGAGAGGGGAGCCCAGGGCTGGGAATCAGGTTGGAGGGTCTCTGCAGAGGCTGCAGCTCTGGTTTCGGGGGAGCTGTCCAAACAGACAAAGCGAAGGGGTCAGGGTTAGAGTATCTATCAGGACACAGAGCAGGAAGGAGACCGTGTGGCACTTACCCTCCACAGAGTGGGAAGGTTGATGAAAGGCGTGTTGACCGAGGCCTGCAATTCAAGGACAAGAAGGTCAGTCTCCAGCATCTGACCCACAGCCACGCTAGGGAACTCCCAGGGGCCTCCTCTCCCCTACCCTGGTGTCCGCACTTACCCCAGAGGCTAACGGCGTGGTTGCGGCCCCTCCTTGATGGCCGGAAGATCCGCCGTGATGGTTGCCCTGTGGACAAAGCCCAGACTCTTGTTCCAACCCCTCAATCCTGCAGGGAGTGGGGGCGGGGGTGTCTCCCCATTCCTTTTCCCCAGTTACCTGGTCCCCTCCAGGGTGACTGGGGCTGGGTGGGAGGTGCAGCTTAACCCACTGCCTCCTCACTGTGGGCATTCTGCCTCCTGCTGCCTTTTCCTTCCCAAAGCCCCCTTTCATTTCCTTAACCAAGTGCCCTTAGTCACTGAGGAGGGGTCTGGTGGAAAGGGAAGATAGGGGACCCACGTGACTATCAGGACCTTAGTTTAACCTCAGCCCTGACCTCAAATCTACCTTTCTATGCCCTGTCTAGCTGCATCCTTAACGCCACTGATCACTGTCCTTAACCCAGCCCCAGACACTCAGCCATGCACACCAGCAGCACCTCAATCCCCGGCTGCTGTTGCCAGCCCCAAATCCCGCAGCCTGCCGTGCCCACTCCTCTACTGCACTGTTCCTCCCCACCTACCCATCCCTGGCTCTGTCTGGCGGCAGATGTGGCTCTGGGCTTCCAGGTCTGAGCCAGTCACATCTTGTGGATCCCTGGAGAGTGGAGCGCACAAGAGTCCACCCTCTCCTGCTCCCCACACTCCCTCCTTGGTGCCTGTTCTGTTGTCAGTGGTGCTAGTTGCCTGCCTCCAGTGTCTGTTCCGTCTACTTTATTGATTGATTGATTGATTGATTGAGACGGAGTCTCACTGTTGCCCAGGCTAGAGTGCAGTGGTATGATCTTGGGTCACTTCGCAAGTTGAAGCAAGTCTCCTGACTCAGCCTCCCGAGTAGCTGGGATTACAGGTGCCTGCCACCATGGCCAGGTAATTCTTGTATTTTTAGTAGAGATGGGGTTTCACCAAGTTGGCCAGGCTGCTCTTGAACTCCTGACCTCAAGTGATCCACCTGCCTTGGCCTCCCAAAGTGCTGGGATTACAGGCATGAGCCACTGCACCCGGCCACTGTTCCCTCTACATAAATGAGTGAGAGAAACCTTCCAGAAAACCTCTCTTGGCTGGGCAAGGTAGGGGAAGAGAACCCTGGCCTGCCCTCTGCAAAGCTGGGCACTAGCCCAGGACCTTGGCAGGTCCCCTAACCTCTCTGAGCCTCCGTTTCCTTATCTGGGCATCAGGGCGTCAGCAGCCTCATCTTAACTACGTCAGAGGGTTATTATGAAGATTACAGAGGCCAGGGCTCATCTCCACGAGCTACTCCTCATGCTCCGTCTCCTAACCGGCTTTTCTCAACACTCAATCCCTTTGCACTGCACTGGATCTTGATCTCAGGAACTATTTCCCATTCCCCAGGAGGCACTTCCCGGTCCCCACTTGAGGCCCCCTTAACCAGAAGGGCAGCTCCCTGAAGGTGGGACGGGGTGCCCACCACCCTGTCTGATACGTGCTTTGCAGATAAAGTGGCTCACACCATCTGACTAGCTGCCACCAGCTCCTCTGTAAGGGAGATATGGAATGGGGAGGAGCACAGTGATACAGCTGCCCAAGTTTTCACGAAACAAAGGCTACATGGACCTCCCCACAAATATCCCAGGGGTTTAACATTTCCCTCCCCACAACGCCCCTGTCCCCCATTTCCCCATCCCTGTTCACCTACATTCAGCAGCTGCTCCTTGCTGGCTTGGTTGACCCCATTATGAACATTCTGCTGCTCCTTCCCGGCCTGGCCAGCAGCATGGTGAGCACCTTGGCCAAGCTTCTCCACTTCCTTTCCGGCCTGGTCAGCAGCATGGTTGACCCCTTGGCCAAGTTTTTCTGCTTCCTTCCCGGCCTGGTTGACCCCAGTGTGGAACCCCTGGACGGCTTTGTCTGCTTCCCTTCCAGCCTGTTCAAGGGTATGATGAACTCCCTGGCCAAACTGCCCCGCCTCCTTCCCGGCCTGGTTGACCCCAGTGTGGAACCCCTGGACGGCTTTGTCTGCCTCCTTCCCGGCCTGGTTGACCCCAGTGTGGAACCCCTGGACGGCTTTGTCTGCTTCCTTCCCGGCCTGGTTGACCCCAGTGTGGAACCCCTGGACGGCTTTGTCTGCTTCCTTCCCGGCCTGGTTGACCCCAGTGTGGAACCCCTGGACGGCTTTGTCTGCTTCCCTTCCAGCCTGTTCAAGGGTATGATGAACTCCCTGGCCAAACTGCCCCGCCTCCTTCCCGGCCTGGTTGACCCCAGGTTGGACACCATGGATTGCCATGTCTCCCTCTTTCCCAGACTGCCCTGCTGCGTAGTGAATGTCGTGGCCAAACTGCCCCACCTCCCTTCCAGCCTGATTAACGCCATGATGGAGGCCTTGGACTATTCTGTCACCCTCCTTCCCCACCTGTGAGGCAGCATGGGGAACCCCCTGGCCGAGCTTCTCTGCCTCCTTCCCAAACTGATTGGCAGCATGGTGGATCTCCTGCCCAAACTTCTCTGTCTCCTTCCAGCCCTCATTGAGCCCATGATGGATCCCCTGGCCGAACCTCCCAGCCTCGTTTCCGGCCTGCCCCAAAGCATGGTGTGCCCCCTGGCCGAACCTCCCAGCCTCTTTTCCAGCCTGCTCTGCAGCGTGGTGTGCCCCCTGGCCGAACCTCCCAGCCTCGCTTCCGGCCTGCCCCAAAGCGTGGTGTGCCCCCTGGCCGAACCTCCCAGCCTCTTTTCCGGCCTGCTCTGCAGTGTGGTGTGCCCCCTGGCCGAACCTCCCAGCCTCGTTTCCGGCCTGCCCCAAAGCGTGGTGTGCCCCCTGGCCGAACCTCCCAGCCTCGTTTCCGGCCTGCCCCAAAGCGTGGTGTGCCCCCTGGCCGAACCTCCCAGCCTCGTTTCCGGCCTGCCCCAAAGCGTGGTGTGCCCCCTGGCCGAACCTCCCAGCCTCGTTTCCGGCCTGCCCCAAAGCGTGGTGTGCCCCCTGGCCGAACCTCCCAGCCTCGTTTCCGGCCTGCCCCAAAGCGTGGTGTGCCCCCTGGCCGAACCTCCCAGCCTCGTTTCCGGCCTGCCCCAAAGCGTGGTGTGCCCCCTGGCCGAACCTCCCAGCCTCGTTTCCGGCCTGCCCCAAAGCGTGGTGTGCCCCCTGGCCGAACCTCCCAACCTCTTTTCCGGCCTGCTCCGCAGCGTGGTGTGCCCCCTGGCCGAACCTCCCAACCTCTTTTCCGGCCTGCTCCGCAGCATGGTGTGCCCCCTGGCCGAACCTCCCTGCCTCACTTCCTGCCAGGTTGGCCCCATGATGGACCCCGTGGTGTATCAGTTTGTCTGCCTCCTTCCCAACCTGTCCAGCAGCGTTGTTGACCCCATGGGCAAACTTCTCTGCTTCCTTTCCTGCTTGTCCGATACCATGGTTGATCTCATGAGCTACCTTGTCCATGCCGTGGTTGAGCCCCTGGACGCCTTTGTCCAACTCCTTGCCGGCCTGGCTCCCCATGTTGCTAAGTCCATTGAAAACCTTCTCCACTTCCCTTCCAGCGTGCGTGATTCCATTGTTAATGCCTTCCAGGGCCTTGCCCACCTCTCTCTCTGCATTGCTCAGCCCTCGGTTGATCCCTTCAATGACCTTCTCAATGGGGTCATCACTGGCCGCCCATCCAGGCAGGGCCCCCAATAGCAGAAGGAGGGAGCAGGAGCTGACCAGACGTGCGAGATGCATATTGCTGGGAAGGTGGGGAAGGATGCAGAGAGGAGCCGGGGAAGCCACACTGCTATTTATCTAACTCTCCCTCTTCTCCACCCCTCATGACTCAATTACCCCTGTGAGGCACTGACTTGGTCCTCAGTCAAGGAGGTGTTTCCCAGGGAGATTCGGAGTTGAGCAATGAAGAGGAGGAGGAAGAGAGGGTGAGTCATGGATAGAGAAGGACTCTGGCATCTTTGCTCCTTGCCCTCCACCCCAGAGATGAGTGTCTGCCCTTCCAACCACCTCCTCTTTTTATTCCTCACCCACTGTCCAGGCCTCCTCTCTCTCAAACCCACCTTCCACCACTCTCCATCCCTGGGATGCAGGTGATTCTTCAACACTGCACTCCTCTCAGGCATCTAAGCCTCCACCTCCTCCAGCAATGAGGGGCTAGAATGATGGGAGGCACTGACAGGAAAGAGGAGAATCCTAGGGGGATTGAGGGAGTCATCAGACCTCGTTCTTCTGGGCTGGCCCCTGCCCCTCACTCATTCCATTCCAGCCATACAGGCCTTCTCCCTCTTCCACAAACAGAGTGGCTCATTCCTGCCACAGGGCCTTTGCACGTGCTCCTCTCTCTGCAGAGAATGCAGAACCCAGATCTTCACATGGCTGGCTCCTCCTCATCTGTACTTGACTTAAATGCCACCTTCTCAAGAAAACCTCCCCTGACCGTAACATGGCATTAATTATACTCTATAGTATCACCCCTTTTGTTTTCATAGCAAAAACATATATATATATGAAATTACCTTTATTTTTTATTGCTTGTCTCACCCAGCAGGAATGTAAATTGGTCATATTGGTCACTGCTGTATTCCTAGCAGCTTGAACCCTGCCTGGGGTTCAGTAAGTATGTATTGACTGGACAAATGGATAGATTTGAAGAAGCCGAGGGAAGAGACTCCAAGCCCAAGACTGGGTCTCACAGGGTGCTAGAGGGAAGGGTGCCTGGGTCGCCAGAGTAGCATAGGGTCCCTTGGGGAGTGTCACAGATTTTGGAGGCAGGATCCCATTCCTGTCACAGAACCCAGACCTCCTGCCTCCCAGCCCTTGGGCATGGGCAGGGGGCTGATTGCCATGAGCTGGAACAGGACGCAGTGTCTCCTGAAAAGCCGGTTGAGGCAGCCATGGGGAGGGACTGAAGACCTGGGGCAGCAGGAGCCTGTGAGCCAGAACCTGGGCTGGGGCCAGGCACTCATCCTTCCTGCCCTCCCCCCACGGGGCCTCCTAAGCCCCAACCTGAAGTCCCAAGTGTCAACAAATTGGCTTGGGTTGGAGAGGAAACAGCTGAGAGTCTGGCCTCGGGTGTGAAAGGGGCATTGGAAGGAAGGGCAGGTGGTGGTGGGCAGGCTTGGAGCAGCAGATGGATCTAGGAGCCAGTTCGGAGGGAGGCTAAGACCAGAAGAACGAGAGCCAGGAGGTAGGTACCGTGGGTGCAGGGGTGAAAGATATTTGGATTTTGGTGCCAAAGGGAGAGACTGAGAGGGGTGGAGGTGGGATTGCTGGTGGGAAGGCCAGGGAGGAAGGAATGTGCAGGGTGTGAGCCGCCGGGGGTGGCAGAGCTATGTGTGTGGGTGCCCAGGTGTGGCGAGAATCTGCACGTGTTTTCAGGCTTTGCTCAAACAAGGGCACCAAGGCCCACTCCCCTCAGAGGACCCGGGGTTCCTCCCCAGCTCCTGGACACTTGACTCCACCCAAAGGCAGGAATCCCAGGACAGATACCCAGGAGCTTCTGCCTTCTCTGGGCTCTGCCTATGCAAGGTGACTAATTGTGCCACCTCTAGAAGCTTGAGCTCATCAAATCTGTTCCCGGTTTCACACTCCAGGGACAGAGCCAAATTCCTAGGCAAACTCAGGTGTGGTTCTTCTGCCCTGGTCCAGGGCCGAGATGATGGAGTTTCCCATGCCAGGAGGTGGCTGGGCAGAGAAGAGTGGGTGATAAGCGTCAGAATCCTAACCCACCTGGGGACCAAAAGATGGGGTTTCTTCTGCTTTGAACTATGTTCCATCTTCTCTACCCCTCTCCACCCATGTGTCTCTCTATTCCTATGTGCCATGATTCAATTCAGGACTTTGGCAACTGTCTCCATAACTGAGAATGGCCTGGAGTTGTCCTTTTTTTTTTTTTTTCTTTATGGAGTCTCACTTGGTTGCGACTGGAGTGAGACTCCAGGCTCGAGTGCAGTGGCACAATCTCAACTCACCACAACCTCTGCCTCCCAGGTTCAAGCAATTCTTGTGCCTCAGCCTCCTGAGTAGCTAGGATTACAGGCGCATGCCGCCATGCCTGGCTATTTTTGTATTTTTAGTAGAAATGGGGTTTTACCATCCATGTTGGCCAGGCTGGTCTCGAACTCCTGACCTCAAGGCATCCACTTGCCTCAGCCTCCCACAGTGCTGGGATTACAGGCATAAGCCACCACACCCAGCCAAAATCAGCCCCTTTTTGATCCTGGTTTTGTTGATGCTGTATTTTTCCCCTCTTTGCTTGTACACCAAAATGTAGCTCCTTTGTTGACTTAATTGTCTGTGTTTTGGTCTGGGTTAATTAAAACCTCCTCACCCATACATCTAGTTTACTTTCAGTTCTTCTCCCAGGCCATGGAAGCAGGAGAGCCTCACCCTGCCCCACTCCCATGCCTAGTGCTTGGCAAATGAATTTCCCATGGATGCTGGTGGAAGGAAGAGGTTATATCATTCTGCCCTTCTTGCATCCACCCCTCTCTGGGATGGTGACTCCTTCCTGGTGCAAACCCCCACTCCCCTGAACCTTGGTCACAGCTGCGTGTCATCCTGCTGTGCAGGTGAGGGTACCTGCCTATGAGTCAACAAGGTGCAAGCAAAACCCAACCCCGGGGCTGCAGGGGAGGGAGCTGTTAGTCCGCTTGTTCTTCCCCAGATGTTTATTGAAAACGTGCTTTGTATTGTTCTAAGTGCTGAAGGCACAGTCGTGAACAGACAGACAAGAACATAAGCCCTGTGGGGGCTTACAGCCCAAGGGGGTGATGTCATACAAATGAACCAATCAATAGATCAGGACAAACTACATGAAAAGTTACAAGGAAAAGAATGGGTGCCGCCAGAAGATATGATGTGGAGGGTGCTATAAGGTTGGGATCAGGGCCAGGTGAGGTGGCTCACGCCTGTAATCCCAGCATTTTGGGAGGCCGAGGCAGGTGGATCTCCTGAGGTCAGGAGTTCAAGACCAGCCTGGCCAATATGATGAAACTCCCAACTCTACTAAAAAAAAAAATTAGCCAGGTGTAGTGGTGTGCACCTGTAGTCCCAGCAACTCAGGAGGCTGAGGCAGGAGAATTGCTTGAACCTGGGAGGCAGAGGTTGCAGTGAGCTGAGATGGCACTACTGCACTCCAGCTGGGCAACAAGAGCAAAACTGTGTCTCAAAAAAAAAAGAGAAAAAAAGATTGGCCATCAGAAGAAACCTGAGGAATTGACATTTATTCATTCAGTATAGTTTATTGGGCTAACACCTTTTTCTGTTTTTCAGACAAGGTCTTGCTCTATCGCCCAGGCTGGAGTGCAGTGATTCAGTTGTAGCTCACTGCAGCCTTGACCTCCCAGGCTCAAGTGATCCTCCCATCCCAGCCTCCCTAGGACAAAAGGTATGCACCACCACACCCAGCTACTTTTTAAATTTTTTGTAGATATAGGGTTTTGCCACAGTGCCCATGTTGGTCTCAAACTTTTAAGCTCAAGTGATCCTCCCACCTTGGCCTCCCAAAGAGTTGGGATTACAGGCGTGAGCCACTGTGCCCAGCCACAAATTATAATTTTTAAAAGTGGGATTCCATTCCAGAGGCAGTGCATGGCCATGGAATGGTGGTGCGCAGCGTGCTGATGTCCCACACTCCTACAGTGATGGGATGCAGTGGTCTGGCCTGGGCACCCTCCTCGGTGATGTCACTGGGTATTATGACATCACTGGGCACTGTGACATCACGGCAAGAGGCCATGCCTTGCCACCCCACACTCACCTCAGTAACCTCACGGAGGGTCCCGGGGCAGCCAGGCCACGATAACTTTATAAGAGGCCATGTCGAAACGCGACATCGTCCTCACCAATGTCACCGTTGTCCAGTTGCTGCGACAGCCATGCCCAGGTGAGGGAGGCAGCAGGGACACGGGGAGCGGGTGGAAAGCGTGGTGGGGAGCATCCGCATCCTCACACCAGTGCCACATCCCGGCTGCCCTTCCTGGTGTGTGCACCATCCAGGAGCCAAGGGGTCATCCACCCTCCCTCCCTCCACACCCGCTGGGGTGTGTTGGCAGAGTAGGGTCTACCTTGATGGCGCAGAGACTAGACCTCCGCCCCTAGGGCTGGGTGGGCTTTGAACCGCTATCACCCCGTGGAAAGGGCAGAAGCGGGGGCGCATCGGAGGCTGCAGCCTGAGGGTGGTGGGAAGCAGGTGGGCTTAGGAGTGGCTTATGGAGAACAGGGTGTGGGTGGGCTAGGCTTCCACATAAAAGTAATGTTCAAGGCGCTTCACGTGAGATGGGTTTTGCCCTCCCTGTGATGCACAAAGCAAGGACACTTGCAGCCTGCCAGGGACTGCTGACCACTTCGCAGGCCAGTGCTCAGGGAAGCCTCACCACCACCTGGGAAGGCCAGTGTGTGCCTGCAGTTTACAGAGCAGCCAACAGAGGTTAAGAGAGGGCAAACCACTTCCTTAGTTTCTCAACAACGGTGGCGCATGCACACTCATTTCTCACTCACTCTAGTCAGAGGAACCAGGTCTTCCGGGTGGGCTGCCCCCACGCCCATGCTGTTCCCTCACTTCCCACAGGCGGGGCCGCAGGGGTAGGTAGGGCTGGAGTGGGGCGGGGCTTGGGTCCAGGAGACCCTGAAAGACAAAGAAGCAGACGGGCTTAACAGCGATGGGACTTGAACGCCTGCCCTGCGCATCACTGCTCCATGGCCTCGGGCTTCATTTCCCCTCTGTAAAGTGAGTTTATAGCGCATGCCTCTCGGGATTCAGTGGGAGGAGGCAGTGAGGAGCTCCACGAAGCACCCAGCTGACCCCCAGGCTTTTCTCCCCAACTGACCCCCAGGCTTTTTTCCACAGCTGACCCCCAGGCTTTTCTCCAACCCAGGAACTCCACCTCTACAGTGGAGGGAAAGAGAGTGCATGGCTGGGGCACTGGGAGAGAAGTACCATCTCAGTTTTCTTCCGAAAGGTCACCCATTGGGGTCAGATTCCCACTATTGACCAGGGGCGCAAATCCCCTTCCCCCAATAGCAGAAACAACCCCAGGGATGCAAACATCCTCAGGTTCACCAATAAATGCTAACACCTTCATGAACCTGGACAGCCACTGGAAACACCCATTGTCCAGCCTCAGGCCACAAGGTCTGTGGCACCAGCGAGAGGTCAGGGAGACAGGCCGGCTGGCCCCCAGCTCCCAGACCCACCACCTCCCGGGTGCCTTTGATTTGGTGCCAGCCCCTTTCCACTCCCTGCCATCTCCCTATCCTCATTTTAATAGAGGAGGATCAGACTTCCCTCTTCCATTGAAATCAGCTATGTGTGTGCCTCGAGGTCTCACTGAGCCCTCACAGTAGCCCCTAGATGGAGTCCACACGGCAGCAGGTGTGTGTGGACTGAGCCAGGCTTGAGTTTCCAGCTTGAAACTCTGCCATAAGGTCCCCGGAGTCTCCACTTCTCCCCTCTTCTCAAGCCTGCCTCTGTAGCTCAGGTGGAAGCGCACCTCCAGGCGCGGTGTCTTTAAGTGCAGTCTGGGAATGGAAGTGTGTGGAGAGGCAAGAGCCAATATGTGCTTCCATGGGCTTCACAGAGTATGATACACAGTACTCTCTAAGCTTCCCTGGGGCTAAGAAATGCCTGGAGTGCTTATTAAAAACAGGATTCCTGGGCCTCCATACAGACCTACTGAGTCTGATTTTTCTAAGAAGAGGCCTTCTCAGGTGATTCTTTTTTTTTTTTCTTGAGACAGAGTCCTGCTCTGTCGCCCAGGCTGGAGTGCAGTGGTGGGATCTCAGCTCACTGCAACTTCTGCCTCCCAGGTTCAAGAGATTCTCTTGCCTCATCCCCCTGAGGAGCTAGGATTACAGAATTTTTTAGTAGAGAACGCGGTTTCTCCATGTTGGCCAGGCTGGTCTTGAACCCTGACCTCAAGTGATCCTCCTGCCTTGGCCTCCCAAAGTGCTGAGATTACAGGCATGAGCCACCACATCCGGCCACCCAGGTGATTCCTATCAGAACAGTTTGGGGACCGCTAGGCTAAATCAATTATCAGACAAGTTTGGGGAACAATCTACAAAATAATAATGTGTGTCAAATGTTTCCTGGGCTTGGTCAGAAGCACTCCAAGTATTACCTTATTTAATTCTCACAACGACCGCCTAAGAAAAGTACTTTTATCTCTCCTTACGGAGGAGGAAACTGAGGCACAGACAATGTCACCGCAAGCAATCTATGTTGAAAGAACATATCCATTTAATTAGAATCTCTGGGGAAGGGCCCTTGGCAGTGATATTTTAAACAAGTTTATTCTGTAGAGAAAGTGGGTTTGGGAAACACGGGGCTAAACGGTTGGTCACTGGAGGCCAGGGGCCGGGAGCCAGTAACAGATTCTGGGCAGCAAAGACAGTTCATTCTCTTTCACTTTGGTGGTCAAGCAACCCATTCCCTCCCTTCCCCTGCACAGTCACCAGAGCACCGCCCCCACCTGAGCCCAAGGCTGAAGTAGAGCCCCCGCCACAACCAGAGCCCACACCAGTCGAGGAGGAAATAAAGCCACCGCCGCCACCGCCGCCACCGCCGCCTCGCCCTGCTACTCCTCCTCCTCAGATTGTGGCCCGGGAGCTGACTGTGGGCATCAATGGGTGAGTCTCCTGCAGCCCCCAATCAGTCTGAAGCCTTAGAGCCCAGCCCCTCCTCTGGCTGCTAACTGGGGCACCTCCACATTTCCCCCCATCAATGCTTTCATTCCAACAACCCTGGAGAAATAGCCCAGAGTAAGTCAGATGGGGCACCACCCTCAGCCCACATTCTGGCAGGGAAGACAGTAATCAAAGAAATGAGATTGTGCAGTGGTGTGTGTTTTGAACAGTGTAGAAGCCAGTGGAAAGGTAAGGCTGGAGATGGCAGTCTTTGCCAGTGGTCAGGGAAGGCCTCAGGGAGAAGGTGACATTGGAATAGGGCCAGAATGAAGAGAGGCAGCCAGGTCCCAGGGCACCTTGCTGGGGAAGGAGTCTTCCAAGCAGCGAGACAAACAGTGACTCTGGGGCGAGGCGAGCTCAGTGTGTTCAGGGACAGCCAGGATGAGTGGCTGGTGTCCACCAAGCAAAGGGGAAAAGGAGGAAGGCTGGTGGGAAACCCAGGAGATGCTGCTAGACCACATTAAGGAGTGTGGATCTTGTTTTACTGATGGACAGTTGTGGACATTTTCACGCCAAGAGACATAATCTGTCTTGAAGTTTTAAAAGATACATCCAGGCTCACACCTGTAAACCCAGCACTTTGGGAGGCTGAGGCAGGAAAATCCTTTGAGACCAGGAATTTGAGACCAGCGTGGGTAACATAGCGAGACCCTGTCTCTACAAAAAAAAAAAAAAAGAAAATAGAAAAAAAAATTATTTTTTTAATGAAAAAAACTCAGCTACAAGGTTAAAAATAGGGGTTAGGAATCAGGCGCAGCAGTGGCTCACGCCTGTAATCCCAACACTTTGGGAGGCTGATGCAGGTTTATCAACTTGGGGTCAGGAATTTGAGACCAGCCTGGCCAACATGGCGAAACCCCATCTCTATTAAAAATACAACAATTATTGAGGTGTGGTTGTATGCACCTGTAGTCCCAGCTACTTGAGAGGCTGAGGTAGGGGAATCACTTGAACCCAGGAGGAAGAGGTCGCAATGAGCTGAGATAGCGGCCTGAGCAAAAGAGCTAGATTCTGTCTCAAAAAAAAAAAAAAAAAAGGAATGGGGTTAGGGAATGGGTCAGGAGAGAGAGCTGCAAAAGCAGCGAAGGGGCTGGTGAGGTCATCTTGGCAAGAGATGACTGTGGCCTGCACAGAGGTGGTTGCTTTCTTCCCCTGGATTCAGGTTTCCCACTAGTCTCCTTGAGGGAGCCTCCTCTCCATTACCCCTTCTCTCCCACCCCTTCCTCTGTCTATCCCTGGCCAGATTTGGACGCATTGGTCGCCTGGTGCTGCGCGCCTGCATGGAGAAGGGTGTTAAGGTTGTGGCTGTGAACGATCCATTCATTGACCCAGAATACATGGTCAGTAGCAGGCAGAGGGCAGGAACAGCAGGGTGGGACTGGGGTGGGAAGGAAGCTGTATGGAGGGCTCTCAGCTGCAATGTGAGACCTTCACCAAATGGGGGATTCTCTAGGGATGCTTGCCCTGCCACCCCAAGACTAGGAGCTGTTTCCTACCCAACAGGTGTACATGTTTAAGTATGACTCCACCCATGGCCGATACAAGGGGAGTGTGGAATTCAGGAATGGACAGCTGGTCGTGGACAACCATGAGATCTCTGTCTACCAGTGGTAAGGAGAGCATCTGTCTGATGCACAGCCCTGACATACTGAGGCAGGGGATGTGGAGGTGGCTAAAATGCGATTCCAGCCTCTCACCTGGGGTTCTGAAACCACCCCCAAAATTGCATGTGCATGCCTCTAGGTACTGAGTAGAAGAGGGGAGTCTCAGGTCCTTCACCCCCAAAATGGTTAAGAAGCACTAATCTGAAAAGATGCCTCACTGTACTCAAGAACGCTTTTTCTTTTTATTTATTTATTTATTTCACAGGTGGGGTATCACTGTCTTGCCCAGGCTGAAGTGCAGTGGTGTGATCATAGCTCACTGCAGCCTTGACCTCCTGGGCTCAAGCGATCCTCCCACCTCAGCCTCCCAAGTAGTTGGCACAAGCTACCAGACCTGGCTAATTTTTTGTAGAGGCCATTTTGCCCAGGCTGATCTCAAACTCGTGGCCCTAGGCAATCCTCTCACCTTGGCCTCCCAGAGTGTTGGAATTATAGGCATGAGCCATCACACCCTGCCTAGAATGCTTTTGCTTTAACGATCATTTGCACGTTTTCTCGTAGGCATGTCAACATGTCCAGAACTCAACTCTTGCTTTCGCTTCAACTCCACACTTATTCAGCACCCACTGGCCACTGCTGGTCAACTGTAGCTGAATTCCTCCAAAGGGAGGAAGGTATAAAGAGGCTTGTGCGAGCACCCGTTCCCATCACAGCCTGAACAAGTGTTTCGAGTTTATTTAGAATGCCCTGGGCCAAGAAAAGGGCTGCATTCCGTTCGATGTGGGGGGCTTAGAATTTTATTTTTGTCTGACATTCACCTTTCTAATGTAAACTGTTAGCCACTCCTGGCTCTGTGGCTGCCTGGGGCTTTTACACATGCCCGCCCGCAGGTGCCCACACATACCCACACATGCACATACATGGAGGCACACTAGAGAACCCTGTCCAGGTCCAAGCAGGGGTCCCCAGCACCCCTCCCCACAGATCTAATGTGGGCCCTTCTCTGTACTTACTGGGGGTAGGGTGAGTGATAAAGGGGCAGGGATGGGTGCAGGAAGTTTATGGGTGGGAGCGCAGAGACTGGAGAGTCAGTGAAAATGGAAGAAAGCTGCTTAACCCAAGTTTGAAATTGTGACACCAGAAACAACTCCAGCACTGTAGTCATCACGCAGACTTCAACGTGGCCACCCCCATTCCTGCCACTTGGAGCTATCCCCCTTCCCCACCTAGCTGCCCCCTCCGTCCTCACCCCCACTCAGGTGCTGCTTTCTCTGGTCACTTGTGCAATGGGGTCACCCTCCCCAGTCCTCTCGCCATCCCTGCACTGTTGGGCTGCACAAGCCAGGCGGTGTGCCTGTACTCCACCCCACTCTGCCCACGATGTTGCTGCTAGCTGGGTGACCTTGGGCAAGGGACCAAACTTGCCTGAGCCTCAGCTCCACCCTGTAGCTGATGGGGATGATGAGCAAACCCACCACAGCGGTAGCTGCAGGCACAAATGGAGTGAACACGTGTTTGTGGACACTTAAAGGGGCACTTCCCACAAGGCCATGGCCTTGCAAGGAGGGCTCTGTCAACTGTTACCACCCTTTGCTCTGGCATTAGCAGGTACAGGCCCTGGTAGACATTCAGAACTTCCCTTGAATGAATGAATGGAATCCTCAAAACAGCCCAGTGGTCAGGAGGCTGGGGCCCTGACAGCCTGGGGGAGGGCCTGGGGTCTTCTGGGACACACTGTTTGCCTCAGGCCAACTCAGCAATTGCTGCAGAGGAATTTGTAGTGTCCCTAATTTGGAAGGCAGGAAATAGGAGGTATCTGAGAAGAGCTAGTTGGGCTAGATGATGGAAAGCCTACTGACAGGAAGAGGATAAGCATGTGCTATGGCCTTTCGGGGCAGCCCATTCATTCATTCAGGCAGTGGAGCTAAGAGTGCAGACCCAAGGTGAGGCCACCCTGCCTGCACTCCAGCAGGCCCTGCCTCACTCCCTCCCCTCTGCCCTGGCAGGGGTAGCACTTCCTTCTTGGGCTGTGAAGGTTATATAAGTTTAATACATGTAAGGCACTTAGAATATGGGCACAGGGCCAATGTTCAGTAAACATGTATAAAATGGCTAACTAAAAACACATAAGGTCAGGTGCAGTGGCTCATGCCTGTAATCCCAGCACTTTGGGAGGCTGAGGTGGGAGGAAGTCAGGAGTTTGAGACCAGCCTGGCCAACATGGTGAAACCCCGTCTCCATTAAAAATGCCAAAAAAAAAAAAAAAAAAAGCTAGCCAGGTGTAGTGGCTCACACCTATAGTCCCAGCTACTCAGGAGGCTGAGGCAGGAGAATCGCTTGAACCCGGGAGGCGGAGGTTGCAGTGAGTCAAAATCGTACCACTGCACTCCAGCCTGGGTGACCGAGTGCTACTCTGCCTGAAAAAACAAAACAAACAAAAAAAGATGAAGCCAGGCACAGTGGCTCACACCTATAATCCCAACACTTGTGGGAAGCCAAGCATCACTTGAGCCCAGGAGTTCTACAGCACCCTGGGCAACAAAAGTGAGAACCCATCTTTACAAAAAAACTAAAAATTAGCTGGGCATGGTGGTGTGAGCCTGTAGTCCCAGCTACTTGGGAGGCCAAGGCAGGAGGGTGGCTTGAGCCAGGAAGATCAAGGCTGCAGTGAGCTGTGTGATAGTACCACCACTCCAGCCTGGGCGACAGGAAGACCCTGTCTCAAAACAAACCAACCACAAACACTGATTGAACCCCCCATTGAGGGAAGCAGGATCAATGGCAATGGAAACAGACCAACACTGGCCGAGAATCACAGAAGCAAACCCGGGAAGGAAGAGAGTGGAATAGTTTATTCGCTTAATGCTTGTTGCTAAAGCCAAGTAGAAAACAGCAATACTAGATGTTCAGTATGTTTCAAATACAAACGTGTCAAAAATGCCAAGTAAAAACGTGAATTTAGAAAACAGGAAACCCCAAACCTCCCTTACTTTTCTAATGTAAACCAGGAGCCACTGCTGGCCCAAGGCTGCCTCCGGCTTCAGGCTTCCTCCAGGAGCTTTTTCTTTAATGCACTGTCTGTTTTCAGAGACTCTCCTGGTCTTTGGCAGCCGGCTTCCTACTGCAGAAGCTGAGAGTCCAGGAGGGTTCATGACGAGGTTGTCAGCGCTGGGGGCCAGAAAGCAGCTGGGCAGGCCTCATGGTCACAGAGTCCATGTCCCAGGCAGTGTATGAAGAAAGGGTCTGAGCTGGCTGGCACTAGTTAGGGTTGGTGCCTCTGTTCCAAGGAAGTTGAGGGCTGAGCTGGGGAGGTCACTGCCAGTACCCAGGCATGGCAGGGGTGGTGCAGTCAACAAAGGGAAAGTGGTCCGAAGCAGGGCAGTGGTGAAAAGCAAGGCCAGCAGGGTGCGGCCCATCTGGGGCAGGTAGGTGTGTGGGAAGGGGGATGCAGGTGGTTGAAGGCGGGCCGGCACCTGCAGGAAGGCACATGCTCAGCCGTTCAAATGATGAAGGCCGTGGACTCTGAAGCGGGGGCCCACACAGGGGAAACTGACTCAGCCCTCCACTACCCCGCAGCAAGGAGCCCAAACAGATCCCCTGGAGGGCTGTTGGGAGCCCCTACGTGGTGGAGTCCACAGGCATGTACCTCTCCATAGAGGCAGCTTCGGTAAGTGGGGGAGGCGTGCCCAGGGCCGGCTAGGGGGACGATGGCGCCAGAAGCACCTGACACCTGCGCCTCCTCCCAGGACCACATCTCGGCAGGTGCTCAACGCGTGATCATCTCTGCACCCTCGCCAGATGCACCAACGTTCGTCATGGGTGTGAACGAAAATGACTATAACCCTGGCTCCATGAACATTGTCAGGTAAGGGGGGCAGCAACATCCTGCAGTGTGTGGGTGGTGCCCAAGGACACACCAGGCTGTGGAAGAGAGGGTACACTCGTCCTCCCCACCCTCAGCCCCACTGGATTCCTAGTCAGTTGGCTTCTGTTTCTCCTTCCTGAAACTATCTGCTAAAAATGTGACTTCTGGAGGACAAGCTTGGGGAGCCTCCCCAGCCTCCTTCAGTCTGACAGCATCCCCACCAATCCCTCTCACCCTCATCCTAACGTTTCACAAGACGGGTAAGGGTGGAGGGCGGCTCTGCATCTTACCTCAAAGTGCCCATGCACACCTTGGCTGTTTCAGCAACGCATCCTGCACCACCAACTGCCTGGCCCCCCTCGCCAAGGTCATCCATGAGCAATTTGAGATTGTGGAAGGGTTGATGGTGAGTTGAGGGGCTGGGGCAGGAAGGATGGCAGGGAAACCCAACCTCTTCTTCCAGGGCCTTGCTTAGTGTATGGAGTTAAGAGGGAGAGGCTGGTTTTGGGAGGAGAGGCCCAGTGCAGAAATCAACCCTCAGGCAAGGCTGGACCCTGGCCTACACACACCCCTCCCATGGTCTGTGGTGGTCGTGGCCCCACCAGCCTCCACACCTAGGCCACCACCCTAGTCCTGGAAAAAAGAGGCATGGGAGCTTAGGAGCATGAAGGCCTCATCATGGTCCTCTTCTTCCCCAAGACCACAGTCCATTCCTACACAGCCACCCAGAAGACGGTGGACGGGCCATCAAGGAAGGCCTGGCGAGATGGGCGGGGTGCCCACCAGAACATCATCCCAGCCTCCACTGGGGCTGCCAAAGCCGTGACCAAAGTAATCCCAGCACTCAAAGGGTATGAGGACCAGAAGCTGCAACCAGGGTGGGGCACACCCCGGGAGAACTGGACTGGCTCTCAGTCCTTAAGGGGAAATGGAGGGTGCTGTCCCTAAGTTCTGACTCCTGCCCCTCATGGGGGATTCTCCAGGAAGCTGACCGGGATGGCGTTCCGGGTACCAACCCCGGATGTGTCTGTCGTTGACCTGACCTGCCGCCTCGCCCAGCCAGCCCCCTACTCAGCCATCAAGGAGGCTGTAAAAGCAGCAGCCAAGGGGCCCATGGCTGGCATACTTGGCTACACCGAGGATGAGGTAGGTGCTGAGTGGGGGAGACCCTGGGAAGAACCCTCTGGGCAGGGGACATGATTTCCACTTGCCAGGGAGCTGCTCTCAATGTGTCAACACAGAAACTGCAAGGCGGAAAGGGAGACCTCCCTGCCTCAGGGCCTTTGCACTTAGCATTCCTTCCGTATGGAATGTTTGCCCCCCAAGGGGTCACACAGTCTGTCCTCACTTCCTCCAAGTCTCTACTTCAATCTCCCTCTTCAGCAAAGCACCCCTCAAAAGATGTTCTTTTTGTGGGCCTATTCCTCACCAGAAATTTCATTTTATACTCACTGTTGGCCCCAGTGGCGTGTGCAATCCAAGAAAACAGGGATTTAGGGGCTGTGTTTTCACTTTTGTGACTCCAACATGGGATACAGCAGGTGACTAATATATGCTTAGTGAACAGAAGGTAACAGCTGCCATTTTTTTCAATACTCCCATGAAGCCAGGCCATGACCAGGTACCTTCTCTGTGAGAAGTGGATGTCGTGGTCATGGTGGACCCCTACACGTCCACCTTGGTGCTGTCTCCCTGCATTCATTCCTGCAGGTCCACTTTCCCACAGTCACCAGGATGGTTCGTTTTGATGGAATCATATTATAAATGTTTTCAGGAGTGAAAACACTCCTGTGGCCTTTCATGACACTAGGGCTAAAACCCTCAGGTCCTCCGTTCCTGAAGCTCCTTCCACCTGAGACACTTGTGCTGAGGGCCGGAGCCAGCCAGATCATCCTAGTCATCCAGACCCTGCTCAGAGAGCCCCTCCGTGCTGGCCCATTCCAAATGCCTGCATTGTGCCTAGGAAAGGGATGTATGGGTACAGCATGAGGGTGTTTGTGACCTGTGCCCACTGGCCAGACCCCGACAGAGCACCCATCTGCCTTCGTCATACCCTGTCCTAGAGACTGGACACCGTAGGGCTACATCACATATTGTTGATGAATGCATGGATGGACAATGTGCCTAAGAGTCGGGCCTGAGCTCCTGGAGGTCCTTGCTCTGCCGCGCACACTTATCTTTGAAATTCGGACGCTCAGGTCGTCTCTACGGACTTCCTCGGTGATACCCACTCGTCCATCTTCGATGCTAAGGCTGGCATTGCGCTCAATGACAATTTCGTGAAGCTCATTTCGTGGTAAGGGGGAAAGGGCTGGAGACTCAGTAGGAGGGGAACTAAGGGGTGGTCGGAAGGGACCCCCTTGAACCTCCCGACCCCTCCTCCACAGGTACGACAACGAATATGGCTACAGTCACCGGGTGGTCGATCTCCTCCGCCACATGTTTAGCCAAGACAAGTGAAGCGGGAAGGTCCTTTCTTTCCCTCCCAGGGGCCACGGCCGGAACCTGTGCCTCCCGTTTCAGGATCTGGCTCTCTGGCTCTCCGGGGGAGGAAGGGCACCCGGGGTGGGCGCCCCACGCCGCTGAGGCCATGGTGAAATAAAGAACAGTGCTCACAGTTGCGTCCCGCATCTCTGCAGCCGGTTACGGCGGGTTCTGATTCGGGTTTAAGGCCCGCCCCACACTTACTCGATCGCCTGCGCCCACCGGCAAGGGGTCGCGCTCTACTCCAAGCCGGGTTCCACTTCGGGAGACTGGGACGGCAGTGGCAGCCGGGCAAACCCCGCACGGCCGAAAGTCGCTCCCCACAGCGCTGGGCCGGGAGCGCTTTGAACCAGCGTCGCCCAAGAGCGCTCTGACGTCACTGGGCGCGACGCCCCGCGCCGGGACTACGGCTCCCAGAAGGCCGCGCGCGAGCCACGGCTAGTCAGGTAGGCTCCAGGCCCTGGCTGCTGCAGAAGCGCCGGCGGAGCAGGAGACCCGCTCCGGGAGACGCCGCCTCGCTATCCCCGCGCGGGCGGGACAGGGCGGCCGGCGTCATGACCCTGTTTCACTTCGGGAACTGCTTCGCTCTCGCCTACTTCCCTTACTTCATCACCTACAAGTGCAGCGGCCTGTGAGTGCGGGAAGGGCGCGGGGTGGAGAGGGTGCGGGGCCCGGGCCGACCCTCACCGCCCGCTTCTCCAGGTCAGAATATAACGCCTTCTGGAAATGCGTCCAGGCTGGAGTCACCTACCTCTTTGTGCAGCTCTGCAAGGTGAGGGCCGTCGAGACCCCACGTGTCTGGCCCCTAGGCTCTGCAGACCCAGGGACCCGCCCCCGTTGCGTATCCCCGATGGTGGGACCGCCCTCGGGACTCCGCAATGGGATGGTGTCGGGATACCTGGAGATGATGGACTTTAAAGAGAGCACGACCTGAAAAGAGGCGTAGAAACAACTCTCGCGTAGCACTTAGTAAAATTGAGAAAACCTCAGTAGTGTGCTTGGCTAAGAGGGTTTTTTGGTGCAGTTAAGAGTGTTCACTGATTCCCCACGTGCTGCTAACACTGCCGAAGGAGCAGCACTGACTCAGATGCCCTGTGATCACCCAGAACTTAAACTTCCAGCCCCCTCGAGGACCCAGGGACCTATCTTCTATCTCTCCCATGCCTGTAATCTTGCCATCATCTGGTGGTTCCTCTTCCAGATGGGCCCCCGGAACCTGTCCTGCTCTCCTTGTGCAAACGAATTTCCCACAAAACCCACGTGGTTGATCGTGATCCTCTCACCTTGAAGTGACCTCTTTCTGCTTTCTGTTCTCAGATGCTGTTCTTGGCCACCTTCTTTCCCACCTGGGAAGGCGGCATCTATGACTTCATTGGGGTGAGAGGGGCCGGGGAAGGGGAGGGAGTGCAGGAGTGGGGTGGGCCTCCCTGTCTCCTGTGCTTACTTAAGCTTCAACCTGACCCTCAGGAGTTCATGAAGGCCAGCGTGGATGTGGCCGACCTGATAGGCCTAAACCTTGTCATGTCCCGGAATGCCGGCAAGGGGGAGTACAAGATCATGGTTGCTGCCCTAGGCTGGGCCACGGCCGAACTTATTATGTCCCGGTGCGTGCAGCAGCCTGGAGCCCAGACCCCTGAGAAGGGACACCTGGGTTCCATGGGGGTGCTGGAGGGCTGGTGCTGAGGGTGTCTGGGTACTAGAGAATCCCATCCTTTGCCTTCCTCAGCTGCATTCCCTTATGGGTTGGAGCCCGGGGCATTGAGTTTGACTGGAAATACATCCAGATGAGCATAGACTCCAACATCAGTCTGGTACGCAGTCCTGCTCTTGCCTACACACATTTCTGCTGGTGGCCATAGTCCTCCCTGAGGCCTGGCCCCGACTTTCTGCCTCCCTCCAGGTCCATTACATTGTCGCGTCTGCCCAGGTCTGGATGATAACACGCTATGATCTGTACCACACCTTCCGGCCGGCTGTCCTCCTGCTGATGTTCCTTAGTGTCTACAAGACCTTTGTTATGGAGTGAGCTGGGTGGGGTTTGTGGCTGGGTCCAGAGGGGGATGGGTTATCTATTCTATTCTCCCTCCCTCATTGTGACATTTTCCCTGCAGGACCTTTGTCCACCTCTGCTCGCTGGGCAGCTGGACAGCCCTGCTGGCCCGGGCAGTGGTAACGGGGCTGCTGGCCCTCAGCACCTTGGCCCTCTATGTCGCCGTTGTCAACGTGCACTCCTAGGCTTGGTGTCTCAGACACTGGCGTACCTTTTCCCCGCCTGGCTCCAGGTTTTAGTGAAGTAAACAGTATTTGGAAAGCTGCTGCTGCCGCCATTTCTCTCTGTTGGGAACTGTCTTCCAATCCCGTGCCCACCTGGGTCCCAGAGGCCCTGGTTCTGGCTCAGGAGGGGGTAGACAAGCTGGAAGCTAGCCAGTTACTGACTTGCGCCATGTCCTGGAGCAGTTTCACTGGCTCCTTGTTTTCTGGGAGTAGACAGAAGGTTTGGATGATCTCTGAGCGGTGGCAGAGGCCAGGGCCCTCAAGGAACAGGTGATAGCGGGGAGCTAGACTCCAGAGAGGGCCCTTGGGGGGTCTTCCTCTCCTTACAGCCTCAACCTGGGCCTCCCCACATGTGCCCTTCCCAGGCTGGTTACCTCTGAGGCACCTGGCCCCAGTGTCCCCTTCCAATCTGTCCTGTGTATGGCAGCCAGTGGATCTATCTGAAATCTAACCTTGTCATCCTCCCACTTGTGGCCCCTTGTTACACTGTGGACAGTTCAATTGCTTGGCCTGTGGATTTACCCAACCAGCAAAACCAGCTTTTCTGAAACTGCTCCCTGGATTGATTTGCCCAGCCAGATTCTTCACGTCATTCAAGCCATGGGGTCAGCATGGGGCTCGGGGGAGAGTTGTGACTCTGAGCCCCTCAGTTCTATGGCCTGCAGATCAGATCCCGGCCTGAGCCGTCTCAGGGTGGAGTAGAAAGACAGCTGCAGCCAAGGAGCAGAACGGTGGGGCCCCTAGCTTGGACGTTGTCCTGGGTGTCCCCCTCCCTGCCCCCCATACCCTCAGCCTTCCTTGGTCCACTAAAGCCAGCTCCCTGCCCCATTCCCCACCTCTCTCTGAGAGGGATGTGTCAGAAGCTTTGAATGTCATGTTTAAGCTCCACTTCGATGCACACCCTCCCACTCAGGAAGGTGCTCCCCAGCCCTGGTGTTTCATTGGGGTACCCCGGGGAGCAGGATAGGACAGTTGCCCCTCCTCTTCCACCAGGCGGTTGAGGTTCCACATTATATTATTTAAGCTTGTGCCTAGGAAAGCTCGCTATAACCGTCTTGTGTTTCCAGAGGGCGCATTTGCCCTAAGACAGGGCAGCCGCCATCTGGGCCCACTCTTCCTCATGGTTTGGAATAAAGACAGGGTCCAGGAGTCTCTTGGGAGCTGGAAATGATTGATCGCCTTGACATTGATGTGGAAAGGAAGTAGATGGGGCAGTCTATCTAGGTGGACTTGTGACAAGGTCACTTTCTCCCACACTTCCATGCCCCACATAGCTCTTTACACATTTTGAGACAAGTGTCAGTTGCAGAAATTACCAACTGGAATAATCCCCACTTGTATGGGGTTCAGAGAGAGAGACGGGTGGTTAGGGCTGAGTTGGCAGAGGGCAGTGAAGCCTAGGCAGCAGGACTGTGGTGAGCCAGGCTGCAGATGATTGGAGTTATGATGGGGAAACACCCGGGTTATGGGGACCCGCAGGAGCCGCCTGACCTGCCGTGGAAGCAGTGTGGGCTCCCCTGAGCAGAGCACATGTGAGCTGAGACCTAAAGAATGAGCGACTGGGGCAAGGCAGAGGTAATGGTCTTGAGGTCAGAGGGGAGGCCTCTTTTCCCCAACGGAACATAACTCGTTGGAATGAGTTCAAGGGGGCTTGTGAGACTACAGAAACTGGCAGGGGTGAGATCACAGAAGGCTTTGGGAACCATGGAGAGCTCTAGGCAGAGGATAGAAGGGTCAGATAACAGCTTTAGGGAGCTCTGCATGACTATTGTCTGGAGTGGGGAGGCTGAGACCAGGAGGCCAGGGCTGGACCAGAGTAGGGCTGTTGGGGTGCGGGGAGTGGCTAGAAACTAAGCCCAGGTGATGGTGATCAGTGGGCTGTGTGTATTTATTTACCGCCAGGGGGCGCCCTGGGGCAACAACAGGTAAGGGAGGAGCAAAGAGTTTCAGGGTAACAGGAGTTTGGGATTTGTAAGCCCCAGGGCTCACCAAGGGAGAAGGGACCACACTGATAGGACAGTGGGACTATCAGATTGGGTCAGTGCATGGGTGCAGGTTTGGGGGAAGATGCAGAGCAGTGTAGGTCACCTCGGATACTGGGGGAAGCTCGGGACAGATGCGGGTCTCACTGCAGAGATAACTGAAGCCATGGGGAGCTGGGGGGCTGTGATCACAAGGAAGGAGAAGCCCAAGCCCTAGCCAGAGAAAGCCATAAGAAAGAGGTAGAGGCTGGGCGCGGTGGCTCATGCCTGTAATCCCAGCACTTTGGGAGGCCGAGATGGGTGGATCACGAGGTCAGGAGTTCAAGACCAGCCTGGCCAACATGGTGAAACCCCATCTCTTAAAAAAAAAAGAAAAGAAAAGAGGAAGAGAGGTGAACAGAAGGGACTGGGAAAGGAGCGGCAGAGGTGGGAGGTGGGGGGATGGGGAGGACAGGTGTCTCCAGTAGTCAGAGGGGTTAACCTTTCAGGTGAAGGGTGTGAAGAGGGGACCTCAAGGAGTTGGTCACACACTGGCCACTGCTGGGACAGAGGAGCAAGCAGATAGGCTCAGAGGGGAGACACCTGCGGGGGGTGGGGGATGCTTGAGGTACAAATGACTTGGTCCCCTTGTGTCCGGGAGCCCCCAGGAGGGAAAAGGGTGCTGAGAATAGAGAAAGCCCAGAGGTGGTAGGGGTGCGTGTGGTCACGGCCCAGCTTGCCTTTAGATGCCATGACCCTAGGCAAAGAAATAGGAATCATTTCCCGCCCCCCCCCAAGGCAGGTTTATTGAGCACCTACTATGTGCCAGGCTGTGTTCTAGGCACTGGAGGTACAGCCCTGAATAAACAGCCCCCATGTGTAGGATTGTGGGAGATCACAGTCACTAACAAGAGACACTGAGGACAGTGCCTGGCACCGGATACCACACAGCATGAGCTGGTTTTATTACCATCTCGCAGGACACAAGCGTATCTTTAACGAAGGGCCGCTGGGCAGCCCTCCTGCCTGGACTGGAGTCCTAAGGACAGACACCCTCCAGTTGTACTCCCTGTCAGAGCCCCACCGCCACCAAGTGGGGGCTTTCCCGAGGCCAGCTCAGAGGACTGTGCCCAGGTACTGCTGCTCCAGGAGGTGCAAACCTTGGGGATGGGGAAGGGGAGTAGGCAGGGTCCCTCCAAGTTTGGGGTGCTGTGGACTGCAGAAGCAGATACTGGTGGGGCTGGGACTCTTGGTAGCTCAGATGTCTTGGTGGCTGTCCAGAGGGTCCCAGGAGCCCTGCCCCCACCTGCCGTGGCAGTTGCAGGGATGCTTGAAGGCAGTTGTCCCTCTAATAGTAGAGTTCCTGGTCCCACCAGCCTTGGAGAGAGAGGGAACAAGGAGACTCAGTGCTGGGGGTGCCACTTAGGCAGAGCCAGGGGCTCAGGGGTCATGGATCAGTGGTGGTTGCTATGGAGGGTCAATGGCTTGGAGGCCATTGACGTGTTGAGGATCAAAGGTGGGTGCAGCTGCTCGAAAACATTTCAGTCCCTCATCTCCACACTCACTTCCTGGGCAACAGCGAACTCCAAGCTTCCTGATCTCATCATAGACGAAGATGAGGATGCCGTAGGGCAGGGGGACCAGCCACCACTGGAACCTGAAGGCACATGGCAAGGTGAAGGCCATCCCAGGCCTGTGTCCCGCAGCCCCCTCCCTCTGCTCGCCGCTCACAGCCTCTCACCGAATGGGCATGAAGTTGAAGATGTTGGGCATGCCGGGGCAGTAGCACAGGAAGCAGCCGATGCAGACCTGGAACACGATGGCAATCACCAGGATCTTATTCCTGCGGGGGCGGGGCAGCAGGATGGGACAGGCCATTAGGAACTGGGAACCTGATGGAAATTAGGATACTGTGGGTCAAAGTAGGTCTGATGTCAGCAGCAGCAGGGATGTGTTCTACACACTGAACACTGGAGTGGCCCGGGCGCCTCGGCACCAGCCCTTCAGTGAAATGTGGAGGGGCCGCAGGGGGAGCTATTGGTCAGTTAGAAAAGTGTTAGGGCATGTCAGCATCTGGCATCAGCACCCACTGGTGTTTGCCAGCTGTTCCAAACCACGGCCAGAATCTGATGGGAGTTGGGACCAGGGACTGGATGGAGGGCAGGAGGGGGGCCAGCCAGGGACACCTGAAGAAGCCCTGCTGGAAGGCAGAGAGGCGGCGTGTCTTGCGGATGAGCACGTCGGCAATCTGGCACACCTCGATGCTGATGAAGAACACGGTGTAGCAGGTGTACTGCTGGTACAGGCGCTGCCCGAACGTCTGCAGGCCAGGGACAAACAGAAGCAGCCTGAGTGCCTGTGGACAGCCTCTGCAGCTCCCCCGGGCATAGGGTCCGGGGGCTGTGAACCCCTCAATTCTCTGCCTTGCATCAGAGGTTCATGGGTGGGGGCAAGGAGAGAGGCAGGGTCTGCCAGGTTTGCAGGACCCCAGACTTGTGGGGCCAGGAAACCTCAGCCTTGCAGATCTTGGATGACAGGGCTGGGAAAACAGTAGGCTGGGCTGGACTGCTTTCATAGTGAAAGTGGGGAGGTACCCACTAGGAAGGGCCCAGGAAGGGGAATTGAAATCCTGAGATGGGATTTGCAAAGTCCAGTGACTCCAGGGGCCAGGTGGATGGCAAAAATAAGTGAGGAAGGCATGAAGGGCCTTTGGGGAGCAGAGGGTATGTGCCCCATTTGAAGGGGGCAGCCACTATGCAGTCCATTTCTTCAACCCAGCTACTTGTTTTTTGAGATGGAGTCTCGCTCAGTCACCCAGGCTGGAGTGCAGTGGCACAGCCTCAGCTCACTGCAACCTCCACATCTCGGGCTCAGGGAATTCTCCTGCCTTAGCCTCCCAAGTAGCTGGAATTACAGGCATGTGCCACCATGCATGGCAGTACAACCCCTTCTAATGCCAGCTAACTGCGGGGATTGCCAACTCCTCCAGGTGCTGCATGTTGCACGTGCATTAGCTCATTTAATCCTCCCGATGACCCTAGGAGGTAAATCAGTGGTGCTGGAACTTGAACATGCAAGAGAATCCCAGCAAGGGCTCCCAGAGGGCGGGAATCGGGCCTGAGAATTTTGCCTTTCAAACAAGATCCCAGGTGATGCTGATGTGGCTGGTCTAGAAACAAACTGAAAACCACTGAGGTAGACACTGGTATTCTCTCCACTTGGCAGGTGAGAAAACAGACACAGAGGGAAAGCAACCTGCCCAGGGTTACACAGCTTGTGAGGAGCAGTACCAGACTGTGAGTCCAGGCAGCCTGGCTTCAATGTCTATTTTGACCATCAGTAAATGTTTGAGGGAAATGTCCTGGTCTGTATGTAACTCTACAGATGAACTAAACACCTTTGCTAGCCAGATCTAGCCTCACTGTGCTCCCAACCTTCATTAAAATGGGCCACATGTGCAAATACCCTGTGGGAGTGATACTAGAGGGAAAAGAAGCAGGATAGGGGCCGATTCCACCTTCGAGATGAGCAGTAGTGTCGGCAGGGACACCCATCTGCATTTGGGATCATCAGAAGCAAGAGTTTGGAGCTGCAGTTGGTGGGAAAGGCTCTTTCCCCCAGAACCAGCAGGGAGTCTGGGTGTCCAGGATGCTTCGGCTGAACCCAGTAACACGTGGAGGAGTGAGCAGGCCACACACAAGGCAAGTGGCCCTGGAAAGGAGAGAGCCCAGAGATGGGGTGCGCAGGGCGGGGCTCACCCACTCCTGGCCGTAGCTGTCCTGCAGATCTTGCAGGTGGTGGTCCTCCCACTGCGGCCGCAGCCCCACGCACAGCAGTGGGAACCAGCCCTCCTGGGCCATGGCCGTGAAGTAGTCAGTGAAGCCAGCAAAGGACTGAATGGCACCTGGAGAGAGGCAAAGGGACACAGGGAGACAGAGATGGACACAGAGACAAGGACACAGGAAGAAAGGCACATGGAGAGACAGGGATGCAGGAACAGTGACAGACACAGAGCAGCAGAGACAGAAGCAGGGACAGAGAGAGAGAGAAAAAAAGACACATCCAGGACCCAAAAAGACAAGTAGGCCATGACTCAGAGACAGGGTCATGGAGAGCAAGGTCAGAGACGGCAGGGACACAGGGGGACCAGAGAGACCATCACAGACAGGGACACGGAGGGCAATGGAGACCCAGGACCAAATGCAGACACTGAGGTCCAGAAACAGCCAGAGCCCAAGGCAGGGCCTGGAGCAGGCGAGCAGCTCAGTGCAGAGCCCCTCAGGCTCCCCATTCCATGGGCACCCACCAATCTGGAAGTAGGAGTAGGCAGCCAGGGGCTCGTTGACCAATCTGTCGCGCTTCGGGTTTCGTGGACGCAGGTGCATGATGTCACTCTCAGCCTTTTCGTATGCCAGGGACACAGATGGGAACTGGCCAGGAATGGAAGGAACTGGGACTAAGGGTTTGCCTGGGCCCCTGTCCCCTCCACTCTGGGTCCCCCTTCTCCCTCTTGTGGGCAAGAACAGGACTGAGGTTAGGAGGTAGGACCTGCAGGGACGGCACAGCCACACCAGCTTGGACAGCCTGGGCGTTGGCATCTTGGTGTCCATCTTCATAAAACATCTGCTTTTTGGCCAGGCGCGGTGGCTCATGCCTGTAACCCCAGCACTTTGGGAGGCCGAGGCAGGAGAATCACCTGAGGTCAGGAGTTCAAGACCAGCCTGGCCAACATGGCAAAACCACGTTTTTACTAAAAGTACAAAAATTAGCCGGGCTTGATGGCGGGTGCCTGTAATCCCAGCTGCTCAGGAGGCTGAGACAGGAGAATTGCTTGAACCCAGGAGGCAGATCTGGCTGCCTTCGTGGCTGTATCTGTGGCTTTTTTCCGTCTGTGTCCTGTGGAGTCTTATCTGTGGGTGTTTATTTGTCCCTGTCTGTTTAGGGTCATGTATCTGTGATTCGAGTCTGGCCAGATACCTGTTCTGTTTACATCTCTGTCTGAGAACCTGTATCTGAGTCCCTGTGTGTACATGGGTCAGCCTGGGCTGACCTGAGTGTGTGCATGGCTGTAGGTCTGTCCACATAGGCCTTTCCACCTGCCTGCCACTTGTGTGTCCTGCACTGGCTGTCATTGCACACACAGGTTCTGTCTGGCACTCTGTGCCCAAGAGTGTCTGTGGCGGTCTCTGTCCCTCCTGTCCATCCGCGGGCAAGTGTCTCTGGACACCCTGTGGATGGGGGCCCTGGGCTGTGGACTCACGATGTCAGTGCAGAGTTCGATGAAGAGGATGGTGATGCACCCGAGGGGCAGGGGCACGCTGACAGTGATGTAGATGAGGTAGGGCGTCAGCTCCGGGATGTTCTTGGTCAATGTGTAGGCGATGGACTTCTTCAGGTTGTCGAAGATAAGTCGGCCTGTGGGGTAGGGAGGGCACCTCAGCCACCTCACAGCCCTCTCTCTCCTGTGCCCACACCGCCTGCCCCCTTCTTGGCCTGGCACGGACCCTGCTCCACGCCTGTCACAATGGAGGCAAAGTTATCATCCAGCAGGATCATGTCGGCTGCATTTTTGGCAGCATCTGAGCCAGCAATGCCCATGGCTACTCCAATGTCTGCCTTCTTCAGGGCTGGGGAGTCATTCACACCATCCCCTGTGACGGCCACAATCGCACCCTGCAGGCAGTGGTGCAGGTGGGTGGGCAGGTGGTCAGTGAGAGGCTGGCCTAGGACCAGCCCTGCCTGTCTGCCCACCTGCCCGCCCTCATCAGCAGGGCTCACCAGCCTCTGGCAGCTCTCCACGATTACCAGCTTCTGCTGGGGGCTGGTGCGTGCAAACACCATCTCAGGGTGGGTGCGCAGGGCCTCGACCAGCTCCGACGGGTCCATGTCCTTCAGCTGCATGCCATTGATCACACAGGCACGGGCGTCCCTGGGGAGGAGATGGAAGGACCTCACTGGGACCTCAGTCTGTGCCATGTGTGTGGGGAGAACCACAGGGAGGCCTGGGGGGGCTTACTTGCGATTAACCTGGTCCACAGGCACACGGAGGCGGGCAGCGATGTCCTCCACTGTCTCGCTGCCTTCTGAGATGATGCCCACACTGGCTGCAATGGCCTTGGCGGTGATGGGGTGGTCACCTGTCACCATGATCACCTGTAGGAGGAACCAGCAGATCCCTGACCCCTTCAGATCAGCCCCATCTCCCTGTCCTCCCTGGGAGACATCTGCTGATACACATGTTCATATACTTGACCACCTGCTACATGCCTGGGATATAGCAGAGACAAAAGAGATGAAAATCCCTGTCCTTGAGGAGCTAGCATTCCAGTGGTGGTGACAGAAAATAAAGAATGAATTATATCGTATGTTAGAAGGTAGAAAACACATATTAAGCTTGGTGGAGGCAATGGTGACTCTATTTTAAGTGTGCCCAGGGAAGGGCTCCTTGAGAAGGTGACATCTGAGCAGATACTTGAAAGAGGTGAGAGAATTGGCCACATGGAAAGCTGGGGGAAGAGTGCTTCTGGCAGAGGGAACAGCAGATGCAAAGGCCCAGAGGTGAAGACAGACCCGAACTGTTGGAGGAACAGCAGGGAGGACAGCATGACCACAGAGGAGTGAACAAGGAAACAGGGCTAAGGAACAAGCTTAGAAAGGCCCAGATCTAACAGGGCCTTAGAGACACAGGAAGGGCTTGGGCATTGCCTGCCTGGCCATGGCTTCCCCACCTTTGTTTTGTGTTTGGGGAGCCACTCCTCTCCCCTAGACCATAGGTCTCAGTGAGATCCCTGGCTAAGACTGGGCAAGTAAGCCCAGACCTGGCCAATCAAGGTGTTCCATCTTCCAGCCACAGTGACTGGCTCAGAGATGAATGAGTGACCCAATCTGGCACTAGTGCAAAAGAGACACTTTTTTTCTGTGAGGTGGCTAAACAGGTGAGAGTTAAGTTCAAGCTGCTGGAGCAGGGGTGTGTGTGTCCCCAAGTGGAGGGAGTGCTTGCAAATAAAGCCAGCAGAGAGAACAGCAAAGCTGAGACATGGAGAAAGGCAAATTCCTAATGACACCGAGCTCCTGGATTCAGCTATACCTGAAGTTTTAATTCCCCAGAATTTTTCAGTATCATAAACCAACGTATTTTGGTTCAAGCCAGTTTCAGGTGAGTTTATCGTCGGGTTCCTCATCCACAAATGCTGCTGCCATCCTCTGTCCTCACCCCACCTGTTCCTCCCCACAGTGGCATACCCGGATGCCTGCTGTGCGACACTTGAGCACAGCATCAGGGACGGTGGCCCGGGGTGGGTCAATCATGGATACAAGTCCAGCAAAGCAGAGGCCGCTAGATGGGAAGTTCATGGCCTCCACGTCAAAGGCATAGCCAGGCGGGTAGTCCTTCTCATTCAGGTAGAGCTGGCAGAAGCCTGATGAAACAGGGACGTCAGGGAGGAGCCCCGGGCAGACCCTTCCTTAGCAGGGCCAGGAGGTAAGTAAAATAACCAGCCCCTTGCACCAAATACCTGTGGATGCTTGACCCTGTGCTGACCCCTTCACTTGCATTATCTGAATCTACCCTCACAACCACCTTGTGAGGCCCATCCTCATCTTACAGATGAGGAAACTGAGGCTCAGAGAGGGGACATTTCTTGCCAGAGGTCACACAGCAAGTAAAAGACCCAGAATTAGACCACGGACCTGCTTTCTAGGGTAGAGGCAGGGAAGTTTAAGGTGTTAGGACAAAACTTGGGAGAGGTCAGGGTACGGATGAAAAGTCCAGGTGAGGACAGACAGGGGCCGGGACTGGTACAGGCAAAGTCATAGGGGTGAGGCTGTGGACTGCGACAGATCAGCCGGCAGCCAGTGATGAGGACCGTGAGGAGTGGGCAAAGTGCGCTAGCTCCTCCTCGCACCTGGAGCCTCCTCCCCTGCCCAGGGGCCTCACCAAGCACGCGTTCACCCAGGCCTCCCAGGCTGAGGTAGGCGGTCTGGAAGGCCTCACGCCACTGCTCATCCAGAGGCAGCTCCTGGCCCTTGATGAGGATGGAGCTGCAGCGCTCCAGCACGCGCTCGGGGGCGCCCTTCATCACCAGCAGGTGTCGCAGGTCCCGCGGGTCCTCCAGCGTGTGGATGGACAGCTATGGGCGTGGAGGGGCGATGCTGTGGGCGGGGAATGGGCGGGGCTGAGGAGAGGCGGGGCCGAGAGCGCGGGGTTGGGGGCTGAGAGCGGCGGGGACAGGTGAAGGTGGAAAATGGGGACATTGCAGGGTGGGTACTTGATACAGGGTGAGCGTTAAGGAAGGGCTAGGCACAGATTTGGGGGTCCTAGGTGTAAGGAATGAACATAATTAGGGTGCGGAGTTGGGCTGGGGCAGGATTTGGAGCGCGAGATCCTCCCCATGCAGAGTCTTGCCCAGAGACTGGGCGGGGCTGGATGGTGGGCGGGGCCGTAGGCAAAGCGGGAGATGAGATTGGGGTTTGGCTGTGGAAAGGAGGCTGGGGGCACCTGATATGGGTGGGGCATGGGGCAGGGCCCGAGGTGGATGGGACCAGGCCGTGGGCGGGGCCGGCTGCGTACCTGGAACTTGTTGGTGGAGTTGAAAGGGATCTCGCAGACTTTTGGGAAGCGGTCGCGGTAGCCCATGGCGTTGCCCAGCGTCAGCTCTGAGAACTTGAGCAGCGCCGTCTCCGACGCGTCTCCGATCACGATGCGCTGGGAGCGGGGGCCGGTGTCAGGGGGGAACCTGACTGCACCAGGCTCCTGGTATTCCCTGGAGGTCCCCCGGCCCTCACCTTGGGCACGGGCACTGCGTCCTGGCCGGACTTGAAGGCGGCGCGGTTGCACAGGGTGAGCACCCGGCACAGCGCCCGCCACGTCTCCGAGGACTGGTCAAACGTCTGCCCTGCAGACCAGGCGTCCAGGCTGGGTCCCGCACCGCGGCTCTCCCGGACCAGAACCGAGACCCCACCTCCTAGGCTCAAGTCAGGGGACTCCTCCCCAGACCTGGGTGGGTTTGGGGTACACCCAGCCCTGAGGGACCCAACCCCAGGATGAGCCTTCCCTCTAGACCCAGTAGCGAGTCTCCTTTGAGACCTGGAGCCGAGCCGTGCCCCCATCATACAAAGCCCTCCCTACCTCCCCAACCCCCTTCAGGTCTCCACTATCCACCATCCACCAGATCCTGCCCTGGCGCCTGTGCCCTCCCTTCCCCACACCTGACTGGTCTTCCGTGGTGTCAGCTGTGTGGATGTGGTTGTCAAACCACAAATGGGACACAGTCATGCGGTTCTGAGTGAGCGTCCCTGTCTTGTCCGAGCAGATCACTGAGGTGGAGCCCAATGTCTCCACTGCCTCCAGGTTCTTGACCACGCAGTTCTTACTGGCCAGGCGCTTGGCTGTCAGGGAGAGGCAGACCTGGGGAAGGGGTGAGTACCATAGGTTGGGGACCACTCTTGCTTCCAGCCCTCTTCCCAGCTTCACAGCACCGGGAAGGCTTCCTAGCTGTGGGGCTGCATGTGCAACTTGCTTCTGCAAACAGCAGGCATTTTCTTGCCCCCAGCTTTTGTTCAGCCTGTGCTTTGTTTGGGACTCCTTCCCCAGTCTGCCCAGATACTGTGTCCTAGCCAAGGTGCTGAAAATTCTCATCACACAACCAAAATGAGAAAAGGAACCTTCCCTGTGGTTTCTTCATGGCTAGTCTGGGGCTGGGTGCTGATTATGGAAGGCTGGGTGACATGCTGGCTGCCCGTACAGGACCTCAGCCTCCTCTGGTCAAGGACTGGCCAGCCTCGGCATCTCTGCGCCCTTGATGTGTGGCACAGGACATGGCCCAGGGTCGCCTCAGGAAGCACTTGCTGAATGGGTGGTTGATGGGAAGATGGGAGGGTTGATGGGAGTGGAGTGGACGGATGGACAGGCAGGGATGTGATGAGGAAGCATGGAGGAAAGAGCAGATGGCTTGGCAGGACCCTCAGCTCCCTGCGCCCCCACCTGCCCCCACTCACTGTGACAGTGGCCAGCAGCCCCTCAGGCACGTAGGCCACCACAATGGCCATGAAGAAGACCATCGCCCGCAGGAAGGTGTAGCCGATGCACATGGCCACGATAAAAAATGTGGCACCAAAGAGTATGGCCAGGCCTGCGATTATGTCCACAAAATGCTCAATCTCGATAGCAATGGGTGTCTTCTCGTTTTCCACCCCTGACGCCAACGATGCAATGCGCCCAATGATGGTGCGGTCGCCCGTGTTCACCACCAGGCCCTGCGCAGTGCCTGCAGGGGGCCAAAGGGTGACTCAGAGATTGGGGGGCAGTGGGGTGTGTGCTGCTCTATGAGTTGAAGGAGAGCCAGTCACCACCAGCAGAGGGTGTGACCTGGGGAGAGGGTAACAACAGTGGGAGACAGAGAGGCAGCATATCCCAGGGAGGTGGCAGTCATGCGGGAGAAGGCAACGAAGCAGAAGCTCCCTGTTCTAGAAGGTAGCAGAAGAGAGGCCAGTGGAGGCAGTGGTTACTGGGCAGGCAGGCACGAGCTTCACACACCCTCAAGGCACATGGTGGAGAAGAAGGCAATGTTGCGGGTCTCCAGGGGGCTCTCATGTGTGCACTCAGGTGAACGGGTCTGCGGCTCAGACTCCCCCGTCAGCGAGGAGTTGTCCACCTTGCAGCCCTGGGCCGCCAGGATGCGGATGTCAGCGGGCACTCTGTCCCCGCCTTTCATCTCCACCAGGTCACCCACCACCAGCTGGTCAGCGTTGATCTGGAACTTGTCTCCATCTCGGATGACAGTGGCTTGCTGTGGGACAAGAGTTTAGGTGGATGGGGGGGTGGGGAGGTGGGAGTTGCTGCATGTGAGGAGGTAGAGGGTGGGGAGAATTGGGGACTTAAGGGGAGAGATGGAGGCCACGGATGAGGGGCAGGTTGGGCCTAATGGGAGGAGGCTGCAGGAGCCTCCGGAGAGGTTAGGGGTCTCTGGGATCTGGAGTGGCTGGGTGCTGAGGAACCCACCTGTGGCACAAGGTTCTTGAAGCTGGCGATGATGTTGGTGCTCTTGAATTCCTGGTAGTAGCCAAAGCAGCCAGTGACGACAACTACAGCGATGAGAGCAATTGCCAGGTACAGCTGGGGACAGGGACAGGGACAGGGCTGGGGTTATTCGGAGGGGCTGGGAGCTGCCAGCCGGGGACCGCCCCCCCTCCCCCGCTCCCTGGTGCCCTGGTGTTCTTGGGGTCACCTCCACGATTTTCCCCACCTACTAGGAAACTTCATGCACCATTCCCTGTGGCCTGCGGCCCCCTCCCCATGTCCCTCATGCCCCACACTCGCCTGCCCTGTCTTCTCAGTGTCTTGTGTTCCTGTGTATATTTCACATCTTCTGGCCCTTGTTGGAATAGATGCTGGAAATAGATGCTCAGTGCCGCAAAGAAAAATTAGCACTGAGACAGAGGATCATGAGTACCTTCCTGCAGTCCAGGGAGTAAAAATTTCGTTGCTGAAAGATCCTTTGTCTCAGTGCTAATTTTTCTTTGTAGCACCAAGCATCTATTTCCAGCATCTATTTCCAACACCCTGAATCCTCAGTCTTCCAAGTCCCCATATCTATGACTTGTACCCCAAGTCACTGTGTGCCTTGGTCTGGCACGTTCCCTTCTCCTGTGTCCCCAAGCCTTGCATTCCCCATGTCCACTGTCCCACGCCTCCTGCTGTCCCCATGGCCTGTATTCCCCATGTCTCCAGTTTCACATCCTGGGTTTTCCATAATCCGCAGCCACCCTCTCTGTCCCCTTGTCCCTGCGTCCTCACATCCCCATCCCTGTGTGTGCTGCAGACCTTGTGTGTCATGGTCTGTGTCCTCACGGGCCATGGCTCCCATGTTCCAGCTCCCCGATCACTGTGTTCTGTTTCCCCCATGTCTGCGTATCTCTGAGTCTCCATCCTGTGTCCGGTGGCTATGACTTTTCAAGCCTCTGTCCGATGTCATGTGTCCCTGAGTCCCCATGTCCCTTGCCCTGACCTCTGCCATGTGTCCAGTGTCTACGGCCCTGTGTCTCCATTTCCTCTCTGTCTCTGTGCTTCTGTGTCTCATGTTTTGTGTCTCTCCATGTGCTGTGTCTGGAAGCTTGTGTCCCTGCCCTGGTTTCCCATGTCTGAGTCCCAGGGTCCCCTCTTCCCCACACCCCAGTCTGTCTTGTGTCTGCGTGTCCTGTTTCCCAAGTCTTCTCTCTGTCTCTCTCTCTCTCTCTCTCTCTCTCTCTGCCTCCCTCTCTCTCTCTCTCTCTCTCTCTCTCTCTCTCTCTCTCTCTCTCTCTCTCTCTCTTTCTCTTTTCTTTTTGAGACAGAGTCTTGCTATGCTGCCCAGGCTAGTATGCAGTGGCATGGTCTTGCCTCACTGCAACCTCCACCTCCTGGGTTCAAATGATTCTCCTGCCTCAGCCTCCTGAGTAGCGGTTCCCGCCACCATGCCTGGCTAATTTTTGCATTTTTAGTACAGATGGCGTTTCACCATCTGTTGGCCAGGCTGGTCTCGAACTCCTGACCTGGTGATCCACCTGCCTCAGTTTCCCAAAGTTCTGGGATTACAGGCATGAGCCACCGAGCCCAGCCTCCAAGTCCCATCTCTTACATATCACATTGCCATACTCTTTACATCCCCCACCCATGTCCCCATACCCAAGACTCACCCCAGTGTCCCTGCGTCCTGTGTCCTTGTGTCAGCCCCATCCATATCCCAATATCCTCCACCCCCCATGACTCCTGTCTTGAGACTGCCTTTCGTGTTTCTGTATCCCCATCTTCTGCCCCTCTTGTCCTGAGTCCCATGCTCAGTGTCCTCTGTCCCCAGGTCCCAGTGTCCTGAGGCTGTCCCCGCATCACCACTCACGTTGTCATCGGTGGTGAGGTCCCCTTCGCTGGCCTGGATGGCAAAGGCGATGAGGCAGATGGCGGCGGCCACCCACATGAGGCACTGCAGGCCCCCGGCTAGCTGCCTCGCGAATTTGACGTACTCTGGGGTGCCCCGTGGCGGCCGCAGCGCATTGGGCCCATCCCGCAGCAGCAGCTCGGCAGCCAGGCTGGCAGACAGGCCCTGAGACAGAGGGGCAGGACAAGGCAGTGCTGGGGGCTTTCCTCCACATGCACACCCTGTGGGAAGCCCCGGCCTTGGTTTCCTTTCCCCAGCTGGGTCTGTCCTGCTCATTCTCATCTCTCTTTGTCTCTTGATTCCTGCCCCTGCCCCATCTCTCCCTCCCTCCTTCATCTCTCCCTTTGTCTCTCTCTCCTCACTCACCTTTCTTTGTCTCTCCTGCTGTCTCTCACTCACCTTTCTATGTCTCTCTCCGTATCTGACTTCTCTGTCTTGCTGTCTCTTTTCATCTACTCCTCTCTCCGTCTCTGTGTCTAGCCCTTTCTCTCTAATGCTATCTCCCTCCCTCCCTCTCTCTTTTTCCCTCCTTCTCTCCTTCCCTCTCTCTCTCCCTCTCTCCTCTCTCCCTCCCTCTATTTCTCCATATCTTTCCCTCCCCATCTCTCCCTCTCTCTCTCTCTCCCTCTCTCCCTCTCCTTCCCTCTCTCCCTCTCTCTTTCTCCCTCTCTCTCTCCCCCCTCTCTACATCTCCCTTCTTCCATCTCCCTCTCCTTCCCTCTCTCCCCCTCTCCTCTCTGCATGCTCCCAGTCTCCAGCTCACCTTGGTGGCACTGGTCTGGTATTTCTGTTCCAGCTCCGCCACTGACAGCTGGTGGTCGTTCTGTGTGGTGGGGTGGGGCAGGGTGCTTGCTCTGGGCTCTCCTAGCCTCCTCCCCACCCACTGCTCGGTTCCCAGCCCACCCCCCAGCTTCCGCCCCTCCCCAGCAGGAGCTCACAATCTCCATCTCTTTCTTCATGTTCTCCAGCTTCTCCTTCCTCTTGCCACCCCCGCCGCCCGCCTTCTTCTTGCTCATCTTGGCAGCCATGTCCCCGCCGGGGCCAGGGCCCAGCTCCACCGAGTAGAGCTCATAGTTCTCCTGGGGATGGACAGGATAGAGGGAGGGAGGCCTCAGATCCCACTGGAAACCCTGTCCCCACCGCATCCCAGAACCCTGGGCCCCACTCACGGCCTTCCCCATGGTGCCTGGTGCCTGGTGCCTGCGCTCTCACCCTACAGAGCCTGGGCCTGGACCAGCCCTGATATACCTGAGGAGGGCGGGGGGTGGAGCAGAACCGCCCGAGACAGCTGATTACAGGGCTTCTCAGGGTGACCTTCAGGCCTGGGTGCCTCAGGCATTCCCTCCTGGGCTGCACCCCCCGCCGGGCCAGATCCCCCCCCCCATGTCAACCTGCCCTGATATCAGGGAGGCCCTGGGACAGCTGCAACAACAAGAAAAGCAAACATAAGGTGCTCATTATGTGCTGGGCATTGTGCTGAGGGCTTCCGTGTGCTCACTTATGTAACCTGCCAACAACCCTTTGAGGGGACAAGACCCCTCACAGATGGGGAAACTGAGGCACGGGGGGGCTGAGTCACTCTCCTGTGGCTCCATCATAGGTTTGAACATGATGGAGTGAGAACCAGATCATCTGGCTGCAGAGTGTCCTCTTTTAGTCTAAATAGCACCAGCCTGATGAACAGGAAGAGGAGGGTGCCTCGATGCTCTTTTTCGTCGTTGTTTTTTTCAGGAATGGAGTCTCACTGTGTTGCCCAGGCTGGAGTGCAGTGGCACAGTCTCAGCTCACTGCAACCTCTGCCTCCCAGGTTCAAGCAATTCTCCTACCTCAGCCTCCCAAGTAGCTGGAATTACAGGTATGCATTACCACTCCTGGCTAATTTTTGTACTTTTAGTAGAGACGAGGTTTCCCCATGTTGGCCTGGCTGTTCTTGAACTCCTGACCTCAGGTGAACCACCCACCTCAGCCTCCCAAAGTGCTCGGATTACAGGCATGAGCCACCGCACCCAGCCATGCTTACAGCACTCTCTGCGGTGGCTGAACATTGACTGAATCCTGAACCCTCACTATGGGCTGCGTATGCTCTGTGTGTCACTCAGATGGTTTCCTTAGCTCCCAGCAGCAGCCCTGTAAAGCGATGTTCTCTTCTTAGCCCCATCAAGGACTTTGCCGAAGACTTCAACATCTAAAACCTAGGGGCAGGGTTCCAACTCGGGCTTGACCCCAGAGCCTGGCTCTTCTATGGCACCACCAATGGAAAAACCCAAACTTCACCTCAGCAGCGCCACACACGTGCCAGGTTCTGCACGTGTGACCTCATGGGTCTTTGCAAAAAAAAAAAAACCTTGTGCAGGTGACGCTATCATTCCTGTGGTACAGAGGGGGAAATTGAGACTCAAAGGGACTACTGGAGGGTCTTGGAGGCACTCACACATCCAGCTAGAGCCTTTACAGTCTCAGCCGTTCTGCTGTCCCTACCCCAGATGGGGAAACCAAGGTACTGCGTGTGGAGTGGATGTGTCCAAGGGTCTTGGCTTGAGCTTGGTGCTTGGTGACGGATGCCAGGAGGCCTGGGGACTCCTTCCTCATCCCTCAGGTAGGGACCTCCGTGGGCAGCCGCGAGGGGCTGGCCTGGTGGAATGGTGGGGACCTTGGTATGTTATGGGGTAGGCATGTCTCCAGGAGCAGGTGAGAAGGCGCCTGATAAGATAACTGCCCTGCCAATGTCATTCTCCGCTGGGGCAGGTCACCTGGGAAACAAAGCTGTCGGGCAGCCGCAGCCCCTTCCCACACCCGCACGCTGGTCATCCTCAGCATGCTAGAAGAAACCCGCAAAGAAAAGGCAGCATGGGGCCGCAGTCACACTGTCCTTGCAGTGAGTCCACCTGCTCACCGCGCGCAGGTCAGCTCTTTTGTTTTTCTAGGCAGCGTCTCACTCTGTCACCAGGCTGGAGTGCAGTGGCACACTTTCAGCTCACTGCAACCTCCGACTCCCTGGTTCAAGGGATTCTCCTGCCTCAATCTCCCGAGTAGCTGGGATTACAGGCGCATGCCACCACAGCCAGCTAATTTTTGTATTTTTGGTAGAGATGGGGTTTCACCATGTTGGCCAGGCTGGTCTCAAAGTACTGACCTCAGGTGATCCACCCGCCTTGGCCTCTCGGCGTACTGGGATTATAGGTGTGAGCCACTGTGCCCAACCTTGTGCGCAGGTCAGCTCTGAGCCATGTGTGTCAAATGGCTTGTGTCACTCCTCTGTTTACAACCATTTAAAGACTTCCCTTCCCATTCAGAATAAACCCTGCACTCCTTCCAGCAAGATCTGGCGCTGGTCACCTGCCCTGCCTCAGTCGCTACTAGGTTTCCAGGGGCACTGGCCTCTCTGCTGCACTTTGCACAGACCAAGTTCGTTCCTGCTTCAGGACCTTGGCACTTATAGCTCCTTCTGCTGGGCCCCTTCCTGAGATGTCTGCATTGGCTTTCTCACCTCTCTCAGGTCTCCGCTCAAATGTCGCCTCTTCAGAGAGTCCACTCTGTAATATTGCAGCCCACTGTGTTCTGCTTCTTTTCCCCACTGTATTCACACCTCTTACTCCAACTTGACGCGGAGGTGGGCAGATCACGAGGTCAGGAGTTTGAGACCAGCTTGGCCAATATGGTGAAACCCCGTCTCTACTAAAATAATATAAAAAATTAGCCAGGCATGGTGGAGCCCACCTGTTGTCCTAGTTAACTCAGGAGGCTAAGGCAGGAGAATCACTTGAACCCAGGAGGCAGAGGTTGCAGTGACAAGATTGTGCAACTGTACTCTAGCCTGGGCAACAGAATGAGACTCTCAAAGAACAAACAAACACAAATTAGCTGGACCCACTGGCTCACACCTGTTGTTCCAGCTACTTGGGAGGCTGAGGCAAGAGAATCGCTTGAACCTGAGAGGTGGAGGTGGAGGTTCCAGTGAGCCAAGTTCATGTCCCTGCACTGGGATATATCCTTGTATAGGCGTGAGCCACTATGCCCGCCAGCTTTGTCCATTCTGACCATCCCTGCTCAGGTAGGTTCATGGGTAAATACTTTTACCTACTCCCCTGATTTTGCAGTCTTCAGATACAAGTTCAAACCCAAGTTCTGTGTGTTTGCAGGGAGGGGCTTTGCTTATGCAATTTATTATTTCACCGTGTGTCTAAGCAATACTAAGCCCTGTCTCTGGGAGCTGAACACAGAGACCCTTGTCCATAGGTAGGATCTGGATAAGTTAGGAAGTGTTCCAAGTCTCTTGCACCCTGGAGTGCAGCCTAAGTAGACCACACAATGCCATTTCAGATGGATGGACAACCCCAGCACAACTCCAGGACAAAGAAGCTTCTCACAGGAATGTTGCAAGCATGACACAATCCACAGCACTGCAAGGTCCACCCCTCTTTCTCTGAACCTGGGGCGCACAGAACATTGGGAAGTTCTTTGAGAACAATTAGTGGTCAGACTTGAAAAAAATATTCTTTTCTTGAGAAAGAGGAGGCAAAGGACAAACTATTAAATGGATGGTGGGCCAGGAACAGTGACTTATTCCTCTAATCCCAGCACTGGCAGGCCGAGATGGGCAGATCACTGGTGGTCAGAAGTTCGAGACCAGCCTGGCCAACTACTAAAATATAAAATTCTAGCCAGGTGCAGTGGCTCACGCCTGTAATCCCAACACTTGGAAGGCTGAGGCGGGTGGATCATGAGGTTAGGAGTTCAAGACCAGCCTGGCCAAGATGGTGAGACCCTGTCTCTACTAAAAACAAAAATTAGCTGGGTGTGGTGGCAGGTGCCTGTAATCCCATCTTCTCAGGAGGCTTAGGCAGAGAATTGCTTGAACCTGGGAGGCAGAGTTTGCAGTGAGCCGAGATTGTGCCATTGTGTTCCAGCTTGGGCTACAAAGTGAGATTCTGTCTCAAAAAAAAAAAAATCTAATAATACAAAACCTCACTGAGTGCACTGGCAGGCACCTGTAGTCCCAGCTACTCAGGAGGCTGAGGTAGGGAAATTATTTAAACTCAGGAGGCAAAGGTTGCAGTGAGCCGAGATTGTACCACTGTACTCCAGCCTGGGCGACAGAACAAAACTCTCAAAAAAGAAAAAAATGTAGATGGTGAATATTATGTAGGTTTGAAGGGGAATTGGAACAATAGTCTCCTAGAACTGTGGCCATATACACACTGTTAGGGACCCAGCGCCCTGTAAACTTTGAAGGGATCAGACCCCTGGCAGACCCTCCTCCCCGTGTTCCCTTTTTCCCTTTCATCCTTTGGGGTCCTGCCCACCAGGCCTTCTGCTTTTCCAAATGATCATTTCAAAACCTCAGCACATGCAATTTCCTCTACCTGAAGTGTGCACCCGACCTCTTCCCCATGTTCAACAGCTCCTCACCTTTCCTGTTAAGCACAGACAATCCTTCCTCCAGGAAGCCTTCTTGGACTACCCACCAGGCTGGGTCAGGCACCTCCCTGGGCATCCACAGACCCCTGAGCCTCCTATCACAGCCCCCACCTGCCTGCCTATGCTTCCCCCATCCCAGTCCTGATGACTCTGACCCCATAATTCCTCCATCACAACCCTGACCACTCTGGGCTGTCAGGGTTGATGACATTTCATCTCCCCCTCCGGATCCATGAGGGCAGGACCCAGGCTGTCTCAGTCCCCACTGTGTGCCCTGCATTGCCTGGCCCGGGCTGGCCTCGGGGAGTGTTTGCCAAGTGACAGAAGTCATTGTGACCGTGACTTTTGTTACAGTGTTTGCGTCTCCCTGATAAGATAATGGGTCCAGCAATGCCCTTCACCTCCTGAGCAGGTCACCCCACCCCCTCGACCCTGGGAGGATGAAAAGAAGGGGCTGGGCATGCAGGGTCCTTGCTTCTGCCTCCTCTCCAGCCTCTCCAGGTGATCAGAATTAGTGGTCAGAATTGAAAAAATTGTCAAGGAGCTGGGGAACACCATCTGGCTCCCAGCCCAGCTAAGCTGGCAGCCAGTCCCCTGTATTCTGTTCCTCTCCCATCTTTGTGCAATGCAGATTGGAAAGGTCAGCCGTCCTGCTGTCCTGGGCTGGGTGCAGAGCCCTTTACTTCTTTTTTGTTGTTGTTTGTTTGAGATGGAGACTCACTCTGTCACCCAGGCTGGGGCGCAATGGTGTGGTCTCGGCTCACTGCAACATCCACCTCCCAGGTTGAAGTGATTCCCCACCCCCAGCTTTCCCCAGTAGCTGGGACTACAGGTGCATGCCACCACACCTGGCTAATTTTTGTATTTCTTTATATACTAAATATTTAATGGGTTCCATCAGCAACTCCAGCAGAAGTTTTCCTGGATGGGAGGCAGAATCAAGCTACCCAAGGGTTCATGATGAGATATGGGGGTCACTGAGGAGACCCCCAGAGTCACTGATCCCCTTCCACACACCAGGTGGCCCCGCAGAATGAGGGTTGGGCTGACAGAATGTCAAGTAGAGGAGAGGTAACATAGGGTGAGGGAACAGGCCCTGGCCTGTACATTTGCCTGCAGGAAGGAGGGAGGGCAGGAGAGACTTTCTGCGTAGGAGTGGAACTACACTTTTAAGTTCTCAGCCCCAATATGTAGGGGGAAACAGCCAAGCCACTCTCTGTCTAGTATTAGGAACCTCTCTTCAAGTGGTCTTCTGTCATCTCTGTTCTTTCTTTCCAATTCTCTATTCCAGGTTCCAAATTCTGCAGCTGAAGCCCAAGTTCTGAATTCTAAGTCCTACCTTCTGAGTTCCTGTTACGTGTCTGTCTCCTCCCCTAAATCCTTCCTGGCTCCCATCCCTTTCCCCAGCCCCTCTGGATGAAATGTCTGGACCTCCTCCTGACCATGCTGATGAGGTGTTTTTTTGTTGTTTTGTTTTGTTTTTGGCGGTTCCAGGCTTCTGTCCAGCAGGAGGGACTTGGCTCAGACTGTCTAGCAAGTGGGTGGTCCAGTGGAGACCAGGGAATTCCTGAGGGCCTGGCCTGGCCTCCTCTCTTCCCACCCCACCTGTAGCCACTGGACATGGTACCCTGTGTGCAAGCTAAATGGAAGATAACTGGGGACTGGTAGCCTTGAGATGAGGAATCTTAGGAGATATAAGAAGGCCTAAAAGATCGCCATCCTTCATTCAGGGAAATTAGAAACTACTTCTAGCAGCGGGAAGGAGGCAGGCAGGGAAGGTGGAAAGGGCGTGGGCAGAGCTGTAAATCCTCAGAACTTGTCTTCCTTCAGTTCCCCTTGTCTGAGCTGAGCACTGCTCCTCAGGGTCTTCTCAGAGCCCAGACAAAACCAAGACAGCAGAACCAGGAGCACCACTGTCTTGGGTTGCCCTGAGGGAGAAGGGGTCAGAGGTGGAGGTGAAGGCAGCATCACTGGAGAGGTGAAATCTTCAAGGGGATCATGATCCGAGACTCCATGTGTCGCACCAGGGAGACTGTATAGTAGACATTTTCATCCCAGCCTCTTCCTTCAGGCAGCGTTTCTAGTCTCCTCCCGAGGCTGCAGGTCTTTATAGACCCAGAGATGGGCACCACGTAGAGCCCTCCTACCTGTGAGAAGAAGCCGCCCACTGCCTCCTGGTTCTCCTGCCGGTACTTGAAGGCCCGAGCCCAGTTGTTCTCAGATCAATCATGGTTCCCGGCTTGAGCTTGTATGTCCTCAGCTCATAGATGTTGGGACCCACTGTGGGCTGTGGCTTGTTCCAGAAGCTGAACTTGAGGAGCAACTGGTTTCTCCTGGACAGCAGCACCTGGCTCCACTCCCTTTGGAACTGCAGGTACTCCTTATTCTTTTTGAGCTTGTTCTTGCAGTCCATGAGGGCTGGGTAGCCACCTGAGAATCACCACAGGTACACTGCCTGGTCCTGCTCCCCATGCCACGTGTTCCCGTTGCCCACAAGTGAGCAGGGGTAGTCCTTGTCCAGGTGCAGCTTGGGCAGCACAGCCGCCATTAGGCTGTTGTAGACGTCTAGGTATCCGTGCATTACACTGTGAAACGATCTTGTAGAGGTTACTAGTTTCCTTTTTGGACAGCAGGGTGGAGTGGGCATCCTTCGGGGATCCACCTTGTGAGCAAAGAGGGAGCGAAACCAGCTGCCTCCATTGTCCTTGGAATAGAAACGCACCACAGCTGCAGCCGCAACATCCTTGGCATGGGGCCCCAGGGTCCCTGCCCTCGTAGCCACCGCACCGCCACCGTGCCGCTACCACACCATACTTCACTATGTTGGCCAGGCTGGCCTCGAACTCTTTTTTGTTGAGACGGAGTCTTGCTCTGTCTCCAGGCTGGAGTGCAGTGGCGTGATCTCAGCTCACTAGAACCTCTGCTTCTCAGGCTCAAGCGATTCTCCTGCTTTAGCCTCCCAGGTAGCTGGGATTGCAGATGCCCACTACCACACCTACTTTTTGTATTTTTAGTAGAGACAGGGTTTCTCCATATGGGTCAGGCTGGTCTTGAACTCCTGACCTCTGGTGATCTGCCCACCTCAGCTTTCCAAGTTCTGGGATTATAGGTGTAAGCCACTGTGCCCAGCCCTTTAAAAAAAAAAAAAAAAAAAAGATAAGGTCTCACTCTATCACCACGCTGGAGTTCAATGGTGCAATCATGGCTCACTGCAGCCTCAAATTCCTGGGCTCAAGCAGTCCTCCCACTTCAGTCTCCCAAGTAGCTGGGACTACAAGCATGCACCACTACACCCAGCTAATATATATATTTTTTAAGACAGGGTCTTGCTATGTTGCCCAGGCTGGTCTCAGCTGGTCTCAAAAGATCCTCCCACCTTGGGCCCCCAAAGTGCTGGGATTGCCCCATTAACAGGAAGTACTGGGAATACTCAACCCACAATAATGTTCATCTTTGTTGTGGGAAAAGAACTCTGCAGTGTCCTCACTGGCCCCTGTAATATCCTTGCTGGCCCTATAACACCCTCAAAGTACCCTGTTGGCTTCTTTTTTTATATTTTTTATTTTTTGAGACGGAGTCTCACTCTGTCACCCAGGCTGGAGTGCAGTGGTATGATATTAGCTCACAGCAACCTCCACCTCCCAGGTTTGGATCCTCCCACCTCAGCCTCTCGAGTAGCTGGGATTACAGGTGTGTGCCAGCCACTATGCCCAGCTAATTTTTGTATTTTTAGTATAGAGAGGGTTCTACCATGTTGTCTAGGCTGGTCTCAAACTCCGGACCTCAAGTGATCCACCTGCCTTGGTCTCCCAAAGTGCTGGGATTACAGGTGTGAGCCACTGTGCCTGGCCAATTATAATGTAAATGTTATGGAGGCAAATACCTCATCTGTCTGAAACAGCGTTAAACCACTAAGGCTTAAAACAGTGCCTCTCACTATTAACCAATAAATGTTCATCAAATATGTGAAAGTCCCATGGTACCTGGCAAGGTGGACACACAGGAGACATGAACATGTGGGCACACATACATGCATGCAGCAGATGAATCAGAAAATGGAAACTTCCTCATAATCTTTACTGCTCTTAAAAATACTGATGGAGGGGAGACTTCCCCCAGCACAGGCAGTTACTGTTGTCCTAGTTCAAATGCTCCAGGAGGAACAGTCCATTAGTCACTGAGGTTTTCATATTTTCTGTTTCAAGCTTCTGATTACAGTGGAGCAAAGGATCACAATGCAGCCCACCAGGATGCTGGAGATACTGAAGCCCAAAGCCAGTCTGGAATTTATCCATGCTTTTCTTTGATTCCCAAGGAAATTGGCTTCCCGGGTCTGTGGGAGTAAAGGCAAACTGGTGTGAATGTTTCCAAAATGTGAAAGTGGAGGGAAATCCCTGGGGAGAGGCAAAGAGGGCAAGATCAGGATGGTGGCATAAGGGAGGTCAGGGCAGGGTTCAGTCCCCCAGGGGAAAAAGGAAGAAACCAGGGAGCCAGGATAAGGGAGTAGATCTGGGTGGCCCTGGAGAGGGGCAAGGGCAAGCAGATGGCGAAAAGGGAGGAGGCAAATCCCCGAGAAACACGAGGAGGTCCCTGCGGCGGGAAAGACAAGGCAGATCTGGGGACAAAGAGAGTTTGTGGTAGCTGGGTGGTGCCCACCTTGAGAGAGAACACCAGAGCGGGGATTGCCAGCAGGATGTAGAAGAAGAAGGATATGATGGCTAGCAGCAGATAATCTCTTTCTGGAGGATGCAAGGGCATCAGAACAACTGGCTGCATCGGGGCGAGCGGCTGCATGGGGATGAAAGGCTGCCCAGGGATGAACTGCGGCATCGGGGTGACAGAGGACTTCAAGTCCCTGGGGCTTGTCACAGTAGCCATAGGCCTTGGCACAAGGAAGAGATGCTGGGTAAGTAGAATCGGCAGACAGGGGTCATGGGGTCGGGGAAGGGGACATCTGAGTCCCCAAGCAATTGGGACCACCCAAACCAAGCCCTCTAGCTAGAAAAGTACTAAAAGCTGACACTGCCCCAAGCCAGGGGACAGTGCCCCAAGCCAGAACCCACCACAGCCCCGTGCTCCCTTAGAGTAGCCTTGGTGGCTCCGGAACACCCATGCAGCCCTTCTCTAGCCTCTTACAATCCACCCCCTGCTCCCCTCTGTTTGTTCCACTTTCCTCCTCTAAACCCTCCCTATCCCTCCTTACCCCCAAGCTCACACACCCCTACTGTTTACTGAGAACTCAGCACAAACCTAGACAATATCCCTAGGACTTCCCTTCACTCCTCAGTATCTGAGGCGGCTTTGTTGATTTCAGTCACAGGGCGTGGCCGCTATAGGCCACTCCTTCATTATGATTGGCTACTCCTTTATGGGTGTGGCTCCAGTGCTTCAATCTGGCTTCTGATTGGTTCCATATGTGTAAGGGGCGTGGCCCAGCCACTTCTCTTTCTTCCTGCCCTCAGAATTGATTCGGTGAATAAGGGGACTGGGTTGTAGTGACTTCTCCTTTTTAAATTTTTTCTAGCTTTTATTTCCCTTTTTTTCTTTTTTCCCTTAGAGACAGGGTCTCTAAGGTAATCCAGATTGGAATGCAGTGGTGCAATCATAGCTCTCTGCAGCCTCAACCTCCTGGGCTCAAATGATTCTCCTGCTTCAGTCTCTACAGTAACTAGGACCACAAGTATACGCCACCACACCTGGCTAATTTTTTATTTTTTATAGAGGTCTCACTATGTTGCCCAGTCTGGTCTTGAACGCCTGGCCTCAAGCAATCCTCCTACCTCAGCTTCCCAAAGTGTTGGGATTATAGGCTTGAATCACTGTGCCCGGCCATTCCTCCTGTGATATAGCTGGCCTAGAATTAGAACCAGTACAATGCCATTTTAAAATGGGAAAACTGTTTCCATTCTCCTCACAATGACTGCTAGCCATGGCTTCTGTAAACTACTAAGATTACCTTGCAAAATATAAAGAGAGGACAAGCTCCATACTTTCTCTTATCTGTAACTGCCAGAATTGCTGGCCTCTGTTTACCAAAGTAAGCACCCCCAGATAATTCCATCCTGGCGCCAAGTAACCTAAAATTATATGGACCCCACACCTGCCCAAATAATGTATAAACTAATGTTTACCTTGACCTCTGTAAACCACTTAAGTGGCAATCGGAATGACAAAAGTCCCCTGGTCCTTGGAATATCTGGAGCCCCTCACCCTCCTCTCAGCCTAGGAGGTGATTGACAGCTTTCATTCCCATCTCCGTTCCTCACCCGCACTCCCAAGGTGGTTTTGTGGGTATAAAAAGGTCTAGTCACTCTTCTTTCTCTGCCACGGGTTGGAGAGACGTGAGTCCTCCGTGGTCGCCGGCAATAAACCCTGTAATTTGGCATTCTTTTGTTCTGGTGTTGACTTTCTGTGCTGAGTGTGATATAACACTCCTTTTTATTGTTGTTGCCAGTTTGAACTCCTCATCAGTTTAATATAGTGTGTGTGGATCTCACATCCAGATTGCATATAAGTGTAATGGACAGATTTATCACTATTAGGGAGGTTACTGTACATTAGGCCCAGGCTGGCCCCTGAGGACCACATGGTAACTAAGGCAGACAAGACCCTAGCTCTCCTGGAATTCCAGGGAGACAAAGAAGAAAAACACCCAATTAAATAATGGAAATAGAAATTACTATTATCTGATATAATTATATTATGATATATTTTATTACATGTTATTATAATACAATTTTTTAATTGTACTTTGGGCTCTGGGGTACATGTGCACATTCTGCATCCTGCAGGATTGTTGCATAAGTACATACATGCCACATTCCCCCCAACCCCCCATCGCCTACATCAGGCATTTCTCCCAATGTTATCCCTCCCCATCTGCCCCGCCCCCTGCTGTCCCTCTCCTCCCCTCCCCTCCCCTCCGCCTCCCCATCTCACCCAGTGAGTGTTGTTCCCTTCCCAGTGCCCAAGTGTTCTCACTGTTCATCACCCACCTATGAGTGAAAACATGGTGTTTGGTTTTCTGTTCTTGTGTCCATTTGCTGAGAATGATGGTTTCTAGATTCATCCATATCTCTACAAAGTACACAAACTCGTCATTTTTTATGGCTGCATAGTATTCCAAGGTGTATATGTGCCACATTTTCTTTGTCCAGTCTATCATTGATGGGCATTTGGGTGGATGACCAAGTCTTTGCTATTGTAAACAGTGCCGGAACGAACATATGTGTGCCTGTGTCTTTATAATAGAATGCTTTATAATCCTTTGGGTATATTCCCAGTTATGGGATTGCTGGGTCAAATGGAATTTCTATTTCTAGATCCTTGAGGAATCGCCACACTGTCTTCCATAATGGTTGAACTAATTTACACTCCCACCAACAGTGTAAGTGTTCCTTTTTCTCCACATCCTCTCCAGCATCTGTTGTCTCCAGATTTTTTAATGATCGCCAAACTGGCATGAGATGGTATCTCAATATGGTTTTCATTTGCATTTCTCTAACGACCAGTGCTGATGAGCATTTTTTCATGTTTGTTTGTTGCACCTGGGAATCTATTAAAAATACAAATTATTGAGCTCCACCCCAGACCTACTGAATATGAAACTATAGTGGTGATGCCCAGCCATCTGTGTTTTAACAAGCCCTCCACATAATTCTGATGCAAATTAAAGTTTGAGAACAACTGGGCCAGAGGAATGAATGGGAAAGAGCAGAAGTGGCCAGTTCCCCCTAAAAGCCTCACTCTAACCTCTGGGCTTTGTCTTCAGGAGGTGTGTCCTCCAATCCTCTCAACACCTGAAACCTCACCCAACCTTCACTTCTTCTGTCTTCCCCCACCTCGGCGCCCCATGTTTTGCTCTGGAATATCCACTTGGCCCTTTGAAAGGCTCTGAACCAATTTCCTCCATGAATATCTTGACTTCTGGATTGCATGTGTTGTCACTGTTCTTCTGACTACTTCTAGGTTTAGGACTGGCCTTACGTACACAGGTTATGTCTTGGACGAGCCATACTGAGGTCTACATTTGTGGACTGCACAGTGTCACCTCCCACCCACTCCCAACTTCCTGAGAAGTGGCTCCTCAAACCTTCTACTCCACTAGAACCATAAGCTAAAGGAAGCACCAGCTAAAACCCCACCATATTAGTATTCATTAAAAGCTCCTACCTGAATCAGTGATTACTATGGTGTTTAGAAACATTAGAAAATGTTTTCTAATGGTGCATAACAAATTCCCACACTGTTATTAACTCGTAGTTCTGTAGGTCAGAATGGCTGCTCTTCTGCTCAGAATCTACCAAGGCTAAAATTAAGGTGTCTGCTATGCTGGGTTCTCATGTGGAGCTCAGTATCTTCTTCCAAATGAATGTGATTACGGCAGGATTCACATCCTTGCTGTTGCAGTACTAAAGACCCCGTTTCCTTGCTGGCTGTCAGCTGGGAGCCATTCTCAGCCAGAGGCTGCCTGCATTCCTCCCTACATAGTCCGGGTACCATCTTCACATCAGCAGTGGAGACCTTTCCTTGCCTCCAATCCTCTCAACACCTGAAACCTCTTTTGCCAGAAAGACTCAGTCCCTTTCAAGAACTCACCTCATTTCAAGAACTCTGTTGCCCAGGCTGGAGTGCAGTGGTACAATCGGCTCACAGCAATCTCTGCCTCCCAGGTTCCAACAATTCTCCTGCCTCAGCTTCCCAAGTAGCTGGGATTAACAGGTGTGGGCCACAATGTCCAGCTCATTTTTGTATTTTTAGTAGAGACAGTTTTCGCCATGTTGGCCAGGCTGGTCTCGAACACCTAACCTCATTAGGTGATGCCCCTAGAGGATATTTTCCCTAACTTTAAGTTAACTGATTTCAGACCCTAATTGCATCTGCAAGACGCCTTCCTGGAAGCCTACAGACTAGTACTTGACTGAGTAACTGGAGGAGTGGGTACACCAGGGAGCAGTAATCTTGGGGTCACTTCAGAGTTCTGCCTACCATACGGGGGATTTCCTGTTCCATCGTTCCATTAGGTGATGTTCTACTTTAAGACCTTTCCCCTTTCACTGAACTTCTTTCTCTATTCTTTCCTTTCTTCTGTCAGCATAGACCAAAGAATTCTTTTTTTTTTTTTTTTTTTGAGACAGTCTGTCGCCCGGGTTGCAGTGCAGTGGTGCAATCTCAGCTCACTGCAACCTCTGCCTCTCGGGTTCAAGCGATTCTGCTGCCTCAGTCTCCCTAGTAGCTGGGATTACAGGTGCCCGCCACCACGCCCAGCTAATTTTTGTGTTTTTAGTAGAGACGGGGTTTCACCATATTGGCCAAGCTGGTCTCGAACTCCTGACCACAGGCAATCCGCCCTCTTCGGCCTCCCAAAGCGTTGGGACTACAGGCATGGGCCACGGCACCGGACCGGAATTCATCTTTAATTCAAGACTTTACAATCCACTGACATTACTCATTTTGCTCCCCTCGGTAAATCTCTCTCTTACTGGGCTTGTCTAGTTCCTCTCTTCTGCAGCTTCTGGTAGACCCTCCTGGCACCACCCACGCGCAAGGACTGCAGAGAGAGATCAGTGGGAGGAGGAGGAGCCTAGAGCGGCCACTTAGGCTTCCAACCAGTCCCTACCAGGGTGGGCGGATCCCACATCCTGATTGGCTCCAGGCTCTGAGTCCTGCGGCTGCTGAGAATGGCGGAGCCACGCCCCCTAACGAGGCAGCCAATCAGGACGTGGGGTTCTGATTTCTCCATTGTGAAGCTCCGGCCTTTGTCGGTTTGGGACCTGGGATTCTGGTTAGCACAAAGGGAAGCCTAGTGGGTCTGGCGCTTCCTTTTCAAGGCACTTGGAGTCCGTCTTTGTGTTAGGGGAAAGGTCATGGCCCGGAAAACTCCTCCTGCCGCCCAGCCTGCTCCTGACGCGCCAGCTGCCCCAGGCACCCCAGGTGCTCCAGGCGACCCCGCTGCCCCTGATGCCCCCGCTGCTGCAAATGCTCCAGCTGCTCCAGGTGTTCCAGGTGCTCCAGCTGCCCCGGGTGCTCCAGCTGCCCCGGGTGCTCCAGCTGCCCCAGGTGCCCCAGCTGAGGCGCCACAAAAGCCTACACAGACACCAGAGGAACTAGCGTTTTATGCCCCAAACCACATATGTTTGACCGTCTTGGCTGTATTTTTATTCCCTCCGCTTGGACTTGCAGCTGTGTACTTCTCTTACCAGGTAAAATAATCCCCAAGTTATAGCCTCTGTCCTTTTTTGTTTTTGTTTTTGAAACCCAGTCTCACTCTGTCGCCCAGGCTGGAGTGCAGTGGTGCAATCTCAGCTCATAGCAATCTCTGCCTCCCGAGTTCCAACGATTCTCCTGCCTCAGCTTCCCAAGTAGCTGGGATTAACAGGTGCGGACCACAATGCCAGGCTTATTTTTGTATTTTTAGTAGAGACGGGTTTCCCCATGTTGGCCAGGCAGGTCTCGAACTCCTGACCTCAGGTGATCCACCCGCCTCGGTCTCCCAAAGTGCTGAGATTACAGGAGTAGGCCACCGCACCCGGCCTGCCCTGTCCTCCATTTGGCCCCGGCATCTGCTCCCGTCCTGGGACCTGCGTAGGGGCTTTCCCTCAGTGACTACAGGTCTCCAACTCTTCTGCCCCCGGTTTCTGGACTCAGAAACCCACATCTATGCTTCCACCCTTGCAGACTACGAAGGCCAACCAGAACAGCGAATGGGAAGAAGCTTACGCCAACTCAGGCCGAACTGGTTGGCTGGGTGCATTCGCAGTAATGATCGGCTTAGGCATCATTTATGGCTTGGTCCTATATTATTGAAGGCCAGGCATAGTAACCCAGGGGTCCGCTCCCCAACCAAGCCACCCACCAAAAGACTAACCAGCCAAGTCAGCCACCAAGCAAGAAACTCAACCGCTGAGACATCTTCTAGCCAAGAAACCCTCCAACCAAGGAACTCAACATTCAAGAAACCTACCAGCTCAGGAACACCCAGACCGCCTGCCTGTACTGCTTCTACTCACTCGGCTCCCGAGCTGTCTTTATCCACCCTAGGGGTTCCACACTAAATGCCCTAGATCCCTTTAGCTCCTTGACACTGGGCTGTTCTTCCAGAGAATCTTGAAACCAAAAAAACTGGAATGGAATGTTTTGGTTTCTCGTGTGTGTGTGTGTGTGTGTGTGTGTGTGTGTGTGTGCGTGTACATGCCCATGATTGTTTTCTGGGTCAGCGGTCAGTATTGTGTTTCCCTCCAGCTGTTTCCTAGACTGTGAAAATCAGGTTGTCTTAATGAGGAAGCCCACAGACATAGAATTCAGGCAGATGTGGGTTAAAAACTTACCACTGAAACTGAAAAGCTGTATAGCCCTGAACAGATACTTTTCCCGAGCATAGTTCCTTTGTCTGTAAAGCAGGCCTAATTGCCAATGATATTATGGGATGATATTTGGAAATCTGAAATCAGTTGTATTCTCTAGGCATCTTCGTATTTCAGCTGGAATTGGAGATGTCTAGTGTCTCAGAGCAGCAATAAGAAAACAGAAACCTCTTCCAGCTTCTGATATCCAAATGTCAAGCTCTTAGGGGAAGAATGGAAAGTCCTCAAGAAACACAAATAGCTTTGGCACAATAGCTGATGAAGACCACCTCTCCCTCACTCCAGAAAGGCATTGGTTCCCCACTCATGGAAAAGGGGATATAGAGATTAGATAATAGTACATCCACAAGGAGACCCCTGGAACCTGCATCTGAGAAAGAGGGGTGTCAGAGACCCCAGCTATTACCTGTATTCTCTCCTCTCAGATAAGACCTAGAAAAGTTCCAAGTTCTCAAATATGCTCAGATATGCTATATGTTGGAGACATTTACAAAGAAATGACCTCAGACAGCCAAGGATGATAACCCATGGCCCAGCCTGGTGAAAAGAAGGGGGTTACATAGGAATTCCAAGTGCCAGGTGGAGAGAGAACTACAGAGGAAAATAGGGATAAGCAGGGAGCCATCCTTCATGATTCAAAACAGAGATCTAGACTGACACCATGGGCTGGGATTACACATGTGAGCCACCGCGCCCGGCAACACATGGCTTTCTAAATCATCACATGGATATCACTTGTCCTGTTGGCTGGGGGAGGAGGAGCTTACAGGAGTGTCCCAGAAGACGTTGAAAAGCCAGATTTGCTTGTGGTATATGTCAGTTCTGCTCATATTCCACAGGACCAAAGCGCATTTCATGGACACCCAGGGGCTGCTTTCAATGCCCATGCTTCATAGACAACCCCAAGTTCAGAATCAGGTTAATATTTAGCACAATATTTAGCAGAATTAAGTTCACACCACCATAGAGAATAGGGATTCTCAGTAGAAATTCAGTGGAGCTGCTGGGGAAGAGACTGCTCACTCTCCCCCAGGGCCCATCGCTTCTTTGTCCTGAGAACATTGCTTGGCCACATCTCAGAGGTTCCCCTCTGCAGCCATGAAATGTGCTTTGGTCCTGTGGAATATGAGCAGAACTGACATATACCACAAGCAAATCTGGCTTTTCAACATCTTCTGGGACACTCCTGTAAGCTCCTCCTCCCCCAGCCAACAGGACAAGTGATATCCATGTGATGATTTAGAAAGCCATGTGTTGCTGGGCACGGTGGCTCACATGTGTAATCCCAGCACTTTGGGAGGCCAAGGCAGGCAGATCACCTGAGGCTGGGAGTTCGAGACCAGCCTGTCCAACATGGAGAAACCCCATCTCTACTAAAAATGCAAAATTAGGCGGGCATGGTGGCACGTGCCTATAATCCCAGCTACTCAGGAGGCTGAGGCAGGAGAATCACTTTAATCTGGAAGGTGGAGGTTGTGGCGAGCCAAGATAGCACCATTGCACTCCAACCTGGGCAAAAAGAGCGAAGCTCCGTATAAAAAAAAGTAAATAAATAAATAAAAATACAAAATTTAGCTGGGCATGATGGTGCATGCCTGTAATCCCAGCTACTTGGGAGGCTGAGGCACGAGAATCACTTGAACCAGGAGGCAGAGGTTGTGGTGAGCCAAGATCACACCATTGCACTCCAGTCTGGGCAACAAGAGTGAAACTCCGTCTCAAAAAAAAAAAAAGAATAAGGCCACATGTTGCAGACATGGCAGAGCCCCCACTAGCCTATTAGCCTGGATCCCTGAATCATTCTAGGAACAGTCTCCTTCCCCCAACTGCCTCATGAGGTCAAGCAGAAAATAGACTACCATGTTGACATGACATGCTTGGCCCAATCCACCTGAACCAGTGCAGGTGCAAGAGAATAGAGGTCTATTCTTTGCACATCTGGGATTATAGCTTCAAGTTCACACCCAACAGAGACATCAGTCTTGCTGGGTGGTTTACAGGAAATAATAATAGAAGGAAATAACAAAGGTTTTAGTCCACCTTAATTCTAACCGTTGTGATGCTGCGTCTTTCTCCTCTGTGGGCCTGGGTGTCTGGGCAGATCCCGTGTGTTTGTGGGGCAATGCTCCATGTTATAGGGATGCCTGGAGACAGGATGATGCCTAGTTGTCTGTCATGTTAGTGGATCAAATTTTATTTTTCCAATTGAATATCCAATCAAGAAAAAACATTAGGGCCGGGCGCAGTGGCTCACACCTATAATCCCAGCACTTTGGGAGGCCGAGGTGGGTGGATCACTAGGTCAAGAGATCGAGACCATCCTGGTCAACATGGTGAAACCCCATCTCTACTAAAAATACAAAAAAATTAACTGGGCACGGTGGTGCGTGCCTGTAATCCCAGCTACTCAGGAGGCTGAGGCAGGAGAATTGCCTGAACCCAGGAGGCGGAGGTTGCGGTGAGCCGAGATCACGCCATTGCACTCCAGCCTGGGTAACGAGCGAAACTCCATCTCAAAAAAAAAAGAAAAAGAAAAAACATTAATTTGTCCATCCTTTCCCTTGACTTTAAATACCACCTTTACTGTATACAAAATGTTCACATTAATGTGTGACTGCGCCTAGACTTTATTTCTGATCCAAAATCAATTTTGCATTACTACTGTTTTATAGCTTTATTTGTTTTCTGATTGGTTAGGTCTTCTCTCATTTCTCAAAGATTTCTTAGGAACTTACATGTATTTTATTCTCTAGATGAGCCCTAGAATCTACTTGCCAAGTTCTGTCTTTAAGATCTTATCTGGCCAGGCGCAATGGCTCATGCCTTTAATCCTAGCACTTTGAGAGGCAAAAGCAGGCGGATCATCTTAGGTCAAGAGTTCGAGACCAGCCTGGCCAACATGGTGAAACCCCATCTCTACTAAAAATACAAAAATTAGCTGGGTGTGGTGGTGCGTGCCTGTAATCCTAGCTACTCAGGAGGCTGAAGCGAGAGAATCACTGGCTGGGCGTGGTGGCTCACTCCTATAATCTCAGCATTTTGGGAGGCTGAGGCGGGTGGATCATTTGAGGTCAGGAGTTTGAGACCAGCCTGGCCAACATTGTGAAACCCTGTCTTTACTAAAAATACAAAAATTAGCCACGTGTGGTGGTGCATGCCTGTAACCCCAGCTACTTGGGAGGCTGAGGCAGGAGAATCACCTGAACCCTGGAGGCAGAGGTTGCAGTGAGCCGAGATCATGCCATTGCACTCCAGCCTGGGCAATAAGAGCAAAACTCCATCTCAAAAAAAAAAAAAAAAAAGAATAACTATAATAAATTTAAATACACTAAATATATGATATACTTAATGGTGAAGAACAGAATACTTTACCTCTAAATTCAAGAACAAGAAAAGGATGTCTGCTCTTGACACTCCTATTTGACATAGTGCTGGAAGTGCTAGTCACTGCAAGAAGAAAAGGCATACAGAGCCCAGCACAGGGGATCACGTCTGTTATCCTAACACTTTGGGAGGCTGAGGCAGGAGGATCACTTGAGGCCCGGAGGTCAAGACCAGCCTGGGCAACACAGTAAGACCCCATCTCTACAAAAAATATGTAAAAATTAGCCAAGCATGGTGGCATGAGCTTATAATCATAGCTACTCAGGGGGCTGAGGCAGGGAAATCACTTGAGCCCGGGACTCTGAGGCTGCCATGAGTTTTGATCAGACCACACTGCACTCCAGCCTGAGGAACAGTGTGAGACCCTATCTCAAAAAAGAAAAAAAGCACATAGATTGGAAAGGAAGACATAGAAGTATCTCTATCTACAGGTGACATGAGATATATATACGTGTGTGTGTGTGTGTGTGTGTGTGTGTGTGTGTGTGTGTGTGTGTGTGTAGTTGATGCAAAAATGATTGCAGCATTTGCCATCAAAATTAGTGATGGCCAGGCACGGTGGCTCATGTCTATAATCCCCGTACTTTGGAAGGGACTTTTTTTGCGGGGGGGGGACAGAGTCTCACTCTGTCGCCCAGGCTGGAGTACAGTGGCATGATCTCGGCTCACTGCAACCTCCGCCTCCTGGGTTCAATGATTCTCCTGCCTCAGCCTCCCAAGTAGCTGGGATTACCGGTACCTGCCACCATGCCCAGCTAATTTTTGTATTTTTAGTAAAGACAGGGTTTTACCATGTTAGCCATGCTGGTATTAAACTCTTGACCTCAAGTGATCCACGTGCCTCGGCCTCCCAAAATGCTGGGATTATAGGCATGAACCATCACACCTGGACTGCTTTGTTTTTTGAGACAAGGTCTTTATCTGTCACCCAGGCTGGAATGCAGTGGCATAATCACAGCTCACTGCAGGCTCAAATTCCTGCGCTCAAGCCATCCTCCCACCTCAGCCTCCCAAGAAGCTGGGACTACAGGCGGACACCACCATGGCTGGCTAATTTCTTTTTCTTGTGTAAAGATGGGGTCTCGCTATGTTGCCCAGGCTGGTCTCGACCTCCTGAGCTCAAACAATCCTCCCACCTGGGTCTCCCAAAGTGCTGGGATTATAGGTGTGAGCCATGTGCCCAACCAATTATTATTGTTTTAAGAGTTATTTATGTATTTTAGATATTTTAGATACTCCTTTATAAGTGTTTTGCGAATATTTTCTCCTAGTCTATGACTTGTCTTTCCATTCTTGTTTTTTTTTTTCCTTTTCAGACAGGGTCTTACTCTGTTGCCCAGGCTGGAGTGCAGTGGCATGATCCTAGTTCACTGTAGCTCTCAACTCCTGGGCTCAAACGGTCTTCCCTCATCAGCCTCCCAAGTAACTGGACCACCAGCACATGCTACCACACCCACCTAACTTAAACAAATTTTTTTTTAGAGATGGGGTCTCTCTATGTTCTTCCGACTGGTTTCAAACTCCAGTCTCCAGCAATCCTCCCACCTCAGCCTGCCAAAGCGCTGGGATTACAGGTACAGGCCACTGCACCCGACCTCATTCTCTTAATATGTTTTAAAGGTCTCAAACATGTTCAGAGCCCCCTGAAAAGCTCAAAGACCCATGGCAGATGTGGTATCTAATTGGTTTTTTTTTTTAATAGCAAAAAAAATCTCCACACAGATAGAAGAATGGGCATGATTGGGGCAAATGACAGCTGTGAATAAACCAGACATCCGGGAGTCACAGCTGCCAATCTTTCCTCCAAGAAGCCCACCTGAATTGCATCAGCCCATGGCACTCTCTTCTGCCTCTCAGTCCTCAAGAGGTGTCTGAAGCTGGCTTCAGCTTTTCCTGCAGACCTATCTCAGTGGTGATCATGGTCCCCTGGGCCAGAGACCTGAGCCACCCCTTGGATGTCTCTCTGGCTCCTCATACTCCTGAGGCTCCATGCTGTCCTCAGGATCTCTCCCAAAACAGCTTTTCCTCACACGTCCCTGTTTCAAAGTCTGCCCCATCCAATCCCCAGGCCAGGAGCCCTGAGCCTCACCCTGAATCCCCTCCCTCCCTGCAGTCCATCAGACTATGACCCATTTACTTGGCCTCCTCCTCCCTGCCCAAGAGCCCCACCCTGCCCCAGCACTGTCCTCACCCTTCACCCCTTATCTTACTCCAGTCTCCTCCCTGGGTACCAAGCTCTAGTCTCACCCCATCATCTTTCCCCCACTTGCTGACTCAACAACTGTTTATTTATTTATGAGACAGAATCTCACTGTGTCACCCAGGCTGGAGTGTAGTGGCATGACCTCAGCTCACTGCAACCTCTACCTCCTGGGTTCAAGCGATTCTCCTGCCTCAGCCTCCCAAGTAGCTGGGACTATAAGCGCAAGTCACCATGTCTAGAGGATTTTATTTTTAGTAGACAAACAGTTTCACCATGTTGGCCAGGCTGGTCTCGAACTCCTGACCTCAAATGATTCACCCACCTCAGCCTCCCAAAGTGCTAGGATTACAGGCATGAGCCACCACGCCCAGCCTAATTCAACAACTATTTCAAACGCCAAGCTCTGAACTGGACACTGAGGATAAAGTGGTGACCTAGGCAAGCATGTTGAATGAAAGGTCCCTAAAATGCTGCATTCCTCAGGGCCGGGTCTAAGCCCGCATCTTCCTCTGCTCTGGGTCTCACACCCAGTGCTTCCAGGTCTCTGTCCTAGCCCAATGAGCTCTCCAGAACTCTAGCCCTACTGCTTTCTGGGGCATCCCACAGACCTCTCACACCTGTGGTGTCCCAAATTGACCCACCCCTGCTCCTTATTTTTACCACCCCTACCTGGTGGTGTGCCAATCTCCCCACTGAACTGTGAGCTTCATATAATAGGGACCAGGGCTGTCTTGGTCACTGTGGTGTCCCCAGGATCACCCAGCACAGGGTCAGCTCCCTGAGTTTATGGAATGGTAAACACGAATGAATGAGAAAATGGATGTCAGGGAAATGTTAGGGTCATGCTATCTGCCCCTACCTTCCACCCAGACTGGGAAACCTGTTTGTTTTCTTTTCTTTTTTTTTTTTTTTAAGATGGGGTTTCACCATGATGGCCAGGCTGGTCTTGAACTCCTGACCTCAGGTGATCCACCCATCTCGGCCTACCAGAGTGCTAGGATTACAGGCGTGAGCCACTGCGCCTGGCCAGGGAAACCTGTTTCTGAAATCAAAGAGCAGTAAATCCAGGTTCTCATCGCCTGGTTCCAGTCCTCCTAGGATTCAAGTGCTACTTTGTCAAGAAAATAAAGAGTGGGGGGCGCAGAGGCTCACGCCTGTAATCCCAACACTTTGGAAGGCAGAGGCGGGATGATCGCTTGAGCTCAGGAGTTCAAGAGCCCAGAAGTTGAGACTAGCCTGGGCAACACTGGTGAGATCCCATTTCTACTAAAATAAAAATGTTTAATTAAAAGAAGAAAAAGAAAAGAAAGAGAAGTGCCCGGGCGCGATGGCTCACGCCTGTAATCCTAGCATTTTGGGAGGTCGAGGTGGTTGGATTGCCTGAGCTCAAGAGTTCGAGACCAGCCTGGGCAACACAGTGAAACCCCGTCTCTACTAAAATACAAAAAATCAGCCGGGCATGGCGGTCCGCTTGCAATCCCAGCTATTCGGGAGGCTGAGACAGGAGAATCACTTGAACCTTGGGGCGAAGGTTGGAGCGGAGATCGCGCCACTGCACTCCAGCCTGGGCAAAAAAGAAAAGAAAGGGAAGCATCAAGGACTGTTTTCCCTCTTCCGGGTTAGCTGGTAGACAGCGGGAGAACGAGGAAAGGTGAGCGGGGCCGCCATCTCTCCACGCCCTTTTCACTTCTACTCAAAGAGACCCACCTGGGAAAAGCGAGAGCTGCAAGATCCAGCCTTTCCGCACCAAGACTTTGTAGCTCACGGGCCTGCAGTTACCCGGCAACCGATGACGTCACTGATGGCGCGTTCGTGACGTCAGATGAGGGCGCCACACTTGAAGACGCTGAGAGAGGCGGTGGCGGTGGCACCGCCGCTGCGCTGTCATGGAGCTAGCACAGGAAGCGCGGGAACTGGGTTGCTGGGCGGCTGAAGAGATGGGGGTGCCCGTGGCGTCCCGAGCCCCGGAATCGACGCTGCGCAGGTGAGGATCCCTCCTGGAGTGAGGACTCCCCACCCTGGAGATTGAGTCTCCGGAAGAACTCGACCCCTCATTCTCCATCGAGAGGGACCCGAGTTACTGAGTGCTCCCCACCCTGGGAGGCTCCCCAGGGTGAGGTCCCTGGCACTGGTGAGGATTCTCCACGAGTTACCGAAGACCCCTCTCTGTGTGGAAATAGGATGTCCAGGGTGAGGCTGTCCCCGCAGCACCTCCCCTTCCCACCCTTACCCTAACCAAGGAGGACATTCAGGAGTTAGCCGTGGCCACCCTATTGGGGATTGACTCTATAGGAGTGATGCCCACACCTGATCATGAGAACGCACTTCCTGGCAGTACATCCCCCACCTCCACCTCTGGATGTGACTGGATAACCCTCTCCCAGGAGAAAGGGAGCATGGCCGCCCTCTCCCCGCTCCTGCCCCCGGAATACCACCACACTTAGTGCAAAGATCCAGTCCCTACCAAAAAAAAAAAAAGTTTTACCAATTAGCTGTTGTAGTGGTGCCTGCCTGTAGTCCTACCTACTCTGGAGGCTGACGTGGGAGCATCACATGAGCCCAGGAGGTTGAGGCTGCAGTGCGTTATGATCGTACCGCTGCACTCCAGCCTGGGCAACAGAGCAAGACCCTGCCTCTTAAAAAGAAAAAAAGAAAAAAAAAAAGTATGGGCCTTCCCTCCTCTAGAAATGAGAACTCCCTAGTAGGGAAATGAGACTTTCCCTACTACCATGAGAATGAGGATCCGGCACCCTGCGTGCTGCCCCAGGCATATGCTTACACACTGTCCCCACAGGCTGTGTCTGGGCCAGGGGGCTGACATCTGGGCCTACATCATGCAGCATGTGCACAGTCAGAGGTAAGCTGGGCTGGAGCAGGGGAGGGGGCACCAGCGAGGCCCACAGTAACTCCTCCTTCTGCCTCTGCACTATAGGACTGTCAAGAAGATCCGGGGAAACCTACTCTGGTAACTGCTTCTTAGAGCTATCCCTTCCTATCTTCCCCACTGCCATCAACCCCTGTCCCTACCATGCTGTCACACTTCTTGCCATCCCCCCTGCAAGCCCCTGTCATCTGCTGACTCTGGCGTCATTTTCCTAGGTATGGCCACCAGGACAGTCCACAGGTGAGAAGCATATGCTACAAGATTGTCTTTCATCCAAAAAATGACTTGTAGATCTTTTGCTCTAAGTCCAGCTAGGTGCTGGGTGATGCTGGGGACACTGGGTCACAAGACAGCCCTGATCCCCGTCCTCACAGGTTTTATAGTCCAGTGGAGATAGCATTAGCTCGGCTGGACACAGTGGGTCACACCTGTAATCCCAGCACTTTGGGAGGCCAAGGTAAGTGGATCACCTGAGGTCAGGAGTTTGAGACCAGCCTGGCCAACATGGTGAATCCCTATCTCTACTAAAAATACAAAAATTAGCTGGGCATAATGGTACACACCTGTAATCCCAGCTACTTGGGAGGTTGAGGCAAGAGAATCGCTTGAACCTGGGAAGCAGAGGCTGCAGTGAGCCAAGATCGCTCCACTGCACTCCAGCCTGGGCAACAGAGTGAGAGTCTGTCTCAAAAACAGAAAAAAAAAGAGAGATAGCATTAATTAGCTGGAGGTGGAGAGGTGGGGCATAGATATGTGGCAGCAAAGCTGATGAGGAGAGAAGGGACAGGTTTGGGAGAGATGCTGAGGCCAGTGTGGGACCTAGCAGGTGCAAGGGGCTCAGATGACATCTAAGGGGAGGCTTCCAGGAGGCCTTGGGACTTCGAGATGCAGGGCTCTGGGCGGAGATCAGGACTGGGACAAAGATGTGGGTGTCACCAGCACAGACAGGAAACAAGCTGGAAGAGTGGATGAGGCAATCCCAGGAGGAAGGAGGGAGCCAGTACCCTAAAGCTTCTGCATCAGACACAGAAACTGCTGAGCCAAAACCTCTGCCACCAGTTGAGGAGCCTGGTATCCCTCAAAAGACAGGCCAGGCTGAGCCCCGATCAGACTGTGCATCTGACCCTAAATCTGATCCTCCCAGGTCCGTCGGAAGTTAGAGCTGGAAGCTGCTGTGACTCGCCTTCGGGCAGAGATTCAGGAGCTCAACCAGAGCCTGGAGCTGATGGAGCGAGACACTGAGGCTCAGGGTAATCCAGGGGGCCAGAAGATGGGCAGCAGCAGAATGTGGGGCAGGGAAGGTGCTGATGGCTACCCTGTTCCTCCCACAGACACAGCCATGGAGCGGGCACTTCAGGACACACAAGACACCCAGCGTCGAGCTCTCCTCCTCCGGGCCCAAGCTGGGGCCACGCGAAGACAGCAGCATAGGCTCCGAGATCCCATGCAGCGGCTGCAGAATCAACTGAGGCGCCTGCAGGACATGGAGAGGTGGGCCTCAGGGACCCGCCTTCACCAGGCTGGGCCGCCAGACATTCTGTTAGAGACCCCAGGGCTCTGCCCTGATCCCTTCTTGGGTTCCAGAATTCTCAGCTCCCACCCTTAGGATGGAAGGTCCACGAGACCAGGAGGTTTTGTCATCTCAGTCACCTGTATTTCTAGTGCCTAGAATGATACCTCTTGTATACCTACAACACCAGCTCTAGGAAAACAGCCACAAACAGAACAAGTCCCTGCCCTCTTGGAGCTTATACTCTGATACAGAGAAGACAGACAGTAAACTAGGAACCAAACAGACCCTATCATTTCTGGTAGAGATGAGTGCTATGAAGAAAAGCCTATAATAGAAGGGAGAGGGAGATGCTGCCCTAGCAAGCGTGGTTAGGGAAGGCCTCTGAGGAGGTAACATTAAGTTGGGAGAGGAGTTTCTGTGGAGAGGGAATAGCAAGAGCAGAGGCAGTGCACTCAGCATGCAGGAAGAGCAGCCAGGGAGCCAAGTCAGCTCCAGTTTCTCAGGCGAGATAGAGAACCTGAGGAGGTGAGGGTGAAAGAGTGGACAGAGAACTGTATCTGGTGCATTGCGATTTTACCCTGATACTGGTTCATGCCCTGCCTTGGCCGCTTAAAATTGGATGGCCTTAAACCAGTCACAGTGCCTCACGCCTGTAAACCCAGCACTTTGTGAGGCCGAGGCAGGTGGATCAGTTGAGGCCAGGAGTTTAAGACAGGCCTAGCCAACATAGTGAAACCTGGTCTCTACTAAAAAATGCAAAAATTAGCCAGGTGTGGTGGCACGTGCCTGTAGTCCCAGCTACTCAGGAGGCTGAGGCAGAAGAATCACTTGAACTCAGGAGGCAGAGGCTGTAGTGAGCCAAGATCGTACCACTGCACTCCAGCCTTGGCAACAGAGTGAGACTCCATTTCAAAAAAAAAAAAAATTGGGCTGGGCTCGGTGGCTCACGCCTGTAATCCCAGCACTTTGGGAGGCCGAGGCGGGTGGATCACAAGGTCAAGGGATTGAGACCATTCTGGCCAACATGGTGAAACCCCATCTCTACTAAAAAATACAAAAATTAGCTGGGCATGGTGGTGCCCGCCTGTAGTTCCAGCTACTCCGGAGACTGAGACAGGAGAATTGCTTGAACCCAGGAGTTGGAGGTTGCAGTGAGCTGAGATCACACCACTGCACTCCAGCCTGGCACCTGGCTCTGTCTCAAAAATATATATATATTGAGTGCTCTTAGGCCGGGAGTGGTGGCTCACGCTTGTAATCTCAACACTTTGGGAGGCTGAGGCAGGTGGATCACCTAAGGTCAGGAATTCGAGACCAGCCTGCCCAACATGGTAAAAACCCATCTCTACTAAAAATACAAAAATTAGCTGGGCATGGTGGCAGGCACCTGTAATCCTAGCTATTCAGGAGGCTGAGGCAGGAGAATCACTTGGACCCAGGAACAGGAGGTTGCAATGAGCCGAGATTGCGCCACTGCACTCCGGCCTGGACGACAAGAGCAAAACTCTCTCAAAAAAAAAAAAAAAATCGGGTGACGTAGGGCAAGGTATTTAACTTCTATGTGCCTCAGAATCTAAGATCTGTGGAATGGGGATAATATTAATACCAAGCTTATAGGGTTGGCATGATCATTAGGTGGAATAAATCATGTAAAGTGCTTACAAAAGTGCCTATTAGCCATTGTTACTATTCTGGGGTTTTGGTTTTTTTTTTTGAGATGGAGTCTCGCTCTGTCCTCCAGGCTGGAGTGCAGTGGCGCGATCTCAGCTCACTGCAACCTCTGCCTCGAGTTCAAGTGATTCTCCTGCCTCAGCCTCCCAAGTAGCTGGGATTATGGACATGTGCCACCACATCTGGCTAATTTTTGTATTTATAGCAGAGATGGGGTTTCACCATGTTGGCCAGGCTGGTCTCGAACTCCTGACCTCAAGTGATTCGCCCACCTCGGCCTCCCAAAGTGCTGGGGTACAGGCATGAGCCACCACACTGGGCCCATTGTTATTCTGAATGTACTGGGGAAGCATCACATTATTTTGAAGGGATTTGAGCAGGGACATGCTCGTCCTTCGGTTTTAACAGAGTCATTGACTCCTGAGTGGAGAACAGACTCGGGGCAAGAGCAGTGAGGAGGCTAATGCAATAATCCAGCTGGGAGGTGACAGTGGCCTAATCTGGAGATGGCTCCCGAGATCTAGGCTTAGTGATTCTTCTGACTGGCCTTGCTGGCAGTGAGAGGAGATGGGGTACAGACATCTGTTCTCCCAGGGACCCTAGCCCCAGCTGCACTTCTCCCTCCAGGAAAGCCAAAGTAGATGTGACCTTTGGATCCCTGACGTCAGCAGCTCTGGGCCTGGAGCCTGTGGTCCTGGTAAGAGTCTCCCATCATGGGAGAAGGGGCAGGGAGCCTGGAGTCAGGCAGACGCCAGGGTCCCTCTCAGGTCCCTTTCTCTTCTTCTCCCTAGCGTGATGTCCGAGCAGCCTGCGCCCTCCGGGCCCAGTTCCTGCAGAACCTCCTGCTTCCCCAGGCCAAGAGGGGCAGCCTCCCGTGAGTGTCCCCAGCCCCAGAGATCCTGCAAAGAACCTGGGCTTTGAAAGTGGTGGTGTCTCTTGTTTATTAATTCCTCAGACACTGAGCTTCTGGGCTACATTCTATAGAAGGGGACTTGTAGGCTGGAAAGAGGAGACAGACTCATACTAACAGTGACAGCCAGGTCAGGGCTGTCGGGAGTTGGGGAGGCCTGAGAGGCTCTGAGCACCCAGAGGCAGTGCCCTCCCCAGCTTAGAAGGCAGGGAGGGGAGAGGTTCTCTGGTGAGGAGGTTTACCTGGGATGAAAGGTCCAGAGAGTGTCCCAGATGAACAGCCCATGTAAAGGCCCCAAGTTGGTATAATTGGGGAACTCAAGTGTTACAGGCATAGGCATGATGACAGCCCCTACTTTATAGGGTGGTGGTGATAACTAGAGGATAATTGATGTGTATTGTAACACTCTCTGTCCCCTTATCCAACCCCACAGAACCCCTCATGATGACCACTTTGGCACTTCCTACCAGCAGTGGCTGAGCTCTGTGGAGGTGAGAGCGGGGCTCTCAGGAAAGCCCACCCCCTCCAGCCCCATGATTGAAACTTAGGGTGCCAGGACCTAACTCTTGATGACAGCCCCATTCCCATGGAGTCTCAGCTCACAGCCCTGCCCCCATCCTGCCCTGACTTCACTCTCCCTGCCCCTAGATGCTGCTGACAAACCACCCCCCAGGCCACGTCCTGGCTGCTTTGGAACACCTGGCTGCAGAGCGGGAGGCAGAGATTCGGTCTCTGTGCAGCGGGGATGGGCTTGGCAATACAGAAATATCCAGGTGTGGGGAAGGGTGTTCCTAGAGTCGGGGAAGGCCCGGTGGGTGGGTGAGCTGGGACAGTGTCAGGACCTGGCCAGGCCACCTGCTCATGGTGGGACTGAAATGCATTGCCTGGTGGGATGGCAGGACTGATACTGGCCACCCTCGAGTACCGAGGCAAGGCCACAGCACGGCTCCCTTAGCAGCTCTGCCCCCACCCCAGGCCCCAGGCCCCGGACCAGTCAGACTCCAGCCAGACCCTGCCGTCCATGGTTCATCTCATCCAGGTAATCCCAGGCTCACCCCCTATTCTAAGATCCTCTCAATCCCCTCACCCATGGACCATGCCCACCCTGACTCTCTGTACCCGCCTTGCAGGAAGGCTGGCGGACTGTGGGTACACTGGTCTCCCAGCGGAGCGCCCTCCTGAAGGAGCATCAAGTCCTGACCCAGCGCCTACAGAGCCTGGTGGAAGAGGTAGAGAGATGTGCCCTAGGATCCAGCGAGAGGTGAGGGGCCCCAGGGACAAAGGCCTCTAGGCCGTCTCGCTTCTGGGTATCTCAGCCCATTGGGCTTTTTCAGCCCCTATGGCTCCTATCTCTGCCTTCTCTCCCTGGGGTTTCTCTCCCTGTTTATGGTCCCCTGTGTGACTCAGTCGCCCTCCTCTCCTTTGCTCTCCTCTGCTTGCCCTACAGGCAGGCGTGGATACTGGGGCTTCGGGGCTGTGGCCTGTGGGTGGAGCTCAAGGCCCTCCGTGCTCAGAGCCAGGAGCTGGAGGATGCAGCCGGGCATCGTCAGCTCCTGCTGAGGGAGCTACAGGCCAAACAGCAGCGGATTCTGCGCTGGCGCCAGCTGGTGGTGAGAGGCGGGGCCTGGGGAGAGGCGGCAGGGGCTTGTGGAGGGCCAGAGAGGAGGCTTCGAAACTGTGGCTAAGAACTGGGCCTGAGCCCACTGTGGTAGCGCATGCCTGTGGTTCCACACTTTGGGAGGCTGAGGTAGGAGAATCACCCAGGAGTTCAAGGCTGAAGTGAGGTAACAATCGTACCACTGCACTCCAGCCTGGGTGACAGTGAGATGCTGTCACTTGAAAAAAAAAAAAAAAGGCCAGGCACGGTGGCTCACCCCTGTAATCTCAGCACTTTGAGAGGCTGAGATGGGTGGATCACCTGAGGTCAGGAGTTCGAGAGCAGCCTGTCCTACATGGTGAAACCCTGTCTCTACTAAAAATACAAAAAAATCAGGCGTGGTGGCAGGCGCCTGGACCTGTAAACCCAGCTACTTGAGAGGCTGAGGCAGGAGAATCGCTTGAACCCAGGAGGCAGAAGTTGCAGTGAGCCGAGATCATGCCACTGCATACCAGCCTGGGCAACAAGAGCGAAACTCTGTCTCAAAAAAAAAAAAAGAGAGAGAGCATACTGTCACTTTAAAAAAGAACTGGGCCTCCTAGGCAAGAGGAGCCCAGGTGAGACTCCCAGGCAGAAGCAGGACCTAAGTAGAGACTCACTGAGGCTGGGAGGTTGGAGGAGTAAGTCTTGGGGTATCCTGGTTCCTCAGGAGGAGACACAGGAACATATCCGCCTGCTCATCAAGGGAAACTCAGCCAGCAAGACCCGCCTGTGCCAGAGCCCAGGGGAGGTGAGACGGGAGTTAGGGTGAGGTCTTGGTAGGGCTGGATCTGCCAGGATGGGGCTGGGTGGACGCAGGCTGCCCCATCCATCTCTTCCCTTCCCCACAGGTGCTGGCTCTGGTTGAGCGAAAGGTGATCCCTGCATCTGAGGCAGTGGCACCACAGAGCCAGGAGCTGTTGCGCTGTCTGGAGGAGGAAGCCCGACATCTGCCCCATGTTCTGTTGGGCCCGCTGCTGCGGCACAGCCCTGGAGAGTGAGCCTGGGGCTGCCCCAGCCCTGCCCCACATCCCCTGCCATGGATGACTGTCACTCCCTGAACCTCCTTCAAAAAGATAACTCCAGACCCCCAGTGTTCCTAGGCTGCTAGACCTCACCCTCGGGTCACCAGCCCTGGTCTGGCACCCTAGTCCCCAGACCCACCTTGAAGTTCCTGGGCCCCCAGATCCTCCAGAGCCAAGGCCTCCTCTCAGTGCCCAGCCAACCCAGACTTCTCCCCACCCCTAGGTTGAAGCCCCTGCCCACGGTCCTACCGTCCATCCATCAGCTGCACCCCACATCCCCGAAGGGCTCCAGCCTCATAGTGCTGAGCCATACGCTGGGGCTGCCCCCAGGGAAGGTGAGTGCCGGTCTCCTGTGACTTGTCTCCCCAGCCCTGCCCAAGGTGACTCTTTCCCTCCTCCTCCAGGCCTCAGAGCTGCTCCTGCCGGCAGCTGCCTCTCTTCGCCAGGACCTTCTGTTCCTGCAGGACCAGCAGGGCCTCCGATGCTGGGATCTACTCCACATGAAGACCAACCTGCCACCAGGCCCTTCCACCCAGGGTAGGCCTGCCCTGCTGCCCCATCCAGCCTCCCCGCCCGTTCCCACTACCAGCAGCCTGCACGAGTCCTTACTAGCAACCCCGTTGCTTACACAGTGCCCACTGTGTGCTAAGGGCTTTAAACATCCTCCCTTGTTTCATCTGCACAGCACAGCAGTCCCATGAGGTAAGCACTGCTGTTTTCTCCATTTTATAGAGAAGGGAACCGAGACAGAGGTTAATAGGTTGCCCAAATGGCAAAGCTGGAATTTGAATCCATGTGGTCCGAAATGGGTCTGTACTCTCAACCACTAAGCTACACTGCCCATCAACTCTCCACATGTTCATTCATCACCATGACATAGTACACAGTTCAGAGCCTGGGAATCCGCTCCACCCTGTCTCTTCCTAGCTGTGTGGCCTCCCAGCACCTTAGTGCCCTCCTTAGTGGAGTAAGCATAATGACAGTGTCTTACCGAGGTGCTGGGCAGATCCAGGCAGGGGACTCACAGGGCCCTGAACACTGCCTGGCAGGTAGTAAGCACCCTGCATATCCAGTGGGATTAGCATCATTGTCTGTGTGCACACACAGTCTCTTGGAGTCATTATGATGAGGAAAGGGACTTTTTTTTATTGAGACAGAGTCTTGCTCTTTCTCCAGGCTGGAGTGCAGTGGCCGCGATCTTGGCTCACTGCAACCTCCACCTCTCAGGTTCAAGTCATTCTCTTGCCTCAGCCTCCCAAGTAGTTGGGACCACAGGCATACAGCAGCATGCCTGGCTAATTTTGTATTTCTTGTAATCATGGGCATCTTGAACTTTACACATCTGTCATGGAACTCCTGGTTCTCTCCACTCCAGAAAACAATTTTGTTCTCCACTTCTTAGTGTTCTCCCTTCCTAAATGATCTCACCCTCACCAGGTTTACACCTGTAATCCCAGCAGTTTGGGAGGTGGAGGTGGGCAGATCACCTGAGGTCAGAAGTTCAAGACCAGCTTGACCAACATGGAGAAACCCCGTCTCTACTAAAAATACAAAATTAGCCAGGCATAATGGTGCATGCCTGTAATCCCAGCTACTCGGGAGGCTGAGGCAGGAGAATCACTTGGACCCGGGAGGTGTAGGTTGTGGTGAGCCAAGATTGTGCCACTGCTCTCCAGCCTGGGCAACAAGAGTGAAACTCTGTCTCAAAAAAAAAAAACAACTCACCCTCCTCATTCAAGTGCTTTACCAAGAAACCCAGGAGTCATCCTTAATTCTTCCTAGCTCCCTAACCCCACCACCACCAGCTTCAAGCCTTCAGCCAGCCCTAAGGGTCCCATCCCCAGAGTTCTCCCGTCGGCCCTACCCCACTAGCCTACAGCTCCAATAATTCTACCTGACAGCAGACAGAGCTGAAGAAAGAGCCAGTGTCATGATCAAGGTCACAGGGCAGGGATGGGATGGTGTCAGGATTCAGGCTCAGCAGCCATGATCACGCTGCTCATCTGCACTTGCTGAGCTGGGCCTGTTCTGCGCACATGGAGAGAGAGTAGGCCCAGTCCTAGTCCCAGAGGGAAAGCATCGCTAGAGTGAAGCTGGAGGAGGCGGAGGAGGAAGCCTTGGGGTGAGGAGTGGTAGAAGGGCCTCCAGGAGGAAAGATCTGTCTCCTGTCGGCCCTGCGGATAGGCCAGGCCTTGCCACATTACGAAACTCAAATACCTGCCAAAGAGCTTGGACTCTGCCTTGGGGCACTGAGGAGCCTTGGGAGGTTCTAGATAGGGGAGGGAGAGCATCAGATTTAGGCTTCAGGAAGGTCACTGGTGTAATGCGAAGGGTGATCCAGAGTGCAAGACCAAGGCCTGGAGCAGAGGAGAGGAAGAAATGCTCAGGAGATGAGCAGACAGGCTATGGAGATGGATGGGCTCTCAGGGAGGAAGGCATCCAGAAGAGGCCTAGGCCAGCTGAGTCGGGGAAACTGCCCTTGAGATGAGGACCTGGGAAGAGGGACAGGTGGTTTGCAAGACATGCCGAGGTCAAGACTCGGGGACTGGAGATTTGCGGACCCATTGCGGTAAGGTACCAGTGAGCCAGAGGACCCAAAACTGCCTTCCGGCTTTCTCACCCTCAGAGCTGCTGCAGATCCAGGCATCCCGGGAAAAGGAGCAGAAAGAGAACCTGGGGCAAGCTCTGAAGAGGCTGGAGAAGCTGCTGAAACAGGCGCTGGAGCGAATCCCTGAGCTGCAGGGGGTCGTGGGGGACTGGTGAGAGGGGAACGTGCTGCAGGTGGGAAACAGAAGTCAGGACTCGGGCCAGGGGGCTGGTGAGAAGGAACAGGCCGTGGTTTTGCAGGGAGGCCAACAAGGGTCTGGAAGGCCAGGCCTCCCCTCTGATGCCGTGCCCTTTTCCAGGTGGGAGCAGCCAGGCCAGGCTGCCCTCTCTGAGGAGCTCTGCAAGGGCCTCTCCCTGCCCCAGTGGCGGCTGCGCTGGGTTCAGGCCCAGGGGGCCCTGCAGAAGCTGTGCAGCTGAAGAGAGGGTGCACAGAAGCCCAGAACTTCACGCTGTTCACCCCGACACCTCACCTCCTCCAGGACACCTGGAAGAAAGGATTCCTTGGCCGTCATCCCCACCAGCATCTGCAGTCCCCTCACTTGCTGTTCTGCGGCTCCTCTCAGCTCCCTGGCCCCTATCCTTTCATCCCACTAAAGCCAGGAGAATGGGGTACTCTGGACCCCATCCTGGGCACCCCTGAGATCCCTTCGTCACTTTCATTTTCAGCAAAAAGTAACTGAGCACCTCCTGTAGGCACTGGGGAGTCCACACTGAACAAAAGAGAAGGCCCTGCCTTCCAGGAGTTGAGTTCTAGGGGAGGGAGATGGAGTTTATGAGATAAGGAAAATATATTTGTGGTGTGCTGCAGGTTAACCGCTGTGTGGGAAAGCCAGCAGGAGGTGGGAGGTGTGATTTGAATCGAGGGCCACACTGCCCAGGTCACACACCAAGTGGTGAGCAGGAGCAATGGAGGTGGCCGAGGAAGGACTTGCTGCTGGCTCAGGGCACCAGCACGTGCAAAGGCCCTGAGCCAAAATGTGCTGGAATAAGGGCCATTGGCAGGGGGGCAGTAGAGGGTGGGAGGAGGAATGTATTAAAAGATGAAATTGCCTTCTAATTTGTATAGTTTCTTTTTTCATGTAAATCAGCCATTTGGAATTTATCCTAGCACATGGATCCAATTTCGTTTTATTTTACAGGGATCCTAGTAACACTTATTGAAATTCCCAGTCACAGCAGCAGTTGTCTCTGAGGGAAGGTGGGTGGCAGGGATCAACTGAGGAGGAGATGCAGAAATGTCTTAGGTGATGGGAATGTGCCGTATCGAGGGTGACGAAGGTGACACAGGTATGGAGAGTTGTCAGCACTCACCTAGCTGTAGACTTAAGGCCTGTGCATTTCACTGTGTGGGTTGCTCAATTTATAAAGCAAAGCCTCACTCACTGCTTTTGAGATGCCACCTTTCTATGCACTAAATTTCCATGTTTAATTGGGTTGTATCTGGGTTCTCTCCAGATCTGCTTGTATTTAACCCTCCATGTGCCATTACCACAGAAGTTTAATAGAAAGGCACACATTGTCATATGTGTGTTTTTGTTCTCTTTCGTTTTGTTTTGAGACGGAGTCTCACTCAGTTGCCCAGGCTCGAGTGCAGTGGCATGATCTCAGTTCATTGCAACCCCTGTCTCCCAGGTTCAAGTGATTCTCATGCCTTGGCCTCCCCAGTAGCTAGGAATACAGGTACACACCACCATGCCCCGCTAATTTTTGTATTTTTTGTAGAGTTGGGGCTTCACCATGTTGGCCAGGCTGCTCTCCAACTCTTGGCCTCAAGTGATCTGCCGCCTCTGTCTCCCAATTCTTCACCTGCTGGGATTACAGTTTCCCCTGTCTCAATAATTTTTTTTTCATAAATTAAGTGAACATTATATTTAATTTGCCTGGTCCCAGAAAAAAGACAAACACAGATAGTAGTTTTACTGGTGCTGCAGTTTTTTTCACATTTGGGAGTTTGTGAGCTTTATGATCTTGAACCTTGCTGTCCCTCTCCCACACAGCTCCTCTCTTGGCCTCCAGAGCCCCTTCTCCCTGCCAGCTTTCTTCCTGCCCCTGGCTGCTGTTTCCCAGCCTTTCCACACTGGCTTTCCCATGACTGTCCTTAGTGAGCCCACTCCTCCTCTCTCCTCATCACAGTTCCCAGTCCCCACCTTCCTACTGAACTCAGTAAAATCTTAAACTTCGTACAGTAGGCACATTGTGAGTAGTAACACCGGAATTATTATTTTGATAAAATAGACCATTTAAATTTTTGAGACTCTACCTTACAGTTTTTGAAATTACGTATTAAGCAAATAAGAAGTGATCTAATGTCATTGGGGACCAAGATATTTAGTGTAAATTAAAAAAAGATAACAAATATAAAATCAAAGAAGTAAATATCCTATAACCTTTCATTTGAATTGGAAATATCAGAATAAAGTCATGATTTCTCTCTTTCTGAAAAATACATATTTCAAGGCTGGCTGCAATGGCTCATGCCTATAATCCCAGCACTTTGGGAAGCTGAGGTGGGTGGATTACCTGAGGCTGGAAGTTCAAGATCAGTCTGGCCAACATGGAAAAACCCCGTCTCTACTAAAAATACAAAATTAGGCGGGCATGGTGGTGCATGGCTGTAATCCCAGCTACTCGGGAGGCTGAGACAGGAGAATTGATTGAAGCTTGGAGGCAGAGGTGGTGGTGAGCAAGATCTCTCCATTGCACTCCAGCCGGGGCAACAGACCAAGACTCCATTTCAAAGAAATAGACACACACACACACACACATATTCTCCTTGTTAAGACCATTAAAAAGGTCTGAAATATATAATGAATATAATGACACCTCAGTAACACTGAGAAGCACTAGCGTACAGACTGTGGGCTCTAAGTGCTATTTCTTTTTTTTTTTTTTTTTTGAGACGGAGTTTTGCACTTGTTACCCAGCCTGGAGTGCAATGGCGCGATCTCGGCTCACAGCAACTTCCGCCTCCTGGGTTCAGGCACTTCTCCTGCCTCAGCCTCCTGAGTAGCTGGGATTACAGGCACGCACCACCATGCCCAGCTAATTTTTTTGTATATTTTTTAGTAGAGACGGGGTTTCACCATATTGACCAGGATGGTCTTGATCTCTTGACCTTGTGATCCACCCGCCTCGGCCTCCCAAAGTGCTGGGATTACAGGCTTGAGCCACCGCGCCCGGCCCCTAAGTGCTATTTCTAAGAACCAGGAGCCCTTGTGAAAACAGCTGATTCCATGTCTGAGGCAAGAAATGTACAGAATGTGTACAGGATATTTTGTACCAGGAAGCAAAGAAGTCTTCCAAAACTACTGTGGACTCAGGAGCCAGTCTGAAGGGCTCTCACTGGCCAAAAGTGGGACATGGTGAGCAGCAAAAAATACCACAGTTAGGCTGGGTGCAGTGTCTCACACCTGTAATCCCAACTACTCAAGAGGCTGAGGCATGAGAATGCTTCAACCCAGGAGGCGGAGGTTGAAGTGAGCCAAGATCGCACCACTGCACTCCAGCCTAGGCAACAAGAGCAAAACTCTGTCTCAAAAAAAAAAAAGTACCACAGTGGTTTGAAGCACATCAAATATGTCTGAATGTATAAGTTCATGTTGATACTCATACACATATACCTCATTGAAGTCACCTTTGAAAAGTACTAGAAACCCACTCATTATTTTGAAAATTTTTTATATGTAAAATAAGGAAGGAATCAAGCATGTTCTCTATTTTTCTTTGCGTGTGTGTTGGGGTGTGTGTGTGTGTGTGTGAGAGAGAGAGAGAGAGAGAGACGGAGTTTTACTTGTTGCCCAGGCTAGAGTGCACAGGCACAATCTTGGCTCACTACAACCTCTGCCTACCAGGTTCAAGCGATTTCTCCTGCTTCAGCCTCCCAAGTAGCTGGGATTACAGGCATGTGCCACCATGCTCAGCTAATTTTGTATTTTTAGTAGAGACAGGATTTCTCCATGTTGGTCAGGCTGGTTTTGAACTCACAACCTCAGGTGATCTACCTGCCTCAGCCTCCCAAAGTGCTGAGATTACAGGTGTGAGCCAATGTGCCCTGCCCCTCTATTTTTCTTATATGTGAACAAGGAACCAAAAAATTTTTTTTATTTTTTTGAGATAGGGTCCACTGTTGCCCAAGCTGGAGTGCAGTGGTGAGATCTTGGCTCACTGCAACCTCCGCCTCCTGGGTTCAAGTGATTCTCCTGCTTCAGCCTCCCGAGTAGCTGGGATTACAGGTGCCTGGCACTATGCCTGCTAATTTTTATATTTTTAGCAGGGACGAGGTTTAGCCATGTTGGCCAGGCTGGTCTCAAACTCCTGACCTCAGGTGATTCCCACCTTGGACTCCCAAAGTGCTGGGATTACAGGGATGAGCCACCGTACTCAGCCAAAAGTAACCAAATTTCTAATGAAGAGGTTATTTACGAAAGAATCACAACTAATAACTTCAGAGAGAATAACAGAATTCAAAAACCACCATTTGCCATTGATTAAGTGATGGATACAGGTAATGATGATCAAGGGCTACTAAAACTATTGGGGGAAAGGTTGATTAGGCCTCTTCAAATGGATGGACCAGGATGACAGCACTGATCAATCCTGACACCAAAGGAAGGCAACCAGACATCTTGTGCTTCTGATGGGATTCCCCAGTAGGACACCATGGGATATGATGCCATACAATATTACCTATGAAGTGTGCTTTTACCAAATTAAATCTAAATCTCATCCAGCCTTAGCTCTCACTACAAGTATATGGGAAAGAGGCAAGAGGCAGTCAGAAACAAGCGAAAGAAAATTAAAGAATGTAATTAAATTTATAATATGGGTGGGACACCCTATAGGATAAATGATCCAGTTTCTTCCGTAAAGAGAAGGCAAAAGGGGGAATGGAGAAAGAAAGAGAGAGGGAGGGAGGGAGGGGAGGAAGGAAGGAAGGAAGGAGGCAGGCAGGTATTCATTTATACTGATTCAGACTGCAGTTTCAAGAAACCAAGGCAGCCAATAAAATTAAAGTTTTTCTTGTTAGTAAACATCTGAGCAAGCAAAAATTAAGTTTTGACAGGAAATAAAAGACAAATGCAATGTTTGGGCCTTGTTTTGATCCAGATTTTACTATTGTATGAAGACATTTTTGAGACAGGGAAAACCGAATAGTCTGGGTGTTAGATGATACTAAGAAATTAATTTGATTGTATTCATAATGGCATAGTTAAGGGTATTTTTAAAAAATAGTTCTGGTTGGCCAGGCGCAGTGGCTCACACCTGTAATCCCAGTACTTTGGGAGGCCAAGGTGGACAGATCACTTGAGGTCGGGAGTTTGAGACCAGCCTGGCCAACATGGCGAAACCCCATCTTTACTAAAAGTACAAAAATTGGGCCGGGCACGGTGATCACGCCTATAATCCTAGCACTTTGGGAGGCCGAGGCGGGTGGATCACGAGGTCAAGAGATCAAGACCATCCTGGTCAACGAGGTGAAACCCCATCTCTACTAAAAATACAAAAATTAGCTGGGCATAGTGGTGCGCGCCTGTAATCCCAGCTACTTGGGAGGCTGAGGCAGGAGAATTGCTTGAACCCAGAAGGCGGAGGTTGGGGTGAGCCGAGATCATGCCATTGCACTCCAGTCTGGGTATCAACAGTGAAACTCCGTCTCAAAACAAACAAAAAAAGTCCAAAAATTAGCTGGCCGTGGTGGCACACACCTGTAATCCCAGCTACTCAGGAGGCTGAGGCAAGAGAATTGCTTGAACCCAGGAGGTGGAGGTTGCAGTGAGCTGAAATCACACCACTGCACTGCAGCCTGAGCGACAAGAGCAAGACTCCGTCTCTAAATAAATACATACAAAAATACATACATACATACATACATACATACAATAGCTGGGCATGGTGGCTAATGCCTGTAATCCCAGCACTTTGGGAAGCTGAGGCGGGCGGATCACCTGAGGTCTGAAGTTCAAAACCGGCCTGGCCAACATGGTGAAACCCCGTGTCCTCTAAAAACACAAAAATGAGCCAGGCGTGGTGACACCCTCCTATAATCCCAGCTGCTCGGGAGGCTGAGGCAAGAGTATAGCTTGAACCTGGAAGGTGCATGTTGCAATAAACCGAGACGGCACCACTCCACTGCAGCCTGGGCAACAGAGCGAGACTCTTATCTCAAAATTAATTAATTAAAATAAAAAATAAGAGAAGCATAGATCAGGTGAAATCCAGATGTGTCGAATATTGATAGCGTTTGAGAGGTACTTAAGAGTTTGTTATACTAGTCCCTCTAATGTGCATGTTTGAAAATATTCAGAATAAAACACTTTGAGGGCTACGGGGAAGAAAAAAAAAGAGGGGTCAGCTGTGTCCCAAGAAAGGACAGGGACCAAGCCCACGCACGTGCCCCTCTGCGTTGCACTAGTGTGGGCCTTGGCTCCCACCCTGAATATCTCGTCTCATCTTCAAATGTCTTCAGATGTCCTCCGCCAGGAAGCTCGGGTCAGGCGCTTCCTCCCGGGCATCTCTAGTCTTCATGGGAACCACAGGTCGAGTGTCAACCTACCCCAGGGTAGGAGCCCCCAGCCCTCAGCCCCAGACCCCAGCTAGGCCTCCCAGCCTTGCCCAACCCTGAGGTTGACGCGGACTTCAGCGTCTTTTAAAACTTCCAGCGCGGGCTTCGCGGTGGCACAGGAGGGGCCTCCGAACTTTCCTGCGTTCTCAAAGGTCCAGATTCCACATTGGGGACGGGACCAACTGACTTTGCTTTGCTCTCATTAGCCTGTGTTCCTCCAGGAAGGCGAGACCGCCTATCTTCACTGCGCTCTCATAGGCCCAGGTTCTTGCGTTTGTTTGTCATTCTCTCACTCTCATTGGCCTGGATTCCCCCTGAGGGTGTGGCCAGGTCTCATTGGCCCTCGCGCCCGGATTTATGACGTCATGTGTCAGCGCCCGTCGCTTTTGCTGGACGTCATCCTCGGTGAGCCCACCCTGACGAAGGAGGAGAGTAGACAGCAGAACCGGCGGCGGCGGCGGCGTCTAGGCTGAGACAGTAGTAGCGGCGACAGCGACGGCGGCAGCGATGGCTGGGGCGGGGCCAGCCCCGGGACTCCCGGGTGCAGGAGGACCCGTGGTCCCGGGCCCTGGCACTGGCATCCCGGGCAAGAGCGGCGAGGAACGCTTGAAGGAAATGGAGGCGGAGATGGCCCTGTAAGGCCCACGACAGGGAGAGATAAAAGTCGTCCCAGAGCCAGAGCCTCCGAATCCCGGAGCCTCCAGGCCTCGATTGGCCAGAGATGCGCTCTAACGTGGGGAAATGGGACCTTCGGGATTGTGGGGGTGGGGATAGGGGAGAGGTTGGCAGGGGTGACGGTCCCCGCGAAGTATACCCAGAGTTCCAAAATTGGTACGAGATCCTGAGCTCTGGTGTCTGTTCTATTCCTCCAGGTTTGAGCAGGAAGTTCTAGGGGCTCCAGTACCCGGAATCCCAACTGCTGTGCCTGCAGTGCCCACGGTCCCCACGGTAGAAGCGATGCAGGTCCCAGCGGCTCCTGTGATCCGCCCAATTATCGCGACAAACACATACCAGCAGGTACGGTTGAGCTAAGGCATATAAGTCAGGGAACACAATATCTCTAACACAGTAGGTGTTTGTGTACAGAGAGCTGTTGACGTTTTGGTTTGTTGACTAATTAGCATGACAAATATTTTGTGTGTCAGGCACTGAGAACACAGTAATGACTGAGACAGACATTTCTGCCCTTTGGGAGCTTATATTCTAGAGCATGCTGTCCCGTAGAGCTTTCTGCAATAACGGAAATGTTCTGATATATTTAAAATTTATATTTAATAGTTCCTTATTCCCAGTCACATTTCAAGTGCTCAATAGCCAACCATATATGAATAGTAGAGAAGAAGAGATAAATTATTATGATGAAAACAGGCTGGACACGCCTGTAATCCCAGCATTTTGGGAGGCCAAGGCAGGAAGATCGCTGGAGGCCAGGAGTCAGCCTGGGCAACACAGATCCTCTCTCTCCAAAAAAAAAAAGAAAAGGCAGAAAAATTAGCCAGGCCTCGTGGCACAAGCCTGTAGTCAGGGCTACTGGGGAGACTGAGGTAGGAGGATTGTTTGAGCCCAGGAGTTCAAGACTGCAGTGAGCTATGATCATGCAGCTGCACCCCAGCCTGGGTGACAGAGTAAAACCTAGTCTCTGCAAAAAATTCAAGTTAAAAAATGAAAATGAGCAAATGAAACTTGATCATTCTGTCAACAAATAATTATCAGGTGCCTTTTATGCACCAGTCATTATTCTAGGCATTCAGCATTATAGCCAAGTACAAAACAAAAATAATCACTGTATTTTTGGGGCCTGTAATCCCAGCACTTTGGGAGGCTGAGGTGGGCGGATTGCTTGAGGTCAGGAGTTGGAGACCAGCCTGGCCTACCTAGTGAAATATGGTTTCCACTAAAAAAATAGAAAAATTGGCCAGGACGGGTGGCTCACACCTGTAACCCCAGCACTTTGGGAGACTGAGGTGGTTGGATCACAAGGTCAAGAGATCAAGATCATCCTGGCCAATATGGTGAAACCCCATCTCTACTGAAAACAAAAAAAATTAGCTGGACGTGGTGGCGCGCACCTGTAGTCCAGCTACTTGGGAAGCTGAGGCAGGAGAATTGCTTGAACCTTTGAGGAAGAGGTTGCAGTGAGCTGAGATCATGCCACTGCACTCCAGCCTGGCAATAGAGCAAGACTCCGTCTCAAAAAAAAAAAAGAAAGAAAAAAAAAAAAAAATTAGCCAGGCCTGGTAGCACACGCCTGTAATCCCAGCTACTTGGGAGGCTGAGGCGGAAGGATCGCTTGAACCTGGGAGGCAGAGGTTGCAGTGAGCTGAGATCACACCACTGTGTTCTAGCCTGGTCAACAGAGTGAAACTCAATCTCAAAATAAATAAATAAATAAAAGTATGTTAAGAAGGATGGAAGTTCCTTAGCACAGACACAGAAGTCCTTTCTGAGGAAATCACATTTAAGCAAAGATACAAAGGAGACATGGAGGGAACCATGCAGATGTCTGGGGGAAGAGCACTCCCAGCAGAGAACTACCAATGCAAAGGTCCTGAGGTGGCCGGCGTGGTGGCTCACGCCTGTAATCCAGCACTTTGGGAGGCTGAGACGGGTGGATCACAAGGTCAAGAGATCGAGACAATCCTGGCCAACATGGTGAAATCCCATCTTTACTAAAAATACAAAAATTAGCTGGGCATGGTGGCACTTACTTGTATTCCCAGCTGCAAGAGAGGCTAGGGCAGGAAAACCGCTTGAACCTGGGAGGCGAAGGTTGCAGTGAGCCGAGATCACACCACTGCACTCCAGTCTGGTGACAGAGTGAGACTCTGTCTCAAAAAAAAAAAAATTTTAAAAAAAAGGACCCGGCCGGGCTCGGTGGCTCAAGCCTGTAATCCCAGCACTTTGGGAGGCCGAGGCAGGTGGATCACGAGGTCAAGAGATCGAGACCATCCTGGTCAACATAGTGAAACTCCGTCTCTACTAAGAATACAAAAAATTAGCTGGGCACGGTGGCGCGTGCCTGTAATCCCAGCTACTCAGGAGGCTGAGGCAGGAGAATTGCCTGAACCCAGGAGGCGGAGGTTGCGGTGAGCCAAGATTGCGGCATTGCACTCCAGCCTGGGTAACAAGAGCAAAACTCCATCTCAAAAAAAAAAGGACCCTGGCTTGTGTTGTGAGATTGGGAGCTGTTGGAAGATTTTGAGCAGAAAGATAATGTGGTCCAGCTTTGAGGTTAACAGCGTAGCTCTGGATGTGTAAGAATAGACGGTAAGCGGGCGTGATGGCTCACACATGTAATCTCAACATTTTGGGAGGCTGAGGCAGGTGGATCACCTGAGGTCAGAAGTTCGAGATCAGCCTGGCCAACATGGTGAAACCCCCTACTCTACTAAAAAATACAAAAATTAGCTGGGCGTGGTGGCGTGTGCCTGTAATCCCAGCTACTCAGGAGGCTTAGGAAAATGGCTTGAACCCGGGAGGTGGAGGTTGCAGTGGGCCACAATGGTACCACTGCACTCCAGCCTGGGCGACAGAGTAAGACTCAGTCTCAAAAAGAAAAAAATAGACTGTAAGGGACAAGGGCAGAATCCAGGAGATGGAGGAAGGGGCTCGTACAGTAACCTAGCAGGAGCTAATGGTGGCTTGCATGGAGGTTGTGCATGGGAGATGGAGAGGACAAGCTGGACACAGTTTCAGTCAGTGCTAAGTACTATAGGGAAGGTGAAATAAGGCAGTAAGAGAAGCCGGGGCCAGGGAGCCCTAGTGTGATCCCAAAAGCCTCCCTGAGAAGTGACATTTTAGCTGATACCTGAGATAGCCAGCCATATACAGAGCACTGAGCATGAAGCTCTTGGCCTCTAGGGTGAGCTAGTCACAGCAGATGGGGAGCGTTGAATCAGGCCCCTCACCCTGACCTCTTCCCCAACAGGTCCAGCAGACTCTGGAGGCCCGAGCAGCCGCTGCAGCCACAGTAGTTCCTCCCATGGTGGGTGGCCCTCCTTTTGTGGGCCCTGGTAAGTAAAGAGTGGCAAGGTGAGGGGGTCGGGTGGTAAAAACGTGTGCCCAGGACTCTCCTCCCACCATCCTTGTCTCTCCCCTCCCAATAGTTGGCTTTGGCCCTGGAGATCGGAGTCACCTGGACAGTCCAGAGGCTCGAGAAGCCATGTTCCTGCGGCGAGCAGGTGAGTCTGGGGCCAGGGACGCCACATTTAATCAGGCACTCTTGTTTACATGACTTCAGCCTCTTGCCTAAATCCTCGCTCAAATCACCCTTTGCATTTCACCCCAACTTGTCATCCTAAAGCACAAACTCGATCATGTCCTCCCTGATTATGTCAATGTTCAACCTGACCATTGCAAACCAACCCTCCTGCTGTCAGTCCTGTTCCCAAATTCCCACAGCACCTAACACCTTACAACAAGCTATACCATTTCTTATGCAGTATGGCTGTCATCTTTTGCTTTCTCTGAAATATAAGCTCCATGAGGGGCAGAAGTCTCAGTATCTGCCACATAGGAAGCATTGTGTACTGTCTGTTGATGGAATGGACAGACTGTCCAGACAAGCACCAGGCTCTTCCCCTGGCAGTCACAACCCTATGTGACCTAGCTCCTTGCAGAGAGATGCCAGCAGCCCAAACATTTCTGGAATGTGCCAGCAGTGCTTTTGTTGAGGTCCCTTCTCTCCCTGCTCACTGTCACCCAGCTGTAATCTTCCAGCCATCCTCCCCGCAGGCCATTTTCCACATTCCACCTTTTGCTCCTCAGGTGACCTTTACTCGCACTGTTAGTTGCCAGTTTGTAGGACATTACTTCCTTATATGTATGAAAAGGATGCGTGTTCTTATTTGGATGTAAAATTCTGGTATAATTTCTATTAAACCAAACACGCTACTTACATTACCTAAATCCTGTTAATACTTTTTAATCTGATGATCTCTGAGAAGTTGTAATGTCTTTTACTTTTTAGTATGGTTTTGATTAAAATGCAAATCTGACTGCCCCTGCCCAGCTTCCAACCTTGCTATGGCTCCCCATTGCCCCCAGGATACCCATGGCTCAGCCAAGAATACTGTGCTTAAAAAACAAACTGTGCTTGACGCCTACTGGCCATGCAGCCCCTCTCACCACGCTCTCTAATCCCCACTTCTTCTATTACAGTTACACTAAACCGAAAAGGGAAGAGGTTTTGCTTATGGGTGTTCTCCCTGCCAATAATATTCCCACTCACCCTTTGCCTAATGCTTCATTGTCCTTCGGGTCTCAGCTCACAGGTCCCTTTCTCCAGGAAGCCCTCCCTAGGCCTGGCTAGGTCAGACGGCTCCCCTGGGCTCCAGAGGCTCCCTAGGCTCCCGTTTCTTAGCACTGATCCCTCTGCCTGGGCTTCCCTGCTTCCAGCCCTGGTCCCTGTGGGCACTCCTTGTCTAGTGATGCCTCCATTCCCTCCTCTTCTGGACCAGGAGCTCTCTGAGGACCCTGGGCTTGTTGGTGTGTCCCAGCATTGCCTGCCACAGGGCTGAGCTGGAGGAGCACCTCTGGTAAATTTTCATGGAATGAACCAGGGGAGAGGCCCCACATCTCCAGGAGGGCTCCCCAGACTCTTCTCCAGGATTTCTTGGATCCTGAGACTACACACACACACAAGTACACACACATGTGCACACCTTGCCCCAAGTGCCCCTGTCCCCCATGACACACACCCCCATCTCTCTCTCCCACAGCTGTGGCCCCCCAGAGGGCCCCTATCCTGCGTCCAGCCTTCATCCCCCACGTGCTACAGAGAGCAGGTGAGGGGCCAGGGTCATCAGCCCTGCCACATAACTCCCCCCAGTCCCTGGAACTCCCCACTAACACCCTGACAGATTCCGCTCTCTCCTCTGCAGCAGCCGGCCCCCGCCCTATGGCCCTTCGGCCCCCTCACCAGGCCCTCGTGGGCCCCCCTCTGCCTGGGCCCCCTGGACCACCCATGATGCTGCCACCAATGGCTCGGGCTCCAGGGCCCCCACTAGGTTCCATGGCTGCGCTGAGGCCCCCTCTGGTGAGTGTGGAAAGGAAGCTAATGGTCGGAGGTGTGGTGGGCGGGGACACCATCCATCCTGGCCCTATGGGCTGTGTCTGAGTCGGCCTCTCCCCTGGCTTTTTGTTTCTCTATTTTCTCACTCTGCCTTTGTCTTTTTCTGCATCTGTCTTTCTGTGACGAAATCTCTGTTCTCTCCTTTTGTGAAGGGAGTACAGAGAGAAAAACGTGCTATTGGAGTATTTCTCATTTGATTGTTCCCGATGTTCTTGTCTGTGGCTGGTTGTCTCTCTCTGCCTGTGTTCCTCCTGCTCTGCATTTGTCTGGTTGGAGACTCCTTCTGTGCCTGGGTGTCTCTGGGCTGCTCTCTGGGCCCCAGGCACTTGCTTTGTTGGATGGAATGGGGATGAGAGTAAGGTCTGAGCTTGTGAGCCAGCCCCTGTCATGCTCTCTTCTTACCTACAGGAAGAGCCAGCAGCACCCCGAGAACTGGGCCTAGGCCTGGGGCTAGGCCTGAAAGAAAAGGAAGAGGCAGTGGTGGCGGCAGCGGCTGGGCTGGAGGAGGCTAGTGCGGCTGTGGCCGTGGGGGCAGGAGGTGCCCCAGCTGGCCCTGCAGTCATTGGGCCCAGCCTGCCGCTGGCCCTGGCCATGCCACTGCCCGAGCCTGAGCCCCTGCCCCTCCCACTGGAAGTCGTCCGAGGCCTCCTGCCCCCACTGCGCATTCCTGAACTCCTGTCCCTGCGTCCTCGGCCCCGGCCCCCTCGGCCAGAGCCACCCCCTGGCCTCATGGCTCTCGAGGTGAGCAGGGAGCCTATTGGTGAGGGAATAGAGGGGATGGCGGGGCAGACAGGGTCCCAGGAACTTCCATATCACAGACTGGTCAGTGATAGGACCTGGGGGGAGGAAGGTGGACACATGCGCCCCACATCCAGAAGCACATCCAGTCCTTACCACAGTGGCAGGGGGCCCCACGGTAAGGGGCCAAAAGACAGTGGGAAACCCCAATACCAAGCCCTTTGCACCCCTCCCCTCTTCTCTGCAGGTCCCAGAACCCCTGGGTGAAGATAAGAAGAAGGGGAAGCCAGAGAAATTGAAACGCTGCATTCGCACAGCAGCGGGGAGCAGCTGGGAGGACCCCAGCCTGCTGGAGTGGGACGCAGGTAAGTGGCTGAAGCTCGAGGTCAGGCATGGCTTGGCCAAGGTCAGACCAGGCTGCTGTCCTTGGCCTCAGGCCGGGAGG